>NC_044037.1:68861972-70121754 GCF_901765095.1 Microcaecilia unicolor | reverse complement strand
AATTTACTATAAGAACTTATGCAGCAGTAGGGAATTATCTATTCATTTACTTACATCTATTAATTATCCAGTTTTTAAAAAATTGAATAATGTACAACAACAAAAAAATCATAGGCAAATAAAAAAAATAAATACAGATAAACGTAAAAATAATTTAAATAAATGAATTATAATAAATTATATTAATAAAACAAGTATTACATGATTTTCTAAAAGTAGGTTAATCAGTGATCAATCTTATTTCTCTAGTCAGAGAGTTCCACAGAAAAGGACCAACCCAAGAGACCATTCTGTTAACATATACATATTATACCTAATACATAATATACCTATTTTTCTAATATGTCTTCAAGTAGGAAGAATCAGTAATTTGCCCTCATGAGAATATAATGGATAACAAGAGCTCTATTTACAAAGAAACCCCAGCCATGGACCTGGCGCAAGTGGTCACATCTAAAGTTCAGTGCAGCAAAGCAGCTTTACACTGGTATTCTATAATCACTTAGGTACACCCAGATACCCTTGTAGAATTGGCAGCAAGTTACAGAATTGCCTCCAACTTGATTTATTTCACTATAACAGAACACGTCTTCTAATAGTTAAAAAGGCTTTTATTCTTGCCACTTTAAAATACAACCCGACGTGGCCACGCTTCGCCTCTCTAGATGCTGCATCAGGAATTATCAACTATTAGGGTCCCAAAGGGCACAAACACCTAATAGTTAGTAGAAGTCGCAATGAAAACAGATCAGCCTAAGAACAGTAAAAAAAAAAAGGACATCAATTTAAGAGATCAAATAAGAGAGCCATGCCAAAGGATAAATATGGAAGCACTTTAATGTTCTTTAAAGATCTGACTCTTTTCCCACAACCATGGGTTGTAAAGTGGCTATTAGCCAGATCCTCACATTTTTTTTGTGTGTGTACTGTAGCTCTTGTGGAGGTCTTGATTTAGTAGCAAATTATTATAGTGCAGTGGTTGGCATACAAATCTATCTCATGCATATTTATTGTGGATATCCTGAAAACCAGGTTGATCAGGTGTGTCCTGAGGACTCAGCTGAGAACTGTTGTGGTATTGATGGTTCTACGGTTTCATTTATATTCTTGAATATATCTATGTACTGTAATTATACTATGCCTAAAATGTCATTATGATTGTATCAGTTTTATTAACTGGTTTACTGTTCCTGCTTATGTGATCATACTGTTTAATCATACGTTGTGCCTATCCACAAACAGTATTTGAAACAGTGAGTAATAAGTTGCTAAATAAATTAAGGATCCTAGATCAGAATTCCCATATATGTTTTTACTATACTTCAAAATTACAATGTTCTGAAGCTTACGCTTAGTCCTTCCAGTTCCACTTTTATCTAGCATCCTTTTCATCATGAGTTGTTGCGTTTTGACAATGAATCACTGTATCCACTGGTATTTCAATAGTAAATTATTTATCATGCTCCTTCTTTAAGGGCTATTCATGAATTGACTGAGACTATCTCTACTTCAATTGTATTTATGAATCCTTCCAGGTTTGTCCAGAAGATTCTTTCCTTAATATATTATGGAATCCAAACTTGGAATGCTAGTGATAAGTAAGTTGGTGGGGATGGGGTCTGAGGAACAGGTGGTGGATTTCGAGATGGAGAGGAAATGGGCGGTTTCCTCTTCAGTGATAGCAGGAAAAGAGGAGAAGGAGGCCTGGGTAGGTTGGTTGAGAGAGTGGGTTATAGGATGAAGAGGAGGAAAAGGTTTGGTGGTGAATTCAAGGTTGATCTTCTGGACCTTGTCACGGAAGTAGTCGGCCAGAGATTGAGGAGAGAGTGAGGGGGGGGGGTGGGAGCGGGGGGCACTTTGAGGAGGGAGTTGAGGGTGGCGAAGAGACGACGTGGGTTAGAGCTGAGGGAATTAGTTAGTTGGGTGTAATAGTCCTGTTTAGCGAGGAATAGGGAGGATTGGAAGGAGGATAGCATGAATTTGAAGTGAATGAAGTCAGTATGGGCGCGAGATTTCCTCCAGAGACGTTCAGCCGAACGGGCGCAGGAGCGAAGGTAACGGGTGCAAGGGGTCAGCCAGGGCTGAGGATTGGTACGCCTTGTGGGACGGGAGATGGACGGTGCAAGGGTGTCCAGAGCAGAGGAGAGAGTGGCATTGTAAGTGGAGACAGCTATGTCAACAGATTTGGAGGACATGATGGAAGGGAGGAGATCAGAGATACTAGAGGATAGGGTGGGGGGGTCAACAGCCTGGAGATTTCTGGCCGTAGTAGTTAGTGTTAGGCAAGATTGAGGGGGAGGGTGCTGAAGTGTGAATGTGATTAGGTGGTGGTCAGAGATAGGAAGAGCTGAAATGCAGAAATTGGAGGGTGAGCAAGTAGAAGAGAGGATGAGATCAAGACAGTGGCCAGATTTGTGAGTAGGGGTTGTGGGGCTCAGTTGGAGGTTGAAGGAGGAGGTAAGAGTGAGGAACTGAGAAACATATGAGTCGGATGGGTTATCAGTGTGAATGTTGAAGTCACCAAGAATGAGGGATGGGGATGAGGGCTCAAGAAAAACGGAGAGCCAGGCATCGAAGTCAGTAAGGAAGGAAGGGAGGGATTTATCAGGGGGGCGGTAGATGACTGCAACTCTGAGTGGCAGTGGGTGGAATAGACGGATGGAGTGAACTTCGAAGGATGAGAAGCAGTGAGACTGAGGTAGGTGGAGAGGTTGAAAACTGCAGGAGGGCGAAAGTAGTAGCCCGACGCCGCCACCGCGGCCAGTTGGGTGGGGCGAATGGGAGAAAAGATAACCTCCGTGGCATAGGGCTGTGATTGAGGCAGAGTCGTCAGGGGTGAGCCAGGTTTCAGTTAGGGCGAGCAGTTGAAGGGAATGGGAGATGAAGAGATCGTGGGTGAAGGGAAGTTTGTTACTAAGATCAACATGTTGATAGGCAGTGGTAGGAAGAATAAGAGTGGAGGAGTGGCCTAATGGTTAGTGTAGTGGGTCATGGACCTGGGGAACTAGATTTAATTCCTGCTGCTTCCTTCTGCAGCCTGACAGTCATCAGTGGGTTGAGATCCTGGGGAACCAAGTTCAATTCTCTCTGCAGCTCTGTGGGCAAGTCACTTAGCTCTCCATTGCTTTAGGTACAATATATATATAGCTCCATTGCTTTAGGTACAATATATATAGCTTAAATTATAAGCCCATTAGGGAAAGTGCAAAGTACCTGTAATAGAAATTGTAAACCACATAGAGGGACATTTACAAAAGAAACGTCCAAGTAACGATTTGGATGTCTTTGCAAAACGTCCAAATCCAGGGGCGGGGAAAACCATATTTTCAAAAAAAAAGATGGACGTCCTTCTTTTATTTTGAAAATATCATCAGAGATGTTCAAATTCTTAAATTTGGACGTCCATGGATTTGGACGTCCCTAGACATGGACATCTCTGACTTTCGGGGATTTTCAAAACCAAAGATGTCCATGTAAAAAATGTCCAAATGCAAGCCATTTGGATGTGGGAGGGGCCAGCATTTCTATGACATGTCAGGACACCAACTGGGCACCCTGGGAACACTGCAGTGGACTTCATAAAATGCTCCCAGGAACATAGCTCCCTTACCTTGTGTGCTGAGCTCCTCAAAACCCACTACCCCCAACTGTACACCACTACCATAGCCCTTACGGGTGAAGGGAGCACCTATATATGGGTTGTCAGACTCCTGCTCCTCTCCGGGCTGTCTGCGCTCTAGTTGCACCTCTCCGTGCTGTCTACAATCCAGCCGCACCTCTCCGTGCTGTCTGTACTCCAGCCGCACCACTGAGACTCCTGCTCCTCTCCGGGCTGTCTGCTCTCCAGTTGCACCTCTCCGTGCTGTCTACCATCCAGCCGCACCTCTCCGTGCTGTCTGCAATCCTTGCAAGTTATGCAAACCTCCCTCAGGCTTACACAGTTGTGTTCTCTCCAGCCAGTAGCCCACCCCCTAGTTCAACCCCTACCGGCTACTGGCACGTATCTGTTTCCTGGTGGAGTCCCCCTCCTCATAGACTAGCCGCCTAGGTTCTTTCCAGTCCGGCTATTAAGTCCCCGACCAGGCCTCTGGACTGGGACCTGTTCCTGGCACAGGCCCCTTTCTTTAGAGTCTCTATTCAGAATCAAATGTTTATCACACAGTTCAGCTTTTCTCAAGCAACACTATAAAGTTCCAAAGTTTCCCCTACGGTATGAATTCCTCTAGGTTTAGCCCTGCATACTGGCTACACCTAGAGACCCACCTCCCTCATTTGTCAGCACCAGTGCTTTTTTTGTGCCGGTACGCAACGGTACGGCGTACCGGCACCTTTTTTTTTTTTTGCTCCCCCCGCCCCGTGAGTCCATGTCCCGCACGCAGTGCCAGCCCCCATTTCCGGCCGCTGCTGCTTCTCCTGTTGAGCAGCAGCGGCCGCTACACAAAGAAAAAGATTTTTAAAAAAATTGAAACCTGGCTGAAACGCGGCACCCCGGCACTGTAGACAGCCATTAGGCATTGGCTGTTGCCCCGCAGCCGCTCCTCCTCTTGCCTCTACGTCACTGCGCTCCTCCGGGGTCTTCCTCCAGGGGCAGTGACGTAGAGGCAAGAGGAGGAGCGGCTGCGGGGCAACAGCCAATGCCTAATGGCTGTCTATAGTGCTGGGGTGCCGCGTTTCAGCCAGGTTTCAATTTTTGTTTTAATCTTCTTTTTCTTTGTGTAGCGGCCGCTGCTGCTCAACAACAGGAGAAGCAGCAGCGGCCGGAAATAGGGGCTGGTGCCGCGTGCGTCGCGTCTTCGCGCCGTTCGCGCCAAATTTGGCAGGGAGAGGGAAACCAACAGAGGGAAGGATTGGGGAGAGAGGGAAACCAACAGAGGGAAGGATTGGGGAGAGAGAGGGAAAACAACAGAGTGAAGGATTGGGGAGAGAGAGAAAGAGGGAAAACAACAGGGAAGGATTGGGGAGAGAGAGGGAAAAACAGATGGAAGGATGGGGAGAGAGAGGGAAAAACAGATGGAAGGATTGGGGAGAGGGGAAAACAGATGGAAGGATGGGGATAGAGAGAGAGGGAAACAGGGAAGGATTGGGGAGAGAGAGAAAGGGAAAACAACAGAGGGAAGGATTGGGAGAGAGGGGAAAACAGATGGAAGGATTGGGGAGAGAGAGGGAAAAACAGATGGAAGGATTGGGGAGAGAGGGAAAAACAGATGGAAGGATTGGGGAAAGAGAGAGGGAAAACAGATGGAAGGATGGGGAGAGAGAGGGGGAAAACAGATGGAAGGATGGGGAGAGAGAGAGGGAAGATGCTGGATGGAAGAATGCAGAAAGAAATAGGGGAGACACTGGAAGGATGGGGAGAGAAAGCAGAGCTGCTGGATGGAAAAGGGGAATAGAGAAAGACTGGAGAATAAGAGGAAGGGGCATGGGGAGAACAAGGGTGAGGAAAAGATGAAAAGCCACAGGTAGATGAAGGAAATTAAAGAATGGATAGTAAGAATGAATTAAATCTGGATAGAGCGAGAGCCTGAAAAATATTGAAGAAAGCAAAGAAAAAGGAGACAAAAATGACAAATGGCACAGAAGAGTTAAGCGAAAACAAAGGAAAGCAGAATCACAGACTGGGACCAATATGGAAAGAAAAACAGTCACCAGACAACACAGGTAGAAAAAATCATTTTATTTTCATTTTAGTGTTTGTAATATGTCCAATTTGAGAATTTACATTGGCTGTCTTATTTTGCACTGGGTATACTGGAGCTGTAAGAGCTTACAGAGATTATTTATCATGAAAAAAAATCACGTTATTTTTTTCTCCTATAGTACTATAATATTTTCAATGATGTCTGTTTATATGCGCCATGGCTGGTATAGGGGGTGTGGTTAATGTGGGTGTGGCTATCATAGGGGTGGAGCCATATGTGGTGACCCCGCCCATAATGAGTACCGGCACCTTTTTTTCTACAAAAAAAGCACTGGTCAGCACTAACTCCTGACAACCACCCACCGGGTTAAAGAATTCATACCTTTTGTGATCCAGTACACACAGCCCTCTTTCTCCTCTCCTCATGGCCCTGAGCAAAAGCTGAGATATCCATTTCTTCTGTTTCCCCTCCCCCTTCCCCCCCTTGCCAATCCATCTGTTCCACCACTCCCTTCTCCCACAGGTGTTCCTCATCCCCTCCCTCTGACTTCATCTCCCAATCAACCTCCTCCCCCTTCCCCCTCTGAGAGGACTTCTCCTCCCACTCCTGCTTCCTGCTCAGCTCGGGCTTCTGGGACTTGTAGTTCTTATAGTCCCACTCTTTCTTCTTTTGATCCCTGGCGGGCACAGATAGCCCTTTCCTCCACCACCCCTCCGGTTTGCCACCCCCTTTCTCACATACCCCCCTCTTTAAGCGATTGCTAGCCCATTTTTCCAACCTTCCCTCGTTCCCCGGGCTAGCAACCCGACTCAAGACATCTACATGAGGCAACAACTTCCCTGCTTTATGCTCAATGTGATATTGAAAGGGTTGCAATGCCAGATACCCCCTCATCAATCTGGCATTGCTATCTTTCATCCGGGACAACCACTTTAAAGGGGCATGATCTGTAAACAATTTAAATGTCCGTCCCTCCAGATAGAACTGACATTTTTGTATGGCCCATTTCACGGCTAGACATTCCCTTTCAATAGTGGCATACCTCGTTTCATGAGGGAGCAACTTTCGGCTCAAATACAATACTGGGTGTTCCTCCCCCTCAAAAACCTGTGACAGCACTGCCCCCAACCCAGTGCCCGAAGCGTCCGTGTGTAGAATAAATTCTCTATCAAAATCTACGGCCCTAAGTACAGGTTCCTCACACAGAGCTTGCCGTAGGGCCACAAACGCTCCCTGCTCCACCTCCCCCCACCTTAACCGGTTGGGCCTATCCTTCTTTAACATCTCGGTCAAAGGAGCGGCCAATGTAGCAAAGTGAGGAATGAATCTCCGATAGTATCCCACTAGCCCCAAAAAACCCCTCATCAATTTCTTGGTCTCCGGGCGGGGAAACAGTTGGATACTCTCTACTTTACCCTGTAATGGTTTTATCTGGCCATTTCCTACTTTGTAACCCAAATATTTCACCTCCCTCTGTGCAAAATAACATTTTTGGGGATTCAGTGTAAGCCCAGCTTGCCGAAAAGCCTTTAATACCTTCCCCACCTGTAGAAGATGAGACCCCCAGTCTTGGCTATGTATGATGACGTCATCTAGATACGCGGCGGCATATGCCTGATGAGGCCTCAACACCTGATCTAACAGGCGTTGGCAAGAGGCCGCCGCTGAGTTCAAGCCAAATGGCATCCGCTTGAACTGAAACAGGCCAAGAGGAGTACAAAAGGCTGTCTTGGGCTTAGCTGCAGTAGAGAGCGGAATCTGCCAATAGCCTTTTGTTAAGTCCAGCGTTGACAGAAACCGGGCTGACCCTAGACGGTCTAGTAGTTCCTCTATCCTCGGCATTGGATAAGCATCCGGGTCCGATAGAGCATTAACTTGCCGAAAATCAATGCAAAACCGCCAGGTTCCATCGGTCTTGGGCACCAGCACTACCGGGCTGGCCCAGGGGCTGTGTGATTCCTCAATCACCCCATATTCCAACATTTCCTTAACCTGCCGATTCACCTCTTGCTGCTTCATGGGTGATAACCTATACGGTCTTTGCCTTACTACCTTTCCCTCCCCCGTTACAATATCGTGCGTAATCAATCTCGTTGCCCCGGGGCAAGGAGTCAGCACATCCTTAAATTCTCCCAAAAGAGCCCTTATCTGATCTTTTTGGGGTCCTTCTAAATCCTCTCCCACCTGCCACCCCCCTTTAGAATCCATCTCCGATATCTGAGGACCGAGATCCTCCTCCGTTAAATCCTCTGCAGTCGCCCAACAAACCTCCCGGGCCTGCCAAGGTTTGATCAAATTTATATGATAAGTCTGCCTCTTCCCCCGTTCATTCCTCACTTCATACGTGACTGGACCCAACCGCCTCGTAACTATCATCGGACCCCTCCAGTTCCCACTAAATTTATGAGGACTATCTGAGACCATGATCAGCACTTTATCCCCTATCGCCACCTCCCGGACTCGGGTCTTTTTATCATAGGCGGCCTTCTGATACTGCTGAGCCGCCTGCCATCGGCCCCTAGAGTAAACCCCCAACCGCCTCAAGCGCCCCTTTAAATCATGCAGATAAGATATTACAGTGTTATCCTCGGCTTCCGGGGGTACCCATCTTTCTCTCACTATATCTAAGACCCCCCTTGGTGCCCGCCCAAAGAACAACTCGAAGGGAGACACCCCTAGGGAGGCCTGCACACACTCCCTCGTGACATACAGGACAAAGGGCAGCAATTGATCCCATTTCTCCGTGCAAGAGCCCACTCCCTTCCTAAGCAAAGTCTTCAGGGTCTTATTAAAACGTTCTACCAGGCCATTGGTCTGCGGGTGATATGCAGCCGTACAAATGTGAACAATCCCGAAGGCCTCCCATACCTGTGCTAGAACCCGTGATCTAAAGTTAGACCCCCGGTCAGTCAGCACCTCCCGAGGGAATCCTACTTCACAGAAAATGTGAATAAGTTCCGCAGCAATAACTTTAGCCGAAATGCTTCGTAACGGAATGGCCCAAGGAAACCTGGTGGCCATATCCATAATTACTAAGATATAGGAGAACCCCCGAGTCGATTTTGGAAGAGGACCAATTATGTCCATCGCAATCCTGCCTAGGGGAGTCCCTATGCGGGGCAAAGGATGTAAAGGGACTTTCCCTGGACCCTGTTCGGCCACCTTCTGACATAAAGGACAAGACTCACAATACTTTTCCACCTCTTTATATATCCCGGGCCAATAAAAGCGCCGTAACAATTGAGAAACCGTATTCTGAGCTCCTTTATGTCCCCCCAGAGGGTGATCATGAGCTACCCGTAACAGTAGATTCCTAAATCCCCTCGGCACCACTAACTGACTCCGTCCCCCCTCTCCTCCGTTTCCTGCAGGTGTCCGAAACAGAAGGCCCTGCTCTATCACAAACCCAGGTCCCTGCCCCTCCCTGTCCCCCTCCCTTGCCCGCGTCCAAGCATATTGCAGAGTAGGGTCGGCTTGCTGTTCCCTCTTAAAAGAGGGGAATTGTTCCTGCACCTCCCCTGCCTCCTCAGGGAAATCCGCCGTCTGTTCCAAGTCTTTCATAGACTGAGCCCGCTGACGCTGCCCCGCCTTCCTATGCCCCCCCGAATCCCTGGTTTTCCCCGGGTTCCCCAATATCTCCATCTGAAACGGAAATATCTGGGCCAAAGCCTGCTCCTGCTCCGTCCCCTCCGCACCCCGTTGGGACCGGGTAACCACTAACCCCTCTCTCTCTTTCAAATATTGCGAAAATGGGGGCCAATCCCTTCCTAAGATAAGGGCCTGAGGCAACCTAGGTAGTACCGCCACCCAGACCCAATGAGCCCCAAAGGTCCTACGATCCTCACCTGCCGCAACGGGTACCTACTGGAAGTCCCATGTACACACTGTATGGTGACCTCTCGCCCTTTCTTCCCCCCTCCCCCAACCCCCTTTTCCCTGATCCTCTCCCACAAGAACTGGGCTAGCATAGTTTGGTCTGCTCCAGAATCCAACAGCCCCTCCACCCCCACCCCCATCACTTCTACCCGTTGGCAGAACTCCTCCCTGCCCCCCTTTCCCCCTCCGGCCACCAATTGTAACTTCACCACACAGTCTCTCCTCACATGGCCCTTCCGCCCACAACGATAACACATTCTTTCTTCCCCTTTTCTCCCCTCCCACACTCTCATGCCCCTACCTTCGGGAACCTGATGCCCTTTTGGACCTCCCAATCCCCCTCCCGGCGGGGTTCCCCTGTGGGCACAATGCTGCGACTCTAGGAAACAATCCATGCTCTGGATTGCCTCCTCGAGGGTACTGCAGCCCCGCTTAATCAAGTCAACCTGAAGCCCTCTAGGTAAGGACTCCAAGAACTGTTCCAGCACCAGGTCTTCCATAACCTGTTGCATGGACCGTCTTTCAGGCTCTAACCATTTCCCTGCCAAATCACTTAGTTTCTGAGCAAGTACCCTAGGTGTCTCTCCCTCCACCCACCGGAACTCCCGAAACCTCCTTCGGTACGTATGCTTGCTTAGCCCAAACCTATCCAAAATAGCGGCTTTCAGCCTTGGGTAGTCTGTTATTTGTCCCGTAGGAAGGGCCCGAAAAGCCGCTAAAGCTTCCCCAGCCAGCGCAGGAGCTAGTCTTAGGGTCCATTGCTCCTGAGGCCATCCTGCTGTCACCGCCACCCTCTCAAAGGCCCCCAGATAATCTTCGATATTATCTGCTGCAGTTAATTTTCCCCAAGGTAACCAGTTCACCCCCACAGGTCCTACCAGTCCAGCAGCCCCTTCGCCCCGCACGGTTGTCCCACTTTCGTTAGGTCCGGACATTCGTCCTCCAGTCCGCAGAAATTCCTGAAACAGGTCCAAAAGTGGCTGCTGCTGTGCTCGGGAAGCTGCCAACGACTCCTCCATAAGTTTATGTGCCATCTCTTGTTGCTTTTGAAATTGGTGAGTCATAAAGGCAAACATCTCTTTCGGATCCATCCCGATAACTTTAATCTTCTTCCTATAAGAAAACACAAGAGAAAACAAAACCCAAGTGTGGACTTTCACAACCCTTCCAATTCACCCTCCAATCCCCCCCTGCTCCCACTATGCTCACCGGAAGCAGGAGGTTTGTTCGCCTTCGGGTTCAAGCTCCCCAGCTTTCTGGTCCGTCTCGATCCTCCGTCCTCCTCCTCGGCTTACTGGAACTCGGGCTCGACCGATCCCACCACTGCCACCAAATGTCAGACTCCTGCTCCTCTCCGGGCTGTCTGCGCTCTAGTTGCACCTCTCCGTGCTGTCTACAATCCAGCCGCACCTCTCCGTGCTGTCTGTACTCCAGCCGCACCACTGAGACTCCTGCTCCTCTCCGGGCTGTCTGCTCTCCAGTTGCACCTCTCCGTGCTGTCTACCATCCAGCCGCACCTCTCCGTGCTGTCTGCAATCCTTGCAAGTTATGCAAACCTCCCTCAGGCTTACACAGTTGTGTTCTCTCCAGCCAGTAGCCCACCCCCTAGTTCAACCCCTACCGGCTACTGGCACGTATCTGTTTCCTGGTGGAGTCCCCCTCCTCATAGACTAGCCGCCTAGGTTCTTTCCAGTCCGGCTATTAAGTCCCCGACCAGGCCTCTGGACTGGGACCTGTTCCTGGCACAGGCCCCTTTCTTTAGAGTCTCTATTCAGAATCAAATGTTTATCACACAGTTCAGCTTTTCTCAAGCAACACTATAAAGTTCCAAAGTTTCCCCTACGGTATGAATTCCTCTAGGTTTAGCCCTGCATACTGGCTACACCTAGAGACCCACCTCCCTCATTTGTCAGCACTAACTCCTGACAACCACCCACCGGGTTAAATAATTCATACCTTTTGTGATCCAGTACACACAGCCCTCTTTCTCCTCTCCTCATGGCCCTGAGCAAAAGCTGAGATATCCATTTCTTCTGTTTCCCCTCCCCCTTCCCCCCCTTGCCAATCCATCTGTTCCACCACTCCCTTCTCCCACAGGTGTTCCTCATCCCCTCCCTCTGACTTCATCTCCCAATCAACCTCCTCCCCCTTCCCCCTCTGAGAGGACTTCTCCTCCCACTCCTGCTTCCTGCTCAGCTCGGGCTTCTGGGACTTGTAGTTCTTATAGTCCCACTCTTTCTTCTTTTGATCCCTGGCGGGCACAGATAGCCCTTTCCTCCACCACCCCTCCGGTTTGCCACCCCCTTTCTCACAGGGTACAGTGGGTTTGTGGTGGGTTTTGGAGAGCTTGCTGTTTCCTCCACAAATGTAACAGGTGTGGGGGGGGGGGGGTATGGGCCCGGGTCCACCTGTCTGAAGTGCACTGCAGTACCCACTAAAACTGCTCCTGTGACCTGCATACTGCTGTCATGGATCTGAGTATGACATCTGAGGCTGGCATGAAATATTTTTAAAGATGTTTTTGAGGGTGGGAGGAGGGTAGTGACCACTGGGGGAGTGACGGGAGGTCATCCCCGATTCCCTCTGCTGGTCATCTGGTCATTTTGGGCACCTTTTTGTGCCTTATTCGTAATAAAAACACTTCCAGGTGAAAACGTCTAAGTGTTCATCAGGGATGTCCTTGCTTTGATGTTCC
This sequence comes from Microcaecilia unicolor, assembly GCF_901765095.1. Taxonomy (NCBI): domain Eukaryota; kingdom Metazoa; phylum Chordata; class Amphibia; order Gymnophiona; family Siphonopidae; genus Microcaecilia; species Microcaecilia unicolor. The sequence continues at coordinate 70,109,544 of NC_044037.1, read as the reverse complement.
CCTTGAAATTTGGATGTTCTTGCAACGGAGTGCAGTTGGAGACGTCCAAAATTGGGTTTCGATTATACCAATTTGGACGTCTCTGGGAGAAGTACGTCCATCTTCCAATTTATGTTGAAAGATGGACGTCCTTGTCTTTCGAAAATGAGCCTGATAGTCACCTCATGGATCAAGTGCTATAAATGAAGGACTGAAAAATAATCAGTTTACATAAGGACTACTGGTTGATGTATCTATTAACTTCAATTAAGAGGCATGGAGGAACCATCTAGAGGTTAGCACTGAGGACTGGGGAAACCAGCATTCATATCCTGTTTCTCTTGATTGTAGGTGAGTTACTTTGCTCTTCAATTGCTCAGGTAAAATTTAGGGGTTGATATTCAAAGCAATTTAACCAGCCAGAAATGGCTCCTACCTGGTTGAATCACCTATTTGGAGCTAACTGGTCATTTTCAGTGGCACTTAACCAGTTAGTGCCAATGAAAATGACCGGTTAGCACTTAAAGCAAACTGATTATTGGGTGGCATTCCAGGGCAGAGTAGGCGCTTGGTCGATTAAGTGCTGATATTCAGCATTTTACAGGCCAAGGTCACTGCATAAATATGACCACATAAAATTCAATCCTATCTATGAGGCCCTTTTACTAAACTGTGGTAAAAAGTGGCCAGTGGTAGTCTAGATGTGTGATTTTGGTGCATGCTGGGCCATGTTTTACTGTGGCTGAGAATTTGTGGGGCGGTAAATGGCCGTTCTTTAAAAGTAGTGTGCAGCTATTCACTAATAAGCACTTACCACCACCCATCGACCTAGTGGTGAGGGCTCCTGCGCTACTCGTATGGTTCTCGATTAGCGTGTGCTAATGTGGCAGTGCTGCCAATTACCACTGGAAATGCCCCCCGTGGTAGAAAATAGAAATTACCACTGGGCGTCCATGCTAACCCAGCAGTAGTGTTGATTTGGCATGCACTAATGGCATGTAAGCCCTACCGCAGATTAGTAAAAGGGCCCCTTTACACGGTACCCAATAGCCAGTTAATTGCTGAATATCACACTTAATCAGATATGGTATAGTCAGTTCCAGAAATCCAGAAATTCAATGCTGAAGACTGGACATAGTCCAGCATTGAATTTTCAGGCATAACGCCGGCAGCAGCCAGCAAAATGCTGAGTATTGCCGAGTAACTATCAACCCCTTAGATTTTTAGTATTCTGGAGAAGGGACATACATACAGTACCCAAAATATAATTTGCTTTGGACTAGGCTATGCAAGACATGGACTTAAATCCAAATGCAGGTGGTAAGGAAAAGCAAATTAAACACACTGCAATAGCACAGTTTACAAATACAGATGTGTGAGCTAATGCAATTCATGTTACATATAATTTTGCATGTTAGCAGATCATTTAAATTGTCAATTTGTTTATACAAGGTGAAATTTGCATATGAATACAAGTGCATTAATATCTCTTTTATACATATTAAGTGGGAACGAAGGCATTAAAAACACATTTAAATTCATTAAATAAGAACATTAAAAATGCCATGCTAATTCAGACCAAAGTCCATCAAACCCAGCATCCAGTCTCCAAGAGTGCCCAGGCCAGGTTGCAGGTACCTACTTCCTGACCCACCAAAGTAGAGCTATTTCTCATTGTTCATTTCCAGGGATGAACAATGGCTATCCGAAGTCTACCTGGCTAATAAGTTTTTATGGACTTTTCATCCAGAAACTTATTCAGTCCTCTTTTATGTTTATGTTTATTTATTTATAGCCCGCCTTTATCCAAGGAAGGGAACTCCACAACATACATAATTAAAACATTTACTTTAAAGACAACAGATAACTGCAGTATTAATGCAAGCAACAATGAAGTCAAAGCAAGTCATAGGCTTGACCAAGTAGGTAGTGCTTCAGCATCAGTTTGCAACAGATACATTTCTTTGTTGTCTCAGTTCCAAGAGCAGTTTATTCCTTTCATGAGGACCTTTAACTGAAAAAGTGTCATTCCTTGTTTGCCCAAGTCATAGATGTCAATAATTAGGTACTTCATGCATACAAGCATACAAGAACCGCAATGTTCTAGATGGTACATACCAGTGCAGGTTGTCTCATAGATACAAGTCCTGATACAAGCCCAGGTGAACAAGCAAAAGCAATTTAAATTTAATTTGTTGCATCACAGGCAGCCAATACAGTTTGATCAGATAAGGGGTCACGTTCAGAAGCAGACAATCCACAGAAAAGTCGGACAGCAGGATTCTGCACCACTTGCAATGCTTGTAAATAAAGGCTGATAAACCCAAGTAAACAATATTGCAGTAGTTCAGACTACTCAAGATCTTTGGGGTCCTTTTACTAAGGTGCACTGAAAAATGGCTTATGGTAGTGTAGGCGCATGCTTTGGGCGCACGCCAATCCATTTTTCAGTGCACCTGTAAAAAAGGCCTTTTTAAAACTTTTGCCAAAAATGGACGTGTGGCAAAATGAAAATTGACGCATGTCCATTTTGGGTCTGCGACCTTGCCGCCAGCCATTGACCCAGCGGTAAAGTCTCATGCGGTAACTGAGCAGTAATGACCTATGCAAGCCAAATGCCACTTGGCGTGCATACAATATGCGCGGCCAAAATTATTTTTCGGCTGTGCACATCAGATGCACGCCATAAATGAAATTACCGCAAAAGCCATGCGGTTGCCAAATGGTAACTCCATTTTGGCGCATGTAGACGCTAACACGGATTAGTAAAAGGGCCCCATTGTTTACAAGACTGTCAAAAAATCAGTATGAGGTAACTGAGTACATAAGTTACTCAGCAAAAGTAATTAATATATGACTTCTTAATCATTTGTTGAATTGAGACCTAAAAGATAAAGTCGAGTCCAAAATAATACCCAGATTACGAACCTTGCTTGAGATTTTAATAGGCTTGCTGGATCACAAGATATCTGGCAGGTAGACTGGAGTAGGATAGGACGTAATCAACAATACCTCTGTTTTAGAAATATTACAACAGCAACTGGTTGCTAGTCATCCAATCCAGTATACCTGCAAATATCTCTTGCAATTGAGTCAATGCAACTGGCACTGACAATGCCAGAGGAACAAAAAACTGAATATCGCCTGCATAAATACAACAAAAGACCCCAAAAAGTTTAAGAGGTGGCATAAAGGTTGGAAATATAGATTAAATAATACCACTGACAATAAGGAATCCTGCGGTACCCCAGTATTCAAAGCACATACTACAGATAAACGATCCCCTATACGAACTTGCTGAGACCTACCACTGAGAAATGATTTGAACTATTATAGTATGGTCTCTGCGAGGTCACAGTCATGTAGCCGAACCAACAAAATTTTGGTGATCAAGCATGTCAAATGCTGTGGAGATATCCAAAAGTACGAGACAATAATGGCACTCTAATCCACAATATATTTCATCCACAGTCGCAGTCACCTAGGCCTCGGTATTGTGGGCCCTGCGTAAACCATACTGGAAAGGATCTAAGAGGGAAACTTGTGATAAAAAGTCATCTAACTGCGAGTAAACTGATTTTTCCACAATCTTGGCCAACACGGGCAGAGAAGAATAAATAGGGCAACAATTAGAGAGATCATTAAATCCCAATGAGGGAGGTTTCAAAACAGGATGCACAGTAACAAGTTTCATATCATATAGTAACTCTCCATTACTAAGACTTTGGTTTATAGTTTTAGTTATAAAAAAAAAAAAAGAACAGTCAACTTATCCATCTCCCTCAATAACAAAGGACTACACACATCACATACCAATGCTGTTAGATGACACAACTTCAAATGAAACTGTACCTCAGTTTCACAATCTTCTTCAAACTCTACCCATTGATGGACAGTTTCCAATGGACTAATCGCTGATGGTTGCACAGCAGGAAAAGAATTTACAATCTGCCAAATCTTCTTTGTTGTTTGTCTTGATCACATCCTCAGGCAACAGATTCCACAGCTTAATTATTGTTTAATACATAGGTTATTAAATCAAGTAGTTGAATCTTTGCCCTAAAAGACATGAATAGGGTTTTTCCATCAATGGGCTGCCATTCAGTTGGTTATACTTCACGTGAGGATTGGCTGCCTGAAAATTGTCTTCCTTTAATACGTCTTAAGTTTGCACATTGCTCCATGACATGTACACTTTTATTCACATGTAGGAGAGGTGTTCCTATGAGCATATTTTCTAGGGAAGGGGGGGGGGAGAAATAACAGGCCTGATATTCCAGGGGCATAGACCTTGAGGTGGAAGAGGGCCAGAGCCAAAGGTGGGAGGGGGGGACATTTTGGTTTGTCCTGCCTTGCCACCCCTCCTCCGCCTCGCCACCCCCCCCCTTCTGTTGCCTCGCTGCCCTGCTCCTCCCCACCCACTGCCACTGCTGTTAACATACCTTAGCTAGCAGGGGTCCCCAATCCACGCCAGCTGAAGCACTGCCACCACAAATACCTTGGCTGGCTGGGGTCCCCAACTCCTGCCAGCTGAAGCTTTCGTCCAGAGCTGGTCTCCCGTGCTGCCGCATTGCCTGTGTTGCTCTCTCTTTCCCTCATATCCGGCATGCTTCTTTTAGTGAAATTGGTCCATTACCGTTAGTGTGGGTGCCCTTACCGCCACCTCAGTGAGTGGTGGTAAGTGCTCCTCCCCGTATGGCCACGCGGTAAGATCAATCTTACTGCATGGCCATATATTTTTGTAGCCTTTTTACCCACTGCAGTAAAAAAAAGCCTCAGTGCGTAGAAAAAACAGCAGCTGCCGCTATCACAGGGTCTTTTTTTTACCACAGCTTGGTAAATGGGCCCCATAGTGCATAGATGTAAGGGGGCATAAATGTGCATGGAGCAAGGGAAGGGTGTTTTTCCAATGTATGCACATACCATAGAATATTATAAGTTACGCATGAGGGTTGTGGTACTTAGGTGCTCATTTATGCCTGCCATTGACCAGGTGTTAATGGTCACACCTAAATTCAGGCACACTAACATGGGTTTACCCTAATATGTTCTCCCACGGGAGGTGGTGGAGATGAAAACGGTAACTGAATTCAAACATGCGTGGGATAAACATAAAGGAATCCTGTTCAGAAGGAATGGATCCTCAGAAACTTAGCCGAGATTGGGTGGTGGAGCCGGTGGTGGGAGGCGGGGCTGGTGGTTGGGAGGTGGGGCTAGTGCTGGGCAGACTTCTACGGTCAGTGCCCTGAAAATGACAGGTACAAATCAAGGTAAGGTATACACAAAAAGCAGCACATATGAGTTTATCTTGTAGGGCAGACTGGATGGACCGTGTAGGTCTTTTCCTGCCGTCATCTACTATGTTACTAATATGTTACTATAACAGAATGTAGGCACTCAGATGCTCTTAAAGAATAGATGCTCCCACACAGCATTGGGGTACCTTAATGGAAGTCCTAAGGTGGACCCTGATGCTAGGGTCCAGCTTAGGAATAAGCACCCAAGAAAAAGAACTAGGTGTCATTGTAGACAATACACTGACATCTTCTGCCCAGTGCGCAGTGACAGCCAAAAAAGCAAGCAGAAGCTAGGAATTATTAGGAAAGGGATGCAAAATAAGACCAAGAATATTATAATGCCTCCATGATACAACATCACCTTGAGCACTGCGTCCAATTTTGGTTACCGTGTCAAAAAAGATATAGCGGAATTAGAAAAGGTTCAGGTTAGGGCTTTTCAGTTTAGAAAAGAGACAGCAGAGGGGGTTATGATTGAGATCAACAAAATCCTGAGCAGTGTAGAATGGGTAAACGTGAATCGATTTTTCACTCTTTTAAAAGCTACAAAGACCAAGGGACACTCAATGAAATTACATGGAAATACATTTAAAACAAATAAGAAGAAATATTTTTTCACTCAAAAATAGTTAAACTCTGGAACTCACTGCCAAACGATCTGGTAACAGAGGTTAGCATATCTGGGTTTAAACAAGGTTTGGACAAGTTCCTGGAGGAAAAGTTCATAATCTACTATTGAGATGGACATTGGGGAAACCACTGCTTGCTCTGGGATTAGTAGCATGGAATGTTGCTACTATTTGGGTTTCTTGAAAGACACAAAGGGAAAAACTAATATGGGCTCACTCCTCAGAAGAGTTCAGAGAATAAAGGGAGAGCTCAATTTCCGTGGCTTTTGTACAACACTCAGTGCAACAGGCTTGGATCTCTTATAGATTTATGTTATTTATGCTTTTTCAAATCCCACGCCCGCTGGCATTTTCAATCATTTGCATTACGTTTCTTATACATTATTTACTTAATTCCACTTCTGAAATGCAATATATAAAAAGTCCATATGTATTAAGAAAAATGTCAGAATCAAACAAAGCAAATAAATGAAAAAAGTGAATACTTAGCTTGCAAAGGCAATCACAGCACTGGGTGAATCTTCCTCTGAAGATTTACGCAGCGCTGCGATTACCTTTGCAAGCCCTTTGGTCATGGGAGGGGCCAGCATTCGTAGTGCACTGGTCCCCCTGACATGCCAGGACACTAACCGGGTACCCTAAGGGGCACTGCAGTGAAGTTCAGAAATTGCTCCCAGGAACATAGCTCCCTTACCTTGGGTGATGAGCCCCCCCAACCCCCCCAAACCCCGCTACCTACAACTGTACACCACTGCCATAGCCCTTACGGGTGAAGGGGGGCACCTAGATGTGGGTACAGTGGGTTTGTGGTGGGTTTTGGAGGGCTCACATTTACCACCACAAATGTAATAGGTAGGAGAGGATGGGCCTGGGTCCGCCTGCCTGAAGTGCACTGCACCCACTAAAACTGCTCCAGGGACCTGCATACTACTGTCATGGACCTGAGTATGACATTTGAGGCTGGCATAGAGGCCGGCACAAAATATTTTTAAAGAGTTTATTTGAGGGTGGGACGGGGTTAGTGACCACTGGGGGAGTAAGGGGAGGTGATCCCGATTCTCTCCAGTGGTCATCTGGTCAGTCAGGACCAGGTAAAGTCATCCAAGTGCTCATCAGGGACGCCCTTTTTTCCATTATGTGTCGAGGACGCCCATGTGTTAGGCACGCTCAAGTTCCGCCTTTGCTACACCTCCGACACGCCCCCATGAACTTTGGTCATCCCCGCGACGGAAAGCAGTTGGGGACGCCCAAAATCGGCTTTCGATTATGCCGATTTGGGCGACCCTGTGAGAAGGACACCCATCTTCCAATTTGTGTCGAAAGATGGGCGTCATTCTCTTTCGATAATGAGCCTGAAAGTTTATCTGATGCATTCACTTTACTATTGAGTGTTGTATATAAGTCATGGCAGTTGGGTTCTCCCTTTATTCTCTTTGAACTATTGGGTTTCTGCCAGGTACTTGTGACCTGGATTGGCCATTGTTGGAAGCAGGATACTGGGCTAGATGGACCATTGTTCTGACCCAGTATGGTTAGTCTTATTTTCTTATGTGTTATTTGAAAATCTATCTCCAGCAAAAACAGCTGGAAATATCTGCAGACACTCTGTTCCCACAGCAATTTTGAAAATAAGAGAACCCAGTGCAAAGTCTTCATTTATTGATCTATTATACTTGACATAATACCCTTCTGTTAAGAAACCAAGCAGAGCAGTTAACAATAGTTCAGTGAAAAATGTAAATGATAAAATGAAGAACCAAAAAAAATGGTAATCATCTCAGCATGTGACAAACAATAGTCAATACGTTTGAGTAAGCTGACAGGACAATCTAGTTAATGCTAAGAATTACCCATGGGCTTTGCAGCAACGTGGCAGTCTGAAAATTGCACTCATAAATGCAGGGACAAGCTGAGTCCATCCTAGAATTGGTTGGGCTCTATTGTACAGAAAGCCTTATTTTCCTGTTTTTTGTTAGGGAAGCCATTCAGGATGACAATTTCATAGATGTATTGGAGACACAAACAGATTGTCTCAGCTTATCCCCGAAGACCTGAAATCATGTGATGCTTGGATTAGGTTGGGAATGAAACCTACTTTGCATACTCAGAATGCCTGGTGGCTCTTAAAGATTTTTTAATTACCATTTTATTACTTAGTTATATCATTCACATTTATTTCAAGAAGACGCTTCAAGAGAAAAATAACTATAATAAAGTAGTAGGACAAACCAACCCCGAAAGAAAATGACAAATGGTTTATCATATGTTCTCAATAAAGAGTATGGGGGGAAATCAATATGGATAGGAGATACAACTCACATAATAAAGAAAATTAACATATAGCAACACATTTTTCAACAGTGATTCATTTGTAAAATGCAGATGGAACTGAGATGTCCTGACTTGGATGTCTCATTTTCTCCCTCAGTGTCTTATGTGATATAGAATTTAGTTCATTATCGTGGCTTATTTTTAAAAGAGAAAAACCTCTAAAAAGTGGCATAAAGCAGCATTTGGATATGTATCTCACAAAAACATCCAAATCAGTATTTTCAAAGCCTATTTTTCAGAGGTTTTTCAATGCTGTTCATCTGCGTTGTGTCAGAATCTCAAGGGGATGAGTTGGGGGAGTGTTAAGGGTGGGATTTTGACATTCCTAACACTTGAACATTTTTCAGCTATAATGGAACAAAACAAAACCACCCAGGATGAAAACTAAGATGTTTTGAGCTAGACCTGTTTTTATAATGAATATGGCACAAAAAGGTGCACTAAATGACCACTGGAGGGAATTGGGGATGACCTCCCCTTACTCCCTCAATGGTCACTAACCCCCTCCCCCCCAACTCCCTCCCCCCCCCCCAAAAGTGATTAAAAACACTATGTACCAGCCTCTTTGCCGGCCTCAGATGTTATACTCAGGTCCATTACAGCAGCATGCAGGTCCCTGGAGTAGTCTAATGGTGGGTGCAGTGCACTGCAGACAGGTGGACCCATGTCCATACCTCCTCCTACCTGTTACACTTAATGGTGGAAACTGTGAGCCCTCCAAAATTTACAAGAGACCCACAGTACCCACATATAGGTGACCTATTCACTTATAACGGCTACTATAGTAGTGTACAGTTGGGGGTAGTGGGTTTTGGGTGGGGTTTTAAGGACTCAGCAGAAAAGATAGGGCAGCAATGGTGAGATATGTACCTGGGAGCACTTATTTGAAGTCCACTGCAATACCCTCTAGGGTGCCTCACTGCTCTCCTGGGATTTCTGGGGTCCTAGTCTAGTAAAAATGTTATGTTGGTCATGGCCCCAGCCAGTCAAAAAAGTACTGCCCTGGGATTTGGGGCATAGGGGAGAGGACCAATCTCCAGTCATTCCTGCCCTCAATAGTGCCATTGTTCAAAACTGCTCCATCTGCCCCTTAGCAGCACACCAGCATATATGGCTAGGAGACAGGTTGCCAATAAAATGATGGGTTTTGAACCCTAGTGCTACATTTTGATTACCACTAGGGGGCAGCCAGTGCCACTTTGAACAATATTGCTCTAGGATAGGAACAACCAAGCCTCATTTCCCACTACCATCCCACACTAAATACCAGAGATTTTCAGGTAAATTCTGGGAGAAGCCAGAAGTGGAGGGTAGAAATCAGAATGAAAATGAGATAATTTTATAAAAGAAGCAGGTCATTGATAGGGGACATAACTTTGAATGCCTTTACTTTTTATAGTGTAGGATGAGCACCGCAAGATGGTATTTGGGGAGATTAGAACTATAGGAACTGGGCTTCAGGAATACTTATATTTTCTATTCTTTATCTCAAGAGAGGCCTCAAAATAACCACTAGGTCACCAGAGATTTTGTGACAAAAAAACATGGTAGAAGTATGTGTGTGTTTGGGGGGAGGGGGGCTACATTATTGTGACTAGGGCCTAGGGTTGGTTGGGGTAACTGGACAGAGACCAGTTGAACAGGAGCAGATGAAAGGCACTATTGGAGATATACAGTGTGTTAGAACTTACATGCCCAGAATAGCTGGATTTTGTCAGCTGCTTTGCCTTTTTTCTATGAATAATTTACAATAAGAAAATTTGGAGTATGTTTTATGGTTTGAGGGAATTGCATATTTTAAAAGTATGCCATAATTTGATGGGAAGAAAGTATTTGGACCTCTGAGTCAACAGCTTTTCCTTGCCTCCCAGGCTCTGGTTCTAGATTTGCCCCACCAAACTCTGGTGCCTTAATTGAGAGGCAGCACCAGACCATAAAGGAACATGCTACGGGCATAGAAAAAACAGAAATTGCAACTAATATAGATCATAAAGTGTTTTCCTTAGGTCTTCTTGCCTTGTCGCCATAGGACCTAGTTAAAAGAATATCAAATAATCCATGAGTTACGGTGGGTGGTAAGGCAAAGACCTATGACAAACCAACAGACAAGAAGTGGAGAGGCAGCTAAAAAAGATACAGAACCTGGAGGTTATCAAGGATCCCAACAGTAAGTGGGCTACCCTTACTGCATTGGTCTCAAAAGCAGATAGCATAAATAAATAAACACATAGGCCAATATTCTGCTAGGGTGATCAGTTCACTGGCAAATAAAAAAGTTAACACCAGACACTACAGCCAAAATAAATCTGGATATTCAGTGCTATTATCTGGATAGTGGTTGACATGGAATATCCAAATTCAACACTGAGGGCCATATTCTATATATGACACCTAGAAAATCCAAGTGGAAAACATTTCCGCCTAAGTGTATTCTATAAGTGGCAGCTAGATTTAGGTGTGGCATATAGAATACGCTTAGTTGATATCCTAGTACTTAAAACTACATGTCTCCATGTATGCCAACAAAAACATGGCGTAAATCTAGGCATATAGATTTAGGTGCAGAGGGCCACATTCTATAACAACACACACAAATTTTGAAACACGCACAAAATGCCCAGTCCCCAACTCATAACCATGACCCTTTTTGCCTACATGATTTAAAATTTAGGTGCAGTGCATTATAGAATATGCTTAGGGATTTGTGCGTGTAAATTCTAATTATTGCCAATTAGTGCTCATTATTGCTTTGTGAAGTGCTGTTAACAACACTGATTAGCTTGTTAAGCTGAATTATGTTACACATTGTTACAGAATATGCTTGGATTTCAGCACGGATCTCTAGGTGTGCTATATGGAATCCGGGGATGAACGCTTGTGCTATCTGAATAGTGCTGAAGTTCAGCCCGAGACCAGATAACTACCTGGATAAAGTTATGAAGTTAGGATACATTTCTTTTTTATGGTCCTAACTTTATCTGGATAGTTGTCTGGCTTTGGGTGGCAATGATCATGAATAAATGCTGGAATTCTTGTAATTTACATCTATTCCGATATTATCTGCTGGGATGCAAGTTTACTCTGATGAACCACCAGAAAACTCAAATGGATCGTCAAGACCAGAGTAATGCAGTGATTCCTAAGCCTCCAACCCTTATTTATTTATTTGTTACATTTGTATCCCACATTTTCCCACTTATTTGCAGGCTCAATGTGGCTTACATAGTACAGTAAAGGCGTTCGCCAAGTCCAGTAGATAACAAATACAAGGTGATGGTGTGGTCAAATAAGGTTCATGAGCTTCGGCTGCAATGGGGGTAGAAGGGGGGAGGGTTATAAGGTGTCTATAACGAGAAAGATTCACATGAAGTGGAGGCAGTGCATGCAAATCTCTCTTTAGAATATTCATTATGGATATCCTGAAAAACCTGACTGGCTGGGGTGCCTCCAGGACCAGGTTTGGGAACCACTGATCTACACTGACTGAGCTTTACATTTAAATCCTTTTATAGAAAAGTTAATTGATTTTTTCTGACCCTCCCAAATCTTTAAGTACATTTTACAAAATCCTATTGTTCCTGAATATAACTGATCTTGAGCTACTACTGAAAAGACGTGGGCTTAATCCAAAATAAAGAGAATATCAATCGGAAAAATATAAAAATAAATCTGAGGAAAAGGTTATATGCAGACAATTCTGACCTTATTGGGAGTAGGAGAATATAAATAATTTCAGTATTATTCCCTTTTGTTGAAGTAATAATCTAGCTTACTTTTGCTTTGTTAAATCCAGGGCTTTTTTTGAGGGGGTAACTTGGGGGTACTGAGTACTGGCACTTTTTCCATTGTCTGCTAAAATTGACCCATGGACCCCAAGTTTTAATGAAAGAGCTCAGGCTCTACATGCATATTCTGCCTTGTCATAGATTCTGTGACTGGTTGCAAGGGGCCTGGCTATTGTGGGGTGGGTCCCTCAGTGATCACCTCACCCTTGAACGGTGGCCTGGCATTTGAGTACCGGCACCTTTTTCGCTAGAATAAATGCACTGGTTAAATCAGAGAGCTACCCTACAAAGAGGGAAAGGAAAGGGTACTAAGGAGATTATGTGAAAACTAGAGTAGCTTTCAACATGTTGATTAATGCTAAAAATTAATAAATAACAAATATTTAAAAATTCCTATGAAGAGGTAAACCAAGTAACCTAGTATATCTATATGCACACACACAGACATCTATATTAAAGATTAAGAAATCACCAGGAACACCTGCCTTTTCCTTCTCTCTCTCTCTCTTTCTGTATACGTATAGATAATGCATTTATAGTTATTGATATAAGAATACAGATATTTGTAGAAACAGATACGTCTCTCTCTCTATTGATATATAGATAGGGATATATCTTCAAGTCACAGAGAAAGAAGAAGGCCTACAAACCTCTCCTCTAAAGAATCAAGGGACTTTTGGGTGGTTTCATTGTACTGGGTTACTTAGCAACAGGCTGGGAATGCTGATGCAGTGTAGTACAATGCAACTCCCTTCTGAGGCTGTGAACAGAAAGGCTAATTTAAAGATATGATGTGCAAGCATTTGCAGAGATGGTGAGCAAAGAAGAAAGATAAAAAGGGGAAGGAAAGATGAAAAAGAGATGGGGACATGAGAAAGCATAAGGCAGTGTGGAAGATTTAGGAGCAAATGGTATGTTTGGTACTTTTTTGGAATTATCAGATTGACAGAAAGCAAATGAAACACTTTGAACATTATTGCAGTGTGCTGATGAGATCTTGGGATGTGAGGTAGTGAAAGGGAGAGAGGAGGTTCTGTGTACACCTTTTGGAAAATTACTCTGCAGGAATATGCAGAAATATTCCTACGGTGCTTTTGTTCAGGACTTCAGCAATAGTATTAGAAGCCCAGGACATGAGAGGAGAGTGGGATAAACAAGAAGATTATGGATCAGGTTTAACTGACTACATACATGACATCTAACCAAAACCTGAACTCTATAGAAAAATGTATATTTCCAGAGGACATCAAGAAGGTAAAGATAGGACACAGGCAACATATGCTTCCTTATAATTTACATGTAGAAATCAGTGGTGAAACCTCATTTAAAGTACAGTTGTAGAGGCCACAGCTCCAAAAGAATATAGAGAGTGGAGATCATCTAGAGAAGGTTTGCCAAAATGGTGCAGTCTGTACCCAAAGTTCTATGAAACATTTATGTTTATTATTAAACTTGATTTACCGCTACTTCTAAGCATAGGTCAAAACAATTTACAAAGTAAAAACACATAAAATAACAAAAGAAAGGAACAAGCAAAAACAGTGGAGATGACAAAGAAAAGCTTGTTGCTTCAAAGTCTTTAATAAGCAATTTTCATACGACTCAACACGGGCCATGTTTTGGCTCTAAGGCCTGAAATATGAATCTGTAGAACGTCTGTTGTGATCTATAATTGTGCAGAACACAGAACTGCTAAAATAGGCAAAAGGTTGAACCAAATGTGGTGTGTTTTTCTGGACAGCATAAAGCCGTTGCAGCATGTAATGTGGCACTTTTCCTGTTGACATGATAGTGACATATTTCATGCTGAAATGGTTTTCTGATGTCTGGAATGACACATCATGTTTGGTTCAACCTTTTACCTATTATAGCAGTTCTTTGGCGGAAGGTTTAATTCATTGATATCATGATGCGCTGCATGCTAATGTTCCACCAACGTGGCTTCAGAGTTTCTTCAACAAGCACAGAAGAACAAGGAACCTTCGCACAGGTAAAACTAGGCAAACAGACACAGTGAAGAAGACAAGATGATATCAAAACATCCAACGTACTCAAAGAGCTCACATCAGAAGTTTATTTCACAAAAATTAGTGGACTCGACACGAGTCGTGTTTCGGCCGCAGAGGCCTGCTTCAGGAGTTCCTGTAGTTTGTGAGTGTGATTTCTGAAAATATTAGAGCATATGTAAATGGTGAACCGATAAGAGAGAAACAGATGTACACAGTCTAACTCGTCTCAATTGAACAGCATCAGTCCTCTGACGTGCACACAAGACAAGTTAGATTGTGTACATCTGTTTCTCTCTTATCGGTTCACCATTTACAGATGCTCTAGTATTTTCAGAAATCACACTCACAAACTACAGGGGCACCTGAAGCAAGCCTGTGCAGCCGAAACACGATTTGTGACAAGTCCACTAATTTTTGTGAAATAAACTTCTGATGTGAACTCTTTGAGTCCGTTGGCTGTTTTGACATCATCTTCATTGTCTCCTTCAGATCTTCTTCTTCTTCATCAGCAGCACATTTGCAGTATTTAGTATGCAATCTTCCTTATTCACATCATGCCATGACTATCAGAAACATTATTTGTAAATGTTGGGACATTTTGCGTTATCATTCTGTTTTTACTCAAGTTCCTACATTTGCCTAGACAAGAGGAAAGCATTTAGGAGAAATTCTCACTGGATCGCAAGATATGAAGAACACACATCTTCCTTTGGGCCATCACAGCTGCAACCAGTGCACTTACTGTTGATATGCTTTGGAAACTGACAGTATTATTAATCCCAGCACTGGACGGAAATTTGTTCTGCAAGAATATTCGGACTGTAATTCCATTCAAATTATATATTGCATTGTATGCCCATGTTATCTAATTTATATTGATCAGACACAACATCAAGTCAAATTAAGGATTACAGAATATCTCAGTTGTATCCACATGGGCAAAACCAAAGCACTGCTGGTGGATCATTGGCATGCAATGCTGCATGATATCAATGAATTAAAGTTCAGTGTTCTGCTTCAAGTACTGACCACAAGAGGTGGTGATAGTCCAGAACCTTCAGGTTAGCATTTTCAGAAGTGCTCCCTGTTCTGTGCACAGGACTCAAGAGACAGGCAGAGTTCTGGAGTCGTAATGCATGGATGAGATGATGGTGCAGGGAGAAGGGTTTTAGATTTGTTAAGAACTGAATAACATTCTGGAGAAAGGGGAGCCTATTCTGGAAGGATGGGCACTATCTTAACCAAGGTGGAACCTGGCTGTAGGCATCAATATTTATAAAGGAGATAGAACAGCTTTTAAACTAGAAACTGGGGGAAAGTTGTCAGTCACTTAAAAGCATATAGTTGAGAACAAGATATCTTTGAAGGATATTACCAAAGCAGGGAAGATAAGGCATCCTGATAGTACGAGAGGACATGAAATGAGATTGAAGGGGGGCAGACTCAGGAAAGATGCCAGGAAGTATTTCTTCACGGAGAGGGTGGTGAACGCTTGGAATGCCCTCCCGCGGGAGGTGGTGGAGATGAAAACGGTAACGGAATTCAAGCATGCGTGGGACAGGCATAAAGGAATCCTGTGCAGAAGGAATGGATCCACAGAAGCTTAGCTGAAATTGGGTGGCGGGGGGAAGAGGGGTTGGTGGTTGAGAGGCTAGGATGGGGGAGGGCAGACTTATACGGGGTCTGTGCCGGAGCCGGTGATGGGAGGCGGGACTGGTGGTTGGGAGGCGGGAAATACTGCTGCACAGACTTATATGGTCTGTGCCCTGAAAAAGACAGGTACATATCAAGGTAAGGTATACACATGAGTTTATCGTGGGCAGACTAGATGGACCGTGCAGGTCTTTTTCTGCCGTCATCTACTATGTTACTATGATAGTGAGACTGTAATAAAGGCCATAGTAGACCAGGTGCTTTTAAATAAAGTGCAGATAGACTTGAATGATTGCAAATTATCACTGTCAACAGTTGAGCAAGTTGTTAATAGGAATAAAAAACAAAACAAAACATTGTTTGAAGTGTTTGTATATAAATGCTAAAGGCCTAAAAAATAAGATGGGAGAATTAGAATATATTGTACGAAATAAAAATATATAATAGGCATCTCTAAGACCTTGTGGAAGGAAGATAACCAATGGGACACTGTCATACCAGGGTACACATTATGTTGCAGTGATAGGATGGATTAGATTGGTGGAGAGATAGCGTTATTAGCTGGATTCTGTATAGGTCACTCAAACTTGGGTGCATGATACGAGCATAAACTAATTAGCCAATTAGGTGATAACAATGAATTATTTGTATTAACTTGGCAGTAAGGGGTGAATAAACATGTGGATAAAGGTGAGCAAGTTGATATTGTGCATCTGGAAGGCATCTGACAAAGTACTTCATGAATGATCCATGAGGAAACTAGAACGTTATGGGATAAGAGGCAGTGTTCTATTGTGGATTAAGAATTGGTTAAAAGATAGAAAACGAAGAACAGGGTTAAATTATTTGTACTTATAAAAACTGAAACGGGAATAGGGTGGCACTCTCTGCAGTTATTGCTTGCTCCATACTTCTTTTGGAAGTCATCAGTACAGGCTTGGGCTGTCTGGTAATAGTGACTCAGTGGCACAGGAAGGAAAATGACTGATGGTCTATTGTGTCCATCTTGTCACTGTGGTAATAGTTCCTGGTGGGGATTTTGCTACAGTCTGATTAATGTAGCACGTCTATTTATATTTTCTTCAATCCTCACCCAGCTACTGATATGGTTTCTTGGTTGTGGATTGCAGTTAATGCCAATGTGTGCCCCTCAACTGACATTTAAAAAAATTAATGCTTATGGTGGTTTCACCTCCTTGATCCTTTCCTGCAAGGATAATAGAGGTGCTTCTCAAGGAAAAAAATAGTAATGTGTAAAGTGCACTAACACCATGCAAGTTGGAACAGATGATTCACGTAAAACCTTCCAGTCTCTTATACAACACAATGCCAGAAGATAAGGTGATGTGTGCATTTTGTTAAAGAAAAGGATATGTAAAGAAAGTTAATTGAGTTTATCACAATTTTTTGGCACAGAAAAACAAAGCCAGTTGTGATAACTCTGATCGTACTGGACAACAGGCAATCTTCATTCCTCCCAACCCTCCACATATATCTCATACGATCACATTTCAATCTTGTACTTGTTATCAACCGACTGGGCAAACGCCTTTGACGGTTATATGTAAGCCACATTGAGCCTGCAAATAGGTGGGAAAATGTGGGGTACAAATGTAACAAATAAATAAATAAATAATGTTTCTAGCCACCAGATACTGTTGTTTATACTACTTTAAGGGTCCCTTTTACCAAAGCTTAGCATGTGTTACTGGGCATTGGTGCATGCCAAAATGCTGTGTACTATTTTATACCTATGGGTCATGTGACACTTAGGACTATCCTATATAATAATTCTCACCTCCAACAGGATGTGTTTGGGACCGTGCCTGCCGGAAGTGGTCTGCTACGCAGGCACGCACTGACCTCAGTGACATCAGTGACAGACAATTTGGCAAAGCAAAACAATCTGAGTGCTGGCCATTAGGACACAGGGTTGATAGGAGAGTTTTAAAAGACTGAAGGAACCGAAAGTGTTAAATGGGGGGAGGGGGGGAGTTCTGAAGGACTGAAAGACATGAACATTTGGGAAAGGAAAACAATCTGAATGCTGGCCATTAGGACACAGGGTAGATAGGAGAGTTTTAAAAGACTGAAGGAAACGAAAGTGTTAAACTGGAGAAGGGGGGGGGGGGGAGTTGTGAATGACTGAAAGACATGCAAATTTGGGACAGGAAAACAATCTCAATGCTGCCCATTAGCACACAGGGTACATAGGACAGTTTTAAAAGACTGAAGGAACCAAAAGTGTTCGGTGGGGGGGGGGGGGGGGGGGGGGGGAGAGTTCTGAATGAATGAAAAAAATGAAAATTTACGAGAGGAACACAATCTGAATGCCGGGCATTTGTACACAGGGTAGATAGGACACTTTTTTTAAAAAATGAAGGACGTAAAAGTATTACATCTTGGGGGAGGGGTGAGGAGGAAAGCGGTGGGGTATCCGGATACTGGGCATTAGGGCCACGGGGGTACATAGACTTTTGAAAGCCTTAAGGAACCCAAAGTGTGGGAAGGAGGAGGAAAAGGAGGGGAGGGAACAGGGTGAGGGGCATTAGGAACAGGGGAGGGGTCCCTGTCACACACTCTCATTCTCACACACACACACTGTCACACAGACAGTCTCACTCTGTCACACACCCGCACATTCACTCTGGCTCTCTCTCTCAAACATACACACTCCCAGGAAAACCTTGCTAGCGCCTGTTTCATTCGTTCCAGAAACGGGCCTTTTTTACTAGTACTCTATATATCACACCTAAAATATCAGCACCAAAATGAAATTTTCCTAAGCGAAATTTAGGCATACTTTATAGAATAAGCCTAAATGTCTGTGTGGTATATAGAATATGCTGATCGCTGCTACACACAACTAAATTTAGTCATGGGCAGTTATGCCAAGTAAAACTTGGTTTAAACTCCAATGCCTAAATTATGTGCAGACCGGGTGTATTCTATAACAGTGTGCATAGATTTTAGAAATGTCCATGACCTGCCCATTCCATGCCTCCTTTTCAACTATGTGACTTAGAATTTACATGCACTGCATTACAGAATATGCTTAGACAATTCTGCACATAAATTCTAATTAATGTCAATTAGTGCTGTTAACCAATTAGCTTATGTGCATTTTTATGGAATATGTTTCAATTTCCACACGGAAATCTGGTGTGATATATAGAATCTTGGGATTAACGCATGCTAATTTCCATTAGTGTGTGCTAAGCTTTAGTAAAAGGGCTCCTAAAATAGGTGCGGCTCCTAAAATAGGTGTAACACAGAATTTGACTACAAGGTATCAACATTATAAAATAACATGCTATGTTATACTTTATGACCAGTAGATGACGCAATATCTAGCAGCAACCAGTGCTACTAAGTTTTCAGTCACTAGGGGTCACTCCACATAGCAACTACTAGTTTGATGAAGTGGACTCTGGACCTCAAAAACTTGTGCCTCAATAAATTTGTCACTCTAAATAGTGTCACCTTCCTCTGTCAATTGTGTTATACCAGATTAATATGGCTACATCTTTTTAAAATAGTATTCATCCCTGCAAATGAGCTTTGAGAAATATATCTACTTTTTCAAAATAGCCAGGTGCTTGTGACCCAGACAGGTCACTGTTGGAGACAGGATGCTGGACTTGATATGTCTTGGACTGATTCAGCATGGCCTATTTTCTTATATACTTTCTCTTTGTTCAGTAGAGCCATAATCCTCTTGAACACACTGTTGAGAAGCTTCTGTTCTCACCTCTGTTAGATAACAACTGTGGAAGAGCTTTAACATCTATAAATCCTCTTTTCCAGTTCTAGTTACTAAATCCAGTCTTTAGACACTTGTAACTTTTCAATGAAAGCAGAACAAGGGAGTAACTTCCCTTTCACCTGTATTGCTTTTTCTCCCCTTAGTCTCCAGATCCTCTTTGTGGATGATCCTGAAACTCCCACTACATACCAAATCTTGAGTTCCCAAGAGCTCCTCTCTTGAGCCTCAGTATATTCCTAGGACAAGAGTTCAGTGGATGAAGAAAGTAGAACCATGATCAAAAATGTCTCTCTGGTTTATAGAAGCATGCTCCTTAAACAAATCCTTCCACTAGGGAGTGTCTGTGATAAAACACCATATCTTTGACCTCATAACTCAGGGACTGATACACTCAAAGCTTACTGTGGTAGGAATATCCGATGTCGACTGGTTCTATCCAGTCTAGCGTGCATCTTATTTAGCGAGTAATGCACAAAGGGGTTCTGCGTCCATCTTACCGATCACGGTAGCAGGCAATGATTATCCTATGCAAATGTATTACAATGAGCTGGTTAGTATTAAAATGAGCATTCCGAGCGATGTACAGAAAAGAGTGCCCACCTTTAACGTGCAAAATTTTCCATGAGGTCTGGAGCTGTTGTGTGAGGGAACTTCTGAGAGAAGAACTGTGCTTGCATTTTTTAATAGCAAAACTTGTCCAAGAGCAGAGAACAGCTTAAAGGGGTACAGAAACAAGCAAGAGAGAGGCTTTCAGCAAGGAGGAGATTTGTTTGAATAGCAAATTGCTCTGAGACTGGCTCTACCTTCCTCCTGCACCTTCCTCCTGCAGCTTACTTGCCTTCCCTCAGGCTGCCCTGATGATTTTGCTTGGGAATCTCCTTCTTCTGAAAGCCCCCCCCCCCCCAGCTGACATCATAGAGGTTTCTCCGAGCCAATTGACTGTCTGTTTCTCCACCCCCTCCCAACTGACATCATAGGGGCAGACACGCCTATATGATGTCAGCTGGGGGTGAAGAAATAAGCAGACTTCTAATCAGCTGGGGAAATCCCCTATCATGTCAGCCAGGGGCGTAGCCAGAAAGCAGATTTTGAGCGGGCCTAGGCAAGAAGTGGGTGAGCACTAAGTGTTCTCCCCCCCCTCCCCCCAAACACCACCAAAAAAGTATCTCAGCTGGTGGGCAAATGCTTCGCTCCACCTTGGCAATCTGCAGCAGGCATGTGCTGAAAACTGAGCATTCACAGGCACTAGTATCGTAGAGAGCAGCATTTTTGTTACCATCAGGGGGAAGTCTTCAGCTGGCAGAGCTTGGGATCCCCACCAGCTACCGCTAAACGTGTACTACTGTTGGGTGAGCCTGAGCCCTAATTGGATGGGCCCTGGCCCACCCAGGCCCACCTGTGGCTACGCCACTGATGCCAGCTAGGGGCAGAGAAACAAGCAGACTACCAATTGGCTGGGAAAAGCCCCTATGATGTCAGTTGGTGGGGGGCTTTCAGCAAGGAGGATATTCCCAAGTAAAAATCATTAGGGCAGCCTGAGGGAAGGCAAGTAAGCTGCAGAAGGAAGATACAGGAGGAAGGTGGAGCCAGAATCAGAGCACTGCAGGGGGACAGTGGAGCCAGCAAGTACTGCAGAGGAAGAGAGAGTACAGCAGCAGGATTCCTGGGCATATGCAGAACATTGACACTTACCAAGAGACTGTTCTGTATATGTGCTAGGTTGTTTCCCTACCAAGCTGCTTGCTAAATTTACATGAATCTCATTAGCCTATAATTTCCTTTGAGCATTGCTCGCTATTTCAAAATCAGGAACTTCTACCATGGATCAAAATGGACACAGTTTTTAATGGGGACTTTTAAACATTGCCCTTTCAGTGTTAGTAAGAACACTAATGAACAGGACACTTTTGTGACAGCCTTAAATAAAGAAATCCCAGAGAAAACTCAGTCATTACTGTCACCACATAGTAATTTCGGCAATTACTATTGTCACTTTAGAAGAAGGACCCTTTAATGTTTCTTTCCTTACTATTCAAAATGTACATTCTAATCTCATTGGATGCAAAACTGGTATACTTCCATTTGGATTTCCCCACAATCTGCTAATCTACTGTTGGTCTGCAGTTAAATGTATAATCTGCAG
The DNA here is from genome assembly GCF_901765095.1 of Microcaecilia unicolor. NCBI lineage: Eukaryota > Metazoa > Chordata > Amphibia > Gymnophiona > Siphonopidae > Microcaecilia > Microcaecilia unicolor. The sequence continues at coordinate 70,087,952 of NC_044037.1, read as the reverse complement.
ATTTTAAAGAAAACCTCGGAGGTATCTGTTAAATCTTTATCACCCTTTCTTATTGTAACAAATCTGAATTTATGGCTTAGAATCTAAAAGCGGGTAACAGGAAACTTGCAGTTAGATCACAGTACAAATCCTGAGTAGGAAATACTAGGATTAATTATTTTTCAATTTACAATGTTTTATGTTGTATTAAATCTTTATATATGCCAGGCTATATATCATCTAGGCAGTTAAAAATTAAATACAATAACATTTGTAAATAGGAAAGACATGACCCACACATTCAAGCTCATTCACATGGAGACAGCACATGTCCCCATAAAATTCTAAGCAAGATACAGCAATATCAAAACTAAAATAGGAACAATGAATCCAGTAATATAAAAAAGCTAAAATGCAAACTATAAAAACAATGCAATCAATACGCTTTTCCCAAACTATTTTTGTTAAAGGATGGCTACATTACAGTGTGTCAATGATTTTAACAAATCATCACTCTATCACTACATAGTAACATAGTAACATAGTAGATGACAGCAGAAAAAGACCTGCATGGTCCATCCAGTCTGCCCAAGACAAACTCATATGTGTATACCTTACCTTGAATTTGTACCTGTCCTTTTCAGGGCACAGACCATATAAGTCTGCCCAGCAGTATTTCCCGCCTCCCAACCACCAGTCCCGCCTCCCATCACCGGCTCTGGTACAGACCGTATAAATCTATCCTCGCCTCCCAACCACCACCCCCTCTTCCCCCCTTCACTGCATCAAATTTCATACTATTAATGTCAGGTTAGTCAGAAACACTGAGTCAGTTTATTTCCTTAAACTTCTCACCCTAAACATTCTAGGGGATATAAAGCCATGCTTTGTTAACTCAAAATGCAGAGCTGTTAACTCCAGAATTATTAAGCCTGGCTCAAAGATTTCCTGATCACTTAAACTGTAGCTTTTCAGCTAACAATTGGAGAAGTTTCTGTTTTGTAGTATTAATGGTGTATAAAAATGGGAGGAAATCTCAGATATTACTGTTCATATTTGATACAGGTGGGTACCAGTGTTTGGTCATTAAGGGGGGGGGGGGGGGAGTTATCAAGATGTACTCAAAAAGTGGGCTTTTACTTTCTTCGAGAACAGTGACACTCACACTCTCATCAAGAAGCTCAGAAGTTTTCTTTCTCCATTTTCCTAAGGTGTTGTTAGAGTAATCCAGTGTTTGCACAAGACTCTCCTTATGAGAACCAATAGCACTTTGCCAGAATGGGACTCCTGAGGCAGGCCTGAACGGCCGAAACGTGACTCGTGTCGAGTCCAGTTTTTTAAGAATAAACTCTTGCTGTGAACTTTTTTCTGAGTCCAGTAGAAGTTTGTTTGGCGTCATCCATCTTGTCACCTTCGCTGTGTTCTTTTCTTGGTTTTCCCATTGCGGAGGTCCGCTTTCTTCTGTTTGCCGCCCTTTTACTTGATTTACCATGGGAGTCACCAACCTCTGGTATCTCAGTACTGTAGGTTACTGACTCCTGTGGAAGGGCATTTTCGAAAGGGACGTCCAAGTTTTGATGAGGACGTCCTCACACAACGTCCCCATCCAGGGGCGGGGAAAACTATATTTTCAAAACAAGATGGACGTCCATCTTTCATTTCGATAATATGGTCAGGGACGCCCAAATCATGAAATTTGGTCGTCTTTAGAGATGGTCATCCCTAGACTTGGTCGTTTTTGATTTTCGGCGATAATGGAAACCAAGGACATCCATCTCAGAAACGACCAAATGCAAGCTATTTGGTCATGGGAGGAGCCAGCATTTGTAGTGCACTGGTCCCCCTCACATGCCAGGACACCAACTGGGCACCCTAGGGGGTACTGCAGTGGACTTCACAAATTTCTCCCAGGTACATAGCTCCCTTACCTTGTGTGCTGAGCTTCCCCAAACCCATTACCAGTGATGTGCTGGAGCCAGCTCGCACCGGCTCGCAAGAGCCAGTTGTTAAATATTTTAAGATCTTGTGAGCCGGTTGTTCTGCATGACGAGCTGGCTCCGGTAAACGAGGTAAGCATGGCAGGAGGGTGCCAAAGGCCATGCTTAGCCCATTTACCTCACCTCCCACAGCCCACGTTTGCCTGCGCCGCCCTGGGGGGATTTACATTTTTTTTATTACCTCCATTGAAGCGGCTGCGTCATTGAAAGCCCTGCCCATCTCTAGCCTTCCCTTCGTGAGTTCGTTCCCTCAGAGTCCTGCCTTCTGACGTCATTTCCTCTTTCCGTGAGGGCGGGACTCTGAGGGAATGAACTCATGAGGGGAGGGGAGAGGAGGGTTGCTGGGCATGGGTGGATGGAGGGGAGGGCAGGGGAGAGAGGAGGGTTGCTGGATATGGATGGATGGAGGGGAGGGCAGGGAGAGAGGAGAATTGTTGGACATGGATGGAGGGGAGGGAAGGGAAGACAGGATGGAGATGCACATGGATGGAGGGGAGAGAGAAGAAATTCTGGACATGGATGGAGGGGAGGGAAGACAGAGGAAGGAGATGCACATGGATGGAGGGAAAGGGAGAGAGAAGAAATGCAGGACATGGATGGAGGGGAGGGAAGAGAGAGGAAGTGAGATGAACATGAATGGAGGGGAGAGAGGAGAAATGTAGGACATGGATGGAGGAGAGGGAGGGAGGGAGAGAAGAAATACCGGACATGGATGGAGGGGAGGTAAGAGAGAGGAAGGAGATGAGATGAGGGAAAAAGAAGAGAGGAGAAAAACTGCACATGGATGGAGAAAATAGGCAGAAGCTGGATCCACTGGACAGTCAAGTCTGCGGAGGATCCAGCTTTTACTTATGGATGTAGGGCAAGAAATGAAGAAGAAAGGAGGAAAGTAAAGAAATAAATGGAAAGGAAGGCCTGGAAACGGAGTTAAGAGGACAGATAGCAGCAGAATCAGATACTGGGCCAGCATGATCAGAAAAACAAAGTCACCAGACAACAAAGGTAGAAAAAAATAATTTTATTTTCATTATAGTATTTGGAATATGTCCACTTTGAGAATCAGGTGCTCAATGTTTAAAGTTTATATTTATTTACTTATTTATGGCATTTTATCCCACATTAAACATGAATTCGATTTGAACCTGGGATCATTTAATTTTTTTTTTCTGGCGAGGGTAATGCATTGCCCCCCCCCCCCCCCCCCAGGCTCTCTCCCCGGCTATAGCCAGCTCTGCAATTTTGAGGGGGCGCGCAGAGGTGGACCGTGGAGAGAGCTCGCTGTTTCCTCCACAAATGTAACAGGTATGGGGGGATGGGTCTGGGTCTGCCTGCCTGAAGTGCACTGCACCCACTAAAACTGCTCCAGGGACCTGCATACTGCTGTCAAGGACCTGAATATTACATCTGAGGCTGGCATAGAGGCTGGCGATCAATATTTTTAAAGATGTTTTTTGAGGGTGGGAAGGGGTTAGTGACCACTGGGGGAGTAAGGGGAGGTCATCCCCGATTCTCTCCAGTGGTCATCTGGTCATTTTGGCCACCTTTTTGTGCCTTGGTCATAAGAAAAACAAGGCCAGGTAAAATCGTCCAAGTGTTCGTCAGGGATGTCCTTGTTTCTTTCGATTATGGGTCAAGGACGTCCTAGTGTTAAGCATGCCCAAGTCCCACCTTCGCCGCCGATACGCCCCCTTGAACTTTGGCCATCCCTGCGAAGGAAAGCAGTTGGGGACATCCAAAATCGGCTTTCAATTATACCAATTTGGACGACCCTGGGAGAAGGACATCCATCTTCTGATTTATGTCGAAAGATGGGTGTCCTTCTCTTTCGAAAATGAGCCCAATAGTAACTGAATAATTTTGATTACAAGCCACCTTACAAGCAGCATTATTCAACCAACCTGGGAGCATCAAGCTGTCAAGCTACAGTCTGATGCTGCCAAGCCACATGGTAAAGGGGTTGGGACCCTTCAGAAAGATGTGTGGGCAAAGAACCCTCCCACCCCAAATGATATGTCACTGTAGTTTTCCCCCTCCCACAAATCAATCTCCCTGCCAAAGTGCCCCTCAATTGGTCTCCCCCAACCTGAAGTACCCCCTTATTTGTACCCTCTCAGAAGTGTCCTGTGCCCCCCCAAGACATAACCCCCTCCCTCAAGACACTCATCAGTTTGGTGGTCCAATGATGCTGGCATGGTAAAATAAACCCAGTAGACACCATAAGCTGCGGTATACTACTACTACTTAGCATTTCTATAGCGCTACCAGGGTTACGCAGTGCTGTACAAGTTTAAACATGGGGAAGGACAGTCCCTGCTCAAGAGAGCTTACAATCTAACAATTTACATAGTAATGAGCTGCTTTTCATGTTTTGCATCTTATTACTATGTACCACGGGGTGATCTGTTTAATACTGAATTAGGACAAGACAACCTGTGAGTGCCGTTTAAGTTATGTTAAGGGGTAAATAACACAGATTATTGACCTAGTGCATATTCTCCCTCTAAATTGTGAGTGCAACCATACAGTGAAACCATGCCATTGCAATGAATTTTCTAGGTTGAAACTTCATCTATGATAAAGTTTGGACAAAAGCCTGAAAGACTCACAAAGGTTTACAAAACTATGGGAATCTATTTATCAAGACGTCATGCATAATAGTGGGTGTTTTATACAATGGCCCCACTATTTAAAGAAGTCTCTTTACTATAATCTGTGGTAATTTGCGTCATACTTTAATACATAGATGAAATCTTGAACTTTATAGATCCAACCAACAATTCCTTCACAGGCATACTGCCAGCAAAAGATATCCCACTCTGGGCTGCATGACCCCTTTTAATGTTATATAAACCACAATTAAATTCATACCCTTCTTTTTGATAGATGTTTTGCCACAGCTCTGGATCATATAGATTTCTTTCCCATGGTTCCATTTTCTCTAGTAGTAACTATAAATCCTGCTACTGCTTTCACACTTCCTGTCTCCTCACAGAATGTCAAGTTATTTTGCTTCACTTATTGCAGCTGGGGAAAAGGAGAGGTTTCTGCATTTGACCCAGTGTTCAAAATAATCATACAGATATATTAGGAGGGACCTTTTCAATATGATGTCTCAGTCTGACATTGGACGTCTTGCTCAAAACATCCAGAATCTGAATAGCAAATATAGACATTTTTGAAACAGCATAACATCTTTTTTTTTGTCGAAAATGGACACTTTCTAGACGTTTTTGTGCTCCGTGTGTTTATCATTTTGGTCCATTTTCAGAAAAAAATAACAACCAAGTGAAAAACGCACTAAATCAAGCCATTGGGATGTAAGAGGAGCCAGCATTCTTAGTAGACTGGTCACACAGATATCCCAAAAGAGCAGTGAGGCATCATAGGAGGCACTGCAGTGGACTTCACCTAAAAGATCCCAGTACACATCTATTTTCCCTTATATTGTATGCTGAACCCTCTAAAACTCGCCAAAAACCTACTGCACCCAACTGTACATCATTACAAAAGCCCTTATTGCTGCAGGTGTCACCTATATGTGGTTACAGTAGGTTTTTGGTGGGTTTTGGAGGGCTCACACTTTCCACCACAAGTGTGGCAGTTAGAGTGGATTATGAGCCTGGGTTTTCTTCTCCACAGTGCACTGTACCAACCACAAGGCTACTCCAGGTTCTTGACTGCTGCTCTAATAGCTCTAATAGCTGAGGCTGTCATAGAGGCTGGTATGTACTGTTTCTTTTACATCTTTGGGGGATGGGAGGGGACAGTAACCATTGGGGGAGTAAGGGGGAGTTATTCCTTTATTTCTCCAGTGGTCATCTGGCCATTTAGGACACTATTTTGTGACATCTTAGTTTTAGTCCTGGACATTTTCATTTTGTTCCATTATGGCTGAAAAACATCTGGGTCTTAGGAATGCCCAAATCCCACCCTTAATACGCCCCAACATGCCCCCTTGAGATTTGGACACACTACTGATGAACTGCATAGAAAAATGTCTGGAAAATGGGTTTTAAAGATACTAATTTAGATGTTTTGGTGAGCAAAACATCCAAATGCTGCTTTAAGCCACTTTTTAGACATTTTTGTCTTTTGAAAATGAGCTGTGTCCTAAGTTAGCTCCCATCTTTCCTTCTTCCATTTCTTTCCTCTTAGTCCTGTTTTATCTTTTGCTGTGTTTGCTTTCTCATTTTTTCTGCACTCTTTTCCTCACTTCTTGACATTTGTTATAACTTTTAAAAATAAATAAATGCTTTTGATACAAAAGTTAAGCAGCAATTTAAGACTGAAAATTTGAGTTCCTTAGGAATTAACCATTCTGTGGAATTATATCACCTGGAGTCGAGGAGTAGCCTAATGGTTAGTACATCAGGCTTTGATCCTGGCCACCTGGATTTAATTCCTACTACAGCTCCTCATGACCTTGGCCAAGTCATTTAACCCTCCATTACCTCAGGTACAAAAACTTAGATTGTGAGCCCACTAGGGACAGAAAAAGTACCTGCATATAATATGTACAATGCTGTGTACACTGGTAGTGCCATAGAGGTGATCACTAGTAGAGAGTGTGGACAAAATCATCCATTCTAAAAGCACTGGGGCTTTTAGTTTCAGTTTTCATTAGCCCAGGTCCGTGAGTTCAAAGGCTATTTTGCTTAGAGGTAGAATATGGTCTTTCATTATTTAAATTATGGTGTCCTTTTACTAAGATGTGCTAAATGATAAGATGCCTATTATATTCCTATAGGAGTCTTATCATTAAGCATGTTCTAAATTTGTTAGCACACCTTTGTAAAAAGATCCTTATGGGGCCCTTTTACAAAGGCGCACTGAAAAATGGCCTATGGTAGCGTAGATGTGTGTTTTGGGTGCACGCAGAATCATTTTTCAGCACACCTGGAAAAAAACGCTTTTTAAAATTTTTGCCGAAAATGGATGTGTGGCCAAATGAAAATTGCCGTGCATCCATTTTGGGTCTGAGACCTTACCGCCAGCCACTGACCTAGCAGTAAAGTCTCACACGTTAACTGGGCGGTAATGACCTACGTGCATCAAATGCCACTTGGCACACGTTCAATATGCGCGTCTGAAAATAAAAATTATTTTTCAAATGCGTGTATCAGATGCATGCCAAAAATGAAAGTATTGCAAGAGCCAGACGGTAGCCAGGAGGTAACTCCATTTTGGCACATGGTGGGCATGCGTACACACTTACATGGCTTAGTAAAAGGGCCCCTATATTAATTATGGTTTAGATGCTATTCGAGTAATTGTAAATAATTTTCAGGCTCTGTTAGGTATGATGAAGACGCAACACTAGTCAAACTTGTGGCATGGAGAAGCTAGATTCTATGAGAGAAGAACCTGTGGTGATTGTTTTCAAGCACAGCTTATAGTATTTAGAAGAGCAGTGAAATTACAATGAAATGAAGTTTACATATTAGAAAATACATCAAAAATACTCGATTGTAATTTTTCAGAGTATACAGTCCTCGTAACCAGTATCATCAATCTGCTTTTTTATTCTGAATTGTGCATCAGGCTGGTATAATGCCTGCAGTGTAAATCGGTGTCCAGGCTCTCTTACCCTATTTTAGAAAGAATAATCTATATCACTGTTTCTCCTTAATTTGGTTTTATAATGAAATACAAAATGGGAAACGTCCCAATGCTACTTGCTCTTGTTTTTCATGCACAGTTTGGGTAGCTGTAAAAAGTTGCTGGTAATGATTTCTTTCACACCTTCTCACAAAGGTCCTCTCTTGGAAGATATGTAACTACATCTGCCGGTCTTGTCAGCCTGTGGTTGCAGTTTCTGGGACTGGTGGATGATAATCTTCTGTGGGTCTAGCAGATGGCTGCAGGCTGAAAGTGGGCCACATTGATTTACATTCACATGTCCAAACAGGACGTTTTGGTTTGGGCTGAATCAAGCGATGTGTTTCAGCGACAATTTTGGTTTCGGCCAAAAACATTTAGACAGTTTCGGTGACAGTTTTGGTTGGCCTCTAGTGCAATATAACTTGTTAGAAGTGAAGCTACCACATAAGGAAAGGTAAAACTCACTACAAGGTAGTGATTAGTATTGTCAGTGGTAGATCGAAAAGAGTAAGTGAGGCTACTGCACTGTACTGGACTGGGTTGTACATCTGAGAGTGAGTGGATTTATTGCACTGTTGGGAGTACAGCTGGAACAGGATGGATAGCTGAGTGTGAGTGAGGTTTATCATTTATCATTTATTTAGAGGCCCCTATACAAAGTACCACACTTTGTATAGGGGCTTACCACAGCAAAAAAATGGCATATCATGGGGCACTCTAAGGCATCACATGGTAATTTTGCCATGTATGTGCACTACCCATGAGCTAAAAATAAAATTTATTTTGGGAGGCAGGGAGTATGTCTGGGGGTGAAGAGTGGACACATTTATGCAAATCAGTTAGCATGTCGGCACTGCCACACGCTAACTGATTAGTACAGTTTTTTTGCATGAGCCTACTAAATAGATGGCAATAGGGATCTTGTGCTAATAGCCATGCAATAATAGGAAAATTAGCATGTGGGCATTAATGGAAAAATCTGAAAATCAGCCATTTTATCTCTGTGGTAAAAATATCCTTAGCACAGGGGAAAGACCTGGGTAAAGGCATGCTAAAGCCACTTTTTGCCATAACTTTGTAGAAAGGTCCCTTCATTTCTTGATATACTGCTCATCTAATGGGCAATTAGAGCGGATTAGAATTAAAATAATTAGAAACCAGAAAGGAACTACAATCTGCAAAATAGCATAGTAGAGCAAAGACCAGTTGAAGATAGAATTTTACATTAAGTAGTTAATGTCTACTTGCTACGTATGCTACATCCACTACCACGGGCTATCTCACTGCTCCTAGAAATGCACAAGAAAAAAGGTATGTTTTTCTCAGCATTAATTTAAAATTGGGATATGAGGGTTCACTGTAGAAACATAGAAACATGATGGCAAGTAAGAGCCAAATGGCCCATCCAGTCTGCCCATTCACGGCAACCACTATCTCCTCCTTTCCCTAAGAGATCCCATGTGCCTGTGTCATGATGTCTTAAACTCAGACACAGTTCTTGTCTCCACCACCTCCACTGGGAGGCAATATCCAAGGATCCACCACCCTTTCTGTGGCAGGAGTACTTCCTTAGATTACCCCTGAGCCTATAATCTCTTAACTTTATCCTATGCCCTCTTTCCAGAGTTTTCCTTCACTTGAAAGGGGCACACTTCCTGTACATTAATGTCATGGAGGTATTTAAATGTCTCTATCATATCCCCTCTCTCCCATCTTTCTTCTAATGTATACATATTGAGATCATTAAGTCTGTCTCCATACACTTTATGACAGAGACCACTGACCAATTTAGTAGCCGCTCTCTGGACTGACTCCATCCTGTTTATATCTTTTTGTAGATGCGGTCTCCAGAATTGGACACAGTATTCTAAATGGGGCCTCACCAGAGCCTTATACAAGGGCACTATCACCTCTTTTTTTCCTGTTGATCATTTCTCTCCCTATGTAGCTGAGCATCCTTCTGGCTTTGACCGTCGCCCTTTCTATCTGTTTGGCCACCTTGAGATCATCTGACACAATCACCCACAAGTCTCGCTCTTCTTTTGTACACAGAAGCACTTCACCTCCTATAGTATACTGTTCCCTTGGATTTTTGCAGCTTAAAAGCATTACCCTACATTTTTTAGCATTAGATCTGAGTTGCCAAATAAATGGATCATTCTTTCAGTTTTGCCAGAACGCTCCACATGCTATCCACACCCTCCGGGGTCTCAACCCTATTACAGAGTTTGGTATCATCTGCAAAGAGACAAACTTTACCAGACAGTCCTTCTGCAATATCACTCACAAAGATGTTAAAAAGAGCTGGCCCAAGGACCAATTCCTGTGGTACACCACCGATAAAATTCTTTTCCTCAGAGCAGGCTCCATGTACCACTACCCTCTATCTCCTTTCACTTAACCAGTTTTTTACCCAGGCAGTCACTTTGGGACCTATGCCAAAGGCACCCAGTTTATCAGTCGCCTGCCCGGAACCGTGTCAAAGGCTTTGCTAAAATCCAAGTACACCGCATCTAATGCCCCTCCTATCTCCAACTGGTCACCTAGTCAAAAAAAAATCAGATTAGTCTAGCAAGACCTGCTTCTACTGAAACCATGCTGCCTCAGGTCCTGCAGTCCATTTGATTCTAGAAACCTCACAATCCTCCTCTTTAGAAGCGTTTCCATTAGTTTACTCACCACTGAGGTCAGACTAACAGGTCAGTAATTCCCAACCTCCTTCTTATTTCCACTCTTGTGCAGAGGGACCCAGGCCCACCAAGAGCCTGAGCCGGGCCTGGGGCAAGGCCGCTTCCAGCCCCCCCGCCAAGGATTGCCACCGCCCCTCCCCCACCTCCCCCTACCTCCCCCCGCCTCTGCCTCCCCCCAATCACTTCTGCTCTCGCCTCCCTCTCCTACTCCCAGGCCACCAGCGCTGCAGTCCCCAGTCTCCACCTACCTACCCTCAGCTCCCTTCTGCTGCCATCTGACCACCTTCATTAAAAAAAAAAAAAAAAAATCGAAATCAGCAGCGCAGCACCTTCTGTGTGAAAGCGGCAAATCGCCTCGGGCGGGCCTTCCCTCAGTGTGTCCCGCCCTCACGGAAATAGGAAGTTATCAGAGTAGGGCGGGACACAGTGAGGGAAGACCCGCCCGAGGCAATCTGGCGCTTTCACATGATGTTGCTACACTGCCGATTTCGAGTTTTTTTTCTTTTTTTAAATAAAGATGGTAGGATGGCAGACAGGAGGGTAGGTAGGTGGAGACTGGGGACTGCGGCGCCGGCGGCCTGGGAGCAAGAGAGGGCGAGAGACCCCTGTGCCGGGCCTTCCTTGGAGTCCCGGTCCCTAGGAATTTTTCCCCCCCTGCCCCCCCCCCCCCTCGGCAGCCCTGGAGGGACCACATGCACCCTTTCTCCAGTCCACTGGGACCACTCCAGACTCTAAGGAAGCATTGAACAGGTCAGACAACAGAAACATCCAAACTTCCCAGAAGTCCGAGTGGGAGGGAATTCCAGAGAGAAGGAGAGATACAGAAAGAAGCTGTACTAGGGTATACAGCTGAGAATGACAAGCATATTATAGTTTGTACTTTTTTTTTAATTAGTGCTACAGGATATACACAGCACTGTACAGGGGTGGTAAACATTCAGGTCCAATATTCCATGCCCTAGGAGTTTACATTCTATCCCCCCTCATTTCAATCATCTGGGACATAAATTGAATGTGCAAATTGCAAGAGGGATTGTGAGTCTGTGAGGGACAGGAGTGTGTCTCCATTGCACACACAGGCTATAGAATACCTGCAGTTATGTGTCTAACTTCTTGCAGTTAGGTGTGAGCATTTAAAACAATGTAAGTGCTTGCACCTAAAGTTAACTACTAACTGAAGGCTTAGACGAATTTTATAGTGGCAATTGCAGCATTCCAGCTCCTAACTTTAAGCAACCTTTTGAAACAGATTTGAGCCCTGAGTTCCTTGGCTTTCAGCTGACAGCTCTAACCACTAAGCCATTTCCTCTCCTGCCTGCAGCTGGGGACGATGCCTGAGTGTTAGTGTGGTTATGACACTGTACTGGCTGAGAAGGTGAGTGTAAGGTTGTACTAAACAGTGGTGTAAACTTAAGGTGAGTGTGGTTAGTGCGTTTCAGTGGGATGAACAGTTGATTGTAGGTGAGGTTATCCCATGCAGTGCTGCAGTTTTGAATTAGTGGTCACTGCACTCTGTGACTGTTTATAACAGAATGTGAACAAGGTTAACATACAGCATTGGGGAATCTGAGAGAGAAATCAAGACAATGCTGGAGTTTGTTAAATGGGTGTGGGTATAGACATAGCCCAATCTTGTGTTTTATAACTGGGGCCGAATGAAGATATTACACAGTTATACGAGTTAAACACCAGTGTGGTAATTGTTACTGCAGGAAATGCAGATGAAGCAGAATCTGAACATTACTGTTTTCAAGCATCAGCACATCAGCAAAATTTACACTACCCTGGCACTGCTCTACTCTATCGACATATCCAAACCTCAAATGGATTAGTAATTAATCCAGGGACACCATACGGATTTTTTATCCTACATAGCTCTATATCTAGGGCTCTTTCTGACAGTAAAACTGATCTGCCAGTAAGGAATATTCTCAGATATAAGCAATTGAAACCCTAGACTTTATTCATCTTTCCTGTGTGCGTTATTTTTACTCTGGTATTTATTGTGTGGATTAACATCATTTATTAAACCTGTACTTTGCTCTAAGCTTGTTCAGTCCTCATACTGCTCAGCAATCTTACTAGTACAGTGTATTAATTTCATGGAAACTCATGCAAGCCCCAGCATTGCACATTCATTTTGTTCATCCTTCTCTATAGAAACCAGTGCCATGCATAAATTTTACCCCGTGCTTATACATTATCCCTAGTGTTGCACTTTAAAGTCTTCCTAGCTCAGTATTATTGCCATTGCTTGTATGTTTTTAAAGGTATTACAGTATATCATCATGATGTATAGATTTCAACATATGAATCTATTGTCTTAGACAGCTTTGGGTTCAACTTTGTTTAAAAAAGGTGGTTTAATAGTGTACCATAACGTATGTAAACATATCCCCCACTACCACACATAATCCCAAGCACTGCACATTAATGGGGCAATTGTCAAAGGATTTTTCCATTGAGAAGGTTCCTCTGAAAATTCTGCTCCTCGCTTTTGTGGGAAACAGTATGTACACAGTAAGAATTGCACATTCTTGTTATTACAGGATATAGAGGAAGAGCTGGGAGTGGACCTGGTTTAGGACCAGCTTGACCACCAGGTGGATCAGGCATCTGCCTAGGGCATGACAATTTGATGGCTGGCACAGACATGGCAATCAACATGCCTATTCAGCATCTCCCCATCCTTCCTCTGATATATTCAGAAGCTTCCCTTCCTTTCCTTACCCTTTCTAGGGCAGCACAGGCATGTCAGTCAGCTTGCCAATATAACACTTATCACAACCAAATCGGGGCCTTTAGCATCCACACATAGTGAAGGCCTGTTAGAAAAGAAGGGGCCTGGTGAGCCTTGAGCATGGGCAGATGCACAGGGCTCTGCATTGACTATGATGACTTGTGTCAGCAACTGATATGCCAGTGTGGATATCAAGGGAAGGGATGCCGTTGAACACCTCAGAGGGAGAATGGGGAGATGCTGAACACTGAGGAGGTGGGAGGGAGGAAAGAACTGCTGTACAATAAGGGAGGAGTAGGGGAAGGGAGATATGCTGGACATCAAGGGGGGAGTATGTAAGGAGTTAGGTTATGGACACAATGGGGAGGATGAGTAAGGAAGGACAGAGATGTTGGACACCTTGGAGGGGGGATAAGGAAGGGGAGATACTAGACTTGAGAGGGGGTGGAGTAGAAGGGAGGGAGGAAGAGTCTTAAAATGCACAGGGGTGGGTTGGGGTGGTACTGTGCATGGCTGAAGGTTTTTCTAGGATGTCAGATGTCTATGGGCTGGTTCTGTGTTTTACGGTTTAACCTGCAAAATGTGTGGGAAAAAAAATCCCCAAAGAACTACTACCATTGGATTGTCAAAGGGGAACCATGGGAATTTCCCATTGAAAAATGGCTTCCAAGCCTATAGGTTCACTAAAAATTACCCTCTAAATTCTTCCCCAATTTTACTCATAAACTCATAAAGCACCATGCATTTGAATCTCTCCCACTGTCAGGCATAATCCCTATAATTGCAAATTTAAATCATTCCTATTTCCATGTTTAAAACACAGTGCAATACATTGAAATAATCCCCACTCACACACATTAATCCCAACACAGTACATTAAGGGACTAATTCTGTACATGCTCCTAAAGTTAGGTGCCTTAAGAGTATGTGCTAAGCACAAATTCTATAACAGCAATTAAATGCTTAATTCCATTATAGAATACTTACATAAGTCTGTAGTTATGCACATAAATCTAGGCATGCACACTTACATTAGCTCTATGGCAGGTATATATACGTGTGCTTAAATGGGGCAGTTATTCACCTCACAGTATTCTAAGCTTAGGGGCCCTTTTACTAAGCAGTGGTAAAAAGTGGCCTGTGCTAGTGTGGGCATGTGAAATTGACATGTGCTGGACTAGTTTTTACCATGGCAGGTAATGGATAATGGAGGGTAATGGGATAATGGAGGGTTAACCCTCTAATTCTATGAAAGTTGGCAAAAATTGTGTGCACAAATTAGGCATGTGCCCAATTTGTGCACACAATTTAATTGAATAATAAGCTATTTAGTGCCAATAATCGGCATTTTAACAAGCAATTATTGGCATTAATTAGATATAATTGGAACATGTATGTGTAAATTTAGGCACAGGATCTGCGCCTGAACTTTATGCACAAATGTTAAAAAGTGGCATGGCAATGGGGTCATGGGCAGAACGGGGGCATTCCTAGCATTTATGTGCATTGTTATAGACTAATGGGGACATGTGCCTAATTTAGGAGTGTACATTTGCACAACATTTCAGTTGGTGCAAATGGGCATGCCTAAAGTTAGGTGTGAGTCCTGGGCATAAGCGCTATTCTATAAACCATGCCTAACTTTAAGCGCAGCTTATAGAATAGGGCTTTTATCAGCACCATACATAGAATTCATCCCTAAGTGACTTGCCCAGAGTAACAAGGAGCTGCACTGAGAATTGAACCATGAGTATTGTGTTCAGTGACCTTGAGTATTGCATTCAGTTCTGGTCACTGTATCTAAAAAAAAATATAGCAGAATTAGAAAAGGTTCAAAGAAGAGTGACTAAAATGACAAAGGGGATGGAACTCTTCTCATATGAGGAAAGGCTAAAGGGGTTAGGCCTCTTTAGCTTGGAAAAGAGACAGGGAGATATAATTGAGGTCTACAAAATTATGAGTGGTGTAGAACACATGGAGGGGCATAATCGAACGAAAACATCTATCTCCATGGGCGTTTATGTCCGAGAATTGGTCCATGAAGGGGCGAACCGAACCGTATTTTCGAAAAAAAAATAGACGTCCATGTTTTATTCGACAATTTGTGAGCTGGGCGTTTTTGTTTTTCAGCGATAATGGAAAATGAAAGCGCCCAGCTCAAAAACGAATACATCCAAGGCATTTGTTCGTGGGAGGGGCCAGGATTCGTAGTGCACTGGTCCCCCTCACATGCCAGGACACCAACCGGGCACCCTAGGGGGCACTTTTCCAAAAACAAAAAAAAAGGTAAAAGAGCTCCCAGGTGCAAAGCACCCTTCCCTTGTGTGTTGAGCCCCCCAAATCCCCTCAAAACCCACTGCCCACAAGTCTACACCATTACTATAGCCCTAAGGGGTGAAGGGGGGCACCTACATGTGGGTACAGTGAGTTTGGGGGGGGTTGGACGATTAAGCATTAAGCAGCACAATTGTAACAGGTAGGGGGGGATGGGCCTGGGTCCACCTGCCTGAAGTCCACTGCACCCCTAACAACTGCTCCAGGGACCTGCATACTGCTGCCAGGGAGGTGGGTATGACATTTGAGGGTGAAAATAAAAAGTTGTGAAACATCATTTATTTGTGGTGGGAGGGAGTTAGTGACCACTGGGGGAGTCAGGGGAGGTCATCCCCGATTCCCTCTGGGGGTAATCTGGTCATTTAGGGCACTTTTTGGGGCCTTATTCGTGCCCTAAATTCTAGCTACAAACGCATACTTTTTCCCCATTATCGGCGAAAGGCGCCCATCTCTGTTCGGGTGATAACCATGCCCCAGTCCCGCCTTCACTACGCCTCCGACACGCCCCCGTCAACTTTGTACGCTTCCGCGATGGAGTGCAGTTGAAAACGTCCAAGTTCGGCTTTCGATTATACCGCGTTATTCGTTTTTGTTAAACGTCCATCTCCCGATTTAGGTCGGAACTTGGGCGTTTTTCTCGTTCGATTATAAGCAGGATAGAAGTGAATCGATTTTTTACTCATTCCAAAAATACAAAGACTAGGGGACACTTTTAAAACAAATAGGAGGAAATATTTTTTCACTCAACAAATAGTTAAGCTCTGGAACTCTTTGCTGGAGAATGTAGTAATAGTGGTTAGGGTATCTGGGTTTATAAAAGGTTTGGACAAGTTCCTGGAGGAAAAGTCCATAGTCTGCTATTGAGAAAGACATGGGGAAGCTACTGCTTGCCCTAAGATTGGTAGCATGGAATGTTGCTGCTATTTGGCTTTCAGCCATTGGTCTGGTCCAGTATGTCTATTCTTATTATCTTTTGAACCTGGATTCCTTGGTTCTCAGGCCACTGCACTAACAATTAGGCTACTCCTCAATAGGCTTGGTGGTCTAGTAGTTGTCAGGACATGAGTGAACTCCACTCACTCCTGATACTCATGGTTCCTGATTGAAAATGGCCACCACAACCTCTAGTAGTAGTCTTGCAGTATCGCAAAACTGCCACTAGAGGTCATGGCATCCATTTTTGATTAGGAACCATGAGAGACAAGAGTGGGGTTTGCTCCTGCCCCAACTACTACTAGACCACCAGTCCTGTTAAGGTATGCACTTGAGGGCCTGCTCAGACTTGGGGTGGGGCAAGTGAAGGGGTATTGAAATTGATTGGGGGATGGGAGGAAGGATCAGATGGTAGGGGGTCCAGAATGGGGGCTGGGAGTGAGTAAATATAGACTCCTTTTATATGGGTTTTGGCTTATTGTCAGGGATCCACATAAATTCCCATGACCAGCACATGTCCAGTGGGACCTAGATATTCAATGTTGGTATCCAGACATGGCTCAGCATTAAATATTTGGGTTTAATGTAGACAGCTATGGTCAGCACATGAAAAATGCTGACCTCCACTGGCTGAATATTGAATGGAAAGTATTTACATTTTATGATCCAAACTAGAATAAAAGCTGTAAGAAAATTCAAAAGGATAAATCTACTTAAAGTTACAAACAAATCATTTGTCCAGGCCCATGAGGCACTGAATATTTCTTCTGGATCTCTCTTTTTCTTTCTTCTCTTGTGTGTCCCAGTCTGGGTTCTTCATCCTCCTTCTCTCACCTTTGCAAGATAGTTGGAAATTAAAAAAAAAAAACCAAAAAACCAAAATAACATCCCAACTTTCTTTACTTTATGCAGGCATTCTCAAAGTATCGTTCTCTGACTAATTATGAAAAATGTTTTAAAAATTCTTCAGGACATGTCTGAGGTGGAGACATAAAACTGACAATTTACTTTACTCCTCATGAGAATAAATTGTGTAAAACTTCCATATGAAAATAAAACTCAAACATAATCCCTGGACTGGCAGATTTGGCCTCTCAGGGGTAGAGATGAGATGCGCCTTGATGGTCCCACCCACTTCACAGAAGAAAGCCACTTGTGACTACTCTCACAGACTCCAAATTCCTCTGGGTATTGTCACCTCACTTCTTCTCACAACTTCTCACACTTCTTCACAACCTTAACTGTGGGCTAAGCCTAGCTGACTTAGGGATAGCTATTTTCCATGCCTCATGTGACTTGAGCAGCCATTAGGATGCTTCTTCCCAGGATGCATCTGAGCCCTCCTAAGCTCCTGCAGTCTCTCCTCAAGCTCCTGATGCCTGTGAAGGGCAAAAGAAAATGTATGTAGGCTATGTATTCTGCTATCCAAAAGGAATGAAAGAGAGACTTTTTGATCAATGACAGACAGCTCACCCAAACCTCCCTGATTTGGAAGTACAGGCAATGAGAGTAGGAGCAGTTGTAGTGGTCCTGTTACATGCACATTAAAATCTCCCCCCATCATACCCCTAAACCACTTGAGGAGTGCTGATTCTTGTGTTGGGGCTCAGGATCAGGCAGGGGCGTAGCTACGTGGGGCCACGGGGGCCTCGGCCCCTGTAGATTTGGCCTTGGACCCCCCCTGCCGATGACCCTCTCGATCCCCCTCCTGCCGTCACCGTCTGCTACCTTTGCTGGTGGGGGACCCCAACCCACGCCAGCAGAGGTCCTCTTCTTCCTTCATTCTGTTTCTGAGTCTGACGTCCTGCACGTACAATGTGCAAGACGTCAGGCTCACAGAAACAGAAGAAAGCCCTGCAGATCGCAAGGCTTCATTCTGTTTCTGTGAGTCTGACATCCTGCATGTACAACGTTCAGGACATCAGACTCAGAAACAGAACGAAAGAAGAAGAGGACCTCGGCTGGCGGGGGTTGGGGTCCCCCGCCAGCAAAGGTAGGTGACAGCGACGGCGGGGGAGGGTTGGCGGCAGGAGCAGGGTTCGAGAAGGTCGTCGTCGGGGGGGGTCAAAGTTGGTGGTGGTGGCAGCGGCAGCGGGGGGGGGGGGGTGGCAGCAGCGCCGGGGGGGGCTATAATGTGCCCCCTCTGGACCCCCCTCCCGCCGAAGTCTGGCTACGCCCCTGGGATCAGGGTGGGGGTGGCATATGGGAGGGGAATCAGAAGGGGGTATTGTCTGAAGGGGGCTCAGAAGCCCTGCCGCAGCCTGGTGTTCTCGGCTTTATATATATAAGCACCGGGCATGTAACACGGTGTCTGTGTGGTAACTATCTGCCCTGTGGGTTAAATGCAGGACTGATAATGGCCACACTCCCTTCATTTACAGCACAACCTTTGCATTCATTACACAGTAATTTTTGTGTTAGCCATGTAGTAAGTACATAATTTACCACAGTTTAGTTAAAGAGCCCTTAAACCTTTACATTTATTCTTAAATTTTGTTGTATCAGTCATCATTTGTAATTCAGAAGGTAATTGACTCTAATTCAGGTCCAGCAATGGAAAAAGTTGAAACTATTGTCTCTATAAAGTGTATCCTTTTTAAGAATCTAGGGGTCAATATTTAGTTGTTGGTGGTGAGTGTTTTGCTCTCCGCTGATGGTGTTGTTCCCAGATGTTCAAAGCCGGGACTTGTGAGGGGTTTGGCTTTGATTATCCAGTTATTTTTAAGCCAGCTAACTCATAACTGCTTAAGTCAATATTCATCACTCAAGCGGCAATGGGTTACTGCATAGAAATTGGACAGACTTTTATGCGGTCCCATTTATGCAGCAAACGTGACTGCTTAAGGACTGAATTTCAGCACTTAAGCGGCCAAGTGCTGACTTTGCCCTCAGAACGCTTCCAACATAGCGGGCTTTGTGTCGGCACTAACCACAATATTCAGCAGCACTTAGCCATTTAAGTGCAACTGAATATTAGAGGCTGGTCCCGACCAAGCGATTTAACCAGTTAAGGCTGGCTAAATCACTTTGGGCCCTGTTTACTAAGATGCACTATAGCTATAGACTATAGCATGGCTTAGTAAACAGGGCCCTTTGAATATTGGGCCTGTTATTGAGAAGTATAGCTATCCATCAAATCATAAGGATTGTTTGGGGGTACAATATAAATATGGAGCACCAAGATGTGGAGTAAGAGAGAGTCATCCTAAAGGTGAGCAAGAGAAGCTATCTGTTCAGGTTGCCATGGCAGAAGAGGCTCCAGAAGTCACATTGCCACCACTATCCCCCTATGTAGATGCAATATAATTTGTGAATGAGTCCTCTGGAAGTGGCAATGTAGTAGAGAGTGCAACTTCATGTGCCAGGACCAGCTGGCTCATTGGTGGGGAACTACTCCTATAGAAGAATGAAAGCATCCTAGCACTGAAAGAGAGAAAAATAACACTCCAGGAGAGGCAATGTGATCAAACAAAGAGGCTTGTACAGGGCATCAACACGCTCTCTAGGAATGGAATAGACATCTGTGAAGAGATTAGAGAGAGAGAGAGACATACTTATAACTTTGTGAACGGCAGCGTCACTTCCAGCAGCCCTGCCAGTTCACTCTTTGATGTGGCCAGGCCTCCCCTTGGTCTCCTTAAACAAGCATGCCATCCATGATGCCACTCCTCATGGTGTTTCCTGGCTTCCTCATAGGAAGTTTGCATAGGAACTACCTTTGGAACAGGCCAAATGATCTTTCTATTGAAGCCTATGTCTGGTGGTGGGCCTTATTGTACTGTTCCTCTTCTTCACACAGGAGCCTACAATAGAAATCATCAGCCAAGTTCTAGGGAAGTAGGGAGGCAAAAATAATAAGGCTGATATTTAGCTGGAGCAGTCACCA
Source organism: Microcaecilia unicolor (assembly GCF_901765095.1). NCBI lineage: Eukaryota > Metazoa > Chordata > Amphibia > Gymnophiona > Siphonopidae > Microcaecilia > Microcaecilia unicolor. The sequence continues at coordinate 70,067,792 of NC_044037.1, read as the reverse complement.
GACTGAATTTAACCAGATAGCGCTAGTATCAGATAGTGTCTGGAAATGATTGTCTGAAGAGGGTGATCAGTGCTGGTGCCGTCTGAATAGTAGCAGTTTACAGTCCATTATCTGGATAGCTTTTTTCTGTCCTAAATTCATCCAGATAGTTTTCTGCTTAGTGGACTGAATATCGCCACTAACCAGATAACTCCAGGGACTGGCCTCACTTCACCAATGGACCACACTGGTGCTATCCAGATAATGCCAGAGAAGTCCGGAAATGTTTTCAGCAGCATTATCCAGATAATGCCACTGAAAATTGTTAATTGTTAATTACTACTCAGGTAATATTATGGTGAATGCATTGAGAACTGTTGCGTTGGCAGGCTGCTGCAAACTATGGGAGCAGAATGAGAAGAAAGAAAAAAAAGCAGCGATGAGGTGTGAGGTATTTTTGTAAGGTGGTCGCCTATCAAGAAGTCTCGTAATCTGGGCACTCTCAAATTTCTCATGTGTTCTGAATCAGGAAAAATATAAGCATTATGGCAGGAGCCTAAGCAGCATTGGAAGACATCAGTGATAATATTCTGGGAATTGTAAACCATTTGTATGTTCAGGGAGGCCATTCTGTTGCACTAGCTTGCTTGCCTCTCTCTCTATCAAGGTGGTGCAGTACCAATGGCCAATACGCCATCTCATTGAACTCAGTCATATTTTTTTTTCCTATAGCACATCTTGAGCAAGGCAATATACATAGTAACATAGTAACATAGTAGATGACGGCAGAAAAAGACCTGCACGGTCCATCCAGTCTGCCCAAGAAATGTGCCACTTTTTTATGTATACCTTACCTTGATTTGTACCTGTCTTTTTCAGGGCACAGACTGTACAAGTCTGCCCAGTACTATCCCCGCCTTCCAACCACCAGCCCCACCTCCCACTGTGCCACTTTTTTGTGTATACCTTACCTTGATTTGTACTTGTCTTTTTCAGGGCACATATACTCCATGGTATGGTCAAAAAAGACCCTTAGAAAATGATGCATACAGTGTGAGGTGAATGACTGGCTGCAATCAGCTGTAGCCACCAAAATTGATTGGTCAAAAAGGTACGGGCTATAGTGCCCTTCAAATGCACTGGCATAGATTGCTATGTGGCCAGCTGCTGGCAGAGTCAGATAAGAGCCTGCATGTTGAAGTGGAACTTCCTGATACAATTTCCTCCAATAAGGCCAGGAACTATTTCATGGGTCAGTATTTCTTATGGTAAAATGACTCCTTCTAGCCCTCTTCTGTGACTTTTGCCTCCTGAGCATAAACATAGAGAGAGACCAGTCATTGGGAACAGACATCCTGTAGCAAGACCCTACCACCAACATACCCAGACCCAATCACCTGCGCCAAAGACATCCTTTCATATAGCCAGACAAGTATAGATTTATAGCAAACAGATAAAAAGGGAAGGGGGAGACATTTATTTGGAGACACTGCCCCCTCAGAAACAGACACCCAGCCAAACCAACAGCTAAACAGACAAACATAAAGCTGGAGCAGGCAGAGAAGGAAGGAGATGCCTAAAAAAAAAAAAAAAAAGAAAGAAAGAAAGAAAGAGAGAGAGAGAGAAAGATTAGAAGGAAAGGGAGGAAGCTTTATGAGGGCTGAAAAAGGTAAGGGGAGAGACAAAGTAAGGATAATAGAGAAAACAGAGAATGACAATTTCAGAATAGCAAACCCAGCAGACATCTTGCAACAAACATTTCACCAAGCACCAGGTCAGAAAAACAATTTCTGGGTGTTTTATTTAGAGCTGTTTAAATTTGGAGTTTTGAAAGTGTATGGCCCTTCTTTAAAAAAAAAAAATGTAGTGCACATATATACTGAAGGAATGCCCCAAACATGCCCCCTCTGTAAATCTGTAAAAGCCTGTGTCATGCCAACTATATGCCTAAGTAGCACCTTTTATAATGTTACCATTTTGTGTGTGTACTGCTTACATATACAGATAGCATGCATGTTTTCAAAAATTAACTCCTAAAAATCCCTCAAACCACAAGTAATCCTCAATACAGAGCATTAAAATTTCTGACATAGAACCCTACTGTGGTACATTAATTTCTCCCATGCTTCCATCAACTGTTCATTGGCATGACAAGAAGCTCAAAAACCTCAAAGAAGCTGAAAGATGTAGGAGATCTTCTCAGCTCTCTACCTATGAACTTGCAAGGCAGCTGCTGTCTCTTTTCTTTTTGTTCTGACACTTATGCTGCTGTAGGAATTTGTGTTGCAACTTGTTTAATGTGATAAATCTTGTTAACACTAACTGGATTTAGTGCAAATTATTCTGAATAGACCACCACTTCCAATGTGCTTTCTACTTTTCTGTGAAGAGCAGAATCACAGAACATCCACAATTATATAGCATTATTTCAGTCAAGAAATTGCATTTTTGCAGTAAATCTTTCTGGGATTTCCTGGATTAATTTCAATTGTCAATTAAGGAGTAATGGGACCAATATTCTATGGCAGTGGTACCCAAAATGTGGGTCCTGGAAGACTTGCAGATAGGCCATGTGATAAATCACCTTTAGAGTCAGCAGCCAGCAAACTCAAAAACAGCACTTTGCAAATGACCTTGCACACAGAGCATCAGCAGTGTTAGAGCTATGAAAAATGCCTATTCTATGGTGTGGAAAGAGCTGGGTGACTCAAGGGAACTTTTCACTAAATTATATCTGGATTTCAAACAGGTTTGAACAAGTTCCTGGAGGAAAAGTCCCACAATCTGCTATTAAGTTAGACATGAGGAAAACCACTACTTATCCCTGGGATCAGTAGCATGAATCTTGCTACTCCTTATCCATTATTTCAGGGATAAGCATTATTATTATTATTATTATTATTAGCATTATTAGCATTTGTATTTGGGATCTTGCCTGGTACTTGTGACCTGGATTGACCACTGTTACATAAGTACATAAGTATTGCCATACTGGGAAAGACCAAACTGATTCCAACAGTGGCCAATCCAGGTCACAAATACCTGGCAAGATCCCAAATACAAATGCTAATAATGCTAATAATAATAATGCTAATAATAATAATAATAATAATACTGCTTATCCCTGAAATAATGGATTTTCCCCTGGTCCATTTAATAATGGTCTATGGACTTTTCCTTTAGGAAGCCTTTTTTAAATTCCACTAAGCTAACCGCCTTTACCACATTCTCTGGCAACGAATTCCAGAGTTGGAAGTAGGATACTGGGTTAGATGGACCCAGTATGACTATTCTTATGTTCTTATTTTACCATGAATTCAGTGGAGGGCCGATTCTCAGAATTCCTGTGGTAAGCCAACAGTGCAGAAACCATACCACTGGCAAAGCGCAGAAAACTAGTTCATCAACGCTCAAAGAAAATGGTATTTAAATTATATACATGCTGTAAAAGTGAAAGCAAGTGGGGAACATGCTTGGTGCATGCGCAGAAGAGTTTCTCAGTAAGCTCAGCTCCTGTGAACGAAGCCTGGTTAACCTGAAATTGAAGAACATATTGGAGTCTGTTTTCTGTGCCTTTAAATATAGCATTTCAATTTTTTGTTTACTTGGAGAGCTTATATTTAAATGCAAGAAAAAAGCACCAATGTGTGCTTTCACTTTGAGTTTGCCCTGACTCACACACATTAGTCTCTCACTACCAGCATGTAGGGGCTTGCATGGGCTTCCTTCTGCTTTCAAATTATATTAAAAATGGCAGATTTTAAAGAGAGAATTATGAGAAATCCTTTCGTCAAACACCCTAATGCCTGCTTCAAGCTGGCGTTATTTTTCAGCGGTAAGGGCGGCTTTGTTTTGTGTGTTGTTCTCTGAGCATTGGGAGAGAATAGGAAATGACCTCATTAACATACATTTGACTACATTAGCATGCTATTTGCACTAATCTTTGGCGCACATGTTGTTTCCCACGCTAGAGCCTCTGAGCATGGGGGTGCTAGTCTGGCGCTAATCACCTCAAACACCCATGTTTAGTTCTGAGCATCTGCCCATGGGTTAGGTCTGACTCAGGCCATTCATTGGTTGAAATTCATTATCACCTGAAAGCTATTTGATAGCCTTTGTAAAATGAGGTGATAATCTCAAGCAACTCACCTAGACAAGTCTTCTCAACATATAAAAGAAACCAATCACAATATGGCCCCAGCTGGCACCCTTAGGGTTAGTCTTAGCAGAGAGGCCAATGAGTGCACAGATATTAGGGATGTGTATTCATTTGGAATGAAAATGAAAGAAAAATTGCAAGGACACAAGCTATTTCATTTTCAAATGAAGGCAGCAATGAAATAGTTGTTCTGTTTTGTTTTTATTTCATTTTATTTGATATTCAAGTCTATGGGGAAATAAGCATGGCAAAGGCAATTCTATAACCTAGCTGTGGATTTATAGGGCATCAATATACACCCAGTAGAATTAGTGAACCAATAGCTAACTAGGCAAAGAGAGGACTGATTTTTATTTGGCCCTTTCTGCCTAGTTACCTATCTGGACACCAGCACTGAGTATCGCCAGGGTCTGGCTAAAGTGTTGGCTCCACCCCAGACCTCCCCAGCACTATCCAGTTAACTGCCCCTGACCATCAGCAGTTAGCCAACCCCAAGTTGATTTAATGAGGTAGAAGCCTTTCCTGTCCGGTTAAATCATTTTGAATGTTGACCTCAGTGTTATAGAATTATCCTCTTTCCCCTGGATTCTAAATAGGTTGCCCAAAGTTGGGTGCCTAAATTTGGCCATGGATCCCAGATGCACGAGTAGACTAATTAATCAATTAGGAGCTAACAATCAATTATTGGAGTTAATTGGAGTAGATTCTCAATTGGCAGTATGTAGGAGTTACGCTTGCATCTATCCTAAGCCCTCTTCTATAACATGTATGCCTAAATTTTACAGCACCCAACTCAAAAGGGGGCCTGGTCATGGGAGGGGTATGGGTAGGTCAGGGGCATTTCCAGACATTAGGTGCAATGTTATAGAGTACTTTGATTAACGTGCCCAACTGCCATCAGTTGGACGCAAGGATTTACATCATGTTTCAGCAAGCGTAAGTCCTTGTGTCCAAGACTGGATGCGGGAATCCATTCTAAGTGCTATTCTGTAAAGGTTACTTAGCACTGAGTGACGTTTATAGGATTTGTGTCTTAATGGCGCCTAATTTCTGTGCTTTGGTGCTTGTTGACCTCTATTAGGAAGATTTCCAGTATCAATGTCTGGACATTGTTGCATTTTTGTTTGGGTGTTAAGTGGAATTTTCTACATTTGGACTACAGGATTATTTCAAATAAGTTGTCTTTATATTTTTGCTCAGTGTCTGAAAATAATTGGGACATTGCTGTTATGAGGACTGGACTCTTATTTGCATACTAAAAATGTATACATTTAAATATATGATGCCTTGGAGGGTGCGGCACATGATGTAGGCATACTCTGCTCAGGTCTAGACATAGTATAAGGAGGTAGTGTGCCCTTTGTAAAGTCGTGTGACCTTGTATGACTTATTCTTGTCTCCTGATACTCTCCTCTTTCACATACTTCCATTTATTTAAAAAAAGATATCATAATAGTGATACAAATAGTTGAATATATTAATCAGACTCAAGAATACCAGTTGTTTTTCCACTCTTTTGTTGTTTCACCTAACCTTGGACCCCATGTGCTGAATCTGGCCATATATGTGTACCCATGTATTTTTATAAAAATGTAAATACATCTCAACTCCACCTCTGCTGTACTCATCTCCATTTCATATTTATTTATTTGGATTTGCTCACACCTTTTTCAATAGCAGCTCAAGGTGAGTTACATTCAGGTACACTAGGTATTTACCTGTCCCTGGAGGGCTCACAGTCTAATTTTGTACCTGAGACAATGGAGGGAAAGTATGACTAAATTGTTCTGAGTAGGATATTGTTGGGGGTGAGCACAATAGTTGAATTTAATTATCAAATCTCGGGGGGTGGGGGTGGGGAGGAGAATTACCTAGGGTAATTAATACTTTTGCACCAGCGCTAAGGAAAGGACTATCTATTTGTCACTGTACTAGTGTACACTGCTTAGTATACACTGGATGCTGCATACAGGTGCTAGTAGAAGTTCCATGCTTTATGTCCAAAGCTTATCTTGCAGCTTTGCTACTTTAGACTGATACAATACATAAGTATGGCAGCTGAGAGCAGACAGAGTCCTTGTCAGAGTTCTCTAGCATATGTCTTTAGGACAGGTACAATGTGTAAGAGAATTGCATCTATGTTTTCAGTGTGCACTGTATCAGCATACTTGCTCTGTGTGAAGATGAAAGTATGAAACACAGAACATCATAGCTTAGAATTATGAGTAATCTGAATTATTATTCAGGAAGTACATTTTCTGACAAAAGCACCAAGCATCAGTGTATATGTGTTCACTAGTTCTACTGGGTGTATATTGTTGCACTATAAACCTACAGTTCCTATCTTCCAGTGATAGTCCTTCTGATTAAGAGAACAATGTGGGAATGGGAGACCACAAAAGCCTGAAGAAAGGAAGACTGTGGCAGACAGTACCATGAGCAGTACAAAGTTGATGATAGCCTCAGTAGCAGTCCCCTAGCTGAGATTAGGCATGTTTACTTTTCTTTTAATGAAGGGGTAACTAGCAATTGGACATTCAAGACTGGCTGAAAAGCTGGAAGAAAAGACACCTATGTCCATCTCAGCTGCTGTTAGGGTTCAAGCCAGGAAGAAACACATTCAGTGGAGGACGTCAGGAATAGGGGGCCCCAGGGCAGCTGCTGAAGACAACATAAGAGCATAAGAATAGCCATACTGGGTCAGACCAATGGTCCATCTAGCTCAGTATCCTGCTTTCAGCACTGGCCAATCCAGGTCACAAGTACCTGGCAGAAACCCAACATCAAAGAGTTTGCTTTTCTTTCTGACCAGACTATAGAGCAGATCCTTAAGATCCTACTGATTTAGAGGAATCATGTTGCAGACTTAATAATTCAGAAGAAGGAGGTTTCAAAATCTCTGGTATCTGAGGAGGGTTTAGAGAAGCTGTGTTTTGCTTGGTATCTTGCGAGAAGTCATAGACAGGTAGGACAGCCATCGAGACATAGTCATTGCTACAGGGTAGCAAGAGGTGGCAAGTGCCACCCCATCAAAAATGGCCTGCCTCTCCTCTGTTACTACAATTTAAGGCATCAACTTATTCTAACCCAGCCCTCTGATTTAATAAAGTGCAATTCAATTCTCATCTGCAGCAGGGCCGGTCTTGAAACAAGAGCTGTGAGATCTTGCAGCTTTTATCAGGATACTGGCCCCACAGCAGCAGGAGATAATGAATTAAATCCCTCTCCTGCAGCCAGTGTAAGCCATATGGTGAGGAAGAGAATGGGGAGGGCAGGCAAGACTGGTGCATTATTCAGATCCAGAATCAAGTGGAAAAGAGCTTACGGAAAGAGGAGAAAAAGCCTAATGGGGATAGCTAGAGGGAGGGGTGAGAAGGAAGGACAAGTATGAAAAAGAGAATGATGAAGGGAGAGGGAGAAAAAGAGGAAAGAGAGTCTAAACAAATCAAGTGAGAAGGGGGAGAATATTTTATGGATGAGTGAGTAACAAGGGGAGGATAAGTTAGAGGCAGGGGAAAAAAGGTTGAGAAGGCTGCAGAGGGGAGAAAGGAGACAGTTGTGAATGATGAACAGGTGTTTGGATGGAGAAAGGGAACAGGTGCTGTGAGAGTGAAGGTGAAAGGGGATCCGGGAAGGCACGAAGAAAGGGGGTATAGGGAGCCGGGGAATCCCAACGGGGCAGATTTCATGTGCACAACACCCACATTCAGAAAGCTGGGCTACCGGAGGCAGAGAGGTTGGCTGGGTTAAGGAAGAAGGGGAGGAACTACCAGTCCCAGAATCCTTCTCTTCCCCACCCGGCTGTGCAAGAGTTAGGGGAGGAGATAGAAGATTGGGAAATGGTCTCTGAGGAAGGTGATGAGGGCCAGCTGGAGAGATTGGGGGAAGGGGAAGTTGAAGAGGAGGATAAAATGGAGATTACTGAAGGACTAGGGGAGGAACAGATGGAGATTGGAGCCCTGGCTCAAACCCAAAAAGCTGCTGTAAGAGGGTGGCTAGCTGTACCTTGGAGAGACTGGTGGAAGACCAGAGGAGAGAGGCTGAGGCACTGGGGGCAATCTCTACTAAAGAGGAAACAGGTGCAGCCTGTGGGAGAGAAAGAGAGCTGGGCACAATTGAAACCCCAGCCTGAACCAGGTGGGAATAAAGCTGTGTAACCGTGCTGTAAGAAGGTGGAAGAAAGACTGTGTAAACTGTTTCATACTAAAAAGGTCTGGGCTGCAACCTACCAAGTTATTTGGTTTTTTCCTCTGATAATGTACTGTTCCTTAAGTGAAGTAATCTGAGCTAAAGTGAAGTGAAGTTATATGGACTGTTTTTGAACCTGAATTTGACTGTGTTGAACCTGAATTGTGCTCTGGGCTGCTAGCCTAAACAACCTGGAGTGAAGAGTGTTTTGTTGATTTGAAGCAAGAAAATAAAAGCTCTTACTTATAAACATTGGGCTTTGAATGTGCCTCTGTGAAAGGAACGGAGGGAGGAGGAAGTCCTGGGAGTTCACAGGTTCTGGAGCCAAGGCTCAGAGGCACCAGATTGCTGTGGAGTGAAGGTAACAGTCTTGTGGAGGAAGAGGCAGCTAAGCAGGGTTGAGCCTGGCTGGGTCCTGGATGGGCAACCCAGCTACAGTGCATAGGGAAAGGAACATCTAGATAAAATAAGTGTGAAGGGGGATTGGGAAGGCAGTTCTATAATTGGGTGGAAAACCTATATTTAAGCACATAAAAGGCACTTATCTGGAACCTAGTCTATAAAGAAAAGCAGGTGCCAACTTTCCTTTGAGGTGTACTATAATAACCAGTGAAATGCACATGCATAATTTAGGCATGAGTGCTCACACCAGTCATGGAACTGGAGTAAATGCTTGCACCTAGATTATTTTAACATGTGCTCAATGATGGTATTTTAAAATTTATATGTGTAATTGAGTGTCCCACCTATGCTGTGTTACAGGTTTTGCTCAAGTGTATGTTCACCTTCAAATTATGCATCATCACAGGTAGGTGCCATTTTATAGAACAACTCTTTGCCAGAATATTGACATTTATGCTATATCTAATCCTCCATTGTTCCAACTAAAAAAACATACCTGCATATCATAAACTGCTTTGTTTGTACCACAGGAAGGCAGTATATCAAATCCACACCCCCTTACACAAAACATTCTATTACACAATTCAGCTATAACTGCAAATATATTTGGAATAACCAAGTCTTTTAAAAGCATCTAAACCCTTTATGACTGGCACCACAGATCATTTGACAATGGATTCCAAACCTTTGGGTTCCTTCCCCAAATGTTTTTATAATAGGTTTCCCATAATTTAATTTGTCTGATATTAGGAATCTGTAAGTAAACTTCATCTACATCCTGGCACATAGGGCAATTCTGTTGCAAGATGCTTACATTTATGAGCCAACTAAGCTCCTAAATGTAGAGAATACTTACATTTGCATAAAATAGTAACATAGTAGATGACAGCAGATAAACACCACACAACACTCTAATCAACTTCACTTAAATAGTATCACACTAGGAGGAAAAGCCTCAGAATATCCATGTAAACAACTTGTATTTAAGCTGAACAATCATCGGCAAAAAAAACCTCCAGCACACTTTATTACAGAAAAGTACTCATGAATGTAAATAATAAACACTTATCATAAACATGTATCATTTTTAATCATCAAATGACCCAATCTAATTCTTTGAACCTATCTACCCAACACATATTTAGAAGACAACAGCAATGACTCAGACTACATCTCCCACCAAACTTCCCTATACTTTTCCCGTGTCCCTTTCCCCCTCCTGCCTCCTCTACCCCTCCTCCAATGTTCATCTACCCCTTGCTCATACTTCTCCTACTCCCTTCACTCTTCCCATCTCTACCTACCTATTTCTTCTATTATTCTAATATGATTAACCTATATTTTCTCTTTCAGTATTCTGTAATCCATATTATTATGTAAGCCGCATTGAACCTGCTTTGAGTGGGAAAGTGTGGGGTACAAATGTAATAATAAATAAATAAATGTCAGCCAGTATTTTGCCAGTCTTCTTCAGGGAGTTTGGAAACTCAGTCTATAAGCGATGCTGTTCTCAACACAACTACTGGGACTGCAAGGTCCAACCACTCTGCACTAACCAGCATTTTCAATGCCAATAACTGGTTAAATGCCACTGAAAAATGACCGGTTATCTGCCAAGATGCGAGTTAACCGGTCTGCGGCCATTCTTGGCTAGTTAACTCACACTGACTATCAGTCCCCCAATTTCTATTCTATTTCACCACTTTGGATCCTAACTTCAGCCCACTCAGTTTACTCACGAGCCTCCTGTGACACACCATATCAAAGTCTTTGCTGAAATCAAAGTAGACAACATCAAGTATGTGTCCTGTTTCCAGTTCTTTGGTCACCCAGTCAAAGAAATCAATCAAATTAATTTGGCACAATTTTCATTTCTTAAAACTATGTTATCTTAGATTTTGTAACTCATCGGATTCTAAGAAGTTCACTTTCCTTTACTTTAGCAGTGACTCTTTTAGTTTTTTGACCACCGAAGTGAGGCTTCTCTGTCCCAAAATTAGTAAGTAACTAATCCTATATAATAAAACTCACCCTCAACGTTCTGAGGACACTGACGTCACTGTCAGTACCTGCAGGCACTTCCTTCCGGTTCGAAGGGTTCGTGGTGGTGAAGCCACCGAAATCGCTGTGTCTGGGCCCCGCCCTCGCGTCAAACGTGATGACATCGAGGGCGGAGCAATGGCTTTACAACCAACAAGGACTCGGGAGATGAAGGTGGCGTGCATTGACGAGGTCTGGAACAATGGCGGTCAGTGGCTTCACAACGCCGAAGGGGTGGGTAGGGAGGGGGCGGAGTTCGGGAGGAAAACCTTGCTAGCGCCCGTTTCATTTGCTCCAGAAATGGTCATGTTTTACTAGTAAGTATATAGAAAATTTTGAATACAAACTATGATGAACAGATGGATCTATGTCAGAAGTGACAGGCTTACGCCTTCCATTCATGTACTTCTAGTTCCAATTTCTTTAAGGTGGGAGAGGTAAGAACCACTAATCTACCACCATAATGGGATGAAAAAGCAGGACTACCTTAGCCTCTTTTGTATACATGGACCTACTAAATTACTGCTATCTAAGAGAAGAAAAAGGAAATAAATAACATTGCTGATGAAAATTTTCCTCAGTAAGCTTGTTCAAACAACAGGAAAAGTCTACCGCCTGATGATATATGGTACTTGATCCAGAAAAGGGTTTTATTTATTTATTTGTTTGTTACATTTGTATCCCACATTTTCCCAGCTATTTGCAGGCTCAATGTGGCTTACATGGTAATGTAGAGGCGATCGCCAGTACCGGTTTGAACAAATACATTGTGAGGTTGTGATAGAGTAAAGTTCATGTGTGACAAACACATTGGGAATCGTAAGGAGGAAGAGTTAAGTTATGTCCAGTTCTAGCTTTGGTTTCGTTATGTCACAGGGTTCAGGCATTTAAGTTGGATTGTTAGGGTATGCCTTTTTGAACAAGTTAGTTTTTAGTAGTTTCCAGAAGTTTAGGTGGTCATATGTTGTTTTCAAGGCGCTTGGTAATGCGTTCCATAGTTGTGTGCTTATATAGGAGAAGCTGGATGCATAGGTTGATTGGTATTTGAGGCCTTTGCAGCTTGGGTGATGGAGATTTAATGTTCTTGTTCATCTAAATGTGTTTCTGGTTGGTAGGTCTATGAGGTCTGTCATGTATCCCGGGGCTTCTCCATAGATGATTTTGAACGCAATACTGGATACATTTTCAGCTTCTTCTCTCGGGATCTGTAGTTTTCTCATTTTTCCCAGTGCTAATGTTCCTTGTCTTAGACATTGAGCATAAACTTTCCCCAGAACAAATGAAGTTGGGACATGAAGCCAGAAACCCAGGCATGGATAGTGTGCATATGTGCCTGTGAATGCGGGAAGGTACTGCCGGGGAAATACAAGTAAAAGAAAAACAAGAAGGGGAGATGATTCAGCTTTTTTATTTAATCAAAATAAGGAAAGCAGACATCAACAAAAAGCTGTTTATAGCTAACAGTCTTAAGTAGCCAGCGAATGGTGTCTTGAACAGCAGCTCTACACACTGGGTAGATTTGGGAAAGAAAGGCAGAATATTTTCTCAAACATGTGAATGTTCTTGTCGACATCCCTCAGTATCCCTGTTCTGCTCACTCTTCTCCCACCCCCCCCCCCCCCCCCCCCCCCCCGCCCCAACTCCATTTCATCCCCTTCAGAGGGCACCGGTAATCTTGGAGCATTCCCTCACGATGTCTGGGGAATGACAATCCAGGTTGCCATGGTGATGTTGAAATGCTGCAGTGGTGACGACCAGACAAGCTTTGCTATTGGCAGATCTGCAAAATAAGAACCTAAAGGGCTTGCTGATTTGAATAACAACATGTTCTTCAAATACTGAAAAATACTACAGCCAGAATTTGCAGGGAATAGAATTGCCTAAATGAAGGCAAAACAAGCATGAGAAAGAATAAAAATATCTTAACCTGTTAATGTGAACATCTGTCTATTTGTCTAAATGGACTGATTATAGCACATAGAAACATATGCAACGCCTTGGAATTCTAATAAAGGAAATATCTGCATGAGTCAGTTACATGATGATCTTATAAACAATAGAGTCACACATGAGGCATGCACCTACAGTATTTACAAGTGAAAACATTTCCTGTTTGTCTCTATGCAGAGAATGCTTTGTCTGATTTAATGGGATTGATAATGTAGAAGGATGGCACTGTGTGAGGTGCAGAGGATATTCTCTGGCAATTTTAAGATACAGAACACCTTAATTTAGGCTTTGAAGAGATGCATGTTGACCAGAAGACAGGATAGGTCTATTTTATTCCTTATACTTTTTCTTATGCTGCACGATGTTGAAAATTAGATCCTGAATTCCATGAAGATGCAGTGCTTCAGAAATCAAGCTACGTCACATGATATCAGTATACGTGTAAGAGAAATCCCTTCAAAGGGAAGGGATATTGATCCCAAAATGTTTTGGGCTGGAAGAAAGTTCCTCACAGAAAAATGCAGTTTGTGTGCATTTGTGCATGCATGTGAGCGAGAGAGACTTTCTCTTCATATTTTGCAGCTTGCTCTTGTACAACTAATTATAGGCTAAGAAATCTCTTCCTGTATCTCAGAAAAATATACCTTACAGTAATACTTGCATTAGTGTATTGATCCTGGGTCTAGTGTGTTTGCTCTATAGTTACAAAGGCTTAATTGTAGAACCCCATTTCATTTCCCCACAGAGGAATCTGTGAAATGTCTGTCACTACTGCTGTGCAGGTACCTTATTCTCTGCATTTAAGTTCCTTGACTAAAGGAATATCTCTCACTATAATCAATGTTTGCTGCTGCTAAAAAGGAGTTCCAGGCTGCATTTTATGTATGACTATCACACATAACTGGTATGTAACTAATGAATTATTTCATGCAAATAATCAGGCTGAGTGAGTCCTCAGTGCACCTGACATCAGTGTAGACATGGCCAAGTGATGGGACGGTCACAGGGAAATCCTAGAGTGTCACTAGCTCCACCTTCTTTCTTCTCTTCTCACTACCTCCCATCCTTCATTTTCTATTTTTCCCTCCCCACTCCCCCTCTGAATCTGGACTGTGACAATGGCCATGCACAAGGCAAAGCATTAACTTTTACATCTCAGCCGCATTTACTGCATGTTAATTGTTTTCCATTTATTTTGTTGAGCCGTGGAAAATGAGACTAAATCACCTCACAGTGTATCTGGATTTTCTCAAAAGCATTTGACAAAGTTCTTCATGAGATCAAGGGATGAAGGTAGCAGTGTCCTGTTGCACATTGGAAACTGGCTAAAAGATAGAAAACAGAGAATAGAACTAAATGGCCAGTTTTCCAAATGGGCCTCTAATATATGCAAATGGAATTTATGCATAATCTTTGTGATAATCCTGAAAACCCAACTGGCTAGCTGTGCCTCCAGGAGTGGGTTGATAAGCATTGAAAAAAAAACAGGTTGTTTAACCTTTCAAACAACACTAAAAAAAAAGTGGACATGAAACTAAAAACCAGAAGACTGGAAACAAATCAAAGTATTTTTCCACAGAGGCCGCAATTGATCTATGGAACCTATCGCCAGAGGATGTGCTTAAGGTGAGGCAATTAGAAGTGGAACTGAAAGGAAAAACGTTACATATTAGTCAAGGAGACTTAGGCAAGCACAGAGGAGCAGCATAATGGTTAGAACAGTAGGCTAGGAAGTAGCAGGCGTCAGTTCAAATACAACAGCTGCTCCTTGAGGCCTTGGGCAAGCCACCTAACCTTCTATTGGATTGGGATAGTCAGGAGTGGCACTGGCAACTTTATCCCACGCCAGGCCTGCCATCCATGGCCCACCCTATATGCAACCTCTGATACATCTTCCTCCCAGAAATGCCATAGCAGGAACCAGAGACTCTCTCACACTTCATTTTACTAGTTGCAAGAAAATTAAATAATGTAAAGCTCACAGCCACGGGGCAGCGTGATACGGTCACCACAGCCTGTGCCCCTTCCGGCTCAAACTCTGCTCTTTCATGGTCTAGAAGTTTTTCCTTTTACCCCCAGAGTTCAGTGACTCGGACTCCACAAGGTCCTTTGTAATCCACCAGCCCACGGGATGAGCTATATTGTAATCCACAGCTAGGGTAAACTTGCTTAGGCTCCGTCACAATCTCGTGCTCCAGGAGGCGGGTTTGCCCAGGGCACGGTATTAACACATCCCTAAACTCTTTCATGAGCTGACTCATATCTCTTTGCTGTTTAGGGCTCAATTGGGCATTAATCCCGAGGATCCCTGGTTAAAAAATGTCCGAAATCTGAAGACCTAACTCTTCCTCCGGATCCCCCCCCCCCCCCCCCACCATGGGCTAGCCATAAATCTCTCCCTCTATCCAGGGTTTTATTACATTCACATGAAAGGTGTGGACCCTTCCCCTTTCACTGGCCACCTCATACATGAGGGGCCCCAACCTCCTCCGCACTGTCCAAGGACCTTTCCATCTGGTTGTGAATTTATGCGGGGACTCGGATATCCTTTAATTGACACTTGGACCAGGGGCCAGAACATTTTGTCTGACACTGCAAAGACATAACATTTTGACAGCCTGCTACACAAGAATATGGGGCCCACCACAGAAGATCCCACAGTGGCTGCAAATGGTCTCTGTGTTTTCATCATAATTATTATTCAAAGTTATAGAAATGGCAGAGAATTGAAAAGATTTGCAGAAAAAAATCTTGTGATACTAAGGCGTTCATTTTCAAAAGAGACCAACATCTCAGAAGTGGCACAAAGCTCCAGATGGACATTTTTCATGGGAAAACATCCAAGTTGTGATTTTTTAAACTCAGATTTCAGACAAGTTTCTACTTAGTTCATCTAAATCGCAAGGGGTGAGTTGGGGGCATGTTAGGGATAAAAATGTATAGGACAAAAATTGGGACAAACATATAACCTAACTGACCAGCTGAGCCCTGGAGGGATTAAGGTGTGACCATCCCTTAATGCCCTAGAGATCACTGACCCCCTCCCACCCCCCAAAGATGTGACAGTGAGAGTACATACCAGGCTCTGTGACAACTTCAGATATTGTGGCCATTCCTATTAGAGCAGAAAGCTGGTCCCAGGAGGAAGCTAATAGTTAGTGCAGTGGACTGTAGAGAAAGGGACCCAGGTCTATATCCCACTCTAACTAGTACACTCATGGTGGAAATTATGAGTCTTCAAAAAATCACAAAATACTACCTGAACATATAGATAGAAGACACCTGCAGACCTGAGGGCTTTTGTAGTGGTGTACAATTAGGTACAGTAGGTGTTTCAGGTGTTCCTGGAGGATTCACAATACAATACAAAATAAGAGGCCGATACACAAAGGTTACTAAGTTTTCAACTTCTGCTTTAGACCGGTTGTAGCTGCTTTAAAGCAAACATTATTTAGCGAGTAATGCACAAAGGGGGATTCTGTGGTTCTAACATGTGCCATTAGCAGCTATTGAGAACCCTATGCAAATGTATTACAACCAGTTCATTAGTATTATAATGAGCATTTCATGCGATGCACAGCTCCAGAATGCCTAGCTTTAATGAGCTAGATTTTACAGCAGCTCTGGAGCTGGCCGATAGAAGGGAAGCATAGACAGCTGTAAAGGCTGCCTACATAAGTGTTGCCATACTGGGACAGACCGAAGGTCCATCAAGCCCAGTATCCTGTTTCCAACAGTGGCCAATCCAGGTTACAAGTACCTGGCAAGATCCCAAAACAGTACAATACATTTTATGCTGCTTATCCCAGAATTAAGCAATGGATTAGTCCATTTTAATAATGGCTTATGAACTTTTCTTTTAGGAAGCCATCCAAACCTTGGGCTTGTTAATTTTTTATTGATCCATATCAATTAAATATTGCTTTCCACATACGTATCTGCTTCGTTTGGTGTCCACCAAGTATAAAACGGCCCAGATAAAAAAAAAAGTTTATACTATACCATGCATACAGTCCTGAGGGCTAGCACGCTGAACAGCATGCTGCTATGGCTACTGGCTAGAAGGGTGTTCAAAGATGCCTGCCAAAAATACCTTAATCTCCCTAAAAGAAAAGTCACCAAGGCACACCTCCAGTGTCCAATACAGCAGTTATGATCATTGCTCCAATGAGGTCCTAGCTTCCACCGATGAGTCCAAAGTATTTAAGAACCCTCGGGATCCTCCACTGTCTCACAGAACTGGGCCTGACCCTGATGAAAAATCCACAGGCGAACAGGATGCAGGAGTGCAAATTTTATCTTTCACTCTAACAGCTGATTACAAATAGGGGCAAAGCTGTGACATTTAGCAGACACATCTGCCGAATAATCTTAAAAACACAAGACCTTCTTATTGCCATAAGACAAAGATTTCCTCTGCGAAGAGCCTGCAGAATTGCAACCTTGTACACATAGTTCAAATGTTTTAGAATAACTAGGGTTACCATTTTTTGTCCTCATAAGAAGAGGGCACTTGCCCCTGCCCCGCCCCTTTCACGCCATTTCCCCGCCCCTGCTGCATATTCCTCTCCTCCCCCAATCACCTTGCCTACCCCCTGTCATCTCCACTCCCCCCCGTCACCTCCCCTCCCCTTACTCTACTATCCCTGGTGATCTAGAGGTACCTCTTCGGGGCAGGAAAGAGCCTCTAGACCATCAGGGATAGTAGAGTAAGGGGAGGGGAGTCCTGCCCCCGCCCGCCCCCGCCAGCCAGCCCGTTTGTCCAGAAATCCAGACAAACGGGCAGGCTGGCCAAATCCGTCCGGACACCCGGACATGTCCTCAAAAAGAGGACATGTCCGGGTAACTCCGGACGTATGGTAACCCTAAGAATAACCAACTGTTTCGCCAGTTGTCTAGAACCCAGCCGATGAGTCCTCTCAATGTGCAGCAGTCCAAGGTGATCTGACAGCTGCAATTCCCAGGAGAACCAGGCCTCTAGAAAGCCCAGCAGCTCAGGCACCTTCATCGATTCATCCAGACCCACCAACCTTATGTTGCTCCTTCTGGAGTGAATTTCCAGGTCCTCCAATGCTTGCTTTAGGCAGGCCTGGGAGTCCTTCACACTGGTGACCCTGCTTCTCCAAGGCCACCTGCCCCCCCCCCCCCCCCCCCCCCCCGTACTTTGCTATGTCTGGTGAACATCTAGTCAGGCTCCTCCAGCTGGCCCTGCATGCTGCTAAACTTATCATATAAAGGCTGGAAATGTTTATCCAGTGCTGCCACCTCAGAGATGCAAGCCAAACTCGGCGATGTTCCCGTCGGGCTGAGCAGCACTGCCATCCTGTCCTCCACAACACGGCCCACATCCTCCCTCCTGCCTCTGGGCCTACTCAGACCAAAATGGCAGTGCCCAGCCCCTTCCCAGTGCATCTTGGGATGCAATAGGAAGGGCCTAAGTACCATATAAGGAGTTTTTAAGGTATGTGGAAGGGTCTGTGGGGGGTGGAGGGAAGGAATCTCACTAGACCACCAGGGCTCATCACTAGGGTTCCAGCAGGGACTGGCAGGTGCCCACCAGGTTGAGGGGCTGTATTGGCACTGGATAGCATTGGGAGGATCAAGAGAAAGTTTTGGTTCTGTGGGGGGTCGGGAGGGGGTTCACTAGACCACCAGGGTTTTTTGGGGTCCCAGAGGTGCATAGGAGGGGATTTGGAGGGAGTCTAGAAATGGACTGGAGGCAGGAAGCAGCAGTTGCAGTACGGTGTGGGTGGCTTGAGGAGGAGGAGTGGTGAGGCAGCGCAGAATAGAGAGTGGTGGTCTAGTGACAGGTGCTATCAAACGCAATATTCTGCACATGTGCTAGGCTACTGATTCGCAAATAGTGACCGATGCATAAAGGTGGCTCTGATCATGGGGTGGTAGCAAACACAGGCGTTAGTATAGCACTAATAGCCTCTACCTCCTGCGTTTGCTTCTGATCATTGGCCCATTAATGATTGAACCACCAAGTACAACTGCTGTCCTAATCCTTCCCTCTGTGCACATGTGGGCCTGGAGGGCAGGTCCGAGCTACAGAATCATTTCCTGCCACATCAAGGTGATACTCTCCTTTTTCCTCCAGGTAGCACAGACTACCAGACTTGATAATGATATGTTACCATTTATTGCACTACAAAATAGTGGCCTCTAAGATCTGATTGGAAAAAGCCTTCAATTTTAGAAGTTTTTTTTACAACTTTAGAATTTTCTTTTCCAAACCCCAAGCATGTCTTTCACCAAAAAGGAATTATTCATGTTAAAGATTTATGTTATGTTCACAATGAAACTGCAGACAATGAAGGAGCTTCTGGTCTTGATTTCTTGTAAGATAGGTCCATCTGCTTCTTTTCATTAAACGGGACACTTCTTGCAAATAATAAAGATCATCCAGTGAAATACTGGAACCTTTAAAAAATCCACAAAACATTCACACACAAAGGCCAAACCAGACCTGATGGTAAAGGAGTAAAGCACTAGAACAACACTATTAATAGAAGCATATGTACCAAGTGACTTTGTACTATGTGTGGAGAAAGAGAAGATCTTCAAGTACTAACAAACTCAATCAAAGACCATGAAAATGTCGCAGAAAGACACAGAAATTATCCCAAGTGTGTTGGGCGGCACTGGCCATATCAAAAAGAATTTCCAAGTGTATCATGATAAGTTTTCTGTGTCCTTTATACAGTTTAATGTTTTAAATAATGGAATTTATACATGTATGTATGACCATATTTGCAGAACAGCCAAAATTCCACCTAAGTGCTATTCTGTATCAGTGGCATAGCCAGATTTTCAATTTTAGAGAGGCATGAGACCAAAGTGGGTGTATGGAGGGGGCACAGCATTTTGCCCTGCCCCCACTATCCACCCTCTCCCAGCTCTTGATGCCCCTCCTTCCCCCGTGACCCCCAACTCAACCTTTAAATACCTTTAAATCTCTGTGCCCCAACACCTGAAATGGTCCTGCTCATAGGCGGTCGGTGGCCCAACTGTTTGGGGAGGCTAAAGGGGGCGGGGTTAGGGGTGGGGCCAGGGGTGGAGCTTAAATCCATAATTGTCTAACACACAGAAAAAATAAATTAATAAAAAGTCACAATTAATACCTTTTACTAAATTTAGATATTAGATATGTATCATATGTCAAAGAATAAAGTGGTTGCTCAAAGCATATTCTAACCACAATCGCTCAACTGCAAAACACTATGCACAACTTTGTGCAAAAACACACTCAGAACCTTACTGTACCATAAATATTACACTGGGCAGAACCTAATACACCAATATACCACCCATATGGAAAATGCAGACCGTCAACAATATGAAACAAGGGATCATAATATCACAATTCTCATGTAGAGCCACAAAACACCCTAATTCATGTTTAATGTGGGATAAAATGCCATAAATAAGTAAATAAATATAAACTTTTAATGTTGAGCACCTGATTCTCAAAGTGGACATATTCCAAACACTATAATGAAAATAAAATGATCTTTTCTACCTTTGTTGTCTGGTGATTTTCTGATCATGCTGGCCAGTATCCGATTCTGCTGCTATCTGTCCTCAGTGCAGGTCAGGAAGTCATCCTCCTTAAATATCTCCCTGACAACCCAGGACACCTCCAGCCAACCCCCACCCCCTGCTCTTCTAGCAGTAAGGTAAACAAACCATAAACCAATTTCTACAACTGGTTACACAAGGCTACAGGGCTTTCACTGCAGCTCCTGCTGTGAAGATGGAGGTAAATCAACAATTTAAACCCCTCAGGGGAGGCTTACTAAGAGGCTCATTTTCAAAGCACTTAGCCTCCCAAAGTTCCATAGAAACCTATGGAACTTAGCCTCCCAAATTGCTTTGAAAATATGCCTCTTTGCCTCTCCAAGCCTCTTATACCGGGCACCTATGGTCCTGCTCTGGCAGCCAGAAACTCCCCAATGTTGGCATTTGGCGACACTTCTATGAGTTTTATTGGCACAGGTATTTTGGCCTGGTTTTATGTGGCCTACATGGGTGCACCTAAATTTTAGTTTCCAGAACAACATATGAGCATATTCTATAAACTATGTGTAACTGTAGTTTATAAAATCACACTGAGTGTTTTTTTCGGTGCTGATTTTTAAGGTGCCATATATAGCATTCCCCCATTATAAATAAGTGGCATTATAAACCAAAAAGACAGGATAACAATGGGGCTCACAAGTGAAAACAAAACAAAAAAAAAGTAGCAAAAATAATAAAAAGTTTGATTTCCTTAAAATAATGTCTTTATGTTTTCCCCACTACATTTCTACTTTTCCTAGATGTTACCATCTAGCTCTTTGGATTTCCTCTATCTTATCAAAGTTAGTTTTGTTGAAGTCTAGGGCCCTCTTTGTTGAATCAGTCCTCTCAATGTGTGTCCTAATATCAAACTACACCATCTTGTGATCACTGGATGCCAGATGATCACCCATAATAACATTAGAAGCCCTTTCCTCATTTATAAGCATGCAGCAGGAGTCTATTCTATAAAGGAAACTAGGCACAAAGATTCTGTAAGTTATGCATGTAAGTGGAAGCCTCACCTGTCCTCCACCCCTGTGTATGCCCTTTTCCAAATAACCAGTGCTTTTTTTGTGCCGGTACGCAACGGTACAGCGTACCGGCACCTTTTTTTGCCCGCCCCCCCCCCCCCCCGCGACACTCCGGGCGACTCCAGTCCTGCACTTTTTAGTTTTTTTTTTTAAGACTCAGAACGCGCGAACGATGCAGCCGGCAGCGATTGAAAGAGGCTGTCTGGGCTGGCGTCTGCGTCGGAGCTTCCCTCACCCTCTGCGAGTCCCGCCTTCGTTGTTACAACTTCCTGTTTCGCGGGACTCGCAGAGGGTGAGGGAAGCTCCGACGCAGACGCCAGCCCAGACAGCCTCTTTCAATCGCTGCTGGCTGCATCGTTCGCACGTTCTGAGTCTTTAAAAAAAAAAAAATAATAATAATAATTGCAGCACTCGCCCGGAGTGTCGCGGGGGGGGGGGGGGAGGATTGGGGAGAGAAAGAGGGAAACCAACAGAGGGAAGGATTGGGGAGAGAGGGAAAGAGGGAAACCAACAAAGGGAAGGATTGGGGAGAGAGGGAAAGAGGGAAACCAACAAAGGGAAGGATTAGGGAGAGAGGGAAAGAGGGAAACCAACAGAGGGAAGGATTGGGGAAAGAGGGAAACCAACAGAGGGAAGGATTGGGGAGAGAGAGAAAGAGGGAAACCAACAGAGGGAAGGATTGGGGAGAGAGGGAAAGAGGGAAACCAACAAAGGGAAGGATTGGGGAGAGAGGGAAAGAGGGAAACCAACAGAGGGAAGGATTGGGGAAAGAGGGAAACCAACAGAGGGAAGGATTGGGGAGAGAGGGAAAGAGGGAAACCAACAGAGGGAAGGATTGGGGAGAGAGGGAAACCAACAGAGGGAAGGATTGGGAAGAGAGGGAAACCAACAGAGGGAAGGATTGGGGAGAGAGGGAAACCAACAGAGGGAAGGATTGGGGAAAGAGGGAAACCAACAGAGGGACGGATTGGGGAGAGAGGGAAAGAGGGAAACCAACAGAGGGAAGGATTGGGGAGAGAGAGAAAGAGGGAAACCAACAGAGGGAAGGATTGGGGAGAGAGGGAAAGAGGGAAACCAACAGAGAGAAGGATTGGGGAGAGAGGGAAAGAGGGAAACCAACAGAGGAAAGGATTGGGGAGAGAGAGAAAGAGGGAAACCAACAGAGGGAAGGATTGGGGAGAGAGGGAAACCAACAGAGGGAAGGATTGGGGGGAGAGAGGGAAACCAACAGAGGGAAGGATTGGGGGGAGAGAGGGAAACCAACAGAGGGAAGGATTGGGGAGAGAGGGAAACCAACAGAGGGAAGGATTGGGGAGAGAGAGGGAAACCAACAGAGGGAAGGATGGGGAGAGAGAGGGAAAAACAGATGGAAGGATTGAGGAGAGAGGGGAAAAACAGATGGAAGGATTGGGGAGAGGGGAAAACAGATGGAAGGATGGGGAGAGAGGGGAAAAACAGATGGAAGGATGGGGAGAGAGAGGGAAAACACAGATGGAAGGATTGGGGAGAGGGAAAAACAGATGGAAGGATGGGGAGAGAGAGGGAAAACAGATGGAAGGTTGGGGAGAGAGAGAGGGAAAACGGAAGGATGGGGAGAGAAAGAGGGATGACGCTGGATGGAAGAATGCAGAAAGAAATAGGGGAGACACTGGAAGGATGGGGAGAGAAAGCAGAGCTGCTGGATGGAAAAGGGGAATAGAGAAAGACTGGAGAATAAGAGGAAGGGGCATGGGGAGAACAAGGGTGAGGAAAAGATGAAAAGCCAAAGGTAGATGAAGGAAATTAAAGAATGGATAGTAAGAATGAATTAAATCTGGACAGAGAGAGAGCCTGAAAAATATTGAAGAAAGCAAAGAAACAGGAGACAAAAATGACAAATGGCACAGAAGAGTTAAGCGAAAACAAAGGAAAGCAGAATCACAGACTGGGACCAATATGGAAAGAAAAACAGTCACCAGACAACCAAGGTAGAAAAAAATCATTTTATTTTCATTTTAGTGTTTGTAATATGTCCAATTTGAGAATTTACATTGGCTGTCTTATTTTGCACTGGGTATACTGGAGCTGTAAGAGCTTACAGAGATTATTTATCATGAAAAAAAATCACGTTATTTTTTTCTCCTATAGTACTATAATATTTTCAATGATGTCTGTTTATATGCGCCATGGCTGGTATAGGGGGTGTGGTTAATGTGGGTGTGACTATCATAGGGGTGGAGCCATATGTGGTGACCCCGCCCATAATGAGTACCAGCACCTTTTTTTCTGCAAAAAAAGCACTGCAAATAACTAAACATCATTTGCACAAAGGCACTTGAAAGTGTAAATATATACACATAAAGGATAGAATTCTAAACATTTCTGTGTGTGTAACACATGTTTAAATGTGAGCAATTAGGTTATTGAATTGGTTTTCACATGTTCAGAATAGACCCTCATGAAATCTATCCTTCAATAGGGGGTCCAGTTCTATAACCTGGCACAAAGGTGTAGCTATCACAATAAGATACACTTAACGCCAGTTCTATACTGGCTTCAGGGTACACCTGATATAGAAGAATACCAGCATTAGCTATGCTGGCATGCCAAAATTTAGGTGTGCTTACTTACCCCCAGATTCTATATAATCACACCAAGCATTCCATGCCAAAATCTAAGTGTATTTTATAATAACACACGTAACTTAATTGGCTTAACAGCACTTAACAAGCAATAATGAGCACTAATTGGCAATAATTAAAATTTATGCATATAACTCACTAAGCATATTTTATAATGCAGAAAGCCTAAATTCTAATGTATGGAGTCAAAAAGGGGCATGTTTATGGGTGGAGAAATGGACATTTTGTGGGTGCTCCAAAATTTACATGCACTGCTATAGAATATGACCCTCTGCGCCTAAACTATGCACCGGTATTTATGCTACATTTCCCTTGGTGTAAATGGACGTGTGTAGTTCTAGGTAGTTCTGGAATATCAGCTAAGTATATACTATGCCTAAATCTTGGCACTTCTTACAGACTACGCTTAGGTGGAAATTTATTACGTGCAGATTTTTCAGGCACCATATATAGAATCTAGCCCTTAATGACAAGTCAATGGCTGGCGTATGTTAGCATGTCTAACTGTGCCATGCAGCAAGCACCATGATCCACCCATATATATCACCTCCTTATCGTTACATGCTAAGTGACTTTCAGGTGAATTTTCGAAAGAGAAGGGCGCCCATCTTCCGACACAAATCCTTCTCGCAAGGTCGCCCAAATCGGCATAATCAAAAGCCGATTTTGGACGCCCTCGACTACCTTCCGTAGTGGGGACGACCAAAGTTCACGGGGGTGTGTCAGCAGTGTAGTGAAGGCGGGACTGGGGTGTGCTTAGGAGATGGGCATCATTGGCCGATAATGGAAAAAAGAAGGGCGTCCCTGACGAACACTTGGCCGACTTTACTTGGTCCATTGTTTTTTTCACGACCAAGCATCAAAAAGGTCCCCAAACTGACCAGTTGACCACTGGAGGGAATCGGGGATCACCTCCCCTTCCTCCCCCAGTGGTCACTACCCCCTCCAACCCTAAAAAAATCTTTAAAAATACTTTTTTGCCAGCCTCTATGCCAGCCTCAAATGCCATACTCAGGTCCATCGCAGCAGTATGCAGGTACCTGGAGCAGTTGTAGTGGGTGCAGTGTACTTCAGGCAGGCAGACCCAGGCCCACCCCCCTACCTGTTACACTTGTGGTGGTAAATGTGAGCCCTCCAAAACCCACCAGAAACCCACTGTACCCACATGTAGGTGCCCCCCTTCATCCTTAAGGGCTATGGTAGTGATGTGCAGTTGTGGGGAGAGGGTTTGGGGGGCTCAGCACACAAGGTAAAGAAGCTATGCACCTGGGACCTGTTTGTGAAGTCCACTGCAGTGCCCCCTAGGGTGCCCGGTTGGTATCCTGGCATGTCAGGGGGACCAGTGCACTACAAATGCTGGCTCCTCCCACGACCAAATGGCTTGGATTTGGTCATAAGTACATAATATATAAGCACTGCCACGCTGGGAAAAGATCAAAGGTCCATCAAGCCCAGCACTCTGTCTCCGACAGCAGCCAATCCAGGCCCCAAGAACCTGGCAAAAACCCAGAATTTAATAACGATCAATGGACTTTTCCTTCAGAAATCTGTCCAGACCCCCTTTAAACTCAGTAAGGCCAGCTGCCGTCACTACCTTCTCCGGCAATGAGTTCCAGAGTCTAACCACACGCTGAGTAAAGAAAAACTTTCTCCAATTTGTTTTAAACCTACCACATTCTAATTTCATCTTGTGTCCCCTAGTTCTATTATTGTTAGAAAGTGTAAACAAACGCTTCACATCTGTCCGCTCTACCCCACTCATTATTTTGTAGACCTCTATCATATCACCCCTCAGCCGCCTTTTCTCCAGGCTAAAGAGTCCTAGCCGTCTTAACCTTTCCTCATAAGGTAGTCGTCCCATCCCTTTTATCATTTTCATCGCCCTTCTCTGCACCTTCTCCAATTCCTTTATATCTTTTTTGAGATGAAGCGACCAGAGCTGAACACAATACTCCAGGTGCGGTCGCACCACGGCATTATAACATTCTCATGCTTGTTTTCCATCCCTTTTCTAATAATACTCAACATTCTGTTCACCTTCTTAGCCGCTGCAGCACATTGAGCGGAAGATTTCAACGTTCTATCCACGATGACTCCCAGATCCCTTTCTCGGTCCGTAAATCCTAAAGCGGAACCTTGCATGACATAGCCGTAATTCGGGTTCCTCCTTCCCACGTGCATCACTTTGCACTTGTCAATGTTGAAATTCATCTGCCATTTGGACGCCCAATCCCCCAGTCTCACGAGGTCCTCTTGTAATCTTTCACACTCCTCCCGCGACGAGACGACCCTGGATAACTTTGTGTCATCTGCGAATTTAATTACCTCACTAGTTACTCCCATCTCAAGGTCATTTATAAATATGTTAAAAAGCAGCGGTCCCAGCACAGACCCCTGAGGGACCTCACTAACTACCCTTCTCCATCAAGAATACTGACCATTCAACTCTACTCTCTGCTTCCTGTCTTTTAACCAGCTCTTAATCCATAATAATAATAATACACTGCCTCCAATCCCATGACTCTCCAGTTTCCTTTGGAGTCTTTCATGAGGCACTTTGTCAAACGCCTTCTGAAAATCTAGATATACAATATCCACCGGCTCCCCTTTGTCCACATGCTTGTTCACCCCTTTGAAAAAATGCAGTAGATTTGTGAGGCAAGACTTCCCTTCGCTAAATCCGTGCTGACTTTGTCTCAGCAGCCCATGCTTTTGTACGTGCTCCGTAATTTTATTCTTAATAATAGCCTCCACCATTTTTCCCGGCACCGACGTCAGGCTCACTGGTCTATAATTTCCCGGATCTCCTCTGGAACCCTTTTTAAAAATCGGCATTACATTGGCCACCCTCCAATCTTCCGGTACCACACCTGATTTTAGGGATAAATTGCATATTACTAACAGCAGCTCCACAAGTTCATTTTTCAGCTCTATTAATACTCTGGGATGAATACCATCCGGACCCGGCGATTTACTACTTTTTAGTTTGCAGAACTGCCCCATTACATCCTTCAAGTTTACAGAGAAATCATTTAGTCTTTCCGACTCTTCCGCTTCAAATACCTTTTCCAGCACCGGTATCCCTCCCAAATCCTCCTCGGTGAAGACCGAAGCAAAGAATTAATTTAATTTCTCCGCTACAGCTTTGTCTTTCCTGATCGCCCCTTTAACACCACCGTCGTCCAGCGGCCCTACCGATTCTTTAGCTGGCTTTCTGCTTTTAATATACCTAAAAAAAATTTTGCTATATGTTTTCGCTTCTATCGCTAACTTTTTTTCAAAGTCCTCCTTAGCCCACCTTATCTCCTTTTTGCATTTGGCTTGACATTCCTTATGCTTTATTTTATTGTCTTCCATCGGTTTCCTTCTCCATTTTCTGAAGGATTGTTTTTTGGCTCTAATAGCTTCCTTTACCTTACCGTTTGGCCACGGCGGCTGACGTTTGGTCTTTTTTCCTCTTTTTCTAATACGTGGAATATATTTGTCCTGTACTTCTAGGATGGTGTTTTTGAACAGCATCCACGCTTGATTCAAGTTTTTTACCCTTTCAGCTGCTCCCCTCAATCTTTTTTTCACCGTTCTCCTCATTTTATCGTAGTCTCCTTTTTTAAAGTTAAACGCTAGTGTATTTGATTTCCTAAGTTCACTTACTTCGTAGCCAATATCAAAAACGATCATATTATGATCGCTGTTATCAAGCGGCCCTCGCACCTTTACCCCCCGAACCAGATCATGAGCCCCACTAATGATTAAGTCTAGTATTTTCCCTTCTCTCGTCGGCTCCTGAACCAGCTGTTTCGTGAAGCCGTCCTTGATTTCATCAAGAAATTTCACCTCCCTTGCGTGTACCGATGTTTCATTCACCCAGTCTATATCCGGATAATTGAAGTCACCCATTAATATTACATTGCCCTTTTTATTCGCTTCCGTAATTTCCCTTGTCATTGCCGCGTCCATCTGCTCGTCTTGGCCAGGCGGATGGTAGTACACTCCTATCACCATCCCTTTTCCCTTTTCAAGTGGAATTTTAATCCACAAGGATTCCAGTTGGGGTTTTGTCTCCTGCAATATTTGCAGCCTATCTGAGTCAAGGTTCTCATTTACATATAGCGCTACCCCTCCTCCAATCCTATCCACCCTATCGCTGCGATATAATTTGTAGCCCTGTATGACTGTGTCCCATTGGTTATCTTCCTTCCACCAGGTCTCAGAGATGCCTATGATATCCAGTTTTTCATTGTGCGCAATGTACTCCAGCTCTCCCATCTTATGCCTCAGGCTCCTGGCATTTGCGTATAGACATTTCAATGTATGCTTGTTGTTCTGATTATCATTACGTTTAATACGTTGCATTATTACTATGTTGTCTTCCGTCTGGTCATTATTAATTTTATTTAAGTCTATCTGATCCTCTATGATTTCTTTGTCATCCTTACTCACAAGTAACCCTTTTTTCCCTATCTGGGTGATATCCTCAAAAGATATCATCTTCTGAACCATGCGCTTTTGAGCGACTGTCGGCCTTCCCCCCGTTTCTAGTTTAAAAGCTGCTCTATTTCCTTTTTAAAAGTTGAAGCCAGCAGCCTGGTCCCACCCTGGTTAAGGTGAAGCCCATCAGATCGGAATAGGCTCTCCCTTCCCCATAATGCTGACCAGTTCCTGAGATGGCCATCCTCGGTTTCCATTATCGCCAAAAACCGTGGACGACCATCTCAAAAATGACCTAAGGATGACTATCTCTAAGGTCGACCTAAATTTCATGATTTGGGCGTCCTCGACCATATTATCAAAATGAAAGATGGACACCCATCTTGTTTTGATAATAAGGGTTGCCCCTCCTCTTTACGGGGCCGTCCTTCAAGGATGCCCTCATTAAAACTTGGGCTCCCCGTTCGATTATACCCCTCTTTGGGTTGTACATTATAGAATTGTGTTTAGCAATTATGGGTGTAACTGCCAATTATTGATGCTTCTGATGTGCATAAGTGCTATTCTTCTATAACATTAGCTGTCAAGTTATTGAAATGTCTGTATAGAGTATATGCATTTAAACATTTTTGGTTCATGGTGATTTGATCTAACATGCATGTGCGCACACATGCTTGGGAAAAATTTTTTAAATGATACACTGTACTCCTGTCTACACATCAACATATAATCATGTGGGCTATTCCCAACTAATCCAAGCTCCTTGGGAATGTGTCCAAGAATCTTTCTTCTACTATGTTACACTAGTACCTCAGTTCTTGGAATCTAGTCCACTCTGAATCTCCTCCTCTTCCTTCCTGTTAGTAGCAGATGATACTGCCATGACTGTTACTATTGCAATTGCTAAAGTAGGTGATGCAAATCTCCTTCTTCTGGAAGAAAAGTATTTAGGAAAATTGCTGGAGAGTTCAAGTAAGTTTCTAAAGAACCTTGACCTTATATGGAGTTCTTTTCTCTTTGGAGAAAATACCTGAGAAAGATGAGCAATATTCTCTTTAAAAAAGAGTAAATGTTTTCACTTCAAACATATTATGAAAAGGAGAAAGACACATGCTATATCTTTCAGGAAAAGACATAGCAGCCTTTCCAATGTATACATAGCCTTAAGAAAGTACATTGCACTCCTTGAAGGGAGGCAAGAAAAGAACAGCTTCTATTTCAAAATTCTTTTTCCGTCTAGCACTCTTTCTGTAATAATATGTCAAAACCAAGACTGAACCACTGAAACAAGTCCTATGTGGGATTGTCTTGGGAAATGGTTTAGCTCAAACACTCTACTCTTAACACTCTCCCACTGGAACACATGACTTCCAGTGGGAAAGACATACATGCATAGTAAGTACCAATTCTAGCCTCTTTATATCCAAGATTGGACATGCAGTGAGACAAGATAAGCTTCCATTCATTTCAGTAACAGTTAAAGCTGACACTAATATACATATACTTTAAAAAAAATGAAACACATTACTATTTTGTGGTGTTTATAAATCTTGTTTCCAGGACAACAGGAACAATCCACTCAAAAACGTATCTTCTTAAGAAGACTGCTTACAAGAAGAATGTGAGATGAGATCATTAATATGCTTTTTTGGTGCACATTAATTCCCCTGAAGAAGCTGAGGGTAAAATGGGACCCCGTTGGGTTGAAAGATAAGTGTAACTTTTTTATTTGCAAATCAAAATTAAAAAATTGAAACACAAAATTGAAATTCAATATGAAAATATTCAATGAAGAAGAGCATACGCCAGGCCCCCTCCCTGCCCATCTTCAAATCCTTGCTCAAAGCCCACCTCTTCAATGTCGCCTTCGGCACCTAAGCACTGTTGGAATGTAATTGTATTTTGCATGCATTGCCTGTCACCTATTATTTCTCTGTGATTACTCTGTGACCTCTGATGTGAATTACTTAGAGAGGTCACACAGATATGTAACTTCCTGTTGGGGGTTAGATGCAGCACATGCAGCACATGCAGCACATGGAGCTCATGATCTCTCCTAACCTGAGAGGATCTATGGTGGTGTGAGCATCCATTACCATCTAAGCACATGGAAGGAGCTGATAAGACAAATGTATAGTAATATGTATATATAAGCCTGTCTGATTATAATCTAACTACAAACTGTGAGTAAACAGATGTTTTGTTACTTCAACTTTAAAGTGACTCAGCAGTGAATTATTCTGGGGTGAATGAGAGAGAGATGAAGAAAGAAATTAACATTTCTAAAGCTGAAGCTGTGTGTACTAAAATCTGCTAATTATTTACTACAAATAATCCAACAAAAGGGTTATGGGCCCAGGGTCCAGGAATTGAAAAAGAAGAGAAATATTACCAGGCAGAAAAAAAGGCCACATTTTTCTCTTAAGTTTTAAAGGAAAGATTCAGTCTGTCTCTCTCTCCCCCCCACACAGCAGACAGAAGGCTAAGAAAATGGCTGAGGGAAGAAATTCACCATTTTTCTATTCTCTCAAGGTGCCTAAATTAACTGAGTTTAATTATCAGCAGTGGGAACTAAGATTCATATGTCTCCTTCGAGCAAAAAGATTAAATATATGCTTAGACCAAGACAGAACAGCTGAAAATATGGCTGAATGGGACAATGCAAACTATTATGTGAAGTGCATGCTTTGGAAGCTCTCTCAGAGAAACAAGCCATATTAGTGGAGGGAAAAGATACACCAAAGGACATTTTATATAAACTGAGAACTATGTATGCAACTACATATGCAAAGCAGCAACCAATTTGGTTGGCAGAGTTGAATGAAACCAAATTAAGGGATAAAAGTAAATGTAATGATCACATTATGCATCTTATGTCTTCATTTCAAAAGCTAGAACTTTCTGGAATTCCCATGTGTGATGCATTGAAAAGAGCATTTCTTTTTACCTCACTATCAAAGAAGTTTGATGTTTTTAGGTCTGTAAATGAGGCCATTGAAGGGCAATCTTTTGAACAGGCAACATCAAAACTAAGGCAGGAATGCATAATAAATGATTCTGAGGAGATGTGTTCTCAAAGTCAGTCAGAGAGAAATGAAACAAATTTCTTGGCAAAGAACAGAGGAAGGCGGAGCTATGGGAAAACTCCACCCAAGGGCAAGCTGATTTGCTACTCATGTGGAAAGGAGGGACATGTATCTAAATGGTGTGAGGAAACACAAAACACTCCCTCTAGCTCACCTAAGCCAATGGAACTAAAGAATTTTCAAACCAGGAAATGTATGAAGGACAAAGATAAACACAAGGGCTTTCTAATGGCAGAAAAATCTTTGACTATGGTAAATAATAATTCAAATGAAAGTACTTGGATTTTGGATTCAGGGAGCACATGCCATTTAACCAATTGTAAGAATTTCTTTCAGGAAATGTGTCCAGAGGAAGGTATTCTTAAAACTGCAAACGCAGGGACTGCTAAGATCCAAGCAAAAGGTATTGGATTCTTAAAATGCAAAGTGTCTAATGAAGTTAAAGAAATTCCTGTAAGTGATGTCTTGTATATTCCCCAAGCAGTTTGCAATATGCTTAGTGTATCTACATTAGATAAGAAGGGATTTGCGATTCATTTTGAAAACAGTAAGTGCACAATCTCTAAAAATGATGAAGTGTATGCTGAAGCTTTTATGCATAATGATGTTTATAA
Organism: Microcaecilia unicolor; assembly: GCF_901765095.1. NCBI lineage: Eukaryota > Metazoa > Chordata > Amphibia > Gymnophiona > Siphonopidae > Microcaecilia > Microcaecilia unicolor. Next base: position 70,035,728 of record NC_044037.1, on the reverse strand, counting down.
GCTGAACATTTCAGGTGAAGCCTCACATATGGCGCAAGTAAGGAAGAATGATGGTAAATGTAGTCTGGAAATCTGGCACCGCCGCCTGGGACATCGTGATTCTAAGGTGATCCAGGATCTTTACAGTAAGCAACTGGCCACCGGCATTCAGATAAGTGCAGATGCTGGTAAAATGGAGAAATGCATAGACTGTGTTACTCAAAAAGGTGTGAGACCCTCATTTCCTGCATACACAGGAAATAGGAGTAATAAAGTACTGGACTTAATACACAGTGACTTATGTGGACCGTTTAATATCCCATCATTGGGAAATAACAGATTTGTGCTAATATTCTTGGATGATTTCTCTAGATACTGTGTGGCCTATTTGCTGAAAGAGAAAAGTCAAGTCACAGACATGCTGAAGAAATACGTAGCCATGGTGAGCAATAAATTTGAAAGAAAACCAAAGGTTCTTCAGACCGACAATGGTGGTGAGTTCACTTCACAAAGCATGCGCACATTTCTAGAACAAGAAGGCATTCAGCATATCACAACAGTAGCTTATACACCAGAGCAAAATTCTGTTGCAGAGAGAAAATTTAGGTCACTTGTGGAAATGACCAGGTGTATGCTGTCAGATAGCAATCTCCCTAAAAGACTATGGGGGGAAGCCATTCTCACAGCAGTGTACCTACAAAACAGAATGCCAACTAAAGGCGCTGAGCGCACACCACATGAGACATGGCATGGTAGGAAGCCAAACCTGTCACACATAAGAACATTTGGGAGTACAGCATATGCTCATGAACCAAAGCAAAGAAGGCATAAGCTGGATTCCACAACAGAAAGGGGCATTTTAGTTGGCTATGCTCCAGGACACAAAGGATATAGAATTTTGAATCTGAAAACTGGCATTGTTGGCATAAGACATGTTACATATTTTGATGAAAACAAAAGGGTTGATAAAGGCTGGATTATCCCAGATGAGCCTTATCATCCAGAATATGAAACTAGAACCATAATAGACATGCCAGTGTATATAAATGCCATACCAAGGCAGATGTCTGAAAGCAACTCATCTGTATCTAACGAGGAACAGGCAGAGGAAGCAGACACAGAAAGGATCATTGAAGAAGACAGTACAGTTGGAGAAGGGGAATCAATTGGAGAAGGACTCTCAGATTTAGAGGATACGGAAAGGTCAGACCAACCTGTTGTCAGACGCTCATCCAGGGAAAACAAAGGTGTTCCACCCCCAAGACTGTCTTACTTAACAAAGTCAGCAGAAGCTCAAGAGCCCTTAACATGGGATGAGATTGAGAAAATGCCAGCAGAAGAAGCTGCTGAATGGCATAAAGCTGCACAAGAAGAAATTGATGCATTGGATAAAAATAATACTTGGATTCTTACAAAATTACCTCCTGGCAAGAAAGCTATAGGATGCAAATGGGTATTCAAGTTAAAAAGGAATGCACAAGGAAAAGTGGAAAGGTATAAAGCCAGATTAGTGGCAAAGGGATATCTTCAAAAATATGGAGAAGATTTTGATGAAGTGTTTGCACCTGTAGTGAAACACACGACAATCAGAACACTTCTGAGCATTGCAGTCTCAAAAGGCATGCAAGTCAACCACATTGATGTGAAAACAGCGTTTCTTCACGGAGATATAACTGAAGACTTGTACATGGAACAGCCAACAGGTTTCATAAATACAAAACAAAGACAGCTAGTGTGTAAATTAAACAAAGGTCTTTATGGATTAAAGCAAAGTGCAAAATGTTGGAATGAAAAATTGCATGAAATATTGACAAATTTAGGATTTAAGCAAGGTGAAGCAGATAAATGTTTGTACACTAGGTGCACAAATGGACAATATGCATACATTTTAGCTTTTGTTGATGATCTGCTCATTGCAAGCAAAAGTGAGCAAGAGTACAAGGACATTGTAAAGTGTTTAAACCTCAATGTTGAGATAAAAGAACTTGGTAATGTGTCATACTATCTTGGTATAGAAATTGAGAAACAAAATGATGGTTCTTATCTTCTAAGCCAGAAGCAGAAAATAAATGAGCTTATTGAAAGTTTAGGTATGCAAGATGCCCAAGTTGTAAGCACTCCCATGATCACTGATTTTCTGAAGGATGAAACAGTAAGAGAACCTTTACCAGATAACATCCAATATAGATCAGCCATAGGTAAGCTTTTATATCTAGCTACCACATACAGGGCTGATATAGCAAATGCAGTAGGAATTTTGAGCAGAAGGGTCAGCTCACCTACCAAATCAGATTGGACTGCAGTTAAAAGGATGGTAAGGTATTTAAAGGGTACCATTGATTGTAAATTAAAGATTTCAGCCAATAGTAATCCAAAACTAATATGTTACTGTGATTCAGATTGGGCAGGGGATCATTCTGATTATAAATCCACAAGTGGATATGTGTTTATGTATGGAAATGTACAAATTTCATGGGCCAGTCATAAACAAAGTATTGTGAGTCTGTCTTCTACAGAAGCTGAATACGTGGCCGTATCGGAAGCGTGCAGAGAACTGATGTGGATTGAAAAACTTTTGCTGGATTTCGGAATAGCTGAAAAGAGACCAATCCAGATAATGGAAGATAATCAGAGCTGCATCCGACTGTCACAGAATGACAAGGTTCAGTCACGCACCAAGCACATCGCAACGAAATACCACAACGTGCGAGAGTTGGCGAAAGAAGGGGTCATCAGTCTACACTATTGTCACACCAGTGAGATGACAGCTGACATCATGACCAAACCGTTACCCAGAGAACATTTTGTGAATCTGCGTATAAAGCTTGGACTTTGTATGAATAAATAATTGCATGACAGTTATGCATGAGAAGGGGTTTGTTGGAATGTAATTGTATTTTGCATGCATTGCCTGTCACCTATTATTTCTCTGTGATTACTCTGTGACCTCTGATGTGAATTACTTAGAGAGGTCACACAGATATGTAACTTCCTGTTGGGGGTTAGATGCAGCACATGCAGCACATGCAGCACATGGAGCTCATGATCTCTCCTAACCTGAGAGGATCTATGGTGGTGTGAGCATCCATTACCATCTAAGCACATGGAAGGAGCTGATAAGACAAATGTATAGTAATATGTATATATAAGCCTGTCTGATTATAATCTAACTACAAACTGTGAGTAAACAGATGTTTTGTTACTTCAACTTTAAAGTGACTCAGCAGTGAATTATTCTGGGGTGAATGAGAGAGAGATGAAGAAAGAAATTAACATTTCTAAAGCTGAAGCTGTGTGTACTAAAATCTGCTAATTATTTACTACAAATAATCCAACAAGCACTACACCTCTATTCAGGAAATCTTGACTGGCCCAACTTGACATTTTGTCCTTTAGATTGTAAGCTCCTTTGAGCAGGGACTGTCCTTCTTTGTTAAACTGTACAGCGCTGCGTAACCCTAGTAGCGCTCTAGAAATGTTAAGTAGTAGTAGTAGTAGTAGTAGTAGTGAATTGGGCTTTGGAGGATTTTTGACCACTGATGAGTGATTTGCCTGCATAGTATTTTGTTGGATGAATTGTTTTCCTCCATTTTTTGAAAATTGCCTATCAGCATCAGCACCACTCTTTGCGTTTATAAATCCTGACCATTCTTAAACAAGTCCCTGTAGGGTGGGGTCATATTTCTTTAATGATTTAATATTTTAAAGCAAATCACATAACTTTAAACATGAGTCAAATTGCATTTCCTATCTGAGTGAATCATTTTCCTGTCTCATTAGATAGGGGCTTGGAAGAAAGATTTCTAATGCTTTAAGTAGCTGTCCCACATAAGGCTCCAAATCAGTCATTCCGGCCCCAGCTCAGTAAGGTAGATCAAAACTATGAGTCATGTCAAGCACAAATCTTTGAGATGTGAATCATCCATTTTGGGACTACATGTACACCATAGGGTCAGAGTCAGCTGCAGCTCAAATTATTCAAAACACCCATATCCCCTTCCCCTAGATTATGGCTTTGATTCTGATCTAAATAAGTGTGTCCGTATCTGGTTTTATTGAGTCAACTATGCCAGGTTTATTAATATACTGTATAGATTGCTTTGTGAGTGATACAACTTCACTCAAAACAGCTCATTAAACTACAACCATTAACAGAAAACAATTAAAGATCCTTTTACCAAGCTGTGGTAACCATGGATTTGCCGCGTGCCAAGTTCCCCTTTTACCGCAGCGAGTAAAAGGCTTGTTTTTTTGTTTTTTAAAAGGAAATTGCTATGCAGTAAGTTAAACACTTGCCGCTTAGCCATTTCCTGTTTAGGAGGCGGTAACCAGGTAAGCCCCCAGCACTAAAAAAAAACAAAGTATTTTTTCAGGGCCGGAAACTGTTCACGGTGGAGACATGCTCTACCACTGGGCTCCAGTGGTAGTTCTGAACAAGCCCGAGGTGGGCTTGTTGTGCCTTTGTAAAAGGGCCACTTAATCTGGTTCTGATCTGAGATCTGTCTATACTGAAGTACAGTAAAATAGAGGTTGCAGAGAGAATTTCAGGTTGCACTGAAATGCTGAGCCCCAGTTTCTCAGGTAAGGACTCCATCCCTAGATTCAGAAATCAGCTCAGCTGTCTCATGTTGGCAGGCTCCCTGTTATATTTAACCCCCAGATTTTCACACTGTGAGAGGAAGCATACTCTTTATATCTCATTTCAGCAGTGGGTGAGTATCACACTGTGGCTGTGACTGTAAGGTGATACATTCCCCATTAACACCTTCACACTGCTTAATACGCAACCAAGACCTGGGGGAAGCTTAGGAAAGCAACTTCAAGCTTTCACTTCAAATATTTTATTCATTTATATTAATTAAACTTTTCTAAACTAGTGTTTTTCATGACCTTATTTCCATTGGCGCAAACAGCTAATGGGAGAAGTGTTTTAGTGCGAGCTCACTGATTTTTTATTTTAACACTGTGGTAGAAGCATCCAGCATATATAGATTACATAAATATTTATGAACCTTTGATTTTGTACCAGATCATCCAATTAGATACAATCATAAATTGATACAGTTGTAGCTATTGCCCAATAGTTTTTAATTCCTATTCTAGATTGAATTTATTTATTTATTTATCCTATTTATAGCCCATCCCTTTCTAGAAGGCTACATGGTGGTTTGTAAAAAAAAAAAGTCAATACATAAACAGTTACAAATTAAAAACAAATAAAATACTCCCCTCCCCCCCCACACAGACACACTTACTAAAGCTAGATTCTTAACACAACAGAAGGCATTCCATGTCAGACTTGCTATTGTCATGTTCTTCCTCTAGTAGATGAATCTTGTAACATCATCAAAGGAAACAGTGATCTTCAAGTTCTTCATGATCATCCTATAAATGATCTTTCATCTCAGTAGACAATTGCTGTTTGTGGTTATTGCTTTAACCACAAATTCTGCAATTTCCAGTATTGAAATTGCTTGGGTAATGTTCATAGTCTGTTTGATGATCATGCAGCATGCGCAGGTCTTGATGAGAGCAGGGGATGGGATTACCATCCAACGAAGTGTAAAGGGGCCTTTAACTAGGCCTATTGTCCTCCCAGCAGACGACATAATGTGTTTGTTAGTACAGTGTCCTGCTTATAATTGAAAGAGAAAAACGCCTATATTGCAACCCAAATCGGGAGATGGGCATCTTTCTCCCGTGGGCACCCAAATCGGTATAATCGAAAGCCGATTTTGGGCGTTTCCAACTGCAATCCGTCGCAGAAACGGGTAAAGTTGACGGGGGCGTGTCGGAGGCATGGTGAAGGCGGAACTGGGGCGTGGTTATCGGCCGAGGAGAGATGGGCGTCTTTAGCTGATAATCGAAAAAAAAAAGGTGTTTGTACCGCGATTTTGGGTCACTTTTTTGGGACCCTTTTTTTCACGAACAAGTCCCAAAAAAGTGACCCAACTGACCAGATGACCACTGGAGGGAATCAGGGATGACCTCCCCGGACTCCCCCCTGTGGTCACTAACCCCCTCCCACCAAAAAAAACCCACTTTAATAACTTTTTATCCAGCCTCTATGCCAGCCTCAAATGCCTTACCCACCTCTATGACAGCAGAATGTGTTCTATCCTGTGACAGCCTTTCCCTGGTTCTGATGTGGCTCTCGGGTGAGTGTGACACCTTTTCTGTTATGCGCACTGCAGAGTCACATCAGCAATGCATTGTGGTGGGTGTAGGGTATTGGGCTCCGTGGTTCCACTAGCTTGTGGCAAATGCTCACGATGTTGGTAGTTGGTAGGCTCTACTCCCATGGTGCTTTTACCCCTGCTTACTGGGTCAGAGTGTGCCCTGTTTTGTTTCTGGTAGTCCATGAGGTAGTGGCCATTTTTGTAAGCCAGTTTTAGATCCCTTTCACGTGTTAACCACGTTACAGAACTTAGTTCTTACCTTGAATGTGGCTGAAAGAGGGCATTGTACACCATTCTGCCAGCTCTGACCTACTGCTCATCTCAGTACCAGGGAGACTCGTCAGTGGGGCACAACCTCTGATCTGCAGCTAACTGTGAGTAAGCGTGCTTATTCCAATAAAGGACGTTTTCGGAGAGATTAGTCTTCAGGTGTCAACTGGTGTGCCAATGTTATATAGCAGCAACAAGTCCTAGAGGCCAGCGTGTATGCAGTTCCCTGGAGCACTTTTAGTGGGTACCGCAGTGCACTTCAGCCAGGCGGACCCAGGCCCATCCCCCCTACCTGTAACACTTGTGCTGGTAAATGGGAGGCCTCCAAAACCCACTGTACCCACATGTAGGTGCCCCCTTCACCCCTAAGAGCTATGGTAGTGTTGTACATTTGTGGGTAGTGGGTTTTGGGGGAGGGGTTGGGTGCTCAGCACCCGTGGTAAGGGAGCTATGCATGTGGGAGCGTTGTCTGAAGTCCACCGCACTGACCTCTAGGGTGCCCAGTTGGTGTCCTGGCATGTCAGGGGGGTGAGTGTACTACGAATCGTTGCCCCTCCCACGACCAAATGGCTCAGATTAGGACATTTTTGAGCTGGGCGTTTTTAGTTTCCATTATCGCTAAAAAAAACAAACGCCCAGCTGAAAAACGTCCATTTTTTCAAAAATACGGTCTGTCTCGCCTCTTCACGTACCTGTTTTCGGACATAGACGCCCATGGAGATAGACGTTCGCGTTTGATTATGCCCCTCTCTGTGTACTAAACTATTTGCTATGGAATTTACCTCTAGAAGTTATGGCAACTGGACAACCCAGAGAATCCAAAGAACTTTAAGGTGTAGTGTTGCACTAGGGCATGGCATGGTCTGCAGCACATAGACAGTTGCACAGGGACAGCAATTTCACCGGTCCCCACCCGTCCCCACTGGAATGCAAGTCCCCACTGGAATCTAACCTGTCCCCTCCCATCCCCACTGGAATCTCTTCAATCCCCACCCGTCACCACAAGTAATCCCCTCCATCCCCGCCCAACCCTTAAACTAAAATAACCTGACTTGTGATAGAATAACCCAACAACAGTAGCCCATGTTGATAACTTCCCCTCTCAATGCTTATGGGGATTTCAATGCTATCAACCATATCCATTAATTTTTGTAGTGCTATTATAATGGCTAAGCTAGTTTAGAAACATAAGGGAAGGATTGGCAGGCTAGCCTAGCACTACACTTCCACGGGAACCCCACAGGACCTGTGTTCATTCCTGCAGGATCCCCGCAGAGCTGGAAGGGATCCCCACAGGAGTCCTGAGGACCTGTAGGGGATACCATGGGAGTATTGTGGACCTGGAGGGGATCCCCACAGGAATAGCGGGATTCCCACTAACCCCATTCCTGTGCAACTTTCTAGCGGCACGATCCATATTCCCAGGTATGCCAACTCATGCATTCTCCTTTTGAAAAAACCAGGGAAAATCCACAAATCCAGATTCAACTCCGGTCCAGGGTTTCCAACTCCCTAGCTCAGGCTCACAAAGCAATCCAGTTCCAAAACATGAAGGCTTTTATTCAGCAAAAAGAATCAAATTCAACACAGCACAAGTTCTTATAACATTTGGCTTGTGACTCAAAAGGAAAAACAAACCAAACGATTCACACAGCACTTTCATTATTAAGCACTTCACTCACTGCTTCTCTTAGCCCTGCCAAAAAGAATTATGCAGAACAGCACAGGAAGGGTTTAACTTTTCTTCCATAACCAAACTTGCAGTTAGAGTCCATAACAGTTCATAGGTTTCTCATAGGTTTGAACCAGTGCCTCCAGGACACAGTCTACAGCTGTACCATTAGTGAGCCTCCCACTGACCAGGTGGTTTTCCAACCAGATCAAAGCTGCCAGTCAGGACTGTCCAGGAACAGTCTCTGCACCCTCTACATGGCTGGAACTATGGATATGGGTTATACAGGAGATATTCCCATCGTCTCTTCCACTGGCAACTGTTCCCCCTTCCAGAGCCAACTCCATTTATTCAGGCAGCTGCCCTCTGATTCCCTCTCCCCCCTCTCTTTCTTTAGGTGGGCCAGTCCCTATCTCACTACAACTTTCCCAGGCAAGTACTGGACTCCAGTTATTTCCCCTCCCCCCCCCCCCCCACTTCTTGGCACTGCATTAACTTTGGGGTTCTTCTTCCTGGATTGGGTAGCCTGCTTACCCTTGCAGCCAGTCCTCTGTGAGGAAGGCCAGACCACCCTTCAGGCAGGTCTCTCCTTGTTCTGTCCTCTCCTCTTGTCTCTCTTCAGGCAACTGCAAGCTTTTTACTTTGCTGTCTTCCCGAGAGAATGGGCCCCACTCATTCCCTTGCCTCACTTTGGCTTCCAGGGTATACTGTTTAGTGAGTCAGATGAATAGGGCTATATCTAAACCCCAGCTCATCCCTAAGGACTGACTCCTTTCCCTCCAGGAAAGCACTACAGGTGTGGAACACCTCTCTTCTTGAGAGCCATACCAGATCTTCTCTCTTCCAGGGGCTCTGACTGTGTCTGTCCTGGAGAAGGACAGCACTAATCATTACTGGGAAGTGTTTTGAACCTTGGGAAACCACCCTTCTTGGTAATTATGATCACCCTTCTCCTGCTGCAACCATTCAAGGAATGTATACTTAGCTACCAAGGTAAATGTTTCTCCCCTCAAATAGTATTTATAAGGGCAGTCAGGTATGAAAAGACAACAGAGAAAGCAGGAGGATGTCCTATACATTACAAAGGCCCAAGGGTTTAGGAGCTGAAGGAGGTCAGTGTCCTATCTCTGAGATATAAAAAGAAGCTGGAAAAGGTGAAAGCAAGCCATCAGCCTCTGAGTTCCTACAGTGGGTACAGAAGACCACACAGGTTTTCTTCTGGCACTTTACTATAAATAGCTGCTCTTGAGGGATCTGACCGTACAGTGGGGATCATTTTCATGCTGGGAAAATAAACAAGTTCCAAGAGTGAATAAATATTTTTGCAGGATTAACCAGAGTTGTATGTCAGATGTCTATCCTGAGGTATTCAGCCATGTTGGAAAGGGCAGAGAGCTACTTATCTGGTGCCTTACGAGAAGGAAAGGAAAGAGATGTAGAGAGCAAAGAGTAAAGCATTTAGAGAAATGAAGCAAGGGTTGTTGGGGAGTCAGGAAGGCCAGCACTAGTTCAAAAGAAATCTAAAATCCAGTAAGAGAGTGATGGTGTAAGCAAGGATCAGAAGTCTCGTTCTGCTTTATAATTGTATCCTTAAAAAGATGCTACTAAAACTACAAGAATTTGCAATTGTTTTGCTCTGAAGAAAACATTTCTAGTAAGGCTTTGATTTTAGAAACTATATATTGGGTGTAGTGTCTTCCGTGAAATTGTTTCCCAGTTGAGGTGGGAAGTTATCAGTGTGAGCTATCATTAAGACCTGTTATTTTACTGTTAACCCAGGTTGTTAGTAACCAAGTCTCATAGCATAGAAAGGGAGCTGTGCTAAAATAACATGAGTTAGTGGCAAAATAACCCATCTTAATTGTAGTTCACATTAATAACTATGCTCCTACATGCTTTTTGACTCTGAAGAAAGAATCCTTCCTCCAGTCAGGAAACCCACACCATGCCGGGCAAGTGTCCAGTAGGATGCAACCTTGTTATTGAATTATTGAATACCGGTCCTCTCTTAGAGGTAGTCCTATCTTAGAGGTATGCTCAAGTGCTTGTTACTTAACCCAATGAGAATCTCCAAAGCTCCCCATCAATTGCTATAACTTTGTGCCTGCCTCCTTGCATGAGGATGCAAGGAGCCTCTCTTTATCATTATTGGCACTACCAGATCTTAACCTCAAGGAATGCTTTGAAAAAGCAGCCATCTGCTCACAATTTCATGCCTGTTGCTGCTTTCCACCTACCTTTGAAGCCAGACACCTATGATTACCAGCCCAATAGTGAAACAACCTTTTTGGGTAGGATTAATTCCTCTGTGATTAATGTGAAACTCAATCTCTGAGCTCCTTCTAGTGTGATCACATACAACAGTGACCCTGGAGCAACGCTTATCAATCTTTTTACGACTGTGACCCCATGATCACTGCCAAATAAAATTGTGTAAGCTCCAGAGGTATAAAATAATGATGCATCTATTGAGAGCCCACCCAGGTCATGACCTTAAATGTGATGAGCTTGCATTTTAAATGCAAAGGAGAACCGTCCCCTTTTGTTTTATTTCATTTAAATCCAAATGAAAGAAAAATGAACAGAATTCTAGGGGGTCTTAATAGGTCAAGGATAGTATCAGGCTCATTTTCCAAAGAGATGGACGTCCATCTTTTGACATAAATCGGTATAATCAAAACCCGATTTTGGACGTCTCTAACGAAAGTCCGTCGCAAGGGGGCGTATTGGAGGCGTGGTGGAGGCGGGACTTGGGCATTCCTAAGACTTGGACATCTTTGAGCCATAAATGGAAAAAAGCAAAGACGTCCATGACTAAAATTTGGACGTTTTCACCTGGACCTGTTTTTATTATGAATAAGGCACAAAATGGTGCCCGAAAAGACCAGATGACCACTGGAGGGAATCAGGGATGACCTACCCTTACTCCCCCAGTGGTTACCCCCTCCCACCCTCAAAAACATCATTAAAAATATTGATTGCCAGCCTCTATGCCAGCCTCAGATGTTATACTCAGGTCCATGACAGCGCATGCAGGTCCCTGGAGTAGTTTCGTAGTAGGTGCAGTGCACTTCAGACAAGTGGACCCAGGCCCATACCCCTCTACCTGTTACACTTGTGGAGGAAACAGCAAGCCCTCCAAAACCCACCAGAAACCCCCTGTACCCACATATAGGTGCCCCCTTCAACCGTAAGAACTATAATAGTGGTGTACAGTTGGGGGTAGTAGGTTTTGGGGGGGTTGGTGGGCTCCACACACAAGGTAAGGGAGCTGTGTACCTGGGAGCATTTTATGAAGTCCACTGCAGCGTCCCCTAGGGTGCCCAGTTGCTGTCCTGGCATGTCAGGGGGACCAGTGTGTACTACAAATGCTTGCTCCTCTGACGTCCAAATGATTTGCATTTGGATGTTTTAGACTTGGACATCTTTGGTTTCGAAAATCACTGAAAATCAAAGACATCCAAATCCAGGGACCTCCAAATCCAAGGACGTCCATGGTATTTTCGAAACAAAAGATGGACATCCATCTTTTTTCGAAAATGACTTTCTCCCCGCCTCCAAATTTGGACGTCTTTGTAAAACATCCAAAAGATGTTTCTTTTGAAAATGCCCCTCTATATCTTCTACTACTATCAAACATATAAATGGCAAGTGACCGACTCACTTGCAAATGCGCAGTAGAGACTTCCCTCTCTGTCCCGCCCTCGCGTCAAGATGTGATGATGGAACAGAGAGGGAAACTGCGCTGAGGAGGGAATTGCCGAGGTCGCTACCGCTCCTGCCCCCCGAGGTTGCCGCTACCACTCCCCCCCCCCCGGGGTCGCCGCCAGACCCCCTCCACCCAGGCTGGGCCCTCTCTTCTCCATTGAACTTACAGCGCCGAAACCGCAGCAGGCAGATCAGCTCCAATCGGCCTTCTTTCCCTGCCTGTGGCCCGCCCTCGCCGACGTTACATCACACGAGGGTGGGACACAGGCAGGGAAGGAAGGCCGACGAGAGCTGATCTGCCTGCTGCGGTTTCGGCACTGTAAGTTCAATGGAAAAGATAGGGCCCGGCCTGGGTGGAGGGGGGGGCAGCAGCGACCCGGGGGGGGGGTAGCGATAGCGGCGACCTCAGGGGGGGGAAGGGGCGGCCGTGACCTTGGGGGGTAGGGCAGGAGAAATGCTGGACATGGGAGGTCTCAGAAGGAGGGGGGCCTTGGAGCTGCAAAGGATGGACGGAGGGGAGCCTAGGAGCTGGCTGGGAGGAGGGTGGGCCTTGGAGATGGTAGGGAAGAGGGGGGAGAGGGGAGGGGGTCATGGAGCTGGGAGGGAAGCAGGGAGGATGCTGGACATGGGAGGTCAGAAGGAGGGGGGCCTTGGAGCTGGGAGAGATGGAAAGAGGGGGGCCTTGGAGCTGGCTGGGAGGGAGGGACGGAGGGGGGCCCTTGGAACTGGGAGGGAGGGCAGGGAGCCTTGGAGCTGGGAGGGGACGGGGGCCTTGGAGCTGGGAGGGAGGGACAGAGGGTCTTGGAATACTCGCCCATTTTAACTGGCTTAACAGCTAGTCATTATATATAGCTCTACCACCAGGGCTAGAGCAGAAAACAAACTTTCCTACATACTCACCTGGTGGAAAGCATGGATTACCTTCTCTGACAGCTCAGTTTATACCCTCTTGAAGATGTGCTCCATGTCACCACAAAATTCACACCTCTCCCCCTTAGCTAGAGCCATGCCCCCTACTAAAACTACAACCAGTTAAAAGCTTAGGTGGCAATTCAATAAATTGACACCAAGATGTAGTGTAGATGTAGTAACCCTGTTAGATTCACCCTGTTAGATGTTTTTCATCCTGCCTCCTCCTTGTATACTTTTCTAAGTTTCCTATTTTGTGATTTTATTTAACTTTTTGTAAGCCACATTGTGCCTGCATGTGTGGGAAAATGTGGGATATAAGCAAACCATAAATAAATGATTAAGTACATCATGCCACATATATAACTGATAACATTCTAGTAAGTTGTGCACATTGCATGGAGATACACCCACAACATACCCATGTTCCACTCATGTTTAAACCTTCTTACAGATCCACACTAAGGGGGCCTTTTATTACACACTTTTGATAAAGATTAGCACACATTATCTGCAGAAGGACCCTTAGGAAAAAATTAAGTTATTTAGGTGCACTGTTTATAGAATAGCACCTAGCCCTTATGCATATAACTGCCAATTATTGGCACCAATCCCATGAATAAGTGCTACTATTCTATAATCTGGGTGCACTATTGGGCTAAATTCTATATATGGCCCTTCCCCCAACAGTGGGTCCAGAGAAGTGCTAGGAAATTTCCCTGTAAAACTTGCCATACAAAACATATTTCTGTTTTAAATATAATCTCAGTAATATCAACATAAACCCTCTCAGTACCATACATATTTTAACGTAATACAAAACTCTACAAAACTTCACTCAAGACCTATTGTAAACCTACCATTCCAGCATAACTTTCAAAACTCACATAACAGGGAGCCTACCTAAGAAAAGGCAGCACCATAAATAGTGGGCCCTAGAATGTCAGTACACCTATTGTGAACACTGAACAAGCCACATTACTATAGATCCTTACATATAAATAACAGTATCAGGTCCTGGTCACTCACACAGAACACAGATAGATCCTCACCAAATACAGAATAAAGTATCCATAAACTAAGCACAAATATGTAGACAAAGATACAACTGAAGCCCCAAGAAACCATCCCCCAATGTCCTCTTCCTACCTACTTCTGTCCAGATCCTGCTCTGTCCCAAAGTCCTCCTCTTACCCACTTCTATGCAGTTTGGTGATCTGGTCCCTGATCATAGCAGCCACACTCTTAACAAAATTCAACCCTGCCCAGACCTGGTGATACCCAACAGCACTGAATTCTTCTGTTACAGGGCTTCCTGTTACCATGACAACCATGCAAGGGGAGTGGAGAAGCAGGACACCAACAGACCTGGGCAAGCCTAGCACTGAATTTTGTTATAAGTGTTGCTGCTATGATTGGGGAGTTGGTCACTGAATTGCATGGCAATGCCAGGCCTAGAATGAGGCACGCAGAAGAAAAAATGCACCTATCAAAGTTTGGCACTAGAGTCAGTTATGCCTGCTTAGGTCTCAAAAAAAGTAAGACTATTGAATTTTCTCTTCCCAAGACACACTCATCACTTTGAGTCAGTTTTTGTCTGCTGGGGAGCCCATAACAAAGGGAACTTGAAGACTGACTTTTTGTTCTCCCCAGGACCCCAGCCCCTCCCTCAAATGTAGCTGTGCTTCCAATTAATGATTACTGAATTAAAACAGAGCTTCAGAAACCTGCCCTGGGGATCTCATACCCAGTGTTTCTGGATATTCACAATGAATATGCTGAGATAAATTTGCATATGCTGGGTTGCCAATATGTGTGGATTTACCTCATGAATATTCATTGTTGATATCCTGAAAATCCAATGGGCAGGTTTGGGAAACCTAGCACTAAAGAAAACAAGAGAAAACTTCCATTCCAGTTTCTAAGGCAACCACAGAGCTTCAGACTACTCATAAAGTGTTAGGGCCAGACTAGTACGTTTCTAAGAAATGGCATTTTATCCTCATACCAAATAAGTATATGTTTGTTGACATTTTACTTTAAAAAGTAAATGCAGTACTTCAAGTCCCAGAATGCTTTGAAGTTACTTTAAAAAAAGACAATAGAAAATGTATCCAGTGTCTAGAATCCATATTTGATCAATATGTGACAAATCTATTAATTGTTTAGGGCTTTAAGATGTTTTCTGAAAATGTTCACTTATTCATTTACCATACAACAGATTAAATAGCTTGCTTCTTAAAGAGCATGTGGTATTATATAATACTGGACATTAAACATTACAGATCATCAGACTTAAGGCATGTTTACATGAGGAATACAATGTATATTATTCAGAGCTTTGCTGCAGTGTTTTTTCTCCTGATATTACCAGCATACTATACAAATGGTTCAGATGGAATCAGTGGCCATGGACAGCCCCTGGTGGCAATTTAAGAAATTGCAAGAAAGACAAGGAAATGAGGCCTCAGATACTAGAATAGAAACAACCCCCTTGATTTTAAATCAGCAGTGACAGCAACATGGATGCGTAATCAGTTTACAGGACTGAAGGCAAATAACCGTAGTACACAGGTGATGCGGTACAAGACTAATTACATGGTTATGCAGGTTTGGATGGAATAAATACAAAACCACTGACCAATTCGAGAATGACTACAGAAGCAAGATTAGTTCTGTGAACAGTTTATTCCGTTGCTTATGCCAGCAGTGGAAAGGACTTTCTGGTACACACGGGATATTAAAATAATATTGGTGTGTGTAGCTGTGGCAGTGTTTCTGCATCTGGGAAAATAACGGAAAGTGGATCATAAACTGGAGCTGTATTTGGAAATAAAGAATGAAACACAAAACAGGAGGTCTGTAGAAGGATTATGTTTCCTAAGCTTGAAACAAATTGCCAGCTCTACAGTAAGTGTGTCATTTATCAATTCCACAACAGTAACAGAAGCACAAGAACTATGATAGATGACAAAATGCATAATTACTTTTGAGTCACAGTAAGACATGTGAAAGGTAATTCCATACCCTAGGTGCCCACATTGCCACTGGCACTTGCACACATACATGGATGCTTACCCGCATCTAAAAAAAGATAGAGTGGAATTAGAAAAGGTACACAGAAGGGTGACAAAAATGATAAAGGGAATGGGACGACTTCCCTATGAGGAAAGGATGAAGTGGCTAGGGCTCTTTAGTTGGAGAAAAGACGGCTGAGGGGAGATATGATAGTGGTCCGTAAAATAATGAGTGGAGTGGAACGGGTAGACGTGAATCGTTTGTTTACTCTCCAAACATACTAGAACTAGGGGGCATGTGATGAAGCTACAAAGTGGTAAATGTAATACGAATCGGAGAAAAGTTTTCTTCACTCAACGTGCAATTAAACTCTGCCAGAAAATATGGTAAAGGCGGTTAGCTTAGCGGGGTTTTAAAAAGGTCTGGACGGTTTCCTAAAGGAAAAGTCCATAGACCATTATTAAATTGATTTGGAGAAAATTTACTGCTTTCTGGGATAAGCAACATAAAATATATTGAACTTTTTTGGGATCTTGCCAGGCATTTGTGACCTGGATTGGCCACTGTTGGAAACAGGATGCTGGACTTGATGGACCTTTGGTCTGTCCCAGTGTGGCAATACTTATGCACTTATGTACTTAATAGTGTGCAAATGCAATAGTGGCATATACATAGATGGAGCATGGGCGGGATATGGGCACAAGTAAGTTACAGAATACTGTAAGTTTTCATATGCGCCTTTTGCATTTACATGCCAGATTTATTACTGGTGAAACTGGGGGCACAAATGTAAGGTGATCTGATAAGTGGTTATGCTAATGTTCTATAACAGAATCTGGGTATACGGATGATGTTATAGAATAGGCTTCCACTGTTCATCTTCGGTGCATCTAAATGGAGATGCCCAGTTGTAGTTGTACTAAGTACAATCAGGCTTTGCACTTACTGCATTTAAAGCCCCTCATTCTATATCCAGTCACCTAAATGTAGGCACCACCCCCCAGAATCTATATATAACGCTCAGATTTGCATGCAAGAATTGTGCATGCAAATTAAGGACCCTGTTTATTAAGCCGCGCTAGAGGTGCACTAGCATTTTTAGTGCCCACTAAGCATTAGTGCATGCTAACCATGTAGATGACCATAATATTCATATGGGTGTCTACACGGTTAGCGAGGATTAATTTTTAGCACGTGCTAAAAGCGCTAGCGCACCTTAGTAAACAGGGTCCTAAATGACTAATGAACTCTTAACCATCAATAACTGGGTGCTAACGCGCATCTGACTGTGCACTATTCTATAAGGCAGCGTGTCTAACTCTCATAGCACATATCTCAAAAGGGGGTGTGGCCATGGGTGTGTCAGGGGTGTTCCAAAATGTTACATGCATAGTTATAGAATACTGGGTCAGCGCACCCAAGTTGAGTGTCAGCATTTACACCAGGTTTCTGCAGGAGTGTGCCTGGTGCTTAAGTTTGGGTGTGGGAATTGGCACTAAGTAGAATTTTGTAAAGGGTGAATGGCCTTTATCGAATCATAGTGATGACTTTTTCCGGCGCCAGTTTTTGAGTGTGATTTATACAATCTGGCCTCATTTATTACCTACATTTATAGAATACTGTTATTTAAATGGATAAGTGTACACTTCTGTGCATGAATGGCATCTGCATGTTCAGAACTTCTATAATGTAGCGGTACAAATTGCTTAGCACCGTGGTTCCCAAACCTGGTCCTGGAGGCATCCCAGCCAGTCAGGTTTTCAGGATATCCACAATGAATATTCATGAGAGAAGTTTGCATGCAGTGGAGGCACTGCATGCAAATCTATCTCATAAATATTAATTGTGGATATCCTGAAAATCTGACTGGCTGGGGTGCCTCCAGGATCAGGTTTGGGAACCACGGGCTTAACACATAAGTGCAAGGGGGGCATACACATGGTTGGAGCATGGGAGTTACATGGGGGTGTATCCAATTTATGTGCATAACTTATAGAATACCTGCTAGTGACATGGTGTAAGTGGTGTACCGATGCCAACAAGATAGTATTTTATATTGGCATCTTGGAACTCAGATGCTCTTATAGAAGTGCTTCTCAACCCAGTCCTCAGGTCACACCCAGGCAGTCATATTTTCAGGATATCCACAATGAATATCCATGAGAGAGATCTGCATATCAAAAGAGGCAGTGTAGGCAAATCCATCACATGCATATTGATTGTGGGTATCCTGAAAATCCTGCGTTATACAATTAACACTCAGCCCCGAAAGTGCAAAATTTGAGGTGCAGTAAGTACAAAGCTGGTGGAGTAAATGTCAGGATGCAGCATGCCTCTGTCCTGCATTTACCATACAGGGCAGATATTTACCACACGGGCCCACGATACATGCATCGGCAGATAATGCAGGTGCACCAGTCCACCTTCGCTACCTGCCAATACATGTAATGCAGTGCTACCACTCACAAAGTTAAAAAAAAGTCTCTTCATGGCCCTTGATCACCCAGCCCTCCTCCTTCCTCAATGCAGATTATACTCCCCAATCAAGACCTCCCATCTGATTCTCCTCCCCCACCCCGATCAAACCCTCCTCATAGCTGACAGCTGAAGTCTTCCCTACCAATGACCCCCATTCTCTTACTGAAGCTATCTCTGATAGTATAGTTCAGGGTAAAGGAGCAGTCTCCTTCAGTCCTGCCCCTTCAGGTGCTGGAGTTCAAAATAGTGGCTCTGACCCCTACAGTAATCTAACGGTACTACTGCTAGAGATCAATCTGCCACATAAGGAGCGATTGGGGATTAGATGGGGGATCTTGATCAGGAAAGAGAGAAATCAGATGGAAGGTTTTGACTGGGGGAGAGGGATCTGCATTGGGGGACTGAGTGATAAGGGACTATGAAGGTATTTGTTTTACACTTTGATGAGCAGCTGTCATGCTACCTTTCTGCCTTAGTAGCATGGCTGTGCTTAATAATACCTCTTGATGTAGGTTAAATGCAGCTGTACTATAGGCAGTCCTGACAGCTTGAGTCTGATAATGTCCAGCATTATGTTCTCCTATAACCCACCTTTATCTTGCCCCTACCCATGCTAAACAGGTAGCACCCGATTTTTACTGCACTGTCTGGTTGTACTGTACAGTAGCCATTCTAAGAGCTACAGCACACTGACACCGATTCTAAGGACTTAGAATGGCTTAGTAAAATGACCACTAGGAATCTAATTACTAATTGGTGTTAGGGGTTTAACATTATTTTTAATGTATGTAAAAGCACTAATGTATGTTACATTTTTTTGACAGCATTAAGTGGCGTGGAGGGGCATAATCGAACTGGGCCGGCCATCTAAAAGGGCAGCCATTTCTAATGGCAGCCCTGTAAAATGGCATACCCGACCGTATTATCGAAACAAGATGGCCGGCCATCTTTCGTTTCGATAATACGGTCAGGGCTGGCCAAATCTCAACATTTGGCCCACCCTTAGAGATCGCCGCCATTGGTTTTCACCAATAATGGAAACTAATGGCAGCCATCTCAAACCCGGCCAAATCCAAGCCATTTGGTCGTGGGAGGAGCCAGCATTTGTAGTGCACTGATCCCCCTCACCTGCCTGGTCACCAACCAGGCACCCTAGGGGGCACTGCAGTGGACTTCACAAATTGATCCCAGGTGCATAGCTCCCTTACCTTGGGTGCTGAGCCCCCCAACCCCCCCAACACCCACTCCCCACAACTGTGCACCACTACCATAGCCCTTAGGGATGAAGGGGCACCTAGATGTGGGTACAGTGGGTTTCGGGTGGGTTTTGGAGGGCTCCCATTACCACCACAAGTGTAGCAGGTAGGGGGAGGGGCCTGGGTCCGCCTGCCTGAAGTGCACTGCAGTACCCATTAAACTGCTCCAGGGACCTGCATAGTGCTGAGATGGAGCTGGGTATGACATTTGAGTCTGGTATAGAGGCTGGCAAAAAAATTTATTTACATTTTTTTTGGGTGGGAGGGGGTTGGTGACCACTGGGGGAGAAAGGGGAGGTGATCCCCAATTCCCACTGGTGGTCATCTGGTCAGTTCGAGCACCTTTTCAAGGCTTGGTCGTGAACAAAAAAGGACCAAGTAAAGTCGGGCAAATGCTCGTCAGAGCCTGCCTTCTTTTTTTCATTATCGGCTGAAGCCGGCCATCTCTTAACCATGCCCCTGTCCCGCCTTCGGTAAACTGCCGACACACCCCCTTGAACTTTGGCTGGCCCTGCGACGGAAAGCAGTTGAAGCCGGCCAAAATCGACTTTCAATTATACCGATTTGACTGGCCGTAGGAGAAGGCTGGCCATCTCCCGATTTGTGTCGGAAGATGGCTGGCCTTCTCCTTAGAAAGTAAGCAGGCAAATGGTCTGATACTATCCATATAAAATACATTTTAAAAAAAGGAGCAGGGTATGGGAGGGTGAAAGATTTATCCGGATAAAGGTATGTGCATTGGATACATTTTCAGTTTGGTTTATTTTTAGATATCAAATAATTAATTTAATTCATTTTCATTAAAGTCAGTGTAGTTTTCTATCCATTTTTAATGTAACTTTAAGGCTTGAAATTGGAGTGAAAGAAAAGTATAGGAACTCTTTACTAAGCCTTGGTAAAAAGGGTAAAAAGTAGCCTGTGGAAGTATAAATAAATATATTGGGCACACGCCATGCCAGTTTTTACCACATCTACAAAAAAATGTTTTGTTTTTTTTAATGGTATGGGAAAAGAGCCTGCGGTAAAAATGAAACCAGCAAGCACCCAAAACCAGCCTGAGCCCTTAACGCCACCCATTAATCTAGCGGTAAAGGCTCAAGTGCTACACATACGGTGACCGGTCAGCGCGCCAAGTGGGACACATGTAGGAGGAAGTAAATAAATAATTAATCTGGGCATTATGGGCTTGTGCCAAATCAGAAATTACCACAAGGAAGGTGCACTGGCCTGGCTGTATTCTCATTTTGGCATGTGCTGCACATGCATAGAGCCTACCATGGCTTAGTAAAAGGGTCCCCTAGTGATTACAGTGGTGTGATAAGAGCTACGAAAGCCAGAATTAGAATGTAAATGACCTGAAAGATGCAAACTAAATTCCAAATATTTCTGTAAATTTGCTGTCAGGCATCTGTAATAGAGGCAGGGCCGCTGAAAGAGGGGGGCGGCAGGGGGGACAAAATTCCCCAGGCCTGGCACCGCAGTCCCACCCACCCTCCGTCGTTGACCGTCTGCCACCGGGCCGGGCCCCCTGCATTGAAATCACAGCGCCTCTCACCTCCGTGTGAAAGCGCTGCAGGCAGCAGGGCAGAAAATCGCCTCCCTTTGGGACTCTTTCCCTCCCTGTGTCCCGCCGTCATCTGATGTAACATCCGCAAGGGTGGGGATACAGGGAGGGAAGGAGGCCTGAAGGGACAAGGGAGGTGATCTGCTGTTGCCTGCAGTGTTTTCACACAGAGATGAGAAGCGCTGTGATTTCAATGCAGGGGGCCCGGCCCGGTGGCGGACGGGGGGGGGGGGAGCGGTGACCTCAGGGGGGAGGAGTAGCAGGGGCGGGGCCTTGCCCCGGGCCCAGTCTCTCGGTGGCGCTGAATAGAGGCAGCAGCACTACAAGACAGCAAGACTCCAAGGCATCAAAAAAAGGGGCAAAGGGCCTTATAGTGATATGAAGACCAAGCCACTATGAGAAGGACAAAGTAACTCAAACAGTGGAGTGACGACCCCAAAGCATCAACAGCGGGGCAAAACAGCAAAGACATTTGCAGGAAGACCCAGAGAACTATTGTAAAAGGGGTAATGTGGCATCAACATTGACAATTTGTTTTCTACATAATAGTACTGGCTATTTTTCTGACAAAAACTCAGCTAGTGCCTATCCCTTCTGAAACTGAGCGTTGTGTGTATTCTTGCTGTCTCTCTGCTCTAAGCCTGATATTTTTCAACCCTATTTTCCTCTAAAGTCTACACCTTCCTAACTCAACTTTCTCTGCCTCTGAAAATCTAGAGAGAAAATGCAAAAAAATCATAATGATCACAAATTTGTGACATCATCAACCATGGGATTTGGAAACAAGCTGGGATGGACTAGTTTGGTTGCTTTTTAAAAAGTTTCAACATGGCAGATCAAATGAATCCTGTTTCTTCTTTTTCCCTTCCCAAAATGGCTCTAATCTGACTGTCATACTCATCAGAGATTGAGACTTGATCTTTAGAGGTAGAGGCTGGAGACTTACAGCTGAGGTGGCAATTGCTGCATAGTTAACATAGAAGCCAGTGAAAAGTTATCCTGGGTGAAGAGTGGAACCATGACCCAAAGAGTTTTTTGGACCAGCATAAACATTGTCCTTGATTATGGACTAAGTGGTAGTCTAATGGACTCTGGGAGCTTGACAGTTCACTAGCTTCCACCTTAATTGTGTAGCTTCAGCTGCAAGTCTTTGTCTTTCACTCCAAGTGTCATGGTTTTAATCTCCAGTGAGTCTCAAACTGACTAAGCAAAAGCAAGCACTCATTTTCTAGCCTCATAGACTATCATGGGTGCCAAAATCAGCTGTAATTGTGGGCCATTTGGTTCATTTAGAAATATATAAACCAAAAATTAATGCACATTTCTAGATAAATAGCAATGATATTCAGCCTCTATCCAAATAAGTTATGTGCTTTAGTTTAGGCCAATCCACATAATTGTACTATCCATATATTTGGTGCTACTACTACTACTACTATTGCTACTACCACCATAGTTTATTAAAAATTGCTATATTGCCCAAGCTGACTTGCAGATCTGGGCAGTTTACAATCTAGATAAAACAGAACAGACAGAATAATCTAGAAAAGGAACTACAATATTCAACAGGAAAGGACTTCCAATCACTCCAGCACATTCTGGCCAATGCTAAGTAACAGCAATAATTGGGAATGAGGAGGGAGAAGAAAAAGGTAAGAGAAGAGGAAAGGGGGGAAACAGTGATACTTGGTGCAAGTCCAACTTATTATGAGGAAAGACCAATAATTTGGCTATGCACATCCATCAAAAAAAAAATCTGTGACCAGTTGTATCAGTTTACTTTGGTGAGGGGGAAGTGGGGCAGGGTTTTTTGTGTGGGTAGACAGGATTGGATAAGGTGGAAGAGGTGTCAGGTAAGGCGGGAAGACAGGATGAGAGGTCTTTACATTTTTCGGGAGCTGCAGAGATGATTTGAATGTGATAGCAACTTCGGGAGGTTTGTTTGTTTATAGCAGATTGTGTTCCAAAAATTACCCTCCCATCCTCTACTTTGTTTAAGGGATGCAGTTGGGGTACTTGGTGTTAGATTACTGAATATGTCACAGTTTTAGGGTTAAGTTTGGGTTAGGATAATTCTGGTTTTGGCTAGTTAGAAGTTTGGAAGATAGGTGCAAAGGCACATGTGATACCGCTGTGCTTACATGGTAAGGAAGGAAAGAAGGAGAAAGGATTGGGGTGATCTTCAGTCTGGCGCCACCACAGGCTGATTTGGAAAGGGGAGACTGGTGGCCAGCAGGATAAAAAGGTGGCCAATATAAGTGCTACCATTTTGCTGACAACTGATTACTCTCAAGTTACACCAATAGCTTCCACCTCCTCTAGTTGCTGCTGCTGCTGCTACTCCAAAACCTTGGAAAGACCTGTCACCACTGGTAGAACTGTGCTGGTACAGAAAACAGCAAGAGAGCACAGGGCACACCTTTAACCCATGTTCATGTTAAGTGACTATCCAGCTTATAATTGAAAGAGAAAAACGCCTATATTGCGACCCAAATCGGGAGATGGGCGTCTTTCTCCCGTGGGCGCCCAAATCGGTATAATCGAAAGGCGATTTTGGGCGTTTCCAACTGCAATCCGCCGCGGAAATGGGTAAAGTTGACGGGGGCGTGTTGGAGGCGTGGTGAAGGCGGAACTGGGGCGTGGTTATCGGCCGAGGAGAGATGGGCGTCTTTAGCTGATAATTGAAAAAAAAGGCGTTTTGACTGTTTGGGTCACTTTTTTTGGACCCTTTTTTTTCACGAACAGGTCCCAAAAAAGTGCCCCAACTGACCAGATGACAACTGGAGGGAATTGGGGATGACCTCCCCAGACTCCCCCAGTGGTCACTAACCCCCTCCCACCAAAAAACCCCACTTTAAATACTTTTTTTCCAGCCTCAATGCCAGCCTCAAATGCCGTACCCACCTCCATGACAGCAGAATGTGTTCTATCCTCTGACAGCCTTTCCCTGGTTCTGATGTGGCTCTCGGGTGAGTGTGAGACCTTTTCTGTTAAGGGCACTGCAGAGTCACATCAGCAATGCATTGAGGTGGGTGTAGGGTATTGGGCTCCGTGATTCCACTAGCTTGTGGCAAATGCTCACAATGTTGGTAGTTGGTAGGCTTTACTCCCATGGTGCTTTTCCCCCTGCTTACTGGGTCAGAGTGTGCCCTGTTTTGTTTCCGGTAGTCCATGAGGTAGTGGCCATTTTTGTAAGCCAGTTTTAGATCCCTTTCACGTGTTAGCCACGCTACAGAACTTAGTTCTTACCTTGAATGTGGCTGAAAGAGGGCATTGTACAGCATTCTGCCAGCTCTGACCTACTGCTCATCTCAGTACCAGGGAGACTCGTTGCCAGTGGGGCACAACCTCTGATCTGCAGTTAACTGTGAGTAAGCGTGCTTATTCCAATAAAGGACGTTTTCGGAGAGATTAGTCTTCATGTGTCAACTGGTGTGCCAATGTTATATTGCCCCAGGTACAAATAAGTACCTGTATACAATATGTAAGCCGCATTGAGCCTGCCATGAGTGGGAAAGCACGGGGTACAAATGTAACAAAAATAAATAAATAAATAAATAAATAAATATAGCAGCAACAAGTCCTAGAGGCCTGCGTGTATGCAGGTTCCTGGAGCACTTTTAGTGGATACCGCAGTGCACTTCAGCCAGGCGGCCCCAGGCCCACCCCCCCCCTACCTGTAACACATGTACCCACATGTAGGTGTCCCCTTCACCCCTAAGAGCTATGGTAGTGTTGTACATTTGTGGGTAGTGGGTTTTGGAGGAGGGGGGTTGGGTGCTCAGCACCCATGGTAAGGGAGCTATGCATGTGGGAGCGTTGTCTGAAGTCCACCGCACTGACCCCTAGGGTGCCCAGTTGGTGTCCTGACATGTCAGGGGGGCGAGTGTACTACGAATCGTGGTCTCTCCCATGACCAAATGGCATGGATTAGGACGTTTTTTAAGATGGACGTTTTTAGTTTCCATTATCGCTAAAAAAAATGCCCAGATGAAAAACATCCATTTTTTCGAAAATACGGTCTGTCCCGCCTCTACACGTAACCGTTTTTGGACATAGACACCCATGGAGATAGGCGTTCGCGTTCGATTATGCCCCTCCACGTCAGGGATGTCTCATGGGGTGGGATGTGGCAGAGATACCGCAGTGCACCATGGGCTTAAAGCAGGCCCCCTGTTCTATTGCCATTTCCTGTACTGGCACCAGTGCCTCATAATCTGGACCCAAAGTGCTGCCTGGACATGGTGGAGATATGAGAGGCAGATTGGAAAGAATGATGGGTGATGTGAATCACTGGGAGAAAGGTAAATAAGGAGACAGAAGGGAGAAGATAGACATTGGGGAGATATGGACACAAAGGGGAAATGCTGGACATGGGGGGGATCAGGACAGGGCCACAGAGGGAAGATACTAGCTGGACACAGCAAGATAGAGACAAGAAGGAAAAATGATGGGCAAGGGAGGAAAGGATAGGGACAGGAACACGGAGGAGTGATACTATACATGGGAGAGGCTTGAGAAACAGTGAAGTGATGCTGGACATGGAGACAGGATAAGAACAGGTACAAAGAGGGGCAATTTTAACATAGGGGGAGGGGAAGACAGAGGCACACAGAGGGGAAATGCTAGACATGTGGAGAAGTTAGGAACACAGACACAGAGGGGAGTTTTGGTGATAGGAACACAGAGGGGACATGCTAATAATAAGGGGAGGATTGGGGCTAGAACACTGAAGGAAAATTGTAGACATGGGAGTTAGAGATACAACGGGCAAAGGCTGGACATGCATGGAAGAAAGGGGCACAGAGTACAAATTTTGGAAATGGGGTAAGATAAGATAGGGTCTCAGAAATAAAAAGCTGGACATGAGGGGATAGGAACAGAGGGGAGATGCTAGAGGGACTCAGATGGAGAAGCTGGTTGTTTACGTTGTGCCTAAGTTGGACAGAGTGTGACTTGGACAAAGTTATATTGATTCTTTTCCAGCAGAGTCAGCATGTGCCTGAATACTGTTAGCAGTTCCAGAGTGAATTTGGAATCCCTGAAAAATGAAAGCTAGTTATGAGGGAAATGCTGGCATTTTTGTTCCATGTTAACAAAAGCATGATTAATAATCATGATTAATAGATGAATGACAAAGATTTTCTTTTTTTTACTCCACTGGTGATTTATGAACTGCAGAATTACATCTGTTATCTGAAAGCAAGTTTTGCTTATCATGGCAACTTTTTCCCTATCCTTCTTTTTTCTTGGGGTTTTTTTTTTTCATTTCTTTCCATAGTTGAGAGAGATTTTGTGAGCTTCGGCCCAAGAAATAGAACTATAATGGGCAAACCAGTTCTAAGGAAGATGATCATTTGAAATGGAAGTGACTAAGCTGCTTGAGCAATGATAGGAACAGTGGGGTGGTTCTGTTCTGAAAAAGTCATTTTCTTTCTCATCAAAGTCTCTTATTACCAAATATGAACAAACATCAGCACTTCATGTGATGTGATTTAAAATGCTGTTTTGTAGAAATATAGAAAGTGAAGGCCGGTAAAGACCATACAGTTCATCTGGTCTACCCAGCTCTAAAATCTCTCTTCTCCCTCAGAGATCATTTGTACCTGTTCTATATTTTCTTGGATTCAGATATCTCTGCCATTTCCACTGGAGGGGGGGAGGGGGCTGACACTCCTATACAGTCACCACCCCTTCCTTACAGAAATATTTCCTTAAATTACTCCTGAGTCTATCCCCTTTTAGCTTCACCCTATGATCCTTGTTCCAGAGCTTCCTTTTCCACTGGAAAAGGTCAGTCTCCTGTGCATTTATACCATCATGGTTTTAAATCTCTCTATCATTTCTCTCCTCTTTCTTCTAAAGTACACATATTTAGGTTTTTAATTATGTTCCCATATGTTTTATGATGAAGACCACTGACTATTTTAGCAGCCATCCTCTGGGCCAACTTACATAGTAACATAGTAAGTGACGGCAGAAAAAGACCTATACGGTCCATCCAGTCTGCCCAACAAGATAAACTTACATGAGCTACTTTATATGTATACCTGACCTTGATTTGTATCTGCCATTTTCAGGGTACAGACCGTAGAAGTCTACTCAGCACTAGCCCCACTTCCCAACCACTAGCCCTGCCTCCTAACCACTGGCACTGCCACCCAATCTCTGCTAAGCTTCTGAAGATCCATTTCATCTGAACAGGATTCCTTTATGTTTATCCCACACTTTTTTAAATTCCGTTATCGTTTTCATCCTATTTGTATTCTTTTGAAGATGTGGTCTCTAGAACTGCATGCAGTAATCCAAATAAAATCTCAACAATAGCCTATATAGACACAAAATCATTTCCTTTTCCCTGCTGGCCATTCCTCTCCTTATGCACCCATGCATCTTTATGGCTTTTGCATCCTCCTTTCCTATCTGTTCGGCCTTTCTAAGATTGTCAGATACTTTCACCTCCAAATCACACTTTTCTTTCATGCACAGTACATTAGCTCTATAGGGTACCAGTTCCTTTGGGTTTTGCAGTCCAAATGCATTAATCTTAACTTCCATACTAAAGATCATTCCTCAAGCTTCACTAGATCCCTCTTCATATTATCTGCATCTTCCACATCTGTGTAGCAGAATTCGGTGTAATTCACATAGATACAAACTTTTCATGATATTCTTTCAGCGGTATTGCTTATGCAACCCATGTATCATGAAGGTCATTTTAGATTATTCTTTGTATGACCTTGCCCTGGAAGCAGCATATGGGGATTTTTCTAGCTGACTGGAAAGACAAAAGGTGGAAAGAAGTGCAAAAGACAGCAAGCACGGTTAAAAGGTGAAGTGAAAGAGATTATTAGAGCCAAAAGAACATCTTTCAAGAAAATGTAAAATGGATCCAAATGAAGAAAGTAAGAAGCAACATAAGCAACTGACATGCCTCATCAATTTGTTTCAATTCTTTGAAGGCATGAATAAACATGTACTGTATCTAGATTTTCAGAAAGCTTTTGACAAAGTCTCTCATGAAAGACTCCTGAGAAAATAAAAAGTCATGGGATAGGAGGCAATATTCTGTTATGGATTAAGAACTGGTTAATGGATAGAAAACAGAGGGTAAGGTTAAATGGCCATTTTTATCAGTGGAGGAGAGTGAATAGTAGAGTGCCATAGGGATCTGTACTGGGTCTGGTGCTATTTAACATATTTATAAATATCTGGAAATCGGAATAACAAGTAAGGTGATTAAATTTTCAGATAACACAAAACTGTGAAAAATTGCAGGAAGACCATAGGAAATTGGAAGACTGAGCATCCAAACGGCAGATGAAATTTAATGTAGACAAATGCAAAATGATGCACATTGGGAAGAATAATCCAAATCATAGGGGTCCTTTCGCGCACCAAAATGGAGTTACTGTCTGAGTACCGTGTGGCTCTTGTGGTAATTTAATTTTTGGCACGCATCCGATACGCATGTCTGAAAAATATTTTTTATTTTTTGGCGCGCAAAATGGACGTGCACCAAGTGTCATTTGTCGCGCATAGGTCATTACTATCCGGTTACTGCTCAAGCTCTGGTCAAACTCATCCCCAGAATACACCTACACTGAATGTGTGTACAAGTACTTTTATGCATGGGATATTTTTATAAGTGGCATTAATCATGCATTTATTAGCATTGAGATAACATGAGCGAGGGTGAGCCTAAAGCCAGGTCAAACTGGATCCACACAACAGGTGCAGGAAAAGGAAAATACAATTTATTGCAAGTATCAAGTAAGGGTCCTGTTCCATTCACAGGTGGTGGAGAAAAAAGTAACACAAAAATGTTCCTTAGATATAACAAGGTTCTACTGTGGCCTGCTCTTGCAGGACTATAGCATATGTTGCTGTCTTTCAGCATGGCAGTATACTTTACTTGTCTCTGGCCTGTTTTCTCCAGAGTTACCAATGTAGTCTTGTCTCTGGCCTGATTCCCCGGAGTTACCAATATTGTCTCTAGTAGGTACTTCAGTCAAAATCCAAAGTTGCAAGTTTCCAAGTTGAACTTGGCCTACCTGACTGTAGAAATTGCAGTTCACATGTAGGTTGTAGAGGCAAATACATTTGAGTGTTATTGCTTCCCTCTGGGCCTCCTCAATCTAGCTATGGCCTTAGCTTGTATACTTCCTGAACCATGCCCTCCTGGCTCCACCCCACCCATGCCACTTCCCCCCTGAACAGGACTATAAATTTTAAGGTGGTTCTGATAATCTGAGGGAGTGCTATCAAGGGAGCATCCTATAGACTCCCTCACAGGTATATATACCAATCCTTGTTGCATACCATTAGTAGTACCCATGTTGTCAGAGTGAACTCCATTTAGCTCTACCCTTTGTAGCCTCCTACTTAACCAGTTTCTAATACAGTCAGTCATTTTAGCACCAATATCAAAGGTTCTCAGTTTACTTATAAATTGCCATTGCTTTGGGAACATCGTTGACTATAGTTTCATTGAAATATCCACATGGGTAGCAATATATAAATAAATAAAATAAAATAAATAAATATATATATAAACTGATTGTACTTTCTAAAAATATCAAGAACCCAGAATTTAGTTTGTGATGTCCTGCTATCAGAATCAGGTAGTCACCTATTTTTCCCTTTGCTGTTATGCCATAAATCAGTTTTCTTATGAATATAGGAAATGCAATGTCTGTATCCAAGGTACCGAATTGATATCAGACATAGATTTCAATCAACTAACCTATTGGTGGGTTCATGGGAACAAACACGGACTGCACAGATTTATTCTCCTGATAATATTGTATTTAAATGATATTAGAATGGATTCATAAAGATGTCTCTTTTTTGTGGTAATATTCCTGCAAAATCACAGATTTTATTTATTATATAATTATACCTCACTAACACATAGTTAAGTTCGTTGAAACATTTGCATATTGTGTGATTTTTTTTTCCATGTGTGCTATGGAAAATCTCAAACAAGCTGCATGATTCTTCACCTCATGAATAATTTTGCATAGTTTCTTTTTTTTTTTTTTAAACAGTTTCACTAATACATAATTACATATAGGAACTTTGACAAATAGCGCCCATAATAATAATGTTGAAACCTGGTTATGCATGCTATTTGCTGATATTTCTGAGCAGCATCTTATTTATGATGATCTTTGCACCTTAGTACATTAACCTCAAAGAGTTCCAATGATTTTTCTAAGTTTCCTTCCCCATCATATACTTTCTGTCTTGATTTTGCTAAATCAGGTGTGTGTGGGTGGATGTGGTGGGAGAAAGAAGGAGGCAGGACACTTGACCTATATTTATGGATTGCACATGCCCTGGACTTCTACTGTCTTGGTTGCCAGCATAGACGCAACCATTCTGACAGGCTGAGATTGTTGTGCTTATTGCTGTTTCTCTATCTCAGGTTTCAAAAGTGAAGATGTGGGGTATGTGTTAGGAAGTATATTTTTGCATATTTAGCACATGATGACTTGAGATAGTTACAAATTCTCATAACAAAAAAGAGCAGGTTCTTGAAATGGGCTATAAATTGTTCTCAGCATGTTTGCAGATTCCTGCACATCAAATGACTAGACTTTAGCATTTGATTTTTTTCCTCTGAATTTTCTTTCTCCCTCTATCTGCTACCCTTCTCCGTCTCCCACTTTGATTTTTACCAATATTCCCTTCCTTTTTGTTCTCTGTCTCTATTCTCCACAAATTTATGCATGACATGAAATCCCCTTATATATCATTGGAATTAAATCTGCAATGCTCACTTGCAACTCAAAGGTGATAACCCTCGAGGCCATCAAAATGTATTGTAATAGAATATCAGCAACATGCCCTGATTATGGTCCATCCTTTTCAGGAGTGGATTGGAGAATGTATAATACAGAGACTGAACTGCTAAGTGTCTGTAATTAGCAAGGCATCAGAACAACTACTTGAATATAAAGCAGATCCATGCGGAATGCAAATTTTGAAAGGTTTTATCCAGGTAAATAAGTAGTTTTTCAGATAAAACTAGGGGCTGAAAATTGTTCTCCCACCCAGCAGCATTTTTACCAGTGTTGCAAGGGGGTAGATCTAGACCAAGGTAGAGCTGTTAGACGAATGGGCAGAGAAGAAGAATAAACAAATGAAGAGGCAGTTAAATTAAGCAATCCATCCACCTATTGATGTTATATCATAATTTTCCCAAGCATTAGGGTTTTATATTGGTCTATCAAAGACGGTTTGCTTCTTTTCAGACAATATCAATAGGTAGCCACTATAGGAGATATGAAAAACATGAAAAGAGATGCATCACCTTGCATCCAAACCAAAGTTTCAGCATGCTTGTCTGACATTGCTGTCTGGATGTCTCAACGCCACCTGAAATTAAACATGACCAAAATCGAGCTTCTCATTTTCCCCCCAACCCCACTTCCCCACTCCCCCCCCCCCCCCCCCCCCCCCGTTTTCTATTTCTGTTGATGTCTCTCTCATTCTCCCTGTCTCCTCAGCTCGAAACCTTGGGGTCATCTTTGACTCTTCTCTCTCCTTCTCTGCTCATATCCAGCAGATCGCCAAGACCTGTCATTTCTTTCTTTACAACATCCGTAAAATCCGCCCCTTTCTTTCCGAGCACTTTACCAAAACCCTCATCCACATCCTTGTCACCTCTCGTTTAGACTACTGCAATCTGCTTCTTACTGGCTTCCCACTTAGTCACCTCTCCCCTCTCCAATCGGTTAAAAACTCTGCTGCCTGTCTCGTCTTCCGCCAGGGTCGCTTTACTCATACTACCCCACTCCTCAAGTCGCTTCACTGGCTCCCTATCTATTTTCGCATCCTGTTCAAACTTCTTCTACTAACCTATAAATGTACTCACTCTGCTGCTCCCCAGTATCTCTCCACACTCGTCTTTCCCTACACCCCTTCCCGTGCACTCTGCTCCATGGATAAATCCTTCTTATCTGTTCCTTTCTCCACTACTGCTAACTCCAGACTTCGCGCCTTCTGTCTCGCTGCACCCTACGCCTGGGATAAACTTCCTGAGCCCCTACGTCTTGCCCCATCCTTGGCCACCTTTAAATCTAGACTGAAAGCCCACCTCTTTAACATTGCTTTTGGCTCGTAACCACTTGTAACCACTCACCTCCACCTACCCTCCTCTCCTCCTTCCTGTACACATTAATTGATTTGATTTGCTTACTTTATTTTTGTCTATTAGATTGTAAGCTCTTTGAGCAGGGACTGTCTTTCTTCTATGTTTGTGCAGCGCTGCGTACGCCTTGTAGCGCTATAAAAATGCTAAATAGTAGTAGTAGTAGAAATGGTCCAGAATTTGGCAAATATGTAATGCCAATAAATGCAGTCATTCATTTGGGCTGCAAAGTCCCAAGAAAGCAGTTTAATATAGGGGTAAAGTTCTTCTGTCAAAAAAGCAAGTGCCTGATCTTAAGATGGCCAATAAGGTAGATAGGGTGATTGTAAATGTCCAAAAGATGTTTTGGTGCTTAGGGAGAGGAATGGTAGTAGGAAAAAGGATGTGACAGTGCTTCTGTATAAGCTTCATGAGACCCCATTTGGAGCACTATGTGCAGTTCTAAAGACTGCACCTTCAAAAGAATATAAGCAGTATGGTGTTGGTCCATAGGACAGATATTAAAGTGATTGGTTGTCAAAAGTGGGACTAAAATAAGTGATTTGGTCAGACTTTGCTACAGTGAATGCCAAGTTTGTCACGGGGGTAGAGGGGGTCACGTAAAATATCAAAAGTGACCAGTGAAATTAACCTATGTCCAAAAATATGAATATTAAAAAGCAAAAAGGACCACTGAGCTAGAAAGTTAGGCACAGGAAATTATGTATTAGAGATGTTCACATGGCAGTACTAACAGGGGCCACTTTTAGTAGCCAAACAGAACTCTTTTCGTAGTCAAAAAAGCCGATAATTGAAATGGTACATAAAAGACAAATTTCTGGGACTAGTACTTGACCACACATTTACAGGGCAATTTTAATTAAAAAGTAGCCTCCACTTGCAAGACCCTGTGTGCATCAATAGGAATTGTTTCCACGTTCTTTGCATCTCTTTGAAGACATCAGGGTAAGCCCATATGTTCATATTGTAAAAACAATTTTGCAATACAGGTCACCCAAAGTTAGATGCCTAAAGAGCGTGTGCTAAGAGTAAATTCTAATGCATAATTCCATTATAGAATACTAGCATAAGTCTGCAGTTATACATATAACTTAGTCACAAGTATTTATGCTACAGCTATTACAGGTGTAAATGTATGCACCTAAATGTGGCAGTTACCTGCATAACTGACAGTATTCTAAAAGATTAGTGTGTAACTGCTTGGCATGCCCCTGTCCCACCTATGCTTCTCCCACATCTACACCCTGCTCACAGTTACATGCTGAAGAACTCAGACACTAATATTATAGAATCCCGCCTAAGTGTATTTATACATATAACTGCACAAGTCCATTCTCAATGGCCTGTCCTTATTAGCTATCAACATAAGAACATAAGAATAGCCATACTGGGTCAGACCAATGGTCCATCTAGTTCAGTATCCTGTTTCCAACAGTATCCAATCTAGGGCATCGGGATGATGCACACTAAGGCCTGGATTCTATATACAGTGAATAAAGTTGTGTGTACAACTTTGGCAGTATTCTGTATAGTGGTGCATGTAAATTCTAATGTGCAGATCTCAAAAGGGGGCAAGGCTATAGACGGGCATGGGTGGGGCATGGGCGTTATAGAATATGCCTGATTTGCATATAAGTTAGATGCAGGCTTTTATACCAGGTTTTGATTGGTGTAAATGGTTGAGCCTAAATTTTAGTCAAGGGACAGGTGCTATGTAGATTCTATAAACCGCACCTAACTTTAGGTGAGGTTTACAGAATAGAGCTAAGGGTTTTTTCTTCAATGTCAATTTTTTTGACACCATATATAGAATCTGTCCCTAAGTATGGATTCTATAACAGCAATTGCACATGCAACTGCTGTTATAGAATATTAGCCTAAGTCTGTATTTGTGCGCCTAATTTTAGGCACGAGTACTAACACTAACTAAATGGCTGGCATAAATGCTTGTGCCTTTGTAGACAGTTAGATGTGTAAATTCTTGTATTGTATAACCTGCACAGGTAGCTGCCTGGTATGCCCCCTTACCCACCCATGCCCCTGTCAGTCTACACCAAATTGAGCACTCTGGAATTTGAGGCGTCCTTTCACTAAGGTGCATCAAAAAATGGCCTGCGCTGGTGTAGACACATGTATTGGACACACACAGGTCTATTTTTCAGCACACCTGCAAAAGAGGTCTTTTTTGGGGGGCCGAAAATGGACGTGCAGCAAAATAAAAATTGGCATGCGTCTTTTTTGGATCTGAGACCTTACCGCCGCGTATTAGCCAGGTGGTAATGGTCTACCCACATACAATGCCGATTACTACCCGTTTAGCACCATGGCACGCAAGTGTACGGTAGCTGGGCGGTAGTTCAAAACTGATGCACGCAAGACACGCGTACGCACCTATGTGGCTCAGTAAAAGGGTCCCTGAGTGTGCAATTTATAGAATACTGATTAAGGCCAGTTACCCGCATAACTGCTAAGTGATGCCAATTAAGGCTAAGTGTAGTGTATTATTGCTTGATGACACCAATTATCAGCTCATTATTGAATCAGGTTATGCACAGAACTGACCTTATAATTGTGTGCACAAATTTGCATGCTAATCACAAATTTGGGTGCACAACTTTCTAGACTTAGGGGGAGTGTGCACTCTTTAAGAAGAGTATGCACTGTTATCAGTGAACAACATTTTGTCGCAAATGACAGTCCATCCCTAGTTAATAAAGGAGTAAGTAACATTCATTGTTGCGTTACTGCATAGGTGTATGCTCTATACTGTTTGAGCAATCAGTTGAATAGGTGTGTGCACTCCTTCAGTTTTATCTCCTGGGATTCAGCACAGAATAATGAGCATAAGAAGAGGGAGGCAGTTTTATTTACAGCACTTAGCAACTAGTCTTATATTAATTTCCACTTTGCTGGGCACTTCTTAAAAGTCCCAGAGGGACCCGAGCAGGTGCCTATGTTTTTCTCAGCCAGCATTTTTTCTTGTGTGCCTCTCCATTACAACTAACTTTGTCAAATTGAGGGAATACCTCAAGGAGTTATTAGCTGGATGAGAACATCTGAGGGAAGTAGAAAAGCTGTGGGCAAAATTGAAAGGAGCTATTTTAAGGGCAACAAACCTTTTTTTTTTTTTTTTTTTTTAGCAAAATAAAGAAAAGCAAGAGGAAAAGAAACCTGCTTTGGTTCTCAGACGTAGTAGCTGAAAAATAAGTAAAAAAAAAAAAAAAAAAAAGCTAGAATTTTAGAATTCATAAAATGCAAGAGATCATACATGGTGGAAGACATGCAACAATATCTGGAAAAGCTAAAAGAAGCTTCTAAGTAGTCAGGAAAGCAAAGATGGAAATGAAAGATAAAATAGACAATAAGGTAAAATGGGGGAGGAGAGGGGAATGACAAGTCACTTAGCCCTCACTTGTCTCAGATACAAACTAAAGAGTCCTTTGACTAAGCTGCAGTAAGCACTAATGTGCAGAGCGTGCTTAGGCGTTCAACAGTAGTTTTGGGATTGGTGCATGCATCCCCCATGCTAAAACATAGAACTTATTTTTTAGTGCTGGGGGCATATCTGTGGTGGACAGTAGGCATGTTCAATGTTAATCAGTTAGCATAGGATCATCACCGCATGCTTGCAGATTAGTGCATGAGCTCTTAATGCCTACAAAATAGGTGGCAGTAAAGGCTCATGCACTAATGGCCAGGCACTAATGGGAAAATTACCACATGGCCATTAATAGGAAAAATGGAAAATGGGGCCATTTTGTGGCCTCAGCACATGGGAAAGACCACGCTGGGGATAACGCTGGCCACTTTTTAGTGCTGCTTAGTAAAAGGGCCCTTAGGTTGTGAGAATCTCAGAGACAGAAAAATACCTACAGTACCTGAATGTTCACTGCTTCAATAGATTTCAGGCTTGCAGGAAGTATATGAGAAATTAAACTGGAAACTAAAAGAGATATCTTATTGGAAGGATGAAGTGCAAAAGTGTCATTGTGAGGCCCAAGGGTGAAGGGGAGCAATATGTATAAGCTGATAAATGTAAAGCAGTTATTCACAGAGCAGATATCCGATTTGGGATCTTTGAGGAGAAGGGTAATGATCACTAGTTTTCAGTATGAAGGGAAAATCCCAGTGGATAGACTTGTAGTAACCCTTGAGAAAAGAAGTGGAATAAGTGAATCAAGAAACAGTAGTAAAAAAAATATCAAGGATAGGTTCATTAAATGATTAGAGGAGGAAAAGGAGGCTAAAGGAATGGCCAGGAGAGCGGAAGAGGGGGTTAATGGTATGAGTTCAGATGTAGGGGGATGGGCAGATTGAGAAGGCCTAAGTAGTGCAATTTTATCAAAGAAACCTGTTTCAAAATCATCTGCAGTAAACGTGGAAGGAACTGTAATAGCAGACAGATTAGTAAAATAATGCAAAAGGTGGTAAAGGCGAGAAGTATTCTGCTCCTGATGAAGTAGTCCTGACACATATGTGCAATTGGCCTCTTTTAGCTTTGAATAATAGCGATAGACTTCTCTGAAGTGTTGAAAGGTACTTGCGGATGTTTTTTCTCCAGAGATGCTCTGCACTATTTAGCTGGTGATGAAGAAGAAGACGTCCATTATGAAACAGGGGTTGAGACAAACATTGTTTTGAAGAAAGGGGGCGCTGAGGAGCTGATAGCAGTGTGGAGATTATTTCTCCAAAGGCAAACATGATCATCCAGGGATAAAGAGGAAAAGTCAGGAAGGAATACCTCTGTTGTCAAGGACTGAAATTTTCTGGTTGGGATGTGGTGAGAAGAGTCAATAGGGGAGCAAACTGCAGAAGAAGTATAGGAGAAGGATTCCAGGGAGTGATTGGACCATGGAATAGGAAGAATGAGTGGAATAGATGGAATAGATGGAAGATATCAGTGGAAGAGGAGGAACAAGTAGTATGTCAAGGGTATGTCCAGAGGTATGAGTTACACTGGAAACTAGTTGCATAAGGTCTAAGTCACTGAGGAAAGTAACAAAATCATGGCAAAGTGGACCTAAAACATTATCTACATGACAATTCAAATCACCTAGGATGATAACTGGTTGAGAAGAGAGATTATGAGAAGTGAGAAGATTTTAGTGGAGAAGTGGCCTAGTGGTTAGAGTGGTGGACTTTGGTCCTGGGGAACTGGGTTCAATTCCCACTGCAGGCACAGGCAGCTCCTTGTGGCTCTGGGCAAATCACTTAACCCTCCATTGCCCCAGGTACAAATAAGTACCTAAGCCACATTGAGCCTGCCATGAGTGGGAAAGCGTGGGGTACAAATAAAAAAACAATTTAGAGGGTCTGCAGAGAGATACGGGTGATATGTGGTGGGTGATAAATCAACAGACGCTCCAGGACAAATGGGGAAGTTATCTTTATTGCCAAGTGTTCCAAAGAAAGTGCGGTGGAGGAGTCTTGTAGATGTAAGGTGATGGGATTAGAGATTAGAATAACCATTTCTCCACCTCTCCAGTAAGCAAGATGATGGAAGAAAAAATTATACCCAAGAAAGCATGACTGATGAAGGATAGCCTGGTCACCAGGAGATAGCCAAGTTTCTACCAAACAGAGAATTTCAGGATGTTCTTGATCTAATAATGCATTTACCAAATGTACTTTTGAATGAAGTGAATGGATGTTCGGTTGTGCAATATGGAAAGGCTTGGGGGGGGGGGCAGGGGTGTAGGGGAGGAGAACAAAGGAATGGGAACCAAGTGTCTTGCCTGTGCTCAAGGAAGGCATTGAGAGGGCTCCAGTCTATGACCCCAGAGCACAAGGATAAACAAGGATTGTCCACAGTAGCAGAGAAAAAGTTTTCCAAAAGGAAGTTAAAATAGAAGAACGAATATACAAAGTTTGCCCTCACGAGATGCACAAAGAAGTGCACAAAGGAGCATGTTATGTTCCTTGTTTGCACGCCTTCATTGAGTGAAGCATTGTACACTTGTGGCTTGTGTCATAGGGAAGTAGCAAAGATTAAATGGGTGCTGGGGAGTGAGGTCACCTTGTGGGTGGAGTATGGAGCAAAGCAGTGGGTGGAATCAGGAAAAGGCTGCCGCATTTGCAGCAACTCAGGAGAGCACACTGAATGCTGAAAAAGACAAAAGCAGCACAAAATCAAACAGGGATAGAAGCACAACAACGACAGTTTATTATGGGGTCCTTTTACTAAGGCATGCTAGCGTTTTTAGCGTGCACTAAAAATTAGCACACGCTAAACGCTAGAGAGAGGAATA
Organism: Microcaecilia unicolor; assembly: GCF_901765095.1. Taxonomy (NCBI): domain Eukaryota; kingdom Metazoa; phylum Chordata; class Amphibia; order Gymnophiona; family Siphonopidae; genus Microcaecilia; species Microcaecilia unicolor. Next base: position 69,997,289 of record NC_044037.1, on the reverse strand, counting down.
ATCGAATGGCGCTGGCGATGTATTTTGGCGGCGCCGCAAACAGCTGGCCAGACCCGTATTTTCGAAAAAGATGGCCATCTTTTGTTTCGATAATATGGTTCCAGCCAGCCAAATGCCTTGGATTTGGCTGGGGTTTGAGAAGGCCAGCTTCGTTTTTTAGCGATAATGGAAAGTTATGTCGGCCATCTCAAACCCCTGCCAAATTTTAGACATTTGGCCGTGGGAGGAGCCAGCGTTTTTAGTGCACTGGCCCCCCTGACATGCCAGGACACCAACCGGGCTCCCTAGAGGTCACTGCGGTGGACTTCAGAAAAGCTCCCACGTGCATAGCTCCCTTACTTTGGGAGCTGAGCCCCCCAACCCCCCCCCTCAAAACCCACTACCCACAAATGTACTGCACCCACTAAAACTGCTCCAGGGACCTGCATACACACAGGACTCTAGGACTTATTGCTGCTGTATAACTTTGGCACACCAGTTGACACCTGAAGACCAATCTCTTTGAAAAAGTCCTTTATTTGAATAAGCACATTTACTCACAGTTAACTGCAGATCAGAGGTTGTGCCCCACTGGCAAAGAGTCCTCTGGTACTAAGATAAGCAGTAGGTCAGAGCTGGCACAATGGTGTACAATGCCCTCTTTCAGCACCATTCAAGGTAAGAACTACGTTCTCTAACTGGGTAACACAGGAAAGGGAACTAAAACTGGCTTACAAAAATGGCCACTACCGCATGGACTACAACAGGAAACAAAACAGGGCACACTCTGACCCAGTAAGCAGGGGGAAAGCACCAGGGGAGTAGAGCCTACCAACTACCAATACCTACACCCACCACAATGCATTGCTGATGTGACTCTGCAGTGCAAATAACAGAAAAGGTGTCACACTCACCCCAGGGCCACATCACAAGCAGGAAAAGGCTGTCGGAGGACAGAACACATTCTGCTGTCATGGAGGTGGGTACGGCATTTGAGGCTGGCATATAGGCTGGAATAAAAAGTGTTTAAAGTGGGGTTTTTTTGGTGGGAGGGGGTTAGTGACCACTGGGGGAGTACGGGGAGGTCATCTCCGCTTCCTTCCAGTGGTCATGTGGTCAGTTCGGGCACCTTTTTGAAGCTTGGACCTGAAAAAAAAAGGGACCAAGTAAAAGCGGCCAAATGCTCTTCATCGCCGCCTTTTTTTTCCATTATGGGCTAAAGCCGGCCATTTCGTAACCCTGCCCATGCCCCACCTTCGCATCACTGCCAACACGCCCCCTTGAACTTTCGTCGGCTCTGCAACGGGAAAGCGGCGATGGTGTCCAAATAGCGGCTTTCGATTATACCGATTTGGCCGCCGTTGCAAGATCGCCGGCCATCTCCCGATTTGTGTCGGAAGATGGCCGGCGATCACTTTCGAAAATGAGCTGGAGAGACACCCATAGGAACATATGGGTGCCTCTAGTGTTTAGTGCACACTAAAAATGCTAGTGCACCTTTCTAAAAGACCCTCTATGTAAAACGAACTTGACAAAAACTAAATGCTCTTTGCCCTATTACATTTAAAAGGACATTTTCTTTTTTATGAAACAGATGGAAATTGTTCTCACTCTTCTGTTTTTTAATATTTTAGTGGAAAATTTTGCCCATTATTTTATGCAGAATTCTAACGAATATCCCCCAAATTAAAAGTTTCACTCTTTTTATATACTTATTCAGCATTTAGGTCCCCTTTTCATTTTGAAAAGGACAGGAGTCAGTAAAACACAGGTAATCACTGTAACTAGCTTGCTTTCTTCAATGCATCAGGGTGGGACATCTCAGCTCAGTATTCTCTTCCTGCTGCTGCTGCAGAGCTTAGTCAGCAGGTGGCGCAGGAACATAGAAAGCATCTTCATCTTGTGATTTAAACCTGCACTGATTCTTTTGATCATGAGCTCAACACAGAGAAAGATTACTAACAGCTGTCTTTTTTTTTTTTTTTGCTTCAAACAGGTCATTTATGTCCTGAAATATGATGTTTGCATGTATGGATTCATTCTCCTTGTCTCAAAACAGTATCAGTTTTTAGGGATGTTGTGTTTTGTCACATTTAATTCGGCCCAAATCTAGGAAAAATCTTGGCGTATTCAACACAGCTACACTGATTTGCAAGAAGAGTGCATTGACCTGTCCCCTGGAGAAACAGTAACACAGGTGAATCTGCATAGACTAACCTAGAGGAATCTACATCAGATGTATTTTGGGAGGGTGGGGAAGATGTTTGATGAATGAATTCCCTGACCACCGAACAATTTTGCTGATTTTCAAGCTTTATAAAAAATTGTTCAGTCCTACTTTTAACATTTAAATACAACTTTTCTCCAAAGTGTTGCATACATTTTGATGAATGATGCACTTCACATTTTACAAACAATGAGCCTGATGAAGTCCTTTCTACCTGGTGGAATTGAGCATGCAGAGCAGTACCCAGAACATACATTTCTGCCAGTTCTGCACCACATGGTGCTACAGTCTCAATTTAAATCTGGCTGAAAGAAGGAAACAGTTTATTTAGATTAACTTTCTCTGATTTATCCAGCTGGCTGTGTAAATGTTTTATGGATTCCACGGAAGATAAAAAAATGGCATGACACAGCCACATCATTATCTTTTGAAGTGTTGTGACAATTGTCGTTGTAGAGGCTATTTACCAGAGTGCACTAATGCTTTGCACATCGGGTGTGTTAGCTAGAAAAACTAAGGGGTGCTTTTACAAAGGCATGTTGGTGTTTTTAGTGCATGCTAATGATTAGCATATACTAAACACTAGAGATGCCCATAGGAATATATGTAAAGTACATGTGGAGGGGCATAATCGAACGTGAACGCCTATCTCCATGGGTGTCTATGTCCGAAAACGGGTAGGTGAAGAGGCGGGATAGCCCGTATTTTCGAAAAAAAAATGGACGTCCATCTTTGTTTTCGATAATATGGTTTGTATGGACCAAATGCCATGGATTTGTTCGTTTCTGAGCTGGGTGTTTGTTTTTTTTTAGCGATAATGGAAACTTAAAATGCCCTCTCAAAAACATCCTAATCCGAGCCATTTGGTCATGGGAGGGGCGAGAATTCATAGTACACTGGCCCCCCTGATATGCCAGGACACCAACTGGGCACCCTAGAGGTCAGTGCGGTGGGCTTCAGAAAAAGCTCCCACATGCATAGGTCCCTTACCGTGGGTGCTGAGCACCCAACCCCCTCCCCCAAAACCCACTACCCACAAATGTACAACACTACCATAGCTCTTAGGGGTGAAGGGGGCACCTACATATGGGTACAGTGGGTTTTGGAGGCCTCCCATTTATCAGCACAAGTGTTACAGGTAGGGGGGATGGTCCTGGGTCCACATACCTGAAGTGCACTGCAGTACCCACTAAAAGTGCTCCAGGGACCTGCATACACGCAAGCCTCTAGGACTTGTTGCTGCTGTATAACTTTGGCACACCAGTTGACACCTGAAGACTAATCTCTCCGAAAACGTCCTTTATTGGAATAACCACGCTTACTCACAGTTAATTGCAGATCAGAGGTTGTGCCCCACTGGCAACGAGTCTCCCTGGTACTGAGATGAGCAGTAGGTCAGAGCTGGCAGAATGCTGTACAATGCCCTCTTTCAGCAACATTCAAGGTAAGAACTAGGTTCTGTAGCGTGGCTAACACATGAAAGGGATCTAAAACTGGCTTACAAAATGGCCACTACCTCATGGACTACCGGAAAGAAAACAGGGCACACTCTGACCCAGTAAGCAGAGGGAAAAGCACCATGGGAGTACAGCCTACCAACTACCAACATCGTGAGCATTTACCACAAGCTAGTGGAATCACGGAGCCCAATACCCTACACTCACCACAATGCATTGCTGATGTGAATCTGCAGTGCGCATAAAAGAAAAGGTGTCACACTCACCCGAGAGCCACATCAGAACCAGGGAAAGGCTGTCAGAGGATAGAACACATTCTGCTGTCATGGAGGTGGGTACGGCATTTGAGGCTGGCATACAGGCTGGAAAACAAAGTTTATAAAGTGGGTTTTTTTTGGTGGGAGGGTGTTAGTTACCACTGGGGGAGTCCAGGGAGGTCATCCCCGATTCCCTCCAGTGGTCATCTGGGCAGTTGGGGCACTTTTTTGGGACTTCTTTGTGAAAAAAAAAGGGTACAAAAAAAGTGACCCAAAATCGCACTAAAAACGCCTTTTTTTGATTATCAGCTAAAGATGCCCATCTCTACTTGGCCGATAACCACACCCCAGTCCCGCCTTCACCAGGCCTCCGACATGCCCCCATCAACGGATTCCAACTGCAATCCGTTTCCGCGACGGATTGCAGTTGGAAACGCCCAAAATCGACTTTTGATTATACCGATTTGGGCGCCGAAGGGAGAAAGACGCTCATCTCCCGATTTGGGTTGAAATATAGGCGTCTTTCACTTTCGATTATGAGCTGGAAAGTGTCCCAAACATTGATATTGCAGCAGGAAACTCAACTACAAAATCTACAACAATATGACATTTTTTATATAAGAATATTTTTTGGGGGGGGATCATCAGATCTTAATGCAACTCACACCATTTGAACATCTTGTTCCTTCTTCATATTGAAAAAAAATGGTTGCGGTGCAAATCATCTTTAGATCACCGTGATTTTGTGATTTTTTTTGTCATATATCTTATGCAGTATTTTATAATTCTTTACAAAAAATGTGGTATAGCACAGCATAACACTTATCTTAATAAGCTGGTGACAGTATCTAGTAGCAGGAGAACCTCCACCGACATGGCTTGGTTTCGTAAAAAAAACTTCCTCAGGGAAGAGGTTCTCAAAATATATGTCTCATATACTCCTGCATAGAAACAAAATGGAATATATGGGCATCTCTAGCATTTAGTGCTCGCTAAAAATACTAGCGTGCCTTTGTAAAAGGACCCCTAAGTGATGTTAAGTACAAAACCTCTGCATTAACTATTGTAGGCATTCCCAGCACTTCTGGGAGGGCTGCCATGCATTGGATGCAGAGCAAAGTTCACTACTGATTTGATTTATATAACACACAAAGTTTTAGGCTAAAACAATTTATAGAAGCATAAAATAGTAGATAAAAAACAACAAAGCAGTGGAATCAAATGTATTTATTGGAACAATACCCGACGTGGCCACGTTTCGCCCTCATGCTGCGTCAGGGGTATAAACTATAAAAACAAAACAAGTATAAAAACATGTATAACCATACATATTAACAATGTCATAAGCATGATTCAACTAATAAAAGGCAATTATATAAAAAAGAGATTCAACATATATAAAACAATCCTTTAAGAGTTCTAAAAAAACATGTATAGACATACATGATATCATCTGTAAAACAAATATTTATAATTATCATTAAAATCATACATCACATAAAATTTTTTATCAGAACATCTACAATTACTCATATCACATTTATAACTCTCAATAAAAAATGTTAAGATCATACAATTAGAATCAAAACATTTCAATGAAGAGGGGAAGAAATTTCTTTATACATACCTATCAAAAGTGTATGTAAATATATCATACACACTAGTAGTTCCAAAAATCTAGTTCTACACAGATAGTTACAGTGAATAAAGAGAAATATATAGATGAAATCAGGACACAGTTGAAGGATAAGAGTTTCTATCTACCACTACTTAGGGATCCCACTACTGACTTGAAAGTAAAAATTGACTCTCTTATTACATTAGGGGAACAAGCTGGTTATTTAACTAAAAAGGAAAGAGATTTTTTAATAGTTGATCACCCACGTACTCCTGTTTTGTATGTATTGCCTAAAATACATAAATCTCTTATAGATCCACCAGGGAGACCAATTGTGTCAGGCATTGGCTCTCTTTTAGAACCACTGTCTGTATTCACGGATTCATTTCTTAGACCCCTCATTCCCTCTATTCCATCTTATGTGAGGGACTCGACGCACATTATTAATATTTTGGACAAATTGGGTCCGGTTCATAACAATATTATTTTAGTAACATTTGACGTCGAGTCTCTCTACACAAGTATCCCTCAAGATGAAGCATTGGCAGTAATTCAAGAAGCATTGCTTGAAAGGAAATCATATAGAAGAATACCCACAGAATTCATCATGCAAATAATTACTATAGCTTTAAAAGAAAATTTTTTCAAATTTGAAGGATGTTACTACCAACAGGTGAAAGGGACAGCCATGGGGGCAACGGTAGCCCCATCGTTGGCAAACTTATTCATGGGTAATTTTGAAAGGAAATATATACAGACTAGTCCCTTGAGAAAATACATTTTAACATGGTGGAGATTCATAGATGACATACTGATGTTATGGGAAGGTAGTGAAATACAGCTGAGAGAGTTTCACGAATGGTTGAACACACGTGATAATAATTTGAAATTTCAAATGTATTTTAATAGAAAAGAAATACCATATCTGGATATAAAAATACAATTTGAACATGGTAATTTTAAAACTACAATATACCGTAAATCAACAGACAGGAATAAACTTTTGAAATATGATAGCTGTCATAGCCAACCGTTGAAACGTAACCTCCCATATAGTCAGTTTTTAAGAGTTAAAAAATTATGTTCAGATACTAATGATTTTCAGAAACAGATGCATGTAATGGCTGATAGATTTAAACAGAGGGGATATCCACATAGATACATAGAGGAAGGGATGCTAAAAACAAAAGAACATCAAAGAGGTAACCTCCTCCATAGAAATAATAATATTCCTGATAAGAATACAGATAAAATTGTGTGTACCCTTTATTTTGACCATGTGTCACGTGATATTATTAAAATACTTAGAAAACATTGGACACTTGTTCAGAATATACCGAGCTTTTCTGAGAAACAACTGATGATAGCATTTAAGAGAAATAGAAATTTAAAAGATTTCTTAGCACCATCAGCATTACCAGTACCTGTAAGGAAAGATCCAGTTTGGGGGCATTTCCTATGCTTGAATTGTTGTTTTTGTACAGTAAATCTGAAAGCAAAAGTTTTTGAAAATCCAAAGACAGGAGAAAAATTTGAACTAAAACAATATTCGAATTGTAAAACATCTCAGGTTGTCTATGCAATTATTTGCCCTTGTGGACTCGTATATATTGGTAAAACAGTACGTATATTCAACAAACGTATTGCAGAACATAAGAGTGCCATAAAAAACAAGATGTTTGAAAAACCCCTGGTAGAACATATGCATGATTTTATGCACTCCTTTGAAGAATTGAGATTTCTTGTATTATTGAGAATCAAAACACATTGGAGAGGTGGAGATATCAACAAATTGCTGTTAAAGGCAGAACAGAGGCTTATTTTTAAATTTAATACAGTGAAACCATATGGGTTAAATTAAGAGAGTGACTACTCGGTTTTTCTATGATAAAGCCATTTGTTTAGATAAGCTTTTATTAATTTAGATCACCAGTTTTGTAATTTTTATGAACATTTTACATTTAAACACTGTTTATTTTAAACCTGGCTCTCAAACGTAAAATATCTATCTGGCCCTTTAAGATACTTGCAATGTGCTTGGAGATGACCTTTAACCTTATGATGATGCTATATGAGTCATGGGTCTCAGAAGCTAGTAATGCTAATGCATATCAGTTTAGTTGGAAGTAGCAGATAAGTGGGTAAGTGTTTGCTTTATTTCTGTTCATCTTGCACATCTTTGGAATATGTAGGAAGTCGAGCTGTGATCTGATGGAGACCTACTAGATGTTGTTTTTAAGATTGAGTGCTTGCAGTGCTTCCTCTGTTGTTATATTTTTGTGAGAAGTCTTTTATTCAATGAACTGTTTCCTGCCTCTAGCAGTAATGTGGACTGGTTATTTATTTCTAAGGAGGTTTTTTGGTTTTGTGTTAAGAATATCAGTGGAGAAACTAGAATGTCTAGAGTCTTTTAAAAGTTTTATGCACATTTAAATATGCTTCTTGTCTGATGATGTTTTTATTTTTTGTTTTTATATCTGTGTAGAACTAGATTTTTGGAACTACTAGTGTGTATGATATATTTACATACACTTTTGATAGGTATGTATAAAGAAATTTCTTCCCCTCTTCATTGAAATGTTTTGATTCTAATTGTATGATCTTAACATTTTTTATTGAGAGTTATAAATGTGATATGAGTAATTGTAGATGTTCTGATAAAAAATTTTATGTGATGTATGATTTTAATGATAATTATAAATATTTTGTTTTACAGATGATATCATGTATATACATGTTTTTTTAGAACTCTTAAAGGATTGTTTTATATATGTTGAATCTCTTTTTTATATAATTGCCTTTTATTAGTTGAATCATGCTTATGACATTGTTAATATGTATGGTTATACATGTTTTTATACTTGTTTTGTTTTTATAGTTTATACCCCTGACGCAGCCTGAGGGCGAAACGTGGCCACGTCGGGTATTGTTCCAATAAATACATTTGATTCCACTGCTTTGTTGTTTTTTATCTACTGTTTTGTAAGCAGTTGTGTGCCTTTTTTTTGTTTGTTTAGAAGCATAAAATACAATTTAACATAATATGCAACATAATCTAAGCAAAAAAACAAAGCCCCCCCCCCACTAACATTCAATAGAATTTGTGTATCTGGAATAATCACATATTACCAAAGGCTTATGTGAAAAGCCAAGCATGATAACAGCCCAGCAGTTAGGTATCACTTTGAAGGTGCAGTTAACTGCATTGTGTTAACTGCCTCATGAGCAGCTAACAGGAAGTAACAACTTCCACATTAACCCCCCCCCCCCCCCCCCGATTCTATAAAAGTCGCCCAAAGTTGGGCACGGAGCTCAGAGGTGTGTGGAAGCTAATTAGTCATTTGGGTGCAAACAACCAATTACTGAGGTTAATTAGAGTTAATCGGCACTTAATTAGCACTAATTTGGGATCATGCATGCATCTGCCTATGTGCTATTCTATAACGCTATGCAACTCAAAAGGGGGCATGGCCATGGGCAGGGCAGGAGCATTCCAAATATTTAGGTGCAGTGTTATAGAATACTGGGGTTGCACGCCAGGTTTCAGTAGGCCTAAGTCCTCGTGCCCAAAGTTGCTATTCTATAAAAAGTGCTGAGGTAGAAGTGCTCTTTACAAAATAATATTTGGCACAGATTTTTCCCAGTGCCTTTCTTGAGCTCCATTTATAGAATTCCTCTCTAAGCAGGTAACTCCACAAAGTAGGTGCTAACATTTGCATGCCAGTTATGTATTGTTCAAATTACTAGGATACATATATGGATGTGCGCACATACTTGAATAAATGCTGGACACACCTTTCTGTGTTTTCTGTAAATGCATCTATATCTTACATATATAGAGTATCTCTTACAAAGGCATACATATAGATGGAGTCTAGGTGGATCATGGGCAGGAAGCACATTTCTGCATATAGGGCTAGATTCGATATATGGCGCTTGAAAAATCCATGCAGAAAAAAAATACGCCTAGGCATATTCTATAAAGTACACCTACATTTAGGCATGCTTTATAGAATAGTCCTAAATTTCCATGTGGATTATAGAATACGCTGAGTGCCCATCTGTATGAGTAAATTTAGTCATGCTGACACCTAAATTAGCCATGGACTGGGTGTATTCTATAACAACACATAAATTTGAGAAATGTTCATGACCCGCCCATTCCGCACCCAAGGCCACGACCCCTTTTCAACTATGCAACTTAGAATTTACACACTTCATAATGCAGAACACGCTTAGAAAGTTGTACACGTAAATTCTAATTAATGCCAATTAGTGTAAATAATTGCTTGTTAATTGGCACTTATCAACACTGATTGGTTAAGTGCAAGGAGGAGGTTAAGAAACTGGGAGCCAGGATTCAAATGCCACTACTGATCCTTGTGACATTATGCAAGTCACTTAACCCTCTATTGCCTAAGATACAAAATTACAGCTAGGGTTACTTAATGTGTTCACACACACTATAGAGAAAAAAAGTTTCCATAGACCTCAAGAATAACTTCTAACTGCGAAAAATGTTCTAAGCAGAATGACAATTGGCGACAGTTTGTGCATTGGCATACTGATATAAAGTCTCCCTTGAAAAAGCCGATGAGTGAAACGGGTCCCCGTTGTGAGTTTAAAGCTAAGTGCCATTTGAAGATTATATCATGAAGAGCTTATATGAAATATTTTGATTTGCACTGCACATTGTTTTATAGCATTAGTAAAGAAACTAAAAGTAAAAGTGTTAAGGATCACTGGAGGATTTTGGCCAATGATGACGTGAGTGTCTGATAAGTGCTAAAAATGTTCCTGTGAATTTTCATTGAGTACTATGGACTTTTGAGTCTTTTTAATCTTGTTATTTTTAAACACATACAAAATGATGCTTTAAGCATTTGATATTGACATCCACAGTAGTTTAGTTATAAGTTACACACACACCAAAGGCCAGATTCAGTAAATGGTGCCCAAATTTGGGTGCCCTTTATAAAATAGCGCTTAACGCCAATTCCTGTGCTCAAATTTGGGTGCAAGGATTCACATCTGAAAACTGGTGTGCAAGGTGCAAGTTGAGCATGCAACCCCAGAATTATATAGCACTGTGCCAAAGTTTTTGGAATGTTCCTAACCTACCCATGACCTTCACATGGCCACACCCTCTTTTGAGTTGCACAGGAGAGAATTTAGGCATGCTATGCTATAGAATAGAGTGCAGGCAGATCCATGCACAAATCTTAATTAGAGCCAATTAATGTCAATGATTGATTGTTAACTGCTCACTAATTAGTCTGCATGTAGATCTATGATCCACGTCCAAATTTGAGTGACTTTTATAGAATTCAGGGGTATATGTTTAATGTATGTTAATTTAATGCAGGTCCTCTTTTGTGCAGTGGGACTTTGTTATTAATAATTTACCTCACTGAAGATCAACTTGTAATCAAAAACTCAATCAAGAAAGTTTCTCTGAATACATGTATTCATTGTGAGCTGTGCTTAGAGCATTCAGAGGAGCTTTCTTGAACGAGTTTTTGTTTATAGCTTGATCTTCAGCAAGGCACAGCTTTGGCCAAGAGTAGTTCAAGAAATCAGTATGATCTCCAGTTTGTTCTGAAGAAAGTTTAATTTGGCATACTTTGTTTTTAGTCTGACATCTGTGTTGAATATCTAAGGAACGTCCATTCAGTACAATAGTGTATTTTTCTTTACAGACAATATACATACATATTTATTTATTTGTTACATTTGTATCCCACATTTTCCCACATATTTGCAGGCTCAATGTGGCTTACATAGTACCGGAGAGGTGTTTGCAGACTCCAGGGTAAACAAATACAAAGTGATGTTGTGGTAGGATAGGGTTCATGTGGTAAGACCACATAAAGGAATCATACAACAGGAGAGTTCTGTAATGTGTGCTAGTTTTTTTTAGTTTTAATCTACATTATACATTTATGTAGCATCCATTAGCTCCGTTTTATACTACGGATTTTTTACACTATGTTCAATGACAGCCTACGTTTTCACTCACTTTACCAGGATCTTCATATATAATGCATTGTCTGAGTTCAGATGGGGATTCACTTATGCATTCTTTAGAATATATTACATTGCATGATGTGCAACCGTAATGTGAGTCTTTTTAGCTAATTCACATTTACACATTTCCCCAGTACCTTTGAACACATTAAAAAAAATTACAATTTGTTTTTACAGCGTACCTTAGCGATGCACAAGTGTTCATTATAGTTTTATACATTTATCTGGTACCATTATTTATTCATACTTTCTTAGACCTCTTTTTCTCCACACTGTGATGCATAGTTTTATTTTATAGTTTTGTTTCATTACTCACATTGGTATCGCCAGATACCTTGAACACTCCAGAGTGCACATCAAGACCTATTTACACAAATACATCACTTTGATTGAATAACACATGTGGTGTAGCTTCAATGTAAGCCTATTCCTTTAAGCGATGTTCAAGCATGGTCAACATTTTTAAACACAATTCCCTAGTACCTTTTGGTGTCTTTTGCTAATGTAATTTTTTACACAATGCTTTAGACTGCATTTGTTTTAAGCTTTAGTACATATTTTTCAGAGCTTATATAAACACATTACTGAGACCGAGTCAGCAGGGCTTTTGTGAGGGGAAATCTTGCCTGACCAATTTACTTCAATTCTTTGAAGGAGTAAACAAACATGTGGACAAAGGGGAGCCGGTTGATATTGTGTATCTGGATTTTCAAAAGGCGTTTGACAAGGTACCTCATGAAAGGCTACAGAGGAAATTGGAGGGTCATGGGATAGGAGGAAAAGTCCTATTGTGGATTAAAAACTGGTTGAAGGATAGGAAACAGAGAGTGGGGTTAAATGGGCAGTATTCACAATGGAGAAGGGTAGTTAGTGGGGTTCCTCAGAGGTCTGTGCTAGGACCGCTGCTTTTTAATATATTTATAAATGATTTAGAGATGGGAGTAACTAGCGAGGTAATTACATTTGCTGATGACACAAAGTTATTCAAAGTTGTTAACTCGCGACAGGATTGTGAAAAATTACAGAAGGACCTTACGAGACTGGGAGACTGGGCGGCTAAATGGCAGATGACGTTTAATGTGAGCAAGTGCAAGGTGATGCATGTGGGAAAAAAGAACCCGAATTATAGCTACGTCATGCAAGGTTTCACGTTAGGAGTTACGGACCAAGAAAAGGATCTGGGTGTCGTCGTCGATAATACGCTGAAACCTTCTGCTCAGTGTGCTGCTGCGGCTCGGAAAGCGAATAGAATGTTGGGTATTATTAGGAAAGGTATGGAAAACAGGTGTGAGGATATTATAATGCCGTTATATCGCTCCATGGTGTGACCGCACCTTGGGTATTATGTTCAATTCTGGTCGCCGCATCTCAAGAAAGATGTGGAGGGGCATAATCGAACGGAAACGCCTATCTCCATGGGTATTTATCTCTGAGAATGGGTCCGTGAAGGGGTGGGCCGAACCGTATTTTTGAAAAAATGGACGTTTTTGAGCTGGGCGTTTGTTTTTTTTAGTGATAATGGAAACTAAAAACGCCCAGCACAAAAATGTCCTAATCCGAGCCATTTGGTTGTGGGAGGGGCCACGATTCGTAGTACAATCGACCCCCTGATATGCCAGGACACCAACTGGGCACCCTAGGTCAGTGCGGTGGACTTCAGAAAAAGCTCCCACATGCATAGCTCCCTTACCACGGGTGTTGAGCTCCCAACCCCCCTCCCCCAAAACCCACTACCCACAATTGTACAACACTACCATAGCTCTTAGGGGTGAAGGGGGCACCTACATGTGGATACAGTGGGTTTTGGAGGCCTCCCATTTACCAGCACAAGTGTTACAGGTAGGGGGGGATGGGCCTGGGGCCACCTGGCTGAAGTGCACTGCGGTACCCACTAAAAGTGCTCCAGGGACCTGCATACACGCAGGCCTCTAGGACTGGTTGCTGCTATATAACATTGGCACACCAGTTGACACCTGAAGACTAATCTCTCTGAAAACGTCCTTTATTGGAATAACCGCCTTTACTCACAGTTAACTGCAGATCAGAGGTTGTGCTCCACTGGCAACGAGTCTCCCTGATACTGAGATGAGCAGTAGGTCAGAGCTGGCAGAATGCTGTACAATGCCCTCTTTCAGCCACATTCAAGGGAAGAACTAAGTTGTCTGACGTGGCTAACACAGGAAAGGGAACTAAAACTAAAAATGGCCACTACCACATGGACTACAACAGGAAACACAACAGGGCACACTCTGACCCAGTAGGCAGGGGGAAAAGCACCATGGGAGAAGAGCCTACCAACTACCAACATCGTGAGACTGTAACACAAGCTAATGAAATCACGGAGCCCAATACCCTACACCCACCACAATGCAATGCTGATGTGACCCTGTACTGCATCCGAGAGCCACATCTGACCCAGGGAACGGCTGTGAGAGGATCGAACACATTCTGCTGTCATAGAGGTGGGTACGGCATTTGAGGCTGGCATACAGGCTGGAAAAAAAGTTTTTAAAGTGGGGCTTTTTTGGTGGGAGGGGGTTAGTGACCACTGGGGGAGTCCGGGGAGGTCATCCCCGATTCCCTCCTGTGGTCATCTGGGCAGTTGGAGCACTTTTTGGGGACTTGTTCGTTAAAAAAAGGGTCCAAAAGAAGTGACCCAAAATCGCGGTAAAAACACCTTTTTTTCGATTATCAGCTAAAGACGCCCATCTCTCCTCGGCTAATAACCACGCCCCAGTTCCGCCTCCACCACGCCTCCGACATGCCCCCGTCAACTTTATTCGTTTCCGCGACGGAATGCAGTAGGAAACACCCAAAATCGGCTTTCGATTATACTGATTTGGGCACCTTTGCGAGACAAACGTCTATTTCCCGATTTAGGTCGCACTATAGGCGTTTTTCTCTTTCGAAAATAAGCTGGATAGTGGAATTGGAAAAGGTGCAGTGAAGGGCGACTAAAATGATAGTGGGGATGGGACGACTTCCCTATGAAGAAAGACTAAGGAGGCTAGGGATTTTCAGCTTGGAGAAGAGACGGCTGAGGGGAGACATGATAGAGGTATATAAAATAATGAGTAGAGTGGAACAGGTAGATGTGAAGCGTCTGTTCATGCTTTCCAAAAATACTAGGACTAGGGGGCATGCGATGAAACTACAGTGTAGTAAATTTAAAACAAATCGGAGAAAATGTTTCTTCACCCAACGCATAATTAAACGCTGGAATTCGTTGCCGGAGAACGTGGTGAAGGCGGTTAGCTTGGCAGAGTTTAAAAAGGGGTTAGACGGTTTCCTAAAGGACAAGTCCATAAACCGCTACTAAATGGACTTGGGAAAAATCCACAATTCCAGGAATAACATGTATAGAATGTTTGTACATTTGGGAAGCTTGCCAGGTGCCCTTGGCCTGGATTGACCTCTGTCGTGGACAGGATGCTGGGCTCGATGGACCCTTGGTCTTTTCCCAGTATGGCATTACTTATGTACATATTTATATACACATATTACTTTGAATGTATGACAGAAGACACACAGTTTTTTTTAAATATATATGCATTCTGTCATGCAGTCATTTTGTTTGTTTTATGTATTTTTTAAAGAATGTATATGGCCAAATGCAATGTTTTATTCATTTATGTATGTTTTCTTTTGATGTTCTTGTATTTTATACACTGCATTCCTTTCAGTCCTTATGCATTGTATCTATCTATCCATACTTTATCAAAATGTATTATGAATCATTAACTGTTTTTGTATACCTATGTTTCCCTTTTGCAAACTAATTTGTATTTTTAATGATACATGGTTAATTTCTATATGAAAGATCGTTTGCAGAGGTCAGTCATTATCATTATGTCTGCTCATTCTTCACTTTTTCATGGTCATATGTTAGTAATATTTTTCTCTGTACTAAGTCACTTTTTTTAAATCATCAGGCCATTTTTCCTTCATGATACTGTTTTGTACATTGTTTGCTACCACACCTGTTGTCTGTTTTAATTCTATTATTTATATTTATATCTGTTAGACATTTTGACAATACACTTTTGATTATGTATTATATTATTATTCATATTGTTTTTGTTTTATGTATGTTAATTTTAGACTCCTGAGGCAGGCCGGTGGCCGAAACGCAGTACTGTGTTGAGTCTCAAGTTAATGTTGTTGAAGTATCCAAAGTTTTCTTGTTCATCTCTGGATTGCTAGGTGTATTTCCCACTCTTTTCCTGTTTGTGTTTCGTGGGATGTCAGTGTTCCTCTGCCAAGGCAGATTGTCATGGACCACTTCAACATTAGGCAGTTAACACCAGATTTTTAATGCAAAGGCTAGCGTTTTAATGTAGTACACAGTAGTGCAGGCCTGTGCTACTCTCTACAATGCTGAAAACCTTGCGTTAGCTGCTTAACACAGCTTAGTTAAAGAGCCCAAAGAGTGTCATTTGTATTTAGAACTGGTGTTATATCATCCTCTGAAAACGGTGCCAAAAAGACACACACACAATTATATGCATGGTCTTGGGCACTGTTAGAGAACAATGACATGTACTGCAAAATTATTTGGTTAATCCTTTAAACAATTATCATTACTTCCAAAGACTCTGTGCCAGAAATAATAGAACTGTTGAAGAATAGTGTACATTAACAACATTGCCCTGCTCAAATAAAAATAAATAAATAAAATGGAAAATTCCTTAGGAGCTTCTTTCACAAAGCCACACTAGCAATTCCTGTGTGCAGATGAAGGAAGCCCATTGGAAATGAATGGGCTTCCTCTCATTTACCGTACAGGAATCGCTAGAGCAGCTTTGTAAAGAGGCCCTAAATGACAATAAAAAGTAAGCATAATGGGCATGATATTCAAAGGATTTATGCTCTTAACTTTGAGAGTTATGCTCATTAATTGGCCTTTTGAAATTTTGCTAGGGCTGAGTGTATACATTTTCACACCAAGGAGTTGATATTCAAAGCGATTAAATGGGCCAGGAATGGCTCCTGGCTGGTTAAATCACTTGTTTTGGGCTAACTGCTAATTTTCAGAGGCAATTAACCAGTAAGTGCTGCTGAAAATGACTGGAGAGCACCTAAAAGCTAAGAGCCGATATTCAGCACTTAACTGCCCAAGGTAACCACATAAAAGTCAGTTCTATCTTTATGCGGTGCCCCATAGCCAGTTAAGTGCTGAATATCGCACTTAACCAGCTATGGTGTAGCCAGCTCCACAAACTCGGAAATTCAATGCTGCAGCCTGGACATGGTCTAGCGTTGAATTTCTGAGCATAATGTCAGAAGAGCTCAGCAAAACGCTGAGGGCCGCCGGCTGAATATTGACCACAAAATTTTACTAAACTCAAATTTAGGAGCTGAAAAGTTATGGTCCTAAATCTGGTTGAAAATAGGGCACAAATATAACTTAGGAGCATCAATTTAGGAACTCAACATTTTCTGAATATTGGACCCCACAAATTTTCGGCCTGTGTACCCCCAACATATTAAAGTGCTATCCTCAGAGTGCTCTAAATTCTGCTCCTTTTTTGACTAAATAATATTTGTGGATGGATAAAGATACATATATCCAGCATTAACCCTAAGATGGTTGCCGCATCTCAAAAAAGATGATACGTTGAAACCTTCTGTTCAGTGTGCTGCTGCGGCTAAGAAAGCAAATAGAATGTTAGGTATTATTAGGAAAGGAATGGAAAACAAAAATGAGGATGTTATAATGCCTTTGTATCGCTCCATGGTGCGGCTGCAACTTGAATATTGTGTTCAATTCTGGTCGCCGCATCTCAAAAAAGATATAGTGGAATTAGAAAAGGTGCAGAGAAGGGCGACAAAAATGATAAAGGGGATGGGATGACTTCCCTATGAGGAAAGGCTAAAGCGGCTAGGGCTCTTCAGCTTGGAGAAAAGGCGGCTGAGGGGAGATATGATAGAGGTCTATAAAATAATGAGTGGAGTTGAACGGGTAGATGTGAAGCGTCTGTTCACGCTTTCCAAAAATACTAGGACTAGGGGCATGCATTTCTTGGGTGTTCTGAAATTTACGCACGTGGTTATAGGATATGGCCCAGTGCACTTAAATCTACATGCCGGGATTTATGCTATGTTTTCGTTGATGTAAATGGATGTGTGTAGTTTTAGGTGCGGAGATATCACCTAAGCTTTTTCTATAATCAGCGACTAAATCTAGGCGCCAATTCTAGAATACGCTTAGTTGGCACTGAATTCAGCACTGATTTTTAGGTGCCGTATATAGAATCTCCCCCTACATGTTCAATTGTCCCAAATATCATTTATAGAAAAACACATACGGGTTTGGTGTTGTTAGCACTGAATACATAAGTGCTTTTCAATGCTGACCTTCCACACTATCATCTTTACACAGAGAACGAGTAAGGTGTCACATACATATGATTGGAAAACCTGATAGGGATTGTCTGGTCCACTGCTGATACACTGATACACTGTATCAGTGTAAAATTACAAAGCTGTTAGCTAAACTTATGTGTCAGGGCTTACAATCTCTATTAGCACTGCTTACAGTGCCCAGTAGGCAGCAGCAGCTCACTGAGGGCAGTGATACAGTGACAACAGCTTTTCTCTGAACTTTTTGTTTCTACATTATGAAAAGAAATAGTCTTCATAATGTATGTCTGCACTCCCTGAAAGCTCTTCCACAAGTAGCTAATAGCAAGTTGATGGCTGTGTTAGCTTCTGTTTTAGTGTCACTGAGATAAACTGGAAACTCTTCTGCTGTAATCCCTTCTCCACAATGACTTCAGGTGGTATGATTTGACAAGTAAATATGCCCTGTCCCCCTACTACTACTACTACTACACACACACACACACACACAAACACACAATTTAAAAGGAATCAAAACAAATATGTTGTTGAAGTCTTTGTTTTGTTAGAACAGAAAATGTCAGAAGAAAACAGCATTATTTACTGCAATTTTTCACTTTATTTTCAAATAAATGCACAATCCCTAATGAGTTTAAAACCTCCTTTCCTATCTCCTATTAGGATACATTTCTTCTTCCCGAGAAGTGTTTCTACAATTACAATTGGTAAACAATGAGGTCAGATCCAAGATGGCCGCACCTCCCTGATGTGCTCACAGTAAATCTGTCTGGGTCCTCAGCGGTTTTTCCGCTATGCCGAAATGATGAGGCAGATCCACTGCTAGAGCCTCCCAGTGTGTTATTGTCCCTAATATCGGTCTAATAGATGTGTTTGCATGAATGTCGGAAGGCAGCCGCTAAACTTGCCAAGGCCACTAGGGGAACCCGTGGCATCTCCTGGGCTGGATATCGCTCTTAGTCCTGAAGGAAGAGTCCCTCCTCTACACCCATGCAGTAGCAATTCACCGCTTCTGTTTGAGGTTCCTAATCAGCCAGTTGTTGTGACTGAGGTGAGGATTTTGCCTCCAGAAGAGCTTGTGCTGGTTTCAACTTCTAGTGGAGAGTTGTCTGAAGCCACTTGGCAGAATGCAATGCAAATTCCTTCTTTCTTGTTGGAGAGACCATCTGAAGTTATTCTGGATAATCTTTTGAACTTAATTGTTGATTTAGGGAAGGCTTTATGTCCTCAGATTTTGGGTTTGCAGGAAAAGTTTCTGAGATTGAAGTGAAAGTTGAGAAGAATGTGGAAGCATTGAATACTTTGTCCGATCAAGTTGTTAAACTTGAGACCGATTTTGTGGAGTCTCAAAAAAATGCAAACTGTTATGTGTAATGATCTTGGAAGTCTGAGGAGCAAAATAGAGATGTCTGAAAACTTTATTAGATGAAATAATTTGTGCTTCTTGAATTTCCCACTTGCATTAACAGTTTCACCTAGAGATATACTCAAGAGATACCTTAAAGAAATCATGGGGGTCTCTGAAGATAATTTGCCACCTTTTACTCAGGTTTACTATTTACCATCTAATCCTTCAGAAAGACAGAATAATTTGGAGCAGATTGAAGGTCCTTTGGATGTCTTGGTAGTCTTGGAACTTTCAGATATAGAAATGGCCGCAGCTGCAACCTTGGTTGCAACTGTACATAAGTAATGCCATACTGGGAAAAGACCAAGGGTCCATCGAGCCCAGCATCCTGTCCATGACAGCGGCCAATCCAGGCCAAGGGCACCTGGCAAGCTTCCCAAACGTACAAACATTCTATACATGTTATTCCTGGAATTGTGGATTTTTCCCAAGTCCATTTAGTAGCGGTTTATGGACTTGTCCTTTAGGAAACCGTCCAACCCCTTTTTAAACTCTGCTAAGCTAACCGCCTTCACCACTTTCTCCGGCAACGAATTCCAGAGTTTAATTATATATTGGGTGAAGAAAAATTTTCTCCGATTTGTTTTAAATTTACTACACTGTAGTTTCATGTGGCATTAGTAATGGATAAAAAAAATGAAATTGTTCTTTAAGAATAGAAATAAGACCTTTCTGGGACTTAAAGTTCAGCTTTTTCCAGATGTAGCTACAGATACTCAAAAAAAAGAGGTTGACAGTTCCTATTGATAAGACCAGGTGTACTTCAGCTCGGCGCCACTTTCTTTCTCAGATATGCTTGCAAATCCACTGTTAGATATCAAACTGTGAAGTATGTTTTTTTTGTAGCCTTCTCATCTTTCTGCCTTTTTAATGGCTAAGCTTGTGTTACCTCAATAGTTAGTTAACTCTTCATGAATATAATTGTATACTCTTGCACTTCAGGTTATTATTGTTGTTAGTTTTTTTTCTTTTTTTTCTTTTCTCTCTGTTCTATAATCTTGGATCATTACTTGTGGACTTGAGTGATATTTCTTTGTATTTAGATTAATGATGCATATTACCTTTGGGTTTTTTAATTGTCTTGCTCCTAGCACTTTGCTGTGCAAGTGTTTTGATATTTGAAAATTCCATAAATAAATAAATAAATGGCAAACAATATACAAATGAATGGGATGCATACTTCAAGCTTGAAACCAACATTTTGTTCATCTGACTCTTAGCCATAGCCCTGTAGATAATGCATAAGAAACTACAGAGGCAGTCTGCACTGGTGAGAGGGGGGTGGGTGTCAATTTGAAAGCCCTGTGCATGATTTCCATGTGAAAAAGCTGTCTCTTACACATGGAAATGGCATACACATAGAAATCATAACTACATCTATGTTTAGAAAAGAGGTGTGTTGAGAGCATGAGGGAAGAAAATCTAAACATCTTATTTACCCCTCCTATAGATCACACACCATCATCAGTCTCACTTGTCTTTTTAGTTACACGCGTAACTGCAGCATATAGGCACAAGTATTTACACCTGCCATAGAGCTAGTGTAACTGCTCATGCTTAAAGTTATGTGCATAACAACAGACTTAAGCACTTAATTGCCATATAATAATATGGTTTATGGTTTATTAGTTTTAATATACAGCCTTTTGAAACAATGTCAAGGCAGTTTACAAAAATAAATTAGATATGGGAATGGGACTACAACAATTCTGATAGGAAAGATAAAAGCAAAGAGTGGAAAAGAAAAGTCAAACGAGAATAGACACACTGCTGAATCAGAGAGACAGGTAACTGAGGTGAGGTGGAATGTGGAGTCAGAGACAAAAATGCAATTGAAAATAGGTGCGTTTTTAATCAAGCCTTAAATTTAGGGAAGGATAACTCGAGGCGGAGATGTTTTGGTAATGAGTTCCAAAGGGTTGGTGCTCGGTAGAAAACAAGCAGACGATTGTGTAGCATCGAGATGAGCTGAAGACAGAGGAGGCTGACGGAGATGGCGGTCTTCCAGAGAGCAAAGCACACAAGCAGGTATAGAGAGGACAACATGTGAAGACAGATGCAATGGCATGTTGATATGGAAAATCTTATGTGTCAAGGGAAGCACTTTGCTTTGAATTGTATCCTAGAGTCCAATGGTTCCCAAACCTGGTCCTGGAGGCACCCCAGCCAGTCAGGTTTTCAGGATATCCACAGTGAGTATTCATGAGAGGGATTTGTGGATATCCTGAAAATCTGACTGTCTGGGGTGCCTCCAGGACCATGTTTAGGAACCACTGCTATAGTCAATCAGTAGCTAGTGATGCTGTTTCAAGAGCGAAGACACATGGTCAAAGTGGCTCGCCTGACAAAGGGTCCTGATCGCTAGGTTTTGTTCAGATTGAAGTCTTTGATGGACCGCCTGCAGTATCCTGATATAAACAATGTTACAATGATTGCCATTATAGAATTTGCTCTTAGCGCACACACTTTAGTTGTCTAACTTTAGGCAACCTGTACAGAATTGCCCCCTTTATGTTGTATTGGACCAATTTAAAATGCTGTACTGAAGCTTTTGTGAGCATTGAGGCCATTTTGGCCTTATTTTGTTCAACATTCAAATCTGAAGTAGAGATCTGGATTTGAGATTTAAATGACTTGTCTTTCCAAATCCAAATTCAAGGTGAGTTAAAAAGTTTAGGTATACAATTCACAACAATAAAACCTATGCATATATAGGGCAATTTTGAAACTGGCTTTGCTTGCTTTGAGACCCATGTTTACTCTGGGGCCTGTAAATTGAGTTTCAAAGAACTCCTGGCAGAGATGCCTTTATATAAAACCCATGGTGGACTAGTGCAACTCATAGAGTGACTATGTTGCAAGTAGACAATGCACAGGGTAAAGAATGTATGGGGATTTCAAAAAGGAAATCCTTGTATGTACCTAAGGGGGCATGCTGTAACCTTGTCTCCAATGCTGCCCCTTTTCTTCACATGTTGGGAGAAGAATTTTTAAAAGGGATTTCCCCATGGGCAAATGCAAAGTTCATTTGAAAATTACCCATTTAAATCCATTTGAAAATTGCTCACATTCCATCTATTTATCTATTTGTTATAGTGTGTTTGGTAGGTACAGCTTCAAATATAATTCAGAGTGATTTGTTTCCTATACCACCACCTCCTACTCCACTCCCACCAAATGTACAAAATCCAAGTTTGAAGATAGAGAGGTATAAATGAATTGTACAAGTTAAGTAGCTGGAAGTAGGAGTAAGATCTGAATATGGAATTCTTCAATTTACAGTTCTGTGCACAGTATGCTTCAAGCTACATTACAAACCAAGCTATGGCACAGGATGACTTTCACGTGTATATTGCATATATTTTCCAATGCTATCACATTGTCTAAACCTGTCACCATTGCTGCACCATTCTTCAATAAAGCCTGAAGGAAATTCATTGAAAGGGGACCACTGAAGACTGAATCTCCCACTGCACTTGACTTAATATCATTAGGCAGTTATATTATGAGGTCTCTGCTGGTGTATGTTTCAGGTAATTACAACTAATGAGATTCACTCTGAGTGCTAGGCATCCCTCCTCCTCCCTCCCTCCCTGCTTGTCCCTTATTATCTCTACAAAGTTTACCAAACATGGCAAAGGATAATCCTTCCAGGGACCAAACAGGCAGCACAGAGATGTCAGATCTCTCCCACCTTGGATGTCTTGTTAGAATCTTTAAGTGTCAGTTTTCCTAGCTTAATTTGTTTTATGTGTTTGAGAAATGCTTTGTGGAATTCTGTTCACTGGGTAGGGTCTCATTCTTACCTCTTCTTGGCAATGTAGAACTGCTCCTTCCACTGCACTCACTATTAGAACGTGGTTTCTTAATTTGAATAGATAAAAATAAAACAACAAAACTATCAGGGGCAAGACATATGGGAAACTAACTGACAGATGCAGCAACCTTCACATTTCCAACTACTAGAAGATCAGTATATGCCTTGTCCCAAGAGACAGACACGGACCCCTTCAAAGTTCTGACCCAATATTTCAAACAAAAAAACTAGAATTAGGGCCAGCTTTACTATTAGATAGACTAAATGGCTGTTAATAGAGGTGTTCAAGGCAAACATGCTCATTCTATTTAGTTTCCTGTGTCATTTGTAGGAATTTTGTTTAGCTTGTTACAAACATGTTACATAGAAAATTAAGGTACATAAAGGCAATATGGCCTATCCAGTCTGCCCATCCATATCATCCACTATCTCATCCTTCCCTTAAAATTCTCATTTCAGGAATGGGTAGGGGAGGAGGGACTATCCTTAATACATTAATACTACATACTTTTTATGAAGAGTGAGCATACTCTTTGAGACACGGGGTTTGTTTTGTCTATTTTGGGCTAAAAACATGAAATGACTTGGGGGATATGTGTTATTTCAAATGAAAGCACATACTTAGTTGCTTAGGGTGGCAGCTTCATGGGAGGGGGGTGGTGGCTGCAAAGAGCAGCTACAATCAAAGCAAACTAGTAGGTTCTGACAGTTGTACAGAAACAAAGAAACATGAGTGTTCTCAGGATATTTAGTTTAGGGTCATTTGCAGACTCATTTTTAAAAATAATTTATTAAAACATTTTTTTTAGGGTACAGCTAAACAATAATACTTAAGCAACAGCAAACAAGCCCAGAGGCAAGACAGTCATGCTTAAGCCTACCCTGAGTTTCCTACTGGACCAATCATGGAACTGAAACTTAGATTACCAGAAATGCAAGACACAGCCAGACATGGGCTGGCTATAGCAGACTCAAAGGGGCAAAATATTGTTTTCTGGAAGGTAGTTGCCTTCCAACTCAAAGGTCAGAGGCTCAAGGCAGGCTAATGCTTGATAGCTATTAACATTGGGGGCAGTGGCGTTCCTAGCCTCGACAACACCCGGGGCGGATCGCCGATGTGCCCCCCCGGATGCAGCACACCTCCCCCGGTGAAATGACCCCCCTGGGTGCACGCCGCTGGGGGGGGGGTGACGTGGCGCGCGCCTGTCGGCTGCGAGTTCGCTACACTAAATTCTCTCATTCACTGCAGCTCCCTCCCTCTGCCCCGGAACAGGGAGGGAGCTGCAGCAAACAAGAGAATTTAGCGTAGCGAACTCGCAGCTGACAGGCGCGCGCCGTGGCACCCCCCAGCGGCGTGCACCAGGGGCGGACCATCCCCACCGCTCCCCCCTTGGTACACCACTGATTGGGGGGAAATGCTGAAATTTAATAACACTGGAAAGAAACTGTTATTTCAGGTCAGAAACATTTCCCATGTGAAAGGGTTATAGTATGTGGTATAATCAGACTCTGATTAGCATAGGATTCAAACAGGAGTTTTAGGAGGGAAGCTATAAAATGCAGTTACAAGAGAGGAAGCATAAACACAGAAGATCAGGTCTCCACAACTCAAACAATGCAAACCAACACAGTGGAGAAGACAGCAGAGCAGATGGTGGATATTAACAGTCATTTATTTCTAATAGATATGACTCGAAAGAGGCCGTGCTTCGGCTACAGTGCCTGCATCAGGAGTCTGAGAAATATGTTGGATTTTTGTTAGAAGCAGCTGGCAGTGGATATAAAGGAACAGTGAGTGGGGAACCCCACCAGATCCTTAGCTCCCTAGTCATGGGACCAAGGGAGGAGTAGGAGAATTAACTATACAGAAGATGCTAGTCTGTTAATCAGCTGTCCTGAAGTGTTCCCACCTTGCAGCAACCTGTTCAGAGAGGTCAGTTGGACCCATAGCTGTCTCTCTGACTTACAGAATATCCTAAGGTAGAATGTCTGGTCACAAAGAGACTAGATGAGTGGTGGGAAACCTGTGGTCTTTAGGCCATAGGCAGACTTTTGTGGCTTCTAGTGTGGCCTGATATATTTTAAAATGGTATGATATAGAAATAAATTTTGGGGCCCCTTTCTGGGCAGTGTTGGGATAATCATAATAAGTTTAATTTAACCAAAAGTTCTGGGGGAATGGTCCTTGAAACTTAAATATAAATGATGGGGCACAAGACTTAAGGTTTGCCTAGGATATTGAAGACCCTTGTACTGGCTCTGGCTACAACCCTAAAATAATCTCCAGAAAGATTGGTTCTTCACTTAATTCAAGGCAAAACTACTATAGCACAAACAAAAAAAGCCCACAGAAACAGTACTGCTTCTAGTGGCATCCAAACTAAAGCTAGAAACATTTAGAAAGATTACAAAAAAAAATCTACAGCCACTATGTATGTAGGATGAATCAGTGAAAGAAATATCCCCTGTTCCACATATGCTGGTTTTCCAACAACCACCTAATCTGAAGAAAAAAAGGCAAGTTGCTAACAGATATTTTAAGAGAATAGAAAGACACAAATACAGGGCTATAGCAAGGGTATTATACAACTTGGGCAAACTTTAAGCATTGTGCCCTGCCCCCCCTCCATTATCTACTATAATAAAACACACCCTCAACGTTCTGAAGACACGTTCTGAAGACATCTGACGTCACTCTCTGAAGGGTTCGTAGTGGTGAAGCCATCTCTCTCTGCTCATGTCTCCTTGGCCCGCCCTGGCGTCAAACGTAATGACGTCGAGGGCGGAGACATGGCCAGAGAGAGAGATGGCTTCAACAAACGAACCCTACAGTGACGTCACAGACTTACAACATTCCAGGATTCCAGCCCAGCTACCCTCCAACCACCCCTCGACGAATGGCCCCGCCACAATCGCGGTCGTAGTCGTCATCAACGCCGCTCCCCCCCTCCACTCACCCCCCTCCGTCTGCCAACGAAATGCCGGCCGGCTCCTCACAACGCCACTGACCTCTGTGTCAAGGCCCTGCAGCATGCAACAGCTGATCGTTTCACTTCACCCCTCCCTCCTTCCCTCCCTGTGGGACATGGAGGGAAGGAGGGAGGCCCAAAAGGGACCGATCAGCTGTTACCTCTGCTGCAGCGCCTTCACACGCATGTGAAAGGCGCTGTGAGGGCTCGACCCCATCACCCAACCAACGCTGACCCCCCTCAAAACCCCAGTACCCCCTCCAAGCCCTCACCGCCGCTGCAACACACCGTGAGCCTATTTAGCTCCCTGTAAGCAAATTTGGTTGATCTCTGTTTCCACTCTCCCGCCTAGCCGTCATTTCTACACACTCAAAATAAAGCAACCAAACCTGTTCTTTATTCTTCGTCCATCTACAGCGCTTTCATTTGGACCCCTCCAAGCCCCTGACCCCCCTCCAAGCCCACAGCCACTCCCTCACAGTTCCACAATCGCAACCCCCCCCCCCCCAAACATTCATACACAAACACACACTGTGTAGCACCAAAAAAAAAAACCCACACACACCAAAAACATGACCAGAGGAATCCCTCACTTTCAACCCATCACCACAGGAACACAGCCCCCTTAATACACAAACTATACCATGGAAAAACAAAGTCTCTCTGTCTCTCACTCACACACACACACACCCAACACACAAGATCATACACAAACTCTGCAATGGTGAATCTGGATCTCCGTCTGCCATTTGGCACTGGAGCACCACAAGTAGGCGGCGGATGACCGCAGGGCCCTGCAGAACACCAGGACACTTATGGACAAAGTGGTGAGTTACAGGGGAGTGGGAAAGGGGAGGGAGGACAGCCTGCAACTCAGAGGGGAGGAAAGGAGGGTGTGGGACTCGGAGGAGAGAGAGGGAGACAGCAATGAAGGGGGGGGGACCCTTGCTAGCGCCCGTTTCATTTCAGGCAGAAACGGGCCTTTTTTACTAGTTTTTTATAATGTAAGCCAACAATCATGGTTATCCTAACATCACTCATCATGGAACAAAATTATTTCAAATCCCCCAAATCAGATGGTATTCAACCCAGAGTTCTAAAAGAATTCAGACATGAAATTAGTAATGTATTTATTATTACATTTGTACCCCGCGCTTTCACACTCAAGGCAGGTTCAATGCGGCTTACATAATAATATGGATTACAGAGAATTGATAAAGAGAAAATAAGTTAATTAAAGCAGAATAATAAAAGAGATAGGTAGGTACAGATGGACAAGGGTGAAGGGAGTAGGAGAGGTGTAGTTGAGCATTGGAGGAGGGGTAGAGGAGGCGGGATGGGATACGGGAAAAGCATAGGAATATTTGGTGAGAGATGTAGACTGGGTCATTGTCGTAGTCTCCTGGATATGTGTTGGGTAATTTGCAAAAAGGCTGGGGCATTTGCCAAGTCTTACTTCTAAGACTGAGCTAAAGGGAAGGATTGTTCCACTGGGATTTTCTGGGTACATCCCAATGACCTGGACTGGCCACCATGGATAATTGGCATGCTCCAGCAGGGCAGTTCTAATATAAGACATGGGGGAGGGGGAATTCCCAGATATTGTGAATGAATGCTTGTAGTACTGAAGCCAGAAATGCAAAAAGAGAGGAAAACCCCTTGACTATCACACAGTACCTGCACATGACAGTGAAAACATGACACATGATTTGGGTATGCATAACTATGGAATACTATAACACTTACGCCCTTGACCATAGACTGTCAGAAAATCACATTCTAAAACACCCACATCTATTAACAGCCTATGTAACCCCTAGGGGTTAAAATAAAATTACCTGAGTCTGCTGGGGCGGTGACCCGGAAAGCAAGTGGGCTGCAGCTGGGCATGTGGTTAGCTGGCACGTGCTGCAGGGGTGCCTCAAGGAGGGAGAGACAGCTGACAGCATGAGCCAGATGCTGGCTCATGGCAGAGCTGTGCAGTGGGCACGTGCTAGAAAGAAAACTGAAAATAAAGCACTCCAGGACTTTAAAAAGGTATGAAAAATATGTTTAAATTTTATTTAAATGCTGTGTAAGGTTAGAATGTTATGATTTATTGTAAAATTTGTGTTTTGAAGCTGTTTAGTGGACTGTATGTTAGTGCAGGGGCTCGTGCTGGGCTTGTGTCATGTTATGACCAGGGGAGTAGCCAGACCTTGCCGAGAGGGGGGGCCAGAGCCCGAGGTGGGGGGCACTGTTTAGCTGCCCTCCGCCTCCCCCCAGCCGCCGCCACACTGGACCCCCCGCCGCCGACCCCCTTGAACCCCCCTCCCGCCACCAACCCTCCCTCGTCTTCGATGCTCGCCCTGCCCCCGCATCAGATACCTTGTTTGCTGGTGGGGGTCCCTGAACCCCGCCAGCCGAAGAGAGTCTTCTTCAGTGCCGGAGTAGCGCCTTCGCTCAACGAAGTTCCTGATGCGATCAGCTGTTTCTGATGCCTTACGTCCTGCACCATGCTTGTAGCCCTGTGCAGGACGTAAGGTGTCAGAAACAGCTGATCGCACCAGGAACTTAGTTGAACGAAGGCGCTATTCCGGAGCTGAAGAAGACCCCCGCCAGCAAACAAGGTATCTGATGCGGCGGCGGGGCGGGCAGCGACGGTGGGGGAGGGTTGGTGGCAGGAGGGGGGTTCAAGGGGATCGTCGGCAGGGGGCCAGGGCCAAATCTATGGGGGCACAGGCCCCCCTCAGGCCCCACGTAGCTACGCCACTGGTTATGACATAGTAAAGGCTCTAAACTGTGTGTTGAGGCAGTTGGGAGGTAGGTTTGATGCTGAATAGACCTGTGTTAAAGGTCTCTGGTCAGCTGTGAGGAAAATTCTGTGTTAAAATGGATTAAGTGAATTTTAGGAATTTAATGTGTGTTGAGAAGTGTGACTGTATTAATTAATTAATTTAAAAAGCCTCCTGCATCTTTTAAGGCTTATAAAGTTGCGGCTAAGAGCTGTTTGGAAAAGCTGCTGTTTTAATAATAAAATAATTTGATATATCAAACAATATTATTAATAGTTTGATAAGCTGGTGAGGCTTGTTTAGTTAAAAATATGTAACACTGAGTACTTATGACAAATGTGTTTTCTGCTGTGCACATCTAAGTCTGTTATTCTGAAGTGGGTTCTGTGAGAAATTATTAATTGGAAAACTTCTGCTGAACCTTAGAATAAACTACTTTGAAAAGAAAAAGTAATTAAATTGATTTAAAAATACAGTGGACTTTAGAGCAGCTGTGGGCTGTTCTGTTGGAGTAGACTAAAGTCTCTGAATTGTATATCAATTTCAGTAGTTCTGTGAGTGAACGAGTTATACTGAGAATTTTAAAAATCCTTTAAAAAATTATTTTTGGGAGGGATAGAATAGGGTTAAAGAATTATACATTCTTTTTTACTGGGGAAGCTAGATAGGGAAGTAATTCAAGAGTTATCTAATAGGATTACGTTAATAACTGAATTAGTTAGGGTTTAGGTTTTTTTAGTTTTTAAAGTTCAGCGTAGTAGGTACTCTGGACCTGGTTCCTGGTTCCTGTTGTCATCATGAATAAGGTACCCAACGATAAAAGAAAGGTGAAGACCCGAAGAAATACAAGAAAGCTGGACGAAATAGCTCACATTACTTAATTCATCTACAGAAAGAAGTACATAGAGGAACTGACACACAAGAGACTAACTAGAGGGACAAAAACAAAAACATATATTTAATACTTACCTGCTCCTTTGATGAATAACCTGAAAAGTAAATAAAAATAAAGAATCAATTCTTACAAATTAGAGGGATTTTAAAATGAACTATTGATGTTAAATGCATGTTTAAATATAAATCTTTGCTTATTTTAAAATTGATACTTATCTGATAGGTTTCCATTGTGTTCAGTACTGAAAGGGGTTGGTAGTCTGTGGAGAAACAAAGACATTGTCAAATGTAGTAGAAATTTGTTGTTAAATTAATAGTTTTGAATAAATTATTTAACTTTAAAGGTAAAACATCTGCCTAACCGAGTTATTTATTTTAGATTTATTCCCCTCCTATTTTAAAAATAGGAAGGCGAGGCTAGTGACAATATTTGGACCTTTATCTCTGTTTTGGTGTGGTATATCTGAGGTAAACATTTGGGTACAGTAAGATATACTTACATCCTTGAAGGTGAGGTCATAGTAATCTCTTATTAATTTCTAACTATCATTTAAAATAGCCACAACACCAAAGGAATGTAGGGTGGCCAATGCAATGTCAACAACAATAACAAAGGCTCTAGGACGATCCAGGAAAGTATAGAAAAGCAAGTCTGATATTGCTGTTAAGCAAAATGGTGGAAGCAATTAAAAAAAAAAAAAACTATTGATCATATAGATAGACAAGGTTTAATAGAAATGCATAAGCTTGGGTTTAGTAGAGGAAGTCTTGCCTGACCAATTTATTAGATTTCTTTGAAGATGTAAGCAAACATATGGATAAAAGGGAGCTCATTGATTATAGTATATTTTGATTGTCTGAAGTCATTTGACAAAGTCCATCATGACAGACACGGAAATTAAAAAGTCATAGGATAGGAGACAGTGCCCTTTTGTGGATTGGAAACTGGCTAAAGGAAAGGAAACTGAGTAGAACTAAATGATCAGTTTTCAAAATGGAGAAAAACAAAGTCAATAGAAAGTGTCCCAAGGATCTATGCTGAGATTTGTGCTGTTTGACATACTTATAAATTATCTGAGGAAAGGAGCAATGAGTGAATTGATAGATTTGTGGATGATGCAAAATTATTCAAAGTCACTAACACAGAAGAGGATTTTGAGAAATTTCAGGAGTATCTTGTGAGACTAAGAGGTTCAGCATCAAAATGGCAGATGAAATTTAATGTGGACAAGTGCAAAGTGATGCATGTTGGGAAGACTAATCCAAATTATAGCTACATGATGCAAGGTTCCTAGGAGTCATCACTGAAGATAAGGATTTAGGGGTATGTTTACTAAGATACTGTAGCATTTTTAATGCACCTATAAAGTTAATAGCGGCCATTTTCTGATACACAGGGTTATATGCAGGATGAAACGAGAGCCTCTTCCTTGATAAAGCTTTACGCGAAACTTGGCCATGTCGGCGGGGGTTCCCTGTTATTGTTAAATCGCTGCTTTCTACAGATAAGTGATTGCTTAAAAATAATGCACATATGTATTGATGTGAATTTGCACAGTTTTGATATATAAGATGTAAGAACATCGATAAAAAGAAAACAGAAATAAGGGGACTATATGAGGATTTGCTCCACACCAGTTCGCCTGTGCGAAGGAACAATATTGTTCATATGGTTGTGGGAAGCAGTTAATCTGATTATCCCCATATACTAGATGCTGTGAAATCCTGCTTTAGATATAACTGTTTGGGACATTTAATATTTGCTCCTATAAAGTTAAGGCATGTTAAATGCTAACACGCCAATACATTTCTATAGGCATGTTAGCGTTTGACACATGTTAGCATGTAACCAGTGGTGTGCTGGAGCAGGCTCTCACAGGCTCGCAAGAGCCGGTTGTTAAGATTTTAAGAATTTTGGGAGCCGGTTGTTAAAGTAGGACCCTCCATGGCTACTTTAACAACTGGATCCCAAAATGTGGGCTTGGGCCCCCTGCTGAATTATCTTTTACTTTGCTGGTGGGGATGCTGAGCCCTGCCAGCCAAGTAAATAGACTACTGCTGCTCCCCGCTCCTTGTTTCCAGCTCTGGGCAGCAGGCTGGGACTTCTCGAGCATGTGAGAGAAGTTCCAGCATGCTGCTCAGAGCAAGAAGTTGGGAGTGGTGACAGTCCATTTATTGGCTGCCAGCAAAGGTATGCCTAGCATGCCCACATGAAGGGAGGGAGGAGAGAGAGGCAAGTGTTGCTCCCCCCCCCCCCCCCGGCCACCCCTGGCCCTTCCAACTGCAGAGCTGGCTACGTCCGGAGAAAGAGCCTGTTGTTAAAAATTTACCAGCACACCCCTACATGTAATGCATGTTAAAAATGCTAACATGCCTATAGTGCACCTTTGTAAACACAGGCGTTAGTGTCATCATGGACAAGATATTGAAATTTTCTGCACAGTGTGTGGCAGTGGCCAGAAAAACAAACAATGTTAGGTGTTATTAGGAAGGGAATAGAGAATATCACAAAAGAATATCATCATGCCTTTGTATATGAACCTACCTTGAAAATTGTGTGCAATTTTGGTAGCCACATCTCAAAACAGATACTTGAAAAAACAAGTGGAGTGACCACAGTTGCAGATGGCATAAAAATTATTCAAATATATTAAATTGGATACACAATGTAAGAAATTGCAGGAGGAACTAGGGAGACTAGAAAACTGGGCATCCAGATGGCAGATGCAATTTTAATGTGGTGAAGTGAAAAGTGTAATTATAGCTACACATTGCTAGGCTCCAAATTAGGAATCACAACTCAGGAAAAGAGTCTAAGCATTGTCATGGACAATATGGTAACCTTTTGCTCAGTTTGCAGCAGCAGCCAACCCCCCCCCCCAAAAAAAAAAAACAACAACAACAAAAAACCCAAAACAACAACAACAACAACACAATGAAAATGCTAGAAATTATTAAGAAAGAAATAGAGAATAAAGCAAAGGATTTCTTAATGTCACTATATTGCTTCATGATCTGACCATACCTTGAGTATTGTGTGCAATTCTGGTTGCCACATCTCAAAAAAGATAGTAGAATTAGAAAATGGTCAACAATAATAATTCTCATATGGAACAACTCTCACATGAGGAAAGGCTAAAGAGGTTTTAAGCTATTTAGCTTGAGGAAGATGTTAGAAGGGAGATATGATAGAGGTCTGTAAAATTCTGAGTGGAATGAAATAGGTAAACCTCAATCAATGCTGTACTCTTTTCTAAAGTATGGAGCTTAGGGGACACACAGTAAAGTTACAAAGTGATATATTTAAAAAAAAGTAGAAGAAAATATTTTTTCACTCTATGCATGATTATGATTTGGAACTCATTGTCCTGGATGAATAGTTTATAAACTATTATTAAGGTAGAACACTTACACCAGCTAAAAATGTAACATGGAAATTATCTAATTTTGAGATCCTGCCATGTACGTGTGGATCTGGATTGGCCACTGTTCATTATATGTAATGCACTTAAAGATAAGCAGAATATAAATCAATAAACCATACTGGGCTGGATGGTCCTTTGGTCTGACCCAGTATGTCTGATCTTAAGTATTTTTTCGTACCCTGAATAATTAAGCTTTAGAATTGTTGCAGGAAGTAGTCAAGGCAACTGATATATTAGGGTTCAAAAAAGGTTTGAAAAAGTTCCTGGGGAAAAAAATGATTAGCTACGAGAAATGTTTCTACTTGAACAATCTATCAGGGTGGAGAGAGGATGCTTAACTTGATGGACCTTTGACTCTGCATAACTTTGTACCTTTGTTCACAGAATAATACATGGTCTAGCTCCGAGCTATATGTCTGAACTAATCGACTTACCAATTAGAAACACAATTGAATCAGCCAGAACGTACTTAACTCTTCACTTCCCAAGTTGTAATAGTCTGAAGTATAAATCAACATATGCATCAAGTTTCTCTTACATATGCACACAGCTCTGGAATTCTCTACCAAAATGCCTGAAATCTACGAATAATCATCTAGAATTCCGAAAAAACCTAAAAACTCACCTGTTCAAGAAGACACACCCCACAGTATCTGACATAAATACCGAATAATGAAATAGCATTTTAATCAGGAAATGGACAGTTTTCAAACCCGACGCATGATCACACCCTAACATTTTGTCTGAATCACCCCAACCTATTTACCAATATTTCTTTACTGTATTTGTCACTGTAATAGTACCCCTATACTGTATTTGTTCACACCGGAGTCTGTAACCACCTCTCCGGAGCTATGTAAGCCACCTTGAGCCTACTAATAAGTGGGAAATGGTGGGATACAAATGTAACAAATAAATACATAAATAAATAAATCCTCTCATGAATGCAGAGAGAGGTAGTTGAAACCATTTCCTCGTGAACCATTACACTTCCAAAAACTTACTGTGTGACCTATCTCCAAATATACTGAAGTGGCAAGACCAGCCAGTTAAGAATGCCAAGGGAGTGATGGTCAAGGGGAAAGTTGCTTATGGTCATGCTATTGGAGTAGCCTAATGGTTATAGCAGTAGGATGAGGATGAGGGAAACATGATTCAAATCGCACTGTGGCTCTTGTGACCTTGGACAAATCCCTTAATCCTTTATTGCCTCAGGTGCAAAACTTAAGATTATGAGCTTCCAGGGACAAAGAAATAGCTACAAAATTGGTAAGCGGTCTTGGTCATAAAACATATAGGACAGGCTTAGGAACCTCAACATGTATAAACTGGAAAAGAGGTGGGAGAGAGAGGATATGATAGAGATGTTTAAATACCTCAGTGGTGATGATATACAGGAGGTGAGTTTTTTTTCAAATGAAGGAAAACTCTGGTATGAGGTGGCATACGATGAAGTTAAGAGTAAATAGGCTTAGGAGGAATCTAAGAAAATAGTCTTTCACGGAAAGGGTGGTGGATGCGTGGAATGGCCTCCAAGCGAAGGCTGTAGAGACGAGTACTGTGTCAGAATTTAAGAAAGCATGGGACAGGCATGTGGGATCCCTTAGGAAAGGAAGAGTTAGTGGTTACTGAGGATTGGCGGACTGGATGGACCACTTGGCCCTTATCTGCTGTCATGTATCTATGTTTCTATAAGATATGCACTGCCTCCATTGTATCCAGAAGGTCTCATGCATATGCACTGGGGAAATCCTGAAAGCCCGGCTGGGTTGCATCCCTGAAGGACTGAAGTTGTCAGCATGTCAGATATATACTTACAATTTAGGCATGACCACTTATACTAGCCATAGAGCTGGTGTAAGTGCTTGAACTTAGATCGCTAAAAAATGTGTGAAAATAATGTGCTCCACCCAGACTCTGCCCATGTATATGTCCACCTTCAAACTATATACACTCACGTTTAGGGGGTATTCCTCTAAAGGTGCTATCTAGTCTTAGGTGGTTTGAACACATGGTATATTCTAGTCCAGTGTTTCCCAACTCAGTCCCGGAGTACCCCTTACCAGTCAGGTTTTCAGGATATCCACAATGAATATGTATGAAAGATTTGCATATAATGGAGGCAGTGTATGCAAATCAAGTTCATGCATATGCATTGTTGATATCCTGGAAACCTTACTGGCAAGGTGTACTCTGGAACTGAACTTGGGAAACCCTGTTCTAGTCATTTACATGTATAAGCGATCTCTTTATAGAATACCAATTAGTGGAAAAGTATATGCCATGACTTGATGGTGTGTACTTTGCCAGCGGGCTACAAACAAATAGGGCATATAGCTTTTTGTATACATTATAGAATACCATAATTTACATGCAGTCTGGCTAACATCTAGGCTGTGCATTTTCTCCGGCTATAAGGCTGCTGTAAGTAATACACCTTGCATTTGTGTGTGTATTCGGCCACTTACACTAGTATTCTATAAAGAATATTTAAGGATTAGGGGACCTTTCACTAATGCTTAGTGTGGTGGAAGGAGGATAACCAGTAGGACACTGTCATACCGGGGTACAAATTATATCGTAGTAATTAGGGTGGATCGAATTGGTGGAGGGGTAGCATTGTATATTAATGAGAGCCTTGAATCAAATAGATTGAAAATTCTGCAGGAAACAAAACACTTCTTGGAATCACTGTGGATTGAAATTCCATGTGTAAAGGGGAAAAGGATAGTGATAGGAGTGTACTACCATCCACCTGGCCAGGATGAACAGATGGATGCAGAAATGGTAAAGGAAATTAGGGACGCAAACCACCTGGGCAACACAATAATATTGGGTGATTTCAATTACCCTGATATTGACTGGGTAAATGTAAGATTGGGGCACGCTAGGGAGGTAAAATTCCTTAATGAAATCAAGATAGCTTTATGGAGCAGCTGGCAAAAGAATAGGTTGGACCGCTAGATGACCGAGGAGTAAAAGGGCTGATCAGGGAAGACAAAGCCGTAGCGGAGAGATTAAATGAATTCTTTGCTTCGGTCTTCACTAAGGAAGATTTGGGTGGGATACCGGTGCCAGAAATGGTATTCGAAGCTGACGAGTCGGAGAAACTTAATGAATTCTCTGTAACCCTGGAGGATGTAATGGGGCAGTTCTACAAACTGAAGAGTAGCAAATCTCCTGGACCAGATGGTATTCATCCCAGAGTACTGATAGAACTAAAAAATGAGCTTGCGGAGCTATTGTTAGTAATATGTAATTTATCCTTAAAATCGAACGTGGTACCGGAAGATTGGAGGGTGGCCAATGTAACGCCGATTTTTAAAAAAGGTTCCAGAGGAGATCCGTGAAATTATAGACCGGTGAGTCTGACATCGGTGCCGGGCAAAATGGTAGAGACTATTATTAAGAACAAAATTACAGAGCATATTCAAAAGCATGGATTATTGAGACAAAGTCAACATGGATTTAGGAAAAGGAAATCTTGCCTCACCAATCTACTACATTTCTTTGAAGGGGTGAACAAACATGTGGATAAAGGTTTGCTAGTTGATATTGTGTATCTGGATTTTCAGAAGGCGTTTGACAAAGTACCTCATGAAAGACTCCAGAGGAAATTGGAGAGTCATGGGATAGGAGGTAGTGTTCTATTGTGGATTAAAAACTGGTTAAAAGAGAGAAAACAGAGAGTAGGGTTAAATGGTCAGTATTCTCAATGGAGAAGTGTAGTTAGTGGGGTTCCCCAGGGGTCTGTGCTGGGACCGCTGCTTTTTAACATATTTATAAATCACCTAGAGATGGGAGTAACTAGTGATATAATTAAATTTGCAGATGACACAAAGTTATTCAAAGTCCTTAAATCGCGGGAGGATTGTGAAAAATTACAAGTGGACCTTACGAGACTGGGAGATTGGGTGTCTAAATGACAGATGACGTTTGATGTGAGCAAGTGCAAAGTGATGCATGTGGGAAAGAGGAATCCGCATTATAGCTACGACATGCAAGGTTCCACGTTAGGAGTCACCAACCAAGAAAGGGATCTAGATGTCGTCGTTGATGATACGTTGAAACCTTCTGCTCAGTGTGCTGCTGCAGCTAAGAAAGCAAATAGAATGTTAGGTATTATTAGGAAAGGAATGGAAAACAAAAATGAGAATGTTATAATGGCTTTGTATTGCTCCATGGTGCGACCGCACCTCAAATATTGTGTTCAATTCTGGTCGCTGCATCTAAAAAAAGATATAGTGGAATTAGAAAAGGTGCAGAGAAGGGTGACAAAAATGATAAAGGGGATGGGACGACGTCCCTATGAGGAAAGGCTAAAGCGGCTAGGGCTCTTCAGCTTGGAGAAAAGGCGGCTGAGGGGAGATATGATAGAGGTCTATAAAATAATGAGTGGAGTTAAATGGGTAGATTTTGAAGCGTCTGTTTACGCTTTCCAAAAATACTAGGACTAGGGGGCGATGAAGCTACAATGTAGTAAATTTAAAACGAATCTGAGAAAAGTTTTCTTCACTCAACATGTAATTAAACTCTGGAATTCATTGCCAGAGAATGTGGTAAAGACGGTTAGCTTAGCATAGTTTAAAAAAGGTTTGGACGGCTTCCTAAAGGAAAAGTCCATAGACCATAATTAAATGGACTTGGGGAAAATCCACTATTTCTGGGATAAGCAGTATAAAATGTTTTTGTACTTTTTTGGGATCTTGCCAGGTATTTGTGACCTAGATTGGCCACTGTTGGAAACAGGATGCTGGGCTTGATGGACCTTTGGTCTTTCCACGTATGGCAATACTTATGTACTTATGGAATTGCGCTTTATTTAACACTAGGAAAAAAGGCCCGTTTCAGACACAAATGAAACGGGCGCTAGCAAGGTTTTCGTCGGAGTGTGAAAGTTTTATAGAGTGTGTGCGAGAGTGAGAGTGTGATAGAGAGTGAATGTGTGAGTGTGTGTGTATGACAGAGTGAGACTGGGTGTGAGTGTGTCTGTGTGAGAGAGAGTGTGTGTGTAAGAATAAGAGTGTGTGCCAGGGGCCCCCTCTCCCTTCCAGTTCCAGGGGGCACCTCCCTCCCCCTTCCCTCCTAGTCCCAGGGTTTTTCTCCCCCTCCCCATCCCTCTCAGTTCCAGGGTGGCCCCCCCTTCCTCCCTCCCAGTTCTACAGTCAGGCCACCTCCAAGTTCCAGGGTGACCCACCCTACCTCCCAGTTGCAGGGTGACCCACCCTCCCTCCGTGTTCCAGGGTGTCCCTCCAAGTTCCAGGGTGCCCCTCCCCCCTCCACATTGGAGGAGGTGTCCTGTGATCTCATTACCCGCCCTCGACGTCATCATGTTGTGACACGAGGTCGGGGCAGAGACAGATGGCCAGAGATGGAAGACTTCACCATGACGAACCCTGGTCCCTGCACTGAAGCCACGGAGTGAGCTTCAGAACGTTGGAGTTGCAAATTATGTCGGGGTTGGGCGGGGCTGAGGGCGGGGCACCCTAAATCAGAGGAGCTTCAGTCTGGCATGAAGTGAGCTTCAGAGGTGGGAATTATTTATATAGATGTAGGTCGTTAACTGTGGATAAACCAGTGATTCCCAAACCTGGTCCTGAAGGCACCCCAGCAGAACAGGTTTTTGAGATATCCAAAATGAATATTCATGTGAGATATTTGCATGCACTGCATACAAATCTTTTTTGTGAATATTCATTATGGATATCCCAGAAACCTTGCTGGCTGGGGTGCCCCCAAGATCAGGTTTGGGAACCACTGGTATAAACTATTAACATGGCAGACACCATAGTATAGTTATGCTACCTGCACTGTGTTATCTGCAATGCAGCTCATGTACATTAAACAATGTTTTTTCTGAATTAACTGAATGGTAAACTGCTGGGAATGTCCCAGCAGTTAATGTAAATATTTTTGCAAGGACTGCACATTAGTTTTGGCAATTGTGGTGTGCTAACTTCAAAAACCTTAGCACTGTTTAGTGAAAAGGGCCTTAAATATTTATGAGCTTTTATAAGATTACACTGAAAAAGAAAACATTTCTTGCTACACTTTAAAAAAAATGAGACTTCAGAAATTGCTATAACTCCTACAGGGCATCTTCTGCTATGGCTCACTTCTTCCAGGGCTGTACAGTCCTCTCTGGCATACCTCTACCCCCTGGCTACATTTACAAGGGCCAAGCACATATAATTCTAAATTCCTCAGGTTAAGGAACGTGAAATCAAATAGAATTCTGTGGTATTTATTTTATTAAAATATTTATAAACCACTTTCCTGGTAAATGTCATCCATCTAAAACAGTGTACAAACATGTTAAAAACAAGTAATTCCACAAACCTACAAAGAAAGGCAAATAAAATTAAGTAATAACTAAAAACTAACCAGCTAATGGCATTCAGTGAAGGAGTCAGTTCCAAAAAGCCTCTGAACAACATTGAACAGTTTATAGTTGCCTTGCTTTCACCTCTAATTAGATTATTTGGAGTGGATATGTAATGGGGTCTAAGAGGGGAAGTTATAAAGCTGTGTTAGGCTTTATAAGGCTTATTTTTGAAAGTGATCGGCGGCCATTTCCCGACATAAATCGGGAGATAGCCGGCGATCTCTCAAAAGTGGCAAAATCGGTATAATTGAAAGCGGCTTTTTTGACAGCATCACCGCTTTCCCGTCACCTCGCCGGTGAAAGTTCAAGGGGGCGTGTTGGCGGCGTAGTGAAGGCGGGACATGGGCGGGCATGGGCTTGGCTACCAGATGGCCGGCTTACGCGGATAATGGAAAAAAAGCAGCGTTAATCAGTATTTCGCCGGGTTTACTTGGTCCTTTTATTTTCACGACCAAGCCTCACAAAGGTGCCCCAACTGACCAGATGATCACCGGAGGGAATGGGGGATGACCTCCCCGTATTCCCTAGTGGTCACCAACCCCCTCCCACACTAAAAAAAATATAAATAAAAAACTTTTTTTTCCAGCCTGTATGCCAGCCTCAAATGTCATACCCAGCTCCCTGACAGCAGTATGCAAGTCCCTGGAGCAGTTTTTAATGGGTGCAGTGCACTTCAGGCAGGCACACCCAGGTCCATCCCCCCCTACCTGTTACACTTGTGGTGCTAAGTGTTGAGCCCTCCAAACCCCCAAAACCCACTGTACCCACATGTAGGTGCCCCCCTTCAACCATGAGGGCTATGGTAATGATGTAGAGTTGTGGGGAGTGGGTTTGGGGGGGATTTGGGGGGCTTAGCACCCAAAGTAAGGGAGCTATGCACCTGGGAGGTATTTGTATATTTTAAAAAAATTTTTAGAAGTGCCCCCTAGGGTGCCCGGTTGGTGTCCTGGCATGTCCGGGGGACCAGTGCACTTCAAATGCTGGCTCCTCCCACAACCAAATGCCTTGGATTTCGCCAGGTTTGAGATGGCCGGTATTTTTTTCCATTATCGCTGAAAAACAAAACCGGCGATCTCAAACCCGGCGAAATCCAAGGCATTTGGCCGGGCTAAACCGTATTAGCGAAAAAAAAGATGGCCGGCCATCTTTTTCGATAATACGGTTCCGGCCAGCTGTTGCGCCACCGCCAAAATACCAGTACCAAGGATCCCTGGTGGTCTCTGGGTAGAAGTGACCTCTAGTTGTTCCTACCCTTCTGGCACTGTGTGGCAAAATAGTGGCCCTAGTGGTAGTCTCACACTACTACCAGTAGGGCTCATTTTTACTTATAAGCCCTTCTATCCCTAGACCACTAGGGATCTTAATACTGACATAAGGGTGAGGGAGGATCCTTTGGAGTGTGACAAGCTTGATCAGGGAGGCCAAGATTGGGGAGGGAAGTCTTCAGGGCTTTGGATCAGGGGGGTTGAGTGAGGGATGCCCAGATCAGGGGGGATCTTGTGAGGTAGAGAGGTTTGGCTCATGAGGATTCCAAAATTAGGGGAAGAGGCAGGGGTGTAGCCAGACAACAGATTTTGGGTGGGCCTAGATAAGACGTGGGTGGGCACCAAATGTTCTCCCCCCCCCCCCCCCCCCCCACCACCACCAAAAAAACATCTCAGCTGGCAGGAAAATGCTTCTTTCCACCTTGGTAGTCTGCAGCAGGCATGCATTGAAAACTGAGCAGATGCTAGTATTGTGGAGAGTAGAATTTTGTTACTATCAGGGAAAGTCTTCAGCTGACAGAGATTGGGATCTCCACCAGCTACCGCTAAACATGTGCTACTGTTGGGTGGGCCTGAGCCCTAAGTGGGTGGGCCATGGCCCACCCAGGCCCACCTGTGACTATGCCACTGGGAAGAGGGATTTGGATTGTGGGGGATCTTGAAAGGGAGACAGGCTTTGGATCGAGAAGTGTCCAAATTGGGGTACATGATCTGGAAATCATGTCAGGGAGCACTAGGCCACATCTTAGTGGCCTGATGTTCCCAGGCTGCTACTAGAACAACACAGCTTGCAGGGTGGCTCACAAGCAATGCTATTTTTTTACCATGAGATTCAGCAACCTGCTGTTCTGCGATACCATAGATTGCTGTTTCCCATGGTAAGTCAAGGTGTGGTAAAAGCTTGCCTTGATAACTTCCCCCCTAAACAGGCAGGAGAGACTCCGGTCTTCTCTTATCACTGCAGCATTACGCAATTAGTTTTAGGGCGGCACAAAGGACAAAGTCAAGGTGGAGCAGGCAGTTATGTGGCACTGGCCATATTCAATGTTGTGCCTGCATAGTTAAGTGGACAGAAAGGCAGTCTTATCTTTGCCCAGTTAGCTATGGGAGTGCTGGAACTGAATATCGTCCAGCACCCACACGACTTCTGGGTCCATGGCTGACAAGAGTACTCAGTGCTGGTACCTGGGCATGATGGCACAAGCATTGAATATCCAGGCTTAACAGTGCCTCCAGGTGTGAGTGGCTTCAAAACCACTACCTCTACATGCTGAATATCGGCCCATTTGTTGTTATAATTGTAATGGAAGTAGAATAATTTTACTTGTTATGAAACTCGTTCTTTGGCAAAGAAACAAAATTAAAACATACTTATAATTTACACAGTTTTTTTTTTGTTGTTGTTAATATTCCTATTCAGGTTATACAAGAAGTGCTAAAAACAGCTACACTGTGAATTTCACTTTCATCTGTTGCCTGTAGTTAGGGGCCATTTTACTATGCTGCAGTAAAAGGGGCTCTGAGGCAGTGGCGTAGCCAATATGGGGCCATGGGGGCCTGGGCCCCCATAGATTTGCCCCTGGACCCCCCAGTCGACGACCCTCTCGACCCCCCCTCCCGCCGCTAACCCGCTATTGTCTATCTTTGCTGGCGGGGACCCCAGCTGAGCCAAGGTCCTCTTCTTCCCAATCCCGCGCAAGGCTTCGTTCTAGTCTGATGTCCTACACGTTGCACGTGCAGGACGTCAGACTCACAGAAACAGAACGAAGCCATCTTGCAAGGCTTCGTTCTGTTTCTGTGAGTCTGACGTCCTGCACGAACAAAGTGTAGGACATCAGACTAGAACGAAGCCTTGCACGGGATTGGGAAGAAGAGGACCTCGGCTCAGCTGGCGGGGGTTGGGGTCCCCCGCCAGCAAAGGTAGGCAACGACGGGTTGGCGATGGCGGCTTGGCGGTGGGAGGGGGGTCAAAGTTGGTGGCGGGGGGGTTCAGCAATGGCAGGGGGTTCAGCAATGCTGGGGGGGGTGGCGCCGGGGGGGGGGCTAAAATGTGCCCCCTCACCTCGGGCTATGGACCCCTCTCCCACTGAAGTCTGGCTACGCCCCTGCTCTGAGGTGTCCTCAGCATGTGGATTTACCATGTGCGGAGGCCCCTTTTACTGCAGCGGGAGTTTTGTGAAAAAAGGAAATGGCTGTGCGGTAAGTATACACTTGCTGTGCGGCCATTTCCTGGGGGCTCCCGTGCTTACCCAGCGGTAACTGGGCAGCATGCGGCACTGCCCGATTACCACCAGATAAACCCCTGACGGAAATTATAAAAAATAATTTCCAGTGTGCTGGAAATGGTGCATGGTGAGGGCTGCACTACAGCTGACTGCTGCGATAGCCAGCGGTAGTG
Source organism: Microcaecilia unicolor (assembly GCF_901765095.1). Classification (NCBI taxonomy): domain Eukaryota; kingdom Metazoa; phylum Chordata; class Amphibia; order Gymnophiona; family Siphonopidae; genus Microcaecilia; species Microcaecilia unicolor. The sequence goes on along the minus strand of NC_044037.1, from coordinate 69,954,029 downwards.
CCAGATCGGTGCAATAAAGTAGCAGTAACTCTGCCACCGCTTTGTAAAACGTCCCTTAAATAGCTACTTTCTGTAAAAGAAACGGACACTTAAAATATTAGAAAATCATTATCCTAAACTTCAATCAATAAATTTACCTAGAGTTTCTTTGTATATGTAAGCAACAATTAATTTCAATGACATTGGTCGAAACTGAGCTGTCTTTCATTATCTGGATTGCTTAGACTTTTAACCCCATAGAGTCTCAGCTGTGTAGTGAGAAGGCTGGCTCAGAACTTTTTAAGTTGATTTCAATAGTTGAAATTTTTTATTTTTGATTCTGTATTTTTTTCTTTACCCTATGTGTTATCATATACCCTGCACAGTCTATTTTTTCGTTTACTAGTTCTGAATCGGTTTTGGGCGATGCAGCTCTCCCTCTTTCTTTTCTAGAGTAACTTACAGTGTGTTGTTTTTGGCTTCCTTGAAGGCTGCCATTCTTCTCGCTACAATATTATCTACTTTTAAAATATATATATGTTTTTAGTTACATTTGTACCCCACGCTTTCCCACTCATGGCAGGCTCAATGCGGCTTACAAATTGTATACAGGTACTTATTTAAGTCATGGATACAGAGCTATTATATTCTTGCAGCATAAATACACTGTCCCTTTTTTTTTAACATTACCTATGTGTCTCGCCATGAGCACCAAAGAGAGAATTGTATTTTTAGTTTTATAACTTTCACAGCTTTTAGAGAAAATACTTTTTTTCCCCCACAATTTTACAATTCCTACCCAAGCTCCTCTGATTGGTTTGGAGAGACACCATTTGATTGGATGGTACATCATGGTTACTTGGAAACTGTAATATCATAATTCTCTCAGTAGTCATTCCTGGACCAGATCCTGAGACTGAATGTCAACTTTCAGATGCTGAGAAACCCCCAGCTTTTACCCTGCAGGCTGTGGCTTGCTTTGCATCAGAAGGAACAAAGAAAGTGCAGGATCTGCACACACAGCTTCCCCCGTTACAGTATTTACACCCTTTGCTTATTCATTTTTCCTGACTTTCCATTCTTTGAAGAACCTGTTCGGCAACCAGCACTACATATATCACACAAAATAAATAATAGGAAAAGAGAGGGCTGAATTACAGCTGTGGACAGAGAAGGGTCTGAGTTAAGCTGTGAGTTGCCATAGAAACCAGCAAATAAAGCGTGCTGCAGGCCCCTCAAGAATGCTGCCCCTAATTCAGAAACCAGGAGCAAGACAATTAAAACAAAAAAAGAGGGGGACAAAAAGGTTCTTGGAAAGGGTAGGGAACATAGGAAGAGCGGATAAAGCACAACAGAAGTGAAAGCCATAGCTTATTATAAAATATGTTCCTTTGTTTACATAAGAGATGACATTTATCCCAGACCCTATATTCGAGGGAGATAAGTGTGTGAAATTATTCCTTCAGGGGATGCCATGTTCTTAGAATTTAAGAACTGAGATGTGTTTTCACCATATTGTAGTATTCATTCAAGAAAGCATTTCGTTGCCGTGCCTGTCTATGTGTCTCGTGGATTTTCCCTCATGAAATAGACCTTACAAATCTTCCATCCAAGCCGATGCTCTGTTTTATTTCAGCCTGTCTCCTAAGTCCAGATAAATATTTTAGCACTGTATGAATTACTAATCAGAAGGTGTAAGTTCTTTAGTTCTGGGTTTTTATTAGTGACTTTGCAATTCAGTGGTACAACTTCTAATGCTGCAGAGGCATCTGCATTGCTCTGACTCTCAGCCAAGGAGTGCTGTTCTTTACGGAACAGACAATCACTAGTTTAGGGCACTCTGTATTTCTAACTACATGGAACGCATTAGAAACCTGTGTTTCTTAAAACCATTCTTAAGAAGGCCGGAGAGCTGACTAGCAAGCAGCCACACATAACATGGCGGCTGCCATGTGGTAGCTCCCTGGCTCAGGCCATCCTCCCATTTCTGGCTTCGCCGCCAGAGAAGTGATGTCAGAAGAGATTCAAGCTGTGATTGGCGGGGACGTCAGAAAGGGGCAGGAGCCAACCTGACTGCGGCAAATTCCAAATAAAGAGCCGCCGGAGAGGCAAGGGAGCCTCTTTAGCGGTGAAGAGGCGGATTGCTTCCCCTCCTTCCCTACCTTGGAACCCCTCAGGAGCTCCCAGGGCCGTGCTAACAAGGTAAGCAAGGTAAGCATGGCAGGGGGGCGCTTCCCTCTGGGGGGCGCCGCCTCACCATGCTTACCTCGCTCGCCCTTCCGCAACACCCCTTTTCTTTTTTTCTTTTTAAATTTACCTCCGTGGTGGCGGTTCCAGCAGCGCAGCGTCAGGGAAGGAGGCGGCGCTCCCGACGTCTCTAGCCTTCCCTTCGCTGTGTTCCGCCTTCTTCTGACGTCAAGGATGACGTCAGAAGAAGGCGGAACACAGCGAAGGGAAGGCTAGACATCGGGAGCGCCGCCTCTTTCCCTGACGCTGCGCTGCCGGAACCGCCACGGAGGTAAATTTAAAAAGAAAAAAAAGAAAAGGGATGTTGGGGGGAGAGAAGAGGGTGGGCAGTTGAACAATAGGAGCGAGAGGGCAGGGGAGAAACGAGAGCTTGGATGCGAAGGGGGGGAGAAGAGGGCGGGCCAGGCTGGGACATGGGAGAGAGAGGAGCATGGATGCGAGGGGGGGTCATGGAAGGGAGAGGGGGAATTGCTGGATAGGGATTAATGGAGGGGGCAGGGGACATAGGAGCAAGGATGGGCATGGATTGGGAGGGCAGGGCTCAGGGAGAGAGGGGAATTGCTGGAAAGGGATGAATGGAGGGGGCAGGGGACAGAGGAGCATGGATGGGCATGGATTGGGAGGGCAGGGCTCAGGGAGAGAGGGGAATTACTGGATAGGGATGAATGGAGGGGGCAGGGGACAGAGGAGCATGGATGGGCATGGATTGGGAGGGCAGGGCTCAGGGAGAGAGGGGAATTGCTGGAAAGGGATGAATGGAGGGGGCAGGGGACAGAGGAGCATGGATGGGCATGGATTGGGAGGGCAGGGCTCAGGGAGAGAGGGGAATTGCTGGAAAGGGATGAATGGAGGGGGCAGGGGACAGAGGAGCATGGATGGGCATGGATTGGGAGGGCAGGGCTCAGGGAGAGAGGGGAATTGCTGGAAAGGGATGAATGGGGGGGCAGGGGGCAAAGGAGCATGGATGGGCATGGATTGGGAGGGCAGGGCTCAGGGAGAGAGGGTAATTGCTGGAAAGGGATGAATGGAGGGGGCAGGGCTCAGGGAGAGAGGAGAAATTGCTGGACATAGAGGGGAGGGAAGAGAGATGAAGGAGATGAAATGAGGGAAAAGGAAGAGAGGAGAAAAACTGCACATGGATGAAGAAAATAGGCAGAAGCTGAGGACCAGAAATGAAGAAGAAAGGAGGAAAGGAAAGAAATAAATGGAAAGGAAGCCCTGGAAATGGAGTTAAGAGGACAGATAGCAGCAGATTCAGATACTGGGCCAGCATGATCAGAAAAAGAAAGTCACCAGACAACAAAGGTAGATAAAAATCATTTTATTTTCATTTTAGTCTTTGGAATATGTCCACTTTGAGAATTTACATCTGCTATCTTATTTTGCAATGTATAGCAATTTGTTTCTAAGAATATTGCTGACAATTCCTGTCAGTGTGGCAAGTGGTGAGCAATCATTTTCATGGGGGGGGGGGGGGGGGCGCCGCCGCCAACGCCAACTGATAGTCTGCAGGGGGGCGCCACAGACCCTAGGCACGGCCCTGGGAGCTCCACAGGCACAGGATCTATCTTCTGGGTTTGAAAACAGTTATATAAATTGTCAACCCTATGCTGTTTTGTTTACGGATAAAGTAGGAAGCAACCTGTTAGTCAAGTTTTCCCCGGCCAGTACAGACAACTGGTTAATGTTTAGGCAGTCTAAAGTGTTTTAGTGAATTCTCAAATTGTATCATGTTATGAATAAGGATGAATAGGAGTAGAACTGTTAGCTATTTGTTCTTTACCTGTATAATACTTGTTCATATTGTTATGTAGAACCTTTATATGTTGTCATTCCATAATTTCAATGGAAGCAACCCTTCAACTTTGTCACAGCTGGTGGATGCACCCAAGCCTAGGGACTGTTGGAGGTGTTGGAGCAGTGGGTGAAAAGGAGTTCGGTCGCTTGAGGCAAGGACAAGAACACTCACTGGTGGCAGACTGATCACCTAGCTGGCTTTAAACAGCAGGTGGAATGCTGGACTGGGTACTGTGAAAGACTGGAAAGACACACGGCCATGCTGGAGGCGAGGATATGGGTGGCCGCCACATGGACCAGTGAGTCATGCTCCATAGCTGGAAAGGCATGGCGGGGAGAGGAAGTCTCTAATATGTTGGACTCAAGGCTCGGGTGCTTCCTAGGGTTATAAGTTAATGTGTTCAATTTAATGTGTTCAATAAAGCTGTGGCCATTTACTCCCAGAAAATTTGCATTCTGTCCAGTCACTGTGTGCCTTATGTGTGAGGGTCGGGAGCGTGAGTGTGTGCAGCCTGCCTATGTTACTGAGGGTACACAGATTATATGTTAGATATACTAACTCTGACTACCATTGAAAATGAATCTCTTGAAAGACTTATTAATCAATTCTCACCCATAAAAAATACATTACCTAGCAATAAAGGCATTGGAGGGAATCTATAAACCGTGCTGAAACATCGGTGACAGGAAGTGGCAATCTGGGTTGAGTGCTGTTTGTAGAATAGCGCATAAAGCCCATTTCCATGCCAAAAGCTGAGTGCTGGAATTTACGCCAGCTAGAAGCTAATGTAAATGCTTGCGCTCAACTTTGGGCATTTTGCCCGCAGAAGTGGGGCTATTCCATAACTCTTTTTGTAACACCCCTGACATGCTCAAGCCCCTCCCATGGCCACACCCTTATTGAGCTAAGCATGAGAGCAGTTAGTCACCATGCCATGTAGAAATTTTAATGGGTGCCAAACAACAATAATGAGCATTAGGACCCAATTATTGATGTTAATTAGCTCATTAGTCATCTGCATGAACATCAAAATCTTGGTGCCATATGTAGAATCCAAGAGAATATGTAGCAACTAACACCAGAGGCAGCGGAATCCTTTGATTGGAGGGGGGCAAACAAAAACATCTAATGATCCACTCCCAAGCTCTCAAGTTGCTGGTGCTTTCTTGGGCCAAAATATTGGTGGGGCCAGTGGCTCACCCCAAAATCGTCCCAAAGCCCACTACCCACAACTGTACACCACTATCATAGCCCTTAAGGGTGAAGGGGGGCACCTAGATGCGAGTACACTGGGTTTCTGATGGGTTTTGGAGGGCTCGCTGTTTCCTCCACAAATGTAACAGGTAGGGGGGTATGGGCCTGGGTCCGCCTATCTGAAGTGCACTGCAGTACCCAATAAAACTGCTCCCAGGACCTGCATGCGCTGTCATGGACCTGAGTATGACATCTGAGGCTGGCATAGAGGCTGGCACGACATATTTTTAAAGATGTTTATTCAGGGTGGGAGGGGGTTAGTGACCACTGGGGAGTAACGGTGGTCATCTGGTCATTTCAAGCACCTTTTTGTGCCTTAGTGTTAATAAAAACATGTCCGGGTGAAAACGTCCAAGTGTTCGTCAGGGATGTCCTTGTTTTTTTCGATTATGGGTCAAGGACGTTCAAGTATTAGGCACGCCCAAGTCCCGCCTTCATTACACCTCCGACATGCCCCCTTGAACTTTGGCCATCCTTGCGATAGAGTGCAGTTGGAGACGTCCTAAATCAGTTTCAATTATACCGATTTGGACGTCCCTGGGGAAGGACGTCCTTCTCTCGATTTATGTGGAAAGATGGACATCCTTCTCTTTTGAAAATAAACCCAATAGTAATATAGTAACATAGTAAATGACGGCAGATAAAGACCTGAACGGTCCATCCAGTCTGCCTAACAAGATAAACTCATTTTGCATGGTATGTAATTCTTTATATGTATACCTGAGTTAGATTTGTCCCTGCATTTCTCAGGGCACAGACCGTAAAAGTCCGCCCAGCACTGTTCCTGTACTAAAAGTTCTGAAGCTAACGTCGAAGCCCCTTAAAATTTACACTCCAGCCCATCCATATCCATTCAGTCACGATCAGGGCACAGACCATAGAAGTCCACCCTGCACCAGTTTTACTCTCCAAATACCGGCGTCGCCACTCAATCTCCGCTAAGATTCCATAGATCCATTCCTTCTAAACGGGATTCCTTTGTGTTTATCCCACGCATGTTTGAATTTCATTACCGTTTTCATCTCCACCACCTCCCGTGGGAGGACATTCCACATATCTACCACCCTCTCCATGGAAAAATACTTCCTGACATTACTCCTGAGTATGCCCCCCCTTCAACCTCAATTCATGTCCTCTAGTTCTACTACCTTCCTGTCTCCAGAAAAGGTTCGTTTGTAGATTAATACCTTTCAAATATTTGAACATCTGTATCATGTCACCCCTGTTTCTCCTTTCCTCCAAGGTATACATATTCAGGTCGGCAAGTCTCTCCTCGTACGGTTTACAACGCAAATCCCATACCATTTTTGTAGCTTTTCTTTTTACTGCTTCCAGTCTTTTTACATCTTTAGCAAGATACGGCCTCCAAAACTGAACACAGTACTCCTAGGTGTTCAATTTGATTGTACTCTTTCTCTGGAGGCACAAGTTAACACCTTAGCCAAAAAAATATTACTTCCTAATGTGAAAGCTCCTTACCATTCAGTCAGTATGAATGGTTAGTGCAAGCTACTATCATCTCTTGATTACTGCAACTTAATATGCTTGGGCTGCTCAAAGACCTTGCTCAAGAGACTTAAAACCATTCAAAATATGGCAATCAGACTAATCTTCTCATTATCAAAATTTGACATTGTCTCATTTTTTTTATATCAAACTACACTAACTAACTATTGAGGAGAGAGTATCTTTCAAACTGGCATGCTTCCTTTTCAAAACACTACAAGAACTTATCCCCATTGCTCATTTCTGTTTCTCAACCTCCACAAGAACAAGGAGACAGGAAGCTGCTAATTTTCCAGGTTCCCCTCACCTAAGAGTAAGAAGAGACTAGCACTCTTTGAAACATCTCTTGCTGTTCAAGCAGCCAGACTTTGGAAATATATTGCCTGAATATTTTCTCCTTCACAATCATATCTTATGCTCCAAAAGAAGATGAAAAGTTTCTTATTCAATAATGTCAGCAAGCACCCCTCCGTGCTGTCCGTTCACCACCTCTCCGTGCTGTCTGCTCTCCACTCAACAGCTCTCCGTGTGGTCTGTGCGCAACTTAGCACCTCTCTGGGCTGTCCTTCTTCACCCACACAATTGGGGCTAATCCATCTCCTAAGCCAACTGCTCCTGCTCACTTGCAAAAAGTAATTTACAGTACTATTTATTCGGCAGAGTACTTTATTCCAGGGCACAACCAGCGAGAAAACAGCAAGTCCACTGTACTATAGCTGCTGGTCTCGGTGCACCTGGCTTCCCTTCTTCCCCCACCCAACAATCCCCAATAGTTCAGAACAGTTCAGTCTTGAAACTTCACAACTACTTGAAATAAACCTTTGGATCAGTCAATTCCTCTACTCCCTTTCTCCTACTGCTTAGGAGATAGAGGCATTTTCTCCACCCTCGCTTGTCAGACACCAACACTCTGACAACCTCCCACAAAAATGTCCAGACTGGCCTTCTTCAGGTAATTAACCTTTGTCCTGAGCAGAAGAACTCCATTTGCTCCTGCTCAGCCTCCTTCATGACATTTTCACTGTTCTCCTCCAGCTCAATCTCCTCCCACTCCATGGAGTCTTCCCCCACCCTCTCTCCCAGGTGCTGCTCCTTCACTTGATTATCCTCCATCTCCCAATCACCTCCTGACTTTTCTGCCTGCTGGGAGTTGGAGTGCTGTTTCTCATGTTCCCTCCTCCCTTGCAAGTGCTGCTGGGTTCTGTAGTTCTCTTCCTTTCTTGCAAGTCTCCTACCCCCTTTTCCCGGCAGAGAGTGCTCTTCATTTCTTGGCTGACTGCCCCTGTCAGCTCTTCTCTGCTTTCCCTCTACCTCCTCCTTACATACCCCCCCGCTTAAGAACCTTTTACCCTCCCGGGGTTTAACTCCTTCCACCTCCTGACCAGACATTCGGGACAAAATATCAACATTCCCCAATAGTTTCCCTGCCCGATGCTCCACCCGGAACTGAAAGGGTTGTAAGGACAGATACCACCTCATAAGTCTGGCATTAGCGCTTTTCATATGCATTAACCATTTCAGGGGGGCATGATCTGTAATGAGCCTAAAGGGCCGTCCCTCTAAATAGTATTGACACATTTGGGTGGCCCACTTAATAGCCAGACACTCCTTCTCAATTGTGGCATAGCCTTTTTCATGAGGAAGGAGTTTACGGCTCAAATATAACACAGGATGCTCCTCCCCATCATGAATCTGAGAAAGTACTGCCCCCAAGCCCACCCCTGAGGCATCCGTTTGCAGCACAAAGGGTTTGTCCCATTCGACTGCCTTCAGCACCGGATCCTCACATAGCGCTAAACGCAAACATTGAAAGGCTTCCTTCTCCTCCTCCCCCCATTTCAACTGGTTAGGCCGATTCCCTTTTAACATGTTTGTTAAGGGCTCAGCCTGAGAGGCAAAATGGGGAATGAACCTGCGGTAGTACCCGACCAGCCCCAGAAAACTTCGAAGCCTTTTTTTCATTGCCGGATAAGAAAACTCCCTAATACTTTGCACTTTATCCAACAAGGGTTTTACCTGCCCACCCCCCACCTTATAACCCAGATATTTAACCTCCTGCCGTGCGAAGTGACATTTCTGGGGGTTAAGTGTGAGCCCTGCATCCCGGAAAGCTGAAAAACACCTTCCTGACCTGCCTCATGTGCGTATCCCAGTCCTCACTATGGATAATGACGTCATCAAGATAAGCCGCAGCATAACTCTGATGAGGCCGTAAAACCCTATCTAGCAAGCGCTGACAGGATGCCGCTGCAGAGTTCAATCCAAACGGCATCCTCTTAAATTGAAAGAGCCCCAAGGGAGTAGAAAATGCTGTCTTGGGCCGAGCCTCCGCAGATAAAGGAATCTGCCAATATCCCTTGGTCAAGTCCAGCGTAGAAAGGTACTGGGCCGACCCCAACCTATCTAATAAATCCTCAATACGAGGCATAGGATAGGCATCGGGAGAGGAGAGGGCATTAACCTGGCGGAAATCAATACAAAACTGCCAGGTATCATCTTTTTTTGGCACCAGCACCACCGGACTTGACCAAGGGCTATATGATTCTTCAATAATACCATACTCCAGCATTTCCTTCACCTGTCTAATCACCTCTTGTTGTTTAACCGGGGACAACCTATAAAGGTCTTTGCTTAACCACCCGGCCCTGATCTGTAACAATCTCATGCATGCTCAAATGTGTCTCCCCCGGACAGGGTGTAAGGACATCCTGGAACTCTTCTAGTAGTGCCCCAAGTTCCTGCTGCTGACCCTTATTCAACTCCCCTGCAATGTGGGGTTTCAGAGACTTAAAGATGTCCGAGATCTGAGGCCCCAGGTCCTCCTCCTCCATCGACTTAGTCCCTCCCCACAGCACCTTCCTTTCCCTCCACAACTTTAACACATTCACGTGATATGTTTGCTTTCGCCCCCTCTTATTCCTCACCTCATACGTAACTGGCCCCAATTTCCTAGTAATCACCACCGGTCCCCTCCACCTACTTTCAAATTTATGAGGGCCATCTGCTATCATTATTATGACCTTCTCCCCTTCTGCAAACCCTCTCTCTTTCACCCCCCGGTCATAATATGATTTCTGGTATTCTTGACTCTTACCCAATCTATCCCGGGCATAGCCCCCCAACCGTCGCAACCTACCCTTCAGGTCAAAAAGATAAGAGACCACCGTACAGTCTCCTTTATCCGGTGGCACCCATTGTTCTCTCAGAATATCCAAAATTCCCCGAGGGCCCCTCCCATACATTAACTCAAACGGAGACACTCCTAATGAAGCCTGCACACTCTCCCTACATGTGTATAGGACAAACGGCAGGAGGCGATCCCACTCATCCATACAGCTCCCCAACCCTCTACGTAAAAGAGTCTTAAGAGTCTTATTAAATCTCTCTACCAGACCATTGGTCTGAGGATGGTAAGCTGCAGTACGGATATGTGCAATCCCAAATGCCTCCCACACTTGAGCCAATGTACGGGAGAGAAAATTAGTGCCCCTATCCGTAAGCACTTCCCGTGGAAACCCCACCATACAGAAAATGTGAATCAGCTCAGCGGCAATAGCCTTAGCTGACACTGTACGCAGGGGCACCGCCCATGGGAAACGGGTGGCCATATCTCACACCACCAAAATATAGACAAAACCCCTCCGAGACTTGGGAAGCGGTCCTACAATATCCATAGCCAGACGGCCTAGCGGAACCCCAATGCGTGGTAAGGGACATAAAGGCGCCCGCTCTGGCCCCCTCTCAGCTACCTTCTGACAGAGGCCACAGGAATTGCAATACCCTTCCACTTCTTTATAAACCCCTGGCCAATAAAACCTTCTCAAAACCTGGTCCAGGGTACCCTGTGCCGCCTTATGTCCCCCCAGCGGGTGATCGTGAGCTAATCTCATGATCATGCTACGAAACCCCTTGGGTATCACCAACTGTTTCTGACACCCTTTCACTGTTGTCGAGTTAACTCTAAATAGCAGCCCCTTCTCCACCCCAAAATGCGGGAAAGAGCCCCCCTCACCTTCTCGGGCCCTACTCCAGGCGTACTGCAAGGTACCATCAGACTCCTGCTCCCTCTGGAAAGAGGGAAACTGCTCTAGGAGCTTCCCTGGGTCCCTTGGAAAATCTCCTTCCCCCTCGACCTCTATCATGGCTTGCCTTCTTCTCCATTGAGCTCCTTTATTTTGTCGGCTCCCTTTTCTACTTTTCCCCGGAGTACCTAAAACCTCAGGATGAAAGGGGAAAACCTGACCCAAAGGAAGAACCTCCCCACCCTCCTGCTGTGAATGACACTGAGCCCGGGTAGTTACAAAGGCTTTTCCCCCCTTCACATATTGGGAAAACGGAGCCCAGTCCCTCCCCAGTATCAGGTCCTGAGGCAGACGAGACAACACCGCTACTAATATCCGGTGTGCCCCCATAGGCCCTTTTACGGTCACCCAATGTAAAGGATATCTGGTACTAGCCCCATGAATGCATTGAATAGCTACCTCACCATGACTAGACCCTCCCTGATCCTTCTTTCCCTTACTTATACGGGACCATAACCTCCTCGAAAGCATAGATTGGTCCGCTCCCGAGTCTAATAGGGCCGCCACTTTCACCCCCCCCCCCCCCACCTCCACGACCTGGGTAAAGGGATGGGACACCTGCTTATAAGAGTGAGAAGTAAAGCCCTCCTTGGCCCTACAATCTTTCCTTAAGTGCCCTTTATGCCCACACCTATAGCAAATACGATCCCCGGCATACCCAGAGACCTCCACTCCCCTTTCTCCCTTACCAGCCGGTTCACTCCTTGCCTGCAGAGGCTTAGACCCTGTCATATATCTTTCCTTCCCCGCCCGCACCCCTCCCCCACCCACATGCTGGGACTCTAGAAAGCATTCCATACTTTTAACAGCTTCATCCAAGGACCCACAGCCCCGCCTAATCAAATCCCTTTTTAATTCTTCTGGTAAGGCCTCCAGAAACTGCTCCAACACCAGTTCTAACATTACTTGTGTCACTGAGTTTTTTTCTGGTTCTAACCACTTGGTGGCCAAATCCAGTAACTTCTGGGCCAAAGCCCTGGGCGTCTCCCCTTCTGCCCACCTCCACTCTCTAAATTTCCTTCGGTAGGACTGCTTACTTAGCCCGTACCTGTCCAGAATAGCCCGTTTAAGCTTAGCATAGTCCGCAATCTCAACAGCAGGGAGACTGCGAAAAGCTGCCAGCGCCTCCCCGGATAACGCCGGGGCCAGTCTCATAGTCCATTGCTCCCCGGGCCAGGCTGCAGCAACCGCTACCCGTTCAAATGCCCCCAGGTAATCCTCAATGTGTCCTTATCGGACAGCTTACCCCAGGGTAACCAGTTCATCCCCATCAGGCCTCCGGGCAACGGTCCTCCTCCAGTTGCAGTTCCCTCTGGCACTGTCGGCCCAGGCTGTACCCGTGCTCCTCCTTTCAACAACTCCTGACACAGGTCCAGAAGCGGCTGTTGCTGGGCCCTCGACGCGGCCAAGGAGTCCTCCATCAGTTTGTGCGCCAGTTCCTGTTGTTTTTGGAATTGATGGGCCATGAAGGAAAACATCTCCTTTGGATCCAGTGCGCCCGGTCTTCTTCTCTCCTAGACAACACAAAGAAAAACAACCTCCAAGTGCAGCTGCTTTTATAGGCTTGCCACCACAGCCCCACACATGCATCCGCAAAATCCCCTTCCGGCCCTGCTATATGCTCACCGGATAGCCCAGGATTTTGCGCCTTGCTCCTCCTTCTCTTGGAGAACCAGGAAGTTCTGTCAAATCCCACCACTGCCACCAAATGTCAGCAAGCACCCCTCCGTGCTGTCCGTTCACCACCTCTCCGTGCTGTCCGCTCTCCACTCAACAGCTCTCCGTGTGGTCTGTGCGCAACTTAGCACCTCTCTGGGCTGTCCTTCTTCACCCACACAATTGGGGCTAATCCATCTCCTAAGCCAACTGCTCCTGCTCACTTGCAAAAAGTAATTTACAGTACTATTTATTCGGCAGAGTACTTTATTCCAGGGCACAACCAGCGAGAAAACAGCAAGTCCACTGTACTATAGCTGCTGGTCTCGGTGCACCTGGCTTCCCTTCTTCCCCCACCCAACAATCCCCAATAATTCAGAACAGTTCAGTCTTGAAACTTCACAACTACTTGAAATAAACCTTTGGATCAGTCAATTCCTCTACTCCCTTTCTCCTACTGCTTAGGAGATAGAGGCATTTTCTCCACCCTCGCTTGTCAGACACCAACACTCTGACAACCTCCCACAAAAATGTCCAGACTGACCTTCTTCAGGTAATTAACCTTTGTCCTGAGCAGAAGAACTCCATTTGCTCCTGCTCAGCCTCCTTCATGACATTTTCACTGTTCTCCTCCAGCTCAATCTCCTCCCACTCCATGGAGTCTTCCCCCACCCTCTCTCCCAGGTGCTGCTCCTTCACTTGATTATCCTCCATCTCCCAATCACCTCCTGACTTTTCTGCCTGCTGGGAGTTGGAGTGCTGTTTCTCATGTTCCCTCCTCCCTTGCAAGTGCTGCTGGGTTCTGTAGTTCTCTTCCTTTCTTGCAAGTCTCCTACCCCCTTTTCCCGGCAGAGAGTGCTCTTCATTTCTTGGCTGACTGCCCCTGTCAGCTCTTCTCTGCTTTCCCTCTACCTCCTCCTTACAATAAATATGTACTATAATTAGATTTCTCCTTGTTTCCAAAACAACCATTGTAATTCTCAGAGGAATGTTCTGATTTCCACATCCCTTTAAGATGTTTGCAAACTGCTTAGAACTGAAAATGTGTTAGTGGGATATACTGTAAGCCCAAATGTAACGTAATGGAGGCTTAGGGATATTTTCTGTGATTTCTGTTTGTTTTGCTGGAAGAGCAAATGTTGTTTTGATCTGTTTTTATTGTGTATGTAGAAACTGTAAACTGCCTAGGAAGTTTAATAGTACGGTATAGTAACTGTGTAATGAATACATAAATATGATGGGCCAAGGTCAAAGCTGAAAAGACATCTTGGTGCAGAATTCAGTACTCATTCTAAAGTCTATCACCAAGATTGGATGTTGGAATGTAACAACATAGTCTGCAATTAATTAAGAAAATGTTACAGTTTCACCTTCACATTCTCGGTGTGAATGAAACAAGATGAACAGATGTCAACAAGAGGACAACCAATGGAACAAAACAAAACAATAATACCATCTGAAAGGAAAGATGAGGCACACTCCAGTTGTGCTGCAATCTTTATTTCATCAGCAGTAGCTAAGACATTGATAGAATGGAAACCAATTATTGAGTGACTAATTACAGCAAGATATATGATTCAGCATGCTAAAGTCACTGTTATACAGAAGCCCTAGAATATAAGCACAACAAGTCCTACTGCATGCTATAAGATACCATAAACCAAGTCCCAAAACAGGAAATTGATATTAATGGGCAATATGAATGCTAGAGTTGGAAAAGGCAATTGTGACTAAGAAAGGGCAATAGGAAACGTCAATATTGGAATGGCAAAATAATGGCAAATGAGTCATTCAGTTGTGTCAACTGAATAACATAGTCATTGATGGCACAAAGTTCCCACATAAAGTCATTCATAAGTCGCAGGGTGATCACCCATCATGTAGTATGAAAATCATGTATTAATTGGAGGAAGGTGAATTAAATCATTGCACAATGTCAGATTATATAGAGGAGCTGATATATACAGCAACCCCTATCTATTGTTGCAAAAATCCAGTTATGCTTGAGAGTATAGAAATCAAAAGATGTTATCAAGTACAGCAAGGACCAGCAGAATGCAGAGGTGTTCCAAATGCTTATCTCAACTGATTCAAATCTTTAGCAGATTTAGGGGCTCAGTTTCAAAAGAGAAAAATGTCTCAAAAACAGCATAAAAACTGGCATTTGGACGTTTTAAAAAAATCCAAATAATGATTTTCAAAACTCAGATTTGAGATGTTTTTCTCTGCAGTGCTTCCAAATCACAAGGGGCCATGCTGGGGTGGGATTTGGGTGTTCCCAAAACTTGGACATTTTATTCTGCCATAATGGAACAAAGCAAAGATGTCCAGGGCTAAAAGTTAGATGTTTTGGTCTAGATCTATTTCAATAATGCATGTCACAAAAAAGGTGCCCTAAATAACCAGATGACCACTGGAGAGATTAAGTCATGATGCCCTTACTACTCCAGTGGTCACTGACCCCCTCCCCCCCGAATGTGAAAGAAACAGTATATGCCAATCTCTATGACAGTTTCAGATGTTATGACCTGTCCAATTAGAGCACCAACAGGGTCCCTGAAGTAGCCTAGTGGTTGGTGCAGTGGATTATAGAGAAGGGGACCCAGGCCATATCCCACTATATCTGGTATACTTCTGATGGAACGTATGAACTCTCCAAAACACACCAAAAACCTACAGACATAAGGACTATTGTAATGGCTTACAGTTGTGTACAGTATATTTTGGGTGGGTTTTGGAGGACTCACCATACAATATAAGGAGGTAACGGTGAAATGTGTACCTGGCAGTTTTAAGGTGAAGTCCAATGCAGTACCCCCTAGGGTGCCCCGCTGCTCTGCTGGGATATCTGTGTGGCCAGTCTACTAAGAAAGCAGCCCCCCCCCCCCCCCATACATCCCAATGACTTGTTTTTGCACATTTTTCTCTTGAATTTGATTTTCAAATATGGTCCTAAAAGATAGAATTAGACATCATATCGAAAATGCCCCTCTATGTATTCAGACAGCAAACTAGGAGCCCTGTTTACTAAGATGTACTAGCGTTTTTAGTACATGCTAAATGGTAGAGACACCTATATATTCCTATGGGTGTCTCTAGCATTAGCACACACTAAAAACGCTAGCACACCTATAACGCAACTTAATAAACAGGGATGTTGAAAATATGTGGAAATTGTTCAAAGAAGAACTACATGTCATCTGCCTGAATATGTTAGGTCAGGTGAGAAAAAAAAGCAGAATGGGTAAGTGAAGAAATTTTTAAAATATATGCAGAAGTGAAATGAAATTCAGCCATTAACTGTATCACAAGAAGACATGAAGATATATTGCAGCAACACAGTACGCAAGATAAAGAAGTTAAAGAAGATGCAAGATGAGAAAAGACAGAATGGTCTGAAGAAAGTACCAGCAGAAAAAGGAGACTTAAAATCAGTGTATTACATAATTAATCAGTTAACAGGAACAGAAGGAAGAAAAGAACCACCTGTTCAAGACAAAGAAGGCAAAGTCATTACAGCTGAAAAAGAAAAAGTCCAACACTGGGAAGAACATTTTAAGGAAATACTAAAGCACCCAAAGCCTGAAAAAGCATTAGACCAGTCAATTGCTGTATCATTAACAGAGCTGCTGATGGACACTAGGCCAGTCACATTAGAAGAGATAATCAAAGCTATTAAAGGAGTGAGGAACAGAAAATCACCAGGATTAGACAACTTCTGTGCAGAACTCTTGAAGAAAAAAATCAAATCAAATGATAGAACGGCTTCTATGATTGTGTAATGCAGCATGGGGAAAGGGGGAAAACACACCAGATGATTGGAAGAAAGGCATAATTGTAGAGCTGCCAAAGAAAAGAGATTTATTGGACTGCAATAATTGGAAAGGAATTGTTCTATCTGTACCTGAAAAAGTTTACAATCATATGATTCTTAGCTGGCTTAGGCATTCATTTTCTAAGAATAAAAATGTCTGACATGTCCCAGATTTTTTTTTTCTGATGAAATGCACAAATTGCCATAATCAAACAGGAATTTTGAACATGTCTAAGTGGACTGTGCAAGCCCATGAAGACATTTTGAGAAGGGGCATTTCGGGAGCATGTCATGGGCGGTGTTACAAGATGGACGTTTGTCAACAATAACATAGTGGGGAGATGTATTATGGCAGAAATGAAAATGTCTCAATTTAGACCAGCATATAACTCAAGCCACAACTTGTTTTTGGACCCGTTTGTATTTTTGATGAGTTGGAGAGTAGAGAGGTGGATTTGGTTGTGTTCTGAAGGAGAGTGGAGAATTGCTCTGTGGTTTGGTAGCTTTGTTTGTCTGACCCAGTCTGAAACCATTGTCCTTCACATTTCCTGCCGTGCCTTCTCCCTATCTCATCTACTGCACTCCTTTGCCCACACCTGCTTGCCCCTCAGCCATACCCATCCCTTGTGCTCTATCAGCCCCCTCCCCCTCTGCTGTCCTTGCCCCACCAACCCCTATCTTTGTAACTCCTTACCTGCTTGTACTGTGTCTCTCCTTGCACCTCTTTGCTGTGCCTCTATGTGCCCAGTCCCAGTCTCTCAGTGTGCTGTGTAACTAAGTGTTGTGTGCTGCTGCAGTGTTTGTGAGTGCTGTGCTGTGTGCTGGTAGTGGAAGAGTGCGTACTGTGTCCTGGTGGGGAGAGAGTAAGTGCTGTGTGCTGGTGATGGGAAAGTGAGTTCTGTGTGCTGGTGCTGGTGGCGGTTTAGTGTCTCACTAGGTGGAGTACTTGGAGGTGTGCACAGTGATGTCACTGGGGTTAGTGGGTTGCACCTGTGGTGGTGATATACCTGCACATTAACCATGGATGTGCTGAATGCTATTGTGGGTGATGCTTTGTTGGATATAGCTGACCATCTGGAGGGGAGGGCTAGGAGGAAATACCCCTATCAGAGAGTATTTAGGCTCAGAACATGGTTCCTGGACCTCACTGACCAGAAGTGCCTTACTAGGTACTGCTTTGTTAGGACTGCCATACCTCACCTCTGTGAGCCGCTACAATCCTTCCTCCAGGCCAGGACAGACAGAGATAATCTAGTGCCAGTTCACCTTAAAGTCACAGCCTCTCTCGCCTTTCTTGCCACCAGTCAATGTTAGTAGTCAATGCAGGCTTCACCTAGCCTGCCTCTTCCAACTGTCTTTCTCATGTCCTCAAAACATTCCTCACCCACACCTCAAAGTATATCTCCTTTTTCACTACCACCCAGGCTCTCCAGAACAACCTGTCTCAGCTCTATTCCATAGACCACTTCCCCTTGGTCATAGGCATTATTGACTGCACACACATCACACTTAGGCCTCCCCAGCACAGGAGGACACCTATAGAAATTGAAAATCCTATCACTCAATGAATATGCAGGTGGAGTGTGATTCCCAGGAGGAGACTGTGGATGTGTGTGTCTGGTTCCCAGGGTCTTGCCAGGATGTATATATACAACACTCAGGAATCTACCGGACGTTTGACCGAAGGGAATTCACTAGCAGCTGGCTCCAACGTAAGCACTTCCTAGGTGGAAAGTGTGCTGGATAATGCCTCTGTGTAGGCCTGCAGATCTCTTTGGACCCCTAGAAGCTGCTGCCAGATGTTAGGCCAAGCATCCTGGCTCTCCTGCTTAATGGAACACAACACCTGCAGGCTACTTTCCTGGGCTTGAATGCACCACTCCTGCAGTTGGAGACCTTCATTCATCAGCTGGAGTTTCTGTTGCTAGTAGTCAGCCATGTTATGGTTTTGCTCCAAGAGTCTGGAGGCCAAATGGATAACCTGCTGCCTGTGGCAGGAGGCTCCTGTGTGGGAGAGCTGTGGCTCCCCAGCTGACTCCACTGCCCTCTCAGTATCATCTGGCCCCTCTGGGTGGGGGTGGGTTGGATGCACCACTAAAACTCTACTGTGCCCAAATGTACACCGCTACAATAGTCTTTATGCCTGCAGGTGTCACCTATGTGTGGGTATAGTAGGTTTTTGGTCAGTTTTGGGGGGCTCACACTTTCCCAAAGAAGTGAAACAGTTAGAGTGGGTTATGGGCCTGGGTTCCCTTCACTACAGTTCACTTCACTGGCCACTAGGCTACTTCAAGGATCTGTTTTGCTGCTCTAATAGGACTGGTCATAACATCAGAAGATGTCATAAAGGCTGGTATGTGCTGTTTCATTCACATCTTTGGGGGGTGGGAGGGGATCATTGACTACTGGGGAAGTAAGGGGGGGGGGGTCATGCCTTAATCCCTACAGTGGTCATAGATATATATAGAGATATAAATATATATTAGGGGCTTTTTTTTGAGGGGGTACTAGGGAGTACTGAGTACCGGCACCTTTTTCCATTGTCTGCTAAAATTGACCCATGGAGCCCAAGTTTAAATGAAAGAGATCAGACTCTACACACCAATTCTGCCTTGTCATAGATTCTGTGACTGGTTGCAGGGGGCCAGGCTATTGTGGGGCGGGTCCATCAGTGATCATCCCACCCCTGAACAGTGGCCTAGCATTTCAGTACCGGCACCTCTTTTGCTAGAAAAAACACACTGTATCTATCTATCTATCTATCTATCTATCTATCTATCTATCTATCTATCTATCTATCTATCTAGAGAGAGAGAGATTTTTTCTCTCTCTCTCCCTCTCTTTCTCTGTGTATATTGAGGTGGCATTAATTGAATTTGCCTTAACTGCACATTTGCCAGTTTGTGCTTCCTACCTTGTGCTGACTGCAATGCACAGTCCATGCCCAATCTCCCCCCATACCCCACTCAGTCCCCTTACTAAATGGAGCTAATAAGTTAGTTTGGGAATGGCTGCATTAAAGTATGCTAGACATTAGCATGGGCATGTGCGAAAACCCACACTAAGGCCCAGGTGATCAAGGATAAATGCGGGCACTAGAGGCCACTATGATCAGACTAGCGCCCGTATTTACCAACGCAGAATGATCAGATGGGTCTGGCGTGGCAAACAATGAGCATGCAAGGAAATACCATATTGGATTAAGTTTGACAAGTATGGGCCTGTCAAACAACTCCTACAGATGCACCCCAATGATAAAAACTAGTAACACACATAAATTTGCATGCTATTATTTTTGATCATTAGGACTTTGTTTCCCTACACTTTTCTGGTGTTAATTTTACAGTGCAGTCCAGAACAGTGAGGGGGAAACTGAACATTGTGCCTTAACTGCTTAGCACACCTTAGTAAACATACCCCTTAGATTATAAGCCCTCTGGGGACAGGAAAATACTTACTATACTTGAATGGAATTTGCCTTGAACTGCAACTGAAAAAAGTCATGAGCTAAATCCAAAATGTCGTTGCTTTTTCTTTACTTAATGAATCAGCTTGCAACACAAACGTGTCAAACATCTGCTGATTCAGTTTTTTTATTATTATTGAGTTCTTATTTTTTTTTTTTATTATTGAGTTCTTATTCATTTCAATAGAGCATTTCCCTTAGCATCACAAAATGACTGGGAAGGTTCAGTCAGTTGAATTATGTGTTTTCCCAAAGAGATCCTAGCAGCATTTATTTTCTTAGAAGATGAATGTCACAGTTTGCAAAATCATGGCAGTGAATCGGATCCATCAAAAACTGAGTTGGGCATTTTTTATTTTTTTAGTGTTACACTAGAACTCAATGTGCACTGACTTTTCATTAATGTATACTACAATAAACCACATCTCTTCCCCTATCCTACCACCATAGTAACCATGAAATTGCACTGAAGAACACTATGATGTATTGCAAGCAGTTCATAGTACAGGGTGCTGCAGGATTATGCATTGCACATGTAACCCTGAAAAGTTGCTTCTCTAGTACATTTTTTGCTGTCTAACTTTTGTGTATGATTACTTATGACAAGCAGAATGGGACTTCGCTAAAAACTTTCAGTAAAAATAGCCCTGCTTCATAATTTGATATATTTACTGTAGGAGCAAGGAAAGAGATAACTTGGCACGAGAAAGCCTTATAGTTGTTATGTTATTGCTTTCAGTATACTTTAGAAGAAAAATGAATGTGTTAGGTCTGTCTTCCTGTTATAAGTCCTTGTAGCAATGTAATGTAGTAATAAGATGCTTTGCATTGACAGGCAGATGACCAAAAGCAAATGTGGGCTAGAGGTCATTGGCGCTGAACTAGCGCCCACGTTTGCTGAAGTCCCAGGATCAGAGCTGGCAAGCGAGTGTAACAGTGCGCTTGCTGGCTTTGAATGCTAATAGCATGCAAATGTATGCTAAACAGGGACATTGGTTTTCCTCCCCAATGCTCAGCAGACAGCGCGCCAAACTATTGCACTGCTACTGCTGTAAAACCAGCTCCGAGCTGGTGTTAGGGTTTACTAGAGCATTGGGGAGGAATGAGGAGCCCTGTACAGTATGCATCCCAACTGACTCTGTACCACGCATCTTGTCTTCAACTCCTACAGCAATGGTTGTTGATGAATAACTCCTGTGTATGACTACTTTTGACTCCCTCGTGTCTGTTGGAAGTGTCGCTTGTCTACACTACTCCCTTGATTGTCCTCCTATGCTCGTAGTGTTCCTGTTCTTCCACCTGGGTGGTTGATCTTCATGTTTTATATGATTGTACAATTTTTAAACCCTTATGTAAAGAACGTCCACCTTACTTTGCCTTTGGGAAATCTAAGCTGCCATGTAGGAAGGTAGAGTCCAAACTTGTGTACTGAAAGGTATCAGCAAGTCAGCTTAATACTCTGAAAGGCTGGATATTTTCAATAATGAACCCATACAATAAACATTTGGGCAGAGCGAGTTTATTTCTGAGTAGCCAATTGGAAACAGTTTAAAGGCCCCAGTTTAGCAAAACTAGTATTTTCATTGCACATTTCCCTCAATGGATAACTTATTTATTTTTTCTTTATTTTTACCTCACGTTTATATTTCCCCATCCAAACTCTGCTCAGAGCATCTGGATGTCATGCTGCATAGAAATAGGCTTGGAAACCCAAACCTCTAATCACTGTAACCAGCTGCCAAATGCAAACATTGAACAAAACAGGGGAAATGATTGAGCCGTGAAGAACCTGATACCTCAGTTTCTCAGGGGATGAGAGAAAAGCACCTTTGCATGTGATCTATCAAAAAATACTGAAGCTGTCTCAGTGGAGAACAACTCCTACAGCAATTTATTTCAACTGCTCTATCAGGAAGCCCTAGTCAGAGGTATCAAAAAATATGCCAATCAATGCAACAGCAGTAGAACTGAATCAATACTCTGTTTAAGATTAATACACAGATCCAGGAGAGATACTAGATGAAAATCTGACTAAGGTAAGATGAGAAGATTATATTCCTCCTAAAAATTATTCATCTGATGAGGGCCAGGGTGTTTTTAAACACTTACTACCACCAGCTAGAGTAGCCTCCAATATTCAGTGCCGGGCAATGTCCAGGCACTGACACTGAACATTGACAGCTATATATGGACAGGCTGACTGTTATAGACAGTTATGTGAGCCACAGCTGAATATCGACTGGGACCTGCATAACTTTTAAAATGTTTTTAGAGGCCCTGATCCCCTTCCTGGTCTCCAAATAGCCCCCTTCTCCATCTGATACCCTCCCTCAGCCCACAAGAATGCAAGTCCCTCCCCTATTCCCGGAATGTTGCCTCCCATCCCCAACACTGCTGTGGTCTGGTTAGGCACCCTTGGGACTCCCTGGTGGTCCTAGTGGGGCACTGGGGACAGGAGCAAACCCCCTTGCTCCTGCCCCTTGCAGCCGGGCTCCTAAAATGGCTGCTGCTAAGGGACCCTTTTACTAAGCCACATTATAATCTGCAGGTACATTGGCTTAGCATGGGACTTTACCATGTAGTGGCTGCAAATTTAATGCAGCAAATTCTGGGAGAATTCCTAGCATTGACGTGCAGAACTTCACTTGGAGTTAGTGTGGAAGCATTTAGGACTAGATTCAATATATAACGCCTAAGAAATCAATGCCAAAATGAAATATGCCTAGGTCTAAATTTAGGCATACTTTATAGAGCAAGCCTAAATTTCCACATGGAATACGCTAACAGGGGCATAATCAAAAGAGACGGGTGCCCATATTTCGACACAAATCGGGAGATAGGCGTCCTTCTCTCAGGGTTGCCCAAATCGGCATAATCGAAAGCTGATTTTGGACATCCTCAACTGCTTTCCATCGCGGGGACGACTAAAGTTCACAGGGGCGTGTCGGCAGCGTAGCGAAGGCGGGACGGGGGCGTAGTTAAGAGATGGGCGTCCTCGGCCGATAATGGAAAAAAGAAGGGCGTCCCTGATGAGCATTTGGCCGTCTTTACTTGGTCCCTTTTTTTCATGACCAAGCCTCGAAAAGGTGCCCAAACTGACCAGATGACCACCGGAGGGAATCGGGGATGACCCCCCCTTACTCTTCCAGTGGTCACCAACCCCCTCCCACCCAAAAAAAAATACATTTTTTGCCAGCCTCTATACCAGACTCAAATGTCATACCCAGCTCCATCACAGCAGTATGCAGGTCCCTGGAGCAGTTTTTAGTGGGTGCAGTGCACTTCAGGCAGGCGGACCCAGGTCCATCTCCCCCCCCCACCTGTTACACGTGAGCCCTCCAAAAACCCACCTGAAACCCACTGTACCCACATGTAGGTGCCCCCTTCATCCCTAAGGGCTATGGTAGTGGTGTACAGTTGTGGGGAGTGGGTTTTGGGGGGCTCAGCACCGAAGAGAGCTATGCACCTGGGAGCAATTTGTGAATTCCACTGCAGTGTCCCCTAGGGAGCCTGGTTGGTGTCCTGGCATGTGAGGGGGACCAGTGCACTACGAATGCTGGCTCCTCCCACGACCAAATGCCTTGGATTTGGTTGTTTTTGAGATGGGCGTCCTCGGTTTCCATTATCGATGAAAACCGAGATCGCCTGTTTCCAAGGTCGACTATTTCAACATTTAGGTTGACCATCTCTAAGGTTGACCTAAATGTTGAGATTTGGGTGTCCCCGACCGTATTATCAAAATGAAAGATGGACACCCATCTTGTTTCGATAATACGGGATGCCCCGCCCATTCGTGGGTACGTCCTCAGAGATGGGCGTCCTTAGAGATGGTCGTCCCCGTTCGATTATGCCCCTCTAAGCACCCGACCGTGCGATTAAATTTAGTGATGGACAATTACGCCAAGTAAAAAAGCCACTGGGATTGGTAGGATGGAATGTTGCTACTAATTGGGTTTTGCCAAGTACTTGTGACCTGGATTGGACCCTGCTGGAAGCAGGATACGGGGCTAGATGGACCATTGGTCTGATCCAATATGGTTATTCTTATGATCTTATTGGTTGTGGTTCCCCTTCTTTTTCCCCCCTATTTCATTAACTACCAGTTTGTTTTTTCAGCATGCCCATATTCATAGAAAAACTGGCTCTGAAAGCTACTGCTCATTTGGGTACTTCTATAATCATCAATATTAACATTATAGTCTTAAGCACCAAACACTTTGTAAATTCTATTCTACCTTTTTTTTCTGCAAATAATGTGATATCTACTCCTTCACCATATGTACTTATACCGTTTGACTGTGGGCCTTCTCCATCCCATTTTAGAAGATTACTGAACAAAATCAATATTCATACATTTGTCTTTTTTGTTTTTTTCCCATTACTGCTTTTAAATTCTGTTTTATAATCCTCCCTTTGTGCTTCCTCTTTTCACTCTTTTTCTGTTTACTATTATATTTATAAGAGTCATATCACCAGGATTTACTTTGCTGTCCTCACTACATTTACTACTTCCTGGCCTTCTGATGTATTTGTACATTTGTTATTTATTTATTGCATTTGTATCCCACATTTTCCCACCTATTTGCAGGCTCAAAGTGGCTTACATCGTTTTGTTAACACAGTTAATCCTGGATGTCAGGTACAATTATTGTTGTGCAGAGATTAATTAAGGGAAGAAGTACATGCCCTCCTCCTCCCTCGTTCTGAGAAGCCTTATACTTTGTGAATGCTAATATTTTCACCTTTTTTAGATACCATTTTTGGAAAACCATACCGGCATCTTTTATTCTTTATTTTAACTTTCTTTCCTAAACCAAAGATGCTCTGCTCTTATAACTGTTTCACTTAGTTCAACTCACTGTTGAACTTTGCTGAGATAATCCCACCCTGACAATGTCTCCCTAAATTACACCCTGGTCTTAAAGTTGGTAATCTTGAAGTTCAGGATTCTGACCGCAGGGGATGATCCTTTGCTAGTAGAATCCAGAAATGAGATGTTTGACAGAGGTACTAGGGCAAGCCCTCTGTCATCGGATTTCCAGATGCAAACGTTATCAGCTGGGTGGTGGATGGAGAAAAGGTCTTGGCGCCATTCTCCTGGGGATCTTGCTGTGACTGCTGCCATGCTGCATTGATGTACATTTTTATGTTTGTTTGTTTCAGAGCTCCTCAAAAGGCAGGATCTAGCCAGACAGATTGTAAAATTCTCCTCCAGAGGCTGGGCAGAGCAAATGAAAAAGAGGAGAGAGTGAGGGGAGACGTAGGGAGGGGAAATGGGGTGGGAGAGGAGGAGGTGTTTCATTTGACATCACCAATCTCAGAACGGTAACAGAGAAGCACAAGCAGCAGTCTACAATAATACCCCTCTCCCTGTCTCTCTCCTTGTGTTCCTATCTCCCCTCCCTGCTTCTATCTCCTTTTCTCTGTCACATCTGAAAGAATAAAACAGTTTGGCATCAAGTGAAGCAGAAAAGGCTTAGATCCTTTCGTCCCAGCCACTGCATGCTCAGCCACCGCTGTAATAGAAGAGCATCAGAGCTCAGGCATCAAGGAACTTAAACACCAAAGGAATCAAAAAGCAAGGGATACCCCCAACAGAAAACAAAAACCACACACCTTTGCAACTTGGTTCAGGTCTTTATTTATCTCTTTTTGACAGCCATAAGAAAAGCTTGTAGAGACTGGTAAGGACAACAAAAATTCATTTTTTCTTGGATTTATGCCTTTTCCTTTTGAGGGAATAGGGATGAGGGAATGCATGTGTATAATGTGTCAGTGTGTTTGCATGTGCATGGAGTGAAAGGAGGGGCTAGAATTGCATGCATTCGTGTGATTTCTGCTGTCTGCTTTTTAAAAATCAAACTGTACAGCTATTTTTTTTTTTTAAATCTGACACCGAAATGCTTGTCAGAGGAGTCAGAAGCTTATTTTGTGTCATTTGTTAATGAACCGTTATTCTTTTCCACTTGGCAAATCAACCAGACCAAATCTTGGCTCATCAATAGCAACAAATGATAATAGTAATAAAAAATCATAAGTGGCATCAGATGACATGCTGCAGCTGCAATACAGAAGTAAATGGGAAATGAATAAAAGGGATACATGTATTCTCTTACTTGCCCCTTAAGCTTTGTTCTATGCAGTTTCTATACAGTGAAGTTGTAAATAATAGGTTTGCTGCAGGGAAAAGCGACTTGTATGCGTAGTATTGTGGGCAAGTAGTGAACCTAGACAGGATAATCTTTAGAATACACAGAGTTGATTCCACTGGGATTGGATATTAAATTGCCGTGTTTCCTTGACCTGTGGAAGCATTTGTTTTCTGTTCATCAGGTTTGAGGTGGTTATTGTTTTGCTGTTCTCAGGTAACCATTTCAGGACTTGCTGAATGAATAGATGAAGGAGCAAAGCCCAGTTTCCCCTCCTGCCTGGTTGTATTCTGCAAATTCTAGTTGTCTCATAGCTCTGTTGCAACACTTGGGCTTCTATGTAGTGCTAATATAAATTATGAATAAACATTATTATAAAAAAAAAAAAGTAAGTGGATGACAGATAACAGCAGTGCTAGATGAAAACTCTGGAAAAGGTGTGTGTGACTGTGTAAGGGGGAAGAGTATTTCAGGAAGAATGGATGGGGTGCAAAGCAGGAAGAAAGGGTAGTTTTGAACACTTCAGCTGTGGAATGGCCCTGTTTGCAGAAACCAACTAGTCTGACCACAGTTTCTATACTGTCTGCATCGTTGGCGGTACTCGCTTTAGAGTCTGCAGTGCTCAAAAAATGATCCAACTGTACTATCAGCATGCCCCAAGTACAGTACAGTTCTAGTTCAGTAAAAAAATATTCTGATCCTTTCATCTGGTAGTAAGAAACATCACACCTTTAGAAAGCAAATTTTCCATAATAGGTACATATTGGAGTTTTATGAAATAGAATGATATGCTGCCTATATTGTATGAACCACAAGTTTCTTCCCACCTCTTCCCCCCCCCCCCCCCCCCCCCTTCTTCCCTGCTCTGTTGCTTTCCCCTCTGGTACTTCACCCTCCATTTTCTCCTTTTCATTACAAGAATACTATCCAACTCAGTTATTTTGCAGAATAATCAAAATGTGGGGTTTTTTTTGTTTGTTTTTTTAGTTCCTAGGAGATCATTGATTGAGAGTGTGAGTACACTAGTCTGTAAGTGGACAGTTAGGGGGGGATCAAAACACAGAGCCATGTTCTGGCTCATGCTGAGATCCCAGTGTTTTCTCGTGCTGTGTAACCTAGCAAGTATTGCATTACAAAGGAGGCTCAGCATTGAAAAAACAACCCCTAAAAACGTGACCCCATCCCATACACAATATTAATATCAGGCATAACTAATCAAAACATCAGCACACATCTGTACCTTGTAAGCATTTTAGTGCCTATCAGTGCCACATGAACTGCTACTGAGAGGCATAAGATGTTCACTTTCTGGATAAGAGAGTAGACCAAAAGAAAGACAGTTCTGTAATGGATTTACCCAGGTAACTAAGTAGCTAGTTAAATGAGTATTTTCGCTGGGATGAAAACTGCCCTTCCCTTAGCAGCTAAATGTATGTGCTAGGTAACAGAATGCATGCTTTTAGCCATAGGGGGAAAAAGATGGGGATTGGGGAACACAGTGTACAAATGGATTTCATTTTGAAATCCATAGGAATTTACTATGAGGAATTTGTATCTGATCTAAAGTGAGTACAGAGTCTGCAGACTATTTTGTGACTGAACCCTTTCCTGACTCCAGATTTTGAAAGGGAAATTCAATGGGAACCTGTGGATCCATAGGTACCAAGTATTGCTGATCTGCAAGCGACCCATGCAGTTTCAAAACTCCTTCCTTAGTACCCAGACTATGAGGACATACATAGCTAAAAATTAGAGCTGTGGGGTGAAAGAATTCTTGATGTTTAATAGATATTTTAACAAAAATATTATTGGATACAAGACTATGAAGTAGAAATCTTCTAGTTTCATGTACGATCTTAGTCTTAAATTATGTAAAGCATTAGTTTTTTTGCAAATGTGGTAGGACAGGTAGGCAAATTCTATATATGGTGCTGAAAAAACGCTATTCTGTAAGCCACGCTTAAAGTTAGGCATGGTTTATAGAATAGTGCTTATGCCCAGGAATTGCGCCTAACTTTAGGCGCAGTCACTTGCAGCAAATGAAATGTGGTGAAAATCTTCATGCCTGAATTAGCTGCATATCCTCTCGTAATCTATAGCAATGTGCGTAAATGCAAGGAATGCCCCTGTTTTGCCCATGATCCTCCCATTTCCGTGTCCCCTTTTTTTACTTGTGTAAAATTTTGGTGCCAATCTCACGCTTATATTTACATGCATAAATTCCAATTAAATCTAATTAGTTCCCATAATTGCTTGTTAAAAGGCCAATTATTGGTGCTAATTAGCTCATTATTCAATTAAATTGCATTTGAAAATTGGGCACGCGCCCAAACTTGCACGCACAATTTTTGGCGACTTTTATAGAATTAGGGGGAGGATGTATTTCTCGAGTAACAGGATGCAAGATGCAAGATGCTAAACACAGTGCTATGCTTGTATAACATTTACAGTGGATAAAGAACAATGATATGTAAAAAGATTACAATGATATGGATAATGTTCAAAAAAGTACAGTCATTTAGAGATTCAAATATTATATAAGATTTCAATGTTGTGCACTTTTGTAGAATGAAATAAGCATGGATATAATATTTTAAGGAGCAGAGCAGAAAGTATAAAAGCATGAATCATATAATCACACATTCCAAAAGATAAGGAACTTTCGAATGAAATACAGGGAATGGTTTAAGGCTTCTAAAATAAAAATTATAGAGCCCTTTTACTAAAGGGTTGGTGTGTGTCATTCCGGAATTACCGCCACTTTAGTAGCATCAGGGCTTACCCAGCGGTAATTGGACAGCACTGCACACTACCTGGTTACCGCCGGGTTAGTGCAGGAGCCCCTACCGCCATCTCAGGAGGTGGCGGTAAGGTATCCCCCTGAAATGGCTGCATGGTAAGTGTTTCACTTACCGCACAGCCATTTCTTTTCCAAAAAAAAAAAAAAGACAGCCTTTTACCCGCTGAAGTAAAAGGGGGCCTCAGCACACATCAAAAACATATACTGATGGTAGCGCAGGCCCCCTTTTACCACAGCTTAGTAAAAGGGCCCCTATAAGAGTTAGAATAAGGCTTACCCCCCCCCCCCCCCCCCCCACACACACACACATTATGGACTCAGTTCTAAATATGGCACCTGAAAAATCAGCACCAAAAATATTTCTACTTAGGTGTATTCTGTAAACTGTGCCTAGTTTTACTACTACTTATCATTTCTATAGCGCTACTAGAGGTACGCAGCGCTGTACACTTGAACATGAAGAGACAGTCCCTGCTCGACAGAGCTTATATTAGGCATGGTTTATAGAATATAGCTAGTGGGTTTATAGAATATGCCTAGTGGCCATGCCTAGCGTTAGGCATATTCTATAAATACTGTGTAAATACTGGTGCCTAAGTTAGATGTGGAGTGGAGGAGTGGCCTAGTGGTTAGGGTGGTGGACTTTGGTCCTGAGGAACTGAGTTCAATTCCCACTTCAGGCAGAGGCAGCTCCTTGTGACTCTGGGCAAGTCACTTAACCCTCCATTGCCCCATGTAAGCCGCATTGAGCCTGCCATGAGTGGGAAGCACGGGGTACAAATGTAATAAAAATATATTCTATAACCCTGCGCATAGATTTTCAGAATGCCTATGGCCTGCCCATTCCAAGCACTTGGCCATTCCTCCTTTTTGGCAGCACACATTAGATTTATGCACACCACTTTACAGAACACGCTTAGTAAGTTGTGCATGTAATTTGTAATTAATGCGAATTAGTGTCAATAATTGCTTGTTATGTGGCAATTATCAGCACTGATTGGCTTAAGTAATTAAATTATACACACAAATCCAGAATATGACTGGATTTGTGCAGGCAATTTTGGTTATAGAATCCGGGGGATATATCTATATTTCTCTATTTGTGCATGCTGTCGGGATCATCAACCACCTCTCCCCACCTCAAAAAAAATATATATATAAGAAATTAATAAAAGCAGGAATGTTCTTCTAAGTAAGCATTCCTCAATATGGTGAGGGCATAGATGGTTAAGACCATATGTCTTTACTAAAGATTTATCTGTGACATTATAGTAACATTTATTTTAAAACATTTATATTCCTCCCTACTGGACTAAACTATCCTATAAGCAAACAATAAAACATACATTGAAAATACATAAGATCACGCATAATAACACAAATACAACCAACACCAGGATCAAGAAAGACACACAGACAGCAATATAAACATGCTACATCAGTGATTCTCAACCAGTATATAAGAACACACTGGTGTGTCACCAACATCTGGGAGGTGTGTCACCAAAAATTTGATAGTCATAAAATTTATAAGAAAACAAGCAGGCAACCGGTCCACTAGATCCAAAGTGGAAAAGAAGAAAGAAGTAGACCTTATGTAGAAAAAATAGTTCATTTATTGGTTGTTCAAAGCTTCAAGGAATCAAAAAAGCAATGTCCGACATGGCACGGGCTGCATCAGGGGCAATGAAAACCAGCTGTTGTAAAACAACAATTTCACCAGAGCTGATTATGAATGTGTCTCTTCCTGGGTCCATGTTAATCAGCTCTGGTGAAGTTGTTGTTTTACACCAGCTGGTTTTCATTGTCCCTGATGCGGCCTGTACTTTTGGTGAAACATGGCCATGATGGGCATTGGTTTGTGAATCCTGGGAGCTTTGAACAACCAATGCATGATCTATTTTTCTACATAAGGTCTGCTTCTTTCTTCTTTTCCAGACAGTACATTTGTACTTTCTTTAACAGTCTTGTGTGTGGCGGGTCAGAGAGAGCTGAGAACAAGGAAGCCAGGTACTCAAAATCTCCATTACTAGTCCCTAGTTCTACTACCAGCCCCAATTGGAAATGTTGTTGGCTTTAGGCCCACAATCTCTTCCACCTTGACATCATACAGACCCCAGTATCTGTATTTACTACTACTACTACTTATCATTTCTATAGCGCTACTAGATGTACGCAGCGCTGTACACTTGAACATGAAGAGACAGTCCTGCTCGACAGAGCTTACAATCTAATTAGGACAGACAAACAGGGCAAACAAGAGATAAGGGAATATTAAAGTGAGGATGATAAAATAAGGGTTCTGAATAAGTGAATAAGGGTTAGGAGTTAAAAGCAGCATCAAAAAGATGGGCTTTTAGCTTAGATTTGAAGACGGACAGAGATGGAGCTTGATGTACTGGCTCAGGAAGTCTATTCCAGGCATATGGTGCAGCAAGATAAAAGGAACGGAGTCTGGAGTTAGCAGTGGAGAAGAAGGGTGCAGATAAGAGAGATTTACCCAGTGAACAGAGTTCCCGGGGAGGAATGTAGGGAGAGGAGAGTGGAGAGGTACTGAAGAGCTGCAGAGTGAATGCATTTATGGGTCAACAAGAGGAGTTTGAACTGTATGCAGAAACGGATAGGAAGCCAGTGAAGTGACTTGAGGAGAGGGCTAATAAGAGCATAACGACACTGGCATTTCCCTTGCTTCATTGATAGCAACAATGAAATGATATATAAGGTTTTGTCTTTCTGTAGCTGCGAATTGTAGTATTCAGTGTATCATGCACATGAACATTGTCTGTCAGGTGTGTCACAACAGAAGGAAGGTTGAGAACCACTGTGCTACAGAGATGCAAAAACATCACATCAAGAAATTACTGGAAAATAATTCTGTCAGCTAACTGCCAGCTAACCAAAAGCTACAAAGCATAACTGAATTAATTGCCTTCTAAACTGAAGAAATTAACTTGAGATTGCAAACTTTTGGATAGAAAATTTCACAACTGTGGACCAGTAATTGAAAATACAGTGGCAAGAGTTATTGTAAACTTCATGTTTGACAGCAAGAAATATAAGTAGATTTACATAACAGATCACAAAGCACATCCAGGTTTATATGGTACAAGTAAATCCATAAGACAACTAGAGCCAACATCTTAAGAACAAACTTTACATTTTATTCTTTGTTGCAAGAGTAAGCAATGCAATTTTTTATTTATTTTTGTTACATTTGTACCCGCGCTTTCCCACTCATGGCAGGCTCAATGTGGCTTACATGGGGCAATGGAGGGATAAGTGACTTGCCCAGAGTCATAAGGAGCTGCCTGTGCCTGAAGTGGGAATCAAACTCAGTTCCTCAATTCCCCAGGACCAAAGTCCACCACCCTAACCACTGGGCCACTCCTCCACTCATGGAGTCATGGACTGGAATAATATCCGGCGTGCTGTGGCCTAACATCAGTCGGGCTGTTACACTCTTTGAAATTTGTAATGTCTATATATGACAGGCTGACAATCCTTATTTATTTAAAAAGTTCTTGTTTAACCACTCATTGGAATTGTTATTTTCCCCCTGTTTTCTTTTCTTATTCCCAGTTTTTTGTTTTGAACCACGGATTTAGTGGAATACAAGAACCATATTACATTACATTACATCCTAAAAAGATGGCATTGAAGTAATCCAGACTGTGTAACAACAATGACTGTAGCACAGATATGAAGCCTGATGGACAATACATATTTTAATCATCTTATTAAAGAAAACTAATCCCACAGTCACCTTGACCTGATCTTTTAAGAAATTATTTTTGCGAGATTCATGCCTAAATTATGAACCATAGGAGAAAACTGTCAATGGATGTTGTATTTGCAAACATGAGCAATGGAAATACTGCAGAAGACCAGCAAATTCAGAGCCAGCTTATTACATGTCATCCAGTTGTCCACACCAGATAGACACTGCTCTAAGATTAATGAATTAACAATGCCAATCACTGGAAACATCAACTGTAAATCAGCATGCATTCAAAATTGCAGATCCTTGGATCTAAAGAATATTGCCAAAAGTTGGACCTAGATACTAAAAATACAAATAGCAGAGCCCAGGTTCTGAGGAACCCCAAACTTTCTGAATGTTATTGGATAGAAATCATTTAAACCAACATAAAACCTAAGCAAACTCAACCATGATAACAAAATTGAATATTCCACGGTACTGAACGATGCTAATACACTAAACAGAGCTAAAAGCATTGTCCCACCATCTTCCAGAATGCAGTCTAGTAGCACTATAGAAATGATACAGTGGTGGAAATAAGTATTTGATCCCTTGCTGATTTTGTAAGTTTGCCCACTGACAAAGACATGAGCAGCCCATAATTGAAGGGTAGGTTATTGGTAACAGTGAGAGATAGCACATCACAAATTAAATCCGGTAAATCACATTGTGGAAAGTATATGAATTTATTTGCATTCTGCAGAGGGAAATAAGTATTTGATCCCCCACCAACCAGTAAGAGATCTGGCCCCTACAGACCAGGTAGATGCTCCAAATCAACTCGTTACCTGCATGACAGACAGCTGTCGGCAATGGTCACCTGTATGAAAGACACCTGTCCACAGACTCAGTGAATCAGTCAGACTCTAACCTCTACAAAATGGCCAAGAGCAAGGAGCTGTCTAAGGATGTCAGGGACAAGATCATACACCTGCACAAGGCTGGAATGGGCTACAAAACCATCAGTAAGACGCTGGGCGAGAAGGAGACAACTGTTGGTGCCATAGTAAGAAAATGGAAGAAGTACAAAATGACTGTCAATCGACAAAGATCTGGGGCTCCACGCAAAATCTCACCTCGTGGGGTATCCTTGATCATGAGGAAGGTTAGAAATCAGCCTACAACTACAAGGGGGGAACTTGTCAATGATCTCAAGGCAGCTGGGACCACTGTCACCACGAAAACCATTGGTAACACATTACGACATAACGGATTGCAATCCTGCAGTGCCCGCAAGGTCCCCCTGCTCCGGAAGGCACATGTGACGGCCCGTCTGAAGTTTGCCAGTGAACACCTGGATGATGCCGAGAGTGATTGGGAGAAGGTGCTGTGGTCAGATGAGACAAAAATTGAGCTCTTTGGCATGAACTCAACTCGCCGTGTTTGGAGGAAGAGAAATGCTGCCTATGACCCAAAGAACACCGTCCCCACTGTCAAGCATGGAGGTGGAAATGTTATGTTTTGGGGGTGTTTCTCTGCTAAGGGCACAGGACTACTTCACCGCATCAATGGGAGAATGGATGGGGCCACCTCCTTCCCTCCTTCCCTCCGCCAGGGCCTTAAAAATGGGTCGTGGCTGGGTCTTCCAGCACGACAATGACCCAAAACATACAGCCAAGGCAACAAAGGAGTGGCTCAGGAAGAAGCACATTAGGGTCATGGAGTGGCCTAGCCAGTCACCAGACCTTAATCCCATTGAAAACTTATGGAGGGAGCTGAAGCTGCGAGTTGCCAAGCGACAGCCCAGAACTCTTAATGATTTAGAGATGATCTGCAAAGAGGAGTGGACCAAAATTCCTCCTGACATGTGTGCAAACCTCATCATCAACTACAGAAGACGTCTGACCGCTGTGCTTGCCAACAAGGGTTTTGCCACCAAGTATTAGGTCTTGTTTGCCAGAGGGATTAAATACTTATTTCCCTCTGCAGAATGCAAATAAATTCATATACTTTCCACAATGTGATTTTCCGGATTTAATTTGTGATGTGCTATCTCTCACTGTTACCAATAACCTACCCTTCAATTATGGGCTGCTCATGTCTTTGTCAGTGGGCAAACTTACAAAATCAGCAAGGGATCAAATACTTATTTCCACCACTGTAAGTAGTAGTAGTATAGGGAATTTAGTATCAAGATGAGTAATGCCTCAGTATTGTGTTCCCTCCTGAAAATATACTGGGATTGGTTTAGAAATGTATGTTCATGAAAAACAACTTTTCCAGTTGCCACAAAACACACTTCTCAGTTACCTTTGTTGATACCAGAATGTTTGGAACAGGGATATAGCTGATTGAATCTGTCAAACTAGTGCTGGCTTCTTGATAATGAACCACACAATCCTTTGTTCTAATGCTTCAGGCTAGCTATTTGGTAATAACTGGTTTATATAATCCACAGCTACACGGTGCAATGGTTATGGACAAGAATCAAGGGAACAACTCACATTCTTCATGAATACCAGTGCCATTACAATCTCATGCAATGATGCCATACTACATAATAAATACAGGCAGATAGAAATAACTGGTCAATGTAATCTGCTCAGTAGAGCTTCATCCAATTTGAGTAGTTACAAACATAAAATCCCTCATGGAAACCAAAACGTACTCTCTTCTTTATATTTTACCTGTTCTCTCAATCCTTATCCCACCACTGCTCTCCACATCTGTCCCAAGCATTTCAAAATCTGTCAAAGAGATGACTTTCACAGTCTCCATTAGCTAGGTATTTCAAGCGTTGCCATTTTTTAAATTGTTCTTCTTAGCATACCAATATTCAAGCCAATATTTGGCCCTCTTCTTTGTCTTTTTAGCAAGTTTTAAGATTAACAATGGTGTAGTACAAACAGATATTAGCTTCCCCATGTTATGAAGTTTAAGCTTTAATCATTTTTAATTATCAGTTAATTTGTTTCATTTATACTGCACACCCATCAAAATTGCTGCTTAATGAGGTTTACACCCAGAACAATCAAGCATAAACCCCAACCCCATAGAAACCAGTCTCCCAGGAAACATTTGTTTCTATTTGTTAAATACTCACACTTCTCCATCTTACTACTGAAATCTCTTTACCTCCCCCTCCCCCATTTAGATAACTCTAATCTTCTAGGAAGTCCAACTGTGTTATAAACAGGTTACCCCAAAGCATTCTTGGAGGCTTCATGGAGCATACCATTGCTCTATAGCTCAGTGGTTAGTATATAGATGCTGCAAAGCAGGGGCTATAAGTTTAAGTCTCATCAGACGCTAGCTTCATCTTTGCTGTCCATGTCAGCTTTCTTCCCCAAAGCAAGGGCTCATCTGTTCCAGGGAAGCTCAGTTCAAATCTAACTACAGTTTATTGTGATCTTGGGTAAGTCACATTATTCACCATTAACAAGCTTTCTAAGGACAGGAAAATACTATGTTTGAATGTAACTTACCTTGCGCTACAACTAAAAAAGGCAAGGTAAATTCAAATCTTTTTTAAGGTTGTAACTGTCCCTCCAGTTTAGCCCAGTGCCTCTTGGAAGTAAAACATAGCATACCACTGCTGTTATAATTACTTGGGTGCAAAAGCCTGAGTATAAAAATAAGTCTTTAGAGCAGATTTAAATTTACAAAAAGAACTGTCAGTGTAGATTAAATAGGCAGCCTACTCCACAAAGTTGGAGCCATGACTTGAAAGCAGAAATCATCAACATTATCCAAACAATCTGCATATAAGTAGGACCAACCAATAAGAGCTTTTGTAAAGAACAGAGGGAGAGAGAGGGGACATAAGGAATTAGAGAACTAAAAAGAAAAGGAGGGAATCCAGTATGAAATGAATGATGAGTCAGAATGAGAATTTTGAAAGGAATGATATGTATTACTGGAAGTTAATGCTCATTACATATATCTTAATTTTCTCCATGGTTTTCAGCAGATTTTTAAACTTTAAAGAGAGCTGGATATAGGTTGTAGAGATTTTGGAAAAGGTCAAAATTTTTGGCAGATAAAATGCAATGATCAGCCTAGCTAAAAAGAGTTATTTTTCTGGCAGGTTATCAAGGACTCACACTAAACCCAGGAGCTTTTTGGCTTGATTAAAAGGCTAACATGCCAACCAGTATTAAAGCAAGGAATAGTAAACCCTAGACATCTTAGATTGTTGTTTATTTGCTCAGCATTTTGAAACCAAGATTCTGAAACTCCATAGTGATTTAGGTAATGACACCGGTTCAGTATAGAGGAGCCAAACACACCATCATGCTACAACGATTCTGAAAATCTGCAGCAATTCATAGAGTGATAAAAGTACAGTAAGTGATGAGCAAGCTTTGGTTTCCAGAGCCAGACATTTCTATTCTTCTATTGAGATCAGTAATAATAAAATGAATAAAAATGTGTCAGAATATAGGCCTTTTTTATCTCTGTCCATCTAAACTGATTGAAAATGATGGATCTGGCTCAACTGACACATTAAATATGATATTGTATATGATATCAAGAGAGAGATTTCTCCTCATAAATTGAAGAAGTTTTTTTGTTCCTAATTAAAGAAGTCACATGCGAAAAAAAGATGCAGTCCAGTGTATAATTTTACCTTTTCTTAGGAACATTAATAGAAGGAACACCATTACAACAGCTTGACAAGCTTGAGAATAATACATTGGATTAATGTGTCTGGTTTTTGTTCACATTTTAGCACAGACTGCTCTGGTGTCTCTTTTTAATGACTTATACTTCCTGGAAAGAGACAGAGATTCAGGCTTATTTTCAAAAGAGAAGGCGCCCATCTTTCGACACAAATCGGGAGATGGGCGTCCTTCTCCCAGGGTCGGCCAAATCGGCATAATCGAAAGCCGATTTTGGGTGTCCTCAACTGCTTTCTGTTGCGGGGATGACCAAAGTTCACGGGGGCGTGTCAGAAGCATAGCGAAGGCGGGACTGGGGCGTGCCTAACACATGGGCATCCTCGACCGATAATGGAAAAAAGAAGGGCGTCCCTGACGAGCACTTGGGCGACTTTACTTGGCCTATTTTTTGTTTCGACCAAGCCTCAAAAAGGTGCCCGAACTGACCTGATGACCACCGGAGGGAATCGGGGATGACCTCCCCTTACTCCCCCAGTGGTCACTAACCCCTCCCACCCTCATAAAAACCTTTAAAAATATTTTTCCAGCCTCTATGCCAGCCTCAAATGTCATACCCAGCTCCATGACAGCAGTATGCAGGTCCCTGGAGCAGTTTTATTGGGTGCAGTGCACTTCAGGCAAGCGGGCCCAGGCCCATCCCCCCTACCTGTTACATTTGTGGTGGTAAATGTGAGCCTTTCAGAACCCACCAGAAACCCACTGTACCCACATGTAGGTGTCCCCTTCACCCCTTAGGGCTATGGGAGTGGTGTACAGTTGTGGGGAGTGAGTTTTTTTGGGAGGGGTTGGGGGCTCAGCACACAAGGGGAGCTATGCACCTGGGAGCAATTTGTGAAGTCCACTGCAGTGCCCCCTAGGGTGCCAGGTTGGTGTCTTGGCATGTCAAGGGGACCAGTGTACTATGAATGCTGGCTCCTCCCATGACCAAATGGCTTGGATTTGGTCGTTTCTGAGATGGGCGTCCTCTGTTTCCATTATGGCCGAAAATCGGGGACGCCATCTCTAAGGATGACCATCTCTAAGGTCGACCTAAATTTCGTGATTTGGGTGTCCCCGACCGTATTATCAAAACGAAAGATGGAAGCCCATCTTGTTTCAATAATACGGGTTTCCCCGCCCCTTCGCCGGGACATACTGCGAGGATGTCCTCAGGAAAACTTGGGTGCCCCTTTCGGTTATGCCTCTCCACATGTCTTTATTTTATTGGATCTTAGTGCTGTCCTTGATTTTATCGATCATGGAATTCTATTATGATGCTTCTGGCCATATAATTCATAGAGACAACCCTTTATTGGTTTGATACTTTTCTCTCTGTTAGATGGCGGTATATGCCTTTTTTTCCCCAATCATGCTTTGGAATTTCTCTTGGAAGTGATCCACGGTGTGCCATTTTGTCATTCACTTTGAGGGGAAGCAACCAAGGCATAGGTGAACACGAAGGATTGGTTCCTTAGTAATAAGCAGTGCACACCACAGCAGGCCCAAAGGCAGTTTAATGTTCACTAGCTTCACAATACACAAGTTAAATGTATACAGAACTATGATACAATGGGCAAGTTCTCTTCACTCACCTGTTTGTAGGAGTCTGTGGGTAGGCATATGTCATGAAGCATAATCCACTGATAGGAGCACTGACAAGGAATCCAAGGATATATGAGACTGGCCAGCTGGAATGGAAACAGAGACCTGACACAGGAGGACATGAGCACAAGCATAGGCAGAGGTAACTGGGAATCACAGCCAACTAGAAACTCAAGAAAGAGACAAGAGCCAGGGAGCACAGGAACCACGGATATAATGAGTATCACAGTTATTCACCCAGTGCTGATCCAACCCAGAAGCAGAGAATATAAATCCCTGCTCTTTAAGCTTGGTCAAGCAAAGGCCAATCAAGTCACAACACAAGGAGACACACAGGACTAGAAAAAGGAGGGCATACCATCCCATGAGGAAACACAAGGGATGGAGACACAGCTCCATTTTCAGGGAAGGAGACTCTTGCCCAGCACTGGTTAAACTAGGCTTCTTGCTGGCCCTGGCAGTCACCTATTTCCAATATTTAACGTTAGGTCTCTATCAGATTTGATTAGGAGAGAAGAGGTTCAGGTCAAGATACTGTACATACTGTATCTGGAACTAGGACAATCCCAGCCTAGAAAGAGGGGGATTGGTAGTTGCTCCAAAACTGTTAACCGAATAGGGTTTGTACTTCCTTTCCGTATAACCTCCACTTCATAACTAGGATGGCATCTGGTGTTACCATGTACTCTATACATCTAGCATCCATCACATCTTTGAACCTTTCCCTTTTCCATTTTTTAAAGATTTGGAATAAATACCCTGATATCAGGGATTGATTGATCCCTCTGTCAATAGGACTTCTGTGGTAGTTCCACCAACCTTTATTTCCCTCTTTACAGCTTTCCCTACCTGTTTTTCCCTTGCCTGGTTCCCTAAGATCAGTGCATATATGGGCATTCCCTTTGGAAATGACCCTCTTTCTCACAAAAGAAACAGCAATAGTGGGCATGTTTCCAGTTTGGGGTCTCCCTTACCCCTTCCTTCCCCTTAACTTATCCCTTCTAAGGTCCCCAGAACCTAGGAGCGAACCCTGTTTCCCTGGGAACATAATTCTCCATCAAGAGACTTCACCTTTATTCTTGATTGCAGGTCTCCTTTTCCTAGAATTAGCCCATATTTCCTTTTTGCTCCACCCTTCCTCAGCCTCCATTCTGAGCTATATTTGTAGCAGCAGAAATGGCGCATGCTGGGAATGGGAACTACCACCAGGCTCCTGTGGTAGTTCTAGTTTGGCACAAGACAAGCCTGTTGCCGCACACCAACCCTTTAGTAAAAGGGCCCCTGAATACTGTAAGCTACACACAATTCTGCCTAACTTAGGCTCCTACATTTACCATAACTCTATAGCTTTTATATGTTTATATGTGCTTCTAAATGTTAGGTGTACCAATACCAGATTACGCTAGCATTTTATAATGGAACACTAGTCACCTAGGTTCTATTATAGAATAGATTTTTACTATGCATCCTTGGAGCACCTAAATGGAAGCACCCAGCTATAGAATTGCCTTCCTAATGTAATGCCATTTGATGTGCACTAGGCATTTCCTAATATAGGGACCCTATTTCTAAGCTGTGGTAAGCACTAATGCATGCTTATGGCAATAAAAACATGCTTACCGCGGGGTACACTCAGACGTCCCATAGTATTTTTTGCCTGTGTGTGCTCTTCCAATGCATTAAAAAATAAACATTAGTTTTTATCACGGGGGTGGGTCGGGGTGGAGAGTAGGAATGTTCTGCGCTAATCGGTTAATGCAGCTACATTGCCATACACTAATTGATTAGCAGGTGGTTAGTATATGATCCCTTACTGCCTACAAGTAGGTGTAGGTAAGAGCTCACATGCTAATAGCCACACACTAATGGAAAAATTTGCACTTGGTCATTATTACTGGAAATAAAAAATTCAGCCATTTTACCCATGTAGTAAAACTGACCTTAGCGAATGGTAAAGACACATGTAAGCACACACTAAGGACACTTTTTACTGCAGCTTAGTAAAAGGACCCCTTAGTCTCTGGGTAATTTTCTCTGTTGATTTCTTTCTGTAGGCATCCATGTGACTGTATCCAGGTCAAAATATCAATCCACTCTAAATTATTACACTTGTACAAGGCATTTGGTCTGAACTATAGTCCCACAAAAACTCCTTCAACAGTCAGAGAATACCAATGCTCCTTTTGCCAAAATCTAGATTTGCTCTAATTCCTTAGAGTCCATATTAAATCTTCAATAAGAGGGTAGATAACTCAAACACAACCACAAATCCAAAAATCTCTCTGTTAGTTCACTTATTCGGCTGCAAATCACAATCTTCCTGGAAATGGTCAAGCAAACAAGCTATCTGCCCTGCCACCACCCACATAGCATTTGATCTTTAACTACTTCTCAGGGCTACATCCACTCCATAGGAAGGTACATCCAAACTTTGACCATAGAAACAGTTCTTTACTTTGAACATGCTGGTCTTCTTCTGTCTAGTCTGAGAACTCCTCTCCCTCCTGTCGATGAACAGAGAATGGTCTCTGTTCTGTCTTTCGGCTCTTATAAAGCAGTGGACTCCTCATCTTCCACCCTCTCAGACTACCATTGGAAGCAGCCAGCAGGATTCCTAATACTTCGGGGAAATGTTGTTTGAGTTACTAGTCCGACCCTCATCTGTTGCTTTTCCTTATACCGCTGTTTTATTTCTTGTGTTACAAATCATTCTCTCATCTTCATTGATGCTACTGATGCCCTGTCACAGAATTTTTATGATATGGCAACATCAAGCCAGAATTAAAACCTAAGTAAATAAATTAGGGCACTCTAGCCAAAGACTATTTCCCAAAAGTGCACACTTTTTCCGAAGGAGTGTTCATGAAAGGAAAAAAATAATAAATAAGGAAAACACAATCAAAACACAAATTATCATAAATGACACAGGAAATTAAAACAAAAAGAAAAACTTTGGGCTGCACACCCCTACTAAGCAGTTATCCTGGTAAAATATACAGCTTAAAGTTGTCCTTAGTGGGTAAAGGTGATGGCAGTTTTACCTGTTTAAAAATGGTGGTTTCAGAGCAGAAGGAGGAAGCAGGCTTATAATGCATATCATGAATTTAAGCTTGAAATCCCAGCACATGATTTAAGCCATGGATTTTGTCCCTGCAGCAAAGTAGAAATACCCATGGTGCATACAAATTTGGTTGTGCGCCAAATTTGAGTGCACAATTTAATTGAATAACGAGTCAATTAGTGCCACTAATTGGGCCCTAAGAATCAAATATTAGTGCTAATTGGCATCAATTTAAATTTACAGACACATATTTATGTGCCCATATCCACGTGCAAATTTTACACGCAGCTGCAAAAAGGGGGTGTAGCCATGAGAGGATCATGGGTAGATCGGGGGCATTCTCACAACTTATGCATACTGTTATAGAATAAGGGGGATCCACACCTAGTTTAGGCATGAGTATTTACACCAGGGTTCAGTTGGTAAATGCTCGCATCTAAAGGTAGTCAAAGATCACATAAACAGCACCTAACTTTGAGTGTTGTTTATGGAATAGCGCTAAGCCCTATTTTTTTCACCAATCTTTCAATGTCATTTATAGAATTTGGCCCATAATGTCTATAGGTGTCAACATACCTACAGCAGGACTTCCCATTGTATTTTCAAAGGGAAAATGTTCAGGGAGTTTCCTTTTAAATTGTGCTTGCAGGTCCCATGAGGGGTTTCATATTTGCTTCCATAATGAACATGTAGTGCAAACTGTTAATCTAGAACCTGTCATTAAAATCTGCCAATGTAGTGGAGTACTGGAGGGTAGCCAATATAATGCCAGTTTTTAAACAGTTCTCCAGGGGTGATCCAGAAAATTACAGACCAGTGAGCCTGACATGGTAGAAGCTATTTTTCAGAACAACATTACTGGGCATATGGATAAACTTGGTTTAATGAGGAGGAACCAGCATGGAATTAGTAAAAGGAAGTCATGCTTTACTAATCTATTAGAATTCTTTGAAGGTGTAAATAAATATGTGGATAAGAGCAAGCTTGTTGACATAATTTATTTGGATTTTCAGTAGGCATTCAATAAAAACCTAAGGGGTCCTTTTACTAAGCTGTGATAAAAGGGGGCCTGCGCTAGCGTCAGTCCATGTTTTTGACATGGGCTGAGGCCCCCTTTTACCACAGCGGGTAAAATGCTGCCTTCCCTTCCTGACAGGAAATGGCTATGTGGTAAGTAAACCACTTACCATGTGGTCATTTCGGGGGGGGGGTAGCACTTACCGCCACCCATTGAGGTGGCAGACAGTAAGGGCTCCTGCGCTAACCCAGCGGCAACCAGGCAGTACACGGCACTGCCTGATTACCACCGGGTATGCACCAGTGCTACAAAAATAGCGGCCGGACTTCTGCGGTAATT
This sequence comes from Microcaecilia unicolor, assembly GCF_901765095.1. Classification (NCBI taxonomy): domain Eukaryota; kingdom Metazoa; phylum Chordata; class Amphibia; order Gymnophiona; family Siphonopidae; genus Microcaecilia; species Microcaecilia unicolor. The sequence continues at coordinate 69,910,897 of NC_044037.1, read as the reverse complement.
CTGGATTGGCAAGTGGCAAGCCCACTGCCGCATGTCAACCCTTTAGTAAAAGGGCCCCTAAATGAGGGGGACCTTATAAAAATATAATTTTTGGGATACAAGGCAATATTCCATTATGGACTGGTAATCATTTAAAGGGTAATAAACAGGGATGAAATGGTCAAGTTCCCAATGGAAATATATTTTATTTATTTATTTATTTATAGCATTTATACCCCACAATATTCCCACCCAAGGGCAGGCTCAATGTGGCATACAACAGTCTATAAAAACATACAACAATTCAGCAAACAAACAATTAATGTCATAAAAGGGTAAGGGAAATAGCTGAGGAGGGAAAAGGAGAAAGAGTAGGGGTGAACAATGTGTCGCTACGTCAGTTGGAATTTAGAAGGAAGAGATGCCAGGTGGATTTGAAGCATATGCTCTACTAAAAAGGAAGGTCTACTACTACTACTTAACATTTCTAAAGCGCTACTAGGGTTACACAGCGCTGTACAATTTAACATGTAAGGACAGTCCCTGCTCAAGTAGCTTACAATCTAAAAGACAGGTGTACAATCTAAAGACAAGTGTACAATCTAAAAGACAGGTGTACAATCTAGAGACAAGTGTACAATCTAAAAGACAAGTGTAGAGTCAATCTGATAGGGCAAACTATATTTCTCGAAAGGTTAGGTGCCAAAAACAGCATTGAAGCGTATGCTCTACTAAAAAGGAAGGTCTTGAGGCGCTTCTTGAAGGTCGGGTGATCAGGAGTAAGTTTGACTAATTGAGGCAGCCCATTCCACAATTGAGTGCTGAGATAGGAGAAGGAGGATGCATAAGTGGTCTTGTACTTGAGGCCATAGAAAACTGGGTAATGGAGGTTTAGGTACGAACGAGCTGATTTGTGAGAGTTCCTAGGCGGCAGGTTAATTAGGGTGTCCATATAAGCAGGGGCTTCACCATAGATGATTTTGTGCACCAAAGTGCAAATTTTAAAAGCGATTCGGTCCTTCACAGGAAGCCAGTGCAGCTTCTCATGCAGTGGTCTTGAACTATCAAATCTTGAAATGGAAATGGAGAAATAGTAGAGTTCTTCAGTGATTTGTATTGGACTCAGTGTTATTTAGAATATTAATGATCTGAAAAAGGTAGTCATACATGAAGTAGTAGGATCTGTAGATGATATACAATTGTTCAAAGTTAGTAAAACATCCTAATACGTTTAAAATCATGCAGGTAAAATTATGTATGCTGCTCACAACCCGCATTTTCATCTGCTTAAAAAACAGAAGGGAAGAAACTGGTGAAGGCAATGAACACAGGGAGACTGAACATTCAGATCACCACAAGTAGTTCATGGTGCGTACTTTTATAAAAGCTTCTATCGAGGTGTAAAATATAGTATGCGGGTACTTTTTACTCATGCTGTGGATATTAGCACACATTTTCAAATGAGTCTGAAGTCTTATGGGTAGAGTGCCATGTGGAAAGCAGTGCTAATATTGCCCTTCCAATGTACGGTGGGTTCAACAGTAGGAATCCTCACAAAGAAAATGTCTTTGGAGCCATTGAACCCCTCAGCTTAATGTGCAACAATGCTAAAACTTGATAAAAAAAAAAAAAGAGAAGAAATTATTTGGAAAGATAAGGACTTTTCAGCCTGCAGAAGAAATAATCAAGAAAGGATATCATAACATTCATAACATCTAATAGGATGTACAACAATTAGAATAATTTTGTGTCCTTCATACTGTCTGAGTTCTAAAAAATCACCTTGAAGCTAAAATGGCATTCGTTTTAAGCAAAATTTAGAAGAAACACAGGTAAATTTTGCAATTTGTGTTCAAGGCTAATACTATAGTTGAACTTAAAAGGGTTTAAACAGGTTTCAGAAGGACTGGCTCAATAACACTTATATGCCAAGTAGATTTGTGGGGCACCTGCTCTTCTTTCCGGCAGTGTACAAAACGGGTTGCTCTAAGGTGTTCCTGTGCATGGACACACAGAATTGTGGAGAGCAGGATGGCTGTAAAAGAAAAAAAAATCCTTTTTAATGGGCACTCCAGTGTTAAGCAATATATACAGTAGAAGAAGAATGAAAAACACAAGATAAATTGTCAATATGATTAAAGTAACTTGGTTGCAGCATTAATCATAACTCTTCCTTGAAGAAACAGGTCTAGGTTGCCTTGGTGTAACTTCACTCACTTCCAGCATATTTCATACATTTAGCAGACCGAAAAAAATGGTAAAGCATAACTCCTAACTCCTAATAATGGTATATCAAAGTCTCTTAGGGGTCCTTTTACAAAGTAGCGGTAAGCACTAATGCATGCTTACTGCACACTAAAAAGGCAATACTGAGGGATGCGTTCAGGTGCCCCGTGGTATTTCTGGGATCAGCCCAAGCCGATTGTGGTCTAAAAAATATAAAATATTTTTTTTTTGCAGGAGGTATGTTTGGAAGCGGAGAGTAGGCATGATCTGTGCTAACTGGGTAGCATGGGTGACTGGTCGGCGCACACCAACTGCTGATTACCTCCGGAAACGCCATGCATGGGAGGAAATAAGTAAATCATCTAGGTGTTATGGGCATGTGGCAAATCTGAAATTACCATCAGGCGGTATGGTAGCCTGGCAGTAGTCTCAATTTGGTGCATACTGCAGGCACATAGAGCCTAACACACCTTTGTAAAGGGACCACTTAACCATGCATTGCCTCAGTACAAAATTTAGGGGCCTTTTTACTAAGCCATGGTAAAAAGTAGCCTGCGGCAGTGTAGGTGCATGTATTAGGTGTGCGCCAGGCTAGTTTTTACCGTGTCTGCAAAAAAGTATTTTTTTAAGGTGACGGGAAAAGGGCATGTGGTAAAACTGAAGCCAGCATGCATCTAAAACTGATCTGATCCCTTAACTTCACCCATTGATCTACTACTACTACTACTACTACTACTGATCTAGCGGTAAAGGCTCACTTGCTACATGTGCAGTGACCGGTTGGCATGTACCAACTGATGATTACCACTGGAAACGGCACATATGGGAGGAAATAAATAAATAATTAATCCAGGCATTATGGGCGTGTGCCAAATTTGAAATTACCGCCAAGGGAGGGGGTGTGCTGGTCTGGTGGTACTCTCATTTGGGCACACGCTTAAAGCTCATAGAGCGTACCGCAGCTTAGTAAAAGGGTCCCTTAAATAGTAAGCCCTCCAGGGATAGGAAAATATCTACTATACCTGAATGTAACTTGCCTTGAGCTACTACTGCAAAATTTGTGTGTCACGGAGTCAGGAGTTGTGAGCCCTTGTAACACTGCCGACAACCAGCAGCAGCAGGCGAACCACCCAAACAGGGATTGAGGCTGAAAACAGACAGGGCTGATACAAGCAGGACTGGAACTGAAGCTGAAGGCAGGTAGGACTGGAACAACAGGACTAGAGCTGAAGCTGAAGGCAGGCAGAACTGGAAGAACAGGACTAGAGCTGAAGCGATAGGCAGGCAGGTCTGGAACAAGCAGTACTGGAACAATAGGACTGGTGTTGAAGCTGAAGGCAGGCAGGACTGGAACAGAAGCAGAAAGCAGGCAGGACTGGAGCAAGCAGGAAAGAAGTACAAGAAGCACACGCAGACAAGAACTTGTCTGAAGACCTCTGTAGCAAAGGCAAAGCAGGAAGGTTTCTAGGTGTTTTATAAAGGCATTTAAGAATGACAAAGTGAGGCTTGGCAGCAGGAACACCAAAGCGAGGTTTGGCTATAGGCACACCAAAGCAAGGCTTGAATGCTGGAACATCAGAACAGGACTGGAACACGTTTGGGAAACAGGGAGAAAACAGTCCCCAGCAGCTACAGGGCCTAGTCACAAGGAGGAGAGATGAGTGTAGGCATGGGATACAGCCACAACCATGACATTGTGGTCTAAATCCAAATCCATTGTCAGGTATACTGTGAAGTAATACAAAAACACTACAAATGCCACTCAGAACCTACAGAGCAATTCTATCATACCATAATAGTAATAACAGGCAGCACCATAAACACTGCATTGGGTACTAGATCATCAATAAACCTACTGGAAAACTAAGCAAACCACATTAGTACAGATTGATCCTGCACTGAAAATGCTAACAGAAAACCATGTCTCTTTTGTACATGCAGAACACAGATAGACCCTCACCCAGTACAGAATAACTCATCACAAACTAAAAATAGAAATATGTAGACAAAAATTAAACTGTACTCCCAAGAAGCCAAACTCTGCATACACCGAACACCAGAGAAAGAGAAATGGTGATGCATCTCCACCTGTACTGTGCAAATTATAAAGACAGCAGATGTAAATTTCAAAAACTGATATATTGCCATCACTACATCACCAATTAACAAATACAAATAAAATGGAAAATACAATGATACCATTTTATTGGACTTAATACATTTTTCAATTAGCTTTCAGAGGCCAAAACCATCTTCCACAGGTCAGGACAGGACACCATAACAGAAGTATACAGTCCTGACCCGAGGAAGGTGGTTCTGATCTCTGAAAGTTAGTCAAAATGTATTAAAATTCGTCCAATAAAAAGATAGCACCTTATTTCCATTTTCTATTTATATTTGTTAATGCTTATTAACACAGCTACCACACTAATATATCCTAAACTAAAAATAAAATTATTTTTTTCTACTTTGGTTGTCTGGACATTTACTTTTCTAATTCTGTTGCTCCCAGTCTCTGGTTTTTGCTTTCCTTGTATTTTCTTCTATGATGCCAAGATATCCTGCCCATTTGTCATTTTTCTCTCCTCCTTTTCCTTTCACGTTTCTTCAATTTATTTTTCTGCCTCTCTGTTCATATTTAATTCTTTCTTACTATCTAGCCTTCAATTTCCCTCTTTTCCCTTTGTCTACCTACAACTTTTCATCTCTTTCCCTAACCCCAACTCTCCTATTCCACTTCCTCTTAATCCCCAGCTTCTCACTAGTTCTAGCCTCTTTCTTTCCCCCTTTTCCATCCAGCATCTGCCATATTTCTGCCTTCTCTCTGCACTTCCTTCCAGCATGTGCCCTCTCTCTACTCCTTCCATCCAGCATTTGCCCTCTTCTTTTCCTCCTTCCATTGTTAATGTGTGGTAATGAATTTGCTCAGCATTAACTAGACAGCAGACCTCTTAAAAATTCTCAGAATACTCCTAACTTCCTGCAGAGGTTTTGCACACAACAGGCCTTAATATATGCAGTGAATTAGTGTTAAATGCAAAACTTTAGCACATCTTAGCGAATACGTTTCAAGGTGTCAGTTTCAATAAAAAGTGAAAAGATTCATCATGGCTGTTTCCTAGACAAGGGATGGAGGTATTCTGGTGCTGCTGAGTTTTATTAAATTTTTATTTGGTTGTACACCATTTCAGTTGTCTTAGTAAAAAGCTTATAAGTGGTATACAAAAATAACTAAGGGGCCCTCTTAGTGTCTGTACTTAACACGTTTTAACACAGGAGTTTCCCAGCATGCTAAGCCCAGATTTAATGTGTCAGAATTAAGGGCATTTTAGATTTTTTTTTCGTCTTGTGCTAATTTTTCCATTAGCACATGGGTCTTCCAAAAAGATTAACACTGGAGCACTTACCACTTCCTATTTAGGAGGCACTAAGTGCTCCCACATTAAGAGGTCCTTTTACTAAGCTACAGGAAAAAAGGCCCAACGGTAGTGGCAGGGGACATTTTTTCCACACGCTAGGGCCATTGAGGTGTCAGTAAGGGCCCACAAAGTAACCCAGGTTAGCGCAACACTATAAAAAATGGGGGTTTTTTTGGCATGCCAGAAACAGTGCACACTCAACCCACAACTACCATCGTCAGCCGCGTTGGGCCAGTGGTAGTCCCAAGTTAGCGTGCAGTAAGCCTGCATTGGGCTTACTGACACGTTGTACAGGGGCCCCTAATTCTGTGTTATCCAGTTAGCACATGCTAACATGAACGCACTAGCAGAAAAATGCTTACATGCCCATTCGTTGTCCATTACGTGCCCCTTCCCAAAAGTATTTAAAACAAAATAATGTGTGATAAGCATACACAAACTGGAAAATTACCAAAAAATGCTTTAACACATTTGCGGCAAGTCTTTCTTTATGCACTTATACTGCTATGGATTTACAGCCTGCTTCACTAATACAGACTACTCATTAATTACTGTAGATTCTTTTGGATTTATATTAGGTAAATGAGACCTTTATTAGAGGTGCTAAAATCTACAATGATTAAGACATATACAATGATTAGCTATATATACACAATGATTAGCTATATAACTAAAAAGAAACAATACCTATCTATAAACAATCATTACATCACTGATCTCTACATCTAAGCAATGCTAAGAGTTCCTAGCAGGGGTGTAGCCAGACCTCACCGGGAGGAGGGGCCAGAGCCTGAGGTGGGGAGGCACTGTTTAGCTGCCCCCCCGAGCCGCCCCCCAAGCCACCGTCGCCACATTGGACCCCCCTGCTGGCCTGCCAACGATCCCCTTGAACCCCCCTCCTGCCACCAACTCTCCCCCACCGTCGCCGCCCGCCACGCCGCCGCATCAGATACCTTCTTTGCTGGCAGGGGTCCCCGAACCCTGCCAGTCGAAGAGAGTCTTCTTCAGTGCCGGAGTAATGCCTTCGTTCAACGAAGTTCCTGGTGCGATCAGCTGTTTCGACGCCTTACGTCCTGCACAGGGCTACATGCACGGTGCAGGACGTAAGGCGTCGAAACAGCTGATCGCAGGAACTTCGTTGAATGAAAGCGCTACTCCGGCACTGAAGAAGACTCTCTTCGGCTGGCGGGGTTCGGGGACCCCCGCCAGCAAAGAAGGTATCTGATGCGGTGGCAGGGCAGGGGGCGACGGTGGGGGAAGGGAGTTCAAGGAGATTGTTGGCAGGGGTGCCAGGGCCAAATCTACGGGGGCCCAGGCCCCCTCAGGCCCCACGTAGCTACGCTACTGGTTCCTAGACCAGGAAAAGAATCAATAAAACAATTATCACTGGTCCTTACATCATCCAGGCTCTTCTCATCAGCTGGGGGGGGGGGGGGGCCCTGTTCACAGGGAAAGGCAGGAGCTTCTTTGACCAGGAAACATGGTTCTCTGCGCAGTTCATACGTTACTCACAGATGAGCTCCCCATTTCACTGAAAGAAACTCCCCTTTTTATTAGGCTTAGAACTCATGTTCAGAGCTAAGGAAAATTGCAGAATGCTTGAGAATAGGTAAACAAGCCATACTGTGGGAATGTGGTCACATGTTTCCAAGTCCAGGTGGCCAGTCTGAACTCGAAGCCGAGTGGCTAATTTATTTGCCACAGATTATGAGTTGGTACATACAGCACTAAACACATGTTTAATGAAAGGGCCCCTAAATAAATAAGGTGCCCTTTTACTAAAGTGTAGCGTACACTAATGGAATTAGCAAGCACTAAATGCTAAGAAGCTATTTTATATCTATGGGCTTCTTATCATTTTAGTGCATGCTAATCCTGTTAGTGCATGCTAAGCTTTAGTAAAAGGGCCCCTTCCCAGAGTTAAAGGGAAGGTAGTTATCAAATTGTGTTAGGGTTACCCCTTAATGCTAGGTGCAGTGCCCCAATGAAATGATAAATAGGTCACCCTGTGTTCCTCAAGTGCTGAAGATACAATAAATAATAATGAGATACAAAACAAGATTGAGGCCAGGGCAATACAATGTCATGGCTTGTGGTGAGAAAGAAAAAATGACCTAAAGCAGTAATACCGTGAGATGACCATTACAGGTTGCCAGTGTCATTTTGGATGATGGTACCAGCAATGGCAGGAACATCTGAGGATAGTTCCTGCCCGAAATACTACACACCAGTAGTTTGAATCACACAGCCCCAGCGGGGATCCTTTGGGAACATGGAGAGGCTTTGAAGGTGCTTATGGTCTTGGGGGGGGGGGGTCTTTAGTTAGTAAATTGCTACTAGGGGAGCCCTTTTGGATAAAGGGATCTGGCTGGCACAGTACTATGGAATGGAGGCTTAATTTAGGGGGATATCTCAAAAGGGGCTTACAGATTGGAGGGGGGAGTGATTTATGATGTATGGGTGCCAGACCCTTTAACATATAGCCTGGGAGCATCAAGCCATGGCTTGGATGCCCAGTGCCCCCAGGCTGTTGAAATAATGCTGCTTATGCTGCTTTGTTCATTTGCAACAGGATTCAGCAACCTGCAGTACTGAGATACTACAGGTTGCTGACTCCTTTAATAACTCAAAAGCATGCCTTTTACCTTGACTTAATAACTCCCCCCTCCACCCCACACACATCTCTCTTTATGGGAATGAAATATTCCTTTTTTTCTGTAATGGTAGATTATTCTTTTCCCCATGTGTTGGCATTGTCTCTATTTGGCATGGCTGAGAAAATGCACCTTGGAAAGTTGAATACCTGTTGGCTTGGAATTTCATTGTATGAATAAGAGATTAGTGGCTGGACTGTTTTTTTGTTTTACTTAATCATAGGTTGGAAGGATTATTGTGGTTGCCAGGCAGTGGAAACAAGTACAAATTGCAGTAATACCTTGCTAATATTTTCTTTTAATGTTATCAGAGCAGTTTACACTCCAGCTCAATCTTGAAAAGCCTTTTGCCTTTGGCCCTGTGCCTCACAAGTATGTTGGAATCATAATAAATTCTCTACAAATAAATGACTGGTCATGTCTTAGCACATTTGTATAGTACAGAATGATATTGTTTTATGGCTTGTATGGCACGTTAGACTCATGGCTGAAGGCCATATTCCATCAGTATGCCTACAAATAACATAATAGCATAAATTCTGTTATGCTTCCTTGTAATTGCGGTATAATATGCATAGATGAAAATGGGCTTGATGAAGGCCAATGTTTTAATAGTTTATATACAGTCTTAAGTACTGAATGCACAGCTGTTTTATAGGATGCCATCTAGCACTATGACATTCATAGCACATTTTAGAGCTATATAGAGGACATTTTTTTCCAGTACAGAGTAAGGGTAAGTAAACATCAAAATAGAAATAAAAAAAATCACAGATTTGTGTGAATAAGTGGTCTCTGCTTTATGAACAAGAAGAAAAGAAATTGAAGGGTACAATTATTTTGTAACTTCATGAGACTTTGGCTTAATCAGTTAACCAGAATGAACAATTTCGATGTGAAATATGATATTCCTAGCAGTCTAATAGAAAAAAAATGGGTAAAACCAGTTAAGCTCATAATTAGATCCTTAGTTGTGTTGTGTCATTTGTATTATGAGTCCCAGTGTTGGTTGATGTGATAGACAGCAGGACGGTGGCCATGGAAGTTGGAATCCGCTAAGGAGTGTGTAACAACTCACCTAGTGTGATTGACTTTTCTGTACGTCTGTGTCTATCCCCAGCCTAGAAGTTTAAAGCTAAGTATTTCCTTTCACTTCTCTTTTTTTTTTTTTGATCCATGAGAAATATGATCTTCCTGTGAACCTTTTAGCAAGATTAAAAAAGAGATAAGGATTTTTTATGCCAATGAAGAAAGTTTGATCCATGTTATTTCCTCTATACCCTAAAAAAAACATATATTGGGTAGAGATTGGGGTGAAAGAGCTTTTTCCCTTTCTCAAAATGTATTTGCACTTCACAGGAATACAGTACTATATTAAGTAAACTTGCAGTTTGTACAAGAGAGATTCCTTTGTTTTTGTGCTTTTGTAATCAGATATTCCCTTATCCTCTTTTTGATTAACTATTCCTGGTGAAAGGTATACGAGTTAGATATTGCTCCTCCAGTGTTAAGGATATTAGACTAGATTTTCTATATATGGCGCCTGAAAATCTAGAGCTGAAAATATTTCTGCCAAGGCATGTTCTGTATACCACACCAATTTATAGTATACACCTAGCCGGTTTATAGAATATGCCTAGCGACCATGCTTGTGCCTAACTCTAGGCCTGTAACCCTTCATTTGTTGTTTCTCCTATTTTGAGTCTGCGTGTATTGGCCTTTATTGACCTTTCGTTTGTATGTGTTCAGCGCAGCGGGCACTGCCTGACTGCTGCAAGTTCACCCTCAAAATAGTATTTTTCTTAGGGGACCTTGTTCTGTTCCTTTCTACTTTCTTCCTGGTTGTTTGGGTTTCAGTTCAGCCTTGCGGCCCGTGCGCTTGCACTCTGTTACGTGTGGGTTCCAGTTCGGCCTTGTGGTCCATATGAGTGTTCTACCTTTCCTTCCTTGTCATGCTCTCTAGTTTCCCTGGGCATGATGAGCTTCATAGCCTCTTAGTCTCTTTTGCTAGTGTGGGCTCAGTCTGATTTAGGCCTTGGCCTAGGTCCAAGGGCTTACTACTAAACATAACAAATACCATTTATGGAATAACAATCAGTGCACGCTTTTTTTTTTTTTTTTTTGGTGAACAAATTTGGGTGCCATTTACTAAATGTAGTCCAAAATGGGCTAGATTCTATATATGGTGCCTAAAAAATCCATGCGGAAAAAAATATGCCTAGTTGTATTCTTTATAGTGTGCCTAAATTTTATAGAATAGGCTTAAATTTTCACACAGTATATAGAATTACACTGAGCACTTCTCAATGTGACCAATTCTGGTTGTGTCCATTTAGGCCATGCTTTACTTGGCATAAATCTCGACACCTAAATTAGGCACAGAGGGGGAGGTTCTATATGTGGTGCCTAAAAAATCCATATGGAAAACATTTCTGTCTAAGCCTATTCTATAAATTCTAGATATAGGTACAATATATGGAATACACTTATGGAAAACTCTACGCATCTCCGTTTACACCAATGAAAACATGGCTTAAATCCTGGTGTGTAGATTTAGGCACAGAAGACCATATTGTATATTAGTGCACATAAATTTTGGAATGCCCATGAAATGCCCATTTCCCTGCCCCTAATCATGCCCCCTTTTGCTTGTGCACGTTAGTAGTTAGGTGCATATTGTATTATAGAATATGCTTAGTAAGATGTGCACATAAATTCTAATTATTATTAATTAGCGTTCATTATTACTTGTTAAGTGCTAATAGCAACACTAATTAGCTTGTTAAGCCAATTACGTTATGCACATTGTTATAGAATATTCTTGGATTTCAGCGCATAGTTCTACGCATGCTATATAGAATCCAGGGGAGAGTGGGTGTATTCTATAACAATGTACATAGATTTTAGAAATGCCCATACCCCACCCATGACCATGCCCCCTTTTAAACTATGCGCTTATTTTTGAAGGAGAAGGGCGGCCATCTTCTGACACAAATCGGAAGATGGCCGGCCTTCTCCTAAAGCCGGCCAAATCGGTATAATCGAAAGCCGATTTTGGTCAGCTTCAACTGCTTTCCGTCGTAAGGCCGGCCAAAGTTCAAGGGGGTGTGTCGGTAGTGTACCGAAAGCGGGGCAGGGGCGTGGTTAAGAGATGGCCGGCCTCGGACGATAATGGAAAAAAGAAGGCCGGCCCTGATGAGCATTTGGCCGACTTTACTTGGTCCCTTTTTGTTCATGACCAAGCCTCGAAAAGGTGCCTGAACTGACCAGATGACCACCGGAGGAAATTGGGGATCACCTCCCTTTACTCCCCCAGTGGTCACAAAACCCCTCCCACCCAAAAAAGAAATTTAAAACACATTTTTTTGCCAGCCTCTATGCCAGCCTCAAATGTCATACCCAGCTCCATCACAGCACTATGCAGGTCCCTGGAGCAGTTTTTAGTGGGTACTGCAGTGCACTTCAGGCAGGCGGACCCAGGCCCATCCCCCTTACCTGTTACACTTGTGGTGGTAAATGGGAGCCCTCCAAAAGACACCCGAAACCCACTGTACCCACATGCAGGTGCCCCCCGTTACCCTTTAAGGGCTATGGTAGTGTTGTACAGTTGTGGGTAGTGGGTTTTGGGTGGTTTTAGGGGACTCAGCACCCAAGGTAAGGGAGCTATGCACCTGGGATCAATTTGTGAAGTCCACTGCAGTGCCCCCTAGGGTGCCCGGTTGGTGTCCTGGCATGTGAGGGAGACCAGTGCACTATAAATGCTAGCTCCTCCTACGACCAAATGGCTTGGATTTGGCCGGGTTTGAGATGGCCGCCATTAGTTTCCATTATCGGTGAAAACCAATGGTGGCCATCTCTAATGCCAGCGATCTCTAAGGGTGGCCCAAATGTTGAGATTTGGCCGGCCCTGACAGTATTATCGTAACGAAAGATGGCCGGCCATTTTGTTTCGATAATACAGTCGGGTATGCCGCTTGACAGGGCTGTCATTAGAGATGGCCGCCCCCGTTCATTTATGCCCCTCCACGTGACTTAGAAATTATGCACACCACATTACAGAATACACTTAGCGAGTTGTGCTCATAAATGTTAATGCTAATTAGTGCTGATAATTGCTTAACATCCAATTAACAGCACTGATTAGCTAGGTAACTAATTAACCCTCCTGCTTACTAAGCCACACTAGCGGCTGCCGTGAGCTAATGCTGATACGGACCATTCACTTTGAATGGGCTGTGTCAGCATTGCGATATGGTAGCCAATAGTGCAGTTAGTAAACAGGAGGGTAAGTTACATGCATTGCTATGGAATAGTTTTTGATTTCCGCATCAAAATTAAGGTGCAATATATTGAATTTCGGGGAAGGTGTTTTTACTGGTTGTTTTTATTTGACAGCAATATTCCATTGACATACACTATTATGTCATTGCAAATGACAGTGACGTCTGATAAATAAGCGTTTTAAACAATATAATATTAATATATGAAAAAAGTTTTGTCCAAAAGTAAGGAATAATATATTGTAGAGGAATATATTCGAGTTATTCCCCAAGTTTTCCACGTCATCACTGTGGTGAGTTACCATTTTTGTTTTGATTAATTATCCATTTATTTTTAAATTACTATATAATAATATATGAGAATGTTAAAATATTAAATGCAATGTTAAAATATTAAATGCTTTAGGTGTTTATATAGGCTTATATATGTATGCTTGATGAGTCTAAATATTAATCTTTGGTTTTACTCATTATATTTAAAAAAATTTTTTAAAATATATTATTTCTATGTTTTGTATTCTATGTAGACCCCTGACGCAGGTGCTAGTCACCGAAACACGGCCCGTGTCGGGTCTTTTTGTCAAGGCTCATTCATTAAAGAACTGTGTTCCATTTTTAAAGGCCCGTGGTGCTGTTTTTTTGTTTGGATTGCAAATGACAGGCCATCCCTAATATATAGACAACAGTTGTACTACTGTTGGTAGTTATTTAGATCATTGCAAAGCTTCAGGTTAGACGTGAGAAGCATATCTGTATGCTCATTTGCTCAAAATGATAAAGTGTAAATAAGAAAGAAGACAACTGTGTTGTATAAAGCAAGATAACTCAACAAACAATCATGCTCTATGGCAGATTGATGTGACATGGATAGGAGTAACTGGTAGTTGGTATGGATTTGTATGGCCAATACATTTTCCATTAATTTTCATATTTTTCCAAACGTTTTCCTACTTTACGTGTGTGTGTTTTTTCTTCTGGTATCACGCAAGTTGTTTCAATAACCTTTTCTTGTGCAAGTGTTAAATGTTTTTTTTTTTTTTTAGTTTTAATCTTTTATTGATTTTCAATAGAAAGATAGGACAGGAATTATCAGCCATATAACAAGAAACACTGTACAAAGTAGATTAAGGGAAGTGGGGGGGGGGGGGGGGGAGGAGGATATACAACAAAATTCATTGCATGCATAAGCCAAAGGTTACACAAGAGCATCAGCTGAATATACTCAACATTTTACACTAAACATTGTTAAAATAAGATTCAGTGGAAGCCACTTTTTCTCCGTTTGAAGCAGTAAGCTCCACTATTCATGGTAGGTGACCTGATATAAGGTCTTCCAATGCGAAAAATTTACTTTCAAAACTAAAGAAATCATAGTATTAATAATGCTGCATTCATTAGATGTTAATATATTTTTAAAGGAATGGCCTTTAAGTATCACGTATTTGTAAGTTATTGAACCAGGAAGATGAAAAATATCCACTATTAATGACCATATATCTTGCCAATATTTTTGGCTACATATACAATCAAATATAAGATGTTTAAGATTGCCTTGTTGAGAATGACAAGATCAACACAAGTTGGAATTAGAAGAATCTATTACATGCAATTTAAGAGGTGTCCACAAAGATCTATGCAAAAAGAAGTACAAAGATTGCAACGTTGATGAAGATCTAGAACAGTTAAATAGGGAACCCCACATCTGTTTCAATGACTTATCTGAGATACTTTGCTGGATATCTTCCTCCCAGCATTTATGCAGACCTGTACATTTGATAGGAAATTTACTTAGCATTGCTTTATATATATGGGAGGCTGCATGGCCTGTGTGCTGAAGCCGCAAATTTATATCAACAAGCTCTGGGGTTGAGGCCTATGCTGAATTTGTAAGCTACTTTTTTTCAACATAGAGCTAACCTGCAGCCATTGATAGAATTGAGAGTCAGATAATGAAAATTCAGTTTTCATGTCTGAGAAAGATTTCCAGGCTTGTTTTTTTCTGATCAATAAAGTCTTTAAGGGCCCATATTCCTATATGCTGCCAATGAGACAGAGAGACCTGCTTGTTATCAATTCTAAGTTTGTTGTTGCTCCATGTGGGCACTAATGTCGTGGCAGAGCAAGGAGTGCCCAGAGATTTATCAAAAGAGGACAATAATTTATGAGTGATATTGATGATCGGATTGGAGACAATGTTTTTTAGGGAGACACATGCCAACTAGATAAGGATGCAATAAAGGGTCAATAATGGATTGTTCAAATATTAGCCATCTAGATAGAGAAACAGTACTCAAAGGAGCAATCCATTCCATGCCCTGATGTATAATGAAGGCCTCATGATATAGTAGGAGATTAGGGAATCTGACCCCACCCTGCAGTTTGGGCTGCTTTAATTTACATAACAGGGAAAAAAGAAGTGGAATCATACTTAGAGCATATGTGACCTTAGCACAATCATCATTTTGATAGTATCCAGTCTGCCCCACCAAGTAAGATTTAGTGGGGACCCATGCTGATAAAGAAGCCTCAATTTTTGCAAATATTTTGTCAGAGTTAATTTGACAGTGGTTATAAGATCTTTATCAAGAAGACACCAAGGTACTTGATAGAAGAAATTACCCACCTAAGAGGGAAGCCTTGAATGGTAAAAGGAACACAAGCATCATTCAAAGGCATCAACTCCATTCTATCCCAGTTACTTTATAACCTAAAATATTTGAAAACTTGGAGATTAGGCAAATGAGGGCTGTCATAGATGATTGAGGTCTAGTGAGGGTATAACAAGATGTCGTCTGCATAAGCTGAAAGTTTTGAACTCCTCTTTACCCAAAGAGACACCAGCTATATCTTTAGATTTACGGATGGACTCTAAAAGGGGCTCAAGGGCCAGGTTGAATAACAATGGTGAGATGGGACAACCTTGCCTGGTGCCTCTGTTGTAAAACAAATGAGTTTGAATTTCACCGTTAGCCACAATTCGTGCAGAAGGAGATGAGTACAATAGTTGTATCATGTGGATGAAGAATTCAGGGAAAACCAAATTGCCCAAGAACACTAAACAAGTATTTCCACTTAACCTGGTCAAGGCTTTTTTCAGCATCCAGAGAACAGATAATATAGGGTAGGCCTTTGACTGAGTGAGGTGGATGACATGACATAGCAACCTAGTATTATCAGCACCATATCTGTACTTAATGAAGTCAGCCTGGTCTCTATGTATAAGTAAATGAACAACATTCTCAGTTCTACAGCACAAAAGTTTTGCATACATTTTATAATCTGTGTTTAAAAGCGAGATTGGCCTGTAATTTTGTACAAGAATGCAATTTCTATTAGGTTTAGGCAACACACTACAATGTTAGCGTCCAAGAAGTGACCTGAGAAGGACAGCTCAACCAAAGCGTGGAAATAAGTCCTTAGATGAACTGATAGGGAAAATGAAAAGGACTTGTAGAACTCTGCTGGCAAACCATCTGGTCCCGGTGCTTTGGTTGTAGGCAGCTTTTTGATTGCAGAGACAATCTCCTCATGTGAAATAGGTTGATTAGGTTGGTTAATATGATGCTCCGAGAGATGTAGCCTCTGAGGAATAGAGTGATGTATAGAAAGATTCAAAAGCTTTGAGGATTGAAGGAGAGGAAGTCATGGAGGCTCCTGTAGATGACTGAACAGCAGATATTTGCTGCCTAACTTTCTTGCCTTTAAGATAAGATGCAAGCAGTTTACCAGCTTTGTTAGCTTCTGAATAGTATACAACACTTTGCTTAAAAGAAATGACATTGCAGATATTTGACAATAGAGAATTATATTGCATTTTGAGTGATCTAAGCTTGTGAAGCGTAGATTTGGATGCGGATACATATAAAACTGTTTCAAGCTGGTGAATTTCCCTTTCAAGGTTAGAGATTTTAGCATTATTAGCCTTGCGAAGATAAGACGAGTGACTAATTATTCCGCCTCTCAGCCAAGACTTAAATGTTTCCCAAACTGTAATAAAAGAAGATACAGAATCTTTGTTGTTGTCAAAAAATTCAGTAGCCTTTTGAGATATATGCTGGAGAAATACAGTATCCGTCAGTAAATTGGTATTAAGCCTCCAATAAGAAAATTTGGTTTTATTGGGAGACCAATTAAAATCACACAATACTGCTGCATGGTCAGAGAATTTCATGAATCTTTGCAGCCAGCAACATAGGGATCAGATATTTAGTGCCCAACAGATAGTCTATTCTGGAATATGTATGATGAGGGGCTGAGAAAAAAGAATAATCTTGTTGGGTAGAGCAGTCTCCAAAAATCAGATCATCCATTAGAGTGGATAAGATTAGTTAGTGTTCTTCTAACTTTAAGCTTAGCAGGTCTACAATTTGAGGATCTATCTAAATAAGGATCTATTGGGAAATTGAAATTGCCTCCAATTATGGTATGACTAATGAGGGCAGTAAGGCCAGACATGTTGACTTTGTGAAAAAGCTGGGATCATCAGTGTTTGGAGCATAAACATTGATTAGTATTATGGGATTATCATCGAGGATTCCTTCTAACCGAGACCATCTTCCTTCGTTGTGAGTGACATGGGAGACTAGCTGGAAAGGCAGAGATTTCTTAAGAAGAGTAATGACACCATTTTTCCAACCTTTTGCGGGACTAACAAAGCACTGATCAAACCATTTATCCAAAAGTTTAGAGCTTTATGGTGCATCCAGATGAGTCTTTTGCAGAAAGCAGATATCCGTTTTTTTCCTCCTCAGATATATTATAAGCTTCTTCCTTTTGATGGGATTGGAGATTCCTTTTATATTAAGGGAAAGTAATTGCAGATTCATCACAAAAATATACAAAATATGAAACTAGTCCTGTCGTGCCAACCCAAAGAGCATATGCATGAGGTGAAGGTAAAAAATAATGAGTAAAATTAGAATCCTCCAAAAAAGGAAAAAAAAGGTAAATGTGATGAAATACGAGAAATAAATAAGAAAAAACGCTCAGGGGAAGAAAACATGCTCTGTAAAGGAGAAAAAAGAATAAAAGTGAGATAACCCAGAACGGGGCACATGAGCCCAGTTTAGACACCAGGAGAAGCTTAAGCCAGCATACAATATTAAAATATCACAAAAAGAAGACACATAGCAGCCATGAAAACATATCTCCTTAAGAAGGGAAAACGTGAAAGAGAGAAAACATCAATTTGCAGCGTAAGAACCGCTTTCAAGGAGTTTCTGTAAATCAGCAGGGTCACTGTAGTACTTAGTAGTATTCTGAAAAGATACGCGCATAGTCGCAGGATACAGCAGACCATAATTGTAAATTGTTTTAATGTATATGCAAACTGATTATACATGCCTTAATTCATAGGGATGTGTGCATACAATTGAGTCTGCATGCATTACAAATTTGATGGTGTCCAACTGCATGTACACTAATGAAAGCAAGCACATCCCTACTATCTGTCTATTTCCTGCCATTATCTACCATTCTACATATATTCAGCACTACCACTTCAAATAACAAGCAAATAGACACTAGTTTGTCATTCCTCTGTATTCTCCTCCATGGAATGTTTATTCTTGTCTTCCTCCTCTCAGACTCTTTGGATTCTTGTCCTCAACTACTGCATTTTCCAGGGGCTTCTATGTGTTTTTCTGCTTTTTGTTAGCATATAGATAAGCAGTGGTGCTTAATATATATATTATATATATATATATAGCTGATATAATATTTAACCATCTCTCTGACCTCATGTGCAACTTTCTTTAAATCAGTCACCTCACTTTCTAACTCTTCCTACTTTCTTACCCATCTATTATGTTACAACTTTGCCTTACCCTTCACTATCAATTATAATTCTTCTATTACGTATTGTGTTGACATTGCAAGTAGCATACCCATGCCATACTTTATATTGTTATTTGAATAGTTTTATGCTGTAATTGCCTATTGCTCATGTTTGATCTTTTTTTACTGTACCACGCCTTGAGAGAATTTCTTCAAAAGACAGTAAATAAATCCTAATAAATAATAAATCAAATATGTGGCCACATACATGTGTGAAAGGCCTGTTATAAAATCCAACAAGTGTACAAAGTACATGCATTGATATGATGGTGGTACTTTGATGGTAGGAATGTAAAGGAGTAGTGTGGGCAGAATTTGCAGAAATGACCGTAAATTATATAATTACACACTTGCATAAAGTCACTCAAACATGTGCACCTGCTCATGAGCAGATACATGTCTGCCCCTGTATTGAGGCATAATTTATGCTATTAAACTATATACTAAGAAAAGTTAGCACCTACCTGTCTTTACAAAATTGTCAAAATAGGTACAGGCTTACACTGGGTTCCCCCTATCTAAAGATAACTTCTGTAGGTGTAATCAGTACTGTTCCCTCTAAGTGAGCGGGAGGCCCCTCCAGCTACCAGTTCCTGCCAGAGTGGAGGGTGCTGTTTTCTATCACATTTCAATATGCTAGGGGTACAGGTAAGCTATGCAGGACTCCAGGAAGGAACATGTTTTTCCCTAGTAACTGAAAACAACAATATTGAAGCACCAACCCCTACTGGTAGCAATGGAATTGGAGGACACCCACTCAGCTTAGAGGGACCAGTGACAGTCAGTGGCACGAATGTAAATCTAGGCTGTGACTGCTGCTGCTTTGAGGTGTAACTGAACATTAGGTCCAGGACTTGGTGGTGACTACTTGTAGTGTTATGGGTAATGCCTTACATAGGTTGTAAAAGCTTTGAAACCACTTGTGACAGATTCTTTGATGCACATCATTAATGCTTTCCTCCAACAAGGTTATTGACCTTTGTTGCTAAAGGGATAAGGTTATTCAGCCTGTATGAGATGTGAACTAGCAGTCTTCATGTGAAAGACTTAAAACATTTTGTTTGTTTAAGAGTTGTTTCATGTGCATACTTTTAATTGTAGCAGTTTATCCTGAACTTACATGGAAAACAAATAAACTCTTCCTCCTCCCCATCCAAACTGTAGTGCTTTTGCAAGATTTGGGGTAATTTCACATGTTCTTCTGCATCAAGCCTCTTTGATGAAGTGCTGCAGGTTATTGAATTGTGCAGTAATTTTCCCATTGTAAAACAGTTCACAAAGTGCTGTTTTACCTCAGGTCAGTAAATAGGCTTTTTCAGCACAAAGAGGAGGGAATTCAATAATGGCACTGAAAGTTTGGTGCCAAAAAAATTTGAACGTTAAGAGCTGTTCTAAAAAGGGAACACACTCTTTAGAGAATAGCGTTTGGCGCAGACCTGGCACCTAACCTTTGGGTGCCGTACTATACCTGCTAAAAGGTACAAATTTAGGTGCACTTCAGATGAACTCTGTAAATCTGCGTGAAACGTTTTGGAAAGCCTTCAAAACACCCCTTTCAGATTTGCGCAGTTGAAGTTAGCTCCATGCTTTATAGAATAGCACACAGTGAGATGAATGTTCAGATTTTTAACTCTGTCAACTAACATCAATAATTAATTGTTAGCACCCAATTATTGATGTTTCCAAGCTCATTAATCAATTATTTGCACACGCATCTCTCATATGTGCACAAAATCGTGCTTGGAAATTTGGAAACGATGTAGAGAATCCAGGGGTTGGGAGCTAATTTTGTAAGAGAGAGAGAGAGAGAGAGAGAGAGTGTGTGCGTGTGTGTGAAAAATCCACAGACACCTACCCCCAATATTCAGCACTATTTAACCGGCCATAATGGCTGCTGACCGGTTAAATAGCGCTTAACCAGCTATCCACCGATATTCAGAGGGGATAACCGGCTATTCCCCACTGAATATCCCCAGTTAGCAGCTAGTAGATAGCCGGTTATATCGCCCAATATAACCAGCTATCTGCATATTGTTAAGCTGGTTTAGCGATCACGTTTTGGCTGTGTGAAAAGGTGGGATATCTTTGGCCAGTTTAAAGATAACCAGCTAAGTCTGAATATCAACTTAGCCGATTATCTTTATACTGGCCAAAAAAACCCCAACCAATATTCAATGCTGGTCACCAGAAATGGCCCCGCATTGAATATCTAGGTTCAGCACTGACAGCAGGCGTTGGCCAGTCTAACTCCCACAGTCTGAATATTGGCCCCTGTTTATAAAAGCCACATAGATAGCAATGTGCTTTTAGAAAATAAGAACCAGTCCGAGTAGAGAACAAATGCCGATGCATGCATTTTCTCCTGCAAACATGCAAATTTATTCAGGTACTCTGTGAATATACACATATTCTATGATATATACTGTGAGAACCCTCCAGGGGTGCTTGAGGCGGGAGTTGGGGGAAGCAGTAGAAGGGCCCTACACCCTCTGGGGAATCTTCACTAAAGGTCCCAGAAGTCCCAGTACCCTGGGGGTGGAGTTCCTGGAAGGTAGGGATTGACTGACACTGAAAGAGGGAAGGGGGACTCCAACTCCCAGAGATCCCGGCAGGGAGAAAGGCTTGCTGGGAAGGGGAGGAAAGGAGAGGAAAGGGGACTACAACTCCCAGAGATCTTGGAGGGGGGAGAGGCTTTTGGAGAAGGAGGGAAAAGAGGACTGGAAGGCCCCAGGTGCAGAGGAGGTGGATGATGATTGGCTAATGGATACTAATCAGGAGGAGGGGAGTCAGCTGGTAGAATCTGGAGGGGAGGATTTTATGGAGTGGGTGCCTGGCAGTAGGGGAGGAGAGAGCTTTGGGGAACTTATGGACACTTCAGCTCTAGCCTGAACGCCAAGAAGAGGTAAATTGCAAGCTGTGGCATCTGTCTTTTTTTCCCCAACTCAAAGGCCCTTGGAAGAGCCTGTGGGAACGGCTCAGGGCAGTACGGGGGGAGAAGCAATAAGGGAAGGTGAGGACTGATGTCATGTTGAAACTGTGAAGGATTGAATGTTTGAGTTTTGACCCACTACTGGAAGGGGGACCTGGTGACAATACACACCTCAGTTCTGCCTAAATTATGCTTGTAAACACCTCTGCATAAGTATACATGTTTCAGTGTCTACATATGTTCATATAAATGTGCCTTTTTCTGCATGTAAAACAAATTTTATATGCAGAAATTGTGAAGTCTTTGGAGAGTTATGTTGCCCCGGATAGATGGACATTCTTGATCTCCTCTCTGTAATTTCTTTCTAATAGTCCTTTGAGTTGGAAAAATAAAAATAAAAAGACCTCCAGAGCTTTCCTTACAGATGGATGCACTAGGTGATTTTTAGATATTCCATCTATTTAGGGGTTGTTTTTATTATAGGATGTTTTGATTTTAATTTATCTTTGGTATTTATTTTTATTTATTTATTGCATTTGTATCCCACATTTTCCCACCTTTTTGCGGGTTCAGTGTGGCTTACAATATGAGTTAATATTGGAAATACAATTTGTTACAGATTGGTTATGGATTACATTTTGCATAATTATGCAAAACAATTGGAGTGTCCTTGGGAGTGTAACAATGGAGCACAAACATTGAAACATTGGGAGGAAACAATGGGAGCTTAGAGGGCGATAAGAAGGCATAAAGACATATGATATATATCTTTCTGTGATTGAAGTTATGAATGATGTGATATTTATGTATGTCTATATATTAATAAACCGCCTTGGATGATTTCAGGAAGGTGGTAATTAATTATCTGCAACACTGCAGACCAAACAGTGTGATGCTGGTGTTGGGAAAAATGTAGAAGCTATACTTAAGAACAGAATCAGTGAGCATATAGAAATACATGAATTAATAGGGGTGAGCCATCATGGATTTAGCAAGGGAAGGTCTTGCTTACTGAACATTTTTTGAAGATGTAAATATGCAGAGAAGTATGCCATAGCCTAGTTCAGTTGATCCCAAACCTAATCCTGGAGGCACCCCAGCCAGTCACGATTTTGGGATATCCACAATAAATATTCATAAGAGAGATTTACATGCAGTAGAGGCAGTGCATGTAAATATTTTTCATGAATATGTTTTGTAGGTATCCCAAAAGTCTGACTGGCTGAGGTGCCTCCAGGACCAGGTTTGGGAATCACTGGCCTAGCTGGTTTTGACAACATTCTTAATGATAATCTTCAGGAAATTAAAAAGTCGTAAGACAACAGGCAATTGGGATCTAGTTAAAAAGTAGGAAACACTGAGCTGAATTAATTAGCTTTCCCTATGTAAGGAGGTATGTAGTAGTGTGCCCCAAAGATTTATACTGGGACTAGTGCCGATTAATATCTACAGAGGAATCCAATAAAATTTATATGGAAATATGATGTTTGATTTTAACAAAATATTTCTAAAAGCAAGGAAAATACCTCAAAAGCCCGACCACTTACTTTCAGTTTTCGATGGCTTTAACTGGGGGGCGTGGTGTTCATCACTGGTCATAAAAACCTTGTTTGGAAAGAATTATTTTAACTTTTAATTTATTTTCAAATTTATTTCCAAAAAGATTTTAGCAATTTTGCTCTTTTTTACAAAAAAGTTTTTTTTTTAAATATATTGACAATATCAATGCTAACTTCAAAATGTATTTAGTTCATAAAAACCTTCACTGATTCTCATGAAGTGCTATAAAGCAGCTTTACAAAAATAAAGTAAAGTCGAGCACTTATCTGTTGCCCGGCGGTGGCCCCATCTGTTTCACTTGTAGGCTTTTTCAAGGGCTGTGCTTCGACAGATCTGATCTGATCATGGCTTAGTGCTGAGTAAATCTGCAAATGATATAAAACTATTCAAACTTTTTAAAGGAAAAACAAATGGTAAGGAATTGCGGGAATACCTTGCATCTAAATTGCAAATGAAATCTAATGAAGACAAATGCAAAGTGAAATACACAAGGAAAAACATTTTCTAACTCTAGGTATATCATATTGGGTTCCATGTTATTTATTAGGATTTATTAACCTCCTCTCTGAACAGATTCACCCAAGGAGTTAACACTCAGCCATCAGATCTTGAAACCCTTCTGGAAAACACATTGAAATTCTCAGCACAGTGTGCAACAGTGGCCATAAAAATAAATAGAATGTTAGCAATTATTCAGAAAGGAATAGAAAATAAAACGGAGAAGATAATAATAGCTCTGTATTGATCCGTGGTAGGGCTGCACATTGATTATTAAATGTATTTTTAGTTGTTGCGTCTCAAGAAAGGTATAGCAGTACTGGAAAAACAGCAGAGAAAGTTAAAAGAAACAGCTGAGGAGATAAGACAGAAATTTACCAGAACGTGAATAGCAAAAAATGCATTAACAGGTAATATTATTTTATGCTATCAAACAATACTAGGACTCAAAGACATTCTGTGAAATTAACAAGTAGCAGATTTAAGTGTAATTTCAGTTACTGAGCAGTTAAAGTTGGATTGTGAAATTTGATGCCAGAGAATGTGACCAAGCTAGTAGCACAGCTGAGGTTAAACAAGATCTGGACAAGTTTCTTGAAAAACTGGGCCATAAGAAATTATTAGCCAGATAGACTTGGGTGTCTCCAGCTCACACTTCTGAAAGTGAGCAATTGGGAATAGACTTTCCTATTAGTGATCTGCTTGGTTCTGCCAAGCAACCCACAGACCTCTCTTGGAGATAGAATGCTGGACCTAGTGTGATCATTAGTTTACTTTGGCATGGCATTTCTTAAAATTCACACATTCTGAGCCTGATTTGAATTTTGTGGTACAATTGTGTATTGACTTAGTAGGCCTCTAAAACTAGAAATGCCAAAACAAGCTAAGACCCTTTAAACTGTTTTCTTTACACAGTAAAATCCCTATGTTCAACCATATTTGAATGAATACAAATGTTATTTGCTCTCTACAGACTTTCTTATGTAAGGCAGTGCGTACGTAGAGTTGAAGTCACCTGAATTGCTGTTGATATGATTCAGAATGATAAACATATAAAAAATAAAAAGGGGACAATTCTTTCACCCCTTTGTACATGCTCAGATTCTGTTATAGAACACTAGTGTAAACCCACCTCTTGAATTTTGAAGATGGTATCTTGATTTTCTTTTAGAAGATCCTTGAATTGCAGCATCTCTTGTATGATTGCATGTAAGGGAAAGGGAATGGGGCTTGATATACTGCCTTTCAGTGTTTTTGTAACTACATTCAAAGTGGTTTACGTGGAGGAGCATAATCGAATGGAAACGCCTATCTCCATGGGCGTTTATCTCTGAGAACGGGTCCGTGAAGGGGTGGGCTGAACCGTATTTTCAAAAAAAATGGACATTTTTGAGCTGGGCGTTTGTTTTTTTTAGCGATAATGGAAACTAAAAACGCCCAGCTCTAAAACGTCCTAATCCGAGCCATTTGGTCGTGGGAGGGGCCACGATTCGTAGTACACTGGCCCCCCTGATATGCCAGGACACCAACTGGACACCCTAGGTCAGTGCGGTGGACTTCAGAAAAAGCTCCCACATGCATAGCTTCCTTACCACGGGTGCTGAGCTCCCAACCCCTCTCCCCCAAAACCCACTACCCACAAATGTACAACACTACCATATCTCTTAGGGGTGAAGGGGGCACCTACATGTGGGTACAGTGGGTTTTGCAGGCCTCCCATTTACCAGCACAAGTGCTACAGGTGGGGGGGGGGGATGGGCCTGGGGCCACATGGCTGAAGTGCACTGCGGTACCCACTAAAAGTGCTCCAGGGACCTGCATACACGCAGGCCTCTAGGACTTGTTGCTGCTGTATAACATTGACATACCAGTTGACACCTGAAGACTAATCTCTCCGAAAACGTCCTTTATTGGAATAAGAACGTTTACTCACAGTTAACTGCAGATCAGAGGTTGTGCCCCACTGGCAACGAGTCTCCCTGGTACTGAGATGAGCAGTAGGTCAGAGCTGGCAGAATGCTGTACAATGCCCTCTTTCAGCCACATTCAAGGGAAGAACCAAGTTCTCTAACGTGGCTAACACATGAAAGGGATCTAAAACTGGCTTACAAAAATGGCCACTACCGCATGGACTACAACAGGAAACACAACAGGGCACACTCTGACCCAGTAGGCAGGGGTAAAAGCACCATGGGAGAAGAGCCTACCAACTACCAACATCGTGAGACTGTAACACAAGCTAATGAAATCACGGAGCCCAATACCCTACACCCACCACAATGCAATGCTGATGTGACCCTGTACTGCACCCGAGAACCACATCTGACCCAGGGAAAGGCTGTGACAGGATCGAACCACATTCTGCTGTCATGGAGGTGGGTATGGCATTTGAGGCTGGCATACAGGCTGGAAAAAAGTTTGTAAAGTGGGGTTTTTTTTTGGTGGGAGGGGGTTAGTGACCACTGGGGAGTCCGGGGAGGTCATCCCCGATTCCCTCCAGTGGTCATCTGGGCCGTTGGGGCACTTTTTTGGGACTTGTTTGTGAAAAAAAAGGGTCCAAAAAAAGTGACCCAAAATCGTGTTAAAAATGCCTTTTTTTTCGATTATGAGCTAAAGACGCCCATCTCTCCTCGGTTGATAACCACGCCCCAGTTCCGCCTCCGACACGCCCTGTCAACTTTATTCATTTCCGCGATGGAGTGCAGTTGGAAACGCCCAAAATCGGCTTTCGATTATACCGATTTGGGCGCCTTTGCGAAATAAACGTCTATCTCCCGATTTAGGTCACACTATAGGCATTTTTCTCTTTTGAAAATAAGCAGGATAGTATATACAGGTACGTATTTGCACCTGGGGCAAAGGAGGGTTAAGTGACTTGCCCAGAGTCACAAGGAGCTGCAGTGGAAATTGAACCCAGTTCCCCAGGATCAGAGTCTGCTGCACTAACCACTAGGCTACTCCTCCACTCCAAAGAGATGTCATCCTCCTTAGGGCCAGTGGATAAGTGTGGAGATAGGGGCTCCATTTTAGATCTTTTGACACCTTGTGGGGTCAATTTGTAAAAAAAGATCAACTTTCCAGCTTTGTTCACCTCCATTTCCTCCAGCCAACTGTAGTGAATTTAATCAAGCATGATTTCTATTACAGTTCTATTTGTTAAGTATAAAGTGAAATGGAAATGGAAATGGGACTTGATATACCGCCTTTCTGAGGTTTTTGCAAAGGGCCCAATTCTATATATGGTGCCTAAAATTAATGCTCATTAGGTAATCACGCCTAAGCATATTCTAAATACTGCATGTAAATCTATGTGTGGCATTTAGAATACACTTTGGCATAGTTTATGTGAATAAATCTATGCATGTCCATTTACACCAACGAAAAGCAGGCGTAAATCCTGTGCATAGATTTACGTGCAGTGGCCCATATTTTATAAAAACATGTGTAGATTTTGGAACGCCCATAAAATACCCATTTTCACACCACTAACCACACCCCTTTTTGCCTGCGCATGTTAGAATTTAGGTGCAGTACTTTACAGAATACGCTTAGCAATATACACATGTAGATTCTAATTTTTGCCAAATAGTGCTTGTTATTGTTTGTTAAGAACTGTTAACAATGCTTAACAACTAGTTAAAACAATATACACATGTAGTTATAGAATGCGCCTTGATTTACATGCAGCACTGCGCATAGCTCTAGGCATGCTATATAGAATCTGGGGAAAGCGGGTTTGATGGGAGCCCAGGTTCAAAGCTGCTCTGTGATCTCTCAGCACACAGTTCCAGTAAATCAGAGACAAATCTTACATGTGCACACCAGAGTGTTCCAAGTTTCAACTTCCATTCCTACAGTGCTGTGGCTCATATCCAGAGAGAGACTGAGGGAGCTGACTAGAATTTTCTTTTATGTACCATTAAATTCTTACACTGATGGATGGGGATGGGTTAAATTCTTGCAGGAACAGGTGGGGATGGGTTAAATTCTTGTGGGTATGGGTGGGGACGGGTTGGGGCTGGGTCAAATTTTTGCGGGGATGGATGGGGATGGGTACGATTCCAGTGGGGACGGGTGGGGACGAGTAAGATTCCAGCAGGGACGGGCGGGGATGGGTAAGATTTCTGTCCCCGTGCAACTCTCTACTCTGTAGTGCCTCCCTATGTTCTTCTATTTTAAACAATGGATAATTTTGCCATGGGAAAAATGATTTTAAAGAGCAAGTACTGCTTTTCTGATTAGGGATCAGGATGTTCATCTTGTAAAACCACTCAGACCTAATTTTATGCTTACACTAGCATATAAAGCATTCATACCATTTCCCTTATCCTATTTCTACGGTCTGTGCCCTGAGAAAGGCAAGGACAAATCAAACTCGGGTATACATATAAAGTATCACATACCATGTAAATGAGTTTATCTTGTTGGGCAGACTGGATGGATCGTGCAGGTCTTTATCTGCCATCATTTACTATGTTACTATACGTAAACCTCTTGATCTTTTCAATCATAGCTCTATACCCTCTCTAAGACATGCTGCTTCTGTCACACCTCACAGGTACATAATGAAGCATATTTTCAAAGCACTTAGCCTTCCAAAATTCCATAGGTTTCTTTCCTTATTTCTACATTTATGCAAACTCATACATACAGATGTTTTCTTATATAATAAATACAGTAAATCATGCCTATAGTGTTGTAGACCCCCAGGAACATATGGAAAGTTAGAGTGAAAAGACACAGACAATATTATACAATAATGATAAATTAGGAAATCTGACTGCTTATTGAGGTACATCACATTCTTGAATGCAAATCTAATTTATACAGTACATGTAAATCATTCATATAACTCCTTCAAACACTGCACAAATGACATCTCAACTTACACTTAACAATTCATAATTTGATGACACATACAACCCTGTAGTACACATGACATGAATAGTTAACTAATCCAATAAATATACAAAGTGCACATGTTTTATTAATAAGACTAATTATGCAAAAGCTCTTGGTTATTTGGTGTCAGGTTCTTCTTCAGTGTCAATGGGATTCCCTGATGGAAGGTGTAGCCTCCATTCCTCCTCATGCAGTTCTAAATGAAGGAGCTGCTGGTATAATAGAAAAGGCAAACTTAATTTTTTAAAAAATTCTTAAATCTTACTTGTAAAAGTATGATGGTCAACTTACATAGATATATAAAGCTATAAAGCAAAGGAAGACAGAAAGAATGACACAACAAATAAACAAAAATAGAACATAAATAATGATAGAAAATATGGAGAGGAACTCTTTTATGGAAAACATTTGCATGGAAAAAAGGAACTGGAACATCCCACTGAAAACATGCACATGACAACTTAAATTTTAGGGGCCCTTTTACTAAGCTGCATTAGACACAAAAATGTGTCTAACACAACTAAAAATGGAGTTCCAAGGGTTGCACTCAGGTACACTGTGGTAATTCTGAAATGTGCACACGCCAAACCAAACCTTTTTTTGAGGGGGCATGTCATGGGCAGAGATTTAGTGCAAGGATATCACGTGAGCCCTTACTGCCTACAAAATGGGTGGTGTTAAGTGCTCACACTGTAATTTCTAAAAATGGTTGAGTATTAATGGCCATTAATCGGAAAAATAGAAAACCAGCCAATTTATGGCTGCAGGAAAAATGGCCTTAGCATGCAAAAAGACCTGTGTAAGGGCACTCTAAGACTGCTTTGTGCTGCAGCTTAAGAAAAGGACCCCTTAGTGAGACAATAGGCTCAAATCAAGATTTTGAGGTTGATGATCAAAGCGATTTTAAATGAGCAGGATCCCCTCCTTTCTGCTTAATTTGCTTCCTGCCACCTAAGTGGGATATTCAAAACACTTAACCAGAGAATTCCACTGAATATCCTCTCATATCACCCAATTAAAAAGTAGGCATGTCAGGGGTAGCAGTGGGGAGGAGCCATAGGTTATGTGGATGCCGGCAAAATTCAGTGCCAGCACCGACATAGCAAAGAAGCTTAATTTAGAGAAACTCAAAAGCTGTCTTGAATAAGGCCACTTAGCTATGCGGGTGTAGGCTCTGAATAAAGGGCTAGCATCCGTATAACTTTTTTTTTTAACTTAAACAAAACCCTGAGCCTCCTCCTGCCCCCTGACAATGTCCCCTCTTTCCCTCCCCATCCCCCCAGCCCGCATCAAGACCCCCCTCAGAAAACTCCCCACCCCCCAGTCATGCAGGTAGGCTCCCAGGCCTACCTGTATGGGGGCAGGAACTCAGCCCCCTCACTCTTGATTGTTTTGGTGCCTCTCTAAAATGGCTGCTGTGACCTCTCACAGCAGCTCGCAGTATCACATGAAGTACCATGACCTACCACAAGTGGTTGTGGCAGCTATTTTAGGGACCTGTTTACTAAGGCGCATTAGCATTTTTAACACACCTGCAATTAGCACGCATACTAACCATAACTGAGAGAGGATTTATTTATTTTTATTTAGCTCATGCCTTTTTTTCAGTTGTAGCTCAAGGTGAGTTTATTTATTTATTTTATTTATAACATTTATATCCCACAGTATTCCCACCCAAGGGCAGGCTCAATGTGGTGTACAATAGTTAATATGCAAACAAAGTACAAAATACAAGGTCACAAGAGGGAGAAAGAAATAGCTGAGGAGGAAAGGAAGAGAGGGGAGGTGAGAAATTATCACAGAGAGAGCCGTTGGTTAAAAGGGCGTGGCACCAGAAGGTACAGTACATACAGGTACAGTAGGATTATAGAATAGGTCTTGACAAATATTCTTTGAATCTAGGAGCTACTCCAAAAACTTAGGGGTATCATTCTGAAACATCTATATATATAAAACTCACCCTCAACGTTCTATTGTCTGCTGACATCACTGAAGCCAAGGTTCGTATGTTCGAAGCTCTGAAGCCACGAAAATCACAGTCTCTGGGCCCCGCCCTCACGTCAAATGTTATGACGTTGAGGGCGGAGCAGATTCTCACCTCCAACGATCTACTCAGGCCACAAACTCCGGATTTCCACACTGTAGTTCTGCTCCGCCCTCGCGTCAAAACGTGATGATGTTGAGGGCGGGGCACGAAAACTGCCACCCACACAGAGCTACAACGGAAACAGCAGCGGTGCACGCCACGAACCAGGTAAAACTGCGACGAGCCATGCAGCCATGAAACCCTTGCTAGCGCTCGTTTCATTGCGCTCAGAAATGGGCCTTTGTTTACTAGTCTGTAATAAATCCTTCTTTTTTCCCTTTTGGTTTTATGAAGCTGGAGTCGCCCTATGAGTTTTCTCATATCTCCTTTATGGTCTAATTTTCTAAGGAATGCCTGTCTATGCCTATTCGGGGGAGTGATGTTACCCAATAACACATTTTGATCTTCTTTTTCTTTATTCCCCTGCTCATTTGCTTTCATCTCATAATAATTGTATTTTCTTTGTACCTCGATCATCGAGATCATGCTACTACTTGTAATTGGGCTTCTATATTTTGGTGCCACAGCTTTGAAATTATTTTCCAAAGTATCTTCCCCTTTAAGATTCTATCTTTAAGATCAAATCAGGTTTGAACACCTAGTTTACCTTGGCTTTTGGATCTGATTTGCAGTATGAATTTTGAAGAGGCAGTAGAAATTGTGGAGAAGAAGGCCAAACAGACAACTTAGGTCTAGTCAAGAAAAATTATTGGATAAGGGTGAATGAGAGTGGGTGTGTTCTTTAGGGGCCTCCAATTATGAAATATACTCATTTTGTGATTTGACTTGTGCAAGAAAAAAAAAAAGTAGAGCGTGAGAGTTTTTGTTGGCCTTTGGATGGAGGATTGCTCCTTGTTTTATGACAGGGAACATGAGACTGGACATAAATAGGAGGGATATTTTGTTGGCTTAGAAAAGGACAATAGAAGACCTGGGAAATATGTGGATCTCTTTGTGCTCTTTGATTATTTGACTTTGATAGCTGAGATATGTTTTATTTCTCATGTTTTTAGATTTTTTAAAAAAACTTGCTAGTTTGTGTGTTTTTGCATTTCAATTGTAAACTGATTTGGATGATCTTTTAGGACAGGAAAACAGTCTAAAGAGAATTCACAATAAATTAGAAATGAATACATTTTATATTTCAACATAGGTCAAATTTTACCTATTTTGGATTTCTTGAGGAGTTACTGGTATTAAACAATCCTGCTGGGCTGAATAATTCTGAAGTACATAAAAATATAATAAGAGCCATGCTTAGTTTGACCAATGTCTATTCAGCCCAGCTTCCTGCCTCTGACAGTGGCAACTTTGGGTCAAATTAATCCAGTAGATCCAAAAACATTGATTTATTTCTCATAGCTCATTTCTAGGGATAAACAATGGCTCTTTCCAAAGTCTGTCTGGCTAATAAATTTTTTAATGGATTTTTCCTTCAGCAACTTGTCCAAACCTCTTTTGAACCCCACTGTGTTAGTCATCTTGATTACATCCTCCAACAGATCCCACAGCTTAATTAATTAATTAATTCATTCACTTTATTAACCCCCTTTATGAAGAGATTCACCCAAGGCAATGTACAGCAGGTACAGTTTAACATAAAACTTACAATTTTGTTAACAGCATAACAATAGCAAAACGACAAAATACATGCATTAATATAATCAATGAGGTAAACTTAGAAATGCAAATTAAAACCTAGTAATTAGACTAACATGAAAAATTATCAGAAATATACACATTTAACAGTACTGCAGAACAATCATTTAACAGAAATATGATAAATGTCAGTACAATACAAACAGGACAGAATGGAAGAACATTCAGATTGCATAGATATAATACAATGTCAGCTTAGTATCAATGGAATACTTAATAAACACACATAACAGATGCTATTGCTGATCCTACAATACAATCAGACATCTTACTATGTAGCCAGGGGCTAAGAGCAGGTATCTCTTATTTGTCCTGTTTGTCTGTCCTAATTAGATTGAAAGCTCTGTCGAGCAGGGACTGTCTCTTCATATTCAAGTGTACAGCGCCGCGTACATCTAGTAGTGCTATAGAAATGATAAGTATGAGTAGTAGTAATGGTGCATTCATCAAAATGAACTTTGGCATCACTGACCCTGATGTCATTGATTGACAATAGTACACCCAATGACATTATTGATGTTGTGAATGAACATCTGTTAATTTATAGAGAGAATTTTTCCCCTAAACTCTCACATTTTTGTGGACAACTTATCTGATATTAATTTGGAGTCCTGCTGTAGGTTTTCTTCAGCATTGTGAAGCTATTTGTTTTCTTCATTAACTTGTTTCAATGGTTTTGTCATGTTTAATATGTGGTAGTGTTTTTGTGCAATGCAAACTATATACTTTGTGCAACTGTGTTTTTTTTTAACAATATATTTATTAATTTTCATTCAACAGAATACAGCAAACATAGCCTTCACATAGTACAATAAGCCATCTTCTTCTGTTAATTATAGAAATTAGAACCAAACCCCTTACCCCCCAACCTCCCATTCCTCCCTGTCCTCCCCCCTCCCCCCCCCCCCCCGAAGTAACTCAACACATACATCTCAAACTCTTGAGGTCCGGACTTACTAATAAATTACATCTCCAAACCTCTCCACTCCATATATGTGTTCCATGTTTTAAGGAAACGAACCATTGTTCCTCTTCTAGAAGCTGTCATTTTGTCCATTATACAGCAAAAGTCTAATTTTGCCAGCACCTGCTCCACCGTAGGAGCCATCACTTGCTTTGTGCAACTGTGTTTTAAATGATGTATTTGAGATACAAGACATTCAGTGCACTCAATGTGTAAAAACGCATGTTCTTTAGTACTAAATATTTTTTTTGTCTCATCTTAATGAATTATGTTGTCTCTGAAACATTGTGAGATGGAGCAGTGGCTCAATTGTTAATTCGGGACATGTGATGTGATTTAGAATGTGACTCTATCAGTATAAATATATTTTAGTTTTTATCAGCAGTATTACACTGAGACTATTAAATCGATGCTGGATTTTGAGAATGATATTGACTTTTATAGAATTTAGAATAAGCAATGTTTATATTATTAGCTTACAGTTTGATACATTTTAGGTCCTTGACAGTTTACTAGGATTTCAGAGCAGTCATGCTTTCTTAGCAAGAGTTTTTTTCTCAGCTAGCCTATTGATTAATGAATCATTTTTAATGGATGAATATGATGATTATATATAGTTAAGTTGCATGATGTGTTTTTTTTTTTTTGGGGGGGGGGAAGGTTACTGCTTTATAACCCAAGTTGTTTGCCCCTTAATGTATGTTAAAGGGCTGTAATACAGGTTTTGTCACCATAATATGGTGTTATGTAGATTACCACAGGGTACATAGTAATACGATGCAAAGCATATAAATGCATGCAAAACACCTCATTACTATGTAATCTATATAATATACTCAAGTAGTTATAGAAAGAGAACGATCAAAGTGAGGGAGGGGTGTTGATGAGTTGTAGTTAGTTATGGATTCTCGTGGTAAGCCTTGGTGAATAGATAAGTTTTCAATGATTTGTGAAAGTTTGTTATCTCTTTAATTGTTTTCAAGTGGTTTGGAAGAGTGTTCCACATCTGCGTGCTCTTGTAGGAAAAGCTAGATGCATGTGTTAGTTTGTATTTTAGTCCTTTGCAGCTGGGGAAATGTAGATTAAGGTAAGTACGGGCAGCTCTTTTGGCATTTCTGGGTGGGAGGTCCACGAGGTCAAGCATGTAAGACGGGGCGTCTCTGTGAATGATTTTATGAACAATCGTGCAGATTTTGAACATGATCTGTTCTTTGAGTGGGAGCCAGTGTAATTTCTCTCTTAGGGGTTTTGCACTTTCATATTTTGTCCTTCCAAATATAAGTCTGGCTGCGGTATTTTGGGCAGTTTGAAGTTTCTTAATAATCTGTTCTTTACAGCCAGCGTAATGTGCATTACAGTAGTCCAGATGATTGTACCAGGTTTCGAAAAATGGCCCTTGGGAAATAAGGTTTTACTCTTTTGAGTTTCCACATGGAATGGAACATTTTCTTAGTTGTATTCTTCACATGGTTTTCAAGTGTGAGATTTCGATCAATGGTAACTCCAAGAATTTTCAGAGTGTTAGATACAGGAAGGGAGAGGTTTGGGGTGGTTATGGTGGAGAATGTACTTGTGTTGTGTTGTGTTGTGAGGTAAGTATAAGGCATTGTGTTTTTTCTGTGTTGAGTTTTAGCTGAAATGCATCCGCCCAGGAGTGCATGATCTGGAAGCTTTGGTTAATCTCATTGGTGATTTCTTTTAGATCACGTTTGAACGAGATGTTGATCGTGACGTGATCTGCATATATGTATGGATTGAGGTTTTGATTGTCCAGGAGTTTGGCTAGAGGTATCATCATTAGATTAAAGAGGGTTGGTGATAGGGGGGATCCTTGGTGAACTCCCCATTCAGGTGTCCATGGGGCTGATGTCACTGCTTTAGTTGTTACTTGGTATGATCTTGTTGTCAGGAATCCTCTAAACCAGTTAAGCATGTTTCCTCCAATTTCGAAGTATTCCAGGATGTGTAGTAGTATTCCATGGTTGACCATGTCGAAGGCACTGGACATGTTAAATTATAAAAGAAGTATGTTGTTGCCTGTTGTAATTGCTTGTTTAAATTTATTCATTAAAGTTACTAATACTGTTTCGGTGCTGTAGTTCGATCTAAATCCTGATTGAGATTTATGCAGGATTGAGTGTTTGTTTAGGTGGTTAGTGAGCTGTTTCGTCACTGCACCTTCCATAAGTTTGGTTATAAGCGGGATGGATGCTACAGGGCGATAATTGGTCAGGTCACTTGTGGATTTATTTGTGTCTTTAGGTAGAGGCATTAGTAGGATATTTCCTTTATCTTTAGGGAAGAGACCATTTTGTAGCATGTAATTCATGTGTTTCGTGAGATCTGTTTTGAATTGTTGAGGGGCAGATCTCTTATAAGATTGTTGGGCAGATGTCTAGTTTGCATTGCGATCTGGCGTAATTTTTTAGCAGTTGGGAAATGCTGTCGATCGATAGGATGTCTAAGTTAGTCCAAGTTCGGTCTGCTGGATATTCCCCAGGTGATGGGTCTAAGCATTCAAGGAGGTTTGCATAATCACTTGTGTTGATGGGTATTGTGAGTCGTAACGTAATAATTTTTTCTTTGAAGTAATTTGCTAGGTTGTCTGCTGACGGAGTGTCTGTGTTGTTAGAAGTGACCGGGGTGGTGTTCAGTAATGTACTCACAAGTTGGAAGAGTTTATGTGTGTCTTTGTAGCCTGGTCCGATTTTATTTTTAAAATAAGATCTCTTCGTTTGTCTGATGGTGTATTTGCATTTTCTTTGTAGTTGCTCCCAGTCGTTAAATGCAGAGTCATCTTTTTTCTTAATCCAGGTGTGTTCTAGTCTTCTGACTTGTGTTTTTAATTCTTTAAGTTCTTCATTAAACCATGGTGTTAAATTTTTTCTATGTGAGGTTCTGGTTTGAAGTGGTACTATGTGGTCTAGTATATTTCTGCATCTGTTTTCCCAGTTATGAAGGAATTGGATTGACTCTGTTGGTGCTGTCCATTCATTGTTGTAGAGTTGTTGCCAGAATGTTGGTGGGTCTGTTTTGCCTCTTGTGGTGTAGGTTGTTAGTTCTTGGTTTTGTTGAGAATTTTTTGTTTGCCAGGGAAGGGATAAGCTTGCTTTATAGTGATCAGACCATGGTACGGTTGTCCATTTTAAGTCTTTTAGTGTGATATTTAGCTCTGGTGAGAATTTATATGTAATGATGTCTAGTGCATATCCTTTAATATGAGTGGGCTGTATATTTGGCCAGTGGAGCTCCCAAAGTTGAAGAAAATCCTTACATTCTGCTACGTTTGTTAGGTTAGTATCCTCAAGGTGGAGGTTGATATCTCCTACGATAATGAGGTTTTGGGCAGAGACACATGTATTCGATAGGAAGTCCATAAAATGTGTTTGGCAGTCTTGCCAGTTGCCTGGTGGTCTATAGAACAAGATAAGGTTTAGGTGGTTTTGCAGGGTCAGGTGATTGATTCTAACTGAAGCAATTTCCAGTTGGGGAGGTATGGATTCGGCTGTTGTTGTGACGGTGAAGTGGAATCTGTAGATTATAGCTATGCCTCCTCCTCTTTTTCCGTTCCTTGTCCAGTGGGTGATTTGTACCCTGGGGGACATAGTTCTAAAATTATGGGATCTTTGAGGTCGTGGATCCATGTTTCACTAATGCACAGAAGGTCGAGATTGTCTGTAGTAATCCAGTCTGTTATTGTAGTAGTTTTGTTAACTATGGATCTAGCATTTATATAACCTAGTTATTTTTATTTTTGTTACATTTGTACCCCGCGCTTTCCCACTCATGACAGGCTCAATGCAGCTTACATATTATATACAGGTACTTATTTGTACCTGGGGCAATGGAGGGTTAAGTGACTTGCCCAGAGTCACAAGGAGCTGCCTGTGCCTGAAGTGGGAATTGAACTCAGTTCCTCAGTTCTCCAGGACCAGAATCAACCACCCTAACCACTAGGCCACTAGTGGTGGGGTTCTGTTGGGTTCGAAGCTGAGATTATTTTTATTAGTTGTCTATCCTCCTGATATTTGAGTTTGTTATGTCTCTACTTTGGTTGTACCGCAGCAAGGTGGTATAGCAAGAAAGAAACAAATTTTGAATTTAGAGCATTCAGAGTCTTATGAATTTGCTGATTTTTATTTTATGATCATACTGAAGGTATGTGCCTTAAAAGGACTATGGTGCCATCCACCCCCACAATTGTACTCCCAACCCCCTGCATTCAGAACCCCCACCTCATAATCAGACTTTCAACTTCCCTTGTCAGAACCTCCTTAACCCCCAAAGAACTCTCCCTCCAGCATCGGGAATCTAGCAACTCTGTACCTGGTGGTCCAGAGGTCCTAGAGCAGAAATGATCCCCAGTCACTCCTGCCCTGCTGGCACCATTTCCAAAATGGCACCCTAATGGTAGTCTTGTGCTAATATGTGCTTAACACAGCAGAAATAGCTTAATGTGGGATTCACTAAAGCATTAGTCTAGACATAGGGGGTGTGTCAGTGGTGGAGAGTGATTTACAATAATAGACAAACCTAAAATTCTCCATCCAAGTGAATAAACACAGTCTTAGCTATCAGACTCAGAGGATCATATTTTACAAAATAATTCCTGGTTCCAATTCACTCACTGTTTTACCAGACCTAAGTGGTACCACTCAGTGTGCCTAAAATCTAGGCTCCACAGTTACTCCCTTGCATTGTGCACTATGCACCCTTACAGAATAGCACTTAGGGGGTATATTGATATTTATATTTGTATGTGTGCACATGCACATCTCAGTGGCAAGATTCTGTGCATTTATTTATTTATGTAGTGTGCACGTATAAGTACCTAATTTCACAACCTATGCATGTAAGCTCCATATTTCTCAAAAATGGACATCCAAGGAGAATAATGAAGGAGCCAAGTACCAAACTCTAATTTTGTTTTAGAGGTGGTTTTAAATAAAAGGTGAGGTAAGCACAATGGGCCCTTCAATCACTCCTCAAAACTCTAAGACAAAGCATGCAGTTAGCGGACTATGATTTGAAGAGGGTATAAATACCAACAGACATATGTTTTTAAAGTAAGCATTTATTTGCATTGATGAATAGGAAATGCATATAAACTATTTAGGTCTCATTCAAGCCATAGCCAGAATATGGCCCCTTCAAAACTGTGCTTGCTGTGGATATATCCCTGTATGTATCCCAAGATTCTATATGATGCGCCCAGAGATCTGTACAGATTCTTTAACAATATGCATAAAAAGCTTAACAAGCTAATGAGTGCTGATAACAGCACTTAACAAGCAATAATGAGCACTAATTGGCACTGATTAGAATTTATGTGCACAACTCGCTAAGCATATTCTATAATGAAGTGTGCCAAACTGCTAACACACGCAGGCAAAAAGCATGGGGAAATGGGTGTTTCGTGGGTATTCTGAAATTTACATGCATATTATAGAATATGGCCCAGTGCACGTAAATCTTTTTCGTTGGTATAGAATATGCTTAGTCAGTAATGATTTCAGCACTGATTTTTTAGGCGCCTTATATATAGAATCTCCCTCATAATGTGTAAATTGTTGCTTTTCAAAAATCACAACTTAGATGCATAGGACCACGTATGTGTGTCAACCCACTATTTACAGATACAAATTCTGTATAAGCCTTTCAAAATGACCTCCTTAGAATGACCAAACTTGGCTTTTCCACATTGTTTAAGATGGCCACCGAGACTTCAAGCAGCAGGCTGTTGCTTGAACTCATGGCGGCCATTTTAAACAAGTGGCAGTGGCGAGAGCATCAGTGGCAACGGGCAGAAAAGCATGGGGATCCATCTCCTTTCCTCCTCTTCTTTACAATGTTCCAACAAATTATATATCAGTATCCTATTGACCTTCCAAGGGATAAACCCCTACCATTGACCATAAAAAAATCCTCATTAACAACTCTAAACCTAACCTGTGACCTAAACTATGATGTGTGCTGTGCTACCTTCACCCTTTTTGCCAAAATCAATAATTATTTGTTTAACATGTTTAAACCAACTACCTGAAGCCTTCCTGTTCATTTCCCTCTTCTTGCCTTTTTTCTTTCCCTTTACTTCAGCTAAGAGCATAGGGGAAAAGTAGGTTTTCAATATATCTACCACCCTTTCTATAAATAGATATTTCCTTAAATTAATCCTGGATCTAACCCAATTTAACCAGGTTTCATTATCCTTCTGAGATTATGGTGACTGTCCACACTTAAGCTTGCTATAGTAGGTTCACTGTGCTCTGAGTTTTTATAGAGACATATGGGATAATAGATTGCGTAGTTCCAGATTTGGCATAATGAGAGTTGCAAATTACTGTTAAGTTAAACTGTTTTTTTAAATTGCAAAACTGTGATATATCACATATGGAGGACTGAAGGAAGTTGCTGATATCTAGAGATGGATAGACTAGAAATTAAAAAAAAAAGAAAGAAAGAAAAAGAAAATTGCAGTGGGTATTAGCAGCAGCTGCCGGTGAGTTAAGGGAGGAAGCTGACAGGAGAAAGAAAATTTATATGCATAAAAGTGTCAGAATGAGAATTTCAAGATTATAGTAGAAAAATATGAGCTCCATTGGTTCTGAAAGTGATCACCATCAATTGTCTGCTTGCTGTTCATTTCAGGCATTATTCCATGGGTGATCCTTTCTGTTCTCCACAAGTACAATGACACAATACAACTTCAAATTCCTAAATAATATAAAATGATGGTAGTGTTATTGTGGATTTTCCTACTTTCTGATACAGTCTGTTTTCAGTTTCTACTTGTTCAATGATGATATCATAACTCATTCACCCTGTCAGTTCAGATATGCCCTTACCAGTTCTATATCCAAGCTGTCTCCTATGTACTACTTTGTGCACCCTTAATTGTGAACATTTTTTTCTAGATGACATTAGAATTGAATGTCTTTATTTCCAATCCCATGAAGAACAAAGTCACCTAAAATGTATGATATATTTAACGCTACTCTTTATTAAAAAATATACCGTATATTTGCCAACGTTTATTGTGCTACCTTTTTCATCTCAAATTCAAGAGCTGAACTTCAGCAGTGATATTCATATCCAGTTTTCAGGGCCACAAAGAGGTTGAAATTCAAAATGATCCTAATGAATATTCATAAGATTGATTTGTATATACTATCTGCATTTATGTTAGCATATTAATTAGACAGTTCCTGAAAACCTAATCTATTTGTGGCCCTTGTGGACTGGATGTGAATATCATGGAACTACATGGTTGTATTCTGGATTGGGAGAGTGTAACACGTTTTAAGGTCCTACTGGTAGAACACTGCACTATTACTCTGCTTTTGTAAGGTAATAAATAGAAAAAAAATAAGAAAAAGGTGATACCATTTTTATTAGACAAACAATACATTTTTCTCTGCTTTCAAAGGCCAGAACCTTCTTCATCAGGTCAGGATTCTGCAAGGATTACACACATAGCTCTCAAGATTCACAAATGTTTTTAATTTTTACTTTAAATTTGAAGCAGGGGATCAAAAGCTTTAAACAAAACTGCCATCTTTATATGCTGTATCAAAAAACAATAGACAAGAATTCTTCAGTACACTGTTTATAAATGCTTAAGCGTAAACAGAAAATAGATTTGCTCCCAGCCTTATTTCTGAAGGGTTATGAAGATTCATAAGTGTATGAGAGTCTTTCTTTTTGTAATGCAATTCTGAAACACTGGATGACCATGAGGGAAAATGAATTTGGTTCATTTTTAAATCAATTGCCCTTGCATTTATTCTTAGAGCCTGAAAATATTTTGGTTCATTTCATTCAATTCTATTAAAACCAAATGAGGAAGTAATTTTTCATTCTAACCCTGGGCTTTTCTGTACATTTGTAATAAAACTTGCTCAAACCTTTGTGATAGGCATTATCTACAGAGAGTTTGGATATCTCAGGAGGAGCAATCATCTTTCCTCCTCTTCTTCTCCCCTAATTACCATGCCTACCCCTTTCAAGCATTGTAATTCAATCAGAAAGAAACAGTTTCTAAACTATACATTATATGTTGTTAGCAGGGGCGTATCTGGACTTCGGCGGTAGTGGGGGCCAGAGTGCCAGAACCCCCCTCCCCCCGCCATTGCCAGATCCCCCCACCAATGACTCTCCACCCTCCCCCCTGCCGCCAACCCTCCCTCGCTGCTGTTGCTTACCTTTGCTGGCGGGGGACCCCACCCCCGCCAGCCGAGGTCCGTTTGCTGCCTTTAAAGATATTTCTTCAGCTGGCGGGGGACCCCAACCCCCGCCAGCCGACCCAATGTCTTTAAAGTTCTTCTTTGGCCTCCGTGGCCATGCTGTAGTTGATAGCTGTTCAATCCAGTTCAGAGTCTGACGTCCCAGCACGTTGTCCTGCACGTACCACGTGCTGGGACGTCAGACTCCGAACTGGATTGAACAGCTATCAACTACAGCACCGCCACAGAGGCCAAAGAAGAACTTTAAAGACGTTGGATCGGCTGGCGGGGGTTGGGGTCCCCCGCCAGCTGAAGAAATATCTTTAAAGGTGGCAAGCGGACCTCGGCTGGTGGGGGGTTGGGGTCCCCCGCCAGCAAAGGTAAACAACGGCGGCGGGGGAGGGTTGACGGCGGAGGAGGTCCAGGGCAAAATCTGCAGGGGCCCAGGCCCCTGTGGCCCCACGCAGATATGCCTCTGGTTGTTAGAATTCTGTCATTGATATGCACACAGTGCATATACCACAGCCAGTATTAGAGGAGAGATATGACACTATCCTGCTTACTTTTGAACGAGAAGGCCGGCCATCTTCTGACACAAATCGGGAGATAGCCGGCCATCTCCTGAAGCCGGCGAAATCGGTATAATCGAAAGTTGCAGGGTCGGCCAAAGTTAAAAGGGGGCGTTTCGGCAGGGTATGGAAGGCGGGATGGGGGCGTGGTTATGAGATGGCCAGCTTCGGCTGATAATGGAAAAAAAAAGGCCGGCTCTGACAAGCACTTTACCGACTTCACTTGGTCCATTTATTGTTAGTACTAAGCCTCCAAAAAGTGCCCCAACTGACCAGATGACCACCAGAGGGAATCGGGGAAGACCTCCCTGTACTCCCCCAGTGGTCACCAATCCCCTCCCACCCTAAAAAAAAAATTGCCAGCCTCTTTGCCAGCCTCAAATGTCATACCCAGCTCCATGACAGCAGTATGCAGGTCCCTGGAGCAGTTTTAGGGGGGTACTGCAGTGCACTTCGGGCAGGCAGACCCAGGCCCGCCCCCCCCTACCAGTTACACTTGTGGTGGTAAATGTGAGCCCTCCAAAACCCACCGGAAACCCACTGTACCCACATGTAGGTGCCCCCCTTCACCCATAAGAGCTATGGTAGTGGTGTACAGTTGTGGGGAGTGGGTTTTGGGGGAGATTTGGGGGGCTCAGCATCCAAGGGAAGGGAGCTATGTACCTGGGAGCTATTAATGAAGTCCACTTTAGTGCCCCTTAGGGTGCCCGGTTGTTGTCCTGGCATGTCAGGGGGACCAGTGCACTATGAATGCTGGCCCCTCCCACAACCAAATGCCTTGGATTTGGCCAGGTTTGAGATGGCTGGCATCGGTTTCCATTATCGGCGAAAACCAATGCCAGCCATCTCAAACTCGGCCATCTCTGACATTTGGCCGGCCCAACTGTATTATCGAAATGAAAGATGGCTGGTCATCTTGTTTCGATAATACGGTTCGGGACACCTCTTTACGGCGCCGGCCTTAGAGATGGCCGCCCATATAGATGGCCGGCGCCGTTCGATTATGCCCCTCTATAATGCTTATTATTAAAGCATACGAACATCAGAAGATGCCAAAATGGTTGTCCATGTGCTTGAAACATCCAAATCTCAATTTTGCATAGGCAGGATTTGGATGTATGACATTGCTGTACATCCAAATAGCAAGGGGGAGTTTTGTGGGTGTATTTGGAGTGGGACTAGGAGGATGCAAAATCTCACAAGACTACTCGACCAACAGGATAGAAACAGAATGTAGGAAACTTTCCAAAAAGTGGTACATTCGGTAGGTTTCTTGCCTACTGTGCCCACCTGCTGAGTTTGCTTGCCTATTGTGCCCACCTCTGGCCTGCTCAGACGTCCATCTGCTTTTGTTTTGTTAATAAGTACCTAGCCTTAGCTGGGGGGTAAAGATGACTGAAGAAAACAGTGGAAAACCACCCTGCTAATAGTCTGACAAAAAACTGTCATACAGGTGGTGGCCCTCATAAATTGTTTGTGACTTGGTACTTGCATAGAGGAGACTACCTCTAACTTTTTTTTTAAATTGTTTTCCAGAAAGTAGACAAAAAGTGAATAAGTAGCTGTAGGGCTATGAACACAAATACTAATAGCCTAGACAACATAATTTCAAGTCTAGAAGACCTGGTTATTGTACCCCGCGCTTTCCCACTCATGGCAGGCTCAATGCGGCTTATCCAACGCATATTTGAATTCCATTACCGTTTTCATCTCCACCACCACCCGCGGGAGGGCATTGCACGTATCCACCACCCTCTCCGTGAAAAAATACTTCCTGACATTACTCCTGAGTCTGTCCCCCTGCAACCTCAATTCATGTCCTCTAGTTCTACCACTTTCCCATCTCCGTACATCTTAATTTAGGTATACTTTATAGAATAAGCCTGAATTTCCATGCAGTGTATAGAATACACTGAGCGCTACTCTGCACAACTAAATTTAGTTGCAGGCAATTACGCCAAGTAAACCTTGGTGTAAATCCCAATGACTAAATTATTTGTGGACTGGATGTATTCTATAACAATGTGCATAGATTTTAGAAATGCCCATGACCAGCCCATTCTACACCCATGGCCATACCCACTTTTCAACTACGAGACGTAAAATTTACGCATGTCATGTTACAGAATACACTTAGTTCTGATTAATGCCAATTAGTGCTGACAATTGGTTGTTAACATCCAATTGTCAACACTAGCTTGTTAACCAATTAGCTTTTATGCATTGTTATGGAATATGCTTTGATTTCCACGTGGAAATCTCGGCGTGTTATACAATCCTGGGGTTAGTGTAGACTTTTTTTCAGCACCGATTTTTGAGCACCATTTATAGAAATTCCTCCTATATACTCAACAGGGTCAAATACCTATTATCAGACATTTTTGTTCATTAACCATAAAAAAATAAAAATATTTAAACTTAGAAGTGTTCTATGTTCTTTAATTTAAAAAAAGTGCAAACTTATAAAACCTTCAAATGCTCATCTCAAAAACGAAACCGAAGAGAGCCTGGATTTCAGTAAAGTGCTGCTTCGAGGGTTATTTCATCCATCTTCACAGGTACATATAGTTTATGCCATCATCCTGTATGGTGATAAAGTAACACCTAAGAACAACTCTGCTAAACGTAAACGTTTGCACAGTGTGAAATTTGTCTGAATAAATGTAGGGCCCTGTTTACTAAGGTGCACTAGTGTTTTTAGTGTGTGCTAAAAAAATAGCATGTGCTAACTGTGTAGACATCCATAGGAATATTATAGGCATCTACATGGTTAGCGCGTGCTAAGCATTAGCATGCAGTAAAAACACTTAGCACGCCTCTAGCACAGCTTTTTAAACAGGGCTTACTGTCTGAAAATGATCTCTGTTTTCTGTATTTTAAAGTATGCACCTGGTTCATCAATGCACAAATTTCCACTCATACAAAAAAGAAAAAAGAAATACAAAGAATCTGGAGCTGGGTTAGTTTGGAGGAGGAATTAATGCCTATAGTTTTGCATTTTGAAAACTATGCACATTATTTTGGAATGGAAATATGCACAGAGGAAAATTAGGTACAGATCTCTGTGGATTCTTTCTCCTGAGGCCATTTTGAAAGAGGCAGTGT
This sequence comes from Microcaecilia unicolor, assembly GCF_901765095.1. Classification (NCBI taxonomy): domain Eukaryota; kingdom Metazoa; phylum Chordata; class Amphibia; order Gymnophiona; family Siphonopidae; genus Microcaecilia; species Microcaecilia unicolor. Next base: position 69,866,010 of record NC_044037.1, on the reverse strand, counting down.
GCTTTTACATCACCTTTATGAATTAGTAAAAAATCTGAAGACACCCTTTTCCCATCAAAATAAGACACAGAAATCTGAAAATGCAAACACTGTGCATGTTATTTCTTCCTGGACCTAATCCAGAAACTGAGTCTGTCTTCTTTTTCCCAGGAGAAAATTGCATGTGTTCTTAATATCATTGATACTTTAACTGCAAATAGGGTAAACAATTTTCAGACACCTATTAAAAGTTGCCCTCATAGCAGAGATTGCTAAAAACATTTCAAGCCTCTGCTCTATCAGGCTGCTTATGGCCAGAAGCAACCCAGTAGAGTGATAGTTTGGATTATCATGAGATATTAATGTCATGGGAGGAAAGCAATTCAGTGTGTAATTTATGAAACCATTCATTTTTGGATGTTGGCTCTTGAAACAGAATTTTATATATGTCAAAACTCATGCTGGTTAGAGACCAACATTTATTTGAAGATATAATTTGGATGGATTTGTTTAGCTATTTTTATTGTTCAGGCCATGATTAAGGGCTCCTTTTACAAAGTGGTGTTACCGATTAGGGGTGTGCTGAATGTGAAAAAGCCCATTCAGTTCGCATGAGAGTGTTTTGTGAGACAATCTGGAGAATGTTTCTGTCACCTCTTCAGTTTTTATTGTTGAGTTTAGTCAAACACATATGCAAAAATTGTGTTTATATTTTTGCCATGTCAGCTAATCCATTATTTTTTCTGTGTGCGTGTTTGAGTCTAGATGCACATAGGTGGCAATTCTATAATTGGTGGCAGGTAAATATGGCTGCTAGTATGGCACTAATGGCCTCTAGCTCCCGCATTTGCTTTTGAGCATCAAGGCCTCAATGTTTTGCATGTACTGTACATTTTATTTTACTGATGCTATAGGCGGCACTAGATGTTTCCCCCTACAGGTACTGAATAGACACCAGGAATGTCACGAGAACCTCATGGACACACGTCCTTGTCCTGTGCAGACAGGACACGATCGTATGGGCTTGTTTTATATATTTCACATTGTAGCATTTTGAGACATTGCCATTCACGTGCCATGCATTTTTGACTAACTTTTAGTTGTCTTGGTCTGGGGGGGGGGGGGGGGTGAAGATATGTCAGTTTTACAGTATGCTTATATGTTCAGCCCTGCATTTGTAAAATACGTCACAGGCCCTAGATATTTTGGCAAAAACATCTATATTCAGATTTCTACCACATTTCTAAAAGGATGCTGCTGTACTCTTCGCCCAAATGTTCACCTCACTCAAACTTACACCCTAAGGGGCCCTTTTACCAAAGGGTTGCATGGCAACAAGCTTGCTGTGTGGCAATCCAGAACTACTGCTGGCATCAACAAGGGTGCTGATGGTAGTTCCAATCCCAGTGTTTGCCATTTTCAGTGCTTGTTGAAATAGTGAAAACATATTTCTGCAGGGGGTTACTCGGTAGTAATTGGGCAACATCACATGCTGCCTGGTTACTGCTGGGTTAGCGTGGGAGCTATTACTGCCACTTTAATGGGCGGTGGTAAGAGCTCCCCCCCTTGGAAATGGCTGTGCGGCAAGCGCAAGCTTATCGCATGACCATAGTGAAAGTGAACCACACCCTGAGACAGCGTTAAATGAAACAAGGTGCATGCCAGTGTTCTGATCCTTAACACTGATGCAAGACAATAGTATTTCATATATTATAAATAGCTTAAATAAATTTGATATAATTTCTGAACTCATTTGCAACTCTTTTTAACTAGCCCCTTATTTTCTTATTCCTATAACTCTATCTTATCTATCTAGATGTTCCATCTTTGCTTACGCCCTATGCTATTAAAAATGTTTTATTGTGTATTGTGTTGCCATTAAAATGTAGCATACTATGCCATATTTTGTATTGATGTTTGAATATTTTTACTGCTGTAATTGTCTATTGCTTATGTTTGACTTATTCTTACTGTATGCTTCCTTTGGTGAATTCTATCAAAAAGGTGGTAAATAAATCCTAATAAATAAAATATAGTTTTTATAAGTATTAAGAAGGGACTAAGGAAGCAGGAGAGTTGTGTACAGTTGGCCCATGTGAAATGAGACACCTCTGTCACATCTGAGGTCCAATAGTAATCAACTGTGTGCTTGCAAATACAAGTCATCAGTGTTGGCTTTACTATATTGTTGTTTACAGTATTTGTTATCCTTGTATATATCATTCAGACATTTAAAGGGATTTAGAAAATATTAAGCATGAACTAGCAGCAATCATGTTTAGAGTGAAGCTGTAGACAGTTAAGCCTGGACAGGAGCAGGGTAAATGTGCGTTCAAAACGTGCACATGTATATCCATAACTGATAAAATATGTGCATACATCCTGACTGTGCCCACATTCTACCCAAACTTCATCCATAAATATGTCTGCATGTGGGTTACATCAAAAAACGTACCTTCATTTTACCATTCATACTTGTACACACATACTACTTAGGGTAATTTCATAAGAGCCCTCTTACTCATGAAAAGCAGGGTTCTACACAAGAAACATAGTTTATTAAAAAAACCCAAAAAACATTCAACATTGTTCCCAAAGGAAATAATAGGAACATAGAGCACTCAGAACCAATTAAAGATGCATATGAACAAGTCTTTGTTAATATATCTTTAGGTGAAATGGTATTACTATACAGTCTAGAAATGCTTTCTATAGGATTCTTTTACAAAGCTGTGCTAGCAATTCCTGCACAGCAAATGAGAGGAAACCCATAGGAACTAAGTGGTCCTTTTACTAAGGTGTGCTGAAAAATGGCGTGCGGTAATGTAGGTGTATGTTTTGGGCGCGCACAGAGTCATTTTTCCGTGCACCTGCAAAAAAGGCCTTTTTAAATTTTTTTTGCCAAAAATGGACATGCAACAAAATGAAAGTTGCCGCATGTCCATTTTAGCTCTGAGACCTTACCGCCAGCCATTGACCTAGCAATGAAGTCTCATGTGGTAACCGGGCAGTAATGACCTACGTGTGCCAAATGCCACTTGGCGCACCTAGCTGATGCGCACTAGAAAATAAAATATATTTTTTGGGCACGCATAGTGGACGCGTACCAAAAATGAAATTACTGCAAGGGCCACGTGGTAGCTGTGTGGTAACTCCATTTTGGCGTGCATTTGGCACACATAGAGGGGCATAATCGAACGAAAACGTCTTTCTCCATGGGCGTTTATCTCCAAGAACGGGTCCGTGAAGGGGCGGACCGAACCGTATTTTCGAAAAAAATAGACGTCCATGTTTTATTCGACAATTTGTGAGCTGGGCTTTTTTGTTTTTCAGCGATAATGGAAAATGAAAGCGCCCAGCTCAAAAACGAATAAATCCAAGGCATTTGTTCGTGGGAGGGGCCAGGATTCGTGGTGCACTGGTCCCCGTCACATGTCAGGACACCAACCGGGCACCCTAGGGGGCACTTTTACAAAAACAAAAAAAAAAAAAGGTAAAAGAGCTCCCAGGTGCATAGCACCCTTCCCTTGTGTGTTGAGCCCCCCAAATCCCCTCAAAACCCACTGCCCACAAGTCTACACCATTACTATAGCCCTAAGGGGTGAAGGGGGGCACCTACATGTGGGTACAGTGGGTTTGGGGGGGGGTTGGAAGACTAAGCGTTATGCAGCACAATTGTAACAGGTAGGGGGGATGGGCCTGGGTCCACCTGCCTGAAGTCCACTGCACCCCCTAACAACTGCTCCAGGGACCTGCATACTGCTGCCAGGGAGGTGGGTATGACATTTGAGGGTGAAAATAAAAAGTTGTGAAACATCATTTTTTGTGGTGGGAGGGGGTTAGTGACCACTGGGGGAGTCAGGGGAGGTCATCCCCGGTTCCCTCTGGTGGTAATCTGGTCATTTAGGGCACTTTTTGGGGCCTTATTCGTGAAAAAACAGGGTCCAGGAAAAGCGACCTAAATTCTAGCTAGAAACGCATACTTTTTTTCCATTATCGGCGAAAGGCGCCCATCTCTGTTCGGGTGATAACCATGCCCCAGTCCCGCATTCACCACACCTCTGACACGCCCCCATCAACTTTGTACGCTTCCGCGATGGAGTGCAGTTGAAAACATCCAAGTTTGGCTTTTGATTACACTGCGTTATTCGTTTTTGTGAGATAAACGTCCATCTCCCGATTTAGGTCGGAACTTGGGCGTTTTTCTCGTTCGATTATAAGCAGGATAGACACTTACGCGGCTTAGTAAAAGGGCCCCTAAATGGGCTTCCAATTTGCCACACCGAGAATCTGTACCGCGGCTTTGTAATAGAAACCTTCTACTTCTAGCATGAATTTTTCAGGTTGTGAAAAATATTTTAAATTTTGATAACTATATTGCAAACATCCGCCGACTATTCATCTGAAATCATTCCTTAGGCCAACACTTGTTTTTGCTTCAGATGACAGAAGTACACCTTTAGGCATGGAAGAAAAGGTGGAACCAGGTGCTGGAGGAGCTCAAGGGAGCTAAAATATTATTATTATTATTATTATTATTATTTGTTACATTTATATCCCACATTTCCCACCTATTTGTAGGCTCAATGTGGCTTACATAGTACCAAAGAGGTGTTACAGACTCCGGCGTAAACGAATACAAAGTGATGTTGTGGTAAGGTAAAGTTCATGTGGCACAGCCACACTAGGGAATCATACAATAGAAGAGTTGTGCTACGTCCATTACGTTCTTTAGTTTTGTTGTGTTGCAGTGATCAGGCATTTATGTTGGATCGGTAGGGTATGCCTTTTTAAACAGGTTAGTTTTAAGTGTTTTCCGGAAGTTTAGGTGGTTGTTCGTAGTTTTTAAGGCTTTTGGTAATGGAGTTTTATAGATATGTGCATTCATTAGTGTGTATTTAGTTTGTTGGAACTGATTTTTAAAAATGACTTATTTATAACCATTAAGGGCTATATCATGCCTAAAAAAATGGCGCTGAAAAAAATACTCTTAGTTGTATTCTATAAACCGCTCCTAAATTTAGGCATTGTTTACAGACTATGCCCAACACCTGTTTCTGCGACTATATTTAGTCATGGCCACTTACTCCAATGAAAACCTGGTATAAATGGGGGGTAACTTCCTGTGCAAATATTTTTTCAATATTTGCACTAGCACCAGAAATGACTGGGGCACCCGCGTTGGGCTGGCAGCAGTTCCAGGGTGCCACATAAGTAAATTATTTTAGGGGTCCTTTTACTAACCTGCGGTAAGTACTAAGGGGCCCTTTTACAGAGCGGTAGTCCCACCCCGAGCGCACAGCATTTCTGGGGGAAGAAGAAAACCCCCAGAAATGACTTGCACAGTGATAACCCAGTGGTAATAAGGCATCACCGCGTACTACCTGGTTACCGCCGGGTTAGTGTGGGAGCCCTTATTGCCACCTCGATTGGTGGTGGTAAGGGCTCCCCGTCGCACGGCCATGCGGTAAGAGTTCTCTTACGGCATGGCCGTGTGTGCCTTAGGTCTTTTTACCCATTGCGGTAAAAAGGGACCTGACACATGAGAAAAAAGGCCCCCGCCACCAGCACAGGGCCCTTTTTCCCGCAGATTGGTAAAAGGACCCTAACACATGCTTACCAAAGGCTAAAATGCACTACTATGAGTCGTGCTCAGCTGTCCCTTGGTAGTTTTGAAATTGGCATGCAGTACCCATGTGCTAAAAAGATATATGTAGTATTTAGTGCTGGAGGTATGTTTAGGGAAGGGAAGTGGGTGCAGCTGTGTTAATCGGTTAGCGTGTAATCAATGCAGTGCACTAACTGATTAGCGCAGGAGTACCACGTAGCCCTTACCACTACAAAATAGGTGGTAGTAAGGTCTCATGCGCTAATGGCCCCACACAAATGAGGAAAGAAGCATATGGCCATTATCGGAAAAAATAAAAAAAATCTGCCTTTTACCACCACTGCTAAAAGTGTGTGGGAAAGACCCGTGTTGGGGCTACCACAGGATACTTCTGAGCACTGCTTAGTAAAAGGGTCCCTTTAGGGTTCTTTTACTAAGGTGTACTGAAAAATGGCCTGTGGTAGTGTAGACGCATGTTTTGGGCACGCGCAGAATCATTTTTCAGCACACCTGCAAAAAATGCCTTTTTTAAGTTTTTGCTGAAAATGGACATGCGGCAAAATGAAAATTCCCGCACGTCCATTTTGGGTCTGAGACCTTATCGCCAGCCATTGACCTAGCAGTAAAGTCTCACGCGGTAACCAGGCGGTAATGACCTATGCGCACCAAATGCCACTTGGCGCGCGTAGCTGACGCACACCAGTAAATAAAAAAATAATTTTTTTTGGTGTGCGTAGAGGACGCGCACCAAAAATGAAATTACCATAAGGACCACGCAATAGCCATGTGGTAACTTCATTTTGGCACACGTTGGGTGCGCGTAGACGCTTATCCAGCTTATTTCTGAAAGAGATCACCGGCCATCTTCTGACACAAATCGGGAGATGGCCAGCGATCTCTGATCCCGGCCAAATCGGTATAATCGAAAGCCGATTTTAGCTGGCCCCAACTGCTTTTCGTCGTGGAGCCAGCCAACCTTCAAGGGAGGGTACAGAAGGCGGGACAGGGCGGGGTGGGGTCGTGATTACGAGATAGCTGGCTTTACCCCATAATGGAAAAAAGATGGCTGGCTCAGACGAGCATTTCGCCGGCTGTACTTGATCCATTTATTTTTAGGTCCAAGTCACAAAAAAGTGCCCCAATTGACCAGATGACCACCGGAGGGAAACAGGGATGACCTTACTCCCCCAGTGGTCACCAACCCCCTTCCACCCCCAAAAAATGAAAACAAAAAAAGTTTTTTGCCAGCCTGTATGCCAGCCTGAAATGTCATACCCAGCTCCCTGACAGCAGTATGCAGGTCCCTAGAGCAGTATTTAGTGGTGTGCAGTGCACTTCAGGCAGGTGGACCCAGGCCCATCCCCCCCTACCTGTTCCACTTGTGGTGGTTAATGTTGAGCCCTCCAAAAAACCCCAAAACCCACTGTACCCACATGTACGTGCCCCCTTCATCCCTTAGGGCTATGGTAATGGTGTACAGTTGTGGGGAGTGGGGTTTGGCGGGGATTTGGGGGGCTCAGTATCCAAGGTAAGGGAGCTATGCACCTGGGAGCTATTTTTTCTTTTTTTTAATTTTTAGAAGTGCCCCCTAGGATGCCCGGTTGGTGTCCTGGCATGTGAGGGGCGCCAGTGAACTACAAATGCTGGCTCCTCCCATGACCAAATGCCTTGCATTTCGCCGGGTTTGAGATGGCCGGGCCCGGTTTCCATTATGGCTGAAAAATGAAGCCGGCCATCTCCTCTACACCCAGCGATTGATTTAGCTGGCCCCAACCGTATTTCGAAAATACAGTTGGCTCCGCCCCTTGCAGAGCTGGCCCCGAAGATGGCCAGCCATCTATTTGGCCGGCGCCGTTCAATTATGCCCCTCCACGCGGCTTAGTAAAAGGGCCCCTTAGTGATTATAACCTTCTGATGGTCCAAATATTGTTTTTCTGTCTAAAGGACTATTATTACTTTCTTTATTAGTATGGAAGCAGACACATATTTTTAACTGGCAGAAGAAAGTACTTTTATGTTCATCTAATTTACCCAGGTACATCACCATTTGCCCGAATAAAAGGCCAAGGTTTGCTCTCAGTATATATAATTTGCCACTATCAAGAAGATGACGTTAGCAAGAATTTGGCCTCTCTTATCTTTGTAACTTTATTTCTAAAACATGTTCAGATTGTTCTCTTGCTTTGCCTGTTGATTGAATAAACAACCAAATGTTTTAGATGAGATTTAATACATTGGATACATCCAAAATTGGCTTACTGATCCCCTAACTATTTGGGAGCTCAACCCATCAACCCATTTCCTCTTCACACAGAGAGACACACACAAACACACAGGGCCAGATACACAGAGGGGTCCTTTTACTAAGGTGGGCTGAAAAATGGCCTGCAGTAGCTTAGGCGCGGGCAGAATCTTTTTTTTAGCGCACCTACAACAAATGCCTTTTTTTTGCCGAAAACGGACGTGCAGCAAAATAAAAAATTGCCACGCGTCTATTTTGGATCTGAGACCTTACTGCATGCCATTAATGTAGAAGTAAGGTCTCACGCGGTAACCGGGTGGTAATAGTCTGCACGTGTAGCTGCTGTGCGCCAGAAAAGAAAAAATATTTTTCAGACGCGCATAGCGAACACACGCCAAAATTGAAATTACCGCAAGGGCCATGCAGTAACCGGGTGGTAACTCCAATTTGGTGCACATTGGGCGCGTGTGGGCGTCCACGCGGCTTAGTAAAAAGGGCCCCAGAGTGTTTTTTTTCTTAAGAGGGATACAGAGCTCAGCATATCTGGACTTTGAAAGTGCATGCTCAAAATAGGAGCTTCAGGACTGCAACCAAGGCCTTTGTTCAAACAAAGAAGACAAGAGCTATGCTATTTACTTACACTGGAAGCTTGCAGCCTAGGTCCCTTTTATCTCTGGCTGGTTTAAAAAAAAAATATATTTCTACTCTCCCCAATCAAGTAGCAGGTGGGAGAATTTTGCTTATTGTTTTGCTTTTAAAAGCATTTACTTTTTGTTTCCTTTCATTCAGCTTGACCTATGGCAGACATGGATAGCAGCCATCAAAAAGCAGCATGAAACAAAACAACTCTTTACCCCTGACCCTTCACTACTACCACCCACCGTCTACTGCATACAAAAGAAGAGAATAGCTTGAACTGGCGATGAAGAAGGGACTGTGGGATTGCCATGGTCTCTGACTTCCATGTAGAGTAGATTCATGTATCGCTAAAAGGTGGTACAGTATGGGCATTTTCTAGTGGCTGCAATAGCGTGCTGTGAGTTACAATTTGTACAACAATCAAAACGAGCTTTGTAATGAGCTCCCTATGGCATTTTTTTATTGTAATGCAACAGGCTAACTGGATGTGTGACTGTATTACAACGGCCAGTAAGCTATTCTTAACATAGAAGTCATCCTGGCATTTTGTATGCTTTCATCTTTTAAAGAAAAAGCTGCTGTATTTACAATTACAAACCCAGTTCTCTGATTTTCTACATTGAAGCCTGTATTAATTTTATAGTACACTAGAGTTTGACTTTATATTACTTGTTGCCTAATTAAAGAGTAATAACAACATGTGCACAGTGTAAGAGTCCCATCGCACATTTGTTTTATGAAATTAAATACAGTAGGGATATATGTTATATTCACCATAGTAATACTAATTACTTTGGTGCCAATTAAGTTCTATACACTTCCCCATTAACGGTACCTTTGCATGTTATTGCTTATGACAATCATGTCTTCAGTGTTTTATTTTGGGCATGACTATCATCCAATGCTACAATGATACAATGATCTCCTCTGACAGAACATAGATTGTAGATCTCTTCAGAGCCAGAATGACCTTCCAGTGCTGCTCTTCAGCCAGTCACTAGATGTCAGCTTCTGATCATGACTTTGCTCAAATATGAACTCAAACTGCAAATCAAACCCTGGTCACCCATGCAGTACAAAACATTCACCTTGTGCCTTTGGTATGGATCACATTAATTTGTTTCATGCTTTTCTCACTTCCTAGATTCACATAGCTTTATTGCTACAGAGGTTTTCTTGTAACACCACTGCTGTCATTTCAAAGCAGTATGGTGGAACTCTGTCTCATTAGAAGCTGTGACTAGGAATTTTCTGGCATGCAGTACTTGAAATGTGCAAACTGCAGAAAGCAACATGATAGTAACATAGTAGATGACGGCAGATAAAAAGACTCACTCTGCCCAACAAGATAAACTCATAGCATATGACAGACGTTTTCAACCCAGTCCTTGGGGCATATCTAGCCAGTCAACCTTGACTAGCTAGGTGTGCTCCGAGGACTGGGTTGAAAACCTCTGGCATAAGGTATGATGCGATACTACATATGCATAGTTGATCTTGATGTGTCCTTGCCATTTTCAGGGTACAGACAGTTGCCATCTGAGCACCGCTAAGTTTGTCACTTCCATAGTAATGCTTTAGAGTTTGGTCTATGTTTTAATGGATTCAATACACTGTGTCTGTAGTGAATATTGCTCAATGGCTAGATATTTTAAACATATTCAAGTAGTAGGAAAAATGGATGAAAAAAGGAGAATCTTATTTATTTTAATTAACTAGTAATATTATCTCTATTCCTTAAGTAACATTTCTGGTAGATTGAATTTTCTTCATAAAAATGGAAGTTTATAATAAGAGGTCTCCACTTTGTTTCCACTTAAGATATCACATTGCTAACTCCAGAGTACTCCTTGAGGACATCTAGAGCAGAAGAAAGCTTGATATGCTTCTAAGCAGAGCTGGGTGCAAGTCTAGAGTATCGTATTTCTCTTACAGTAACACAAATAAAAGACAGATGAGGCAGCGAAATCAATGGCCTAGTGATGGCATTGGGGGTAAACAGACAGTGGTGATCTCTAGTGCGAAAACCAATTAGGTGTGCAGTGAGAGAGCAGTGTGAAGTTGGTGAGAGTGTGCTGTTATGGTACTATGCCCATGCTCATGGAGAAGAGCAGGCTATTTGTGGTCTTGAGAAGGTACTGCAGCTTTTTACTTTGCAAATGACTTTGGAGGTGAATTAGGGGATAGGGAGCCTTTCCAGACTACTAGAGTTTGTATGAGACCTAAGCAATTTAATTTTTAAACTTTATAGGAAGGGATATGAACTTTTGCCCCTCAGGGTTCTCAAGTTTTAGGAATCAGGGAGGGGGTTGGGGCTCAATATAGTGACTCAGAAGTTATGGAATGAGTCTTTCTTTGGATTTAATCTGTTTGTTTTATTTCAGTCCCCCCAATTTTGTTGCTTATGAGGAAAGTGAAGGGGACATTGCTGGAATTTAGCCCAGTGACTTCAGTATCTTCTATAATGCAACCAACATCCAATCTTTTCTCCATTTTCTTCTTTTGGCATCTGCTGGGGTCATTGATAGGTTGGAGTCAAGAGCAGATTTCTGCTGGATGTCAATATGATATTTATTCAAAGGAATTGTCATGTTCCCTTAGATCTGGCCCAACTGGTTTTCCTCTCAGGTATGATATCACCAAAGCCCTTAACTGATTTACATCTACACTGTAATTTTTCAAGATAAGCCCAAGCTTGTATTACCTTGAGCTATATTCATTTATTTCTTTGATTTGTGCCTTGCCTTCATGTTGATAATGATGGACTAGAAATAGTTAATGAGTATTTTTTCCTATTTGTTTTTGTTCCTTCTGCTCTTTATGTAATAGTTTTAATGAAGCTATCTTTTCTGTTACAAGAGTTATTCTTCAAAATAATTGTAAATGCTTTAAAAAAAAGGACTAGGGATACAAGAAATTTGTTCCATCAAATTAATTACAAAAGAGTATTGAGCAATTTCTGTTTTGACAATATTAAAATTATAAGACAGAAAATATACAAATAAAGAAAAAAAAAGTAATATACCACTCAGGGACCCTTTTACCAAGCTGCAGGAAAAAGAATCCTGTACTGGCAGTAGGGGCCATTTTTCCCAACCACCAGAGCCCTTTTTACCATAGTGAGTAAAAAGAATCCAGGCACACATGTGGTAACTCATTGCATGGCCATGAAGTGGGGATCCCTTACCGCCACCCATTGAGGTGGTGATAAGGGCTTCTGCTCTAACTCGGTGGTAACTGGGCATCGCACGGCAATGTCCAATTACCACTGGGTTATCGCCACACAAGCCATTTCTGGGGGGAGCAAACAAAGTTCACTCCAATGGAGTAGTATCAAAACTAGTTGAACGATACTAAAAAGATAGGGCATATGGATGTGTTGATCATGTATGAGTCATGTTGCAATCAATTGACAATCATATATATTTAATTATCATGATTAATCAATAAAGCTATTATTCAATTATAATCAGTAATCTGTATAAAGTTAATATGTTCAGTAGGGCAAAACACCGAACTCAAGGAGTAGTTCCCAAGGTTTTCTTGTATGAGATTATGCTTTTCTTCCTTTCAGCTGCTATTCATTCGTACTTAGATGGAATACAAATGGTATTCCACCAGGTGTTATAATCCACAGAGGAGGTGTTTTTCCAGTTAAGTAATATTAGTTTAATTACTAAGGCGCCCTTTTACTAAGGCATGGGAGGGCCAACGCGTGGGTAGCATGTGCTAAATCAGCACTTTCTGAGTTTGGCACTCGTTGAATTCAACTGAAGAAAATAATTTTCTGTTTTCTACCATTTGGGGCATTCCCAGTGGTAATCAACAGTTGGCATGCGCTGCATGGTTACCATTCAGGTAGCACATGAGTCCTTACTGCTAGGTCAATAGGTGGCAGTAAGGGCTCAGGCATCAAGCATCAAGCCTTTAGGTATTTCCTGAATATAAGATAGGAATTAACTTTTCTTAATAGAATCAAAAGAGCATTCCAAGTATGTGCCACTAAGTAAAAAAAAAAAAAAAGCACAGTATTATAGGCTCTTTTAGAGAAATATGGTTTAGGAACTTGGGGGAAAAAAAAGCATTCCTGTTAGACTTACGTACCGCCTCACCTGGGAGGAATAGAATAGTATGAAGACATGATGGGGAAAGTCCTTGCAAGATTTGATAAGTCATAGTGTGGATTTTAAACTCAATTCAAGTGGCAACAGGAAGCCAGTGCAAGGATCTCAATAGTGGTGTAATTCTTTCACGGGATTGAGCTGAACAAGTGAGCCTGGAAACAGTATTTTGAACTGTCTGTAGTTTAGCTATATTCAGTCTTGAGCTACCAGCAAATAATAGATTACAATAGTCCAACTGTGATATTAGCAAATCTAGAACAACCAACCTAAAAGCTTTAGGGTCTAGTAAGGCTCTAATCCTGTGCAATTTTCTCATTAAGATGAAGGACTTCTTAACCAGTAATAATATTTGTGAATCTGGTATAAGTTGCCTGTTAAACAGTGTCATCACTATCTGTGCCTTCATTTAAAAACAAAAACAAAAAAGAATATCACAATGTGATATCCAACAACAAACCTTCCCAGGATTAGCCCCTGCATTCTGAAACACTCTCTCATGTGGCAACTGATTATCCACTCATTCTGCCCTTGGACTAGCTTACTACAGACCATGTAACTTAAACTAGTTCCTCATATCTTATTCAACTGTACATATAATTTGCCTTCAGTTTGTCCTGTCTTATATCTCAACTTCATTTGCACCCTCTTCTACCTCTTAAGATGTTTCATTGTATTATATTGTATGAACAGCATTAGCATGATATATTATATTTGAGGGGCCCTTTTACTAAGCCGCGTAAGCATCTATGCACGCCCAATGTGTGCTAAAATGGAGTTACCACATGGCTACCATGTGGCCCTTGCAGTAATTTCATTTTTGGTGTGCGTCTGCTATGTGCGCCCAAATAATATTTTTTTTCTGATGCATGTCAGCTACGCGCACTAGCAGGCTTATTTTCGAAAGAGCTCGCCAGCGATCTTCCAACACAAATCGGGAGATCGCCGGCGATCTCCTGAAACCAGCCAAATCGGTATAATCGAAAGCCGATTTTGGCCGGCTTCAACTCCTTTCCATCGCAGAACCAGCAAAATTTCAAGGGGGCATGTCGGTGAGGTAGTGAAGGCAGGACGGGGGCGGGATGGGGGCGTGCTCACGAGATGGCTGGCTTCGCCTGATAAAGGAAAAAAAAAAGCCAGGCTTGACCAGCATTTTGCTGGCTTTACTTGGTCCCTTTTTTTTCACGACCAAGCTTCAAAAAAGAGTCTCAACTCACCAAATGAGCACCGGAGGGAATCGGGGATGATCTGCCCTTACTCCCCCAGTGGTCAACAATCCCTTCCCACCCCAAAAACATTTTTTGAAGTGTTCTGGCTTTTTCAGTAGTACCATTGAGATTTGAAACCACCACCACCACTGGATTACAAGACTAGTTCTCTAACCACTTGGCCACAGCTCCATTTACTTGTATATCCCTCCCTTTTAATTATGCCCCTTCAGGTCTCTCTCAGCCAATCACAGACAGGGGTCTCTCTCAGCCACTCACAGACAGCTAAATGCACTGTGATTGGCTGAGAGAGACCTGAAGGGGCATAATCAAAAGGGAGGGACATCCAAGTAAGTGGTGCTGTGGCCAAGTGGTTAGAGCATTGGGCTTGTAATCCAGAGTGGGCTGGTTCAAATCCCACTGGAAAAGCTGTCCCTGCCAAGCACTTTGATTTTTTTTCCCACTTTTTTTGAAGCAGGCCATCTGTAAACCCGGCGATCTCAACATTTGACCTAAATGTTGAGATTTAGCCAGCCCCAACCGTATTAACGAAAGAAAAGATTGCCGGCCATCTTTTTCGATAATACGGTTTGCACCGCCCCTTTGCAGAGCCGGCCCCAAAGATGGCCGGACATATAGATGGCCAGCGCCATTCAATTATTCCCCTCCAAGTGGCATTTGGCAAATGTAGGTCATTACCGCCTAGTTATTGCATGAGACTTTACCACTAGGTCAATGGATGACAGTTTACGGTCTCAGACCCAAAATGAACGCACGGCAATTTTGATTTTGCCGCATGTCTATTTTCGGCAAAAATTTAAAAAATGACTTTTTTACAGGCATGCTGAAAAATGGATTGGTGCGTACCCAAAACCCGTGCCTACACTACCACAAGCCATTTTTCAGCGCAACTTAGTACTAGGACCCCTGAATGTTTTAATCTGTCATACATATTAAGGTTTTTCCTTTGTATTGAGGTGGCATTGTATCATATTTATGTTATATGAATGTTCTATGCTTCCTATTATAGTATCATTTATGCTTTGATTACATTTATAATTTCTGTTATATAATTATTTTACAACTCTGCTAAATGTTTATAGTTCTGATATTGTTTCATGTTAGCCTTATTAAGATTCAATTTATCATCTCCAAGCTTAATTCATTGATTGTATTCAAGTTTATATTTGGTCATTTTACTTTTATTATACTGTTAACAAAATTATGGGTCCTGTTTACTAAAGTGCGCTAGCATTTTTAACGTGTGCTAAAAATTAATGTGCGCTAACTGTGTAGATGCCCATAGGAATATATGGAGGGGCATAATCAAACGCGAACGCCCATCTCCATGGGCGTCTACCTCTGAGGACGGGTCCGCGAAGGGGCGGGCCAGACCGTATTTTCGAAAAAGATGGGTATCCATCTTTTATTTCGATAATACGGTTGGTGCCGGGCAGATGCATCGGATTTGGGCGGATTTGAGCTGGGTGGTATCGGTTTTCAGAGATAATGGAAACCGAAGGTGCCCAGCTAAAAAATGAACAAATCCAAGACATTTGGTCATGGGAGGGGCCAGGATTCGTAGTGCACTGGTCCCCCTCACATGCCAGGACACCAACCGGGCACCCTAGGGGGCACTTGTAACATTTACAAAAAAAAAATTAAAATACCTCCCAAGTCCATAGCTCCCTTACCTTGGGTGCTGAGCCCCCCAAATCCCCCCAACACCCACTCCCCACAACTGTACACCATTACCATAGCACTTATGGCTGAAGGGGGGCACTTAGATGTGGGTACAGTGGGTTTTGGGGCCGGTTTGGAGGGCTCCCATTTACCAGCACAAGTGTAACAGGTGGGGGGGGGGGATGGGCCTGGGTCCACCTGCCTGAAGTCCACTTCACCCACTAACAACTGCTCCAGGGACCTGCATACTTCTGTGATGGAGCTGGCATACAGGCTGGTAAAAAAAGTTTTTAAAGTTCTTCTTTTTTTGGTGGGAGGGGTAAGTGACCACTGGGGGAGTCAGGGGAGGTCATCCCCAATTCCCTCCGGTGGTCATCTGGGCAGTTGGGGCACTTTTTGGGGACTTGTTCGTGAAAAAAAAGGGTCCAGAAAAAGTGACCCAAATTCTCGCTTCTGGCGCCCTTCTTTTTTCCATTATCGGCCGAGCACGCCCATCTCTCCTTGGCCAATAAACAGGCCCCAGTCCCGCCTTCACCATGCTTTCGACACGCCCCCGTCAACTTTGTCCGTTCCTGCAACAGACTGCAGTTGGAGGCGCCCAAAATCGGCTTTCGATTATACCGATTTGGGCGCCCATGAGAAAAAGGCGCCCATCTCCCGATTTGGGTCGAAATATGGGCGTCTTTGTCTTTTGAAAATAAGCCTGATAGGCATCTACATGGTTAACGTGCACTAATTTTTAACATACACTAAAAACACTAGAATACGATGCCAATTAGTGCCCGGTTAGTGACGCGTGCTGAAAAATTTCCAGCGCGCTTAGTGGATGTGCATAAAAAATGAAATTACCACCCAGGCCACATGGTAGCCAAGTGGTAGTTCAAAACTAATGCATGTAGGACATGCGTACATGCCTATTTGGCTTAGTAAAAGGGCCCCATAGTGTCCATGAAGAAAACTGTTTTCATGTATTGGTACCAGTAACATGTAGGACTTTGTAATGAATTCACTGACAACCTCTCACTGATCTTAGGGCCCTGATGTAATGTTTACTGAGGGAGAAAGTAAAACAGGAGGTGACACTGGATTAAATGTGAAATATAAATAGTCTTCATCTTCTCAATCTATTCATAAAGAATTAGTCTCTACCTGTCTGAAATCCTTCATACATGTCACACTCACAAAAGGATCTTTGATGGGTATTTCTAATAAAGTCAATCATGCCAAGATTCTGATAATGCCACAATGATATTTTTGACAAAGAGTAGGCATGTGTGTGTGTGTGTGTGTGTTATTAAGACTATGGATGTCTGGCATATTATGGATTCTGTATATCATAAAAGCAGGGTAAAATAGGGACATATTTTTGCCTTAGGGAATTGTACTTAATATTCAGGGGCAGCCTTCTATTATATGATAGTTTGAAGACTGATATAATTGTCTTCAGATCAACTGAAGCCCACGGTGAACTTTTCTTTGTGTTTTATTCCCTTCCTTTGGCTTCACATTTTTTTTTTCTAATTGAGTTTTCTTATGCTCTGTGGGTCTAGGCATGTTCTTTAGGCAATGTTGTGACCAAACTTTTATTTGGCTGTTTATTTAATGAATGATAATTATGGCCATTGTTGAATAAACTACTTGTCTTTCTCTCTCTTTTATCTGTGCTCTTCTCTCCTCCCCAGCTCCTCACCTTATTGCAGTAGGTTTTAGAGACACCACTGCTCACCATCTCCACGTCTCAAGGACACAGTGCTGAGATCTTCAGGAATGTCTCTAGTCTGTATTCTTATCTTCTGGATCCTGTTTACAATGTATAATCTTCCTACTGGAGCAGGGTAAGGTTTAGCATAATTGACACGTGGGATCTTACAGGTGGTAGAAGAAAATGGTATCCATGCATCATATTTCTATAACTGGAACATTATAACATGACACAAAACATTACAAACATTTCAGAGTCTAGACTGCTGAAAACTTGGACAGTGTGGAGGGGCATTTTCGATATGATGTCTAAATCCAATTTTGGACATTTTGGGAAAATTGTCCAAAAATCCAGACATGAACATGGCCATTTTCAAACCAGAAAAACGTTTTGTTTCAAAAATGGTCATTTGCGATATGTGTTTGTGCTCAGGACATCTAATTTTCAGGACCATTACACAAAATGTCCTAGGAAAAAATGCACAAAAACAAGTCATTGGGATGTATAGGGGGGCCAGCATTCTTAGTAGACTGGCCACACAGACATCCCAGCAAAGCAGTGGGACACCCTAAGTGATACTGAAGTACATGTCACATAAAAGATCCCAAATACAGATCTCACTGTTACCCCCTTATATTGTATGATAAGCCCTTCAAAACCCACCAAAAACCTACTATACACTACCACAATAGCCCTTATGCCTGCAGGTGTTACCTATATGTAGGTACAGTAGGTTTTTGCTGGGTTTTGGAGGGCTCACACTTTCCATCACAGGTGTACCAGTGGAATATGGGCCTGGGTCCCTCTCCCTGCAGTCCACTGCACTGACCACTAGGCTACTCCAGGGACATGCTTGCTGGTCTTGTAGGACTGGCTATAAAATCTGAAGCTGTCATAGAGGCTGGTATGTACTGTTTATTTCAAAAAAAATTTTGGGGGGGGGAAGGGGGTCAGTGGCCCCTGGGGGAGTAAGGGAGGTCATGCCTTAATCTCTCCAGTGGTCATATGATCATTTAGGGCACCTTTTTGTGACATGATTGAAACAGGTCTAGACCAAAACATCTAACGTTTAGTCCTGAACATTTTTGCTTTGTTCCATTATGGCAGAAAAAAGTCCAAGTTTTCGGAACATCCACATCCCACACCCAATATGCCCATAACATGCCGCTTTGTGATTTGAATGCACTGCAGAGAAAAACATCTCAAATCCGAGTTTCATAAACATCCAAATGCCACTTTATGCCATTTTTAGATGATTTTCTCTTTTGAAAATGAGTCCCATAATGTTTCAAACTGACCTACAATAATTTAGATAGTAAATACTGAAAATCAAATAAAGTTATATGCTATATTGACCTTTTCTCTACATGATTAATAGCTGCAGGAACATCAATAGAATGTCCCTTTTTCACGAGTCCATGTATATAAGACTTTTCTTGACATTGCATTAGTTTACTCTTGGTCTAAATGTATTATTATTATTATTATTTATAATACTATTCAAGTAAAACACCTGTGGATCAATATTCAGCTGCTATTGTTGCGGCAGTCATTTATGTCAGTAACAGCCAACACTGAATATCTGGATAAGGCGGTCAGCATCAGAACTTATCTGGATAGTCGCAATATTTAGCCTGCTATTTATATGGTGTAGAATAGCCTTTTATCTCTTAAGTTATCCAGATAGCACATGGAATATTACCACTAACTGGAGAAGTTCTGGCACTGCCCTGGCTCTGCTCACGTTCTGCCCATGTGTTATAAGGATAATTCTATAAATGGATGCCTATATTGATGTGCCAATAAACAACTAACTGGAGCCTTTTCTATAGAGAATGTAGGTGCCCATTTTCCTTTATAGAATACTTATGAAACAGTATAACTACGCATGTATAATTTAGGAGCAACCCCTTACACCAGCCATAGATTGCTAGAAAATTTCAGTTTCTCTCTTTATCCCCTTTCCTCCATGTTCATGTCCATCAATTTTCTCTATTTCTTCCCTCCCTTCTTTCAACCCTTAGGTCCATCAATTCTCCCTATTTATTCCCTTCCTCCCTTGCCTCCACCCTTAGGTCCATCATTTTTCTCTCTTTCTTCTTCTTCCCTCCCCTTCTCTTCTGGTCCATCATTTCTCTCTCTTTCTTTCCCTCCCTATCACTCTGGCCTTGTGGTCCAGCATTTTTCCTCTCTTTTCCCTCCTTTCCCTCCATCCTTGGACCATCAGTGTTCTCTATTTCTTTCTTTCTCCCCTTCAACCTCGGGTCCATCATTTTTCTCTCTATTTTTTCCCTCTCTCCACTCCACCCTCTGGTCCATCATTTCTCTCTCTTCCCTTCCTCCCTGCCCTTGTAGTTCCAACATCTCTTCCTCATTCTTCCCTCCCTACCTCCCGCCCCATACCACTTGGTCTATCATTTCTCTTTCTTTCTTCCATCCCCCTCATCCATCGATCATTTGTCTCTCTCTCTTGCTTCCTCTCTCCCCTTAATCCCCCATGTGCTTCATCATTTATCTCAAAGCCTTCCCCCCATCCCTTTCCTTTTAGTCTAACATCTCTTCCTCTCTCTTCCTTTCCTCTCTCCTTCACCCCTGGCTTCAACAATTCTATTTATTCTCTTCCTTCCTCCCTCCCTCCCTCCCCTCTCCTCCACCCTCAGATCCATCAATTCTCTCCTTTTTCCCTCCCTCCCTGCCTTTGAGGTCCAACATCTCTTTCTCTCTCTTCTCTTCCTTCCCTCAACCCTGGGGTCCATCAATTCTCTCTGTTTCTTCCCTCCTTCTCTTCCACCCTCAGGTCCATCAATTCTCTCCCCTCACTCCCTCTCACCTTCCTCTCCACCCTCATGTCCATTAGTTTTCTCTATTTCTTCTCTCCACCCTTGGGTCCATCTGTTCTATGTCATCCCTCCCTCCCTCCATTCTCTCTATCCTCTGGTCCATTAATTCTCTACTTCTTCCCTCCGTTCTGCCTCTCCACTCTTGGGTCCACCAATTCTCTCTATTTCTTTCCTCCCTCACCACCTAGGTCCATCATTTCTCACTTTTTCGCTTCCCCCTCCACTTCCAGGTTCATCATCTCTCCCTCTCTCTCTCCCTCCACTCTCCATTCTCTCTTCCTCCACTTCCATGCCCCTCAGTCTACCTTACAACATGTCTCCCAGTCGGTCCCTGGCAGTGGCAGCACTTTGCAGATGCTACTTGCAGCCTGTTCAGAGCTTCTCTTCTGCTGCAACCTTCCCCAGTATAAACAAGAAGTTGTAGCAGAGGGGGTGGGTTGTGGCAAAAGAGAGGCTCTGAGAAGCTTCTATCAAATGCTGCCAAAGTTGGGTACCTCCTGGGAGACACTTGTAAGATAAACTTGGTGGGATGCCGGATTTCAGAAGGGGGAAAAGAGTAGAAGAGACAGAGAGAAATGCTGGGTGGAGAGGAGACAGAGGATAACATGCTGAATTAGGTAGGGGGAGGCACTAGACCCCTAGATGACCTAAACCCTTGGGCACTGTCCGGTTGCCCAAGTGGTCAGTTCATCCCTGATGCACATCCCTATTTGGCTGTCTTTGTATATGTACACAATCAACATGTAATACTGTCACCTATATGTATAGCTCCTCAGAAATTAAGTAAAAAAACACATAATAAGAGGAAAAAGCCTCAATGAGCCAAACCACCAATACTTTGCTACGGTCACACACTGGCTACAATATTATCACTGGCATAAAAAAAACCTCTCATGTGCTTTTATACTTTTACTTTTCTTCACTCAATTTTAAGAACACACCTTCTTTAAAGGTATTGCCCATCAGAAATGTATACTTAGCTTTTTGGTAAAAAAAAAAATAACCATTCTGTATGTAGCTGCCACAACTGCCCGACGATGGCCAGTGTTTCATCTACCTGCTTCAGGGATATGCGGTATTCTAAAAAAATATACAGAGAAGGCATATGTAAGCTCAAGCAAAACATTTAAAATACATTCATACTCTCAAAAACGCACTATAGCGCTTTAATGCTAGGCTTCCACTGCTGCTGCTGGCTATAAAACACCCCAAATGGTGTAGCAACTTTTATAATTTTGGGTGCTTTCTAGCCAGTAGAGCAGCGGAAGCCAATTAGTGTCAGTAGTTGCTTGTTAAGTGGCAATTATCGGTGCTGATTGGCTTGTTAAATAATTAAGTTACATGCGAAAATTCAGAATAGGACCAGGTTTGCATGCACAATTTTGGTCACGTTATATAGAATCTGGGGGATAACGGTCACAGCTGGTAGCACTTTCTGGAGGGGATATAGCTGAAGTGAGATTATGGTGTGGGCTAAGGTCAGGGTTGGATTATGGGGCAAGGCAGAATGGAACAAAGTAAGCTAAAATCCTGGGATGTGGGGATGACACCTTTGTCAGCAGAAAAGGGACAGCGTGGTATTTTTGAACATAGTATAGAACGCGTTCCTCACTGTGTGGCTCTAGTGCTACGGCATCAGTTGTCTATCCCTCAGTATCTCTGTTACTGATGGCAATATGCACACTGAATACGGTCCAGGGGTTATGTGCAAAAAATCAATCCAATGTACAAAAATAATACAAAATATTAAACAGAACAATATCTGTAATACTATGGAAATATATGCAGGTACCTTAACACTTGGCTCTCTGTCAGTCCTAGCATCCATAGTGAAGTAGTAACATAGTAAGTGATGGCAGATAAAGACCTGAATGGCCATCCAGTCTGCCCCAGTCACATTCATTATCTTCATGATTTAAATCAATAATGAACATGATATTATATACTTGATCATGATCTTCTTTTGGTGTTTCTGGGACATAGACCATGGAAATCCGCCTGGCTGTGTCCTTATATTCCAATTACTGGAGTTCCAAAGCTCGCTCCAGTGTATCCGAATTTGTCTTGTCATTTGCGGGACAAAGACCATAAAAGTCTGCCCGGCACTGTCCTCACATTCCAAACCACTGGAATTTCTGTCAAAGCTCTCTCTAACCCATCCTAAACCACATCGCCATATGCAGGACTCAGACTATACAAGCCAACCCAGCACCGGCCTTAGATGATACAGCCAGAGTTACTATCTAAGCACCACTTGACATGCAAACACATATGCAACCCTTTACGTTTTGTTTTTTTATATTATTCATTTTCTAGAGATCCTCTGTGTTCATCCCATGCCTTTTTGAATTCCGCCACAGTTTTATTCCCACTACCTCCCTCAGGAGGTCTTTCCAGGCATCCACCACCCTCTCCATGAAAAATAATTTTCTGAAATTTTCTGACAGTCCAGCATCTTCTTGTTGGCCATGTGAACAGTGGTGGTCATGAACATTGTAACAGAAATCATAAAATGACAACCATAAAATTATTTGTCTATCTTTTTTTTTTTTTTTATAGGAAGGCAAATTGCCACCAGATTCAAAGCTGCTGGCCTTTAGTTTATTGTTGTTACCAAACATGTTTGGAATATGTTTTATTTGTATTTCTAGGGCGGTTTGTAGGCCATTATTACTTCAGTAGGCCACATATCATACATAAGAGACATTTATACCATTGGTGGAAGATAGCATTACATGCGGGGAAGGCAGGAACAGTATTGGAAGGGGTGATATGGATATGCTAAAATAATGAGATAAGCCCTGCTAGTTAAATGTAATTATTCTGGTGCAATTCCTCAAGTGTCAGTGGTTTCAAAATAAAAAAGAAGTCAATATGATTCCTAAGATAATAATGAAATACCTGGTAGATCCCAAGTCTGCAACAGTCTGTTGGAACTTGCTGCCTCTGAAAAGTCAATAGGAGCAAGAGAGCTAATCCATCTATAGTGATGAAAGAAGAATGGCCAGTGAAGATGTTATGGCTGGGGCTCAACTTGGTCTTTAGTGAATTTAAAGAAATTATGTGATAAAGAGTTGGCAAAATGGATGAAATGTCGTGGGAATGGAATCAGAAATGGAAAGTGAGAATGAGAGCTGGGAAGAAAATGTGAAGAAGACAGGTAGAAAGTAGACGAGAGATCTATAGGGAAATAGAATGCTGAACTGATAAACAGATGAAGTTATAGGATTAAATGGGGATGAGAGATGGTAGAGAGGGTAATGAAAAATAAGAGGTTTCAATATTGCTACTTAGAAAATAATCAGATGGTAAATTGACAGAAAGAAGAATGAGAAGTAAAATGAATTGAAAGAAGAACAACATTGAGCAGGAGAGGGTTTATTTTGTGAATGGAGTTATTCAAAGTATTATGCCATGCACATCTTAAATCTGTGGAAGGTAATTATAAAACAGATAGATTGAGAGGGCAAGAAGGTGCCTATCTGTAACTCATTTTAGAAAGACATTTAAAGGGTAATTCTATAACTGCACATATGTAGTTATGTGCGATGTACATATGTATGTGCATTACACACTATTCCATAAAATAACATGTAGGTGCATGAATGAGTAACTGCAAGGGGGCATACATGTGGGCAAAGCATGGGAGGAGCATGAATGTGTCTCCAATTTATGTTTGTAACATAGAATACTAACAGGCTTATTTTTGAAAGAGAAAGGCAACACAAATCGGGAGATGGGCGTCCTTCTCTCAGGGTCGCCCAAATCGTCATAATCAAAAGCCGATTTTGGGCGTCCTCAAATGCTTTCCGTCGTGGGGATGACCAAAGTTCATGGGGGGGTGTCGGCACCATAGCGAAGGCAGAACTGGGCATGATTAAGAGATGGGCGTCCTTGGCCGATAATGGAAAAGAGAAGGGTGTCCCTGACGAGCACTTGGCCGACTTTACTTGGTCCATTTTTTCTTGCGACCAAGCCGTGAAAAGGCACCCGAACTGACCAGATGACCACCGGAGGATATCGGAGATGACCTCCCCTTACTCCCCCAGTGGTCACCAACCCCCTCCCACCCTATTTTTTTTTTTTTTTTGCCAGCCTCTATGCCAGCCTCAAATGTCATAACCAGCTCCAATACAGCAGTTTGCAGGTCCCTGGAGCAGTTTTAGTGGGTGCAGTGCACTTCAGGCAGGCGGACCCAGGCCCATCCCCCCTCTACCTGTTACGCTTGTGGTGGTAAATGTGACCCCTCCAAAACCCACTAGAAATCAACTGTACCCACATGTAGGTGCCCCCCTTCACCCCCCACTCTTGAAGGCTCCTTGTGCTTCTTTGGCTACTTGGATCTGTCACAAATACAGTTATACATGCAGGGTTTGCAATCAAAAGGAAATTACTTTATTATTATGACTCAACATGTGCTCCCTGGTTACTTCACAGGCTTTCGTCCAGCACTAATAAAGTCTCATTATTTGTTTCTGGGTCTTTATGTATCACACTCAGCACTCTTTTCCTAGTCCTGGCTCCCAGCCTAGCCCAATACAGTAACTATTAACACCGACTTGGGTCCCCTGTAGACATACACCAAAAGCAAGTATTTTCTGAATAAAATTCAAGATTATCTCCTACCTTGATAGTCTTCACACACAGACTCTGGAGCTGTAAGCTTGAGCCACAATGCTTCCTTGATTCTCTTCTCAGGTACAATATCTCTTTCTAGAATTGAGTCCTCTTTCCTCGAGACCTCCCACCTGGAAGCCTCTACACTCACGGCCTCCTCTTTTCTACACTGACTCAGTGAATTTAACTCTAGCCCGGTCTGAGCCCCACCCCCTGGTTCAGTCTCTGCCATGGCATGTTAGTGCCACCTGCTGTAAGGTGGCTTAACTGCACCTTCAGTGAGGAAGTACAGTTAGAGACATCTGTCACTACTACACTTACTCCTTCACACTCTCACTATGATTTCTCACTTTATATTTGCACGTAATGTCATTCTTGATTGCATTTTGTTAAATCATACAGTCTATAATTATTCATTTACATGAGGCATCCCAGACAAACCAATCAAACTCCTGATCAACAGGTGCAGATCAGAAGTATGATGCTTCATTTTATAACACAACCTACAAAAAAAAATTTGCGCAGATTCTGGTGTCATATCAGTAACAGCACTGCAAATCGTCTCCATGATCATACACTGAAAAGTAACATGAAACCCTACAAACAAACACTCAGAAGTTTACCATAACAGCACCAACTCCAAGACCAATTTTACTTTTGAAATCAGTACACCAGCAGCAGTGGAAAGAAAACTTGCTGAATTGCTTCAGATTATTCTACAAAACCCAGATTTTAAGAAAATCCTTACCTTATTATATATGCAAAACATAGTCAACCCATCACCTGAGAATAAGAGGCTTCAGAAATAAATATACATAAAATGGAACCCCCAAAAAACAGACTCTATGAATTAATTTCCCGCCATCCATTCCTCAAGTCCCTTTTCTCGCACCCAGTTTAGTCTCTGAGTCCTTACTCACACTCCCACCCAAGCCCAGATGGTGGATTCGTATAAACATGAGTCTATTTTCATTTCATTTAAGGTGTATTCATATCCTCCTTTCAAAGGGCCCTACATTTTTTTTTTTTCATGTGATCTTTCTGGCTGTGCAGGAGAAAGTAGATTTTTGCTGTGACATTCTCTCAGGCAAACCTGTCTGTAGAGATATTCAGTTACATCTTTGCACCAGTGGCTTAGCCAGACAACCAATTTTGGGTGGGCCTGAGCACAAGGTGGGTGGGCACAAACTTTTCTCTCTCCCCCCTCTCCCCTAGCACTTCCCAACTCAAAATATAAATACTTTAGCTGATGAGGATCCCCAATCTCCGTCAGCTGGGGACCTCCACCAGAGATGGCCAGAAGTCCTCCCCGCCAAGCCCAGCAGGCAGAAGCAACTCCTCGAGCCACTGATGCCAGCACCCCATATATGCTTAGTTGACAGTGGCTCCAGGATGCTGCCCCCATCTGCCAAGCTCGGCGGAAGGCAGCTCCGGCCAGCCCCAGAAGAGATCACCAGCTGGCAGGGCTTGGGGATCCCCACTAGCCACAGCAAGGGTCAGGGCTGCTGTTAACCATGCTGGTGACCAGGGCAGAAAATAAAGAAGCCCCTCCCCCAATTCTCTCTCCTATCTCTTCATCCGCTGTTACAGTCACACTGACAGACCCTCACAAATTACAGAACAAGAGATCACAAATTAGAAATAAAATATGTAGACAAAATTGAACTGGGAACCTCAGCATGCACTGCAACACTGGAGAAAAACAAAAGCGCATTTCCTTTTCTATTTAACACAATAAAAGGACTATGCACATTTCCCAAAACTAACATATTCCATTTAAAACATTCAAAATAAAATGATTTTTCTACCTTTATTGTCTGGATATTTTATTTTTCCATCATGTTTGTTCCAATTTCTCTTTCCCGCTTTACTGTCTGTCTTCTGCTAATTCTTCAAGCGGCTGTCCATTTGTCTTCTTTCTCCTGTCATTTCATTTCCTCACTACACCTGCCTCTGAAATATTGATCTTTCCATTTTAGCTCTTTCCTTTCTTTCTTTCTTTTTTCTTTTCTGCCTCTGTACATTCAAATTTCATCCTCTTTCTAAATCTTTTCCTTGTTTTTACTTTTCAGATATCACATTTCCATTTCCTTTCACCCACTAGCTCTCCCATTCTCCATCTCTCTCCTTCCCAGCCTATCATTCCTTTCCATCTTCAATCTACGCACCATTACCATATTACTACACCTGTAATCACAGTTCTCATTTATTTCCTTGCCATCTCCACTCCCTGGGCCTCTCCCCCATACTTTCCACCATTCCCAGTGTCTCCCTCCCTCCACCCTTCCAGCCCAGCATCTGTTCCCTCTTTCTCCCATTCTCACCCTCTAGCCTGATATCTCCCTATCCCTTTTATCTCCCACCACCAGCATCTTCCTGGCCCATCTCTCTCCCCTCCCCCATTGTTTAATTTAATTTAATTTTTGTTACATTTGTATCCCGCACTTTCCCACTCATGGCAGGCTCAACGCGGCTTACATGGGGCAATGAAGGGTTAAGTGACTTGCCCAGAGTCACAAGGAGCTGCTTGTGCCTGAAGTGGAAATCGAACTCAGTTCCTCAGTTCCCCAGGACCAAAGTCCACCACCCTAACCACTGAGCCACTCCTCCACTTTCTCTTCCCTACCATCCATGCAGCCTTTCCCTCCCTCTCCCCATCCAACCCCACCCATATCCAACAATTCTCCCTCTCTTTCCCCTTGCCCAGCATCTGTCAATCCCTCCCCCCACATCGAATAATTATTCCTCCACCCCACCTAGCACTACCCTCACTCCCTGATCCCAACAGTGCTCCTGTCTCCCCCCCCCCCGCGCTGACATGCTGCACCTTCCCCGCCACCCGCTGACATGCTGCACCTCCCCCCCTCCGCCAGCAACCTGCCCGCTGTGGTTTTTGCTCTCTCCCACCTCCCAGCCACCCGCCAGCGCGTCGCAGGCCCTCCCCCACTTCCATCCCCGCCGGGCGGCGCCACAGTCCAGCTCTGCATTTCTGCAACGGAGCCAAGTCCGTCAGCACGCTTCCTTCCGGCCGGCCTCACCTCCGATAATCTTCCTGAAGAGGCGGGGCCAGCGCAAGCACTCGTAGCAGTGTGCGGATGGCGCCGCGCTGCTGGATGGAGAAGAGAGCGGAGGGAGCAGGGAGGGAACAAAGCCTGCGGAGCGTCGGCGGGCGGCTGGGAGGACAGAGGAGGGAAAGCAGAAGTTGCGGCTTGGCGTCTATGAGGTGCACCATTGCTGGGTGGGCCCGAGCCCAAAATGGGTGGGCCCAGGCCCATCCAGACCCACCCGTGGCTACGCCCCTGCTTTGCACACCCTTTAGATGGGCTGTTTTTCCCAGAAAACTCTAACTCTACTTAAACTTCTTGGCACTTCCTTGTCCTACATTCAGAGATACAGGGTCTTCATGCCAATGCTGATATTCCTTTGTCCCTCTTTCAATGCTTTGGTGTGTTCCCGCCAGCGTTAGTGCTGCTTTACCCCTCTCCCGAGTCTTTGGAGACCCTATGTCAGTGCCGGTTCTGTGTTGCCCTTCTACTTATACTTTGGTGTCTTCAATCCACTGTTTGTACCACTGTGCCTCTCTTTCAGTAGGAGTCTTCATGCCACTGTTACTACCCTTTGCCTCTCTTTTGCTCTATTGGGGTCTGCTTGTCACTCTTGATGCCCTGGAATTCTGTTGCCTCTGTGGCAGACGCCTGCCATCAAGTTTAAACAAGTTTCAATAAATTTATTTATTTATTTTAAACATTTCTATACCGCATATAACTAGGTGGTTTACATGAAACATACACAGTATTCGTATCACAAAGACTAAAAACAAATCAAACCATAATAACAATTTAAGCTTCATAATTAAAAAAGCCGAAACAATTTTGTCTTCAACAATTTCTTAAACTGTGGTACACTACTACAGTTCCGAAGCCGACGTGGCAATGGATTCCACAGTGTTATCCCTGCGGGAACAAAAGCCGTAGACTATACCATTGTTAAAGTGTCCTACTGAGTTTAATAAACCTGACTGTAATGAAGAAAACAAAGTGTTTGAAATACAAAATGAACGATGAGGGTGATTTGCTCAAACACAAAACATCCCCCTCCCAATCTCATTTTCATTCCTATTGTACACTGATGCCTGCTAGTATAATTTGGGATCAGGAATAACTATGAGTTTTTCTATTTTCTATAGTCATAATATACAAAGGGAGTGGAGAAGCGGCCTAAAGGTTAGTGGGCTTTGATCCTGGTGTCCTGGGTTGGATTCCTATTACAGCTCCTTGTGACCTTGGCAAGCCACTTTTCCATTGCCTCAGGTACAAAACCCAAGATTGTGAGCCCTCTAGGGACAGAAAAAGTACCTGCTGATAATATGTAATGCATCTGCCATGAACTTGATGGTTAAGCAGATTATAAATGCCAGAGTTAAAATAAATTAAAGAAGTTGGGCATGTAATAAGTGTTAGCTAGCAGAAAAATGCTGTTTCTCATGTTGACATTTAGTTAGAAAAACTAAGAAACAAAATCTTGCATCTGAACTGTAAGAGTAACCAACACTTGCAAATGAAGTATCATTTTGATGTTGGCAAAGTTTTAAGGGGGCAAGTCTTAAGTGTTCCTTTCTGTCCCCCCTACCTCCAATATATACTTTTCCTTGTACAGAACTATAATAAAACATTGTTTCTAAATTTACTGTGTGACCCTTTTACTAAGGTGTGCCAAAAAATGACCTACGCTGGTGTAGGCTCGTGTATTGGACATGTGCAGGTCCATTTTTATCAGCACGCTTGCAAAAAAGGCCTTTTTGGGGGGCTGAAAATGGACATGCGGCATAATAAAAATTGGCACTCATCCATTTTGGGCCTGAAACCTTACTGTCACCCATTGACTTAGCAGTAAGGTCTAACGCGTTAACTGGATGATAACCGTCAGTGCACGAACACTGCTTATTACCGCCCAGTTAGCGCCACGCAGTAGAAAAAAAATATTTTCTGCCGCACGTATCAGATACGTGTAAAAATGAGAAATACCACCTGTGGCACGCGGTAGCCAGGTGGTAGTTCTAATTTGACGCATGTATGTGCGTAGGCACCTACGCACCTTAGTAAAAAGGCCCCTTTGTTTCTGTAAGATAATACTTTTACATCATGTTCTATCTCTCTATTTAATCCAGAAAAGGATAGAATTAGAACAGTTCAGCTCAGTTTCCCTAATACTATTTCCTACCCTCCTACAGTATTAATATTTGGGTAGCATTTGTTAGAAAATATTTTTTAAAGACTATACAATTTTTAAAGACTATCCAGCTTATTTTCGAAAGAGAAAGACGCCCATGTTTTGACCCAAATTGGGAGATGGGCGCCTTTCTCTCATGGGCGCCCAAATCAGTATAATCGAAAGCCAATTTTGGGCGCCTCCAACTGCACTCTGTCGCGGGAACGAACAAGGTTGACGGGGGCATGTCAGAGGTGTTGAAGGTGGGACTGGGGCATATTTATCCGCCGAGGAGAGATGGGCGCGCTTGGCCGATAATGGAAAAAAGAAGGGCGGCAGAAGCGAGAATTTGGGCAGCTTTTTTTGGACCCTTTTTTTTACCACGAACAAGTCCCCAAAAAGTGCCCCAACTGCCCAAATGACGACCAGAGGGAATCGGGGATGACCTCCCCTAACTCTCCCAGTGGTCACTAACCCCCTCCTACAAAAAAAAAGAACTTTAAAACTTTTTTTTTTCCAGCCTGTATGCCAGCCTCAAATGTCATACCCAGCTCCATCACAGCAATATGCAGATCCCTGGAGCAGTTGTTAGTGGGTGCAGTGGACTTCAGGCAGGTGGTCCCAGGCCCATCCCCCCTTACCTGTTACACTTGTGGTGGTAAATGGGAGCCCTCCAAACCGCCCCCAAAACCCACTGTTCTCACATCTAGGTACCCCCCTTCAGCCATAAGTGCTATGGTAATGGTGTAGAGTTGTGGGGAGTGGGTTTTGGGGGGGATTTGTGGGGCTCAACACCCAAAGTAAGGGAGCTATGGACTTGGGAGGTATTTTAATTTTTTTTGTTACTTTTTACAAGTGCCCCCTAGGGTGCCCGGTTGGTGTCCTGGCATGTGAGGGGGACCAGTGCACTCCGAATCCTGGCCCCTCCCATGACCAAATGCCTTAGAGTTGTTCTTTTTTGAGCTGGATGCCTTCGGTTTCCATTATCGCTGAAAACCGATACCGCCCAGCTCAAATCCACACAAATCTGATGCATTTGCCCGGCACCAACCGTATTATCGAAACAAAATGGACGCCCATCTTTTTCGAAAATACGGTCTGTCCCGCCCCTTCACATACCCGTTCTCGGACATAGACGCCCATGGAGATGGTTGTTCGCATTCAATTATGCCCCTCCACGGGACCTTTTTATGAAGGAGTACCGTACGGGTAACGTGCAACAAAACAGTAGTACAGCCAGGCGCTCCCAGATGCCCAACAGTAGTTCTAATTTTGTCATGCACCGTTTCCTGCAGTAGAAAATAATTTTCTACCACGTGGGGTGTTCCCAGCTGTAATCGGCAGTGCAATCATATTGCTGCATGCTGCCCGATTACCATTGGGTTAGCACATGAGCCCTTACTGCCTACTAAATAGGTGTCGGTAAGGGCTCAGGTAGTAAATGGCTTAGCACTAATTTTAATATTAGCGCATGGCCATTTAATGCTCCATTGAAAAAAAAGGCCTTTTTCCCGCCACAGTAAAAAGTGGTCTAGTGTGCTGCACTTTAACATGCCAAAACTAGCACGGATCACTTTTTACCGTGGCCTGGTAAAAGGACCTCTTTATGAGTAACTACTTTGATTATGAGGTGGAGTTAAAGCAAAATGTGAAACTAAATTATTCATAAACATAAATAATGTACCTTTTGAATTTATTAAGGCAAGACACGGTTTGAATGATAATCAGTTTCGCAGAGTACAAATTTTTTTTTTAATGATTATAAATTCCTGGTAATTCATCGATTGCTGCTTTCCAGTGAAGTGCAGCAATATGACGACTTCTATTTTCCTTTCCTTGTACTTTCAGACTTTCTACAAAGCATGCACCAGAAATTGCAGATGACAACAAAAACATCTCCCTTTTTACCCGGATTCTAGATAATCTCCTGGATGGGTATGACAATCGACTGAGGCCTGGATTGGGAGGTCAGGCATATTTTCATGATTTAGTTGCATTTATATAATTTGTGATTATTTTTAACCTTAGGGTTTAACCCCTCTGTCAGTGGTCATTTATATTAATCTCAAACTGTATCTTGCTCATTTGGGGTGAGCAGAAAATTCTATATTCTTTACATCTGAATTTCATATTTTCCGCCAATGATCCTTTCTATAAACAAATTCCATAAAATTCCAATATTAACATCAGAGGATGATTTATGAAGCTGGAAAGTCATTTTTATGCAAAAGAAAGTGCTCTATAGCAGGTCTCATTTTTGTCATTATAAACTATTGACTAATAACACACATTTTTTGTGTGTTAAAAACCATACCTCAGTGTTGTGGTTTCACTGCTCAGTTATGAAATGCCTCCTCTTGAACCCAGACTGGGCTATGCCACAGGTCAGTCAGGTTTTCAGGATGTACTACCACCATTATATGCAAATCTTTCTCATGCATATTCATTGTGGATATTCTGAAATCTGCTCTATTTGTGGCACTCAAAAACCTATCCCTGGCACTCTAAACTGACTGGGGCTTTTTTGCTAAAGGGCATTAAGCACTTAGGGGGAGATTATATATATGGTGCCTAAAAAATCAGCACTGAGATCAGTGTCAACTAAGCATATTCAGAAATAGGTACCTAGATTTAGACGCCTATTATAGAATATAATTAGTTGATATCTCAGTGCCTAAATCTATGTGCATCCATTTACACCAAAGAAAAAGTGATGTAAATCCCAGTGTGTAGATTTATGCACACTGGGCCATATTCTATAACTACAGGCTTATTTTCAAAAGAGAAGGGCGCCCATCTTCCTACACAAATCGGAATATGGGTGTCCTTCTCTCAGGGGCGTCCAAATCGGCATAATCAAAAGCCGATTTTGGGCGCCCTCAACTGCTTTCTGTCATGGGGACGACCAAAGTTCATGGGGGCGTGTTGGCAGTGTAGCGAAGGTGGGACTGGGGCGTGTCTAACACATGGGCATCCTTGATCGATAATGGAAAAAAGAAGGGCGTCCCTGACAAACACTTGGATGACTTTACTTGGTCGCCACAAAAATGTGCCCTAAATGATCAGATGACTACTGGAGGGAATTGGGGATGACCTCCCCTTGCTCCCTCAGTGGTCACTAACCCCCTCCCACCCTCAAAAAAATTTTAAAAATATTTTTTCCAGCCTCTAGGCCAGCTTCACATATCATACCCAGCTCCATGAGAGCAGTATGCAGGTCCCTGGAGCAGTTTTAGTGGATGCAGTGCACTCCAGGCAGGCGAGCCCAGGCCCATCCCCCCCTACCTGTTACACTTGTGGTGGTAAATGTGAGCCCTTCCAAACCCAGCACAAACCCACTTGACCCACATGTAGGTGCCGCCCTTCACCCAATTGTGGGGAGTGGGGTTTGGGGGACTCAGCACACAAGGTAAGGGAGCTATGTACCTGGGAGCAATTTCTGAGGTCCACTGTAGTGCACCCTAGGGTGTCCGGTTGGTGTCTTGGCATGTGAGGGGGACCAGTGCTCTATGAATGCTGGCTCCTCTCATGACCAAATGGCTTGGATTTGGTCATTTCTGAGATGGGCATCTTCGGTTTCCATTATCACTGAAAATCGGGGACAACCATCTCTAACGACGACCATCTCTAAGGTCGACCTAAATTTCATGATTTGGGCATCCCCGACCGTATTATCGAAACAAAAGATGGACGACCATCTTATTTCGATAATACATTTTCCCCGCCCCTTTGCTGGGACGTCCTGCGAGGACGTCCTCAGGAAAACTTGGGCACCCCCTTTGATTATGCCCCTCCTGGTTACTCAGATGTCCTTTTACTAAGGTGTGCCGAAAAATGGCCTGCGCTGTTGTAGATGCATGTATTGCACATGTGCAGGCTCATTTTTCAGCACGTATGCAAAAAAAGTCCTTTTTTTTTGCCAAAAATGGACGTGCGGCAAAATAAAAATTGGCACACGTCTATTTTGGGCCTGAGACCTTGCCGTCACCCATTCACTTAGTGGTAAGGTCTCATGTGTTAACCAGGTGGTAATCGGCAGCACGCGTACAATGCTGAATACAGCCCGGTTAGTGCCACGTTCTGGAAAATAAAATAGATTTTCCAGGGCACGTACTGGACATGCGTAAAAAATGAAATTACTGCCCGGGCCACGCTGTAGCTGGGCAGTAGTTCCGAATTGGCATATGTTGGGTACACGTAGGCACCTACACAGCTTAGTAAAAAGGCCTTTCAGGTGCTGTTATAGAATACTAGTGCGTCCCATTAGAGGTGCACAACTTTTTCCTGCCCACAGTTAATTTAGCCATAGATGTAACTTAACTGCAGGC
Source organism: Microcaecilia unicolor (assembly GCF_901765095.1). Lineage (NCBI taxonomy): Eukaryota > Metazoa > Chordata > Amphibia > Gymnophiona > Siphonopidae > Microcaecilia > Microcaecilia unicolor. Next base: position 69,831,835 of record NC_044037.1, on the reverse strand, counting down.
ACCTAAATGCAGCACAGATATGCTAACTTACGCTATTCTATAAGTTATGCACGTAAGTGCGAGCTCCGCCTATGCTCCACCCATGCAATTTCAAGTTTACCGTGTTGCTTGTATTTACGCTAGTGGACAAGGCCCATTTTACCACAGTGTTTTTGTTTTTTAAAGGAAATGGCTGTGTGGAAGTACAAACGTGCCATGTGGCCATTTTTTGTGGAAACCCTTAGGAGGTGGTAAGGGCTCCCGTGCTAACCAGACAGTAAAAATAAAAAAGATATTTCCAGTCACACTGGAATGGCGTGCAGTGGGGGCAGCATTACCACCAGTTCCCATGGTGGGCCAGTGATAGTGCTGGATTGGTGCGCACCAATGCCGCAGTAGCTCAATCGCAGCTTTGTAAAAAGGGCCCTATCCGCCGCTTTTGATACTGTCAATCACAACCTACTTCTTACCACACTGTCCTCATTTGGGTTCCAGGGCTCTGTCCTCTCCTGGTTCTCCTCTTATCTCTCCTGGTTCTCCTCTTATCTCTCCCACCGTACCTTCAGAGTACATTCTCATGGATCTTCCTCCACCCCCATCCCGCTCTCTGTTGGAGTTCCTCAGGTATCGGTCCTTGGATCCCTTCTTTTCTCAATCTACACCTCTTCCCTGGGCTCGCTGATCTCATCTCATGGTTTCCAATATTATCTTTATGCTGACGACACCCAGCTTTATCTCTCCACACCAGACATCACTGTGGAAACCCAGGCCAAAGTATTGGCCTGCTTATCTGACATTGCTGCCTGGATGTCCAACCGCCACCTGAAACTGAACATGGCCAAAACCGAGCTTCTTGTCTTTCCACCCAAACCCACTTCTCCTCTCCTTCCACTCTCTTTCTCAGTTGATAACAACCTCATCCTCCCCGTCTCATCTGCCCGCAACTTTGGAGTTATCTTCGACTCCTCCCTCTCCTTCTCTGCACATATCCAGCAGATAGTCAAGACCTGTCGCTTCTTTCTCTATAACATCAGCAAAATTCACCCTTTCCTCTCTGAGCACACCACCCGAACCCTTATCCACTCTCTCATTACCTCTCACCTTGACTACTGCAACCTACTCCTCACTGGCCTCCCACTTAGCCATCTATCCCCCCTTCAATCCGTTCAGAACTCTGCTGCACATCTTATCTTCCGTCAGGACCGATATGCCCATATCACCCCTCTCCTCAAGTCACTTCACTGGCTTCCGATCAGGTACCATATACAGTTCAAGCTTCTCCTACTTACCTACAAATACCCTCGATCTGCAGCCCCTCTTTACCTCTCTACCCTCATCTCCCCTTACGTTCCTATCCGAAACCTCCGCTCACAGGCCAAATCCCTCCTCTCAGTACCCTTCTCCACCACCGCCAACTCCAGGCTCCGCCCTTTCTGCCTCGCCTCTCCCTATGCTTCCTGAGCCCATACACCAAGCCCCCTCCCTGCCCATCTTCAAATCTTTACTCAAAGCCCACCTCTTCAATGTCGCCTTCGGCACATAACCACCTCCTTCAGCACATAACCATTATACCTCCATTCAGGAAATCTAGACTGCCCTAACTTGACATTTCATCCTTTAGATTGTAAGCTCCTTTGAACAGGGACTGTCCTTCTTTGTTAAACTGTACAGTGCTGCGTAACCCTAGTAGCGCTTTAGAAATGTTAAGTAATAGTAGTAGTAAGTAAAGTGCACTATTACAGAATAGCACTTAGGCTGGTACATTTACAAAAGAAGCATGTCCCCTAGTCTTGTACTTTTTGAAGGAGTCAACAAATCAATTTGCAATTACCCATTCCAATCCACTGAGGATTTTGTAGACCTCTGTCATATCCCTCTTCAGTTGCCTCTTCTCCAAGCTGAAGACCCTTAACCTCTTTAGCCTTTCTTCATATGGGAGTCATTCTGTCCTCATGGTTGCCCCTCTCTGTATCGTTTCTAATGTAGCCAGATTGGAGTACATCATGGACTGATCAATTGTCCTTTTCTGAGCTGGTCATCTTAGATCTCCTTATATGTAATGCCAATTTGCTTTCAAATATCTGCACATTGCTTTCTAAAAGGCTCATGGACCCTAATGAATATTAAGCGCTAGTGAATTATCTAATTTTTCATAAGGACTCCATGAAAGGCAAAGAGAAATGTCTTGCAGAACAGTTCTGCTTCTGCTGCTCACATGCAGATCTTGCCACCTCCTACAGAGCCTATGGATGATGGGCTGATGGATGAAATTCATGTTTAGCTATCCTGAAATCTGTAATAACTTTCTCATCTTTGCAGAAAATGTAATAATGACTCTGCTCATTAATACAATACCTGTAGACCAGTCTGTCCACAGAATGAAACTGGCAAGCTGCCTGAAGATGTTGGCCATGAGCTACCTTGAGGGATGTGTAGGCCTTGAACCTCCCTGGGGAGGGGGGGGGGGGGAGGGAGTAGTGCATGGCTGAAGGTTCATCTAGCATTTCATATACTCTTGGACTGGTCCTGGGTATAGGGATGACCTTGCATGCAAAATTCATCTGATTCAATAGGGATCTTATTTGCTTGTGTGTCATTTTTTTAATGGTTTGCTTTGCTCTGCTGAGCTCAGTGCTTAGTTTGTCTACCTTTTCTTCAGGGATACAAAACATACGTAAGGTATTTACCGTAGTACTTATAATTTGAATTCAGTTCTATAGATAAAAATATAGAGACTGCTGCTGGTTGTTCAGTTAAGATGTGCTGCAAAGGTCATAAGCAACATCTCAAAGATCCTCAAACCCCCTGGGACCTACAAGAGAGGAAATCATCCAGAATTGGGTAAGATTGCTTTGATTATAAGGATTCCGTGAAAGCAAAGTTTACCATTAGCAATCTGTCAATATTCTATATACTGTATATTTTAGTAGAAAATATTCATGGGTTAACTTGGTGGCTCACTCAGATGGTACGTTCTGTGCACTTACAAAAACAAATGGGAAAAATATAGTTTTTTCTGTAAGTAATACAGAGCAGAACAATTATTTTCACTCACAGTACAATATGCATCTCTTTACAATAACTATCTTTCTTAGAGTAAGGGTCTTCAGTAGGAACATGAGCCAAACTGATCTGAACTGAAAAAGAGTGTCCACATTATTTTATGTTATAATAGTTTATCGGGATGAGTGCATGATCTAAAGTAGTGCAATATTTATCATTGAGGGACCACTATTGGTATTACAGAGGTGTCCCAGCATTGGCAATTGAGCACATGATGACATCCATAGGTGCATGGTCACTGATCCAGGACCCATCAATCTAATGACCAGTATAGGTATCTAAGGGGTGGAAGCATAAACTGTGTGTGTGTGGGGGGGGGGGGGGGGCTGCCTTTGGTAACTATAAATAAAGGCTCTAGATGCCAAATCCCACTCCTGATCTGAAAGAAGTGGAACTACAAAGAAGCAGGAGGAAATTGCCTGGTTATTATTTTTTAAAGACCATTTTAAGAGGATACTGATGAAAATGTTTGAGTAGAATATGGGGCTCTGTAAAAATATTTGTTGAACATTTGGTTTTGAAATCTCTGCATCTGCTTGTTTGATTTATTCATGAAGGAATTCATTATTTTCTGTTTGAAATGTGTCAGAATGATTTGATGTGCCATGTCAGGATGCAGGGTTTGATTAGCAGCCTGTATATCATTCTCTATGATTTCTGTTTACCAATTTTTTAAGTATTTTAAAAGCAATTCTAGAAATGGAGTGCAGCAGTTATACATGCTTTTTGTGCTAGGAGTGCCTATATTGGCATTTATTCCCTGTAATGCACTATGTGTTACTCTATAAGGTAGTACATAAGTACCTTAGCATGTACCTGCAGAGGAGTACACATGGGCAGGACATGGGTGTGTCCATCATTAATATACACATCTTATAGAATACTATCAAATGCAAACATTTCCCCAGATTCTATAAATGGCACACAAATTTCGATGTGCAAAATTGTTCACTATCCTGAGATGTGTACAAAACTACATTGACTAATGAACCAATTAGCACCAAAAATTGAGTGCTAATAATCAATTATTGGTGCTAATTGGCAACAATTTGGATTTGTGTGCACATCTTGCTATTCTATAAAGATCCATTTGCAAATCTTGTAGTGTGCAACTCAAAAGGAGGCGTTATCAAGAGAGGGGCATTGGGGGGGGGTCGGGGGGGTTACTAAATGCACAGTATTACTGAATACCAGGGATCTGTGCCTAAATTATATACCAAGATTTATGCCAGGTTTCAGTTGGTGTAAATCCTTGCACTCAAAGTTGGGTGCAGAAATCAACTCTAAATGCTATTCTATAAGCAGCACCCAACATGGACTATTGTTATAGAATAGCGCTGTATGCAGATTTTTCAGTGCCATTTTTCGAATGCCATTTACTGAATGTAGTTCATTGAGTGATGCCCACTTATGCTTGCCATTAACTTGACATATACAGGTTGCTTTCCTATTTGGATCGAATTGGATTTAATGATTTAATGTACCACTAAATACATCAGTGTCCACGCGGTTTACAACAAAATCAAAATGCATACAAAAGAAATGTTATTACATTCCAAAAAAATCAAGGATACAACTCAGTAGTACCATACAGATAGTTCATCATATATTGTAATATTGCTGGAACAGTAAAGTCTTCAAGAATTTACAAAAAGAATAATAAGACATTTTCTGAAGACTATCCATCCATGAATTCCATAAAAATGGACCAATGTAAGAAAATGTCCCCTTCTGGACATCAAAGACAATTTTATAACGTCTAGGCCAGGCAACCGAAGCAGTCCTTTTTGTGAAGAACGTAAAGCCCTTAATGGAGAATATTTAGATATTTAGGTGCACTGATTCAGTGTTCAATCACAGAACCAGAACACCATCCTAAAACCATGGTGCCTGGGCCAGCCACCAATATTCAGTGGCATATTCAATGACACTTAACCTGGGCAGTGCCGTTGAATTTCTACTCAGACCACAGTTCAGGAGCAGAGTTGGGGAGAAGCTGGCACTTATGAGAACATGAGTCATATTTAGTGCAGGTGTCGCACATAGCTAAGCAGCCAGATAGTATAGCCCCTTGTGTGGTCCTACCTTTCACCACTTAGCTATGTGGCTGCCGGCACTGAATATCAAGCAGCATCCACATAACATCTGGGTCACCAGTCCGATCATACTCCCTCTCCAATCCTCCTGGATTCCTTTTTCAAATCCCCCCACTCTGTTCCATAACCCCCCCCCCTTCAGCTCACTGATTTGCTCCCTCCCCTTTCCAATTCTCCAATCCCCCCACTCAGTTCTCCAATACCCCCTTCAGTTCTCTGATCTGTTCCCTTCCATTTCTGATGCCTCCAACCCCCCTCCCTCCTAAACCATTGCTTTAATATATGTTCTACAGTTATAATATGTGATAGCACAGTTGATTGCATAGCTGGTTAACTACCTCTTGTCTAACTCTTTTGCTTTTATTAAATTGAATGAGGGGGACAGTGGAAATACAAGGAAAGTTAAACAGAAACAGTAAAAAGGAGAATTGAAGATAAAGAAAATGTGAGAATGAGGTACACAATATTGAAAAAGATTATACTGTGGGAGGGTGAAAATGTTATTGATTGTTTTTGTTTCATTATTTTCCCCATTTTAATGGTTTGTTTCATTTCATTTGTTAAATGAAATAAACATAATATAAAAGAAACAATAAGAAACAAAAGAAAAGGCATGGAAGATTTGAGCCCCATCCATGAATCAGGTGGCTTTCTATGTAGTCCCAAGTTGTGTTAATGACAAAGGGACCCTTTTATTAAAGTGTGTTAAGCAAGTAACGTGCAAATTAGCACATGCTGTTACTGCACAAGTTTGGTTACTGTTACAACAGTGGCATGGTAGTTACTGTGTGCTAATTTATATGCTAACTGCATGTTGTGATAGGAGGTGGGAACTGAGTGGGTTTAGGTAGAAAATGGGCTTGAACTGCACACTTTCATTAAAACAAAATGCTATTACATGTGCAGTTAGTATTTATTTAGATTTTGCTCATACCTTTTTTAGTAGTAGCTCAAGGTGAGTTACATTCAGGTACTTTGGATATTTTTCTGTCCCAGGAGGGCTCACAATCTAAGTTTGTGCCTGAGGCAATGGAGGGTTAAGTGACTTGCCCAAGATCACAAGGAACAGCAGTGGGGTTTCAACTGGCCACTTCTGGATTGCAAGATCAGTGCTCTAACCACTAGGCCACTCCTCCACACAAGTATGGGTGCACTTAATACCACTTCAAGAAGAGGCATTAACCCCTGGATTCTATGTAGTGCACTTAGAGATCTGTGCCAAAATCCAGGCATATTCTATAACTACAGACGTAATTTAATTGACTTAACAAGCTAATTAACATTGATAACAGCACTTAACAAGCAATAATGTGGCCCTAACTTCTAACGTGTGCCGGCAAAAAGGGGCATGGTTATGGGCAGGGAAATGGGCATTTCGTGGGCGTTCCAAAATTTACATGTGTAGTTATAGAATATGGCCCTCTGCACCTAAATCTACAAGCCAGGATTTACGCCATGGTTTTGTTGGTATAAATGGACATGCTTAATTTTAGGCATTGGAATATCAACTAAGCGTATTCTATATATTGCTCCTAAATCTAGGTGCCACTTATAGAATACACTTAGACAGAAATGTCTTCTGCGCAGATTTTTTAGGCGCCATATATAGAACCCCCAAAATACTCCATATTAATTGTAAATAGTCTGAATGTGCATTTCGGATATCTCAGTGTGGTAACTACTAAGGACACGCTAGGTATATCCCCAGAAATTAAGACACAGCCATGCAGAGCAGAGGGGCAGCCTAGAGGTTAGTCCCGTGAACTGTAAACCAAGGGACCCAGGTTTAAATTCTACTTTGTTTGTGCAGCGCTGCGTACGCCTTGCAGCGCTATAGAAATGCTAAATAGTAGTAGTAGTAGTACTTTAACTCTTTAATTTTGTAATTGTGAGCCTGCCAGGAACATAAAAATGCCTTCTGTACTTGAATGTACACCATTTCAATAGTCTTCAGGCTTGCAGGTAGCTTACGTATTTAGGTAAAGTAGGTATTTTTCTGTTTCTGGAGAGCTCTCAATTAAAAAATAAAAAACAAAAAAGAGTTAAAGTGGAATTTGAGCTTGAGTCTCTTGGTTTACAGTCCACTACACTAACCAGAAATCCTCAGAAAATGGGCTCTGTTCAGAATGTTTTTTTTTTTTTTTTAAATTTTTAACAAGAATCTTTATTAAAGGAATCCATGTATTACAACTGAAGCTGTTCAAATACAAAAAAAAAAAACATACAGTTCCTTTGTCATTAAACATCTGGTATACATACATTTCTCTACTGAGAACCTTCACATCACAGCAATAATTTTTCTTGTAACATTTAAATTTTTCAAAGTTACCCCTATCCCTCCAAACCCCCCTTCCCTTCCCCCTCTTCCCGCACCTCACCCCTTCATGAAGAGGAACTCTATCCAACATTTTCACTTCAATGACTTTATCACAGGTGCCCACATCTGTTCCCATTTTGTTAGGGTTTTATGTTCCTTAGCCAGTAGCTTTTCCATGTCACCTATATACATAACCAAATTATACCAACGGCTAATTGAAGGGCATTCATTCTTCTTCCACATCCGTGCAATCAACAATCGAGCTGCATTAAAGCATTGCTTGGCCAACAAGTTTCTGCCAGCACTAAGCCCGGCAATAGATCTATTAAATAAGAACACCGCCGGATCCCAAGGGATCTGTCCCTCCACCCACACCTGCACTCTTCCTTGCACCGACTTCCAAAATGCTTTTATTTTTCTACAGGTCCACCAAATATGCCCCATTGTGCCTTCCTGTCCACATTCCCTCCAGCATAATTTTGATGCCCCTGGGAACATATGGTGTAACCTCACCGGAGTGAGGTACCATCTGTATAAAACCTTTGTACAGTTTTCTTGAATATTGACTGCCCTAGAGCTATGGACTGAGGCCCGCTCCATCTGCTGCCAAAGTTCAGGCGTGTAAGTCACCTCCAGTTCCTTTTCCCATCTATCACGGTGCTTACTGCTAACCTCTAATGAATCCCTCATATGACCATATAATTTAGAGATCAATCCCTTAGTTTTTTCCGTCTCCACACACATTCTCTCTAACAAAGTAACCTCTCCCCTTAGTTTACTCTTTAGACCTGATGTCTGAAGAAAGTGAATAATCTGATTATACGCATACCTATCCTGTGGAGGTAAGTCATACTCAGCTGCTAGTTCTCCAAAAGTAATAAACTTTTCTTCTTTCATTAATTGTCCCCACCATATCAACCTATTCTGTCACCACTTAATAAAAGGGGATGGGGAGCATCCAGGAGGGAACGTAGCATTATATGCTATGGGTGTCAAACGTGAGTCATGAAATCCTTTCACTCGTTCTATTCTATCCCAACATGAAAAAGTATATTGTATGATAGGGTTAAGAGACTGGGGAAGGTATCTATTTTTAGGCGCCAACCAGAGTAATTGCCCTAACTTTAATGGGCTACGAATCAGAAATTGTTCCATTTTGATCCATAGTTTATGATCTGATTCATGAAACCATTCAATAGCAGCTTTTGCCTGGGCTGCTCTGTGGTATAGCCCCAAATGTGGTACACCCAATCCACCCTTTCCTTTACGAGCTACATATAAAATAGATCTGGGAAGTCGAGGTTTACGACCCTGCCATATAAAGTGTTGAAGCTTGGTTTGTAGCGACCGAAGCATACGGTCATCAATTGGCAGAGGGATAGACTGAAAAAGATATAACAGTCGTGGTAATATGTTCATTTTAACTGTTGCTATTCGCCCAAACCATGATAAATATAATGGATTCCATCTATCTAGATCTTTGCCCAGTTCCTTTATTAGTGGTAAATAGTTGACTGCACTCATATCTTCCATCCTGCGTGTGAGTGTTACACCCAAATATCTTATTCCCCGGGTGACCCAAGTTAACGGGTAACGCTGGCGACAGGTCTGATATTCTATCTCTTCCATCCCTACTGCCATCGCCTCAGTCTTTGTATAATTGATTTTGAAACCCGAGACTTGGCTATACAATTCAATTTCAGCAAACACTGCCGGTATTGATGTCATGGGAGAGGTAAGTGTCAGCAAAACATCATCCGCAAAGAGGGCAATTTTTGATTCCCAGGCACCCGCCTTTACCCCCTGGATTCCCTGATTAGCTCTAATGTTATACGCTAGGGGTTCCATTACCAGGGCAAATAAAAGAGGGGAAAGAGGACATCCCTGGCGTGTACCTCTATGTAGTTCAAAAAAGGGAGAAGTGCAACCATTAATTCTGACACATGCCCTAGGAGCTGCATATAATTCCTGAATCAGGCCTCTAAACATAGGTCCAAAGCCAAACCTCTGTAATACCATATGCAAAAAGGCCCAGTGCATTCTATCGAATGCTTTTTCAGCATCGATACTAAGTAAACAGCATGGGGATCGTGTTTGTTTCGCCAAGTATAGTACATCCAACGTCCTTCTAATATTGTCAGAGGCTTGTCTTCCCAAAAGAAAGCCCACCTGATCTGAATGCACCAAGGTTGGTAGGACATTCACCAATCGAGTTGCCATTACTTTAGCCAGAATACGTACATCAACATTAAGTATGGAAATCGGGCGGTAAGAGGCACACTCAGTTACCTCCTTGTTAGGCTTAGGGATAACTGCTATCCATGCATCCTTCATAGTAGGGGGCAAGTTTCCTCCCTCCCGTACATAATTTAAAACCTCAGTCAACACTGGGGCAAGATATGGGGCAAAAGCTTTATAGTATTCCCCCGTATATCCATCCATGCCCGGTGATTTACCTGTCTTTAGTGACTTAATAGTTGTGAGTACTTCCTTAACCTCAATCTTTGCTTCCAACATATCCCAATGATCCTGTTGTAGGGATGGGAGATTCAATTTCTCTAAGTATGCCTGAATAGCAGCATTTTGATTAGAGGGGTCATTAGTGTATAATTCAGCATAAAAAGCCTGAAATCGGTTTCTGATAGCTTGAGATGTAGAGAGAATCTTACCCTCCCTATCTTTGATCCTAAATATATTTCTATCCATCCTGAGCTTACGCAACCTAAGTGCCAATTGACGACTAATTTTATTTTTCTCTTTATAAGCATGTAAATGGAGTTTTTCATTAACAAAATCTAGCTCCTTAGCAAGCAATGCATCTAACTGCAATCTCACCTTCTGGAGTGATCTATAGATCATAGGGGAGCCTGTGCATTTATGTTGAGCTTCAAGATTTACAATCTGGTCCCTCCAATACCGCTTCAGGCATTCTTTCTGCCATTTGAGGCGTCCCGCCACTGTCATAAAATGTCCTCATGAGACTGCTTTCAAAGCCTCCCATACTACAGCAATGGAGGGACCAGATCCCAGGTTAAAGCTTAAATATTCTTTAAGTACTGTCACATAGTTCTTGCAAATCTGCTCATCTTTAAGCATAGTATTATTCAAAGCCCATTGCCTATGAGAGCCTTCTTCACTAGGAGCAGAAAGCAATACTGTACATAGGGCATGATCTGAAATAGTTATGTTACCTATTTTTGCATCTCTCACATGTCCCCCCAGTAATTTATCTACAAATAGAAAATCAATGCGAGAGTATGAAGCATGCACTGAAGAATAAAAGGAGTAGTCTCGATCAAGCGGATGTTCATCTCGCCAAACATCAAAAAGCCCCATCTCTTCTACACAGGAAGCCAGATGTTCAGCCAGTGTTCTGTCCGCCCGAGAAACTGTCCCCGAACGGTCCATCTCAGGGTTCATGGTGGCATTAAAGTCGCCCCCAAAAATAAGATAGCCTCCCTGTACAGATCGCACACTTTTCTTCAATGTTTTAAAAAAGGAGGCCTGGCCCGTATTTGGCCCATAAATAGATCCCCAAGTGTATTCCCTAGATTCCAGCGTTCCCTGGACAAACAGGAAACGACCAGTTGAGTCTCTTTTGACTTGCTGGATCTGTATAGGTATGCTATCATGAAAAAGTAAGGCCACTCCTCGTTTCTTACTATTTGTGATATCAGAGGCAAAAAAAAATTTAGAGTAATATGCTGGATGAAATAGATATTCATGTGCACGCTTCAAGTGTGTTTCTTGTAACATTACCACCTGTGGTCGCACTCTAGCTAGTTCTTGGTATGTCAACTGTCTTTTTCTTGGAGCATTTAAACCCTTAACATTTAAAGTAAGTATCTTCAAGTCAGACATCTTCTTTTTTTCTCAAAAAGAAAGCAAATTTTATGCATAATCAGTAAATCTTGTTTGGTATAGAACTTCCCCCCATTTAGGCTCTGAAAACAAACATATTCCCCACCCCCCTCCCTTCCCCAACAATATTTTCTATGTGGCAGAGAGAGAAAAACCTTCTCCCCTCTACCACACTGAACTCCCAACAAGGCCAACAGCCTCATCCCCGGCCTTCCATCCCATCTCCCCCCCACACCCAGAAACCTGTCTTCAAACCTGATATGGTTACAAAGAGAAATAACAGTGTTCCTCTCGTACTCCTGGTGGCTTTGTCAGCCCGAGAAGGAGAGATAAAGCACAACCCTGTGTCAGTCACAATTCAAGTTGCATGTCGTGTTGCTGCCAATGGTGGCTTCTTCGCTTTATTAAACACTTGCTGCCATTGACGGACTTTGTCCCGAGCCTTGTCTGCCACTGTAGTATCTTCAGCTTCCATTTCCATCAGACCTGCCTCTTGTAGCAACTGCTTCGCATCTGCAACAGTACGCATCCGGTGAGATTTGCCTGCTATGGCAAAACATAATGCAAATGGAAAGGACCATCGGTACTTAATGTTGTGTTTGTTCAGTGTTGTCAATACTGGTTTCATCTCTCTACGCCATTGTAACGTATGTGCTGACAAATCTTGATATACTGTAATCAAAGATTCATTATATCGCAGCTCTTTTTGTTGACGTGCCTGAGCAAGTATAAGTTCTTTTTCAGCAAATTTCCAAAACCTGACAACTATGTCCCTCGGTTTATTATTCTGGGGGGCCCCCAAAGCTCTATGTGCCCGTTCAATTTCTGGCATAGGGGTGTCAGGCATTGCAGCTAGTAATTGCCCACAAATCTCCTGTACAATTCTCAGGACTTCTTCCTGAGCCCCTGTTTCTGGCACTCCTCGAAATCGCAGATTCTTGCGTCTGCTGCTATTTTCAATGTCGTCAAGTTTATACTGTAGTTCAATCAGCTGCGTTTCAACTCCCTCCTCTCGCTGCTTCATTTGCTGCACATATTCCACGTGCTCATCCATACGCAGTTCCAAGTCTTCAATACGCGCTCCCACTTCCTTAAGTTCTCCCCGCAAGTTATCAATTCTTTCAACAATATCCGCCTTCATATGTGCTAGGTCTTTTCGAAGCTCAAGGAGCAATCGTGCGGATTGCGATTTTCTAACTGCACCTGTTTCTTCCTCTGATCTCCCAGATTCAAAATCCGAGGCCTCCTCAGGTTGCGGCGAAACATGGCGTGATGGAGTTTTGGACACGCGCTGACTGCTACGTCCCCCTCCTTTGGCCTCCGAACTTTTCAGTTTTTGAGACATCGTACCGTCCCTTACTTCAGGTAGGTTTCAGTCCGCAGGAAAGGCAAAGATTTCGACGTTTGAAGCGCTAAAGTTTGCTATTTTAGCTGGGTTGGGCGGGAGCAACAGGATCAAGCTTCCATCGAGGACAGTGACGTCACCGGAAGTCGTTCAGAATGTTTTTTTTCATCCATTTGGATACAGAAAGTGAAAGTGCCTTGGTGCTTTGTAGCTTTTACTACATGAGACGTGGGGTAAGGAATAATATATTGTAGAGGAATGTATTCGAGTTATTCCCCAAGTTTTCCACGTCATCACTGTGACCCCTGACGCAGGTGCTAGTCACCGAAACACGGCCCGTGTCGGGTCTTTTTGTCAAGGCTCATTCATTAAAGAACTGTGTTCCATTTTTAAAGGCCCGTGGTGCTGTTTTTTTTGTTTGGACTTTAGTTTGTACTTCGTTCCCTCTCTTTTGTTATATCTCTGTTCAGAATGCCCATAATACCTGCAGCTGTCACAGAGCCTAGTCTTCCTTTCCAGTTTCATTTTCAAGGGAGAGGGAGAAACAGACAGCAGCTACTGGGGGATTAAGGAGGTGTCGTGAAGTAATCCCTCCAATGGCCAGCTGCTCAATCAGAGCAACTTTTTGTCCTCTAGACATGACTGAAACAAGTCTAAAGATGACCTTCTTTTTAGATTTGGTGTCCCGTCTTCCGCCGGGACCAACGCGCGCCTGCTCGCTGCTGGCGCCGGTGGACCGTGGGGCCCGGGCCGCCAGGGATGGCCGGCATTCGCCGCGGGTCCTCCGGTGGCCGGCCATCGCCAGCCAGTAGGGAGAGGCGGCCATTACCTTTAGTCCGGCTGCAGAGGATCGCCGGGTGTTCCCGCCTTGTTCCCGCCGATGGCCGGCTTTCCAGTTCCACTATGGAACCCCTGCAACATGGCGCCGGCGGAGGATAGCCGGCATCTCTTCCGGTTGCGGGGCCAAGCAGGGGAAGCGGTGACTAGCGTCACCTTGGATTGGTTACGTAAAGGCTCAACTGCAGGAAGCACCAGCTGGGGCCCCATGCTAATGAGAAGGCCTATTTAAGGAGCACCACTCCTCCTGGCCAGTGCTTTGGCTTCTCGTTTCTGAGAGCTCCGCATCGTTGGATGGAACTCTGTACCCTGATATCGGACTTTGCCTGTCTCGACCACTGCCTGCTACTGACTCTCTTTGACGGCTGCCTGCCTCGACCACTGCCTGCTACTGACTCTCTTTGACGGCTGCCTGCCTCGACCACTGCCTGCTACTGACTCTCTTTGACAGCTGCCTGCCTCGACCACTGCCTGCTACTGACTCTTCTTGACCGCTGCCTGCCTCATCCACTGCCTGCTACTGATTCCCCTAGTTCGCTGTCCGCTTATTCCAGAAGCCCTGTCCGCGAGGAGTGGGGGTGGGTCGGCTGTCCTCTGGAGAAGGAGGGGTTTACTCCGCCGTCTCCGAATGGATCCAAGAGCTCACACCAGCAAGCTGCTCATCCTTTGGCGGAGCAAGACATTTGGATGTTTCCTTCCCTTTGGTAATCGCTGTTGTATATCCTGATTTTGGGCCCTCCTTAGTCCTGCCAAAAACAAACCCACAATACTCCCACTCGCTATTTGGTTGTATGGCAGTTTCAGACATCCAAATCTTGCCTTTGCAACATTGGGATTTGGACGTTTCAAGCATATGGACGTCCATTTAGACATTTTTCATGTCCATATGCTTTGAAAATAAGCATCTTAGTGTTTTTAGATGTATTTATTTATAGCAGTATTTATATCCCACAGTTTCCCCAAAAGCATTGGTTCAAATTGGCTTACATGATTGCAACCATAGACAATAATACCTAGGGGTTTACATGATTGGTAGACAGAAAATTTGTTTCTTGGAGGGGCATAATCGAAAGGGACACCCAAGATTTCCTGAGGATGTCCTCGCAGGACATCCCGGCGAAGGGGCGGGGAAACCCGTATTATAGAAACAAGATAATACGGTCGGGGATGCCCAGATCTTGAAATTTAGGTCGTCCCTAGAGATGGTCGTCCTTAGACTTGGTAGTTTCTGATTTTCGGTGATAATGGAAACTAAGGACGCCCATCTCAGAAATGACCAAATGCAAGCTCTTTGGTCATGGGAGGAGCCAGCATTCATAGTGCACTGGTCCCCCTCACATGCCAGGACACCAACCAGGCACCCTAGGGGACAATGCAGTGGACTTCATAAATTGCTCCCAGGTACATAGCTCCCTTACTTTGTGTGCTGAGCCCCCCAAAACCCACTACCCATCACTGTACACCACTACCATAGCCCTTACAGGTGAAGGGGGCACCTACATGTGGATACAGTGGGTTTGTGATGGGTTTTGAAGGGCTCACATTTACCACCACAAGTGTAACAGGTAGGGGGGGTTGGGCCTGGGTCTGCCTGCCTGAAGCGCACTGCACCCACTAAAACTGCTCCAGGGACCTGCATACTGCTGTCATGGAGCTGGGTATGATATTCGAGGCTGGCAAAAAATATTAAAAACAATGTTTTTGAGGGTGGGAGGGGGTTAGTGACCACTGGGGGAGTAAGTGGAGGTCATCCCGGATTCCTCCGGTGGTCATCTGGTCAGTTCGGTCACCTTTTCTTGGCTTGGTCATAAGAAAAAAAGGACCAAGTAAAGTTGGCCAAGTGCTCATCAGGGACACCTTTTTTTTCGATTATGGGTCTAGGCACGCCCAAGACCCGCCTTCGCTACGCTTCCGACACGCCCCTGAGAACTTTGGTTGTCCCCGTGACAGAAAGCAGTTGTGGACACCCAAAATCAGCATTCGATTATGCCGATTTGGGTGATCCTGGGAGAAGGACGCCCACCCCACAATTTGTGTTGAAAGATGGGCGTCTTTCTCTTTTGAAAATAAGCCTGATAGTGTCTTACAAAGTGTCCAGTTTACATGTTGACAAGAATTATACATGAGTTATAACCAGACATTGTTATGCAGTGTCTTTCAGGATTGATTCTATATGTGTTCCTGATGTATCTGGTATGGGTTTAGTTCAGGGGGTTCCCCATGATGGGATTTACTGAAGATGAAAGCTTTTAGGTTTTTTCTAAAACTCAGGTATGAGGTCATGCTTCTTAGACTTTTCGGTAAGGAATTCCATAGTTTCACACTCTGTTAGGAGAACCCTGCTGATAGCACCGACTTATAAAGTGTGTTCCGGAAGCTTGGGTAGTGGAGAGTTAGGCAGTTGTGCACTGCTGGGTGTGTGTTTTTCTGTGGGAGATTGATTAACTCTGTCATGTATTCTGGTATTTGTCCACAAATAATTTGGTAGACTGTTGTGCATATTTTAAAATTGATAGGTGCCTTTATCAGGAACCAGTGCAACACATGTAATAATGGGCCTGCTCTTTTGAATCTTGATTTCCTGAAAATGAGTATTGCTGTTATGTTTTGTACTGCTTGTAATTTTTTCAGTATTAGCTCTTTACAACCCATGTAAATTCCATTACAGCAGTCTGCATGGGTTAGTACCATTGATTGCATTCTGAAATTTTCTCTAGGAAAGTAACTTCTTATCCTTCTCAGTTTCCACATCATCTGAACATTCTAGACGACACCATGTTAACCTGACTTTTAAATGTTAGTTGTCTATCTAGGATGATTCCCAGGATCTTCAGCTGGTTTAAGATTGGATAGTTGATTCCATCTACCGTGACACTCGATATATTCTCTTTACAATATGGGTGGGTGATCACAAGGAATTGAGGTTTTTTTCCCTGTTAAGTTTTAATTTAAAAGGTGTTGCCTATCATTTCAGGATGTTGAGTCCTGATTTGATTTTGTTAATGATTTCTTTAAGGTCATTGTTAAATGGGATGTAAATAGATACGTAGTCTATGTATTAGACAGTGTTTTTGCAAATGGTAACATCATCATATTAAACTAGTAAAAAAGGCCCGTTTCTGACACAAATGAAATGGGCGCTAGCAAGGTTTTCCTTGGAGTGTGTATGTTTGAGAGAGAGTGTGTGTGAAAGATGGAGTGTGTGTGTCATAGAGAGAATGAGAGAGAGACAGAGACAGCGTGTGTGTGTGTTTGTGTGAGAGAGAGTGTGTGTGAGAGACACAGTGTCTGTGTGTGTGTGAGACTGTGTGTGTGACAGAGAGATAGAGTGTGATAGACAGGGAGTGTGTCAGAGAGAGTGTATGTAAGAGACAGTGAGTGAGTGAGTGTGAGCCCCAACCCCCCCTCTTGCAGGACCCCCTCCCCACCTCCCTCTCCCCTGCCCCGCCTCCATCCATCCATGTCCAGCGACCCTCCCCTCCCCCCCGGCGCATCAAACCCCGTCGCCACCCGCAGATGCCAGTAGTAACGCTGTCCTGCCGCTGCTGCTTCTCCTGTTGAGCAGCAGCAGCCACTACAAAAAGAAAAGAAGCGATAAATGTTTTTAAACCCAGCTCAAATCATTTGCAAATGCCTGAGTCTTACAACACAGTCTCTGCAGCCGCTCCTTCTCTCACCTCCACGTCACTGCCCGTGGAGTAAGACCCCGGAGCAGCTCAGTGACGTGAAGGCGAGAGGAGGAGCGGCTGCAGATACTGCGTTGTAAGACTCGGGCATTTGCAAATGATTTGGGCTGGGTTTAAAAACATTTATCGCTTCTTTTCTTTTTGTAGCGGTCGCTGCTGCTCAACAGGAGAAGCAGCAGCAGCCGGACAGCGTTACTACTGGCATCTGCGGGCGGCAACGGGGTTTGATGCGCTGGGGGGGGGGTGTTGATGTGCTTCGGCTGGGGGGAGGGGGTGTTTGATGTGTTTGGGGGGGGGTCTGTGGTGCCGCGCTTGTAGTTTTTTGATGCGCCGCTCCTTGCCATTTGCTCCGAAGTGGCAGGGAGCAGCGCACTGACAGCTGATTCCCAGGCAGGGGGAGCAGTAGGGAAACAGCGTGTTTCCCTACTCCTCCCCCTGCCTGGGAATCAGCTGTTACTGATGTCATCCTGGCTACGGAGCCTAGCTCAGCAACTCCAGGAGCCACGGACACAGGCAGTCCCACATTAGAACGTTGGTGGTGAGAATTATTATATAGGATATTATTGGTGAGATGAGGGAGCCTTGTGGGCCTCCACATATTGATTTCCAGATGTATAATAAGGCTTGTTCCATCTTAACTTGGTATGTTCTTGATGTCAGTAAACCTCTGAAACAGTTGAGTACTGGTCCTCCGATGCCAATTGCACCTAACATATTTAGTAAGATGTGGTGGTCTACCATGTCGAGTGCTGAAGACCTGTCAAATTGAAGAAGTAATTTTTTCTTGCCTTTGCTTAGCTTGGTCCTAAATTTTGCTATCAGTGTTGTTAGTACTGATTCTCTGCAAAGTTGAGATCTAAATCCAGACTGTGACTTATGGAGTATAGAGAAATTGGTCAAGTATAAAATTTGTTGTTTTGCTACTAATCCTCCCATGGTTTTGGCTGTTAGGGATATTGAGGCTACCGGTCTGTAGTTCTTGGCATGTTTTGCTGACCTTTGCATTTTTTGGGGGATGGGTGTCAACATTATATTACATTTCTCTTTGGGGTACCATGAATTGTATGAAGTGTGTTAGGTATGATATGAAAGAGGGTGAAGCTTCTTTTGTAACATAGTTTGGGCATATGTCTAACATACAGTATTCTGTTGCAAATGTTTTAGTATGTGATGAGCAAATATATTATTGGGTTTTTCAAATTTGGTCCAATATCTGTCAGCAGCTAATTCTTCATTCTGTTTGTTGATTTCTGCCATGAAACTGTCTGGGTCTGCTCCAGTGTCTGAGATTCCATTCCTTAGGGGCACTATTTTACTCTCAAAATAGCCCGCTAGTGCTTCTGTGGATGGTGGTTTTTCATTTTTGTTGGTCAGTGTGGAGATATGTTTGTCAGTGTGGATGTATCTAGTAGTCTATTAATCTCTCCATAGTTTTTTTTTTTGTGTGTGTGTTTGTAGTCTCCACTAATTTGCTTACTATAGAATGATGTTTTAGTTTGTCTCAGTTTGGTCTTATAGACTTTCACAGCTTTTTTCCAAGCTTTGCTATTATCTTCTGATTTGTTTTTACGCCATGCCCTTTGCAATCTTCTGCATTTTCTTTTCATGTATCCTAGTGTTTCTTCAAACCATGGGACTGAGTTCTGTCTTTTATCTTTTTAGTTTTAGGGGGGCTGTTAGGTCCATTCCAAGATAAAGTCAGCAGCATCCATGTTTGGTGACCACTGATCTTTGTATAGGATTTGCCAGTATTCTTTTTCATTCACTTTACCTTACAATTCATACATTCATTTTGGTGACTTTGTGTTAGTTGTTTTTTCTTTCCATCTGAGGTTAATGTTTGCTTTGTAGTGATCTATGGTACTTATTCTCAGTTTTCAAGTCTGTTTGGTCTTCTGATAACCTATAAGCTGTTGTGTCTATAGCATGACATTGTATGTGATTGGGGTGTATAGTGTAAGAGGGAAACTGGAGAAAAAGAAGTACACCTCCCTAGGCCCACCCCATTTCCCTCTTATTTCAAGGGAAAAATATCAGCGAAGAAGATTCAGTGAAATGAAGGGTTCCCACAGCAGAGGGCACTGGGACTCACTTATGCCAAGAGGAGGGAGGGATGACAGAAGGGGGGGGGGTGATAATCCAGAAAGACCCTGGTGGTACAACCCTTGGGGGAGAGGCTTCCTAGGGAGGAGCAGGAATGTATAAAGACTCACATTGAAGCAGAAGAGAGGACAGGGATGAGTGAGTCCATGGAGGTCCAGGAGTACCCCAGAACAGAGGAGGGTATGAGGAAGGTGTACCAGATGCCCAAAGCCCAGAGGAGGAGATGGAAGTTCAATACATTTAGCTTCCTAAAAAGGTAGCATTAAGCAGTGCTTCATAGAAAGGAGCTAAGTGAACAACCTATGAAGAAATAAGCTACACCTTTGTTTTTTCAAGTTTTGTTTGCTGGCAGAGTAGGATGAGTCCCAGTGCAGCATAAGCCTGCTGGATTCGGAGTAGAGGGTTTTAGGTTTGCCAGTGTTTGAGCCCTAGGCTTACTAGGGGAGAGGGCTCAAAAAAATTTTTTTTGTGAAGATTTTTGTTAAGAGTAAAAAGACTGAGAAGGCTTGCTACCTAATGTGTTTTCTTTTTATTGAAAAGTCTTTGGACTGTTGTGACTATATTGGGGAAAAGTACAAGAAGAGTTTCCTTTTTTTCCCCTTTCTACAAAACAGTTGAATGACTCTGCTTAAAAACCTGCCAGGAGACAGGTGTGGAAAGTTAGACTGATCCTGGTAGAGGAAGAACAAAGCGAATACAGGAACTAATTTACATATGTTTTGTCCCCCCAATTTTTAATAAAGGGCATGGCTGTTTTCCTTCCTTCTTATGGGGGAGAAGGAAAGGAGATGAACTAGAAAAGTAAGAGCCCTTTTATCACTGACCAGAAAAGAAGACCAAAGCATTATTTAGAGAACCACACACCTTAAAGAAAAAAAGGGACTCTCTAGCTTGGCTGTGGGAGAGAAAAAAAAAGGCTTTGTGAGCAGTGAACAATTTTCCCTGGGGACTTCCCTTTCTGGGGAAAAGCTTGCAACTCTCTAGCACATCCTGTTGGAAGGAGAAAGAGTGGGACAGCTGTTTCCCAGAGAGAAGGTGAAGTAGCCGGTGATAGTTCCCCCCCCCCCCCATAAAAAAAACTTGGATAGAGGAGAGAGTCTCTAGAGAAACTTAGACATCATTTCCTGATCATTGAGGAGGATAAAGGGGAAAGTTCCTGGAGAAACCTAGACATCATTTCCTGATCAGTGAAGAGAATGTCATGTCCAGGCTAACAAGGAATATGTCACAAATGAGGTTGAAATTCCCACTGTTTTAGGAACTCATTGTAGGCTTTTGTATTCTATTCATCTAGATATTCTAGATGTAGGTTAGTATCTCGTAGTAATATTATATTCAGGTAGGTGACACACAGGTTGGAAATGAAGTTCATCAAATCTAGTTGTGTAACTATCCATTTGTCATGGGGTCAATAAAATAAAATGCAGTATAGTTGGTCTTGTAGCGAGGTTTCCTGAATCTTACATGCAAATATTTTTAAATTAGGGGTGATGAAGGATCTATATATAATTGCAATCCCTTCTCCTTTCTTTTTATCCCTTACCATGTGTGTGATCTTGTATCCTGGTAGACAGAGGTCATTCAGGATTGGGTTGTCATTGGATCTCAGCCACATCTCTGTTAGCAAGATCATCCCCAGTGATTCCTCTTCTATCCTGTCTCTTAGGATCTCTATCTTGTTTAGAGTGGATCTTTCATTTGCATAGCCTATAGATATGGGTAGGTTACGTTCGTCTGGGGTACTTACACATTTGATTGGGATCGGTTGTTGTCTGCTTATCCCATGGTCATTGTCTTTCTCTTTTTCTTTGTCTCTTATCTCTTGTGGTCCAGGGAGGTGGTTGACTCTTGTGGTTAATTGCCCTCCTTTTATGTGGTGGTTAGAGTTGGAAAAGATTGGGATTTGATAGTCCTCTTTGCACTTGAACCTCATGGAATATATTAGTAACAGGATGACAAATTTCATAAAGCAGACTAGACCACCCATTTCTGTTGTTTCAATATGAGGTTTATTGCTTTTTTAAAAATATTTAACATTTTTGTTTATTTGTATGCCTGTGTGTCTAGTGCAGCATGCTTCCCTGGGTGTGATTTTGAACTTTTGATCGATTCTCTTTATGATTGTAGCTGTTCTGCTTTATTTAGTTAGTAGCTTCAGTCATTTCTCTTGTCTGTTGTGAGCAAATATATTGAAAATATAAGCAAGTGTATAGCAAGACTTAAAACATAAACATATAGCAATGCAGGGTTTATCATCACTAGTGCATGCCCTGTGATTGTTTTTTGGTTTGAATATATTGGACCTGAAGTGTGTATATATATATGTATGTATGTATGTATATGTATATGTATATATATGTATATGTATATGTGTGTGTGTGTGTGTGTGTGTGTGTATGTAGAAGAAGGAACCACAATCCAGTAGAAATCAGTGGGAGAAAAGATCAGAAAAGAGTATTAACACGGATGCAATAACATCAAGGATTAGATACAAACCATTAATCAGCTGGCAATTCTCCTACTCTTGTATAGTTTTGGAATTGTAAAATGGCCTCTTACAGATCTAGAAAAGGGGTCCTTTTACCAAGATGCGGAAAAAAGGGCCCTGCGCTAGTGGCAGGAGCTGTACCTTTTACTTCAGTGGGTAAAAAGCCCCCAGACACACATGGCCATGTGGTAAGAGAACTCTTACCACATGGCCATGCAGCGGAGAGCTCTTATCACCAACCATTAAGGTGGCGATAAGGGCTGCTGCAGTAACCTGGCAGCGCATGGTGATGCCCGATTACCGCCAGGTTACAGGTACGCAAGTCATTTCCGAAAGTTTTCTTTTTCCCCCAGAAATGATGCACACTTGGGGCGGGACTACCGCTGGCGGCCGCATTGGGCCAGCGGTAGTCCCAGAAGAGCAAGCAGTAAGCCCACGTTGGGCTTATTGCCTCTCTTTAAAAGGGTCCCTGTATGTACAAACAAGAAAAACCCTCCACACTCATGAGATTATTTACAAGAATCAGTGTATGCTGAGACCTTACATTGCTTGAGCTCAAGGAGGCATGGGCATAATGGAGATTATACATAGAAAACAAGTATTCTAGGCCTCAGGCCTAGTAAACAGTTTCAGCAGATCAAAATACGCAAAAGGTATTGAAGTATAAAAGTAAACATTCAGAACAGTTCTCCGTCATTAAACTTGCACAAGCTTTTCAACGAGTTTTTATTGTCTTCTGTACATCACATCAAGCTCTAAGGTATGCCATTTAAAAATGTAATAAATGAAATGAAATGGTGGATATGGGAAATTTATACCCTTTCACCCTGGCTGTCTGCAGTATTGGCAGTACTTTATGCTCCACAGTAAGACAATAGCATAATATCTGCACACAATATTAGTCAGTGAGCAGGATCATTAATCATTATTTATTATCTTTCAACATTTTACTGACCACTCTTCAAAGCAATTTTATTGTTCTCTGTTTGAAGATAATTTCCTGCCTGCTTAAACTTTTTTTGTCCTTTGCATCTGCTGATGGCCGATCTATCTGTATTTTCCCTTGGTGAAGAGGAATTTCTAGAAATAGCAGGAATAACTGAAATAGGACAATTGCTATAAGGCTCTAAAGGACAGAGACAGGGATAAAGAAGTTCATGAAAGCTTCATTAAAAGTTAGTAAAACAAAACAGAGAAAAGAAAATAAGATGATATTTTTTATTGGACTAACAATATATTTTTTGATTAGCTTTCGAATCAAAAAATAAAAAAATGTTATTTTTCTTATCTCTGTTTTGTTTTATTTCTATTTATTACCTTTAAAATTTGTAGACTAACACGGCTACTACATCACTCTATTAAAAGTTAATAAAACCAACAAGGATTGGTCAGGATGGAAGCAAAAGTCTGCACTTGTGATACTGCTGGACAAATGACCTACTTGAAAGTGAAGACAGTGTAGTACAATGAGATTAAAAGAAAGGAGGGGAGAGGCGTGATTTACCATGGGACCCTTTTACTAATGTGCATCTATCGCAGCTTAAAAGGGCTTACCATGGGACATGCTCAGGCATCTTGTGCATGCGCAAACCATGCACAAAAGATTTTTTTCCCATGGAGGGGGCATGTTCGGGGTGGAAAGTGGGCATTCCTCACATCTACATTACCACATGCTAACTCAGTGAAGGATTAGCGCATAAGCTCTGACTAAAAAATGGATGGCGGTAAGTGCTCATGTGCTAATTTTTGTTAATAGCCACATTTTAATGGAAACCTTAGTACATGGCTATTAATTAAAAAATATATAAAATTGGCTATCTTCTATTTTAAGTATTGTCTCATTGAAACTGTATAAATTGAATTGTAAAAATACATTAAAAGTAGAAGGATGGGGAGAGGAAGCAACGTATTTGCAGATGGGTAGAAATACTGAGAAAAATGAATAGCAGAATTTACAGCTGGTATATAGTGACTGTAAAATATTTTATATATGTAAGTCGTGTCTACAAAATTCCTTAGTATAATTAGCCTTTGGAGAGAGATGCAGTCTCATGTTATTATTATTATTATTATTATTATTATTACATTTGTATCACACATTATCCCACCTTTTTGCAGGCTCAATGTGACTTACAATTCATTGTGGATACTGGAAATAGAAAAGAATGTACATTGGTTTTGCAGAAGTTTTGGGTACATGATGGTGAAATACATGATAGTGTTAAAGCCATAGACATTAGATACATGATAGTGTGAGAGCAAAAGACATTAAAGAATATTCCTGGATATCTTGAAGAAAGTAGAGTTACGCGTGTTGTTCTTTATGATATGTTTTGTCGAAGAGATAAGTTACCTGCACACGTAATATGAATCTGTACTGCTGTATACTAGAGGGTAAATTTATACTGCTCTGTACTGAAATATCTATAATAATATACTTTCTTGGCTGGTGCTGAGCTCACGAACTAAAGTGGCATCATTGAACAGAAAACACAAAGCAATTCCACTACATGTAAAAATGCAAAACATCATACATAAAGACACATGCAATTGGTAGCCTTTGATGTAAAATGATAAAGACAACTTTGTGATGTAAAAATGATAATAACCTACGCACAGCGCTTCTAGATGGAAGCAGGAGCCATTTTGCCATTCAATAGACTTATACAGCTCCTTACACTTCCTGAATCATCATTGGTCTATCCAAACTACATGCAAAGTGACCCCCTCCCAAAAAAAAAAAAAAAGAAAAACACAACACATAGCCAGAAAACCAGAAAGGTCTCCTACAAAGTTAAGCTAAAAGGTTGAGCTGACGAAGATTTTTGTTCCATGCCTCACACAGTACTGTATTTCGAGCTGATGCTTTGCTTCAGGGTCATTCCACCCCTACACATGCAAAGGCAACAACGTCTTCCTTTGAAAGTGCAGTAGGTCCCACAAACTCCACTGAAAATCTTTACCATAACCACATCATTCTATGAATACAAATTCAACAAACATGGCATCAGCACATTTATAAGGACTTTCACTTCATCAAATGAGTTTCATCCAATCAAACTGTTCATTGAAGCTGCCTGGGAAAATACATTCCAAAGAGTATATTCAAAAATGTTCATGATAATTCAACAAAGCTTCATGATCACCTTCTCTTCTATTAATAGGAACCTGATCAATGATATGCCATTTGATGTCACATAATTTTGCTTTTTCTCTGACTAATGTACTACCAAAGATGTTGACAGTGTTGCCATTAATCTACTCTTGTGCTTAGTGAGTAAATTGGGAAATTGATAAAGAGAATTAGAACATTTTTAGGATTAACCTTGGTTGCCCTTTATGTGTAAATTCAGCTGAATCACAAGGTAAATGAGTTGCAGCCCTAATAAAAGGAGCATGCTTGCATATGGCAGGTTTGAGTAGTCTGGTACAGCTCTATTATCCAGTCCTCACAGAGTTTCATTTTTGGCATCATGCCAGAGTCGACTATCTCTCATTTTCAAACAATTGTATGGCAGTCCTTTGTTTAAAGAAGTAAGAGTAATTCTTTTGCTTTATATCAGTCTTGCATTGTGACAATTCTTTTGTCAGTCCAGCTATATGATGTGAAGAAATTTTACAGAAAGTAGAAATCATATATGTGGAGGGGCATAATCGAACGCGAACGCCTATCTCCATGGGTGCCTATGTCCGAAAACGGGTACGTGAAGAGGAGGGACAGACCATATTTTCGAAAAAAAATGGATGTCTTTGTTTTAATTCGAAAATACGGTTTGTAGGACCAAATGCCATGGATTTGTTCGTTTCTGAGCTGGGCAGTTTTTTGGGTTTTTTTTGCGATAATGGAAACTAAAACCGGCCAGCTCAAAAACGTCCTAATCCGAACCATTTGGTCCTGGGAGGGGCCAGGATTCATAGTACACTGGCCCCCCTGAAATGCCAGGACACCAACTGGGCACCCTAGAGGTAAGTGCGGTGGACTTCAGAAACAGCTCCCACATACATAGCTCCCTTACCATGGGTGCTGAGCCCCCAACCCCCTCCCCCAAAACCCACTACCCACAAATGTACAACACTACCATAGCTAGGGTTATCATACGTCCGGATTTCCCCGGACATGTCCTCTTTTTGAGGGCATGTCCGGGGCGTCCGGCGGATTTTGCCCCCGCCCACGTTTGTCCGGATTTCTGGACAAACGTGGGCGTGGGTGCGGGCAGGCGCGTGCGTGCGGTGGGCGTGTGGGCGGGCGATCGGCGCTGTGGGTCTGGTGACCTGGTCTCCCGTCCCCTCCCCTTCCTTACCATGTTCCCTGGTGGCCTAGTGACGTCTTCGGGGCAGGAAAGAGCCCCTCTTTCCTGCCCGGAGCGCTGCCTCCCCTGTCTATCATCCTTCTCGGTCTGGCTGGGGATTCAAAATGGCCGCCGAGAGTTGAACTCTCGCGAGGCCGCTTCAACTCTCGGTGGCCATTTTGAATCCCCAGCCATACCGAGGAGGATGCAGCAGGCAAGGGCAGGCAGCGCTCCGGGCAGGAAAGAGGGGGCTCTTTCCTGCCCCGAAGAGAAGACGCTACTAGACCACCAGGGCTAGACAGTAAGTGAGGGGGGGGTATGTGATGGGGGGAGGGACTATGTGACGGGGGGGGGGGGAATAGGGGCGGAACCCGGACCTGAAGGGGGTGTGGCAGGGGCGGGGCATGAGGCGTGGCAGGGGCGGGGTAGGGGGGCGTGACATGTGTCCTCTTTTTCAGAGGACACAAAATGGTAACCCTAACCATAGCTCTTAGGGGTGAAGGGGGCACCTACATGTGGGTACAGTGGGTTTTGGAGGCCTCCCATTTACCAGCACAAGTGTTACAGGTAGGGGGATGGGCCTGGGTCCGCCTGCCTGAAGTGCACTGCGGTACCCACTAAAAGTGCTCCAGGCCTCTAGGACTTGTTGCTGCTGTAGAACCTTGGCACACCAGTTGACACCTGAAGACTAATGTCTCCGAAAACTTCCTTTATTGGAATAAGCACGTTTACTCACAGTTAACTGCAGATCAGATGTTGTGCCCCACTGGCAAAGAGTCTCCCTGGTACTGAGATTAGCAGTAGGTCAGAGCTGGCAGAATGCTGTACAATGCCTACTTTCAGTAACGTAGGTAACACATGAAAGGGAGCTAAAACTGGCTTACAAAAATGGCCACTACCTTATGGACTGCCGGAAACAAAACAGGGCACACTCTGACCCAGTAAGCAGAGGGAAAAGCACCATGGGAGTAGAGCCTACCAACTACCAACATCGTGAGCATTTAACACAAGCTAGTGGAATCATGGAGACCAATACCCTACACCCACCACAATGCATTGCTGATGTGACTCTGCAGTGCCCTTAACAGAAAAGGTGTCACACTCACCCGAGACCCACATCAGAACCAGGGAAAGGCTGTCAGAGGATAGAGCACATTGTGCTGTCATGGAGGTGGGTACGGCATTTGAGGCTGGCATACAGGCTGGGAAAAAAAGTTTGTAAAGTGTTTTTTTTTTTTGGTGGGAGGGGGTTAATGACCACTAGGGGAGTCCGGGGAGGTGATCCCCGATTCCCTCCGGTGGTCATCTGGTCAGTTGGGGCACTTTATTGGGACTTGGACCTGAAAAAAAAGGTCCAAATAAAGAGGACCAAATTCTCATCAAAAACACCCTTCTTGTTTCGATTATCAACTAAAGACGCCCATCTCTCCTCGGCTGATAACCACACCCCAGTCCCGCCTTCACCATGCCTCCGACACGCCCCCAACCACTTTGTTCATTCCTGCGACGGAGTGCAGTTGAAGACGACCAAAATCGGCTTTCGATTATACCGATTTGTTCGCCTACGGGAGAAAGACGCCCATCTCCCGATTTGGGTCGAAATATGAGCATCTTTCTCTTTCGAAAATAAGCTGGATAGTTAAGCAACGACTCTGATAGTCTTTGGGGCTCATTTTCGAAAGAGAAAAATGTCCAAAAAGTGTCATAAATCGCCTTTTGGATGTTTTTCTTCTCAAAACGTCCAAATCAGTATTTTTGAAACCTATTTTACCAACATTTATCTGTACAACTCAACTGCAGTGTGTCTAAATCACAAGGGAACTTGTTTGGGGGTTTTGAAAGTGAGATTAGGGCATGCCTAGCACTTGGAAAATTTCCCAAAAGGTATCCAGAGTAACCAAAGAAGGCTTACCGCAAAGACAGTCACACGGACATGCTGGGTCAGCAGGGCTGCTCTGCTCCTCCAGACTCAGTGTGGTGTCCACCGTAAGCAGAGATGCCAACTCTCCCTCTCTCAGCATCCTTTGCAGCATGGTCTCTAGTCTGGCTCAAGCACTTGCTAAGTTTGAGCTCTCTATACCCAGTAAGTTTGATGCTTTAACTGCCTTAACACAATCCATTCATGGAGATAATATGAATTTAGAGCAAAACGTCTTGGCTTGTGAGAACAAAATAATGCCTTTGGAGAAAGTAGGTATTTTACAAAGGCACACTAGTGTTTTTAGTGTGTGTAAATCATTAGCATGCTAAACACTAGAGACACCCATAGGAATATATGGGCATCTCTAGTGTTTAGTGCATGCTTATTTTTAGTGCGTACTTAAAACACTGGCACACCTATGTAAGAGGACCCCCAACTGATCAGCAGTATGTTCTGACTAAAGAGTCTGTTTTGTTACACCATAAGCTGGAAAATCTAGAAAATGTAATTCACAGGTAAACTTTGCAATTCATTAACATTCCAAAAGTTCCATCAGTGAGTGGCCTAGTGGTTAGAGTGGTGGACGGTGGTCCTGGGGAACTGGGTTTGATTCCCACTACAGGCAGCTCCTTATGACTCTGGGCAAATCACTTAACCCTCCATTACCCCAGGTACAAATAAGTATCTAAGCCGCATTGAGCCTGCCATGAGTAGGAAAGCGCTGGGTACAAAAAAAACCCAATACTTTATGGAAATTTTGAAAATACCTGAGCAATCTTGTCCCCTTCTTTTGAGAGTTTGTTATATTCCATCTTTTGTGAAGAAAGACATGGTACAGGATTATCTTGGTTCTGAGACACCTGCTTATTCTTTGAATATAACTCAGTTAATAGAAAAAAAGTGATGAGCTTGCTATTCCAGCTACTTTAATAGGGAAAGGGCTTGATATACCACCTCTCTGTGGTTTTTGCAACTACATTCAAAGCAGTTTACTTAGCATATATAGGTACTATACCACCTTTCTGTGGCTTTTGCAACATTCAAAGTGTTTTGCATAGTATATACAGGTACTTATTTATACCTGGGGCAATGGAGGGTTAAGTGACTTGCCTAGAGTCACAAGGAGCTGCAGTAGGAATTGAACCCAGTTCCTCAGGATCAAATTCCACTGCATAACCACTAGCCTACAACACCACAGTAGAGCTACTGCAAATCAAGCACTACCAATGGCCTACCACAGGAGCTGGTAATTATGCCATCAGTGTGCTCCATTTTTGGTGTGACAGAAATTTTTATTTTAAATGCCGGGGTTTACCTGGCAGTAATCCTGATAGGGATTGGGTTTTAAAGCTTTTCTTTCATAATAAAGGGTCTTTGTTTCTGAACTGTAAAGTTCAGGTGTTCCCAGATGTTTCACATCCCACCCAAAAGAGAAGGCAGCATTTCTTTTTGTTAAGACCCCGAGTTTTAGAGCTCACCTATTTATTCCCTTACCCTTAATTATTCTGTCTGTTTGTCTTATCTAGATTGTAAGCTCTTTGAGCAGGGACTGTCTTTTTGTGTATAGTGTACAGCGCTGTGTATGCCTTATAGCACTATAGAAATGATAAATAGTAGTAGTAGTAGTTAGAGCTATGGGCTTTATTCTGGTTGAATTATCCTTGTAGGTGTGTTATTAAGTAACAATTTGTGAAGTATGTATTTTTGATCCTGGTCAACTGTCTACTTTTTTGGATTCTAAGCGTGGAAGATCTCCGCTTCACCTGCCTGTACCAGCTAGTATTTCCACATCATCCTGTAACTTCCTGTAGGCTAAATCCCTATATAATTATTTCCTGGAATTTATCCTTGTCTCCTATTCTTTTATTGTGGTCTAGGTTGAGGGTTTTTTAAAATTATCTTTTGTTTTTGTGTGTAATATTTCCTCTTTTGATTATGTCGAACCCCGCTGGTTTCTGTATTGAGATGGAATTGTCTAAAAAAATGTAACAGAAGGGGATGACGGCAGCTCAGTTTAATGCAGTTGGCAACAGCCTTAAAGTGAGATAAGAAAGTAAAACGTGTTAAAAGATGTGTTAAACCATATTCTCCAGCCGAACAAGGACACATGACTACTCTAATACAATGTTGCTTAATGAAGTTTATGCACTACAAAGGTCAAATGACCCCCCTCCCCCAGCCAATCATACTAATGGAGAAAATTGAACAGACTTCAAGGTTGTAAATAAATAGATTATAGAATAACCAATTAATAAATAAGCAGTTGCCAAAATGTCCTGAAAAAGGCATCCTAAAAATCATTCATAAGAAGACTGCCATCTTTAAAATACATAAACCAAAAGCAAGTCAAAGTACCACTGACATCTGAATTCTCAGCACCAGAAAACCCAGCAAAGTAGATACAAGCAGTGACTGGGAAAACTAGTAAATAAGGGATGCTTTTCCTAAGGTGCATTAACAGATTTAGCACATGCTAATGATTAGTGTGTGCTAAATGATAAGATGCCCATTATACTCCTATGGGTGTCTTATCATTTAGCATGCGCTAAATCTGATAGAATGTTTTAATAAAGGACCCCTAAATAAATAAAATCTCTTAAGTCACCTGTGCAAAATGGAACAATCCAGTAACAGATTAATATATGCATTCAGATCTACTTGTTACAATTCATGCAGTGTAACAGTACTGAAAATTGAAGACAAATCTCCTATTATGAAAACATTTTCAAGGCTTAGCTGGCCATGAAGAGAGGAAGCTCCCTGTTGCTTCTCAGCAGTCTAAGGCCTGTAAGCACTGGTAAGCCTTCCTTGCCAGGCAATGTTTTTCATTGTTTCCTCCAAGGAATACCCACTCTCTTAGATGGATGCTGAGGCTCATTCTCCATTGCATAACTTTTAGTACTCAGCACAGATTAGGAACATGGATGTCAGAAATTTCCTCACTCTAAACAGGCCTTAATACAGATAGATGAACACTGAAACAAATACAAAAAAACTTAATAAGAATATTGGCGTTCTTACAAACTATAGGGATATAAATCCTTTGAACTCTAAAATATGACTATATTAATTCCTTCTGCCAATTCCTCATCTATTTTGCTTCCTGTATCTTCCTGTATCTCTTTACTGAGCTGTATGCAGTCTCTGTACCATTAAAACCCACTGTAACTGTACCATCTTTATACTGACAAAGGGAATCATGGCTCTCGAAACCTAGCTTAATATGTATTATGGGGGCCCTTTTACTAAGCCATGGCAAAATCTGGGCTTAGCATATGCTAACATGGGAGTTTCCTACATGTTCACTCGGATTTACTGTGGCATTATATTGAGACAGTGGTTCCCAAACCTGGTCCTGGAGGCACCCCAGCCAGTCAGATTTTCAGGATATCTACAATGAATACTCATGAGAGAGATTTGCATGCAGTAGAGGCAGTGCATACAAATCTCTCATAAATAATCATTATGGATATCCTGAAAAAACCTGAGTGGGGTGCCTACAAGACCAGATTTGGGAACCACTGTATTAAGATTTTTTTTCTATTTGCAAAATAATAATAATAATAATACTCCCATGTTAAGTATGTGTTATCCAATTAGTGCACACTAATCAGACTAGCAGACTGTCTGAAAGAGCAGGGTGGGTGGGTTGGAGGGGAGCAAGGGAAGGGTTTTTCTCTTCATAAAATAATGCACCAAGGACAATATAATCTTGTATGGTCATTGAATCTTGTTCTCTATCATTATAATGTGACTGCTTTGTGTTTCTCTCTGATTGTTGCCATACCATTGTCATGCTCCTTTCGCGGGTTGCTGGTTTCAATAAAGATATTTAAAAAAAAAAAAAGTGTGCTAGCTGGATAATGCTTCATCCAATTCCTTGCCCATGAAAAGCCCCACACCCCACATAAAAAAAAATTAAATAGCGCATAATTAGTATGCAACAACAGGCTTTAACATATTCTACAGTAAGCCTTTTTTTCCTGTGTTAGGTGCATGCTGGCGCTTAATGTGCTTTAGTAAAAGGGCTCCTAAGTTAGTTTAATCAAAAGATATCATAACTTATTTGCTAACCTGTATTTCCACTTATTCAAGTGAACTAACAAAGTGAACACAACACTTTGATATAAGCTGCTGGAAATGCCAGTCTTCAGCAAAGCATGTGCAATACAGAGCAGAAATATCATTAAGAGTGTAATTTTTTAATCTAACCACAGAGTGTAAAGGCTCCATTTCAATAGGAAACCCTGCATGGGGTTTTCCTTTGAAAGCAGAGCTGTAGCGTGACAGTAGATCCAATATACCTGTGTATATTAATGCTTGCTTTGTTTAATTCTGCTGCAAGTGCATCCACATGAGTTATGGATTCTCTCTGCTCTGACCTCTCTAAGTGCTGACTCCACCCCATTTTGGACACCTATAAAAACTGTGAACAAGTTAAAACAGATCAAAAACAGCAAATAACTGTTAGAACTGTTACATTTTGTTGAAAAAGAGACAAATGATGTGAAAAATGCATCCTGTAAAGCTGGAAAGCAAGACCTAGTAAAAACAAGGAGAAAACGTAAGCAATGGAAAATTAGATGTAAAATGTTTAAAACAGGTAAAAAGAACTTAAGGAAAAACTAGGCAAATAGGCAAAATCTAATAGTAACTTTTACAGAGGACACCAGGGGAAAACCTAAAGAAGAACAACTAAAGAATTATCACACTGCAGAGGATACTATGAAGATACCAATCCTTTCTTTGACTTGTAAGAAGTTAAACAAATCCATAGGAGGTGCTTCAGCTGATTAGCAGACGATATTTGTATAATTAGCAATGGGGAGATTCAGCTATATGTCAGAAAAGTAATTGGAGTGGAGTCTTAGCCTAATGCAGTGATTCCCAAACCCAGTCCTGGTCCAGCCACTTAGATTTTCAGGAAATGCACAACGAATGTTCATGACAGAGATTTTGCATACACTGCCTCCACTGTATGCTAGTCTATCTCATGAATATTCATTGTGAATTTCCTGAAAACTTGACTGGCTAGGATGCCTCCAGGACCAGGTTTCAGAACAACTGGCCTAATGCTTAGAACAACTAACTGGAGAGCCTGGTTCAAATCCCACTGCAGTCCCTTGTGATCTTCAGCAAAGCCACTAAGGGTTCATTTTACAAAGGCACACTAATGATTAGCACAACTAAATGCTACAGACGGCCATAGGAATGTATGGGTGTCTCTAGCATTTAGCGCATGCTTATTTTTAGCGCGCGCTAAAAATGCTACCATGCTTTTGTAAAAAGAACCCTTAACCATCCATTTCTTCAGGTACAAACTCAAATTGTGAGCTCCCCAGGGATAGAAAAATACCTGTTGTACCTGAATGTACCCAAACAAACAGAAAAAGTAAACACTGGGCCTTCAGGAATGAGAAAAATGCAATCCTTTATTAATGATGAATACCCGACACGGGCCGTGTTTCGGCGTACAAACGCCTGCATCAGGGGTCTAATGTAAAAAATACATAAACATATATCATTAAAAATTATATATAATACAATAATGCAGAACCAACATCAAAATCAAAAATGCATATGCATGCTTACATAAACATACATACACATGTATATTATAAAAAAAATTTTTAAAAACAAAACATAGTTATCATGGTTACAAGAATATACATATAAAGAATGATAAAACATAGTAACATATGATATAAAACATCATCATCATGACCTGAGAAATATTAACCAACAATCCATACATATATCGTCATATATCTATCTCCCCATTTACATGTACTTATTCACAAACTTAAAAAAACTTACTCATACATACATATACCTGCATACCATAATGTTATATTTCAAACTCATGTGTGCAGGTCTGTGAAGACCTTACCATCTGGGGTAAGTGTTGCAAAAAAAATGTGAGTGCAACAGGGGCTTATGAACTTATAGTGCACGCTTTCAAACA
Source organism: Microcaecilia unicolor (assembly GCF_901765095.1). NCBI lineage: Eukaryota > Metazoa > Chordata > Amphibia > Gymnophiona > Siphonopidae > Microcaecilia > Microcaecilia unicolor. The sequence goes on along the minus strand of NC_044037.1, from coordinate 69,797,885 downwards.
CTCATACCATATAAGTAACTTTACTGATTACAGACTCTGCATAGAAAATAGAGCATAAAAGTAATGATAATAAATAAATAAACATCAAACCTTACCAAAAAACTCTTCTAGGTCAGCTAGTTAGCTAGTAGATAAAGATGATTAACAAACAGCTTATATTCCCTAATATAAAAAAAAGGAACAGAGTTTTCAAAATTAATAAATACTTTCCAGATCCATAAATAACATTGAAACATCCTTCAAAATTGATCACTATTTGTCAAATTCATAAAAAAACATTCCCATGCATCCACATACAATAAATGAGCAATCGGGTAAAATAAATATCTGTTTTAAACCACTTAACAGTCGAAAAAAACCAACAGTCCGACATCACCTGAAGCAATATTAGCACAGAATCTATCATCCTAAAATATCTTGTCAAAGGAGAACTTAAAATCTTACCCGCTGTTCGGGCAGCCCGTTTATGGGACGCCTACAGTCGCGTCAACCACCAAAGATTGAAAGCATGCGCAGCACAACATTTGAAAAAGACATCACGGGGTATATTCTAATATTTAAAACAACTCCACATTTATGAATCATAAGCGCAATAAAATTAGATATTATCCCCCAAAACAAAGATTCATTCACGTCATATCCTAAGTATCGTACGTCAGACAAATTACTGATCGTGGGAATATGTGAAAGTCCAAACGGATATCTATGTGCGCTGCGTAAAGGATGATAAATAACTGAAATGGTACGAGTCATAAAATTATATTATCTTTTCCTTAAAGAAACCGATAATCTTACCCGGTGTTTGAACAGCTCATAGATAAAACGCCTTCAGCCGCATAAACCGCCAAAAGTTAAAGCATGCGCAAAGCTATGTTTAAATGGACGGAGGGAGGAGGAAGTGAAGTGACGTAATGGGGCTAGTCCGAATATTTAAAGTGATATAATATTCGCATGTTGTAGGCACAGACAAATGATGTATATATATACATCAATATACCAAATCCCTCCATTCACATCTAATCCTTAAAATTAAACAAAATTATACTTCTCAAATGTCTGAAAAGCCCCAATAAATGCTGCATATACTGCATAAAAAAACCTAAAATGGTTTCACACATAATGAAATACATAGGAACATTTTGCGTAGTTTTACTTAAAATTACAGTATCTGGTATCATAACTCCATATTATTATACCTATCCCTTCAAATCAAGTCACTTAAATTCCTTAAAAAGCATACAATCATAATATAAACAAATATAATAACACGTACTTGAATTACATATTGGTCATAACCAAAAAAACCTCCTGAACATATAGAGAAATATATAAAGAAACTGAAAAAATATATGTATAAAAAAATAGATATATAAAAAATATATATAAATACTGTAAGTAGACTTGATGATAACTACTGATATTCACAAACGACAAAAAATAAAACACAAAAAGAAAAAAGAGAAAGAAGCCCAGAAAAAAAGAGACCAGTCCAAATGGGTTCAACCACAGAGCACAAAGACCCTTAGGTAATAGATGAGTCAATCTTCCCTTCCTTTAGGATTTGTGAATAATTCAATTATGGAGCTCCTTACAAAAACACAGATAGATCCATTTCAGAGTTGAGACCAGCAGGAAAGACCGTATTCAGTTCAAAGATAAAGCGTTGTTCTTGCTGCAGCAGTATCTTATCAATATCAGAACCCCGCCATGATGCCTTGATGACCTTGAGTACCAAAAACTTCAGATCAGTAAAGTCATGTGCACAATCAACACAATGTTGGACCAAAGGTGCCGTGATGTTCTTCCTCTTGATATTACTCCTGTGCTCAATCATCCTTAATTTGAGTTTCCTAATGGTCTTCCCTATATAAATCAAGTTACATGTACAGATGATGAGATAAACGACGCCCTCTGTATTACAGTTTGAAGAGTGCCTCAGATGGTACTGTTTACCTGTCTGTGGATGAATAAATGTGGATGTGGTCAAGCTATATTGGCATACAGAGCATGACCCACACGGTTGATGTCCCGTGTGTGGGGGTGAATCTAAGGGTCTCACTGGTAAGGCTGATGGTGCCACAATCTCCTTGATATTTCTGCCTCGTGTATGGGCTATTGTGAGCCATTTGTTCTGAAAGCAGGGGTGGCCCTCCAGAATATGCCAATGTCTCCTCAAAATTTTCTTGATGTCATATGAATAATTAGAAAACCTTAAACCACAAACCAAATCTGGTACAGCACGTTCCCTTTGTCCAACAAGTAAGTCCTTTCTGTTTGTCGCTACTGCTCTCTCGATTCCCTTCCGAACACAAGCTTCAGGATAACCCCTCTCTATGAACCTCTTGGCCATAGGTTCTGTGTTGCATTTAAAATCTGACAGATCGCTGCATACCCTTCGCAGTCGTAAAAACTGGGAGGTAGGAAGATTCTCTTTCAGATTTCTATCATGATAGCTCTGAAAATGGAGGTAGTTATTCTTATCTGTGGGCTTTCTATAAATAGTTGTGCGAAATCTACCTGCATCCTTTTGGATCATGATGTCCAAAAAAGGAATTGCACTGAGATCAAAGTGCATAGTAAACTTTAAATTGACATCCAAACCATTCAGCCATCCATAGAATTCATGAAGTCTATCAGTTGTTCCCCTCCATAGTACCAGGATATCGTCGATATACCTCTTCCAAAGCCGTGCTTCCTCCTTGTACGGGTGTATTTCCAAAAATTTCTTTTCAAAGAATGCCACATACAGGATAGCAATGTCTGGAGCCATGCTGGCCCCCATTGCGGTCCCTTTGATCTGTTTGAAAAATTTTCCTTGAAAAGCAAAGAAGTTGTTCCGAAGGGCTATGGATGCTAATTCAATGATAAATGCAGTTGGTACTCTTGTATTCTGTCCCCGCTCATTCAGGACGTCAGTAATTATTTGAATAGCCTCAACCTGTGGAATATTAGTGTATAATGATTCCAAATCAAAAGTTACCAAGATAATATCTGACATGTCTTCATCAATATCCTCCAATAGATTGATGGCATGTGAGGAATCTCTAATATAGGATTTCACTGACGGTATCAGAGGCTTAAGGAAGGAAACAACAAAGGCAGATAAAGGTTCCAAAATTGAACCTATTCCAGAGACAATAGGCCTACCTGGGGGGTTCTCCAAAGTTTTATGGATTTTTGGAAGAATGTAGATAACAGGTGTAATCGGAACCTGTGTTATCAGAAAGTCCTTTTCTTTAGATGTAAGAAAACCTGAGTCAAAGCCAAAGTTGACCCAGAAATTAATCTCCTTCCTGATATCTTCTGTAGGATCTGCCTCCAATAGACAATAAAATTCGTTCTTAGAGAGTTGTCTCTCAATTTCTGCAATATATTTGGCTGTATCCATGATAACAATGCCCCCACCTTTATCCGCCGGTTTGATAGTGATTTCTGCATTCTCTCGAAGTTTGTTGAGAGCCAGATTCTCCTCTCTTGATAAATTATAAAATTTCCTCTTCTTTTTGGTTTTGGCTCCAGACATTGCTATCCTGTATGTGGCATTCTTTGAAAAGAAATTTTTGGAAATACACCCGTACAAGGAGGAAGTACGGCTTTGGAAGAGGTATATCGACGATATCCTGGTACTATGGAGGGGAACAACTGATAGACTTCATGAATTCTATGGATGGCTGAATGGTTTGGATGTCAATTTAAAGTTTACTATGCACTTTGATCTCAGTGCAATTCCTTTTTTGGACATCATGATCCAAAAGGATGCAGGTAGATTTCGCACAACTATTTATAGAAAGCCCACAGATAAGAATAACTACCTCCATTTTCAGAGCTATCATGATAGAAATCTGAAAGAGAATCTTCCTACCTCCCAGTTTTTACGACTGCGAAGGGTATGCAGCGATCTGTCAGATTTTAAATGCAACACAGAACCTATGGCCAAGAGGTTCATAGAGAGGGGTTATCCTGAAGCTTGTGTTCGGAAGGGAATCGAGAGAGCAGTAGCGACAAACAGAAAGGACTTACTTGTTGGACAAAGGGAACGTGCTGTACCAGATTTGGTTTGTGGTTTAAGGTTTTCTAATTATTCATATGACATCAAGAAAATTTTGAGGAGACATTGGCATATTCTGGAGGGCCACCCCTGCTTTCAGAACAAATGGCTCACAATAGCCCATACACGAGGCAGAAATATCAAGGAGATTGTGGCACCATCAGCCTTACCAGTGAGACCCTTAGATTCACCCCCACACACGGGACATCAACCGTGTGGGTCATGCTCTGTATGCCAATATAGCTTGACCACATCCACATTTATTCATCCACAGACAGGTAAACAGTACCATCTGAGGCACTCTTCAAACTGTAATACAGAGGGCGTCGTTTATCTCATCATCTGTACATGTAACTTGATTTATATAGGGAAGACCATTAGGAAACTCAAATTAAGGATGATTGAGCACAGGAGTAATATCAAGAGGAAGAACATCACGGCACCTTTGGTCCAACATTGTGTTGATTGTGCACATGACTTTACTGATCTGAAGTTTTTGGTACTCAAGGTCATCAAGGCATCATGGCGGGGTTCTGATATTGATAAGATACTGCTGCAGCAAGAACAACGCTTTATCTTTGAACTGAATACGGTCTTTCCTGCTGGTCTCAACTCTGAAATGGATCTATCTGTGTTTTTGTAAGGAGCTCCATAATTGAATTATTCACAAATCCTAAAGGAAGGGAAGATTGACTCATCTATTACCTAAGGGTCTTTGTGCTCTGTGGTTGAACCCATTTGGACTGGTCTCTTTTTTTCTGGGCTTCTTTCTCTTTTTTCTTTTTGTGTTTTATTTTTTGTCGTTTGTGAATATCAGTAGTTATCATCAAGTCTACTTACAGTATTTATATATATTTTTTATATATCTATTTTTTTATACATATATTTTCTCAGTTTCTTTATATATTTCTCTATATGTTCAGGAGGTTTTTTTGGTTATGACCAATATGTAATTCAAGTACGTGTTATTATATTTGTTTATATTATGATTGTATGCTTTTTAAGGAATTTAAGTGACTTGATTTGAAGGGATAGGTATAATAATATGGAGTTATGATACCAGATACTGTAATTTTAAGTAAAACTACGCAAAATGTTCCTATGTATTTCATTATGTGTGAAACCATTTTAGGTTTTTTTATGCAGTATATGCAGCATTTATTGGGGCTTTTCAGACATTTGAGAAGTATAATTTTGTTTAATTTTAAGGATTAGATGTGAATGGAGGGATTTGGTATATTGATGTATATATATACATCATTTGTCTGTGCCTACAACATGCGAATGTTATATCACTTTAAATATTCGGACTAGCCCCATTACGTCACTTCACTTCCTCCTCCCTCCGTCCATTTAAACATAGCTTTGCGCATGCTTTAACTTTTGGCGGTTTATGCGGCTGAAGGCGTTTTATCTATGAGCTGTTCAAACACCGGGTAAGATTATCGGTTTCTTTAAGGAAAAGATAATATAATTTTATGACTCGTACCATTTCAGTTATTTATCATCCTTTACGCAGCGCACATAGATATCCGTTTGGACTTTCACATATTCCCACGATCAGTAATTTGTCTGACGTACGATACTTAGGATATGACGTGAATGAATCTTTGTTTTGGGGGATAATATCTAATTTTATTGCGCTTATGATTCATAAATGTGGAGTTGTTTTAAATATTAGAATATACCCCGTGATGTCTTTTTCAAATGTTGTGCTGCGCATGCTTTCAATCTTTGGTGGTTGACGCGACTGTAGGCGTCCCATAAACGGGCTGCCCGAACAGCGGGTAAGATTTTAAGTTCTCCTTTGACAAGATATTTTAGGATGATAGATTCTGTGCTAATATTGCTTCAGGTGATGTCGGACTGTTGGTTTTTTTCGACTGTTAAGTGGTTTAAAACAGATATTTATTTTACCCGATTGCTCATTTATTGTATGTGGATGCATGGGAATGTTTTTTTATGAATTTGACAAATAGTGATCAATTTTGAAGGATGTTTCAATGTTATTTATGGATCTGGAAAGTATTTATTAATTTTGAAAACTCTGTTCCTTTTTTTATATTAGGGAATATAAGCTGTTTGTTAATCATCTTTATCTACTAGCTAACTAGCTGACCTAGAAGAGTTTTTTGGTAAGGTTTGATGTTTATTTATTTATTATCATTACTTTTATGCTCTATTTTTATGCAGAGTCTGTAATCAGTAAAGTTACTTATATGGTATGAGTGTTTGAAAGCGTGCACTATAAGTTCATAAGCCCCTGTTGCACTCACATTTTTTTTGCAACACTTACCCCAGATGGTAAGGTCTTCACAGACCTGCACACATGAGTTTGAAATATAACATTATGGTATGCAGGTATATGTATGTATGAGTAAGTTTTTTTAAGTTTGTGAATAAGTACATGTAAATGGGGAGATAGATATATGACGATATATGTATGGATTGTTGGTTAATATTTCTCAGGTCATGATGATGATGTTTTATATCATATGTTACTATGTTTTATCATTCTTTATATGTATATTCTTGTAACCATGATAACTATGTTTTGTTTTTAAAAAAATTTTTTATAATATACATGTGTATGTATGTTTATGTAAGCATGCATATGCATTTTTGATTTTGATGTTGGTTCTGCATTATTGTATTATATATAATTTTTAATGATATATGTTTATGTATTTTTTACATTAGACCCCTGATGCAGGCGTTTGTACGCCGAAACACGGCCCGTGTCGGGTATTCATCATTAATAAAGGATTGCATTTTTCTCATTCCTGAAGGCCCAGTGTTTACTTTTTCTGTTTGTTTGGTTGCTTTTGTATGCTGCTTTCCCTCTGTTTTGTGACTGTATACGCCTAATTGAGGGATGGCCTTCAGGAACTGGGATAATGTACTGAGCTATTCAGAGGATCGTTTACATCATTTTCTACAGGAACCTGATGTTTTCGAGGATGAGAGTGAGGACTCACTGGCGGACCACTGGAGCCATTTAATTGACATCACGCAGAATTCCATCAGATGTCAACTACATTATGCTACCTTAATTCAATACTGTAGGGTGCAACGCATTCCTAGGGGCCTGAGGATTAATAAGGAACCTCAGTTATTTAAAGATAATAAGCCTTTTTTGGAGAAATGGTGCTCCATTTTGAATAAATGCTCTTTAGACTTGATGATTCTACTGATTGAGACTTCCAAAGAAAAATTAGATACATTTCGGAATGATATTAACCATAAGCACGAGCTATTGAAAAAGGAGGATATGAACTTTGAGACCAATATGACTACTTTGAATTCCAAATTGGACCATTTTAAAAAGGAAATTAAGAGGCAGAAATATGAAAAATACAAACGGGACGAAGAGGACTACCGTAGAGGTAATATTTACTCATGGGCAGTACCTAGAAGGAACAATTTTAACAAACGGAGGATAAGTGCTCGCATGGGACATTTACCAACTAAGAGATTTAATCGTGGAGACCATGATGATCAGAGCACTGATCAGCAAATTAATACGGAAAGAGCTCGCAAGAGAGTGCGGAATGATTCCGAAGAACTGTTCACGTCTCCATGCTCCACACCCATTAATAACTCTACAATGATCCCCACAAGAGACCCTATGCCTTCTACTTTTTTAGACAAGATCTGGGACAACAGGATAAGGGGGAAGGAGAGGGAATTTCAACCACGATCGAATATAATGCAGGAGAGAATGGAGAGGGCCCCTTATCACAATTACAGGATGGAATTTCGAGGAAGGGGAAGAGGCCGAGGGAGAGGGAGAACTTGGAATGCAGATCACCGACGACAATTATCATACAGGGAACCACGGACATTCCAATAATCAACCTGTCACAATATCAACTCTCAGAAATTGAGACCTCGGTTCTTCAGAAAGGCCTTAAGTTTATACCTACTGACAATTATGATCCCTTGCAAACGAGGATAGATTTGTTCAAATTTGAGCGAAAATTGAAGATTACTCACTTCTTTGCTAAAATGGAACCCTCTCATAATGATCCATCTATGGTCAAGAGACCATCAAAATGGATACCTCCAGGACCAACGGATCCCTTAATCTCCGCCTATCAGCGATGCGTTATGCGTGACCTCACACAATTGGAAACCAAAAAGAAGAGGAAATTTTATAATTTATCAAGAGAGGAGAATCTGGCTCTCAACAAACTTCGAGAGAATGCAGAAATCACTATCAAACCGGCGGATAAAGGTGGGGGCATTGTTATCATGGATACAGCCAAATATATTGCAGAAATTGAGAGACAACTCTCTAAGAACGAATTTTATTGTCTATTGGAGGCAGATCCTACAGAAGATATCAGGAAGGAGATTAATTTCTGGGTCAACTTTGGCTTTGACTCAGGTTTTCTTACATCTAAAGAAAAGGACTTTCTGATTACACAGGTTCCGATTACACCTGTTATCTACATTCTTCCAAAAATCCATAAAACTTTGGAGAACCCCCCAGGTAGGCCTATTGTCTCTGGAATAGGTTCAATTTTGGAACCTTTATCTGCCTTTGTTGATTCCTTCCTTAAGCCTCTGATACCGTCAGTGAAATCCTATATTAGAGATTCCTCACATGCCATCAATCTATTGGAGGATATTGATGAAGACATGTCAGATATTATCTTGGTAACTTTTGATTTGGAATCATTATACACTAATATTCCACAGGTTGAGGCTATTCAAATAATTACTGACGTCCTGAATGAGCGGGGACAGAATACAAGAGTACCAACTGCATTTATCATTGAATTAGCATCCATAGCCCTTCGGAACAACTTCTTTGCTTTTCAAGGAAAATTTTTCAAACAGATCAAAGGGACCGCAATGGGGGCCAGCATGGCTCCAGACATTGCTATCCTGTATGTGGCATTCTTTGAAAAGAAATTTTTGGAAATACACCCGTACAAGGAGGAAGTACGGCTTTGGAAGAGGTATATCGACGATATCCTGGTACTATGGAGGGGAACAACTGATAGACTTCATGAATTCTATGGATGGTTGAATGGTTTGGATGTCAATTTAAAGTTTACTATGCACTTTGATCTCAGTGCAATTCCTTTTTTGGACATCATGATCCAAAAGGATGCAGGTAGATTTCGCACAACTATTTATAGAAAGCCCACAGATAAGAATAACTACCTCCATTTTCAGAGCTATCATGATAGAAATCTGAAAGAGAATCTTCCTACCTCCCAGTTTTTACGACTGCGAAGGGTATGCAGCGATCTGTCAGATTTTAAATGCAACACAGAACCTATGGCCAAGAGGTTCATAGAGAGGGGTTATCCTGAAGCTTGTGTTCGGAAGGGAATCGAGAGAGCAGTAGCGACAAACAGAAAGGACTTACTTGTTGGACAAAGGGAACGTGCTGTACCAGATTTGGTTTGTGGTTTAAGGTTTTCTAATTATTCATATGACATCAAGAAAATTTTGAGGAGACATTGGCATATTCTGGAGGGCCACCCCTGCTTTCAGAACAAATGGCTCACAATAGCCCATACACGAGGCAGAAATATCAAGGAGATTGTGGCACCATCAGCCTTACCAGTGAGACCCTTAGATTCACCCCCACACACGGGACATCAACCGTGTGGGTCATGCTCTGTATGCCAATATAGCTTGACCACATCCACATTTATTCATCCACAGACAGGTAAACAGTACCATCTGAGGCACTCTTCAAACTGTAATACAGAGGGCGTCGTTTATCTCATCATCTGTACATGTAACTTGATTTATATAGGGAAGACCATTAGGAAACTCAAATTAAGGATGATTGAGCACAGGAGTAATATCAAGAGGAAGAACATCACGGCACCTTTGGTCCAACATTGTGTTGATTGTGCACATGACTTTACTGATCTGAAGTTTTTGGTACTCAAGGTCATCAAGGCATCATGGCGGGGTTCTGATATTGATAAGATACTGCTGCAGCAAGAACAACGCTTTATCTTTGAACTGAATACGGTCTTTCCTGCTGGTCTCAACTCTGAAATGGATCTATCTGTGTTTTTGTAAGGAGCTCCATAATTGAATTATTCACAAATCCTAAAGGAAGGGAAGATTGACTCATCTATTACCTAAGGGTCTTTGTGCTCTGTGGTTGAACCCATTTGGACTGGTCTCTTTTTTTCTGGGCTTCTTTCTCTTTTTTCTTTTTGTGTTTTATTTTTTGTCGTTTGTGAATATCAGTAGTTATCATCAAGTCTACTTACAGTATTTATATATATTTTTTATATATCTATTTTTTTATACATATATTTTCTCAGTTTCTTTATATATTTCTCTATATGTTCAGGAGGTTTTTTTGGTTATGACCAATATGTAATTCAAGTACGTGTTATTATATTTGTTTATATTATGATTGTATGCTTTTTAAGGAATTTAAGTGACTTGATTTGAAGGGATAGGTATAATAATATGGAGTTATGATACCAGATACTGTAATTTTAAGTAAAACTACGCAAAATGTTCCTATGTATTTCATTATGTGTGAAACCATTTTAGGTTTTTTTATGCAGTATATGCAGCATTTATTGGGGCTTTTCAGACATTTGAGAAGTATAATTTTGTTTAATTTTAAGGATTAGATGTGAATGGAGGGATTTGGTATATTGATGTATATATATACATCATTTGTCTGTGCCTACAACATGCGAATGTTATATCACTTTAAATATTCGGACTAGCCCCATTACGTCACTTCACTTCCTCCTCCCTCCGTCCATTTAAACATAGCTTTGCGCATGCTTTAACTTTTGGCGGTTTATGCGGCTGAAGGCGTTTTATCTATGAGCTGTTCAAACACCGGGTAAGATTATCGGTTTCTTTAAGGAAAAGATAATATAATTTTATGACTCGTACCATTTCAGTTATTTATCATCCTTTACGCAGCGCACATAGATATCCGTTTGGACTTTCACATATTCCCACGATCAGTAATTTGTCTGACGTACGATACTTAGGATATGACGTGAATGAATCTTTGTTTTGGGGGATAATATCTAATTTTATTGCGCTTATGATTCATAAATGTGGAGTTGTTTTAAATATTAGAATATACCCCGTGATGTCTTTTTCAAATGTTGTGCTGCGCATGCTTTCAATCTTTGGTGGTTGACGCGACTGTAGGCGTCCCATAAACGGGCTGCCCGAACAGCGGGTAAGATTTTAAGTTCTCCTTTGACAAGATATTTTAGGATGATAGATTCTGTGCTAATATTGCTTCAGGTGATGTCGGACTGTTGGTTTTTTTCGACTGTTAAGTGGTTTAAAACAGATATTTATTTTACCCGATTGCTCATTTATTGTATGTGGATGCATGGGAATGTTTTTTTATGAATTTGACAAATAGTGATCAATTTTGAAGGATGTTTCAATGTTATTTATGGATCTGGAAAGTATTTATTAATTTTGAAAACTCTGTTCCTTTTTTTATATTAGGGAATATAAGCTGTTTGTTAATCATCTTTATCTACTAGCTAACTAGCTGACCTAGAAGAGTTTTTTGGTAAGGTTTGATGTTTATTTATTTATTATCATTACTTTTATGCTCTATTTTTATGCAGAGTCTGTAATCAGTAAAGTTACTTATATGGTATGAGTGTTTGAAAGCGTGCACTATAAGTTCATAAGCCCCTGTTGCACTCACATTTTTTTTGCAACACTTACCCCAGATGGTAAGGTCTTCACAGACCTGCACACATGAGTTTGAAATATAACATTATGGTATGCAGGTATATGTATGTATGAGTAAGTTTTTTTAAGTTTGTGAATAAGTACATGTAAATGGGGAGATAGATATATGACGATATATGTATGGATTGTTGGTTAATATTTCTCAGGTCATGATGATGATGTTTTATATCATATGTTACTATGTTTTATCATTCTTTATATGTATATTCTTGTAACCATGATAACTATGTTTTGTTTTTAAAAAATTTTTTTATAATATACATGTGTATGTATGTTTATGTAAGCATGCATATGCATTTTTGATTTTGATGTTGGTTCTGCATTATTGTATTATATATAATTTTTAATGATATATGTTTATGTATTTTTTACATTAGACCCCTGATGCAGGCGTTTGTACGCCGAAACACGGCCCGTGTCGGGTATTCATCATTAATAAAGGATTGCATTTTTCTCATTCCTGAAGGCCCAGTGTTTACTTTTTCTGTTTGTTTGGTTGCTTTTGTATGCTGCTTTCCCTCTGTTTTGTGACTGTACCTGAATGTACATCAGCTCAATAGCTTTTGAGGTTGCTGGCAGCATATAAGAAATTAAGGTCAATGATAACTGATCTTTTTTTTTTAGTACTTCTTTAACAAAATGGCTCTGTCCATTGTACGTACTGCAAATTATGGCCCTGTTTTCTAAGCTGCGCTATAGGCACATTAGCGTTTTTAGCACATGCAGAAAAATTAGCGTGCGCTAATGCTAGAGACACCCATAGGAATATATGGGTGTCTCTAGCATTAGTGTGCACTAAAACTCCTAGCACACCTTAGTAAACAGGGCCCTGTATGTGTTTTGCAAATTCCCGTGTCCTTATAGATATTTTGTTAAAGAATCCACAAGCACCTCCTGACTTGGACAACTCTTTTCCTAGATAGGCAACCTTCACATACGCTGGGTGCCACAGGGTTGATAAAAAATAACTTCCAAGCGCACCTGGATAAGTTGCCTATACATGTAACATCTTATGAACTTCAGAAAGAAGCTCTTTTTGGCACAATGCAATTACTATGGCAAGCCTGATTGAGATCATATTCCACAGGCCCTGGCTTAGGAGTGAGGTTCATTCCTGTCATGGTTTGTGCTAAACTTCAATACTGGAGATGTGGGAACTTGTCATTATTGAAAAAAAGAAAGTTCATTTTATATTTTCCTGGTGCTGAATCTTTAGTTTTTCTATGGGTGGAGGAGTGGCCTAGTGGTTAGGGTGGTGGACTTTGGTCTTGAGGAACTGAGTTCGATTCTGAGCACAGGCAGCTCCTTGTGAACTTGGGCAAGTCACTTAACCCTCCATTGCCCCATGTAAGCTGCATTGAGCCTGCCATGAGTGGGATAGTGTGGGGTACAAATGTAACAAAAATAAATACATAAATAATGTTAGCATTCATTAGATGGAGTTTTTTTTGCCTATGATAGGATTGAAGACAGCTGTACACAATTGTAAGGTGCTGTCACTTCAGTTTGAGGCTTTTTCTCCCTCTTTAGTTTAAAATAGCAGTTTTCTCCTCATGGGATGCTCTATGATTCTTTAGAGTGGTAGCTTGTTGAAGTTTATGGTTTTTTTGAGTTATCTGTTACTACTATTTTGTCGCTGGTGGCTAATGTGTAAAACTAACCTATTTGGAGAGATTCCCCCCTCCCCTTCAAGATAACCTACTGTATGCAATATTGGCCTTCAGCGGCACTGAGTTTTAACATCATGACTAACCATATTTTAAACAATCTTTACAAAATCTTAACATTGGTATTTAAACTCCATACAATGGGTTTCCCCCTATTTTTATCATGTCTCTATAAGTTCCTTACATACCCACTCCGTCTTTACTCTCATCAAAACAGCACTTTTAGTGGTGGCTTCCTTTCACCAAGGACCCTGTTTACTAAGCAGTGTTATAGATGTGTTAACATTTCTAACGTGCGTTAACCATGTATGTGCCTACAATATCCCTATAGGCGCCTACATGGTTATTGTGCAAGCTAAGTGTAAGCATGCTAAAAACACTAATGCACCTTAGTAAACAGGGCCCCAAGGGGTTCTTTTACAAAGGCGTGCTGAAAAGTGGCTTGCGATAGTGTAGGCGTGGGTTTTGGGCATGCGCAAAATAATTTTTCAGCATGCCTATAAAAAGGTCCTCTTTTTTCCCCCCAAAATGGACGTGTGGCAAAATCAAAGTTGCACGTCCATTTTGGGTCTCTGACCTTACCACCAGCGAAAGACCTAGTGGTAAAGAATTTGAGTGGTAAGGACCTACGCGCGACAGATGCCACTTGGTGCTCGTCCACTATATAAAACTTATTTTTCAGACGCGCGTAGCGGACATGCACCAAAACTGAAATTACCGCAACAAGTAGTCGGGTGGTAAGTCCATTTTGGCGTGTGTTGGGCGCGCGTATGCTCCTATGCGGCTTAGTAAAAGGGGTCCCAAGTTTGTTATGCAGTAATCCCTTCATCTATTTTTAGTGTAATTGGTCCCACATTACGAAATACTCTCCCATTTCAGTTGCAATTTGAACTCTGAACTGAATCAGACAGATGGTGACAGAGGTGTCATTTTTAAATTGTTTCCCAGTAAACAAATACTTTGGTTATGCTTCTAGTGTTCGGTCTTAGCTCTTGTATGAAATGTTTTGATTGTAAATGGTTTGTTATAAGAAATAGGGCTTCATTTGAAATATGTGTGCAGTATTAACAGGTCACATGCATTTATATCTGTGTATGTATGGGTGTATGTACATGTTTGTATGAATCATATTTGTTAAAATTTGTGGGGCCCTTTTATAGAGTGGCGGTAAGCCCGCTTGCTCTTCCAGGACTACCTGCTGCCCGATGCGGCTGCCGGTGGTAGTCCCACCCCGAGTGCATGCCATTTCCAGGGGAAAAAGAAAAACCCCGGAAATGGCTTGCACGGCTCTAACCTGGCAATAATCGGGCATCGTACTGCCCGGTTACTGCTGGGTTAGCGTGGGAGCCCTTATTGCCACCTCAGTGGGTGGCGGTAAGGGCTCCCCGCCACATGGTAAGAGTTCTCTTACCGCATAGCCATGTCTTTTTTACCCATTGCTTTTTTATCCATTGCAGAAAAAAAGGGCCCTGGCACATGGGAAAAATGGCCCCCGCTGCTAGTGCAGGGCCCTTTTTCCCCACAGCTTGGTAAAAGGACCCCTATGTGCGATAGAAACGTAATATAAATCTTGGTTGAAGTACTAAAACTGCTTTGGATACATAAGCTTTTGGCATGTCGCTGCATTGTAGATTACAAGCTGGCAATTCTATAAACCAGTGCCGTACAAAATGCCATGCTTAGCGCTAATTCTATAATAGTGTTTAGGCATGCATAAGCAATGATACAATACAGGCCTAAAGTGGCATTGGCACACCAAAATGTATGTGTGGCCACTTATGTCAACTCAATGGCAGGCATAAGTGGGTGCCACACACAACCTATATAAGTTGAATTCATAGCTACGCAAAATGCCTATGAAACGCACATGCTTAACCTATTTTAATGCTCTCATGAAGTTGTGTACTAAGGGGTCCTTTTACTGAGCAAAAAATAGCCTAACGCAGGATGCGCTAAAGCATCTTGCATTAGTTTTGGAATGTCTGTCTGGTAAACATGAGAACATAAGTATTGCCATATCAGGACAGACCGAAGATCTTTAAGCCCAGCATCCTGTTTCCAACAGTGGCCATTCCAAGTTACAAGTACCTGGTAAGATCCCCAAACAGTACAATACATTTTATGCTGTTTATCCTAGAAATAAGTAGTGGATTTTCCCCAAGTCCATTTTAATAATGGCTTATGGACTTTTCTTTTAGGAAGCTATCCAAACCTTTTAAAAACCCTGCTAAGCTAACTGCCTTTACTACATTCTCTGGCAATGAATTCCAGAGTTTAATTACACATTGAGTGAAGAAATATTTTCTCTGACTCCTTTTAAATTTACTACTTTGTAGCTTCATTGCGTGCCTCCTAGTCCTAGTATTTTTGGAAAGAGTAAATAAGCAATTCACCTCTACCCGTTCCACTCCACTCATTATTTTATAGACCTCTATCATATCTCCCCTCAGCTGTCCTTTCTCCAAGCTGAAGAGCCTTATTTGAGTTAATATGCCACCATTTTGTCCTTTTATTGGTAGTTTTATTATGTAGGATATACTTTTATATATACATTTTGTTTCTGTATGACACACCTATGTATGTGTTTTCGAACACTGTTGTGACCCCTGAGGCAGGCCAAAACACAGACCATGTCAGGTCTTTTTTGTGCAAGCAGCAAATAAGGCATCTTTCAAAGCACCATCTTCTGAGTTGGATTGTCCTTCAGCCAGGCTCTACTCTTTTGAGCTTCCATTTGCCATGCAGCCATTTCCTGGAGGAACACTAACTGCCATCTATTTAGGAGGCGGCAAGGGTTCCTACGTTAACCCAACAGTAACCAGGCAGTGTGTGGGGCTGGCTGATTACTGCTGGGTAAACCCCCTGTGCTACAAAAAATAAGCGTGTTTTTTTCAGTGCCGGAAATGGTGATAGCCCAGTGGTAGTACCGGATTGGCATGCAGCAAAACAGCAGGATGAGTACCGCCACTTTTTAAAAGGGGCCCAAAGACAGGTCTTCAGGCTCTAAGAGGAAGGGCATTTTGGTGAATCGCTTCATGTATGTAAGTCTGTGGAGAGAGCAGAGGACATTGGAATGCCAATGGTGGATTTTTCTTCTGTGCCCTGGACATCGTAGTTTTAACCATACTCACTTATTTACCTCTATTGAATATTTCCTAAGTAGCCTCTTTTATAGCAGTAATCATTAGGGCTTTTTTTTTTTCACTTTTTACTTTCTGAAGGTCAAACATAATTTGAATGAATCAAGACCAATGTGTACTGAAGGGCCTGCATTGTACCATTAAACAAAGAAAAATAAAACCCTCATGTAAATAAGATTAGACATCAAGTTTTCCCTATAGGGGTTTTGTGGAAAATGAATGGCTAGAACAGCCTTTTTACTCAAAATTGGTTTATAAATGAGACAGGAAAGAAAAAGATTTAAAATAGTATGACAAGGCCGGCAAAAGGTGCAGCGGAATATTTTTGTGACAGGATGTTTATTCTACAAAAAGCTCTGTATGGAGGAGAAGTTTTTAAAGATAATTATGTTTCCAGGTATGGTTTACTCGAGTAAGGCTGAAACAAATTAGACACCTGCAATGAATTGTACATTAAAAAAAAATCCTTTTAAGGTTCAAAAATACATTTTCACTCAAACATGATTCTTTAAAAATATGTCAAGAAAGAATAAACTATCAAGTTGCCATGACTACTAAAGCACTTATGGCGAACTGTACAGTAGGTTTCCAGCATGCAAAATGATTACTTGGCCAGGAAAAAGAAACATTATGGTACTGACCTATTGAAGTCCAATAATGTGTTTTATCAAGTGGTAAATATATTTACTATGCAGTAAACATGTCCTTACATCACATCTTATAAGTTTTTTTTTCACTCTACAATTAATTTGTCTATGGCAAATTATCTTGCCAGTCAAGCAAATGTTCTCCATATACTTAATAGTTACCTCATTTGTTTTACAGTTCAAATAAAGCAGAAAGCTGTTACTTACATTTTCCTGCTTTCTGCTTAAATTGTCTTAAAACGTCTTAAATTGACTTTTAAAAATAAGTTACAGAAAAAAAATGCACAAAGAAGTGCACATTTACTTAGCGCATTTCACCAAATTATTACAATGATATTATTTTTATACCATCAGTACCTGTATATAATGTGGAAACCGCATGGATTGTACTGCAGAATGGTGGTATATCAAATCCTTTCCCCTTTCCCATTACTTTTATCAAATGGCAGCTTTGTTTGGAAATGGTGTACACAATGGACCTATTTGCAGTTCAAAAGGCTTTCCCCTTGCAAGGTTATATACCTGCCAGGAAAGTAGATTCAAAACCACCCACCTTAAACTAGAGCTACTAACCGCCTTATTTTCGAAAGTGATGGGCGCCCAGATTTCAACCCAAATCGGGAGATGGGCGCCTTTCTCCTGTGGGTGCCCAAATCGGTATAATCAAAAGCCGATTTTCGGCGTCTTCAACTGCAATCTGTCGCGGAAACGGACAAAGTTGACGGGGGCGTGTCGGAGGCGAGGTGAACGTGGGACTGGGGCGTGGTTATCGGCCGAGGACAGATGAGTGCCCTCGGCTGATAATTGAAAAAAGAAAGGCGTTTTTACCACGAATGTGGGTCATTTGTTTTGGACCCTTTTTTAAAATGAACAAGTACCCTAAATGACCACATGACCACCGGAGGGAATCGGGGATGATCACCCCTGACTCCCCAATGGTCACTAACCCCCACCCACCATAAAATAACAAACTTTAAGAACTTTTTTTTCCAGCCTATATGCCACCCTCAAATGCCATACCCAGCTCCATCACAGCAGTATGCAGGTCCCTGGAGCAGTTGATAGTGGGTGAAGTGCACTTCAGGCAGGTGGACCCAGGCCCATCCCCCACTATCTGTTACACTTGTGCTGGTAAATGGGAGCCCTCCAAACCACCCCCAAAACCCACTGTACCCACATGAAGGTGCCCCCTTTCAGCCATAAGGGCTATGGTAATGGTGTAGAGTTGTGGGCAGTGGGTTTTTTTTGAGGGGGGGGATTTGAGGGGCTCAGCACCCAAGGGGTGGGAGCTATGGATTTGGGAGGTATTTAATTTTTTTTTACTTTTTAGAAGTGCCCCCCTAGGGTGTCCGGTTGGTGTCCTGGCATGTGAGGGGGACCAGTGCCCTACGAATCCTGGCCCCTCCCACGATCCAATGCCTTGGATTGGTTCGTTTTTGATCTGGGTGCCTTCGGTTACCATTATTGCTGGAAAACGAAACCGCCCAGCTCAATCCGCACAAATCCGATGCATTTGCCCAGCACAAACCGTATTATTGAAAAAAAAGATGGACGCCCATTTTTTTCGAAAATATGGTCTGTCCCGCCCCTTCACTTACCCGTTCTCGGACATAGATGCCCATGGAGATGGGCGTTCGCGTTCGATTATGCCCCTCCACTTTTCCCAGTTCTAGAGGCAGACATTTTTTTTTGGTTCAGTCCTGGGTATGAACTTCTACCCCAAAGCACTGTGGTTTTTGTAGCTCCTAATTAGAACAATAAAATTAGTGCTGCAGGTAGGGTTGCCAACTAGCTCCAAATTCGGCCAATAGGGCTGATGCAGTCCTGGGCTTACCCCAATGCATGCAGGGACTTGTAGCCTGGTTTTTCTTAGGGAATCCAATGGGGAAATCAGAACCACAAGTCCCTCCATTCAGTGGGGTAACGCCAGGACTTGAACAACCCTGTAGGGAGAATCTGGATCTAGTAGACAACCCTAACTGCAGGTCCCATAATGTTGAGTACAGTTTAGGAAAGCCAGGAGTGGTCTAAATCATGGAACTGGGTAACTAGACAGCTTTGCTTAAAGTTGGGTCCTTTTTTTTTCGCCCTTAAAAGTCACAGCAGAAATAAGGAAAGTAGGAAGGCCTCAGGAAGAATCCACGAAGCATGCTCTGGACTTGAGAGGGGAACATGTTGGCCACCTGACTCGGGGCTTCTTTTACAAAGCCGCACTACCGATTCTTGGTGTGGCAAATGAGAAAAAGCCTATTCGATTCCTAAGGGCTGCCTCTTATTTGCCACGTGGGAATTGCTAGCGTGGCTTTGTAAAAGAAACCCTCAGTGTTGTAAGGAACAAACTATAAACCGGTTGTGTCAATTCCATTTTTGTTAAATTAATGGAAGGATTGGTCTCCTGGCAATTAATTGCATATCTAGCAGATCGTAACATTTTGCATATCACCCATCGGGCTTAGAATGTGGCACAGTATGGAGACAGTAGTTATTTCTATCTGTGATATGGCTCATCTCATAATGTCAAAAAATGGGAAAGCATTATTATTGCAATTTGATCTATCATTGGTGTTTGACCTTGCGGACCACGATGTTTTGCTTTTGGAATTAGATCATTTAGGCCTAAATGGAAATGTTTTGAAATGATTCAAGGGATTTCTAGCCCACAAACCTCATAAGGCTAAACAGAGTGGGACATTGCTACACAGTTGGAGGAATCCTTATGGAGTTCCACAATGCTCTCCTCTATCTCCCACTCTGTTCAACATTTTTTTTTTTACAGTTCTTTAGATCATATCATTTTAAATGGGACAAGATATGCATTATCTACAGAAGTTAAAATATTGGGGGTTCATATAGACCAAACTCTCTTTCTTTAGAACCAGAACTTTTAATTAAAAGTGTTTTTTTCCCTTCTAAGGATTTTGAGACGAACCAGGAAGTTCTTTCACTTTGATCAGTTCAGGTTAGTGGTGCAAGCACTGCTTTTAGCTAGACTAGATTATTGTAATTTGATATATTCGGGTGCCTCTAAACAAATAATTCATAGACTACAATCTATACAAAATACTGTACTCAGACTCATTTTTTCATTAAAAAAGAAAGATAGAATTTCATATTGTTTTGTTGAACTCCATTGGTTACTCATAGAGGTGAGGATTTTGTTTAACTTTTTTTGTCTATTATATAAGATTTTAAGGGGTGAATGTCCAGTTTATATTATAGATCATTGGGATGCTATAACTAATAATAGAGAAAGAAGATCTTGTTATAATTTTTTTTTGTTCTTTCATCAATTAGAGGAGTAAAGATATTCAAATTACTTGATGGTTTACTTGAAGTACAGGCTCTTAGGGTACGGAATTCTTTTCTTTTTCATATTAACTTTCAGGACGATTTACTTACCAGCTTATTTTCGAAAGAGAAAAACGCCTATAGTGTGACCTAAATCGGGAGATAGACGTTTGTCTCGCAAAGGCGCCCAAATCGGTATAATCAAAAGCCGATTTTGAGCGTTTCCAACTGCACTCCGTCGCGAAAATGAATAAAGTTGACGGGGGCGTGTCGGAGGCATGGTAGAGGTGGAACTGAGGCGTGGTTATCAGCCAAGGAGAGATGGGCGTCTTTAGCTGATAATCGAAAAAAAAAAGGAGTTTTGACCGCGATTTTGGGTCACTTTTTTTACCCTATTTTTTCACGAACAAGTCCCAAAAAAGTGCTCCAACTGCCCAGATGACCACTGGAGGGAATCGGGGATGACCTCCTCGGACTCCCCTAGTGGTCACTAACCCCCTCCCACCAAAAAAAACCCACTTTACAAACTTTTTTTCCAGCCTGTATGCCAGCCTCAAATGCCGTACCCACCTCCATGACAGCAGAATGTGTTCGATCCTCTCACAGCCTTTCCCTGGGTCAGATGTGGCTCTCGGGTGCAGTACAGGGTCACATCAGCATTGCATTTTGGTGGGTGTAGGGTATTGGGCTCCGTGATTTCATTAGCTTGTGTTACAGTCTCACGATGTTGGTAGTTGGTAGGCTCCTCTCCCATGGTGCTTTTCCCCCTGCCTACTGGGTCAGAGTGTGCCCTGTTGTGTTTCCTGTTGTAGTCCATGCGGTAGTGGCCATTTTTGTAAGCCAGTTTTAGTTCCCTTTCCTGTGTTAGCCACGTTAGAGAACTTAGTTCTTCCCTTGAATGTGGCTGAAAGAGGGCATTGTACAGCATTCTGTCAGCTCTGACCTACTGCTCATCTCAGTACCAGGGAGACTCGCTGCCAGTGGGGCACAACCTCTGATCTGCAGTTAACTGTGAGTAAAGGCAGTTATTCCAATAAAGGACGTTTTTGGAGAGATTAGTCTTCAGGTGTCAACTGGTGTGCCAATGTTATATAGCAGCAACCAGTCCTAGAGGCCTGCGTGTATGCAGGTCCCTGGAGCACTTTTAGTGGGTCCCGCAGTGCACTTCAGCCAGGTGGCCCCAGGCCCATCCGCCCCCCCACCTGTAACACTTGTGCTGGTAAATGGGAGGCCTCCAAAACCCACTGTACCCACATGTAGGTGCCCCCTTCAACCCTAAGAGCTATGGTAGTGTTGTACATTTGTGGGTAGTGGGTTTTGGGGGAGGGGGGTTGGGAGCTCAGCACCCGTGGTAAGGGAGCTATGCATGTGGGAGCTTTTTCTGAAGTCCACCGCACTGACCTAGGGTGCCCAGTTGGTGTCCTGGCATATCAGGGGGGCTCGGATTAGGACGTTTTTGAGCTGGGCGTTTTTAGTTTCCATTATCGCTAAAAAAACCAAACGCCCAGCTCAAAAACGTCCATTTTTTCGAAAATACAGTTCGGCCCGCCCCTTCACGGACCCGTTCTCGGAGATAAACGCCCATGGAGATAGGCGTTTCCGTTCGATTATGCCCCTCTTAATTTTAAAAAGAACTTGAAAACTATGGGTCCTGTTTACTAAACTGTGCAATAGGTGTACTAGCATTTTTAGCGCATGCGCTAACACTAGAGACATACATATATTCCTTGGTCTTCCACCCGATCTCGCAATGTGATGATTTGCGCCTCCAACTCTCTTATTTGACCTTCTGCAGCCGCCATGTTGTCCTCCTGCGTGGAAACCCGTTCTTCTACCTCTTGCAGCCGGCCCGCATGAGTAGCAATACTCTCCTTTATCTCCTCCATGCCGTCATGGAGCTTCGCTAACTTGTCATCTAGCAACTGCGACATGTGTTTCAAGGAGAGTTGAACCATATCTTCATGTACCGCATCTGAGCTCGAGACTAAAAATGCTAGTGCACCTTAGTAAACAGGGCCCTTTGTTTTTTCAAGGATTTTCTGATGAAGTACCTTTTATAATCTTTTTTTGCTAATTCCCAAGAAACTGTCTTGGTCTCTTTTACTTGATTATAAACCACAGTGAACCTGGCAGGTAATGTGGGTACAGAAATTTGTTGTAATGTAATGTAACAGGCTGATCTAGTCCTGGTTTCACAATAATGTAAGCCTGGACATGTAGGTTTGATATCATAGGAAATTCAGGGGTCCTTTTACTAAGCCATGGTAAAACGTGGCTTGCGGTAGTATAGGTGCGGGCTTTGGGCATGCACAGAAATATTTTTCAGCGCACGTATCAAAAATGCCTTTTTTATATTTTTGCCGAAAATGGACGTGCAGCAAAATCAAAATTGCCGCATGTCCATTTTGGGTGTCTGATCTTACCTCCAGCCATAGTCCTAGCGGTAAGGAATCTGTGTGGAAACGACCTACACGTGTAGTGGACATGCACCAAAAATGAAATTACCGCAAGAGGCACGCGGTAGTTCATTTTGGCATGCGTTGGGCACGTGTAAAGCCTTACGCGGCTTTGTAAAAGGGGTCCTCAATAAGAACATCAAAACTACTAACTTATTTGTGTAACTAGGTAAATCAAGGCCTGGATTAGCTTGTTCCTTAAGTCGTGGACTTAGGTAGCCAAGCTAAAGAGAAATGGTATAATAGAAGCCTTCCTAAACTGGAACCCATATATGCTAGTATTGCAGAGGATTAAGGACTGAAACCTGAGTGAGAAATAGGAAGAGAGACCATCCCAACAACCCACCTTGCTCAGTGACATCCTATTTCTGTATGTTTTTTTTTTTTTTATTCTGGTTGCATACCATATTAATAAACAAATCATGCTTAAAGCAAACCCCTCAATTAATAAGTCCAAACATTTATTTTTTGGAGACAGCCCTGCTCAACCAAGAACCCTGAGCCAACCCCATTCTTTATCAATAATTCTTTTGAATATGGTGTCAGTTTACACTAAGTGCTTACACAATATGAGAATTGTATAAATGGCACTGAAAATTTGTTGCTGGAAAAAAAATCTGTGATAAGTGCAATTCTGTAATAAGCATGTGCCCTTTATAAACTCACGGTTAGCACCGATTCCTGTGCCTGACTTTGGGTGCCAGACTTATGCCTGCTGAAACCTGTTGTAAATGTTGGCACCCAAGTTAGGTGAACCGAGGCAGTATTCTATAACTATGTGCGGAACTTTTCGGAATGGCATGAAGCCCATGGCCACACCCCCTTTTGAGTTATACACTAGGCAGTGCGACAGAACCTGCCTGTAAAACTGCCTTAATTATTTCCTGAAGTGTATTTCTTTTAGTGGCCAACACAGGTGTGCATGTTTTATGTTAAAGCTGTTAGAGAAAAGTGAATGTTCCCTCTTTAGTTTCACTCAAGGGGTTTTTTAATAAAGCTTAGTTCGAGTTATCTGCAGCAGAGCCTTACGAAACTGGGAGACTGGGCATCTAAATGGCAGATGACGTTTAATGTGAGCAAGTTCAAAGTGATGCAAGTGGGAAAGAGGAACCGGAATAATAGCTACGTAATGCAAGGTTCCACGTTAGGAGTCGCCGACCAGGAAAGGGATCTAGGTGTCAAAATTGATGATATATTGAAACCCTCTGCTCAGTGGGTGGCGGAGGGCTAAGAAAGCAAGTAAAATATTAGGTACCATTAGAAAAGGAATGGAAAACAAAAATGGTGACATTATAATGCCTTTGTATTGCTCAATGGTGCGACCACACCTAAAATATTGTGTTCAATTCTGGTTGCCGCATCTCAAAAAAGATGTGGAGAGGCATAATCGAACGAGGCGCCCATGTTTTCCTGAGGACGTCCTCGCAGGACGTCCCAGCGAAGGGGCGTGGAAACCTGTATTATTGAAACAAGATGGGCGTCCATCTTTTGTTTCGATAATATGGTTGGAGACACCCAAATCTCAACATTTAGGTCGACCTTAGAGATGGTCGTCCTTAGAGATGGTCGTTCCCGATTTTCGGCGATAATGGAAACCGAGGACAACCATCTCAGAAATAACCAAATCCAAGTCATTTGGTCGTGGGAGGAGCCAGCATTTGTAGTGCACTGGTCCCCCTGACATGCCAGGACAACAACCTGGCACCCTAGGGGGCACTGCAGTGGACTTCATAAATTGCTCCCAGGTGCATAGCTCCCTTACCTTTTGTGCTGAGCCCCCCCAACCCCCCCCCAAACCCACTCCCCACAACTGTACAACACTACCATAGCCCTAATGGGTGAAGGAGGGCACCTACATGAGGGTACAGTGGGTTTCTGGTGGGCTCACATTTACCACCATAAGTGTAACAGGTAGGGGGGATGGGCCTGGGTCCGCCTGCCTGAAGTGCACTGCAGTACCCACTAAAATTGCTCCAGGGACCTGCATACTGCTGTCAAGGAGCTGGGTATGACATTTGAGGCTGGCAAAAAATATTTTTAAAGTATTTTTTGAGGGTGGGAGGGGGTTAATGACCACTGGGGGAGGAAGGGGAGGTCATCCCTGATTCCCTCTGGTGGTCCCTCTGGTCAGTTGGGGCACCTTTTTGAGGCTTGGTTGCAAGAAAAATTGGACCAAGTAATGTCGACAAGTGCTCGTCAGGGACGCCCTTCTTTCTTCCATTATTGTCCGAGGATGCCCATGTGTTAAGCACGCCCCAGTCCCGCCTTCGCTAATCTTCCGACATGCCCCCGGGAACTTTGGTCATCCACGTGATGGAAAGCAGTTGGGGACATCCAAAATCGGCTTTCGATTATGCCAATTTGGGCGACCATGGGAGAAGGACGCCCATCTTCCGATTTGTGCCGAAAGATGGGTGGCCTTCTCTTTCAAAAATAAGCCTGATAGTGAAATTAGAGAAGGATGACGAAAATTATTACAGGGGTGGGAAGATTTCCCTATGAGGAAAGGCTGAAGCGGCTACAGCTCTTCAGCTTGGAGAAAAGATGGCTGAGGGAGATATGATAGAGGTATATAAAATACTGAGTGGAGTGGAACCGGTAGACGTGAATCACTTGTTTACTCTTTCCAAAACTATTAGGACTAGGGGGCACGCGATGAAGCTACAAAGTCATAAATTTAAAACAAATCGGATAAATTTTTTCTTCACTCAACATGTAATTAAAGTCTGGAATTCGTTGCCAGAGAATGTAGCAAAAGCAGTTAGCTTAGCAGGGTTTAAAAAAGGTTTGGATGACTTCCTAAAGGAAAAGTCCATAGACCATTATTAAAATGGACTTGGGGAAAATCCACTGCTTATTTTTAGAATAAGCAGCATAAAATGTATTGTACTTTTTTTGTGATCTTGCCACCTGGATTGGCCACTTTTGGAAACAGGATGCTGGACTTGATGGGCATTTGGTCTGTCTCAGTATGCCAATACTTATGTACTTATGGAACTTACTGGAGTATGGAAATCCTGCTACAGTCTAGAGCTGCCAGTTATATTTCTTTATGTTCTTTCTCATTCTATGGAACAGAAACAAAACAAGAATATCCATTATTTGGAGGTAAAAACAGAAGGACAAAAAAATATATGAAGGAACAAAATGCGTTAATTTCAATGTAAAATTAGAAAATTTAAGGAACTTTGAACCTGGTGAAACACTGAAGCAAATGACTAAGGGCTCCTTTTTCTAAGCGGCGGTAAGCCCAATGCGGGCTTACTGCCCACTATAATGGAAGTACCGCTAGGCTACCGCAGCAGCTCAGCTGTACTTCCCACCCATACCGCGCAGTCATTTTCGGTGCTACAAAAATGTATTTATTTTTGTAGTGCCAAACTGTACCCGGTGGTAATTGGGCAGTGCCGCATGCTGCTAGGTTACCGCTGGGTTAGCGCAGGAGCCCTTACTGCCACCTTGCTAGCACAGGGCCCTTTTTACCACAATTTGGTAAAAGGACCCCCAGGTCAATGACCCTGTAAGCATAAGAGAAGCTGCACAGTTCCTTTGAGGATTACACATGAAAATTGGGAGAACTCTCTCATAAAGTCTTCATTCTGATTGATAACAACCAGGATGCAAGAAAACTGGACATAGTGGTAAAAGCGAAAAAACACCAGAATGGCTTTGATCATGGAGGTATCAGCCCAAGCGATTATTCTGTGAATCATAAGAGAGAGAGAGAGAGAGAGAGAAGATCGTCAAGACCAAGAAAACATGGCAAAAAGATGCAGAAATATTTCCCATCATTCCGAGTGCCACAGGCTTGATAGAAGGAATTTTCAAATACTCTTGAATAGGAGACCTACACATGTTACATCTTATGAACTCTAGAAGGAAGCTCTCTTCGGCACAATGCAAATACTACAAGCATTAGCAGTAAATGTAAGAGATTTAGATCATACTTCACATACCCTGTCTTAAGAGTGAGGTTCATTACTGTCTGTCACGTTCTCTGTCATGGTATGTGCAAAATTAGCCTACATGGAGACATCGCCCCAAGGGAAATCTTTAGTGCCAGTAAAGGCTGGTTTGAGAGATTTTGAAGACATCTCAGCATGCATAATACCATGATGAGTGATGAAAAGGTAGCACTGACATAGATGCTACACATGAATATCCTGAAGAAAATCATTGAATAAAGGGTGTAGGCGTATAAAGCAGAACACATTTCCATTGTTAATGAGACAGGCCTTTTCTGTAAGCGATTGCTTGACAGAACTTTTATTATCAAAGAAGAAAAGTCAGTGGCGGGCTTTAAAGCTGCCAGAGATTGCTTGACACGTCCCCTGAGACGCAGGGCTGCTCTTTATTTTAATTTGAAGCCCCTGCTGGTATTCCATTCTGAAAATTCCAGAGCAACAGAAAACTATGCTAAACCATTTTATTTATGGAAATGATGTAACTTGGATCCGACTGCGGATGCCAACCCCAGAGGGTATACAAAGAATTGTATAAAAGGATTTCTGGTGGGCAGGGGGAGTAGATGCACCCTGGTAAAAAAAAAAGTACTCACTGCTCCAAACTTTAAACAAAATCAAATATAGCCCAGGGGAAATATATACTTCTTCAAAGACAAAACCATCAAAAATGATGAAAAAATCCTCATTGTATGTGTGGATACAATGAGGTTCAATCCTTTACAACATAGTAGTCTGGGTTAACCTCCTGAAGTATACAAAAATTATTCCTGCATAAGAGCTCCCTCAATAACATATGGTCAACATAGGCGGACAGTGGCTCAGCTGTTTGGGGAGGCTAAAGTGGGCATGGCCGGGCATGGGGCCTGTGTCTCTAAATATATATCAAAAGCTAATAAGTAAAGTGACAAGAAAATTAAACAGTGTAACCTTCAATAGACATACAGTATTTAAGTCTCTTAGGCAATTGAATTAAAGCAGGTTGAAAAAAGTGTTCATAGATGATGCCTACGCCTCCATACAAGCCTGCAGCTAGTCTGCGGGACAAACTGCTTGTTCTTTTGGCAGCTGTAGGTGACAGGGTGCTGGGCTCGATGGACCCTTGGTCTGTCCCAGCATGGCGATGCTTATGTACTTATGTACTTATATGCCTCTCTTTTCTCCACTTGCCCTCAGTCAACAAGCGTATGAAAATAATTCAATTTTACTTAAAGGTCCTCTAAGAGGCAGTGTCTCATAATTTTGTCTCTAAAACCCTTTCTGATGTTTTTAGTGTCACCTCAATAAGGCCACTTAATTAACAAAAATGGCAAAATAAAAAGTCTTCTCAACCCAAATAGTGTGAAACTACAACATATAGAGAACCACACAGGTCCTCTTTTCACTATTCACCAGTGGCGTACCAAGGGGGGGTGGGCGGTGGGGACGGTCCGACCCGGGTGCACGCCGCTAGGGGGGGTGCCGCTCACCGGTCAGCTTCCTTCATTTCCATGCTCCCTCTGCCCTGGAACAGGAAATAACCGAGGGGGGGGGTCTTTCGCCGGGGTGGGGGGTGTACTTTCGCCGGGGGGTGCGGCACTGCACCAGGGGGGTGGCGCTGCACCCGGGGGGGGGGGGCGCATTGGCGATCCGCCCCGGGTGTCAGCCCCCCTAGGAACACCACTGCTATTCACTTATTCTAAGGGGGGGGGGGGAAAGGACCTCAGATGTCACAAGATGTTCTAATGTCCACTTTGAGGCTACAGAAAACATCTTTAGTGTTTACTCAGTCATTGGTGCAAAAACCCCTGTGGTGAAATTTTACTAACAACACTGTTCCTTAAATTAATGTGCAATTTCACTGAGCAATATTCATTTTTTTCACGTCTTTGTTTTTTCTTTTTACTTTTATCTTTCCACCACAATTCAAAATTGTATTTCAAGCATTATGAGGATTAAATTAGCATTACACTTAGAAACGGAAGGCCAACACACAATCCCTCCACTGCAAAACACTATACACAAACAGGCAAAAATACACTCAAAACCTTACCAAACTATAACTGCACTAACTCCCAGGACAGGAAAAGCTACAACCTTATGCATGAAAAAGCAGTACTGTAAATATTACACTGGGCCCTAAAACACCAATGCACTACCTAGTGAAAAAAATGCTAGAGAAATTGAAACAGAAATGCAAATATCACAGAAGCTGACATATTCCAATTAATAAATTTCTACCTTTGTTGTCTGATCATTATCTTTTTTCTATTTGCTTTAGTTCCAGTGTCTGTTTTATGCTTTTCTGTTTTTTTTTTCCTTGTCTTTGCAATGTATCCTATCCATTTGAAATTTCTTCTGTCTCCATATCCACCATCCTCCTGCGTCCTGTCCACCATCTCCCCACTGTGGCCCTATCCATGTCCTTCCTCTGCTTTCAGCATCTGCCATCAGCCCTTATATTCATCAGTTTCCACTCTGTCTTTGTCAGTGTTGCCCTTCTGTGTCCTTATCCCTTTCCCTCCATACCTAGCATCTCTTCTGTCTCTCTCCTCTCTCTTCCCTTCTTCCCACCCCCATCCTGGGACCAAGATGTCTCCCTCTTTCATCCCACTCCCCTCCCTCACAGTTCAGCACGTCTCCCTCCTAGGTCTTGGGGGTCTCTTCCCCTTTCCTCTATCCAGTATATTTTCCAATTTCTTCTACTTGTAAGTCAGCCAGTCAATCAATCTCTGTCTTAGCCCCCCCTCGCCTCCAAGCTGGTCCAGTATCTATACCTCTCCCTCCAGCACCTCTTCCTGTCTCTGTCCCTCCCTCTAGTTCTTCCTTCCTGTCACCTGCAAGTCAAGTGTTTCTCTCCTTTTGTTATCCCCTCCCCTCGGTTCTGGTGTTCCTCAACAGCTGCAGGGAGGTTAGCAACACCATTGGACCATGGGGCGTGGGAGGGAGAGAGACACTGGAACTGCAGGGGGGGGGAGTAGAAAAGGGGAGAAACACTGGAACCGTGGGGGGGGGGGGGGGGGAGGAATAATAAAGGGAGAAAAATACTTGACTTGCAGGTGACAGGGAGGGAGGGAAAGAAGAAAGCTGCCAACAGTCTGAGCAGGTGGAGAGAGAGAGCCAGCGAGTGAGCGATCAATCGATCGATCGATCGATCAATCAATCCTCTTGTTCAGGTCATGTTTGCTGCTGGGGAGGCTTAGGTAAAATGCCGTGAACTAATAAAAGTGGTGTGTGGCAATTTATTGTCTGAGACCTTAACATCATCACTTCACCAGTAGAATTTCCACAGTCAATGTACTCATATACCTCACTCCACTCCATGACTGTTAAACTTGGCTTTTTACAATGTCAAAAAATGTCACCCAAATATATCAGCTGATATCAGACACCTTTAGACTCAGCTCTTCACAATGACAAAAAATGTGGAAATTTTACTGGTACCATTCCATATCCCTTCTTTTCTATATGTTTAACAGCTTGCTTCCACGGACCCAGATGAAGCTACCGAAACTCTGGCCATTGTTTGCCATGGAATTGAGATATGAGGAGTCAGTGCATCTTTAAAAGCTAATTAAAGAGATTGGATTACATTTCAATAACATTTTGGGAGGCTTTTTAGCCAATGATGACTGCGAGAACTCCCTAAATTGATCAGCTTTGATGCTAAGAAGGAGTCTGTTGAGGTTTTTCTCCCGAATTTTGGAAAAATTGATATAAAAAGTGACAAAAAAAAAATTGTTTAGTACTCATTTGGAGAGGATTATTTTAAAGTTGTTTATGATATGTTATCCTCGGAGGTCCCCTAAATAATTTTTGTAGAGGATTCTAATAATTTTATAAAGAACACGTTAGATGTAATTGCCCCCAATTGTCTACGGTATCAAAAATGACTAATTCACCTTGGTACAATTACTCATTATTAATTTAACATGCCATCATTTAGAGTGGAGATATAGAGTTAGAAAAGACACCCTCTATTACATGATCTGTGGCTTGCCCAAATTAAAGGGCCCTTTTACTAAGCTGCGCTAAAAAGTGTTATACCCAATGTGGGGCTTTCCCACCTGCTGAGGTCAGTTTTAGTGTGGTGCTAAAATGACCCCATTTTCCATTGTCACTATTAATGGCCATACGTTAATTTCAGCATTAGCATGTGAGCACTTACCAATAGCTATTTTCTAGGCAGTAAGGGTTCCTGCACTAATCATGCATTAATTTATTTTACTACACAGCAATGCAGCTATTGCAAGCCGATTATTCATTTATTTATTTATTGCGTTTGTATCCCACATTTTCCCACCTATTTGCAGGCTCAATGTGGCTTACATTGCTCTGCCCTGGCTATTGCCATGGCAGAGTAGAAATATAATTAATAATAACACAAGAATATGAGTAACGTGGAGGGGCATAATCGAACGCGAACGCCCATCTCCATGGGCGCCTATATCTGTGGGCGCCTATTTCCATGAACGGGACAAACCGTATTTTTGAAAAAACATGGGCGCCCATCTTTTTTTCGATAATACGGGTTGTGCGGGGCAAATGCCTAGGAGTTGGCCGTTTTTCAGCGGGGCGCTATCGGTTTTCAGCGATAATGGAAACTGAAGGCGCCCATCTCAAAAACGAACAAATCCAAGGCATTGGGTCATGGGAGGGGCCAGGATTCATAGTGCACTGGTCCCCCTCACATGCCAGGAAACCAACTGGGCACCCTAGGGGGCACTTTTACAAATTAAAAAATAAACAGTAAAAGAGCTCCCAGGTGCATAGCACCCTTCCCTTGTGTGGTGAGCCCCCCAAATCCCCCCAAAACCCACTGCCAACAAGTCTACACCATTACCATAACACTAAGGGGTGAAGGGGGGCACCTACATGTGGGTACAGTGGGTTTTGGGGGGGTTTAGAGGGCTCAGCATTAACCAGCACAAGTGTAACAGGTAGTGGGGGGGGGGGGGGGGGGATGGGCCTGGGTCCGCCTGCATGAAGTCCATTGCACCCACTAACAACTGCTCCAGGGACCTGCATACTGCTATCAGGGAACTGGGTATGACATTTGAGACTGGCATACAGGCTGGAAACAAAAAGTTTTAAAAGTTGTTTTTTTTGTGGGAGGGGGTTAGTGACCACTGGGGGAGTCAGGGGAGGTCATCCCCGATTCCCTCCGGTGGTCATCTGGTCATTTAGGGCACTTTTTGGGACTTGTTCGTGAAAAAAAAAGGGTCCAAAAAAAGTGCCCTAAATTCTTGCTAAAAACGGCTATTTTTTTCCATTATCAGCGAAAGCCGCCCATTTCTGTTCGGCCAATAACCACGCCCCAGTCCTGCCTTCACCATGCCTCCGACACCCCCCCCCCCGTCAACTTTGGCCGTTTCCGCGATGGAGTGCAATTGAAGACGCCCAAAATCGGCTTTCGATTATACCGATTTGGCCACCCACGGGAGAAAGACGCCCATCTCCCAATTTGGGTCAAAATATGGGCGTCTTTCTCTTTCGAAAATAAGGCGGATAGTGGAGGTATAACAAGATTGATAATGAAATAACAATTAAAACAGTAATGTATTTGAGTTCAGGTATGGGTCGTTATGATATGTTCTATTGAAGAGATAGGTCTTCAGTGATTTCTGAAAATTGATAAGGTCACTTATTTTTTTCACATCAAGTGCTAATGCAGTGCAGTGCAGTGATTAGTGCAGTGCAAGACTACTGTCCCCCCCAGCACTAAAAAATAAAATTTTTAGCGCGTGGAAAGCATGAACCAATCCTGAAACTACCACGACATACCTGAGCATGCCCCAAGGTAGTGTTTATTTATTTATTTAAATTTTTTTCCATTTACAAGTTACACTTATAAAACTGAAAACTGGCGAATAATACATTTACATATTAATTTTGACAAAGAGAAAAAAAAAGCAATAAAGCTTTCTTAAGCCTTCTTAGACCACAATACAAAATAGGGGGGCAAAGAACACATAATAGGAGTATATTTAGAAAACATGAACAAAAATCATAGCAAATGGCCTGACCTGAACCTGACAATTTAAACTCCATCTTTAATATGCAGTCTATTTAATAATTTTCTTAGCTTCTATAAATGATCTCAAATGGCTTGGGTCAAAAAAAAACATATTTGTTACCCTGATATTTCACACAACACTTTTAGTATGTGGCATTAAACTTTCTTGAGGTAAAGCGATTACGCTACAAAACAGAGGCTCCAGTCCTCACAGCCCTCTCGCACGCACTCTGACTCAGGTCGCCATCTTGACTCCGCCCCAAGGTAGTGGTTTTTAATCTGTGTTAAGCATGTGTTAGTGCTTACCGCAGCTTTGTAAAAGGGCCTCTAATGATTTAATTGATAATGAAATTAATAATTCCATGATCTATTTATGTAGATCTCAGCTCTGTTCATGTAGATCTACATAACTCCCCTCTCTCACTTATTAATCACTTTTTATATCTATAGATTTTAGCAAATCATTGTTATCAAGAAAAAAAATGCTGTTTTGAAAGGTGCAGTTTGAAGATTCTGACTCATTGGCTGATATACATTTGGATTGGGTATGAGAGTGATTAAGAAAATTGCAAAGGATTCCTTTTTAAGTGATCCTTATCTTTTTTTTATTTTTAATTAGAACAAGTGCCAGCTGAGTTTGTTGTAGTGGATTACAAAATTGGTTATTTAGCTTCTTTCTGACAAGTATATTTCCAACCAAATTGGGGCATGCAATTTTAGTCTTCATATTGAAATCTGGTTGTAATACTCATATGTTCCAGCTAACAATTGCATGTTTGTATTGACAAAAATACTTGAAGCCATTACTGCTGAGCAATTACAATGGCATCTGGACAAATACAATTTATGAACCAGATCTGGCTTTTAAGCAATGCTTAGTACTGAGACACTACTTGTTACACTTCTTTGTAATCTGTGACTGATTTTAGAATAAGAGAAACAGGATATTTTGAAATGTTAATACAATTACACTTATCAGTCTCGTTTGATTTAATTGATCATGATCTGCTTGTAAACTAAACAATATTGGAATTTCAGGCCCTCACAGTTCCATTGTGGTGATGTTTTACCGGACCTCTGGCATCTGGGTTATCAGATCCCCAGAGGGCTCAACTTTGCCCCCCCCCCCCCCAATTTTATTCAATGTCTTTTAAATTCTTGTAAGAAACTATTGTAACCAAGTGGTTAAAGGAAAGAGAAGGGGAAGGGAAAAGAGGGAAAAAATACTTTATAGTCTATGGGAAAATCAAAAATAAAATGGGGTTGTACTTGTGCTGGCGAACATTCCGCCGGTCAGCAAGGTAACTTGGAATGGGAAGCTAAGGAGGGGTTGTCTAGGAAACGGGAGCTTGTGACAGTTGAGTGGTGCTCATGGCTTTGAAGAAGAAGGTGTGTTGTGAGTGAGCTCTGAGAGAGAATTGAGGATTTGAAGTCATTTGTAAGGGGAAGTAGTATGGCTAAGGTAAAGTGTGGGAATGAGAAAAAGAGAAAGGAGGGTAATAGGGAAAGTGTGTACAGAAAGTCTGCCTGGTGTAAAGTGCTGTTGGATGATTGGTAAAGGGTAAAAGGAAAGGGATTGTTAGTGAAAAGGGGAGGGCTACAGATAAAGGGTGAATGGAAGAAAAAAACCCAGTCTTAGGTGCAAAGGAGGGAAAAAAGAGGTTGTGGGGGTTTTCTTCATATTAAAGATTGAAGAGAGAGAGAGAATCCTGAGCAGAGTGAGTGATAGCTAAGCACCGCAGCACCCAGAATAGGGAATTGCAGTACAGCTTAGGTGTTAGAAGGGAATATCTACTTAATTTTATTTGGATTAGAGAAGTTGGTCACAGTATTGCAACATTAATATCCCTTGAAGGTTGCTGGCAATTTTCAGGGAGAGAGGGTCTTGCTTCCAATTATTTTAGTTTTAAGAGAGAGGTGTAGGGAGAAGAACGGAAGAAGAAGAGAAAATACCTCGATGATCCGAGCCCCAACGCAAGAGAGTGTTGCAACTTTCAACCTCAAACCAACAGCTAAGTGACAGAAATCCCTAAAGGAGTAATTCTGGGGAAATAGAGAAAAAAGAGAAAAACAATATACTTACCTTGACAGCTTGAGTGAAGGGAGCAGTAATTTGAAAGAGAAAGAAATAGACACAAAGCATCAAATTCTTGCACTTGGCAATTATAAAGTAGTTAAGTTTTGACATCTGATCTTTAGATATGACATGAAATACTTATCTGATAATTATCTGTGTTAACTGAAGCCATTCCGTCCTGTTAAGAAATCAATAGAACTAGAGTTAATTTAGTTAAATGTTCGTTTAGGGTAAAGAAAAACATTGCGCACTGTAAAAGTAGATGTTGTTAAAATTCTCGACAATAACATTTTCCTTGATTGCTGATTTCTTAAATAAACCAAACTTTGTATTATAAGATCGAATTTGACTCTTTCTGATCAGCATAATCCTGTATTTAGTTTCTTTTCCTCCCAGCCCTGATTCAGGGACAGGACAAGGTTAGTTTATTGTGACTTGTTTTCCCCTGCTCCGGAGCTTGATGATCACTCTCCTGGCACGACTACAGAGAGAGGAGGGTTGTCATCACTTACTTACTAAAGAAACATCTCTTCAGAGCGGGGGAAAGGGCAACACTATCTGGTTTGGACATCTGTTGCTTTTCATATGTGGACAATTTTTTGGTATAAATTTCATTTCAAGATATGTTAGCTTTCACTTATGCACTATTAGACATTACTATCTATCTATATCTATCCTATATACAGAGGTAGATATAAATATAGATAATATGATGAAAAAAGCACAGGTAGAAAGGAGAAAAAACAAAGAAAGAAATCTAATTCTGGGGAGGTTCTTCTGAGAGAACAGACATTGATTAAGAGCAGAGCTTCAATTGGACAACATGACCCTGGGGTAATGGATCCACCTGCCCCATGGGGGGGGGGGGGGGGGGGAGAGGAAGAATCACTTACCCAAGAGGATAGGGAAGAAAATTACCAGTTACCTTAACCCACATCAGTTTACCTCCCCCTAGCAAAAGGGCAATGCTATATTTCACCCATTCACTCTAAGCTAATGGTGAGTGCTGAGAACATGGGGGAACCTAAATCCATGGAGGTAGAAATTAATGAAAGTTAAATAGGAAATGTAGGTGTTGGAGGACTGGCAGACTCAGACTAGCTTATAAAGAAAAGAAATCCACTAAAGCTCTGGTGACTCAACTGCATATGAACATTTGCATATTGGCAAAGATGCTTCCAAGACTAGGAAAGAAGCTTTCGATTGATTCTAAGAGCTTCATGATCTTTGTTAAAAGAATATATTATTAAGATACGATGGTAGACATTAACATTTAGAAGATACAGTAACTGATACTATACTCAAGTTTTTCACCTTAATAAGTAGCTACAACAAGGACTTGCAACTTGAACTGCTTGGATTCCCTTTAGAAGGAAGGAAGCAATCTAGTTAGCTTTCTAGTTATCATGCCCACTTGGACATCTGTTGTTAATGAAGATCCAAGTAGGTATGTTCGCTAAAACGGTTGTTGGATATCTTTGCTTATTATGTCAAATGAAACCTTTTTTTTTTTATCTGAACCTAATTTTTGATGTGTTGCGAGGCGAAATTTGGGTTACTTTCTGATTATTATAATTTATCTTATCTTGGTCTAAGCCAATAAATGTTACTCACTAACAGGTATTATAGAGCACTGCAGCTACATTTAATTTTTTTTGGGGGGGAGTGATCAAATTTAGGAACATGTAACTTCTTTTTTAGCATGTCGCCACTGGTTCTTTATTTGTTCCTATTATATTCAAAATTGTATGCTTAGTTTTCAGAATATTCCATGGGCTAGCTCTTGTCTATCTGTGTGTTTTTTTTACTGGAGTTGAAACTGGTTGCACGATCTACTAGACAGGTGGTCAGTGGCGTAGCTAGGGTAGTTGACACCCGGGGCCGATCATTTTTTAACACCCCACCCCCCCAAATCCAGTACTAGGCATACCGAGAATACAAAACACTCAGGACCTATAGCGCAATTCTACCATACCATTCATTTCTACAAGTCACACAAGCATCTTAAATGCTACAGTGAGCACTAGAACATCAATTCACCTATTGTAAAACGAAAACAGACAGATTAGTACAGATCGTCGATCCTGCACAGTCAATGCCAACCGAAAGCCATGTCTTTTTCACAAACACAGATACACCCTAATCCACTATAGAATAAGTAATCATAAACTTTCTATTTAGACAAAAATTAAACTGAACCCCCGATACCAGACTCTGCATACAATGCAACACCACAGAAACAGAAAATGTCCCCTAGTACTGTGCAAAATATAAAGACAGTGGATGTAAATTTGAAAAAACTAACAAATCCGATCACCACTTTACAAATTAACAAATAGAAATAAAACAAATATAGAAAATAAAATACCATTTTATTGGACTAATACATTTAGCTTTCAGAGGCCAAAACCTCCTTCCTCAGGTCAATACAGTATAGTGCTGTTATAGTATCCTATCCTGACCTGAGGAAGGGGGTTTTGTTCTCTGAATGTTAAGTCAAAATGTATTAAAAATTAGTCCAATAAAATGATTACCTTATTTATATGTTCTATTTATAAACATTTATTAACACATAAACACAGATAAAATACTATACCCTAAAGCAAAAAAATAAAAAAAATATATTTTATTTACAGTTTGTTGTCTCTGGTTTCTGCTTTCCTCATCTTCTTTTCACTGTCTTCCTTCCATCCAGCATCTGTCTTTGCTCTTTCTCTGAAATCCATTGTCTGCCCTCTCTCTCTGCCCCTTCCATCCACCATCTGCCCTTTCTCTCTCTCCCTTCCACCCACCATCTGCCCTTTCTCTCTGCCCCTTTGATCCGTCTGCCCTCCCTCTCCCATCCATCCAGGGTCTGCCCTCCCTCACGCTCCCCCCCCTCCTTCCATCTGGGGTCTGTCCCCTCTCTCTGCCCCCTCTTTTCAGCCCCCTCTTTCCACCTGCACCTAGCTCCAGTTCCAGCCCACATCTCCCACCTGCCACCCTTTTCAGCCCCACTATCCCACCAGTCCCCAGCCCTTTTCCCCCATCAGTCCTGGGCTTCAGCCCCCAGCCACTTCTCCCTGTCCCCTTTTCAGCCCTAGTTTCGACCCCAGCCCTTTTCTCTCACCAGTCCCGAGCTTCAGCCCCAGCCAGTTCTCCCTGTCCCCTTTAAATCCCCCAGTCCCCACAGTTTCAGCCCATGCCCCTTTTCAGCCCCCAGTTCCAGACCCCTTCTCCCATGAGCACTTCCCTCCCCAGTCCCCTTATCCCCTTATCCCCTCTGAGCACCCCCACCCCTCCCCAATCCCCATTCTCCCCTCTGAGCACCCCCAACCTCCCCAATCCCCTTCTCACCTCTTAGCATCCCTCCTCTGAACTCTCCCACCCCTCCCCAACCCCCTCCTCACCTCTGAGTACCCTTCTGAGCTCCCCCACCCTCCCCAATCCCCTCTGAGCACCCCACCCCCACCCTCCCCAATCCCCTTCTCACCTCTGAACACCCCTCCCCAATCCCCTTCTCCCCTCTGAGTACCCTTCTGAGCTTTCCCACCCTCCCCAATCCCCTCTGAGCACCCCCACCCCTCCCCAATCCCCATTCTCCCCTCTGAGCACCCCCACCCTCTCCAATCCCCTTCTCCCCTCTGAGCACCCCTCCTCTGAACTCCCCCACCCCCTCTCCAATCCCCTTCTCCCCTCTGAGCTCCCCCTGACCCAGTCCCGTCCCCCCTCCATTGAGAGCCACAGAGCCCTCTTCTCCTGCCACTGCCTGCCTTTTTCTTTTTTTTTTTTAAATCCGTGCAGCCACGCAGGCAGCGCTTGGCGTCTGCCCTGTGTGTGCTGTGAAAGAAGTAAATTGCCAGCGCTGGCTTCTGGCTTTCCCTCGATGTCCCGCCCTCTAGGAAATAGGAAGTTACCTCACAAGAGGGCGGGACATCGAGGGAAGGCCCGAAGCTAGCGCTGGCGATTTACTTCTTTCACAACACATGCAGGGCAGATGCGAAGCGCTGCCTGCGTGGCTGCACGGATTTAAAAAAAAAGAAAAAGGCAGGCGGTGGCAGGAGAAGCGACGCAACGGAGCACCCCCCCCCCACCCGCGGACACCCGGGGTGGACCGCCCCCACCGCCCCACCCTTGCTACGCCACTGCAGGTGGTAGTCAGGAACCTTCAGTTTCCTTCTTCTAAAAACATTTACCAAAAGGAAAGCTTTATTAAGTTTATCACATATATGGGATCTTTCCATTGGAATGCATTACCTTAATTCATGTGGAGGGGCATTTTTGAAAGGACACTTAAGGACGTCCAAATCAGAATATCACAAATGGACATCCATCTCACATGTATTTTCAAAACAGTTTGCAACCTGTTCAAAAATATGTGATATGGATGTCCACGCGCTGGAAACATACAGCATGGACATCCATTTTACAAACTGAAAAGTCCAAACTATAACCGGAGGAGAACAAGATTCATGGACATCTGTGTGGAAGCATACAAATACCCATCGTATAAAATGGCCACACAGACATCCATGCAGAGTAGTGTGGTTGCCTAATGGATATTTTATTTTTGTTGCATTTGTACCCTGCACTTTTCCCACTCATGGCAGGCTCTATGCGGCAGGCAATGGAGAGTTAAGTGACTTGCCCAGAGTCACAAGGAGCTGCCTGTGCCGGGAATTGAACTCAGTTCCTCAGTTCTCCAGGACCAAAGTCCACCACCCTAACCACTAGGCCACCCCTCCACTCAGTGGGCTGAGAATTAGGGGACCCAAGTTCAAATCCCACTTCAGCTGTTTAATATATATATATATTTTAATTGGGAGCCCTCCAGAAACAGAAAAATACCTACAGTACCTGAATGTACACCACTTCAATAGCCTTCAGACATATAGGTGTATATATTTAGATACAATACGTTTTTTTCCCTGAAGTTTTGAACCTGGGTTCCTTGGTTTACATTCTACTGCACTAAGCACTAGGCTACTCCTCAGACTTGCTCCCTGTTCTATTAAGAATGCCTATAATACCTGAAGCTGTCATAATTCCTGGTATCTCCTTTTTCTAGTTTCATTTTCAGGGGAGAGTGAGAGGGACAGCAACAACTAGGGGATTAAGGAGGTATCATGCCTTAATCCCTTCAGTGGACAGCTGCTAAATAAGGACATCCTCCTTTAAAGACATGGACATTTCTTCCCTTTGGTAATCCCTGTTGGATATCCAGAATTCAAGCCCTCCCTAGTACCACCACAACATGCCTTGCCTTTGCAAAACAAGGATTTGGACATTTCAAGCGTATGGACAACCATGTTGGTCTTTTGAGACATCCGTATGCTTTGAAAATGAGAACCATAGTCAGTTTCACAAACAAATAAAGTCAAACATTTAGAGTGAATTGAGGATGAGTTTATAATTTGTTTTAGTTCCTTTAACTCATTGGGCCTGATATTCAGACTGCGGGAGTTAGCCGGGCTGACTCTCGCTGTTGGGGCTGAGCCCAGATATTCAATAGCGGGCTGCTTCCAGTGACCAGCATTGAATATCTAGTTTATTTTTGGCCAGTTTAAACTTAAACAGCTAAGTCAATATTTAGCACTGGCCGGTTAAGTTGAAGCCGGCCAAAGATAGGTCTGCTATTTCGGTGGCCAAATTTGGTTGCCAAACTTAGGGGCCCTTTTACTAAGCTGCATAGGCGCCTACATGCACCCGATATGTGCCAATTCAGAACTACCACCCGGCTACCGTGTGGCCTGGGCAGTAATTTCATTTTTTACGTACGTTCAGTACTAACGCCAGAAAAGTTCGGGTGCACAGCGCTAACCAGGCGGTAATCAGCAGTGTTTGCACGCTGACGATTACTGCCCAGTTAACACGTGAGACCTTACCGCTAAGTCAATGGGCTGGTGGTAAGGTCTCAGGCACGAAATGGACGCGCACCAATTTTTATTTTGCCGCATGTCCATTTTCGGCCCCTCAAAAAAAGCCTTTTCTGCAGTTGTGCTGAAAAATGGACCTGTGCGTGTCCAATTCGCACATCTAAACCAGCACAGGCCATTTTTCAGCACACCTTAATAAAAGGGCCCTTTAGCTGGCACTGTGCTGAATTTTAGTGGATAGCTGGCTATATTGTGTGATATAGCTGGCAATCTGCTAAGCACTGATTGCAAATATTCAGCAGAAGATAATTGGCTATCTCCCACTGAATATTCACGGATAGCCAGTTAAGTGCTATTTAACTGTCCAGGACCTGTTTCTGGCTGGTTAAATAGTGCTGAAAATCAGGCAGATTTTGTATAAATGTGATTTTGTATAGAATATGACTAAGGGGTAGGTTTATTATTTATATGTTGTATTAGTGTGACTTAGTATGGATTTTATTGTATAATTTGCATTTCTGAGTTAGATGACAAAGTACGTATTGTTATGTTTCTTTTATCTTTATACTCCACCTTGAACTAATTACATTTCACTGGAATACAAGTAACTGAATTAAATTAAATTCTGGATATCAAGGGATTTCTGTACTGCTTTTCTGTTAATTTTGGAAGTTTTTGCTTAGGGTAGCAAATATCAGGAGATGGCTAGCAACTAAGTAGCTATACACTGTTAAAGCACATGCTTTATGCTTAATTTTTTATAAGAAATTACATGGGTTAGTTTCACTTTGAAAATCAGAGAGTATAAGACGTATCTATATAAGTCTTCAAAGGGCATACATTCAGGCACCCGAGCAACGAAAAAAGTGCACAGATTTCTGAAAAAGAAATGTGCCTGTGCTGTTTAACTCCCTGGCCAAAAATAATCCCTCAGTATATCTCTTTTCAACTTGTTTAAAAGTATGAAATTCAAGGAAGACTACACGTATTTCAGCAGAGTGGACATGTACAATTTTCAGACATACTGATTTAGGGGACCTTTTACTAAACTGTGGCAAAAGGTGGCTTTACAGGGGCATAATCGAAAGAGAAGGACGCCCATATTTTGACATAAATCGGGAGATGGGCATCCTTCTCTCAAGGTCGCCCAAATCGGCATAATCGAAAGCCGATTTTGGGCGTCCTCAACTGCTTTCCGTTGCGCGGACGACCAAAGTTCACGGGGGTATGTCGGCAGTGTACCGAAGGAAGGATGGGGGCATGATTAAGAGATGGGCGTCCTGGGCCGATAATGGAAAAAAGAAGGGCGTCCCTGACGAGAATTTGGCCGACGTTACTTGGTCCAATTTTTTTTCACAAGTGAGCCTTGAAAAGGTGCCCGAACTGACCAGATGACCACCAGAGGAAATTGGGGATCACCTCCCCTTACTCCCCCAGTGGTCACCAACCCCCTCCCACCCAAAAGAAAAATTAAAAAACATTTTTTGCCTGCCTCTATGCCAGCCTCAAATGTCATACCCAGCTCCATCATAGCAGTATGCAGGTCCCTGGAGCAGTTTTTAGTGGGTACTGCAGTGCACTTCAGGCAGGCGGACCCAGGCCCATCCCCCCTACCTGTTACACTTGTGGTAGTAAATGGGAGCCCTCCAAAACCCACCCGAAACCCACTGTACCACATCTAGGTACCCCCCTTTACCCTTTAAGGGCTATGGTAGTGTTGTACAGTTGTGGGTAGTGGGTTTTGGGGGGGGGGGTTGGGGGGTTCAGCACCCAAAATAAGGGAGCTATGCACCATGGGAGCAATTTATGAAGTCCACTGCCCCTCTAGGGCATGTGAGGGGACCAGTGCACTGGTCCTGGCATGTGAGGGGGACCAGTACACTATGAATGCTGGCTCCTCCCATGACCAGAGGGCTTGGATTTGGTCGTTTTTGAGATGGGCGTCCTTGGTTTCCATTATGGCCGAAAACCGGGGACGACCATCTCTAAGGTCGACCATCTCAACATTTAGGTCGACCATTTCTTAGGACGACCTAAATGTTGAGATTTGGGCATCCCTGACCATATTATCGAAAAAAAAGATGGACATCTTGTTTCAATAATACGGGATGCGCCGCCCCTTTGCGGGGACATCCAAAATGCCCCTCTTAGTGTACTCTTTTGTGGGTCTTTTTCGTGCGCTAAGGTCACTTTTTGCCAAAGCCAGAAAATGGTCAATTTTCCATTTTCTGATTTAATGGCCATATGGCAATGCTGCCGTTAGCATGTGCTATTTACAAAAATTAGCACATGAGCCCTTATTGCCACCTATTTTGCAGACAGTATCCATCTGACATTCACCATTATTTAACCAGCCCGAATTGCTGCTGAACGGTTAAATAGCGTTTAATCGGCTATCTTCTGATATTCAGCAGGAGATAATTGGCTATTCCCTGCTGAATATCCTCAGTTTGCAGCTAGCAGATAGACATTCTTACTTGGGCAAATTTGCACAAAAGAAAGGTTAACAGAAACCTAAATAAATGGTACCATTTTACTTGACTAACGTTTAAGGTATTTGAGTGCATAATGACTATGAATAAATCAGCGGTCTTAATGTGAGTGCTACCTGAAAATTGGATGGTGGTGAATGTAGCTCCAACTGGTAAGCCTAAATTCAGTACCGGGGAAAATAGTGGGAACTATTATAAAGAATAAAATTATAGAACACGTGGAGGGGCATTTTCAATCGGGGACACCCATCTTTAAGGGCGCCCATCTTTGAGGACTGCGCCACGAAGGGGCGGGGCCAACCATATTTTCGAAAAGAGATGGGCATCCATCTTTTGTTTCGATAATACAGTTGGGGGCGCCCAAATCTCGACCTAAATGCTGAGATCGCCGGATTTAGAGATGGGCGCCCTCGGTTTTCCCACATAATGGAAACCGATGGCGCCCATCTCAAAAACGAATAAATCTAAGGCATTTGGTCGTAGGAGGGGCCAGGATTCGTAGTGCACTAGTCCTCCTCACGTGCCAGAACACCAACCGGGCACCCTAGGGGGCACTACAGTGGACTTCGCAAATTGCTCCCAGATATCCTTACCTTGGGTGCTGAGCCCCCCAAAACCCATTACCCACAACTATACACCACTACCATAGCCCTAAGGGGTGAAGGGGGGCACCTCCATGTGGGTACAGTGG
This sequence comes from Microcaecilia unicolor, assembly GCF_901765095.1. NCBI lineage: Eukaryota > Metazoa > Chordata > Amphibia > Gymnophiona > Siphonopidae > Microcaecilia > Microcaecilia unicolor. The sequence continues at coordinate 69,753,833 of NC_044037.1, read as the reverse complement.
GTTTCGGGTGGGTTTTGGAGGGCTCCCATTTTCCACCACAAGTGGAACAGGTGGGGGGGATGGACCTGGGTCCGCCTGCCTGACACGCCCCTGGGAACTTCGGCCATCCCAGCAATGGAAAGCAGTTGGGGACGCCCAAAACTGGCTTTCGATTATGCCAATTCTGGCGCCCTTCTCATTCGAAAATGAGCTGGACAGACAAGCGTGGTTTAACCGGACAGACAACATGGTTTCAGCCATGGGAAGTCTTGCCTTATCAATTTTCTTTGTTTGTTTGAAGGCATGAATAAACATCTGGATAAAGGTGAGTCAGATGATGTAGTATATCTAGATTTTCAGAAAGCTTTTGACAAAGTTCCTCATGAGAGACTCCTGAGAAAATTAAAAAGTCATGGGATAAGAGGCAATGTCCTTCTCTGGATTAGGAATTGGTAAAAATGCATATGGATTGTGAAAAATTGCAGGAAGACCTTAGGAAACTGGAAGACTGGTCTGTGTCGGGTCTTTGAATAAAGAACCACTGCTTATTCCAGTCTTGATGGCACCTTTGTGCTGTCTTTTTCACATTCTCTAATATACTGTAATCTAGGCTCCACTTCTTTTGCCAACAAATGTATTATTTTCTCTGTATTGGGATCTACATCTATTTGTGAAATTATTGATGGGAAAAAGTCAATCTCATCCCTTCTCTCTCTGATGGCTTTATTTTGCTTCAGTTACAGGCAGAAATTAAATCTGTGTAATTGCAGAACATGTTAAGCTCTTACATTATATGATAAATAGCAACTGATTTCTCAAACAGTATAGCTTTCAGTTTGCTTATAGTTTTTTTTCCTTTCATCCCTACAGTGCATTCTTAGCCTTTTTATTTTCACATCTAGGCCCTTTGAAGATTTAATCCTATAACGCTACCTAATTTCCACATGTAGCCATGATTTGGAATACTGCTTAGAGTCCCAAAGGAAATCAATCGAATATGCCAGTATGTCTATTCTCTAGAACTCACAAGGGAATAATGTTACAGTGGCAAACAACAAAAGAGTCATTTCTTGCAAGTGACGCCCCTCCTAACTTGATTGCTTTTTAAATGCCCTGATTGTGAGAAATTGTAAAGATTCATTTCCAGTTACTGAGTGACTCACATGGGAAATCAAGGTACTCCAAGCCACAGGATAATGCTAAGTGGTGTACTTTATTTAAGGAATGGAATAGCAGAATACCACAGGACAGCTTCTGTTTTACAAAATTCCCAATCAGCTTAAAAGACCCCCCCCCCCCCGATATTCAGCGTTATTTAACTGGTCAGAACGGCTGCTGATGGGTTAAACAGCATCTAACCGGCTATCCCCCGCTGATACTCAATGGGAGATAACCAACTCTCCCCCACTCAATATCCCCAGTTAGCGGCTAGTGGATAGCCGGTTATATCACGCAATATAACAAGCTATCTGCCAATTTGTAAAGTCAGTTTAGCAGCCATATTTGATCATATGAAAATGTAGCAATCTTTGGCTAGTTTCAAGATAACAAGCTAAGTCTGAATATCGACATAGGCAGTTATCTTGAAACTGAACAAAAATAAACTGGATATTCACTAGAAATGGCCTGGTTTCTGGGCTCAGCGCTGACCGCGGGCGTTAGTTGGTCTAACTCCCATGGTGTGAAAATGGGCCTCCAAGAGCCTAATATATGAGGGATTTATGCTCCTAACTTTGGGGCCCTTTTCCAGAGTGTCAGTAAGCCCAACGCGGGCTCGGTCTTCTGGTACTATCGCCGGCCCAAAGCGGCCGCCAGTGGTAGTTCTGCCCCGAGCACATGCCTTTTCTGGGGAAAAAGAAAATCTTCAGAAATGGCTTGTGCAGCGATAACCCGCGTGCTGCTTGGTTACTGCTGGGTTAGCGCAGGCGCCTTATTACCACCTCAATGGGTGGTGGTAAGGGCTTCCCACCACATGGCTATGCAGTAAGAGTTCTCTTATCACATGGCCATGTGTGTCTGGGGGCTTTTTTACCCACTGAACTAAAAAGGGCCCTGGCGTGTGGGAAAAACGGCGTAGCTACTTGGGACCAAGGGGGGCTTGGGCCCTCCTGCCGATGACCCTTTCGACCCCCCTCCCGCCGCCAACCCTTCCCCGCTGTTGCCGTAGGCTACCTGTGCTGGCTCTGTTTCTGTGAGTTTGATGTCCTGCACATACAACGTGCAGGACATCAGAAACAGAACGAAGCCTTCGCAGGAAGAAGAGGACCTCCTCGGCTGGCGGGGATTGGGGTCCCCTGTCAGCAAAGGTAGCCCACGGCGATGGCGGGGGAGGGTTGGTGGTGGGAGGGGGTCAAGAGGGTTGGCGGCAGGGGGTCGTCAAAGTTGGCGGCGGGGGGGTCGATAATGGCTGGGGGGCAGCAATGGCGGGGGGGGTCAGCGGCGGCAGGGGAGGGCGGTTGATAATGGCTGAGGGGGTCAGCAGCACCAGGGGGGCTAAATGTGCCCCCTCACCTCAGGCTTTGGACCCCCTCCTGCCGAAGTCTGGCTACGCCCCTGGCGCAGGGCCCTTTTTTTCCGCAGCTCGGTGAAAGATCTCATTGTGAATTAGGCTCCTGAATTGTCTTCTTTGAAAATGTAACAGGGTTGTGTGCCTAAATTTATGCTCCTACTTTTGCTAGCCATTTGGGAGTCTACAAAGTGGATGGTAACCGGTGTGGATTTAGAGCATTTGAGGGAAGAGACCTAGTTCTTGTCAGATATCTTTAGGAAAGGTACATTCTCTGAGATATATTGCATTATCACATCTGTTATCAGTGTGCAATGAAACTGCTCTCTCTCTCTTCCTCTCTCTCTCTCTCTCTCTCTCTTTCTGCAAATGTGAGTTGGTAGGTAAATAGAACTGTATGGCAATAGAAACAGAGTAGTCTGCGTTGGTGGTCAATGAATATGTATTGGTGTACTATGTTCTTTTTCTGACAAAAGTGACTCGAGTGTGTTCACTGATTCTACTTTGCGCACCCTATAACACTATAAAGCCTTGGTCCCTGCAGAAAGGAAGATGGTGCCAGGAAAAGCTGTGGTAGATAATACTAGTAGCAGTGGTGAAGACATGGACAGTGATATGATTAACAGTAGCAGTGTCATGGCAAAGGTAAAACTTGGTATTTTTAATATGCAGATATCAGAAGTTAGACATGCAGGGTTCACAGAAAAGTAGGGAATGTGTCCGCTTTCCTCTATCCCTACTAATATTATGGTGGTTTTGCTCATCAAAACTATGGAAAGCTTGGTGAACTCTCAGCTTGCTGATTATTTGGACAAATTTTCGATTCTTCATGCCTCCCAGTCTGGTTTCCGTCATCACCACAGTACTGAGACAGTACTAGTTACCCTCCTGTCCACCTTTCGGAAAGAGCTGTCTTTTGGTAAAAACATCTTAGTTCTTCAGTTTGATATATTGAGCATGTTCGACATGGTGGACCACAACATCCTCCTCATGTTACTAGCTGAAAATGGTGTTGGAAGTACCGTCTTGGATTGGTTCCAGGAATTTCTGTCTTGCCGATCCTATTGGGTAAAAGTCCAGTCCACTATCTCACCTTCCTGGACACCTCGTTGTGGGGTTCCTCAAGGCTCACCCCTTTCGCCTACCCTGTTCAATATCATGCTGATGCCTCTAGCAATGGCCCTTCACAACCGTGGCCTGAATCCCTATATCTATGCTGACGATGTGACTATCTACATCCCCTTTCGGTATTCCATAGCTGAAATCTAAGCGGAAATTCAGGACAGTCTCTCCATTATGGTCAATTGGGCTAACACATTCAAATTTAAACTTAATCAGGAAAAAACACAGTGCTTCATCCTATCATCCCAGTTCAAAGGTCTATACCGGCCACGGTTACTACGCAGCACTTCTCCATTCCTGTCGCTGCAAGCTTGAAACTCCTTGGGGTCATTCTGGATCCCCACTTGTCTCTTGACCTTCAAGTCTCGTCCATTATGAAGCACATGTTCCTGTCCATGAGGTCCCTCCGGCATATCAAGCATTACCTACCATTTGCCCTATTCATTTCCCTTATTCGTTCCCTTGTCTTGAGCCATTTCGACTACTGCAATGGAATTTACATCGGTTGTAAGGAACATGCCCTTAAGAAGCTCCAGACAGCGCGGAACATGGCGGCAAGGCTGCTATTTGGCAAATCTCGATTTGAGTCTTCAACGCTCCTTCATGAGAAGCTCCACTGGCTCCCGATCTAAGAGCGGATTGAATTCAAAGTCTGTGCCCTTGCACACAAGATTATATACGGGGATGCTCCAGCCTACATGTTTAGCCTTGGCATCTTGTCAACTGGCTTTGGGGTCAGATAGAGGAATCCGCCTTTGTTTTCGGGCAGTACGAGTCAGACTATCTGATACTTTGGTCTTTGTTTCATAGGGGAGAGTTTATTAGTTTATTATTAGTTTATTAGTTGTTTATTAGTTGTTTTAAAAGTTTGTAATAAAACAATGGCTAAGAGAACATTACACGTTATATTTTGTCCACTGTTTGGCTATTCTGTAATAAATCATTACTTTATTGGGCTTTTCCGTTTAGCCAACTTCTTGCTAATGAATAGTGTCCCAGAGCAGATCTTCAAGAATATGCTGATTTAGAGAAATTGAAGATTGACGTATAGAAACTGCAGAAGATCTAGAAAAGCCAGTAAGTAGCATGGTATTCAATGAATAACTTCAGGAAGAAAGTACAGCCATGGAGGTAATGACTGATACCTCCAGGTCCAAGATCATCCCATAAGTAAGAACAGGTAGAAGAGTGTGAGAGATGACCCTGGTCTATCAGCTTCTCATTCACCCTGAACTCCATCATCTGCCCCAGCAGTAGCACTCAAGGATCTAGAGAAGTGATTCTGCCAAAAAACAAAGTTGTAATGACTAGTGCTATGGAAGATACGTATTTTGCAGAATGTTTCACTGTTAGAAGGCGTTTGGTAGAGGAAGGATAGTATACATAAGTATATAAGCTTCACCCTACTGGGACAGACCAATGGTCCATCAAGCCCAGTGCCATTTCCAACATAAACCAATTCAAGTCACAAGTTCCTGGCAATCCCTAAAAAGCAAAATAGGTTTTATGCTGCTCATCCTAGAAATAAGTAATCAGTATTTTCCAAGTCCACCTTATAATGGTTTATGCACTTTTCTTTTAGGAATGTGTAAAAACCTTTTTAAAACCCTGCTATAATAACAGCTTTTGCCGCTTTCCTTTCATCTTTCAAATAATGCCATGAAATGTCATGTACAAAAGCAACATTCTACAGATCCTAGTAACATGTCATCATCAGCAAGCCATATATCAACACAAAATACAGAAAGGTAAATCTCCACGCAAAAGTAAACCTAGCATAACAGTAGAGTACAAACTAATTGTATGTAGTCAAAAGACTAATGAAACATGTACTGACATAAACCCAATAATATTAACAAGAAAGGTAAATTGCAGTCTAGTTTATTAACCTACCCTAATGCTATGGGACCACAAACTATAAACTGAATGACAATGCTAACTTCAAATAGTTTGAACTTTGTGTCTCATTCACGTGAACGAAACAAATATTGTTTAAATAACAATGACCTCAAATCTCCCAACAGGAAATAATACATTAAGTATTGCAAAAACCACTATCAAGCATGGGAGTAAGTTAATATCATAGGTCTGTTTTAAAAGAAAGCAAGAGGGAAAAAAAATCAGCATCAAAAACTCCCAATCCAAGGAGAAAATCTACTGATTCCAAAAAAGCTCTTCTTTCAAGTACATAGACCAAGGTGAATGAACAGACAAAAAATAGTAAATTATTGGCAAATCCACAATCCAAAAATTAATATTAATGGTACTTTAAACTAGAACAAAGCAAGTAAGCTTACTGCATTCGTTGTCCATTACAAAAAATCAAAAGAGCATGACCAGCAAAAACGTTATCAAGTTCACTTAGCTGGAACAACCGTCCCTACATCCATCGATGTAGCTCAAACCAAGCCTCTATATGCAATACTGAACGGTGCACTGCTAGTTCCACTTAATGTTTTTCTTCAAAAAGATTGCCTTGTTTCACTTCTCTAAATGCTGCTTCAGGAAGAATATCAAAATATCAATAGACTTCACACAACCTTAATTGGCTTAAAGATGACGCCAGGAAATAGAAAGATACCAAGGATTTAAATGGCCAATTCTGTTCAAATGACCAATCCCGTTCAATGGACAGCACCATCTTACAGAAGAGGGGACCTGCTACTAGTAAAAACACAGAACAGGTCTAAATATGAAGCAAGTAGAACTACCAGGAAAAAAGTAAAAATAAGTGTTCCATTCCATATTCCTATTAAGTCCCTGCAGTTCAACTGTGTTCAATTTGAATATCCATTGTTGCTCCTTGTGCCACAAAACCTTTTTAACATCCCCCCTCTCTTACCCAAACAAACGTCATCAATGATAATACATCTCATTGGACCCTGGGCCTCGGAGATGTTAACAATCAATTGTCTGTGATGGAAGAGGTTATACAAGAACATGTGGGGAAAATTAGTGATTTGACAATACAGGAGGTACAGGTATAGGTCATGCAGGATTGTACTGCTTGTCATCATAAATTGAAGCACTTGGAAAACTGTTCGAGATGCTGCAATACTAGAGTCCTCAAATTTCTTTGCATTTCATCTATTGCTCCTAGGGGGTTATTTAAGAAATATCTGACTGAAATTTTAAAGTTCCCTCCACATGCTGTTCCACCATTTAATGAAGTTTCTTTTTTTCCATAGAAGTAGGTGGTTAAGGAGCCATTAATGAACTAAGGAGTCCTTTTACCAAGCTGTGGTAAAAAGGGCTCTGTGCTGAGGCCCTTTTTACCACAGCGGGTAAATAAGGCTGAAAATAGCCATGGCCATGTGGTAAGATTGCTCTTACTGTGTGGCCATGTGAGAGAGAGCACCCATAGGAATATAATGGGTGTCTCAGCATTTACCACCAGCTGATTTTTATAGTGAGCTAAAACCGCTAGCACGGCTTTGTAAAAGACTCCCTTAATACCTTAGGTAAATACTTAGATTTAACAATAGAAATAATATCAGCTGATTTCCAAATGCAAAATTTCCCCGCAAGTATTTTCTAAGCAATATCTCAGAGGAAAGTAGCAACGCTACAGGAAAATTTAAAAACCTCAAATTATTGGCATGAAAACAATTTTCAAACATTTCCAATTGTGATGCATTACCAAGCTATCCTTCACCACCAAAGCATTCAAAACTTGAAAAGTTTTCACCTGGTTCTACATCACTTTCGTGGCAGCTTTTAACTTTGTGATTCTACAAATTATCCTCAGGAGACAATTGCAGAGGTAATTCAGAAGCTGAGCCAAAACTGACAGGCTGCAACTTAAGGAGTCCACTGTCCCCTGAGGATGTTATAAGATTAATTGACACCACTTCAGTCTTATCCTGCAACCTCACTGGTACAGTCCCAGACTGAACATTAAGATTAGCAGAAGGCTGAGGAAGGGTCCTAGAGTCAGGACTTAGAGACTTCGCTGGGAGAAACCCGTAACCTCCGATCACAGGGCAAATCCCTCCTCTCAGTACCCTTCTCCACCACTGCCAACTCCAGGCTCCGCCCTTTCTGCCTCGCCTCACCCTATGCCTGGAATAAACTCCCCAGGACCATACGCCAAGCACCCTCCCTATCCATCTTCAAATCCTTACTCAAAGCCCTCCTCTTCAATGTCGCTTTTGGAACCTAACCATTGTACCTCTACCCAGGTAATCTAGACTGTTCCAATTTTTGATTGTCTGCACTCCTTGTCCTTCTTGTCCTTTAGATTGTAAGCTCCTTTGAGCAGGGACTGTCTTTCTATGTTTTTTGTACAGTGCTGCGTAACCCTGGTAGCACTCTAGAAATGTTAAATAGTAGTAGTAGTAGTAGTAGAAACAGTTAATCTACTCAGAGATACAGCAGGCCTTACTAAATGTCTATCCATTAGGCCTTTTGTGGCTGGTGTAGATGCTGTATATTTTCTCATCATACCTCTTCGCTTGCCTATAAATATCAGGACAATGCCAAAGCATAATACCCTTTGAAATCCTTCAAAATGCTTCGAAGCAGCTTCAAAGGGGTGTGCCCTGTTGCTCATGCACCTTCAGACACGTGTCAATGGCCGCACACTGTGGCACGCTTTCCTGATATTCTGGGTGTGAGCTGCTGATGTCACACACTTCCCTCAATATGAAGCCTCTTCCCTGATAAGAGTTAGCACTTCCCACTCAAACTTGGGCTCACGTTGCTTCCAGCCTCCCTTTCCTTGATGATGGTGCCCTTGCTTGATATTCCAGGTGGAAGGGGTGGAGTCATGGATATCACACACTGCCCACAATGGGAGTCCTTTTCCCTGATAGATCCAGCACTTCCCACTCAATCCTGGGCTCACGTTGCTTCCAGCCTCTCTTGCCTTGATCATGGTGCCCTTGCCTGATATTCCGTTTGGAAGGGGTGGAGCCACTGATATCACACACTGCCCATGATGGGATGCCTCTTCCCTGATAGAGTCAGCACTTCCCACTCACTCCTGGGTGCACTTTGCTTCCAACGTCTCTCCTTGGGACCATGGATTTTATAAGATATGATCTAGGGGGGTCTTCATAAGGGTGGGTCTTGGGGGGAGGTTCAAGGCCTGGTGGTTTTTCCAGTGTGGAAGGGAGAATATTTCAGGGGTAGGGTTCATTACTTAGGGGCCTTTCAGTTTGGGGGTGTTATGGAGGGGAAACACTATTGGGGGCTTTGTTTGTGTTGGGGGGGGGGTGCTCTGCTCACAGCTATATTGTAGGGTGCCTACACATAGGGGCCAAGTCTATAGCAGGGTGCCTGCAATTAGGGTTTTAAAGATATGCCACCAAAACATTGGGCTGTGGCTTGGCAGCCCGATTCTCCTGGGCAGTAAAATAACTTCATTTTATCAACTATGAAACAGCCTGTGGTATGCACCTAGTGTTTCTACAAGCCATTTTATGGCATTTATGTAGTAATGAGCTGTTTTACATGCATTTGCATGATCTACATCTCATTACTAGGTAACACAGAGTAACTGAAGGCTGTTTTAAAAACACCCGTGTTAATGTATTTAATATGCGTTGAAGGGCAAATAACTCAGATTAGTGCCCTGACATGGCTTGATAGCTTCCTCCCATATCAGCATAGGCAGACACCTAGTCTGCTAGGTTGAAAAAGATAGGAGATCCATTTTGCCCAACTTTGTTTTGATTGTCTAATTAAAGCTTTCAAGATATGATAATCCAGGAGAAAAGAGAAAGCTTTTTGCTTCCAGAGCCAATTCTTTAGCCAAAATACAGTGATTGCCTTAGAACTGCTAAATTAACATTTTTCTCTACTGATTTGCTCTATCGTTTTCATTAAAAACTTGGCCAACTTACAACTGAATTGATTTTATGTGTTTTTGTCATACTTATCAGTGCTACCATGATTTTCTAATTCTTTTATTCCAAGCAAAAAATAATATGTCCCTTTCCTTCAAGGTAAGGATATATGTTACCAGTTTTAGAGGATGATCCTGATTTTGTTTGTAGTTTTGAAAAAAGATAATCTGTAAGATCCTTTGATATATTTTTACGGTATAATAAGTCTCCCATTATAAAGCTTTTCTCTAATGGGATATGATTACAAAATCACTATGAGTTGTTCTACCAATATGCATTAAATAAGTGAATGGAAAAAAATTCAGTTATATGGTAATTTTTCAGACTTTTCCCTGATGATTGGATATCTTTTCTGTTACTTCCTCACATTCAACATGATAAACATGTGTAAAAGCATTATTTTTGAAGTTTAATATATATTAACTCAATTTTGCATGCACCAAATTCGTTTCAGGTGCATTAATAAACCAAATGTGTACCAGATGCACATTCCTAGTAAATGATCAATATTGGTTGGTGTCTTGGGCCATTCATGTTGCCGTTGTTGCTGCTTTGTCCCTCTCTCAGGGCCAGATGCACTAAACCTAAGGAGCCAATAACAAGCCATTAACGAGCAAGTAGTAAACCCTGGCATGCACTAAAAGCCATTTTACGACGGTGGTAGCAGCTAATGAAAATGGAATGCTGATAAGCAAATTGTGTAGAAACCCTATTGTAATGAGATGCACTAAGTTTTTCCGATTGCCTTAACCCTGGAAACTCTAACGAGAGGGCTGTGCGGGATTGAAAACTGATAAAAAACCGCTATAAAAGTCATTCTGCCCCCCCCCCCCGCCGCAATAATAAAAACAAAAGTGCAGTTGAGGCCGGCCATCGAAAAAAGCCATCCGGTTTCTCCATCATTCACCTCCTCAATAATAAAAAACGTCTTTTTTGGCCGTGCTTCACTCATCTGAGAGACCTGGAAGTCTCTGAGCCAATCACAGCATTTTTTATTATTGAGGAGGTGAATGACGGTGAAAACGGATGGCTTTTTTCGATGGCCGGCCTCAACTGCACTTTTGTTTTTATTATTGTGGTGGGGGGGGGGGTGAGCGGCGCGGCGTCTTCGGGTGGCACAGGGAGACATATTTGGCATGCGCAGAGCAGCCAGCATAACGTTTTGTTGCTCTGCGCATGCTGGACCGGCCGATTCTCTGACTGCTTTAAGAAGGAATAGAGAATGCAAGTGAGCTACAATGAGTAGCTCATTTGCATTCCCTTTCCTTGATGCATAGCCGTTCCCTACCGATTCGTTATGGAATTCGGTACGGAACGGCTCTAACAACGACTTTAGTGCATCTTGGCCTCAGTGTCTTGGGGTCTTCATGCCACTGTATGGTCACTTTTCCTCCTCGTTATGCCATGAGGTGTTCTTTTACACAAGTAGCGCATGTGAAATTGGCCCTACCACCGGGGTAGCCTAGCATAACCCTAGTAGCGCTCTAGAAATGTTAAGTAGTAGTAGTAGCATGGGAGCCCGGTGGTAGTTCCGCAGTTAGTACGCACAGTTTCCCGTAGTAGAAAATAATTTTCTGTTTTCTACCACTGGTGGTGGAGGGGGGGCCACATTGCCGAGTGCTGCCCAATTACCATGGAGTTAGCGCATTAGCCCTTACTGCCTGCTAAATAGGTGGTGGTAAGGTCTCGGCCATTTACTGCCCCATTTTTTAAGGCCTTTTTCCCAGCATGGTAAAAAGTGGCCCAGTGCATGCCAATTTCAGATGCCCAAACTAGTTCTGGCCACTTTTTATTGTGGCTTAGCAAAAGGGCCTCTCAATGCCACTCTGCTCTAGTCTTTATCCATTGGAGCTATTGCCTCTGCTGTTGATGCCTGCTTGCAATTTTCATAAAATTTAGATGGAAAATATCAATATTAGAATAAACAATAGGAAGAAATACTTCTTCCCACCCCCACTTACTTTAATGGAAACAAAGCAAAAGGAAATAATGGAAATGATAGAAAAGGGCAAAAGAAGCAGAATATTGAGAAGAAATGGTGACCAAAAACAACAACTTCGGGCTGTGAAAGGTCATACGTAGGCGAAGTGGGAGGCAATATGGGAGCCCTTTCTGAAACACTGTGCATGTTAAGGGGGGAGGGGTTGGGGGTGGGCTGGGTAGGGCAGAGTGGGAGCTTGGTGTAGTTGGCTGGGAGAGGAGGGGGATGGGAGGGGGGTTGGGTAAGTTACTAAAAAACTTTAAAAACCTTTGGTCAATGTTTGAGCTGTAAGTAGCATTGGAATTCATGTTGATACCGAAGTGTGTCTAAGTGATTTCATGGGGTTTATATTCGGGTTATTCTGTTTGAATTTTCTTGCAAGATTGTAAGCTGTTTTTACCCACGTAGTATCATTTGCACAGGGATTCATCAACACTTAATATAGACTTCATACAAATTAAAACAACAACAACAACAACAACAACAGAAGAACTACCCTCCATGGGTATTATACAGAGAAAGTACAACAGTGGAGGTGACCAACAAAACGTTTCACTCCAAAAAGATGTCAACAAATCCTTTATTGAATCTTCAATAGACTCGATAAAGGATTTGTTGGCACCCTTTTGGTGTGAGTCTCACAGCCGCATCCCCCCTACCTGTTACGCTTGTGGAGGAAACAGCGAGCCCTCCAAATCCCACCACAAACCCACTGTACACATATCTAGGTGTCCCCTTCACCCATAAGGGCTATGGTAGTGGTGTACAGTTGTGGGTAGTGGGTTTTGGGGGGGGGGGGGTTGGGGGGGGGCTCAGCACACATGGTAAGGGAGCTATGTACCTGGGAGCAATTTATGAAGTCCACCGCAGTGCCCCCTAGGGTGCCCGGTTGGTATCCTGGCATGTCAGGGGGACCAGTGCACTACAAATGCCGGCTCCTCCCATGACCAAATGGCTTGCATTTGGTCATTTCTGAGATGGATGTACTTGGTTTCGATTATCGCCGAAAATCAGAAATGACCAAGTCTAGGGACGGCCAAATCTAGGGATGACCAAATTTAAGGATTTGGACATCCCTGACTGCATTATCAAAACAAAGATGGACTTCCATCTTGTTTCGAAAATACGGGTTTCCCCGCCCCTGGATTGGGGCGTTGTGCGAGGATGTCCAAATCGATTATGCTCCTCCACATGGTTATTATATGCTTCCATATTTTATGTTTACATATTTTTGCATGATTTTACAGCAGTGCTATTTAATTGTTATAGTGGTATCACAAATATCACTTGTCTGAGGGATCCTAAATATGTTATATCTGTAGAAAATAAAATTGTATTTATTTATTTTTATTTATTAGGATTTATATATCACCATTTTGAAAAAAATCACTCAAGACAGTGTACAGCAAGAATAAGTTGAACACAGGCAACAGACAATTATAGCAGTAAAATATTCAAATAGCAATACTTAATATGGCACGGTATGCTACTTAAATTGTTAATACCCAGTAAAACACTTGAATAGACATAATAAGGTATAAGCAAAGATGGAACATATAGACAGACAAGATGGAGTAATAGGATAGAAAACAAAAGGACTAATTTAAAGAAAATTGCATGTGAAGACAGGTGAGCAAGAAAATCTTGCCTACAGTATATGCAATCAGTGTAAGTTCTTTTGTGTGCGCAACCAGTAATTTAATTGCTTCTTCCATTAAAGACTTGGGACAAGAGCCAAACTTTCACCTGCCTCCTGAAGTAGAGATATTCTTGCATTGAATGAAGCCTTTCAGGAAGTGCATTCCAGAATGTGAGGAGTACTTCAGAGAAGGCTCACTGGCAGGTGTCACATCGTTTGATGTCCTTTGGCGAGGGTGTGGTTAGGATACTCATTGGGAGGACCTTAGTGGCCTTAGAGGAGTGTAGAGGGAGATCCTTTTCTTTTAAGTACTCTAGCCCATTTCCTTTAAGAGCCTTGAAGGTCAGACACAGAGTTTTAAATTTAGACCTCAATTGTATTAGTAGCCAATGAAGCTGTTGCAGAAATGGCGTGATGTTGTCATGTCACTTACAACCTTATATCAGTCGTTACCTGAATCAACTGGAGCTGGTGAAAACCCTTTGTAGTCAGGCCAGTGTAGAGTGCATTACAGTAATCCAGTCTTGATGTTATCATGGTGTGAACTACTTTGACAAGGCTTGCCTTCTCAATATATAGAGAGAGGCAGTATAGTTGTTGCAAATGCTGAAAACAGCTCTTGAAGGTTAGATGGATTTGAGGGATCAATTTGTTTTGTCCAGCTGTACTCCAAGGTTGCTGACATGCAATTTAAGGGGGAGCTTGTATCTCCTAAAAGTGATCTTGATTCAGATCTGTGCCCACTCATGTTAGGTACCCACAGGAGCTTAGCTTTACTTGAGTTCAAGCAAAGTTTGTTATGTTTAGCCCATTCTTGAACTACCTTTAGGGCTGTAGATATGTCTGGTTCACATAGATGTAGAACTGGGTATCCATCAACAAATTGGCTTGGCTAGTGGCTTGAGATAGTTATTAAACAGAATAGTGGTACTCCGCAGGTCAGTGCCCATGGAGATAATGAAGGTACCGCCAAACAGTATCTGATAGGATCTGAACCAAGCAAGTACCGCGTGATACTTGCTTCTGCCAGTTGTGCTAGCATGATATTGGGGTTTACAGTGCCAAAAACTGTTGAAAAATCTAGCAGCACTAACACTGAGGCAAATCCCTGGTCTCAGTTTTTGTGAAGATCTAGTCATAGGTGTTGCTATGGGGTGGCAAGTACCACCCCAAAAATTGCCTTTCTACCCCTTTGCCACTCCAAACAGAATCAGTGCACTTCCCCCACTGGTCAAACATCTGCTCCCTACCTCCTCCCATCCTTCTCAAGTCCAATCTCTTTCCCATTCCCATTGATTCTTCAAACTTTGATGTGGTTGCCAGCAGCAATTAGATCAGGTCTTTCTCTAGCCAACCCCAGGGCCCTTCCCTCTGTTACAACCTAATGGGTGAGAAATGGCAGAAGGAAAGCCTCAGGGAGGCCAGAGGAAGGCCTGATCACAGTAGAGAGAAGAGAGACCAGACCCAAGGAAGGGGGAGGGAGGTAGGGAAAGATATTGGCCACAGGGAAAGGAAGAGAAGAGGAGGGGAAAATGTTGCACATAAAGTGACGAAGGGGGAACTGTACAAGATGGGAAGCAGGGAAAAATGCTGCACATGAATGGAAAGGGGAAGGAATGCTGCACATGAAGAGAAGGGAAGAGGGGAGATATGCTGCACATGAAGAAGGAGGAATGGGGGAGATGCTGTACAGGAATGGAAGGGGAGGAATGCAGCACATGAAAGGAACTGAGGGGAAGTGGGAGAAATGCTGCACATGAATGGAAGAGAGGGGGAAATGCTGCATGTGGATGGTGGGGACAGGAAATGTAAGATTGATTTGAGAAGAGCTAGAAAAATAGAAGAAAGCTGGATGTAAAGGATTAGTGTCAAACATAGACATAGGGCAAGAAGTGAAGAAGAAAGGAAGGGAGAAAAGAAATAGCAAATGGAAAACAGGCCCTGGAAACAGAGTTAAGAGCAGAGAGAGAGAGAGAGAGAGAGAGAGAGAGAGAGAAGTAGAACCAGAGACTGGGAACAAGATGATTTGAATAATAAAATCACCAGACAACGAAGGTAGGAAAAATGATTGAATTATGTCATTGCTGAGAATTTACATTTGTCAGCTGTATTTTGCCTTATACAGGAGTATATACATTTCTTTCTATTTTTCTGGTGTTACATGACTAGTATCTCTGGTCTCAGTTTTTGTCTCTATTTTAGTTTTTTTCTGCATGTTTTTTGTGGTCCCCTATTTTGTTTCCAGTGAGAGTCATGTTCTACATCTGCAACTGAGGTGAATGATTATGGTTTGGTGAGTTTCCTATATGGGTTTTGAGTATCTTTTTTGCAGGGTTTTCTGTTATTTTCCAAAGTGTCTGGCCTTCTTGAAAAATAAAAATGCCCAGGGGGTCTCCACATCCAGTAGAGCAGGGCTTCTTAACCCAGTCCTTAGGGCACCCCTCCCTCCATGTTCAACATCTCTCCTTTGTGTCCCTATCCCTCCCCTTCTGACCAGTATTGCTCCTCTGTGTCCCTGTCCCTATGCTTTATCCATGGTTGTCATCTCTTCTGTGTCCCTGTTTCTCTCCTCTGTCTTCCCGTCCTCCTGCACTCCACCCTCCATGGGGTGGCATCTCTCTATACATCCCTCTGTTGGTCCAACATCTCTACCCCTCTCTCCCCTGGTCAAGACTCCCTCTCTGTTCCTTACCCCCCCCCCCCCCCAGTTCAGCATATGCTCCTTTTTTTCTCCCTCCCTCAGCATATGCTCCCTTTTTTCTCCCTCCCTTTTGGTCCACATCTCTCGCTATCTCTCTTCAATCTGTTCTCCACCCCACCGCACCCAGTCCAGCATCTTCCCCCTCTCTTTTCTATCCAGGTCTTTCTCTTTCTCTTTCCATCTGTTTCCCATCCCCAAGGACCCATTCCTCTTCTTTTCCCCTTTCCCATGCTTTCTCTCTCTCTCTTTCTCGTTCTTGAATTGATTTGCACAAACATTCTCCTCCCTGATCCCCCAGCATTTCTCCTGCCCTCTATTTCCCCCCCATTGCTCTAGCTTCTTCCCAGTGTTAGAGCAGGTGGATGGCAACATCAGAAGCAGCCCAAAAAACTGGATGTATCTAGCTGGTGAGGCCTTTTCTCTGCTTTGTCTCACTTACAGGAAGTTGCATCAAAGAGACAGGCAGAGGAAAGGCCTTACTGGCTCCAGAGACAACCAGTTTTTAGGGTTGTCTCTGCTGCTGCTGGCCACCTGCCGCAGCACCAGGGAGAAAAAGAGAGATAGGGGCAGAATGGAACAATTCCGAGCCAGTCATCGGGAGGAGGGGAGAAGAGGAGGGAGAAAGGAAGGTAAAGATGCTAGATAGGCCAGGAGCAGCTTCAGGTGACCTCTACCATTGGGTAGCCCTGGGTATTTTGCAGGGCTTGCTCAATGGTAGCTACTACAACCCTGGTTTTTAGGATATTCATAGTGAGTATGCATGAGGTAGATTTGTATACACTTCCTCCCTAGTATACAGATCTATCTCATGCATATTCATTGGGGGTATCTGCCCCCACTCACGATCTTCTTTGTATGATACGTGAGTTGTTTGCCATTGATTTTTCCCAAGGCATGGAAGATTATGTGACTTGCCCAAAGCCACAAGGAGCTGTGGGATTTAAACCTAGGCCTTCTGGTTCCCAGCCAGCTGCTCTAACTAAAAGACTACTCCTCTGCTCCTTGAGAAACATATACATGCGTAAATAGCATTTATATGTGAAAATTGCATACATATATGGATGGCAATCGAAGAATACCAGTATTTAACATTGAGATCTACCCTAGAAAGACATGATCCATACAAAATGTATAACAGGTGACCAGCTCCCTGGCAACACTCCAGATTTGCAAAATAGACTAGTCTTACTAATGTTTCAGAGGGGTGTGGTAAGGGAGTGGTTTGGACAGGATTTGGGATAAAAATCTACATGGATATTTCTCATTTACAAAAAGTAATACATTTTTATGGGACAAAAAGTCCCTGTTAGGCTTTATACCAGCTCAGACACAGATTGTTTAATACATGAAGGATTAAGGAAATAATTGTTCTTCATTTCTCTTTGTGATTTTTCTCAGTCATGAAGTAAAAAAAGAAATAGCATCCTCATAACTTAATTAGCGGCACCTAAATGTCTATTTTTCTAAAGCTTAGTATGCACTAAGTGCCACATGGCCCATTGGTATAAAATAGGATAAAGAGCATTTAGCATGCGATAAGCTTTAGTAAAAGGGTCCCTAAGTTTGTAAAATGGGACAGATACATGTGGAAGCAGAGCTACTTATATGTGGAAGCTGCAAAATTGCTTTTTCATATGGATGTGCTGAATTCAAATCAACACAAACCCTAATCTGTTGAGAAATTAGAAAATATACTCAGGAGATGCTGTCTAGAGAATAAAAGAAGAAATTAAGAATTCACTGACTTCACGTTTAAAAGCTAAGTGTTATTAAAAATTAAGTGCTATTGAAGATTTTGGACATGATGATGACAAATGGATTAATGAACTTTTAAGTGAAACATGAAAAATATTTATTTCATGTTTTCATGGAGTTTTTTTTTAATGACCTATGATGGTGATAGTGAGTTGAAGTGGTCCAATTTTTGATTGACCACTTCTTCACTGAGGTCTTTTTCTCCATGTAATAATTATTTCTTTATATTGAGAATATTTTCTCATTTCTCAATTGCTAACAGATTGTTTTGTGCTCATATGTTTTGATTTTGCCTTTTCTGCACCCAGTAGATTTACTTATTGGCACATATAGGGCCTCTTTTATCAAACCACGCTATTGGTCTATGGTGCAATAATGTTGACAAAGAGCAGCTTGATAAAATAGGCCCATAGTTTGTGCTGAATTCATGCCATTCATTTTTTCAACATGCTTATTTGTCAAATGTGGGGAAGCCACTGCTTGCCCTGGGATTGGTAGCATGGAATGCTGCTACTCCTTGGGATTCCGGAATCTTGCTACTCTTGGGAATTTTGGAATGTTGCTACTATTTGGGTTTCATGTGAGACCTGGATTGGCCACTGTTGGAAACAGGATACTGGGCTAGATGGACCATTGGTCTGACTCAGTATGACTATTCTTATGTAATTATGTTCTTATGTAACTGAACTTGCAGTCAAATATACATACACTCCTGCATGTATTTTAGAAAAGACTTTTGGGCTCATTTTCGAAAGAGAAGGACGTCCATCTTTCGACTTAAATCATAAGATGGACGTCCTTCTCCCAGGGACGTCCAAATCGGTATAATCGAAACCCGATTTAGGACGTCCATACACTGCACTCCGTCGCAAGGATGGCCAAAGTTCAAGAAGGCATGTCGAAGGCATAGCAAAGGCGGGACTTGGGCGTGCCTAACACTTGGATGACCTTGATCCATAATCGAAAAAAACAAAGACGTCCCTGACGAACACTTGGACGTTTTCACCCGGACCTGTTTTTCTTACGACTAAGGCACAAAAAGGTACCTGAAATGACCAGATGACCACTGGAGAGAATCAGGGATGATCTCCTGTTACTCCCCCAGTGGTCATTAACCCCCTCCCACACATCTTTCAAAATATGTTGTGCCAGCCTCAGATGTCATACTCAGGTGCGTGACAGCAGTATGCAGGTCCCTGGAGCAGTTTTAGTGGGTACTGCAGTGCACTTCAGGCAGGCGGACCCAGCGCCCCCCCACCTGTTATGTTTGTGGAGGAAACAGTGAGCCCTCCAAAACCCACCACAAACCCATTGTACCCACATCTAGGTGCCTCCCTTCACCCGTAAGGGCTAAGGTAGTGGTGTACAGTTGGGGGTAGTGGGTTTTGGGGGGGGGGGGGTACACAAGGTAAGGGAGCTATGTACCTGGGAGCAATTTATGAAGTCCAATGCAGTGCCCCCTAGGGTGCCCGGTTGGTGTCCTGGCATGTCAGGGGTACTAGTGCATTACAAATGCTGGCTCCTCCCACAACCAAATGGCTTGCATTTGGTCATTTCTGACATGGACATCTTTGGTTTCAAAAATCGCCAAAAATCAGAAACGCCCATGTCTAGGAACATCCAAATCTAGAGATGGTGAAATTTAAGGATTTGGACGTCCCTGACAATATTTTCAAAATGAAAGATGGATGTCCATCTTGTTTTGAAAATATGGGTTTCCCCGCCCCTAGATTTTGCCATTTTGCAAGGAAGTCCAAATCACAACTTGGATGTCCCTTTCGAAAATGCCCCTCCACTGAGCACTTCCTGACCTAGACATCTCAATTCTAATCTCTATGTTCTATGTACAATGGGCCTTATAGTGGGAGTGAATAAACATTCAGAATAACGTGGTCATTGCTGCTGCTTTACATCAGACCTTATATACCCCATATCCCTGCCAGTCTATGAGATAGGGAACATGGAGGGCTGAAAGAATGGAGCAGGAAGAGAAATGACTCACAGAGGGATGGAATGAGGGAGGGGGAAGGACTGTGAAAGAAGAAAGCAAAGAAGATGAGTAGAGTTGAAAACAATAGCAATGTTGTTGAAATGGGGAGAAACAAGCTGTATTGAGAGAGATTAAAGAGGAATGGAATGGAAGAAAGGAAACAAAATTCTAAAAATAAGCAAATAGGAAAAATAAAAACAAGTCCGGCACTCAACAGATTACGAGCATGTTTACATTTTAGTAGCTTTCCAATAAATATGTACTTATTTGGCACATATAATTGTATATGAATGAATAGCTACAAAATGAACTCAGTTCTCACAACAGAATTTATCCCTGAGCGTTCCAAAGAAACCAGAGGCACTTAGCATCAGATGCTTAAAGACCTTTTTCAGTATTGTTTAATTTCTGCTGGCCTTATATATTTCTAGAACTTTCATAACGTGGGCTCCATGTATCCTTCCTTGTTGAGTTCTGTCCAGTTTTCCTCCCCCAAACCTTTACCTTGGAAGGGAATACTGAGACAGCTCTATTTGTCTAGGTGAAATAAACAGGCCATATCTTTTATTTATGTTTAACATATATGTTTACCAACATAGCTTTGCCCTAAACAAAAACCTTATAACCAGGCCCATATCCATTTTGAGACAGAGCTTGACTTATTTATCAAACTATAGAGGAGGTGATAATGGTTGTCTCACACCACTCCATATGTGAAAAGATAGCACAGTCCCCAAGAGTAACTGCTGTGGTGTGTAGTTATTTTGCCTCCATGCTTCTGTCACCTCAGCATGCACATAGTTTGCAGAACTGAATACCTTTATCTTGTATTCAATCTGTTCATATTGGGTTAGATTCTATATATGGCGACTAAAATCTGTCTGATTTACGCACCGAGCAGTATTCTATAAGCCACATCTACATTCAGATGCGGTTTATAGAATAGCACCTAAATTTAGGCGCTGCCATTTATGCCTGTGAAAAGCTGGTGGAAATGCCTGTGCCTAAATCTAGACGAATCTGTAATCATGTGCGACGATTTGATTGATTGCTCTGACACGCCCACATTCCTCCCATTGCCGCACTCCCTTTTTGGCTATGCACACTGGAATTTACACAACCTCTTTTTAGAATATGCCTAAAAAGATGCGTGCATAAATTCCGGTTATTGCCAATTAATATTAATAATTGGTCATTATTGGCAAATTATCAACATTAATAGGTTCATTAACTACTTGAGTCATGCGCATAAATTGGCCTCTCTGTGCACCATATATAGAATCCAGGGGATTATGCAAAACTGGATGACTTTCTTTTCATTTCTTTGCCTTTTCTTATCCAGTAGCTTTAAACGGGCCCAGATGTTTCATGTATACCAGCACCTGAGCATCTATACCAAGCCTGGGTATTCCACATGTCTGAGTGCTTAAGTATTTCTCTGCTCACAAAGTTTCACTGCCAGGACTCATTGAAAACAACCTCACAGTTAAAATCAGTGGGCAGAGAGCTAAGAAAGCTGGGGTTCAAAATTCCTCTAACTGTAACCTTGGACAAGTCACTTAACCTTCCATTGCCTCATTTAGGGGATCTTTTACTAAAGCTTAGCTCAACATATAATGCTTTGTCTCACCACATAATACTATATAGCTGTTTATATATATATATATATATATATATATATATATATATAGTATTATGGGGCCCCTTTGCTAAGTTGCAATAAGCAGTAATGTGTGCTTACTTCAGGTTAAAAACCATTACCATGGGACATGCTCAATTATCCCACTGTAATTTTGGGATCAGCACTGGTGGGTTTCTGGGGGGTTGCGCACAGAAGTCATGTATTGCATTAATTGGTTAGCGCAGCTACATTGCCAGGCATTAACTGATTAGCATGTGGTTTGCGCATGAGCCCTTACTGCCTAGAAAGTAGATGTTGGTAAGTACTTACACACAAATGGCCACACGTTAATGAGAAAATTAGTTCATGGCCATTAATGGAATCTAGTTAAAAAGGCCCGTTTCTCAAAAAAATGAAACGGGTGCTAGCAAAGCTATCTTGTAATGGTGATTATGTTTTTAAGGCTCTCGTCGAAGCGATTCCTCCTCTCTCCCCTGCCCTCCCCTCCATGTGCAGCGATTCTCCTTTGCCCTGCCATCCCCTCTGTGTCCAACGATTCTGACCTCCCCTCCATTTCCGGTGATCCTCCTCTGCACTGCCCTCCCATCCGTGTCTTGCGATTCTCTCCTTTCTTCCCATCCCATCCATGTCCATTGATTCTCCTCTGCCCTGCACTATGCTAGGGCGGGACAGTGAGAGGGAAGGGAACACTGGAGGCTTGCTGACGTCAGGATGTTACGAACCCAGAAAGCCAGCCAGCCGTAGAACGTTGACAGTACAAATTATTATATTAGATGATTATGGACAATCAGCCATTTTACGGCCGCACTAAAATTGGCCTCAACAAGTGGGAAAGACCTGTGCTGGCCACGTTTAGTGCAGCTTAGTGAAAGGGCCCATTATTCATAATTGGACTTGCTGTTGTTTTGTTTTTGTTTTTTTAATTCTTACACGTTTGCACATTGCTGAACATATAAGTGCATTTTGAAAATTCCGTTTTTTGGAGTTTAATTCTTCTGGGGACAGGGAAATATCTACTGGGCTGCTACTAAAAAGTTCTGAGCTAAATCTAAAATAAATTGTCAACCAAGGTTCCCTAACATGCTGCTCTTTTATATATTGTCTAATTACTTTTCTAATCCCACCCGGAACTTCTACTTGTGTCCTCAGTTACCTGCAGGTTAGACTAATCCTACCAATCGTATTACATCTTACAGCTGCTAGCTACTTTGGGCCCCCTTTTACCAAGGTGCGGCAAAAGGGGGCCAGCCCTGGCATCAGCGTGTGTTTTACACGCACACCAAGGCCCCCTTTTACTGCAGCTGGTAAAAGGGAAGTCTTGCTTTCCTATAGGAAATGGGCAAGCGGCAAGTAAAGCACTTGCCACACAGCCATTTCAGGGGAGAGCCCATACTGCCACCCACTGAGGTAGCGTTAACCCGCATTAACCCGGCAGTAACAGGGCAGTGTGCGGCACTCCAGTGCTACAAAACAAAATACATCTTTGTAATGCCTGAAATGACGGCGTGCTAGAGGTGAGAAGTATAGCTGGGCTGCTGCAGTAACCCGGCGGTGCTTCCTGTATAGCGAGCGGTCAGCCTGCGTCAGGCTTACCGCCGCTTAGTAAAAGGAGCCCTTAGAAACCCTATGACAATAACCCTGTTAGTCTAGCATGGTGGTAATGCTTTGCAGCCCACACTGGTGGCCAGGCTGACCTTATTCAACCCCCTTCTTCTGTTCTCCCCCCACCTCATCTTTTATTTTTAAAGGTGATCTGTCACGCCTTGAAGTTCAGGTTCACCTTTATCTTCCAGGTCTTTTTGCAAAATGAAGTTTTTGGCAGTTGCCCATATTCTACTTTGTTTTATGCCTGGCAGACTGATGCTTCTTAATTAAAGAGAAAGATGTCTTTGCATTATTCAGTAGGTCTGGAGTTCTTTATGCTACATCACAGAAATGTTTTTTTGTTCATTGCAGTGAAGGTCAGTTCAATTTGTAAAGGCATTATATGCAACCACTTTAGTAATAAAGTCAGGTGTCTTACTTAATATTGTACAACCTGTGCATTTTACTCCCGGCGGAATTCTGCACACAGTATTTGAAAATTCTGCTTTGCTATTTGTAGTGTTTTGCACAGAATTTTCCCATCCTAAGTACTGTTCCCTCCAAGCTGCATGGATGTGCACCTTTTTCTAGGTTGCTGTGCAACAGTGCAGTACTGCTGTGTAGCAAAGTCAGCAAGTTCCCGCCACCACCCTTGCCACTGTTATTGCTTTACCTGAACAGCAACAGCAGCAGCAGCAGCAAAACAGCAGACATCATTCAAAGGGCCGTTGTTTCTCTATGCGCTCATGCCAAGCCACCCCAACCTACCTGATCACAACCTGAATCCCTAATAACAACTTGCACCCCCAAGAGCATCACCTGCTCACCCTGACCCCTTCCAGCCTCCCCTGTTGCCAGTATTAGGTAATGTATCCCATACCAAAGAAGCAGCCAATCCCCTCAGACACCAGGGTTCTCATTCCCCCCATTGCTGATCCTCTTGCACACGTAATTTAAATTAATCCAAGTATTTATATTCCACCTAACCTCAACATTGCTCAAAGCAGATTACAAGAAAGTAAATTAAAAAAGAAAAAAAAGCAATGGACACAATCCCATGAATTACCTCATTATTTCACAAATAAAAGAGAAAGAAACAAACTTTCACCTATTTTCTAAATATGGATAAAATATAACTGATCTTTTATAATGGGGTAATCTATTCCATAGATCAGGGCATCAACAGATTTCTTTCTATGCCTTGTAGCGCTATAGAAATGTTAAATAGTAGTAGTAGTAGTAGATACTTTATGGCAAACACTATTGGATGAAGGGAATGAGATTTGATATACTGCCTTTCTGTGGTTACAAACAAAACAATTTACATATTATACGAAGGTACTTAGGAGCCCTTTTAATAACCCGTGTAAGCGTCTACGTGCACCCAACATGTGCCAAAATGGAGTTACCGTCCAACAGACGTGCAAATATTTGAAAGGTATTAATCCGCAAACAAACCTTTTCCATAGATGGGAAGGAGGTGGAACTAGAGGACATGAAATGAGATTGAAGGGGGGCAGACTCAAGAAAAATGTCAGGAAGTATTTTTTCACGGAGCGAGTGGTAGATACTTGGAATGCCCTCCTGTGGGAGGTGGTGGAGATGAAAATGGTAACAGAATTCAAAAATGTGTGGGATAAACATAAAGGAATCCTGTTCAGAAGGAATGGATCCTCAGAAGCTTAGCAGAGATTGGGTGGCAGAGCTGGTGGTGGGAGGCGGGGCTAGTGGTTGGGAGGCAGGGCTAGTGCTGGGCAGATTTCTACGCGGTCTGTGCCCTGAAAATGGCAGATACAAATCAAGGTCAGGTATACACATAAAGTAGCACATATGAGTTTATCTTGTGGGCAGACTGGATGGACCGTACAGGTCTTTCTCTGCCGTCATCTACTATGTAATCACTATGTAATCAACAACCATGTGTCTCTTGTGGTAATTTCATTTTTGTCGCACATTCAATATGCGCGTCCAAAACGTAATTTTTATTTTTGGCCATGCGTATTGGATGTGCGCCAAGTGGCATTTGATGTGCGTAGGTCATTACTGCTCGATTACCACATGAGACTTTACCACTAGGTCAATGGCTGGCAGTAAGGTCTCAGACCCAAAATGGACATGCGACAATTTTGATTTTGTGCACGTCCATTTTCGGCAAAAAAATTTAAAAAGGCCTTTTTTACAGGTGCGCTGAAAAATGGATTGGCGCGCACCCAAAACCCGTGCCTATACTACGGCAAGCCATTTTTCAGCACGCCTTTGTAAAAGGACCCTTTATTTTATACCTGGGGCAATGGAGTGTTATGTGACTTGCTGAGAGTAACAAGGAGATACAGTGGGAAGTGAACCCACTTTCTCTAGTCCTTAGTTTACTGCACTAACCTTTAGGCTACTCCTCCACTCCAGAGAGCATTAAGACTCTCATTTCCTGTGTAGAATGAAGTATTCTGGTGACAATTGACCCGGAAAGATATTGGGATGCAAGGCCATGTGGAAGGGCATTTTTGAAAGGGACGTCCAAGTTGCAATTTGGACGTCCTTGCAAAACGGCAAAATCCAGGGGCGGGGAAACCCGTATTTTTGAAACAAGATGAACGTCCATCTTTCGTTTAGAAAATACCGTCAGGGACATCCAAATCCTTAAATTTGGATGTCCCTAGACATGGACGTTTCTGACTTTCAGCGATTTTCAAAACCAAAGACGTCCATGTCAAAAACGTCCTAATGCAAGCCATTTGGTCATGGGAGGAGCCAGCATTTGTACTGCACTGGTCCCCCTGACATGCCAGGACACCAACCGGGCACCCTAGGGGCCACTGCAGTGGACTTCATAAATTGCTCCCAGGTACATAGCTCCCTTACCTTGTGTGCTGAGCTCCCCCCAAAATCCCCGCAAAACCCACTACCCACAACTATACACCACTACCATAGCCCTTACGGGTGAAGGGGGCACCTATATATGGGTACAGTGGGTTTCTGGTGGGTTTTGGAGGGCTCGCTGTTTCCTCCACAAATGTAACAGGTAGGGGGGTATGGACCTGGGTCCGCCTGTCTGAAGTGCACTGCAGCACCCACTATAACTGCTCCCGGGACCTGCATGCATTGTCATGGACCTGAGTATGACATCTGAGGCTGGCACGACATATTTTTAAAGATGTTTTTTGAGGATGGGAGGGGATTAGTGACCACTGGGGGAGTAATGGGAGGGCCCCTTTTTTCTCCCCAAAGATAATCAAGGTCAGGCCCAAGCCCCTTCATCCTCACCCCTCCTACTCCCCCTGATATCACCCAACCCCCCCTGACATAAGCAGACCTTGAAAGGAGTGGGAGGGGGGCATCCTGGCAGATATTCAGTCTGGGCCCACATGAATTTTTTTTGTGTGGGTCTCAGTAGAATGTCAGCTGGGATCTGCATAATCTCTGGCAGCCTGCTCTGTGTATATTAGCCCTGGAAATTCTGTACCTGTGCCTGGACATAGCCTGGCATTAAATATCCAGGGCTAATTCTGCCCGCAATGGTCAGTGTTTAAAAAAAAAGTGCTGATAGCCGAGGGCTGAATATTGATCAGTTGGGAATTACGAAAGTGAATCTCCTCTTTGGATGTTGAATTGGTTTAATTTACTGAATAATGAATGAAGTATGCATTATGAGAACAATATAGCTTATCTGAGGGTTGATGCAGTAAGTTTAAGTTAGTCATGAATAGATACTTAGTGGACAGCTTCCTAATGCAAATCTGACACAACATTTTAGCTCTTCATTGCATTAAGAAAATAGCATGCAAATTATTGTTGCAATAAAAAAATGCATGCTGTTAATGCCACACCATATTTTGGCCTTCTTTGTGTAAGTAACAAGGTTTACTCCATTGCTTCTTTTTATCCTTTTCTTTGTTCTTATTCCAACTTCCTTTAGAAATTGTATGCTTGGTTTTCTGTCCTTTGTGCAATATATTATGCAGTTTTCCTAATCATATATTTTCCTTTGTTCCTACTAACTTGGGTTTCCTGTTCAATGTATATTCTTTGATGTAAATTTTTAAAATGAAAATAAACAAATTGCATTCTGTCATTAAAAAAAATATAACACACTCCACCGTAGTAATATGCAGCTGTTTGCTACACTGAAGAGTGAAATATCTCCCGTCCTGTTGGTGTATGAACGGTGATTGGTTCACACACTGACGAAAGGCAGACACGAAAAATAATTTTACTGCTTCCATCTGGGTCTCCTTCACCCTCCCAGTACCCCACACACCTCCAAAAAATCCCTGGTGGTCTAGTTGATGACCTCCCATCCCAAACAATGACCCTCTGATCCCCCCTTAAAATCCTCAAAACTCCCTGATCATCTAATGAAACCCTCAATCCCTCACTATTTTCTCCAGAGATAAGGTCCCCATTACTCCATCCCTGATCCCAAAGATCACCCCCAATACCATCACCCCCTGATCCTCCTGCAACCTCCCAGATCTCCTGAAGCCTCCCCCGGTGCACCTTTAAGTCAGGGGGCAGGAGCAATGCCTGAGCCTAGGTGGTGTATTCTAGGATGAACAATGTGAGAATTGTCTTCCAAATAAGAGCAAACTACAAAAAAGAGTCCTGCTAATCTGGAAGCTGTCCTTCAAAAGCCATAAGGAAAAAGTGAGTTTTCAAACAAACTTTACAATTAATCGAAAGATGGGCGTCCTTCTCTTTCGAAAATAAGCCTGCTACTCATAAACAAAGCATGATTTAAAGAGTGAAAAGTCTTTTTAACAACGGCAGCAATCACCCCCCCCCCCCAATACGTAAATGAATCAGCAACAAGAACTGGAGTTCACCAGAGGACAAGGACCAATGTAGGGTGGTTTAACTGTCTTGTAATCCAACAAGCAGATGTTTTAGAAATATTCAGAACTAAATGATTAGTCCTAAACCAATCTGCAATGCTGTCTAAGGAACCTTGCAAAGGGGATAGATCTGGAAAATCAACCTCCAATTTAGCTAATAAAAGAATATTGTCTTCATATTTGGCATATTACTTATTTGGAAGATTGACCCCTTTTGGTATCTCCATTTTGGAAGATGATGGTGCAAAGGCAGAAATGGGTTGGCATTGTTCCTGTCTCCTGACTTAAAAGGGCTTGGAGGAAAGTTTATGGAGCTGTGGGGAGATTGGGATCTACTAGATTACCAGTGATTTTTTGAGGTGGGGTTGGGGAAAGTCCTCTCTGGGGTTAAGGGTAGGGGATCATGGGGTCCACTAGACTACCTTCCAGGGATTTGTGTTTGGGGGTTGGGGTGGGAGCAGGGGTCATTTATGGAGCTGGGGGTGGAGATCAGGAAATTAGGACTCATCTTTGGGGACGGGGTCAAGGGGATTGGTAATATGAGATGAGGCCAAGTTTCAGGTCCTTTACACCTGTTCTGAATTAGATTTGAAGCCTCAGTTTTGTGCTCAGGCTTTCAGTGTTCAGCGTACTTCTCTGCATTTGCGCTGAGTAGTGAATTATCTTTATTAACTTGATTTTAAATGAGCTGCACATGCAGAGTTTTGCGAAGGGTTAGCTTTTGTGCAAATCCATTTTCTACATCAAGCATCCTCCAAATCGTTTACTAAACTGGTGCTAACCCTTCAAATGCCTGAGTGCACGTTACTGAGTGTTAATGTAATTCTTTTCTTCAGATCTATGTTTGTGCTCTCATCTAATTTGTCTTGTATCAATTTCTCAAGACCAGATTCTATCATAGAAATTGTTGAATTAATTGTACAGTGTCAGTCATCGTGTCTTTTATACTTATTTGTATTTGCATGCTTATCTTTTCTGCTGGTTCTGCTGCACTGCATCCTCTCTTTTTACTGTCTTTCTTATTAAGTAGACATTAGGTTTTCAGTGACCTTCTTTCCCACAAGTGAAAATAAAATCCTCTCCTTTACTGGAGTTCTCATGCATCCCTTCACTCTGCCCTACGTCTAAAGTTCTTAAATCTGTTACCTTTTTTGAGTTTGGCTACCCTGGTTTTGGCTTTTTAATATACCTTTCCATCCTTATGTTTTCAGCCTATCCATGCACTTAATATTCCTGTGTCCTTATGCAGAAAATCTCCTGTCTCAGATCTATTATCACTGTATCTGGTGTAATGTGTTTTGCCATTCTTTAGAAATTCCTCAGAGCTGCTTTGACCAAATTCAGGTATTCCAGGACTCTTATTATCCCTGTATTGTTTCATATTACCTTCTTTCCAGAACTTTGGTGTTTCTTTAGCCATTATTCTCTTGAGCTCTCTAGAAGGATGCTCTGCTCAAAAAGTTCCTTTTTCAAAGCCTGTAGTTTTCACTTCAACACATATGCTATTTTCTCAGACTGTGCAAAAAGTATGTGAAGATTGATGCTTAATAGCATTGGAATGATTCCGACATTTAGACTGCTGGCTGACTGCAGTTACATTGGTCTCCATGTCTTGTTAGAGTAATTCAGAAAAACGTGGGGCCCTTTTTACTAAGCCGCGTTAGGCTCTAGGTGCACCCAAAATGAGCCAAAATGAACTTACCTCCCGACTACCACGTGCCTCTTGCAGTAATTTCATTTTTGGCGCACGGCGGACATGCGCCAAGTGGCATCCAATGCACTTAGGTCCTTACCACATATATTCCTTACCGCTATGTCTATGGCTGGCGGTAAGGTCAGACACTCAAAATGGACGCACAACAATTTTAATTTTGCCGCAAGTCCATTTTTTGGAGGGAAACAAAAAGACATTTTTGGTACATGCGCTGAAAAATATTTCTGCGTGCACCCAAAACCTGCACCTACACTATCACAAGCCACTTTTTACCGTGGCTTAGTAAAAGGACCCCTAGGTGAACCTGGCATGTGTTGTACTTAGGTCAGAGACAACAATAAATGGGGGATCCCCACAGAAGTCACTAGAGATTGCCCTCTCTCACTACCACCACCAGATCACCTCTACTCAGGTTTTTCCATCTCCCAGCATTCCATTTCCCTTCTTTATTGTCCTGAGTGGTCCCAGTATAACTACAGCAGCAACTCTGATAATAGAAATGTGTGAAGGGCCTGATAGGCCATGAGATGACCTTGCGTGGGCTTCCTGTTTCAATGGAAACTCATGCAAGGAGTAGAATTTGAGGGCATGCAGATCTGATGATATATATATATACATTCCACTCAAACCACTCCCCCTTGCAATCTACACATAGTGCAGATTTATATGTGTAAACGCTGGTTTCTAAAATCAGATTTGACAATTTTGAATTATTGTAAATCTCTATATCTGGGGCTTCCTAGATGATTATTGCATCATCTCCGAGTGACCCAGAGCACAGCAACAAGTATGATTTTTAAGATTTCTCAATGGGTTTCTGCTTTTTCTTTATCGGAAAAGCTACATTGGCTCTCAATGGAATCAAGGGTTTAATTTAAAGTTTTGTGTCTGATTTTTCAGGTTTTACATAACAAGCGCCCTTTATATCTGTCCCAAACATTGAAGCATTATTCTCCTACTTGCCCCATCTGTTCCAGTCAAGGTATTTACAAAGTTCCTGACTCGGGCTGCACATACTGCAGCGGGACATGTTTATCCACTCCTCCATGTGCAACTTTCTTCAAATCATTCACCTTAGTTTCTAATTCTTCCTACTTTCTTACCCTAAACAATGCCTGAGTGCACGTTACTGTATCAACCCCTGAGTGTTAATGTAATTTTTTTTCTTCAGCTCTATGTTTGCGCTCTATGTTTGCGCTGTCATCTAATTTGTCTTGTAACAACTTTGCCTTACCCTTCACTACCAGTTATAGTGTTCTATTACGTATTGTGTTGACATTGTAAGTAGTATGCCATGCCATACTTTGTATTGTTTTTGAATATATTTTTACTGCTGTAATTGCCTATTGCTCATGTTTGATCTATTCTTACTGTACACCGCCTTGAGTGAATTCCTTCAAAAAGGCGGTAAATAAATCCTAATAAATAAATAAATAAATAAATAAATAAATAAATAAATAAATAAATAAACCTATGGAACTTTGCAAGTCTAAGGGGGGGGGGGGTCTTTTACTAAAGATTAGCTTGAGTTATCTGCAGCAGGGCTCATAGGAATAAAATGGGCCCTTCTGCAGATAACTCAAGCTAATCTTTAGTAAAAGACCCCCTAAGTGCTTTGAAAATACACCTCATTGTCTTCCCTGTAGTTACTCCTCATGTTGTGGAATAAATCTCCCACTGACTACAAATTAGATCTTTATAGGAGTTTGAAAGCTTTAAAACCTAGTTATTTCTATGGAGTGTATAGCATTGGATGCCTGCTCTCCTTCTGGAGCCAGGTGCAAGGGGTTAGGTATTTAAAGAGAGGGTCAATATTGTGGTCAGAGAGGAAAATTACATTATTTTTCTTAGTGTTAGGGTACATCCTACACTTTGGGCTCTATTTGCTGCTTTGTATAGGTTCATAGGGGAAGATGAGGGGGGATAAACAGTCTTTAATATTTAGGGGAAGGGGTAGAGTGAATGTATACCACTTTGATAGTTTTTGTTAATTTGTAAGCAGTATATATAAATGTAAAAAAGTAAATAAACAGAATTAAAATTAGCAGATAAAAATATATATCTTCCTTTCAGAACAATATATTCTAACTGCTCCACTTGGAATATTTCAAATGACATTATTCTACAATCTCTTACTATTCTTGCCAGTTTTATTACCAGGTACACTTCTCTACAGAAGTAGTGGGCTTCATTAATCAAAGGCTTTAATACATTATAGGCTAGATTCTATATATGGCACCTAAAAAAATCAGCAAAGGAAACAAATTGCCAGGGCATATTCTGCAAATACACCTACATTTTATAGAAAAGCTTAAATTTCCATGCGATAATAGAATATGCCAAAAAGCTATCTACATGACCAAATTTGATCATGTCCATTGAAGCCACATTTTACTTGTTATAAATCCCGACACTTTAATTAGGCACAGATCGGGTGTATTCTATAACAATATGCATAGATTTTAGAAACACCCATTACCCGCCTATGGCCATTCTCTCCTCTTGACTTAGAATTTGGCAAATTACATTATAGAATATGCTTGGGGCCCTGTTTACTCTTATAATTGCTTGTTAACATCCAATTAATAGCACTGATTAGCTAGTTAACCAATTAAGTTATGCACAATATTATAAAATACGCTTCGATTTCTGCACAGTATGAGCTTACTGGGCAGATCTAGGAGAAATCAGACACAGTTATCCTATGTATAAAAATGTAATATTTCATTAAAATAATTCTTAATTTAAAATTATCTATGAACATTAGGCAACAATGTAGAAACCATAAGGTTAGAATGTAATATAGTTCTACAGTATTTGAGTTTATGCCTCAATTTGATGCGTCATTCTAGCTCAAATTAGTCTAGGGTAAGTTAGAAATATTTGTTTCCTTTTTAAAAAATCTAATACTGCTTTTAAATCTGCAAACCTTTCCATATCCTTTGCTACACATAGAACTATAAACCAAATTGAACAAAAATAATTTTACAGTGACTTGTGTCTTCCATATTGATTACAACAGCAGCACATTTTCTGCTGAATGAGCTGTTCAATACATCTATCTATAAAATGAGTGAGTGGAAGAATAATATGCTATATAAGAGCTATCCTTTCTGCAGCCTCTCCTGTGGTCTGCTATTGTAAAGGTCTCAAAGTACAGCTAGATTGAAAATGGTAATTTTGTATAAGTACTTTTGGAGACTGAGATCTCTCCAGAATCCATTCAAGGCTGCTGTGATTCTTCCTGTTGGAGTCAGCTGTTGTTGAGTCAAGAGGAAGAGATTATAAACTATTGGCATTGTAAAACTGATATTTTACTTGCACTTTTGAACATTTGCTGTATAATTG
Source organism: Microcaecilia unicolor (assembly GCF_901765095.1). Taxonomy (NCBI): domain Eukaryota; kingdom Metazoa; phylum Chordata; class Amphibia; order Gymnophiona; family Siphonopidae; genus Microcaecilia; species Microcaecilia unicolor. The sequence continues at coordinate 69,721,194 of NC_044037.1, read as the reverse complement.
TGCCTCTTAGCTCCTTCTTTCAGCTATCTCAGTTTCAGGCAGTGTCATAAAATGTGTAGCCACCCACTTGGGGTTACCCTGTGGCCACTTAGAGGGTCTATCCCCAGCACAGCTCAGGTTCACCTGAACCTGCCACGGGTGCTCTACACTAGCACCCTCCTCTCACCGACTGGGTCCCAACCGCCTCTGGGTGAGACTCCCGCTCTAAAATTATCCCCAGTGATTTCTAGGTTACTGGAGCCCACACTCCCAGTGGTCCCACAGCTCCCAGAAAGCACTCATAGAGCCAACACACAAACCACCAGGATTCTTTATCAGTCCAGACAAAGAGGCAATAAACTGAAAATAGTTTATTGTCTTAAAAATATTGAACATTGGACAAAAAATGTGTAATCAGCAAACAATAACAGGCAACTAAAATATGAATCAATTATAACACTTACTAACCATTTGTTAACTTTCTAAAAAGGATTTGGGAAGATCAGATAATGTTCATCATACCTCAGCAAAGAGATCTGTCTCTCTTTTCTCCCTGGCTAAGACTGGAGCAAAAGTCAGTTCTCTCCAAATGAAAATGAGGTTCTGGACCAATCAGAACCCAGAACAAGAAAATCCCAAACATATACGGAGACCCTACAGTTTAGACTGTTTGGGCAATAACATTGACTGAGCCAGAAGGGAGATAAATAGTTAATAGAGGTGAGGGTAGAGAAAAGATAGAATGGTTTGAAAGAAGGAGTTGAGAGGGCTAATGTTGAAGTGTGGGTAGGGTAGTAACAGGAGAGGAAGGGTGATTGGATGATAAGGGGAGGTGAAGATTGGTGGTTGTCATAGGAATGGTTGTGGGTAAACAGAAGGGTTTTTGCCGGTTTAAAATCATTATTTGGGTGGGCAGGAGAGGGGTTACAATTTTGTGCCCTTCCCCACCCACCCTGTGTTGTGTGGTTTGTCTTTAAATACAATGGATAGTTGGGGAAATGTTGTGGGTTTATTGTATAATGATTTTGGTGGGATGGTTATGGTGGGTATGTGAGTTTGGGTGGAGAATGGGAGGTTGGTAGCAGCTTTTGAGTCAGCTGTGTATGTGGAGATAAAGAGGCACCAGATGTGGTTAAGTGGATATTGGTTAAAATATATTTTGATGGAAAAAGTAACTTGTGGGCGGAACTGCCACGAGTGAGATGTGGCTTGACGGCACCGTGGGTTACATAGAATAAAGGGGGTAATTTTGGAGAAGTCAGAGAGCCAGTTTCGTTACCGAATGGCTCTGAACTGTTAAATTGCTCTGAGAATGCTAACATTGGTATGGAAGAATTTAATGCATTGGGTAAAGGTTAAGTTATAGACTTGAGTTATATATTTATATATGGTTAATAAAGCTGTGGCCAAAATTTAATTTCAATGATGAGTTGTGGTATTATTATTTATAAATTAATATATTGTAAGATGAGGACTGGATGATGTGCGAATGTCAACATTATGCTTCTTATTTCCTGTTTGTGTGCTAAAAGAACATTTATTTTTCTCTGTAACAACTTTATAGCAAAGAAACACCACCTGCTGTCCAAATAGGAAAAATACACTTCAAGACATAATTAATGCAGGAAAATATCCAATACATTTTACAGGCTTAAAACACACTTTCTTCATAGGCAGTTAATGTATTTTGATAACCCCCATACCTAATTCAACTCTCATTGGTTTTCTTATATAGAAGATTTGTTCTTGGGTACAAAATTGGCTGTCAATCAGCCTAACTTGCAGAGGAATAACTGAAATAAATGATAACAAATCAAAAGCTTTTCTGTAATCAATCCATGCTATATGAAAGTTTGTTTTTCTTTTGCTATTTTCAGGATCTTGTGAATGAGTAATTGATCTAATTCTTGGTATCCTAGAAGCATTTTGATGATGAGATGATTATTAAGAATTTCTTATAAGCCACCTACATTCTGATAAAAGCAATCAAAGCTTTGTACACATTAAAATCCAACTACCCTACAATTCTAAAGAACTATCAATACCAATTCATCATTACCCCCTATCTTAGCACATGTACATCCTTTTCCATGCTAACATATTTATATTAAAGGAAATGATAACATTATTGTGAGTATAGTCACGTCTTAAGAGCTTTAATGGAACTGGCCGTAATGGAGCTCGAGTCAATTTGTACAGCAAATTTAATTCATTCATTTATTTATTTAAAGAATTTATATACTACCTATAACTAGGTGATTTCCATAAAAACATGAAAGCTGCTATTTATGTGTGGAGCTCTTGGATGCAGAGATTTCAAGGGGGCATAGTGGGGCACTTGGTTTGGGTGGTGCCAAGAAAATAAACATATACTTTCCATTTTGCAAAGGAAATACATGTCTTTTTCAGATACTTTTCTCATTGTCTTTTACACCTATCTTGATGCATATGTAAGTGTAAGTTATCTGTTTATATCTGGGACCTAAATAAAGGGCAAGTGTAATATAAAATCAAACCACAGTCACTCCCCCTCTCCAGTGGCACACAGGTTTCATCCCCAAGTACCCTTCTCCCAGCTCACAGATTAACCTCCATATCCTCCATAAAGATGGTGCAAGGGTGGCAGGCACCCTTGGTGAATTTCAGCCTTATACCTATTCAATTAGCTTTCAGGTCCCTAGTCTATAGTGCCTCCCCACAAATATTTTGATAATTAAACTCAACAATTATGATCATCACACAAGCATCCTATAAAATACAGGTTAAAGTACATGATGATTGTTCTTTCAGTTTTTGTAGCTGTCAGGACCTATTGTCTTGCTTGGACTGCAGTTGCTTTTTTGCTGGCCCAAGAAACTACTGACCTAGGCAGATATCTAGTCCTGTCTCATGGTTGAACTGGCCTTACTTTCAAACACCTGATCCCCTAGTAGTAGTATTGTGAGACTACAACTAGGGGTCAAAGGTACCATTTTAAATGCAGGCAAAGATAAGGCAAGAGCATCTGAGGGCTGTTCTAGTCTCACATTAGCCAACAAGGAGGCTCCCAGTAAGAGCCAAGTAGGGTTGATGGTGGTGAGAGGTCATTTGTCATGAAGGAATTTAGAGGCTAGGAGGGTTAGCCTATGTGTCAAGGGGTCTGACTTACTTAAGGCCCACTATCTGTGTTACTGCAGCTTTGATCTGTCCTAAATTAGACCACTGAGAGATGTGAGTGCCGGCACTAAATAATGCCATCACCTGTATAACCCCAGGCTCCACCCTAGTGCCACCACCTGTACCATCCTTGACCTGCTCACGTTTTTTGGTGCATGGTCAGAGGCGATATTCAATGGCACTGACCAATTTAATACTTCCATGTTTCCTTAATATTACCTTGTTGTTATTTCTGTTGGTGTGTTATTGCAGTTGATGTTGTGTAATATGTAAACTGAACATTTCAAAAATAAAAAACATTTTTTTAAATGGAATATATATATATATATATATATATTCCATTTAAAAAAATGTTTTTTATTTTTGAAATGTTCAGTTTACATATTACACAACATCAACTGCAATAACACACCAACAGAAATAACAACAAGGTAATATTAAGGAAACATGGAATACAATAACTGCCCACCAAAAAAAGGAAAAGAATGGAGCCAAGAAGGGGGGGGGGGGGGCAACTGAAAAGTTTCAATTTTTTTTTAGTGGGTGTATCTGAGGTCTAATCAGTTAGTGCAGCTATATTACTGTGTGCTAACTGGTTAGTGCACGAGCAGTACATGAGCCCTTAAGGCCTACAAACGGTAGGTAAGTGTATATGCACTAATTTTGTAATGGCCTGTGCTAATGGCAATGTTAGCACATGCATTAATTATAAACATTAGGAAACTAACATATCTGCAAGCTGTTGTATATTTATGAATAGGAGGAAAAACCTCAAGAAGCACCTCTCTTCACTAATTAAGCGACTGAAAGGGCTAGGGCAGTGATGGCGAACCTTTCAGAGACCGAGTGCCCAAACAGCAACCCAAAATCGAATTATTTATCGCAAAGTGCCGGTACTCAATATGGGCGGGGTCACCACATATGACCCCACCCCTATGATAGCCACACCCCTTACACCAGCCATGGCGCATATAAACAGACATCATTGAAAATATTATACTAGTATAGGAGAAAAAAATAACATGATTTTCTTCCATTATAAATCATTTCTGTAAGCTGTTACAGCTCCAGTATACCCAGTGCAAAATAAGACAGCAGATGTAAATTCTCAGATTCGACATATTCCAAACACTAAAATGAAAATAAAATGATTTTTCCTACCTTTGTTGACTGGTGATTTTGTTTTCTATCCATATTGGTTCTAGTCGCTGATTCTGCTGCTCTCTATCTGTTCTCTTAACTCCGTTTCCAGGGCTTCCTTTCCATTTATTTCTTTAGTTTCCTCCTTTCTTCTTCATTTCTTGCCCTCCATCCATGTCCAGCAACCATCCTTTCCCCTCCAGCCACAAATGTCCAGCAACCCTCCTCTCCCCTCCAGCCACCCTGCCCTCCCTCGGCAGTGGCAGCAAAGCGCGTGTTCTTTGCTCGGCGCGCCTTCCTTCCCTTCTGTCGCTCAAGCTCTGGTCCCGCTCATAGGCGGGACCACAGCTTGAGAGACAGAAAGGAAGGCGTGCCGAGCGAACACGCGCTTCGCTGCCGACGCACGCCGCCTGAATGAACTGAGGAGGTACGCTTTTAAAATTTAAGAGGAGAAGGGGGGGGGGTTCCTGGTGCTGGGAGGGAGGGAGGACGGGCGGGCGAGTTGATGGTTGCTTGTTTGGATGGAGGGAGGACGGGAGGCAGGCCTGGTGCTGGGAGGGAGGGAGAGTGGGCGGACCAGCGATGGCGACGGCGCGCGTGCCAAGGGAGAGGGCTCTGCGTGCTCTCTCTGGCACGTGTGCCATAGGTTCGCCATCACTGGGCTAGGGCTTCTTCATCATCGGAAAAAACCTCCTTTATTTCAAACAAATTATTTCCATCTTCTTTTAAGAATTACAAATGTTTTGACAAATATATATTGAAAACTCGAGAGGGAACTTAGCTTCTCTCGGGCTCCTCCGTGATTAGAACCGTGGTTGACATGAGCTTCAATTTCGCCAGAGCTGCTTCAGAACCTCCGGTCTAATATTATTCCGTTCAGACTGCCGACGGACACATGACCGGAGGTCCTGAAGCAGCTCTGGCGAAACGGAGGCTCACATCAACCAACCTCCGGTCTAATATTATTCCGTTCAGACTGCCGACGGACACATGACCGGAGGTCCTGAAGCAGCTCTGGCGAAACGGAGGCTCACATCAACCACGGTTCTAATCACGGAGGAGCCCGAGAGAAGCTAAGTTCCCTCTCAAGTTTTCAAAATATATTTGTCAAAACATTTGTAATTCTTGAAAGAAGATGGAAATAATTTGTTTGAAATAAAGGAGGTTTTTTCCGATGATAAAGAAGCCCTAGCCCTTTCAGTCGCTTAATTAGTGAAGAGAGGTGCTTCTTGAGGTTTTTCCTTCTATTCATAAATATACAACAGCTTGCAGATATGTTAGTTTCCTAATGTTTATAATTAATGGATGTTCCTATTTTTGGAAACTACCCCTGATCTTCCATTTAGTTTGAATCTATAATGTTAGCACATGCCCATTCATACAAAAAAATAAAAAGGCCATTTTTACTACTGCGAGAAAAATCTGTGCAAGGGCGCGCTAAGGCCACTTTTTGTCACAGCTTAGTAAATGGATTCCTAAGGGGGTCTTTTTCTAAGGCGCGCTGGTGTTTTTAGTGCATGCTAAAAATGGGTGTGCACTAAATGCTAAAAACACCAATGTATTCCTATGGGCGTCTTTAGCATTTAGCGCACGCCTATTTTTAATGCATGCTAAAAATGCCAGGGCGGCTAAGTAAAAGACCCCCTATGGAAGGAGTTAAATATTCATATGTATTTAATTGGATTGATGATTGTAGGCAAGTTTTGGTGAGAGTGAAAATTATTAATGGAGTATCTATGTTTATGTTTCCTTCCATTGTTCTATTGTTCTTCTCCATTGTTCTATTCCCTTAACGATACTTTGACTTGTTTTCGCATAACTCCTCACAATGTAATCCATAACCAAATTGTAACAAACTGTATTTCCACCATTCTCAATGTATTGTAAGCCACACTGAACCCGCAAATAGGTGGGAAAATGTGGGATACAAATGCAATAAATAAATAAATAAATAAATAAAATGTCTCCTTCTGTGCCCTCTGAATTTATAATTTCAGTCCTGCTATGTATCTTTTTTGCTAATATCTCATTTGTACATATTTTGAAGACTGTTGCTATTCAAGTGGTTTTTGTTCCCTGACATCTGCTCTCCAGAAGCCAAATTTATTGATCATCAAGGATGAGGGAAGACATTACCTACTGGTAACCTAAGCCTTGAAGTACTTTCTTGCCATTTTAGAAATGTTTTAACATTTTGATGACTGCTTTGATACTGCTGGACTACCAATGTCAAGAGTAAATAGACAAAGTATTTGAAACCTTCTGGCATTTGGAATGGGAAGATAAATATTGTATCAGCAACTGGAAATCTAGTCAATAATACAAACCCTTAAAATGTCAACCAATCAGAAGAAAGTGGGCCAAACAGCACTGATTTGATTATGACAGCATATAGCTAATGGTGTCTATGCATTTCTGCTGAAGAACTTTTTATGTTTTTGTAGTGATTTTAGTTGTTCAAGGTTTAGGCACAAAAAGTTATTTGTAGGTAAATTTTATCATATGGAGGGGCATAATTGAACGAAAACGCCTATCTCCATGGGCGTTTATCTCCGAGAACGGGTCAGTGAAGGGGCGGACCGAACCGTATTTTCGAAAAAAATAGACGCCCATGTTTTATTCAACAATGTGTGAGCTGGGCGTTTTTGTTTTTCAGCGATAATAGAAAATGAAAGCGCCCAGCTCAAAAACGAATAAATCCAAGACATTTATTCGTGGGAGGGGCCAGGATTCGTAGTGCACTGGTCCCCCTCACATGCCAGGACACCAACCGGGCACCCTAGGGGGCACTTTTACAAAAACAAAAAAAAAGGTCAAAGAGCTCCCAGGTGCATAGCACCCTTCCCTTGTGTGTTGAGCCCCCCAAATCCCCCTCAAAACCCACTGCCCACAAGTCTACACCATTACTATAGCCCTAAGGGGTGAAGGGGGGCACCTACATGTGGGTACAGTGGGTTTGGGGGGGTTGGACGACTAATAAGCATTAAGCAGCACAATTGTAACAGGTAGGGGGGGATGGGCCTGGGTCCACCTGCCTGAAGTCCACTGCACCCCCTAACAACTCCTCCAGTGACCTGCATACTGCTGCCAGGGAGCTGGGTATGACATTTGAGGGTGAAAATGAAAATGTGTGAAACATCATTTTTTTGTGGTGGGAGGGGGTTAGTGACCACTGGGGGAGTCAGGGGAGGTCATCCCCGATTCCCTCCAGTGGTCATCTGGTCATTTAGGGCACTTTTTGGGGCCTTATTCGTGAAAAAACAGGGTCCAGGAAAAGTGTCCTAAATTCTAGCTAAAAACGCATACTTTCTTCCCATTATCGGTGAAATGCGCCCATCTTTGTTCGGCAGATAACCACGCCCCAGTTCCGCCTTCGCCACACCTCTGACACGCCCCCATAAACTTTGTCCGCATCCGCGACGGAGTGCAGTTGAAAACGCCCAAAAATCGGCTTTCGATTATACCGCTTTATTCGTTTTTGTGAGATAAACGTCCATCTCCCGATTTAGGTCGGAACTTGGGCGTTTTTCTCGTTCGATTATAAGCTGGATAATATACTCAAATTTACCAAGATATACATGTTACATACATTTGAACAAGCTTAATTTAGTGGTTTTGGCACTTGAAAAAAATATATTGTATTTCAGGTTTTTAAATACATTATTGCTTCTGCATAATTCAAAACATTGCCCAACCGATATTCAGTCTTGGCAGTTGGCATTTTCTTTTTAAATGTCAGTTTCTGCAGCTGAAATATATCTAGATATTCAGCGTCAGTGTCTGGATATCCAGATTTACTAATCACCAGAGCCACTATTCAGGCAACATTGAGGGGCCCTTTTACAAAGCGGCGGTAAGGCCAACGCAGGCTTACTGCACACTGATCTGGAGCTACTGCAGGCCCAACACGGGTGCTGCTGGTAGTCCTAGCCCCAATGTGCGCCATTTCCCGTGCTAGAGAAAGTCGGCCTGTATTTGTTTAGCACAGTGCTAACCCAGCGGTAATGGGGCAGCACCGCACACTACCTGGTTACCACAGGGTTAGTACGAGAGTTCTTACCCCACCTCAATGGGTGGTGGTAAGTGTCCCCCCCCCCCCCCCCACTCACACACATGGCCACATGGTAAGAGCAATTTTACTGCATGGCTATGGCTATTTTCAGCCTTTTTTACAAGCTGTGGTAAAAAAGGGCCGCAGCGCTTGGCAAAAACAGCCCCCTTTGTTAGCGCAGAGCCCTTTTTACTGCAGCTTGGTAAAAGGACCCCTGAGTCTGTTGTCTAGATAGCCAAACAGATAAAGTTAGGACATTTTTTTTAGCTCTCCTAACTTTGGGGTCCTTTTACTTAGGTGTGTTAATGGACTTAGCGTGTGCTAAATGATAAGATGCCCATTATATTCCTATAGGCATCTTATCATTTAGCACATGCTAAATCTGTTAGTGCACCTTAGTAAAAGGATCCCTTTGTCCAGATGTCTATCTGGTTAGTGGAGTTAATATTGCTGCTAACAAAACTGCCAGTACCACCTCTGCTCCACCCCTGTACTGTTCTAGCACTATCCTGATAGTGCAGAGGCACGCTATAATAATATTCATCAGCATTATTTAGATAGTGCTGTTGAATATTAGCAAATAGCCATGGCTAAGTGAAATATCTGTATAACTGTGAGAGTTATCTGGATGTTTCCCTTAATATCAGGCACTGTGACTTTCTGAGAAAGGCAAGAACAAATCAAACTCGTGTATACATATAAAGTATCACGTACCATATAAAATGAGTTTATCTTGTTGGGCAGACTGGATGGACCGTACAGGTCTTTATCTGCCATCATTTACTATGTTACTATCAGGTTTATTTTCAAAAGAGAAGGGCGCCCATCTTTCAACACAAAGCGGGAGATGGCCGTTCTTCTCTCAGGGTCTCCCAAATCGGCATAATCGAAAGCCGATTTTGGGCGTCCCCAACTGCTTCCCATTGCGTAGACAGCCAAAGTTCCTGGGGGGGGTCGTCCTGAACTGCCCCTCCCCACAGGGATGGCCAAATTTCAAGGGATTGGAGTGGAGGAGTGGCCTAGTGGTTAGAGCACTGGTCTTGCAATCCAGAGGTGGCCAGTTCAAATCCCACTGCTGCTACTTGTAATCCAAATAAATAAATAAAGGTGGTGTCAGAGGCATTGCAAAGGCATGGATGTCCTTCTCACAGAAACATCCACATTTTGGACATCCTCAACTGCCCGACGGAGGCATAGCAAAGGCGCCTAACACTTGGACGTCCTTCACCCATACTAAAAAAAAAAAAAAAGACATCCCTGACAGCACTTAGACATCTTCACCTGGACGTGTGTTTTTTTTAAGGTTGTAGACGGCTATTATACACGCAGCTTGTCTGTGTTTATGAAACCATCTTTGGCATGCGCAGAGCAGCCACACATAACGCTTGGCTGCTCTGCACTGGCTTCCCCTCCTTAGGAAGGAAATCGTGTGCAAATGTGCTAACAGCGAGCAGCTCATTTGCATGCAATTTCCTTCATGCATGCGCATTCCTTTCCGAATCGCTAAGGGATCGGTAAGGGAAGGGCTTTTTCCATTCAGTTAGTGCATCAGTTAGTCCACTGCAGTGCCCCCTAGGGTGCCCGGTTGGTGTCCTGGCATGTCAGGGGAACCAGTGCACTATGAATGCTGGCTCCTCCCACGACCAAATGAGTTGGATTTGGTCGTTTTTGAGATGGGCGTCCTCGGTTTCCATTATCGCCAAAAATTGGGGACAACCATCTCTAAGGTCTACCATCTCAACATTTATGTCGACCATCTCTAAGGTCAACCTAAATGTTGAGATTTAGGCGTCCCCAACCCTATTATCGAAATGAAAGATGAACGCCCATCTTGTGCGATAATATGGGTTTCCCCGCCCCTTTATGGAGCTGTCCTGCGAGCGCAGCCCCAGGAAAACCTGGGCGCCCCGTTCGATTATGCCCCTCCACGTATAAAAATGTAAGATAAGAAATCTAATTTATTACCCTAACCTATAGCATCAAGATAGTAGTGCAATTTTTCTTTTACAGTGCAAAAACCAGTGCACTGAAACACAACTGGAATTCAATAACCACCCACCAAAAAAAAAAGAAAGAGAATGGAGCTAAGAAGAGGGGGGGGGGGGGGGAGAAACAACTTAAAATGTTCAATGTCTTTATGAGTGGGTGTGTCTGGGGGGGCTAATCAGTTAGTGTAGCTATATTACTGTGCGCGAACTAGTTAGTGCACAAAGAGCACATGAGTCCTTAAGACCTACAAATGGTAGTACAGAATGCAAGACGCTTAAAAGAACTAAGTTAATCTATAATACAGTAGAACATCAAATACATTACAAAAATTAGGGAAATGTGATCATTTCAGCTATAGTAGAGTATATAATCATGGATTCTATAGCATTGAGATGTTGTATTGCATTGAACTTGAACCCAATAGCGCTGAGTAAAAGTAGATTCCCATCTACTATTCTATAGAAAAGAATCAAGTATTACATAGCACTGAATTGTATCTAATATTGTTTAGTACAGAACCAGGATTATATAGCACAGATACAACTGGATTACTTCTGTAGTAAAATAGCATTAATGTTTTGACAAAATTTTGTCTATTGAACACTTTTACTTGGCATCCCCTTCCAAATAAGCCCCTAAAACTAGATAAAATACACTTCTGTGAGTTTTGACTAAAATAATTATCAAAGTTAAATCGTTCGGGGAGTTCCAAGATGGCCAACATGCTGTTGAGCTCAGATGTCACAACTACCTACAAAAATATTCCTAGTAATATTTACCATTTATGGGCAAGAAGAAGAAGGGAGTGAAGCCGCAGCCATTGGTATCTTCAACACTGTGGGTTTCCAGCACAATGGATACATTTCTCTGTCAAGCTGAGGTAGCAGCATTTACTCCAGGAGGTTTCCTGGAGAGTTTGGCATCGGAAGGATGGTCACCAGCTCTCCCTGTGCTGGAAGTTTCTCTTTCACCAGATTTGCGGTTGCTCCCACCTATGCCACGAGTGAGCCAAGAATCAAGGCTTGATAGAGAGAGTCAGGGAAGGGCGGTTCTGTTAAGACCCTTGGTTGCAGGAGCAACTGTAGGAGAGGATATCTGCTTTCTTCCACTGCTGCTTCAAACTGTGGGTGATGATGGTACAGTGGGAGCAGTATTTCCTTCTGTCACAGTGCCAACTGGTACAAGAACCCCTATCTTCAACATGGGTGAGACCTAAGACTTTTACATTAGAATCCTTGTTGGATGGCATCCAGATTTTGAAACAGTCTCTTTTGGGTCAAATGAGTAACGTCTCAAAAAATGGATAAGATTGTATTGCAGCAGGACGTGATTCAAGCTGACCTAGGAGGTTTAAAACAATGTGCATCTGATTTAGAAAATAATCTCCAGTACGTTCAATAAATGGATGTTTATATTATTAAAGATATTTATGTTATTCTTCATAGACTAGAGACATTGGACAACTGAAATAGAAGGAAGAATTTAAGATTTATTAATTTTCCTCAGATCCCGGTAGTATCAGATTTGGATATGTATTAAAAAATTGTGACAGCAGTATTCAAAGTGCCTGTTGATTCGGATCCTCCTGTTTCTTGGGCATATTATCTCCCACAGACAAAGAAGAAAGAGGATACTGGGGCACAGCACAGGCCTCGTCCCTTGAGCTGGATTTGATTGATTTCCTTCAAAGATTAGATTCTGACCCTGTGATGGTTACGCTTTTGAGTACACGTGTTTTGGACCCTGATAGAGACTGGCTTCTCAGGATGTTTTTTCATACAAAGGATACAACATTTATGAATGCTAAAGTTCAGCTGTTTCCAGATGCATGTAAGGACAGTCAAGAAAGAAGATGCAATTTTTATTTTTAAAACCTGCTGCCACCCATTGAGGTGGTGATAAGGGTTCCCACACTAACCTGGCAGTAACTGAGCAGCATGCAGTGATGCCCGAATACCACAGAGTTATCACTGCACAAGCCATTTGGGGGGGGTCTTTTTCTCCCGGAAATGGGGCACTAAGGGTGGCGCTACTGCTGGCGGTCACTTTGGGTCAGCGGTGGTCCCGGAAGAGCGAGTGGTAAGCCCGTGTTGGGCTTACCGCCGCTCTGTAAAAGGGCTCCTCTATTAACTGTTTAAAATGTGAGTAGGTGGGATCTGAGCATGATATGGGCAAAAGAGAGGGTGATAAGTGCAGCTGTTCTACCTGCAGTCCAAATGAGAAAGAATGGCCTCTAATGGTAGTATTGTGAAACCACCCCTAGAGGATCATTCACTTGCCAACCTGGGTGGTAGCGGAGGAGGATCCCTTCTGACAGGGACCACTGTCCCACCAATACTGACCCTTGGGTAAGTCCTGGGGGGGGGGGGTGTTGGAGGATGAAAGGAAGGTTGGGCACTGGGGAATGGGGTCTTTCTGTTGGACAAATTTATTTAAGGGGTAGGGCTGAATTGTGAATACAGTTTTCAGAGACTTTGACTAGGGGGATCGGATTAGCAGGAGGGATGTGTGGAGGGGGGTGCACCACTGCGACAGTTACCTATTATTTATTTTCAGTGGGCCCACTCACATTACATGTAGTTCCTGATAGCACAAATGTTACATGCACCAGATAGCATAGGAAGTGTTCCTATGCTATCTGGTGCGTGTAACGTGGCGCCTATCCTGTATAAACTGGGTGCTATGTGCAGTAAATGCAGGGAAGGTGGATGTACCGCAAAGACTTTGCACTTACTGCTTGTTCATTTTTGCTTTAAACATATGGTGGGAGTTTAAACTGATTGCACAGAGACCTATTACTCTCCCCATCTTCACAGACCAACCATACAGCATCGCCTGAAGAAAGTGACAGCAAGATGGTTAAAATGTTGGTCAAGAAAACTTGAGATGTGGCATCACCTGGACAGCTGCAAGAACCATGATCTAATCTAAACTCTAATCTAAAAATATTTCCATATTGCAAACACCTGGTAATGTTCTATGCAGTTTACATAGAAGAGAAACCAAGCATCTAGTAACAGCTGCAGAAGCCTAAGAGAACATCGAGAAACAACACAGCCTAAAATACAAGAATCCTTGCAGAAATGGGATCTATCTGTGCAAAATATTGCCCGTTCCTGAGAGACTCTTAAAGGTTAATTTGTTTTATCTTCACAATCTAGATACAGGACATGATAACACTATAAGTGCTATATATCCAGTGCTGTATACTGTCTCTCTCGCTCCCTTTCCCCAACTCCCCAGCACAGGGACTAAAACTGAATTGTTTAGGAGGTATTAATATAAGTCATTCAGAGATCTGCCCTACTGGGATATGACTGCATTAAGTTCACTATATTAAACCTCTGAAATTAATAATAGTTTGTGATTACAGCAGAATTGTGCATAAAAGTCTACACATTTTGTTCCATATTCCCAGCAGATGCAGCCAAAGGAGACAGACAGAGCAATAGAGCCTGTAATTTGTATTCCACCTCGGCTTCTGTTTGTGCTACCAAGGACCAAATAAAAATAGCAGTCAGTCATTTTCTAAATACTATCCACCCACTCGCTCACTGAGGGAGTCGTGAGCTCTTAAAATGGATATTCCAGGAATGAGTGGGTGCTGAGTAGGAGGTGCTGCTCTTTATCTGGAACAAAGAAGCAGACAAAGTAACAAGGCAAAATGATTCTCACATTTTTCTATGCTTTCATTGATAAGATGCCGTGGGGTAAAAGCAGAAATATAAATCCTCCGAGTAATAATTTTAAAAGGGCACTTCTTTTTCACCTTTCTTTCTCTAAAGCAGTGCAATGTTTTGTTTGTTTGTTTTTTCTTTATTTCTTTTCCAATTAATAAAATACTCAGTGCTGGCCATTCGCTTCTTTATCTTAATATGTTGTTCTGTGGTTGCTATAACCATAACGAAAAAGAAAGATGAGTCAGTGACAGTAGCATTAAAATATCAGCTCAACACACCTGACCAGTTTAGTAATGGAGGTTGTAAATGTCACATCACACTTAAAATTTCTGAAATTAAAATTTAATATTCTAGTGATGAATGGCAACAAATCATCCAAATCTCAATTGTTTATTGTTTACAAGGTACTTGGTATACCGTTAAACAAGTGGATACTTAAAATGGTTTACAATCTAAGGAGTAGTTTGGCACTTTTACAAAGGTGCGCTAATGGATTTAGTGTGCGTTATTTGCTAAGAAGCCCATTTATATCTCAATCTGTAGTACGCTTTAGTAAAAGGACCACTAAATTAGAGAGGAAAGGAACACCATAAATATTGAAAGAAAGTAAAAAACAATCTGATCTGACTGCATGTGTGTGGGTATGTGTCTGTGTTTATGTATGTGTGTGTGGGGGTGTGTGTATGGGTGTATGTATGTTATTGAACTTTACAGCTACAGGGAGATTCTGTAACCAGAGCACCTGGTAGAAGCCTATTATATAAAGGAATATAAGCACCTATTTTATTTTATAGAATGTCAGAACAGGTTCGATCCATGCCCAAAATGTAGGCATGAGGCACTTAAACCAGGCATAGAGTTGGTGCTTGCACCTAACTTTTGGAGATTATTAATTCCATTCTTATATCCCACTCTTATCCAAAAACAAATTTTGGTTCAAAGTGGCTTACAATTTTATGGTTAGTGAGGTTACACTGATGTAATACAGTTGCAAGTGAATCAATATGGCTTACAATTCTATATTTAGTGAAGTTACAGTGATGCAACACAGTTACTATGTAGTGGGGTGATATATACATAATTTATAGTAGTCTCTAAATTACATAGGCAAGTGGGAGTCCTGCCCATGTTCCACCTATGTGTGCGCTCCCTTGCAAATACACACAATGTAAGTAAGTCATGCGCATATTTACAGAAAAGTCAATAGAGGGCTATAAATATCAAACTGTGCTATGACTATTACATGTGCTGTTTGCCTCTTAGTTCATGTTAAAGGGCACTAATGCAAGTTATATTATCATAATGCTCAGTATTTTAAGTTGCCATGGGTTACAAACCAGTGAGCTGCAAAGCATGAAAATGCATGTAAAACTGCTCATTAGTATGTAAATGTAATAACACTATCAACAAGCTGTGTTTATTTTACTATCCTGGCGCATCGGGCTGCAAAGCTGTGGCGTGATCCTCCTGGCTGGCATTTTAAAGGGGTCATCTGAGCTTTCCTATTCTCTTGATCAAGACCCCCCCCCCCCCCCATTCATGCCTCCCCAATAGAATCTTCTTGAAGACCCCCACTCCTGAAAAGTTCCCTGATCAGGCTTCCAAATATTCCCCCTTGCTCCCCTACTTTTGCTTGTCCCTTGTGGAACAGTAGATTCCAGGGCAGGAGCAATCCCATCTTGATAGTCAAGTTGTTTTATAAGAATTTGCCTAGGACCACTAGACTACCATGGATGAGTGAAAGTAGGCTTGGGGTTGGAGGTCCAGGGAGAATGCTTCAGGGGACTTGATCAGGGAACACCTAGATCGATGGGGTTCTTAAATGAAGGGGGTCTTGATCAGGGAGACTTATTTGGGAGGGCCTGATCTGGGGGGGGGATCCTTTATTGGGGGGGGGGGGTTGATTGCACAGATAGCCCCTTTAAGATGCTAGCCAGGAGCATTGGGCTGCAGCTTTGTGGCACAATTGTCCCAGGATAGTGAAACAACACTGGCTGTAAAGTTTCTCACAAGCATCATTATTGATATACTGAGCTATCACCAGTTGGTGACTCCCATGGTACATTAAGATGAAGTAAAAACCTGACTTTTACTGTATTTTGATAACTTCCCCCTCCCCTTAGGAAGGATTTTGGCAGCTCCATGAGTATGTGCACATGTGTGCATAAATGCAATTATTCTAAACCTTTATGCAAGTAACTGCTGGAGATATGTGTGTAAGTTATAGTAGTCCAAAAATTACATGTGTAAGGCTGAGTACTGCTCAAGCTCCACCCTTGTTTACTCCCCCTTGCACATACGTTAGCTGTTAGCACCTATGCCAGTGGTTCCCAGACCTGTCCTGTGGGCTCCCCAGCCAGTCAGGTTTTCAGGATATCCACAATGAATATTCATGAGAGAGATTTGCATGCACTGCCTCCACTGTATGTAAATTTCTCTCATGAATATTCATTGTGGACATCCTGAAAACCTGACTGGCTGGGGAGCCCCCAGGTCATGCTTGGGCATCACTAACCTGTCCCCCTCCCCTTCCCCACAATGCTTAGATAGTGTTCTGTATAAAATATTACTGTTAAGGCTCATTGGTAATGAAGTGTCAATGAGGCATATTTTCAAAGCACTTAGCCTTCCAAAGTTCCATAGAAACCTATGCAACATAGTGTTCTAAATAGGTGAAATCAATGTGTGATATGTAATGATTCAATATGGAGGGGATTACTAATATTTAGCAGACAATCTATGAAATTGCATAATTGTGATTAAACGTGGAACATTTGCACAAAATGATGTGGGGAAAATGCTGTCTAGACAAATAACCTCAACCCACTGACAGCAACCACCAAACTCCTTTCATAATATTCCTGTTTCCAAACTGTTTCCAGACCACACATGGAACATGACATGGGTACCCAGTACAGCATTCAAAAGTAAATACATTTTATGCCAGTAAATGTAAATTGTGCCTGCAGACAGGCTGGACATCGTTTTAATTCATAGTCTATACATGATTTGTACACATCTCAAGACACGCAGAAAACTTGAAAAATGCCAAAATCATTTTCATTGACTGTCTTCTTTAATTAACATTCCTTAGGCTCAGTATTCAGTGGGATAATGAGGGAAGACTTTATAACTACAATTAATCAGCACATACTATATGTGACAAATTCATAACAAATATGCTTTTTCCAACGTGACACACAAAGCTATCAAATCAGAACTGTAGCAAACAAATATATTCAGAGATAATAGATTGGATATAATCTATTATCAGTGGACTATGAAATATGTAACCAGTGCCCTTGTTAATTTTATTTTAGCTTAGGCCATTGAACAGGTCAGTAACAAGACCTCATCTGGTATATTATGTTCCATTTTTGAGGACTTACCTTGAGAAAGAAACAAAATGAAGGCAGTCCAGAGCACAGCTATCAACATTTTGTGGGGTCTGCATCAAAAGCCCTAAGAGTTATATGACTGGCTGTGGGGTTGCAGACGCATGTTCACGATATCCCCTATTTTCAAAGGGGAACCCTGAAAGGTATTTCCCTCAAAAATGAATACGGCTTTCAAAATGAAAGAGACCTGCTCATACATTTCTTCCCTGACTTCCAACTTTCCAAGCTCTGCCTCTTTTACCCATGGATTTTAAATGAGGCTTTTCACATATGTCAAAGACTTTAAAAATTGAACTCAGAATTAAAACATGGGTAACCTAGAGGAGAGACGGGGTGACATGTCAGAGGTATTTATGCAGCTGAAATATACTGATAATGCAGAAGAATGAGACAGGAAGAAAGTTCAAGAGAAGCAAAGTTCTAGAATAAGGGGTCACAAAATGAGATTTCATGGGGTAAGCTGAAAAGCAAAGTCAAGACGGAATTGCTACGCTGATGTATTGCACAGAGACTCTTGTGCCCCACATTAGTGAGCATACTCGACTGCCAGTGACTATAGGGGTTTGTGGGTCCAAGGGTTGTCATATAAGAACATAAGAGTAGCTATATTGGGTCAGACCTATGGTCCATCTAGCCCAGTATCCTGTTTCCAAACAGTGGTCAAGCCAGGTCACAAGTACCTGGCAGAAACCCAACTGATAGCAAAATTTAATACTAACAATCCTGGGGCACACAGTTGCTTTCCCATGTCTGTCTCAATAGCAAATTATGGACTTTTCCTCCAGGAACTTGTACAAACCTTTTTTTTTAATCCAGATACGTTAACCACTGTTACCACATCCTCCGGCAAAATGTTCCATAGCTTAACTATTCGTTGAGTGAAAAAATATTTTCTCCTGATATTTCCATGTAACTTCCTTGAGTGTCCCCTAGTGTTTGTTCTTTTGGAATGAGTAAAACATTGCTTTGCTTCTACTCATTCTAAACCACTCAGGATTTTGTAGACCTCAATCATATCTTCCCTCATCTGTCTCTTTTCCAAGCTAAAGAGCCCTAACCTCTTTAGCCTTTCCTCATACGAGAGGAGTTCCATCCCCTTTATCATTTTGGTCGCTCTTCTTTGAACCTTTTCTAATTCCGCTATATCTTTTTTGAGATATGGCAACCAGAACTGAACACCATACTCAAGGTGCAGTCGCACAATGGAGTGAAAACATTAAGAAAAAGAGTCAACAGTTAAGGAGGGGAATCTGCTTTTATGGCAACCTCTGATGAAAGAAGTGATGGTAGGATAAAATTTTTCATTTGTAAGGCTGGAACTGCGTGAGTCAAAGGCTAGGATACCTGCTCTAAAATGCTTTAACTCTCGGATGATTTGTTAAGTGCCAATATTTTGGAGTGGAGGTGTGGGGATGAATGAGGAGTATCAAAGTGCCACCTGCCCTGTTTGAGATTTTAACAGACCTCCATTACTTGATGGATAACTTACCTGGTAAATTAAAATCTTTTTTTTTTTGCAGATACTTTACTATGTTTTTTTTTTTCATTTGACACATTCTCAGAACCATAATGATGGTGATCTTCTCTGTTCATTGACATCCATATGTAAGGTAATTTGTGGATGTAGAAACTTGATAGGACAACACTAAATTAATGAGCCTATAACAGTCTATCAATGACTCAGCCTGTTGACTTAGCACTCAACTAAAGCGGAAGACTAATCTCCAGCATTACCCTGGATAGCAGGATTAGGAGGCACTGTAGAATGCTTGTTATGGGGCCTTTTTTACTAAGCTGCGTTAGGCCCTATCACAGCAAGATATGGACTACCACAGGATGTGCTACAGTGTAACACAGTAGTTTTTGAATGTGCATGTGCTAACCATGTCCTAAATAATTTGTGTATTTTTTCCAGGACATGTGTCAGGGTCAGGGATTGGGCATTCCTGCACTAACCAGTTAGCAAATCTACATTACCGCACACTAACTGGTTAGTGCACAGATAACACAGGATCTCTTGCCACCTACAAAATAAGTGCCAGTGAGTGCTCCCATGGTAATCTTTCAAAATTGGCTGCAAGCTAATGGCAACATTAGCGTATGGTCATTAAAGGAAAAAAAGAAAAAAAAAGCATTTTTATGGCTTTGATAAAAATGGTGCTAGAGCCTGAAAATGACTTGTGAAAAGGGCACACTAAGGCCACTTTTTATTGCAGCTTAATAAATGGCCCCCTATATTCTTTGAGGACAGTTTTTAAGTAACACAAATAGCTATAAATCACAGGCATTTTAAGACCCTGTTTACTATGGTGCACTAGTGTTTTTAGCACATGCTAAAATTAGTGAACAGTAAACGCTAGTCGCCCATATGTTTCTATGCGCGACTTAGTATGTACTTACTGGAAATAAGTTTGCAAGTAATGGAATGGACCATTTTTTAAGATGAATGTCATTGATGATAAGTTTTTGGAAGGGTGGCTTGTTAACATTAGATGTGCCGATAATCTGATTTAGGAACAAACTAATATTAACTCATGCAGCCAGGATGGCGAAACATGACGCTATCAGCCTTATTTTCGAAAGTGATGGGCGCCCATATTTCGACCCAAATCGGGAGATGGGCACCCATCTCGCAAAGGCGCCCAAATCGGTATAATCGAAAGCCGATTTTGGGCGTCTTCAACTGCACTCCGTCGCGGGAACAAACAAAATTGACAGGGGCATGTTGGAGGTGTGGTGAAGGCGGGACTGGGGCGTGTTTATCGGCCGAGGAGAGATGGGCGCCTTTGGCCGATAATCGAAAAAAAAGGCGGCAGAAGCAAGAATTTGGGTCGCATTTGCTGGACCCTTTTTTTCACGACTCAAGTCCCAAAAAAGTGCCCCAACTGGCCAGGTGACCACTGGAGGGAATCGGGGATGACCTCCCCTGACTCCCCCAGTGGTCACTAACCCCCTCCCACCACAAAAAATGAACTTTAAAAACTTTTTTTGGCAGCTGTATGCGAGCCTCAAATGTCATACCCAGCTCCCTGACAGCAGTATGCAGGTCCCTTGGAGCAGTTGTTAGTGGGTGCAGTGGACGTCAGGCAGGCGGACCCAGCCCCCCCCCCCCACCTGTTCCATTTGTGCTGGTTAATGTTGAGCCCTCCAAAAAAACCCCAAACCCCCTGTACCCACATGTAGGTGCCCCCCTGCACCCCTTAGGGCTATGGTAATGGTGTAGACTTGTGGGCAGTGGGTTTTGGGGGGATTTGGGGGGCTCAGCACACAAGGGAAGGGTGCTATGCACCTGGGAGCTATTTTAATTTTTTTTTTTAGTTTGTAAAAGTGCCCCATAGGGTGCCCAGTTGGTGTCCTGGCATGTGAGGGGGACCAGTGCACTACGAATCCTGGCCCCTCACACGACCCAATGCCTTGGATTTGTTCGTTTTTGAGCTGGGCGCCTTTGGTTTCCATTATCGCTGAAAACCGATAGCGCCCAGCTGAAAAACGAACAAATCCTAGGCCAGTGATGGCGAACCTATGGCACGCGTGTCAGAGAGGGCACGCAGAGCCCTCTCCCTTGGCACGCGCGCCGTCGCTGGTCCGCCCATGCTCCCTCCCAGTCCGGCCTTCCTCCCGCTCTCCCTCCAACCCAACGAGCAACAGCCCGCCCGCCCATCCTCCCTCCCTCCTTCCCTCCCTCCCAGCACCAGGAACCCCCCTCCTCCTAAAATTTAAAAAGCGTACCTCCTCAGTCGGGGTTAAGGCGGCGTGCGTCGGCAGCGGCTGTGAAGCGCCTGTGCTTCGCTCAACGCGCCTTCGGCTTTCCCTGTCTCTCAAGCGGGACCAGAGCTTGAGAGACAGGGAAGGCCGAAGGCGCGTCGAGCAAAGCACAGGCGCTTCGCTGCCGACGCACGCCGCCTTAACCCCGACTGAGGTACGCTTTTTAAATTTTAGGAGGAGGGGGGTTCCTGGTGCTGGGAGGGAGTGAGGACGGACGGGCGGGCTGATGCTCGTTGGGTTGGAGGGAGGGCGGGAGGCCGGCCTGGTGCTGTCTGTGTGCTGCTGGGTGGGAGGGAGACCTGATGGTGGGTGCTGGGTGGGTGGGAGGGAGGCCTGCTGCTGCTGCGTGCTGGGTGGGAGGGAGACCTGATGGTGGGTGCTGGGTGGGAGGGAGGCCTGATGGTGGGTGCTGGGTGGGAGGGAAGCCTGAAGGTGGGTGCTGGGTGGGAGGGAGGCCTGGTGCTGGGTGCTGCCGGGTGCTGGGAGGTAGGGCAGGGGGGAGAGGAGGGCAGCTGGTCATATGTGGCTGGAGGGGAAAGGATGGTTGCTGGACATGGATGGAGGGCAAGAAATGAAGAAGAAAGGAGGAAAGTAAAGAAATCAATGGAAAGGAAGCCCTGGAAACGAGATAGAAAGAGAACAGATAGAGAGCAGCAGAATCAGCGACTAGAACCAATATGGATAGAAAAACAAAATCACCAGACAACAAAGGTAGGAAAAATCATTGTATTTTCATTTTAGTGTTTGGAATATGTCGAATTGGAGAATTTACATCTGCTGTCTTATTTTGCACTGGGCATACTGGAGCTGTAACAGCTTACAGAAATGATTTATAATGGAAGAAAATCATGTTATTTTTTTCTCCTACACTAGTATAATATTTTCAATGATGTCTGTTTATATGCGCCATGGCTGGTGTAAGGGGTGTGGCTATCATAGGGGTGGAGTCATATGTGGTGACCCCGCCCATAATGAGTACCGGCACTTTGCGATAAATAATTCGGTTTTGGGTTGCTGTTTGGGCACTCGGTTTCTAAAAGGTTCACCATCACTGTCCTAGGCATTTGCCCCGCACAACCCATATTATCGAAAAAAAGATGGGCGCCCATCTTTTTTTGAAAATACGGTTTGTCCCGCCCCTTCCCATGGCTGCCCATGGAGATGGGCACCCACTTTTGATTATGCCCCTCTATACGTCTCAGGATGAAGGATTAGTTCCTGTGAAATATGGCTACCCAATACATGAAAGTTATTCAGCTAGTTTAAAGTTGAAGCTGAAGTTAATGACTTCAAGTATTTAGGATAAGTACTTGTTTGACTGAACTTTGAAGATTATGAAATATTATGGACATTACAATTGAGACGTATTAATAGAAAATGATTGAAAATAAGGACCGATGAGAATAAATGGCGCGGTGATCTATGTGTGTGTGTGTATGTTTACATACATAGGAGAAATTGGAAAAGTCCACCTTCTGATGGTTCCAAAAAACAATTAAAAATATCTCTTTTACATCTGTGATAATTGATGATTACTTATCATTTCCTTAGTGCTACTAGACGTACGCAGCGCTGTGCGTAAATGTGCATTATTTGCATATAGTGCACACTTGTGGCTCCAAAAAGGAAGTGTGGCCATGGGCGGGCTATGGGCTGATCAAGGACATTCCCACAATCCATGCACACTTTTATAGAATGTGGTGTCCGTGCTTAACTTAGGTATGGGGATTTACACCAGGGTTTAGTTAGTGTAAATGGTTGTGCCTAAATGTAATCATGGATCCCAATGTTAAGCTCTATTCTATAAACAGTGCCTAATTTTGAGCATCATTTATAGAATAGAACTAGATGCTATTTTTTTTCAGCATCATTTATAGAATTTGGTCCTTAGTGCACACTCTTTCCAGATAGCGTACACCTGCGCATACGTGATGGTTTGCACATGAGTAATAACACTGTGTACATATGGGGTAAACTTCATAAATGGTGTTCAGATTTAGGTGCCAGGAAAAATCAGTGCTAAGGATCAGATTCTATATATGGTGCTTATAAAATCCGCATGGAATACATTGCCAAATAAGCATATTCCATAAGTTTATCTTTAGTTTTGAAAATACGGTTTGTGCCAGGCAAATGCATTGGATGTGGGTGTTTTTGAGATGTGGGCGTTTGTTTGAGCTGGGCGTTTTCGTTTTTCAGCGATAATCGAAACTGAAGCGTCCCAGCTCAAAAACGACCAAATCCAAGGCTTTGGGTCGTGGGGGGGGGGGGGGGGCAGGATTCATAGTGCACTGGTCCCCCTCACATGCCAGGACACCAACCAGGCACCCTAGGGGCACTTTTAAAAAATAGGAAAAAACATTAAATTACCTCCCAGGTGCATAGCTCCTTTACATTGGGTGCTGAGACCCCCAATTCCCCCCCAAAACCCACTCCCCACAACTCAACACCATTACCATAGCACTTAATGGTGAAGGGGGCAGCTACATGTGGGTACAGTGGGTTTTGGGGGGTTAGAGGGCTCCCATTTACCACCACAAGTGGTACAGGTAGGGAGGATGGGCCTGGGTCCGCCTGCCTGAAGTGCCCTGCATTATCCACTAAAACTGCTCCAGGGACAGGACTTGTTGCTGCTGTATAACCTTGGTACAGCAGTTCACACCGTAAGACTAATCTCGCTGAAAACGTCCTTTATTTACTCACAGTTAACTGCAGATCAGAGGTTGTGCCCCACTGGCAACGAGTCTCCCTGGTACTAAGATTAGCAGTAGCTCAGAGCTGGCACAATGGTGTACAATGCCCTCTTTCAGCAACATTCAAGGTAAGAACTAAGTTCTGTAACGTAGCTAACACACGAAAGGGATCTAAAACGGACTTACAAAAATGGCCACTACCTCGTGGACTACCGGAAACAAAACAGGGCACACTCTGACCCAGTAGGCAGAGGGAAAAGCACCATGGGAGAAGAGCCTACCAACTACCAACATCGTGAGACTGTAACACAAGCTAGTGAAATCACGGAGCCCAATACCCTACACCCACCACAATGCAATGCTGATGTGACCCTGCAGTGCACCTGAGAGCCACATCTGACCCAGGGAAAGGCTGTGAGAGGATCAAACACATTCTGCCAATAACCACGCCCCAGTCCCGCCTTTCCCACGCCTCTGACACGCCTCGTCAACTTTATTCGTTCCCGCAACGGAGTGCAGTTGAAGATGACCAAAATCAGCTTTCGATTATACCGATTTGGCCGCCCACGGGAAACGGATGCCCATCTCCCGAACATGGGCGTTTTTCTCCTTTCGAAAATAAGCTGGATAGGATCCAGGAGTATGTTTAATTATTTCTCATTTTTAATGGGGAAGTACTTGGGTACTCATATATTTAACATTAGCATGAATTATGCATACTAAAATGCCACAGGCTTTGAGCTTTCTAATTTGTATGGGTGACTGAGGAGGGTACAATGGCATGCAGAATACTAGAAACATCAAATATGCCAACACACTTCTGGAAAAGTACTCTTTGCAGTTTGTTCAAAAGTACATGCACTACAGAACCTCAAATGTAGGTTTAACTGGGGGGGGGGGGGGGGGGGGGGAGGATTATTTAGACAGTAAGCAAATTGACCATGTGTTAAGTGTATGGAAAATACTAGAAACACCTCCAACAGGTGGCTCAGTGGTTTTGCAATTACTCTGCAGTAATTTTGTCAAAAACTGCACAATAATTGCAAATCTTTACTACATTTTAGTGAATTCAAGTTTTAAATTCAAATATGCACATTTCATAATACTTCCTGCCAGATTTTGTATCATAGTTACTGAGTGTACATATATGATATCATAATGTAGGGGCCGTCTTTGTGAAAGTAAAGTTATTAACTCCAGGACCGAGACTAGATTTCATTTTCTCATCCTTCTGCACAGCTTTTCAGGTCATATGTATTTGTTGCATTCTTCAGCTTAACCGATGGCTCCATAGCATTTTCAGATCCTGCCTAGTAGAAGATTAGAAGGGAAAATTGTTTTTATTACTGTTATAACTGCTGTAAAGCACCCACTTTTAAAGAAAATACTGTCATACCGAAATCTTGAGTGAAAAATCTTTCTAATATCATTTTGTCTTCTTTTAACTAGACACTGTAACTGAAGTGAAGACAGACATATACGTGACAAGCTTTGGTCCTGTCTCAGACACAGACATGGTAAGTTTTGTTCTTGGAACACAGAGCTGAAAACACAGGCCTTTTAGAGCAGGCAGCTCACTGTTGTTACATTTTCTCTTACTTCACAGACCAGGACAAGCGATACCTGGAGTCTGGACTCTCATGGGTCAATATTCAAATGCCATGGTCAGAATTTTTTTCAGCTGTTGTTTTTAAATATATTGGATGGAATTCAATAAATTGCACCACAATTTAGACAATGAAAAATTCAGCGCTAAGCACTATTCTATAGGCACTTGCCTTATTTAGAGTAGTGTTTAGAGCAGATCCTGGGTGCCAGACTTAAGCCTGCTGAACCTTAATGTAAATGCCGTTGCCCAAGTTAGGCACAGTTAGGGGCCCTTTTACTAAGCTGCACGCCCAATGCGCACTAAAATGGAGTTACTGCCCAGTTACCACGTGGCCTTTGAGGTAATTTCATTTTTGGCACATGTCTGATACACGCCTCTGAAAATTTTTTTTTTATTTTCATGCGTGCATAATGGACGCTCGCCAAGTGGCATTTGGCGCGCGTAGATCATTACCACTCATTTACCATGTGAGTCTTTACCACTACGTCAATGGCTGGCAGTAAGGTCTCAGACCCCAAATGGACGCACAGCAATTTTGATTTTGCTGCACATTCATTTTCAGCAAAAAAAGGCCTTTTTTACAGGTGCACTAAAAATATGGATCAACGCGCACCCAAAACCCATGCCTACACTACCGCAAGCCATTTTTCAGCGTGCCTTTGTAATTCTGCATGCAGACTTTTCAAAATGCCCCTGAAATGCCCATGGCCACACCCCCTTTTAAAATATGCACCATGGGAGTTAAGCACATCTAGATGAGCATGCAAATTTAGTAAAAGAGAAATATCTTTTCCCAATTTAGCAGCTTGACAAGCTAATAAAGAATTAATAATTTTCTTCCAAAATTTGCTCTTTAAAGATGGGAAGGAAAATAAATTTGACAATTTAAAATTAACCCTGGCTGCCATCAGTAACCTATGAACATTTGAGTAATAGAATGTTAAATGATCAGAACGTTTCAGAGAATAAATCAATCTCAATGCAGTATTTTGAATCGTCTGCATTAATACTTGGGAAAACCCCATATAAACAATGTTACAATAATCTAAGGAGCTTAATAAAAGAGCCTGGAACAACAACCAAAAATGATGGACTTCAAACTATTTATGAATACAGTGCAATTTACGCAACAAGAATAAAGCTTTCTGGATTACCTTATTAACTTGAAGCTCCAAGACACCTGTTGAATCAAAAAATATTTGTGCGTGCATCCCACATTTATTTGAGTGCCATATATGGAATCCAGGGAATTATATATACTCAGTACTGCTATTTACAGTGGCGAAGTGGCAGCATTGAATACGCATATGCAGCAGCAAGTGCTCCTGCTATCCGTAAAGCTATACAGATAAGCTCTTGAGAGCCTTCTTGCTGGTCTAAACTTATCTGTATAACTATATGGATAGTGTCTGAATGTCTTTAGTTATCCACCGAAACTCCAGCCTGGATGGTGATGAGGTGGCCTTTGAGAATTTTCAGTGGAACTATCCATATATTGCCATGGATAGAGGGTTTATGTGTAGTGGTCACCACTAAGGTGCTTATTTTAGAAATGCTATTCATGGTTTAGATGTCTATAAACTGGCATTTAGATGTCCATACTGCATGGACATCCAAATCCTGATTGTTAAAGCTAAGTGATGAACATCTAAAACTAAAGAACAAAGGGTACATGGTCCGGTTGTGAAGTAAACAGGACTAGGGTGGGGACTAGAGTGGGAAAAAATGGATGTTCATAACCCATTTCAGAAGGAGAATGAACATCTATCTCCCAAATGATGAACCTTGGGAACTAGACCTGCTACCTAGGATGTCTACATGGCAGAAAAGTGCTCCTATTGAGTTGTGTTCCACTGGAAGGATTAGGAGAGTTCACCTCCTTAATTCTCCAGTGGTTGATGCCCCCTTCCCCCCCCCCCCCCCAAAAAAAAAAAATGAAACTAGCAAGTGAAACATATCTCTATGACAGCTTCAGAAAAATTCTAAAATGGTTGAGATAAATGTTTATGTTCCAGCTCATGCATGTTTATGCTGTCTTTCTGCCACAGAGACATTCATGTTTTCATGTTCCAGTTTTGCTCCATTAATATTTAAGATGTCCAGTGTATGGACATCTGTTAAGTCTTTTGGATATTAGAATGTCAGCTAGTTACAATAACTGGGATGGATTACCCTATTATGTACTGTATTTATGCTACTAATTATGCCATGGGGTGGGGAACGGGGAGAGAGGGGGGAGAAAAAGAGAGAGAGAGAGAGAGAGAGATGCTCCCTGCATTGACTCACTGTTATTTACTTGACTCCAATCCACTGCTGGCTGCCACAGCAGGCAGCATTGGTGGACCAGTTAAATTACAAGTCTGTGGTGATTTCTGACTCCTCTAAGTCTCTAACCATTGATTTTGCTGCTGCACTCTGCTGCTATATGCAGGTCCACTTGCACAACTGCATGGAGCATCCCATGGTAGTGGGACCTAGAACACATCGTAGCAAATTCAAGTTTGTTTCAAGTTTATTGAGGGCTTTCTATCCCACTCATCGAATAGGTATCTGAGTGACTTACAATCTAAAGGGGGGGGGGGGGGGGGGGGGAAAGACAATCACACACGATTAATTAGTAGGACATAGGGGCACAAGAGGCAAAGGGGGAGAACTATAATATTGGATAGAAAAGAGAGAGGGGGGAGGGAGAAAACATCAGGTTCATGGGGGGACAACTCTGTCATGCACTCTCCGCTAGCCTCCAAAGGCCTTTTAAAACAGGTGGGTTTTTAAATCAGTTTTAAACTGAGATAAAGTGGGGAGAGCTTTCAGACAGTGTGGTAAACAGTCGATGGTCAGAAGCAGATATCAGCACAGATTCATATCTAAACGGACCCAATGACAACCATTGAATAGATTGAAGTCAAGTAAGTCACACTGAGTCAATGCTCTATGGGCAACTAACAAAAAACTTTTTTTTAATTGTCCTGGGCCACTATGCTGCTGAAGTCTGCTCCTGTACAATTGAATCAGCAGCTATATCTAATTTAGCTGCCCCTTGGCTCTAGAACTTCTTAGCTGTCCTACATATGTATGAGTATTGATTATATTGTTTATTGTTTACTTATTTATATTCTGCCTTTACCAGAGTACATAAAAAATATTCACAGTAACACTATCAACATAAACAATTGCATACTCTTAAAAGTATCCATAAAACACACAGTCATTAATACTACATAATATACTATCTTATTTTAACATTCACGATAAAAGCAAAACAAATTCACATCTGCTGTATTATGCCCCTTAATAACTCTTTGAAAACAAGAATGCTTTCAGTTGTTTCCTAAGCATAACTGTGTCTGTCAGCAATCTAAGGTGAATCAGAATCTGATTCCACTTTTTTGGGCCTGCAATTGAAAATGTACAGTTCCTAATCTCTTCATAGTGTACAGTCCTAAGTGTTGAAATGGTTATATGTTTGGCACTCTCTGACTGCAGTGAACTCACTGGCTTATAAACTTTTTAAATTGTAGATAAATAAAATGGAAAATTCAAATTCAATTCTTTGTCAACAAGTGTGTTGGTCTAGCAGGAGCCAATGTACATAAGTGGTGCTATACTGGGATAGACCAAAGGTCCATCAAGCCCAGTATCCTGTTTCCAACAATGACCAATCCAGGTCACAAGTACCTGGCAAGATCCCGAAAAAGTTCAATACATTTTATGCTGTGAATTCCAGAAATAGCAGTCTATTTCATAATGGTCTATGGACTTTTCCTTTAGGAAGCCGTCCAGACCTTTTTTAAACCCCGCTAAGTGAAGAAATATTTTCTCCAATTCGTATTAAATTTACTACTTAGTAGCTTCATCGCATGCCCACTAGTCCTAGTATTTTTCAAAAGAGCAAACAAATGATTCACATTTACTCGTTCCACTCCACTCATTATTTTATAGACCTCTATCATATCTCCCCTCAGCCGTCTTTTCTCCAAGCTGAAGATCCCCAGCCACTTTAGCCTTTCCTCATAGGGAAGTCGTCCCATTCCCTTTATCATTTTCGTCGCCCTTCTCTGTACCTTTTCTAATTCCAGTATATCTTTTTTAAGATGCAGTGTCCAGAATTGAACACAATATTTGAGGTGTGGCCGTACCATGGACAGATATAAAGTGGACATATGTTGAAAATAATGTATCCCTGTCAAGAGATGGACAACAGCATTTTACACAGTCTCTAATCATTTAATACTAGCTTGGGAGAGTCCTAAATATAATGAAGTACAATAGTCTAGGGGCCCTGTTTACAAAGGCACGCTGTAGTGTTTATAGCATACGCTAAAATTTAACATATGCTAACCATATGGATGCCCATAATATTCCTATGGGTATCTACATGGTTAACACTTGCTCGATTTTAGCATGTGCTAAAAACAAAAGCAGGCCTTTGTAAACAGGGCCCTTACTTAGCTAGAATAGTACATTGGACAACTGATCTAAAGTCCTCTAGAGGAATCATGGGCTTCATGGGCTTGTGTAAGACCTATAAATTTAAATATGAAGTTATCACTATGTAAATCAGTGGTCTAAATGTCCAATCTGCAACAATGAGAACACCTAGATTCCAGATTTGATCTCCAATCTTTATTTCCTGATCCCCTAATTTATTCTGGTCTGGCACCACAAGTAACGGAGGCCCATGAATTACCGTCACCAATGTCTTCTCAATGTTAATTGCCAATTTGTTCTGGCGTAACCAGATCAAAATACTGTCCATGTAATGGCCCAAAGATCTATATGCCTCATCATAGTAGATCAATTGTTAAATGTTCACCTGCCCTGACTTCTTTTCTTATCTTATCTTATACTTTAAAATTACCCTCCATTGGCAACTCTCATCATTCTGATCATGAAACTGTAGCTTGATTTGCAGACAAAGGTCCATTAGAGGGTATTATTTTGCTAATTTCAGACTGACCACTATAGCTAATTTTCTGAAATGAAAAAAAAAAAAAAGAATAAAGGAAAGGGATTAAGAGATAAAAGGGGTGAAGAAGAGACCTACAATGAAAGGAAACTTCCTATTTTCTACCTCCTCCTTCCTAAAAACATCTTTATGTCAATTTGTTTCATTAGGAGATTAGGCGCCTTCCTGTTTCTCTAACCAAATCTTTTAAATGTTAGCATATAATTTCTGTGCTGCAGACTAACTAAAAGAGTATAAAATCAAACAGAATACTTGTGAAAATCATGGGCACCACGAACAAATACTATCCATTGCTTTTCATGTTATATTAGCAAGAGTCTGATTCTGAAAGGCAGGGATTATGCTCTGTGCATAATTTAGTTGAAATACATAAACTATGGATGCTATCCCACATTTAAAAAGAAGAACACCTATTGCTTGCTTAAAGTATCTGTGATTGGCCTACTGCTTTGTGCAAATGATCTGTTGTGTGGCTGAATAAGTCCATTATCATGACTTGTATTTCAGAATAAAAACCCTGGAGAGTCATAGCATGATTATGGGGTATCTTACTGGGTCACAGTTATTTACATTACTATAGTCAACAGTGTGTTGCTACATCGAATGTGCTATAATATTTACAATAATATAATCCATGTTTTTCATGTGCTGCTCATTCCGCTGCCAGATCCCAAGTTTGACCCTAAAGGATGTACCTCATCTATCATTAACACATTCAGGGTCCCTTCACAAAGGTGCACTAGCGTTTTTAGCGCATGCTAAAAATAAACATGTGCTAAACACTAGACACACCCATATATTCCAATGGGCATCTCCAGCATGTAGCGTGTGCTAATCATTAGCACATGCAGAAAACGCTATTGCGTCTTTCTAAAAGACCCCCTCAATCTCTGTGTTCATTCATTCTGTTCCTTCTGCATACAATTCCATAAGCAGAGCAACCGCCTCAAAGAACCTTTTATCTTTTAGAATAAATCAAACACATTTTCAGCCCAAAACATGGGTTCCTAAAATCTGTTGAAAATCCATCTAAATGTATGTATCTATATGAATCACTGAGGAGGCCTTTTACAAAGTCACACTAGCATTTTTAGCTCATGGTAAAAATCAGCTGACAGTAAATGCTGAGACGTGCATAGGAATATAATGGGCATCTCAGTGTTTATCGCGAGCTGATTTTTACCATGAGCTAAAAACACTAGCGTGGCTTTGTAAAACACCCCCTGAGTGTTTTTTTGATGGTGTATCAAATAGTGGTATATCAAATTCTAAATAAACTGTAGTTGGGATGGGCTTTCATTTACAGTGACAGAGAAAATGTCAACGACATATCTTTTGTCATTGCACGTCCTTACCAAATGAAAACAAGCAGAAACATCATTGATGCCAACTGACAGAATGACCAAATAAATAAGCAACATTGGAAGCAACATGAAACAAAAATTTACTGGCTGCCCATCCTTAATATTTTGTCATTTGAGTTCTATATTTTCAGAGGATTAATGTTTGGGGCACACAAAACTGCTTTGGTGCAACCATTAAATTTATCTTATTAATGAACACTGAGCTCTCCCTTTCACTTCCTATGATAGCTGTTACGTAGGCAGTTTATAATTATTTCCAAGGTGAAGTATGTATTTGAGTATGCACAGTGAAGTGTGAAAAAGAAATATGAGGTACTGAAAAGGAAATCTCTGAGGACATGCAGGATTAATTAGCCACACAAGTGGGTAGTGTCACGAAATGCAGTAAAATGGAGCATTTACTAGAGACCTTTGAAAAAACTTAGAAAGCTTTTCCTAATATCTTGAAGACTTCCTGCCCAAATGCTATTGCATGAGGTCCTCTCTGTCCTTTTTTGGCCACGGATCATGTTTTGGCATGGCTTTCTTTCTAAGAGAAATCATTTTTGTCTTTGTGTTCAGGCTCTCCTGAGACAATTTTAGTCTTCAGTCTTTTATTAAAGTTCGTGACACATTTTTATATTTCATTTTCCTTCTTTGATGCAGGTTCTTGGTCCAGAGATTTTCTTAGTTCTTGATATTTCCTAGTACAGTGACCTCAGGTGGACAGTTTTGGCCACAATTTTCTCCTTTGTTAACAGGTCTGATTTGTTAAGCTTTTATCCCTTAAACACAAGTTCCCCACCACTAATTTATTTGGTTAGTTAAAAATCAATGTCAACTAGCTGTAGGTAATACATTTTCACTGAACAAACTTATTGCATTTGTGACCTGTTCTCCTTTTATCAAATCTGTGCACACCATGGATATGCACAGAAAAGAAGAAAATATGGGCCTATTCATTTTCAGTTCACTTATCCGTTTGGGTTATCATATTCCAAATTATTCAGATGATTTGTTTAATTTGTTAATTTCATTCAATGCAGCAAGCACTTTTGCACAGGGATTTTCTATCAAACTTGCTTAAATATTTCTGACAGTCATCTGCCACAGGGGCAACAAGTTGCCAAGGTATTTAAAGTGCATGAAGATTCCAGCACTCCACAATTATAAGTGAAGTGTGAGAAGACTTATTTCTCTGAAGACTTCAAAGCATCAGGAGAGATGTTACCAGGAAGATTCCAAAGCACAGAGAGAGGGGTAAAATAGCTCCAACAATGTCATAAAAATGTACCAGAAATGGTTTTCAAGGTGATGATGCAGAGGAACTGAAAGAAATCTTGGTGAACTGGGAAGACATACTGAGCCAAACTGACAAGTTAAAGAGTGATAAATCACCTGGACCAGATGGTATACACCCCAGGGTACTGAAATAACTCAGGCACGAAATTGCTGATCTGCTGTTAGTGATTTGTAACGTGTCATTAAAAGCATCCATAGTACCATGACCTTCCTATGCTCCACCCATGTGAATGCTCCCCTTGCATTTATACATTATGGGTTAGATTCTATATATGGTGCCTGAAAAATTCATGTGGAAAACAAACAGCCTTGGTGTTTTTTCTAAAGTACACCTAAATTTTATAGAATAGGCTTAAATTTCTGCACGGCAAATAGAATACACCAAGTTCTTCTCCATGCAACCGTTTAGGCCATATTTTACTTGGTATAAATCCCAACTCCTAAATTAGGCGCAGAGGAAGAGATTCTATATGACACTTAAAAAAATTGGCGCTGAAATCAGTCCCAACTAAGTATATTCTATAATTGGCACCTAGATTTAGACACCGATTATAGAATACGCTTATCTCAATGCCTAAATCTACGTGCATCCATTTACACCAAAGAAAAGTGGCATAAATCCCAGCCTGCAGATTTACGTGTACTATTCTATAGTCAATAACTAAGTGTGTAAATTTCAGAACACCCACGAAATGCCCATTTCCCCACCTATAACAATGCCCCTTTTTGCCTGCATGCGTTAGAAGTTCAGAACACTTTGATACAGAATACGCTTAGTGAGTTGTGCACCTAAATTTTAATTAGTGCCAATTAGTGCTCATTATTGCTTGTTAAGTGCTGTTATCAGCACTCATTAGCTTGTAAAGCACGTTGTTATAGAATCCACTCCAATTTTGGCATGGATCTCTAGGTGCATTGTATAGAATCGAGGGAGAGTGGGAGTATTCTATAATAATGCGCATAGATTTTAGAAATGCCTATGCCCTGCCCATGGGCATGCCCTCCTTTTCAACTATGTGGCTTAGAATTTACATGCACCACATTACAGAATACAGATAGGGCCTCTTAACAAAGCCACACTACTGATTCTCGGTGCGACAAATGAGAGGAAGTCCACTTAATTCCTATGGGCCTTCTCTCATTTGCTGCACAGGAATCACTAGCTCCGCTTTGTAAAAGAAGCCCTTAGTGAGTTGTGCACATAAATCTTAATTATTGCAGATAATTGCTTGTTGACATCCAGGTAACTGCGCTGATTAGCTAGTTAACCAATTATGTGCATTGTTATAGAATATGCTTGAGTTCTGCGCAGAAATGAAGACACTGTATATAGAATTTGGGGGTATGCCTTTTACACCTACCCTTAAAGAATATTTTTTAGGGTGCATTTATCAACGTGGGCTACCATTTAGACGTGTTATTTTACCAGAGGTCCCATTTTATGCAATGGGACCTAGTTACTAATAACTAAGGTTAACAGTAAAATATCACATCTTAATGGTAGCCCATGTTGATAACTTCGTCCCTAAGTCCTTTGCTGCCACTTACACACATAAATGTACATGCACTGTGAAATCACTGGTGTTCTGCAAATTTACATGTGCAAGTTTAAATGTGGGTGCCTAGTTACAGAATTGCCCTTCACATCAATAATTTTTCCTGTAGTTTACATCTGCTGGCACAGTTTCATTTTCCTGTTTAATGTATGAGTATTATTAAATTCATAATGTAAAATGTATTTTCTGACCCACCTCAGTTAAGGTTTTTCCTTGATGCTAGACAGACTTACGTAGGTACTGTAGGAACAACTACTGGTAGTTCAACTGGAGCTAACAGTGAAAGCCGTGAGATCCCATCTTCAGGGTAGAGTTGAACATGCACAATATAACATAGTTTATGCTGCTAGTTTTCTACTTTCCTCCCTCCCTTCTTTATTGGGGGTTAATGTTTTGTGATTATATCTCAGTTTGTTCTTCTTGTTTTCTTTAGTATTACTTCAATAGTCAGTAATTTCATATATATTCACTTTATTTTTTCCTTTGTATTGATTGATGTTAAAAAATATATAAACATGCCCTTACATTCCTATCATTTTAATCAGCTGGGTTACAAAATAGCTGCGGGGATTTAAAAATGTCACCAAAAAGAATAAACAATTATCAAATATGCCTTCAACATATAAAACATCATTAATCTTAGTGACCCTAAGTCACTTCTTTCATTATAGATAAGAAAACAATATCAACATTTCATCATTACCACAGCATGAAATGTCTTTTCAATCCACACTATATCCTATTTCACAAATAGAATGACACAGAGAACTCTATAGAAGTATCTCTAAAGCCAACATTGTCAATGAAAAGGGTAAGAGCCATATTATATATATATATATATATATATATATATATATATATATATATATATATATATATATATATATATTGAAAAGCTATAAAACAAATGTGTAACATTGTGTAGCATGCCACACAGACAATCTCAAGAATAAAAGGGGAAATATATGCCTATAATTTAGTCACACACACCGATCATAGAGCTTAAATGCCAGAGATACACACCCAGACTTATCCTATACTCATGCCTACCTGTCAAATACATGCTATGTAAGATATATGTGTATTTACAGAATAGTGCTAAGGCAGAGTGGACTGAAAAATCTGCATCTGAAAAAATTACACCTAGGTGTATTCTCTAAAATATGCCTAAATTTTATAGAATAGACTTAAATTTCCACGTGGTTTATAACATACACTGAGCAGCTCACCATGTGACTAAATTTGGTCATGTCCATTTAGGCCATGTTTTACTTGGTATAAATCCCGATGCCTAAATTACTCACAGATTGGGTGTATTCTATAACAATGCACATAGATTTTAGAAACGTCCATGCCCCACCCATGGTCACACCCCTTTTCAACTATGCAACTTATAATTTAGGTGCATCACATTATAGAATACACTTTGCAAATTGTGCATGTAAATTTCAATTAATGCCAATTAGTGCTGATAATTGCTCATTAACATCCAATTAACAGTGCTGATTAGCTAGGTAACCAATTAAGTTATGTTCATTGTTATAGAATATGCTTCAGTTTCAGCACAGATTTTCAGATGCCATATATAGGACCCAAGGGATTATGGGTATTTATATATTATTCTAATTATATATGCGCATGATTGGCACCCACTTTATAGATGTATCTGCATACAATCATTGTGCATACTTTTCAGATATACCCAAACTACCGCATAACATACCCCCTTCATAACTCTGGGGCCCTTTTAATAAAGTGTGCTATGCTATAGATGGCAGTGTCGGGACCACACTGTCATTTACTACCCTGCCAAGACTGAGCGACCGAAAACAGATATATTGCACCATTAAAGATAAATGCCTTTTTTGTGATTGATTTTGTACGACATTTAAGTGCTGAAGACTGTTTTTGTCATTGAATAGCTTTTTGTTTGTAATTGAACTGTATAGGAGTTTTTGTGACCAATTTTTCAACTGTGTGCATGCTGATCAGCTGATTTTGCAGTCCGGTTCTATATACCGCTGCTTGCCACAGTTTGATTAGGTCTTTTTCCTCCTTGCACAATAAGAGGACATGCTACCATATTGATTCACAGTATCTTTGTGATCATCCTCAAAGAGACAAACCTTACTAGACAGTCCTTCCACAATATCACTCACAAAGATGTTAAAAAGAGCCAGTACAAGGACCAATCCCTGCAGTACACCACTACTTATGCGTCCAACTTCTCCTACATAAGCACGCGACTATGGAATGCACTGCCAAAAGCTGTGAAAACAATCCATGACCATCTAAAATTCAGAAAATCACTAAAGACCTACCTGTTCGGTAAGGCATACCCTACCGACCCAACATAAATGCCTCAGCTCTGCAACACATCTATACCAAAGATCATATTGGACATTATCTAACCCTTCCTATCTTCAACCCGTAATGTGCCTGAATCTTACCTACCCTATTCCACCCTAACATCTAATTGCAGTGGCGTAGGAAGGGGGGGGGCGGTGGGGCGGTCCGCCCCGGTGCACGCCACTGGGGGGTGTCGACGCCTCGCTGGTTCCTTGCTCTCTCTGCCCCAGAACAGGTTACTTCCTGTTCCGGGGCAGAGAGAGCAAGGAACCAGCGAGGCGCTGACACCCCCCCCAGCGGCGTGCTCTCGGCGGATTGGCCCTCCCACCCGCCCCTCACCGCCTTCCAGGTATGTTCTCGCGGGCGGGGGGGTGTTGCGCTACGGAGGGGGGAGGGTGCGTCGCGCTGCACCCGGGGGGTGTGCGCAGCGGCGACCTGCCCCGGGTGTCAGCTGCCCTCACGACGCCACTGTCTAATTGTATTTGTTCCTTTACCGGACTAGGCGATTGCCTTTACGGTACTATGTAAGCCACATTGAGCCTGCAAATAGGTGAGAAAATGTGGGATACAAATGTAACAAATAAATAAATAAATAATCAGTGTCGAAAAATACCCACTTAATCGGGGAGTCTTTTACAAAGCTTTGGTAAGCCCAACGAGGCCACAGGTGGTAGTTCCTCCCTGATCGCGTACCATTTCCGGGAGAAAAAGAAAACCCCTGGAAATTGTTTGCTTGGCAGTAACCTGGTGGTACTCGGGCATCTCCACACGCTGCCCGGTTACTGCGGGAGCCCTTATCACCTCAGTAGTTGGTGGTAAGGGCTCCCTGCTGCATGACCACATGGTAATAGTTCTCTTACCGCATGACCATGTTTGTCTGGGGTTTTTTTTTACCTGCTGCAGTAAAAAGGGCCCTGGCACATGGGAAGAAATGGCCCCCACCGCTATTGCAGGGCCCTTTTTCCTGTAGCTTGGTAAAAGGGCCCCTCGGTATTCTATAAGCCACACCAAATTTTGGCGTGGTTTATAGAATTAATGCTTAAGCATACATGTTGCATGTAAATTTAGGCGCTGCCATTTGGACTACAAAAATATGGTGCAAATGCATGCACCTAAATCTACGTGTGGAGCACCATTATTATGTAATTAAATGCATAACTCAAAACTACACCCTGATCCACCCCGAAATGAACATGACTCTCCCATTTCTGTGCCCTCTTTCTCGATCTGTGTGTAAAATTTAGGCACGGATCCTGCACCTAACTTTATGCATGTTAGTCCTAATTAAAACTAATTAGTGTCAATAATTGCTTGTTAAAAAGCCAATTATTAGCACTGATTGGCTCATTATTATATTTAATTGCTCACACAAATCAGGAACACACCTAAATTTGTGCATGCAAATTTTTGGCAAACTTTATAGAATCAGTGGGTTAATGTTTGCTTAACATACAAAAACAGGGTAATTTGCAACCATGTTAAAATGTTTTGCAGTAGCTCACCCAACTGCATGTTAACAAATTTCTCAGAATTTCTCTCACAGGGGGCTTGGCATGGAAATATTATCCAATTAACGTGTTACACTTACTGTGCACTAACTGGCCAATATACAATTAGGGGGCCTTTTACAAAGCAGCAGTAAGCCCAATGTGGGCTTACCACACACTAATGTGAACCTACCGCCGTCCCCACGTGGGCACTGGTGGTAGATCCAGCCCCAGCATGTGCCATTTCCTGTGCTAGGGAAAATCTGCCCGTATTTTTTAACGCGGCACAAACCTGGTGGTAATTGGGCAGAGCTTTGCACTACCCAATCTTACCGCAAGGCCATGGCTATTTTCAGCCTTTTTTTACCCACTGCGGTAAATAGGGCCACAATCTAGCTTATTTTCCAAAGAGGACACGCATCTTCCAACACAAATCAGGAGATGGGCGTCCTTCTCCCGAGGCCGCCCACAATGGCATAATCGAAAGCCGATTTTTTTGCGTCCTCAACTGCTTTCCGTCTTGGGGACGACCAAAGTTTAAGGGGGCGTGTCAGCAGTATACCGAAGGCGGGATGTGGGCGTGGTTAAGAGATGGCCGGCCCCGGCCGATAATGGAAAAAAGAAGGCCGTCCCTCATGAGCATTTGGTCGACTTTACTTGGTCCCTTTTTTTTCACGACCAAGCCTCGAAAAGGAGCCTGAACTGACCAGATGACCACCGGATGGAATCGGGGATGACCTTCCCTTACTCCCCCAGTGGTCACCAACCCCCTTCCACCCTAAAAAAAAAAATTA
Organism: Microcaecilia unicolor; assembly: GCF_901765095.1. Classification (NCBI taxonomy): domain Eukaryota; kingdom Metazoa; phylum Chordata; class Amphibia; order Gymnophiona; family Siphonopidae; genus Microcaecilia; species Microcaecilia unicolor. Next base: position 69,681,934 of record NC_044037.1, on the reverse strand, counting down.
AAAAACATTTTTTCCAACCTCTATGCCTGCCTCAAATGTTATACCCAGCTCCATCACAGCAGTATGCAGGTCCCTGGAGCAGTTTTTAGTAGGTGCAGTGCACTTCAGGCAGGCGGACCCAGGCCCATCCCCCTCCCACCTGTTACACTTGTGGTGGTAAATGTGAGCCCTCTAAAACCCACCCGAAACCCACTATACCCACATGTAGGTGCCCCCCTTCATCCCTAAGGGCTATAGTAGTGGTGTACAGTTGTGGGGAGTGGGTTTCGGGGGGGCGGGGTTGGGGGGCTCAGCACTGAAGGTAAGGGAGCTATGCACCTGGGAGCAATTTGTGAAGTCCACTGCGGTGCCCCCTAGGGTGCCCGGTTGGTGTCCTGGCATGTGAGGAGGACCAGTGCATTAGGAATGCTGGCTCCTCCCACAACCAAAGGGCTTGGATTTGGTCATTTCTGAGATGGGCGTCCTAGGTTTCCATTATGGCCGAAAACCGGGGATGACCATCTCTAAGGTCGACCTAAATGTTGAGATTTGGGCGTCCCCGACCATATTATCGAAACGAAAGATGGACGTCCATCTTGTTTTGATAATACGGGTTTCCCCGCCCCTTCACCGGAATGTCCTTAGAGATGGACACCCTTAGAGATGGTCGTCCCCGTTCGATTATACCCTGCCATGTGTGGCAAAAACAGCCCCCACTGCTAGTACATGGCCCTTTTTACCGCAGCTTCGTAAAAGGACCCCTTAATGCAGGAGAACTTAGCACCCCGTAAATAGAAGGCAGTAAGTGCTCCCGTGTTAACCGTAAAGAGGTACCGTGCACTAATGGGATAATTAACATACAACCTAAATTTTAAAATACTATAAATGTAACTGATGTATTATTTTTGCAGCTAACTCGCAATAATATGCCATTTTAAGATGTATGAACATGCAAATCTTAGTGTACCGCAGATATGCAAGTTTAAGTAGCATCTTTTCTAAAACCATTACCTAAGCCTGTAGGTGAATGCACGTGTAACTCACTACTTGCACAAGCAACGCTGTGCAACCCTAATAGAATGGCCTCCATAATGCAGTATTTGGCATGTTGTCTACATAGGAAAAGGCACATGCAAGTTTAGATGTTCACAGTTTATATTTTGCTCACACCTTTTACAGTATGAGATTGAGGTGAGTTACATTTGGGTATACTTGATGTTTCTCTGTCTCTGGAGGGCTCACAATCTAATTTTGTACTTGAGGCAATTGAAAGTTAAGTGACTTACACAAAATCACAAGCAATAGTAATGTCAATTCCAAATCCCTGACTACTAGGCTACTCCTTCACACCACAATTTGCAGTGTGTTTACAAAATGTTTGCTGAATGCAGAGTTCTTTGTAAACTACTTCTATGGTTGTATAGAAAACACATGTAAGTTGCAGCATATCCATCTGGAATAGGTATTTTACAAAAAAAAAAAAAGAGTCAAGGCTTGAGTGACATCACTTGGTGACTGAGGCAGGAAGTCATGAAAGCTCTCTGCTTGTTGCAGCTGATAATTCCTGATCTCTGACTGCTCCTGGCCAGAAGAATGAATGACCCAATTAGCAGCTGGGAGGGAGGGAGCAATTTTTCCAACTCTTGCAGTGATGAGGGAGAGAGGACAGCACAGCACAGCACAGAGAGGAGCATAGTGTATAGAGGTGATAAAAGAGAAGGTAACTGAGTGAAGATGTGGGTGCCATTAGAGTCCAGGGCAGGAGCAAATGAATTTGTTTGAACTAAGGCTGGGCAGGTGAGCTTGTGAGCTCTCAGCCACTGTTGGTGCTACTTTTTTTTTCGCAATCATAGCAACAGTTGCTGAGAACCAGCAAACTTCCTCCTCCTCTCCTGCTAGCCTATTACATGGTTCCTGGGTATAAGGGAAAGGGGTGTCTATTTCTGCAGACTCCTAGGAAACCTCCAGGCTCTCCCTTCCCATTCCTTTTATCTTCCTAAGAGGGAAGAGGCTACAACAGGAAGTACTGAACTATTCTGTCCAAGAAAATAAACAGGCTGATGATCCGCAAGATCCAAGATAGGCAACAAAGCAGCAGATAGATGAGGAAGTCCAAATGTATTCATCACACTAAGGCATAAGTACATAAATAACTAACAGATTATTACTATAAATTATAAGAATACTTTAAAACAAATAAATAAATAAAACAGACAAATTAAAACAAGCAACTAAGAGACATTGGTACAATACACAAGAGCATAATAAATAACTCAAGGCATATTGATTAAACAGAAAGAGGTGAAATAAAAAATTCATATACCCCACAGGTGCTGTTCCACTGTATCATCTATTAGTTAAAAGCTAGAGACTATTAAAAAAAACTGTTAAGAATCTCAAAGTATATTTTATTAGTTGCATTTGTATCCCACATTTTCCCACCTATTTGCAGGCTCAATGTGGCTTACAGTGTTCCTTTATGGCCTTCGCCATTCCAGAGTATACAGCTAGAAAATTCCAAACAAAAGTGCAAGCAGCTAGCTATCCATGAGCAACACTTATATCAACCAATTAAAAAAAAGGGGAGTCATCATAGTGCATACCTTTCTTCTATGTGGTAACAGCTTCCAAAAGTGTTGAAAGTGCCACTGGAGCCCTTTTACTAAACTGCGGTAAGCATTAACATGTGCTCACCATAGGTTACAATTCACTACCAAGGGGCACGCTCAGGCATCCCACAGTCGTTTTAGTATCTGAGCGTGCTTCCCACGTGCTAAAAAATAGTTTTTTTTTATTTTTTAGGGCTGGGGGCATGTTTGGGCAGAGAGTAGGTGTGCCCAGTGCTTATCGGTTAGCGCAGCTACTTTGCAGGTATGCTAACCTATTAGCACATGGTTAGTACGGGAGCCCTTATCATCTAGAATATAGGTGTCGGTAAATGCTCCCTCACAAATGACTGTGCACTAATTGGCCCACCCAGGCCCACCTGTGGCTACGCCACTGCTGCATTGGTTAAAAGACTTACAAAATGGTGTCTGAATTTAACTAACAAACAGAAGCCTAAGCACCAATTCAGTCCTCTGGGGTATATCACATGATTACTGTAAGTTACCTGGATAGTGTTGCTGAAAATCCCCAGCCAGTGCAAGTGAAGCCATTTATCTATATTGGGGGGGGGGGGGGGGGATTCTATATATGGTGCCTAAATATCTGCATTGAAAACATTTCCACCTATGCGTATTGCCTAGATTTAGGTGCAGTATATAGAATATGCTCAGTTGATATCCCAGCAAAAACATGGCGAAAATCCCGGCGTGTAGATTTAGATGCAGAGGACCATATTCTATAACTATGAATGTAAATTTTGGAACACTCATGAAATGCCCATTTCCTCACCTATAACCATGCCCCTATTTGCACGCAATAGAAGTTAGGCAAAGTGCATTACAGAATACGCTTAGCAAGTTGTACGCATAAATTCTAATTACTGCCAATTTGTGCTTATTATTGCTTGCTAAGTGCTGTTATCAGTGTTGATTAGCTTGTTAAGCCAATTAAGTTATGCACGGTGTTGATAATGGCAGCTTTTATCCAGATAATGGCTTTGAATATTGATCCATGAGTTTATTGACCTAAAATCCAACAAAGCAGGAAGAATCTACTGGTCCAAAAAAGGGTTACTTATTAGTGGGTCATGAAAGCCATTTGCACTGCGATTGTCGCATTCCAAATATCATAGGTCCACAAACCGTAAAAAAAGGTCTGTGTTTCTTATATTGTTAATACACATGTGCATTCCCATTCACTATCTTCCAGGAGTACACCATTGATGTCTTCTTCCGGCAGAGCTGGTGGGATGAACGACTTAGGTTTGATGGTCCTATGAAGATCCTTCCTCTCAATAATCTGTTGGCAAGTAAGATCTGGACCCCTGATACCTTCTTTCACAATGGCAAGAAGTCGGTGGCCCACAATATGACTACACCCAACAAGCTACTACGCTTGGTAGATAATGGCACTCTGCTGTATACGATGAGGTAGGTGGATTCAAGTCTAGACACTTTGGGCTGGACTCAGTAAATGGCGCTCAAAAATCAGCACTGAAACAAATCGGCACTCAACGATATTCTGTAAAGGTTGCTCTGGGCTGTGCACCCTTCATAGAATAGTGCATAGCTCTGATTCCTGTGACCAGGTTTGGTCACCATAACGTATGCCTTCTCTGATACTGCACACACATTTTTGGAATGACCCTGACCTTCCCATGCACCCCATGGCCATACCCCCTTCTGGGTTGCTTGCTATGGAACTTGAGCACCCAGTGTTATAGAATAGCACGCAGCCAGATGTGCATGTAAATCCTAATTGGTGCCAATTAACATCACTGATTCCTTAATTCAATTAATTAAGTTGTACACTCATCTCAGGATAGGGCCTAAATTTTGGTGTCCAAATTTGGGTGACCTTTATAGAATCTAGGGTTTGACGATAATTCTATAAAGTATGCACTAACAGTTATACATACCTAACTTATTGGAATAATGTCATATATGTGTATATATGTTGAAATTTTACCTAAGTGCTATTATATAAATACATGCATATCTTACATAGTGCATATTTTATAGGTAGCATACACATAGCATGCATAACTCACAATTACACCTATAAAACTTGCAAAATACTGTCAGTTATGCCCATATCACTGGAACTTAGACACACACCAGCTCTATAGTTAGTGAGTAGAGGAGCAGGCTTGGTTCCTGATGACCTCAGTTCAATTCCCACTGCAGCTCCTTGTGACCTTGAACAAGTCACTCAACCCTCCATTGCCCCAGGTACATAAACTCAGATTGTGAGCCCATTAGGGACAGAGAAAGTACCTGCATATAATGTGTACAGCACTGCATACATCTAATAACACTATAGAAATGATTAATAGTAGTGGCATAAGTGGTTGCACCTAACATGTAGGTGCATATTTTCACAGTTGTTAGTATTCTATAAAGAAAAGTAGGCACCTATGTTCCTTTATAGAATAGGCGCCTACCAGGTTCCCAGCTGTAGAATTACCCTTTTATACTGTCTGATAGATGCTGCTCCTCTCCAGGATATGGCATCTGGTTAACAATAACTGGCTACAGTTTTAATAAGGTAGGTAAAGAATTGGCTTCATATTTGTATAAATTCATATACTACTGGTCTCAAGAGAAGTCGACTAGATTTTACTGGTCTAATAGCTATTTTTTCATACTTGTCTTCCTACGGCAACATTAATTGGAGTTAGGTCTGTGTGAAATAATTCACAGAAACATATACACGAAGGGCCAAATTCTATAAATGGCACCTTAAAAATTGGTGCCGAAAAACCACGCACTTAGTGTGATTCTATAAACTACGCCTAAGATTAGGCGTAGTTTATAGAATATGCTCATGTGCCATTGTTGTGACTAAAATTTAGGTGCACCCATTTAGGCCACCTAAAACCAGGCCTATCTTAGGCGCTGATCGGGTGTATTCAATAGTAGTGTGCACAATTTTTTGAAATGCCCATAACCCGCCCATTACATGCACATGGCCACACCCCCTTTATGTGCACCACATTATAGAATAGGCCTAGATTAGAAAACTATGCGTATAAATTCAAATTAAACCCAATTAGTGCTGCTAATTGGTTGTTAAGTACCGATTATCAGCGCTGATTGACTTGTTAATCAATTAAGTTATGCATGCAATTTGGCCATGCGGCCAAATTAGCACGCACAACTTAAGGCACCATTTATAGAATTTGGGGGAAAGGCCATTGCAAATCTTTAGCCTCATATGCTGTCAAAAGTTCAGTGAAATATGTTCTAATTCCAAACGGGTCAGAATATAGACAATGCTAAATTTCAGCCTCTCATTAAAAAAAAAAAAGCAGTGTATATAATTAATCTCTGATTTCATTGGCTAATAATAGCATCTGGAAGAGTTAGAAAACTAGGTGTAAGAATAAAGGCTTTTACCACAGGATGTAGCATGGAAATGATCTAAGCTGTGTCAGCAGATAAGAAATGGGATTTTATAAAATTGCATGTAATATTAGACCTGTATAGTATGAATGCGTGCACCTTTACTCAGCAGCGTACCTAACTTATATGGCTCCTGGGGTGGGGTGGGGTGGGGTGGGGCACACCCTCCCCCCCCCCCCCCCCCCCAGACAGAGCATGTGCATAACTCTGGGTGGCACACACCGCTCTCCTCCAAAGCAAGGGGATGCGCTGAGCAGGTCCGCGCTGCCAGCTTTACCTGTCTCCTGTCCCCTCAAATGTCAACTTCCCATTCCAGGGCAGAAGACTGGAGGAGCAGACAGTGCACACCTGATCCGTGCTCCCCCTTGCTGCCGGCACCTGGGGTGGACCACCTCCACTGCCCTGCCCTAGGTATGCTAGAGCCTTTACTAGTTGTTTGAAGAGGCATGCCTGAGGTTGGAGTTGAGAAAGGGTTAGCACTTAAATGCTCATGATTTCAAAAATACATGCACAGGAAAGTTCAGTAGATTTAAATGATGTGCTACTTTTCTTAGGGTAAATTTCAAAGATCAAGTATATGAATGCTGTGACTGTCATTTTTATCCACTTAAATTGTACTCTGTGGGTTAATCCATAATCTTCAGAGGCACTTAACTGGGCAGTGCTGCTGAATATTCCTGGAGACTGCAGACATTCCAGGGGTGGAGTTGGGGAAGAGCTAGGAGTTATGTGGGTGCTGGCAATAGGGGCGACCCGACCATTAGGCCACCTGAGGCGGGGGCCTCAGGCGGCAGTCTTCAGGGGTGGCATCTCTCCACTCTTCGGGGAGCGGCTACCCCATTCGCGGCGTTTACCTGTTTCATCATGTTCCAAACCCGGTAGCGGTAGCGAGTCCCATATGCTGCCCTGCCGCCTGCATCACCTGTTCCCTTTACTGTGGCCGCTTCTCAGATGTAACTTCCAGTTTCGTCAGACTCAGGCAGCCACAGTAAAGGGAAGAGGCGGGTGCTGGCAACAGGGCAGTGTATGAGAATCACTTCCGCTGCTGGGTTTGGAATGTGACGAAACAGGTAAACTCTGCAAGTGAGGGGGGGGGGGTGGTGGCATCTCGAACTGGGGGGGGCATCTTAGCTCCGCCTCAGGTGGCATCTTGTTTAGGCCAGCAAGAGTCAGTGTCCACATAGCTAACCAGGCATGTAGAACCACATAAATCAGTCCTAACTTTGCCCAGTTAGTTATGCGGTTGCAGGTACTGAATATCGGCAGGCACCTGCAAAACTTTTGAGTACTGATCTGAAACTGCCTGTGCTATCCCCTCCCTCCTCCTCTGAAGAATAAGACCCCCTTCTTCCCTCCCTGATGATGAACAAACCCACCCACAGTAGCACCTCTCCCTTAGTAGGCTTCCCCAGGCCTACCATTTCAGTCATTGTTGGTGGTGGTCTTAAGGGAAGGAACAATACCTACTCGATCCAGCCTAGGCCAACTCTACCAGCAAAATGGCTGTCATGACCTGTAACAGCAGCCTTGAGATACTAAAGTACCATGGTAAGACTACAGCTAGAGGTTGTGGCAGCCATTTTGCTGGAAAAGCTGGCCTGGGCTGGAGTGAGTGGGCATTGTTCCTGCCCTGCAAAGCACCACCACCAATGAAAGGAATAGTAGGTCCTGGGGTGCATCCTAGGAGTGGGGGTGTAGACTGGTGTTAGCAGAGAGGAGGGAAGGAGGGCCCTGTTCATCATGGAGGGGAGGGAAGAAAGGATATTGTGCATCCTCTTATGCAGATTCTGGTTGATATTCAGCTGGGCTCACATAAATGCTTTATGTGGGTTCCGACTGAATATCATCTAGGATCAGTATAAGTCCTGGTTCCAAGAAACACTTTCAGTCAGGCCTGAATATTCAGTTTCAGTGTCAGTAGCCAGGTATGGCCCTGCATTGAATATTAGGGCCTAATTCTGTCCACGGTGGTCAGTGTTAAAAAAAAAACACTCACTTGCGCCTGTTGATTTTGCAGCCCCTCATGATCTGTGTCCAAGTGTTCTCTTTTAGCACAGTTTCATCTTCCTCTTTACTGGAGATCCTTGATGACTCAAGAGGAATTTCATTGATGTATTTCTCATTAGTAAGGTCTCACTTGGAGTACTTTGTTCTGTGTTGGAGGCTGTATCTCAGTAAGCACATAAAGAAATTGGAGATAGTACAGAGGAAGGTGGCCAAAGTAGTAAGCGGTCTCCATCATATAAGAAGAGACTGGAGATCCTAAATGTGTATACCTTAGTGGCAAGGATGGACAAAAGGGATATGAAACCGACCTTCAAATACTTAAAATACTGAACAGTCATTACCAAATGAGGATAAGCTTTAGAGCTAGAAGATATGATATAAAGCTACAGGGAAGTAGAGTCAAAATCAACATCAGGAAATATTTATTCTCAGAAAGAATAGTGGATACTTAGAATCCCCTTTCAAAAGAGGTGGTGGAAACAAAAATTGTGCTAGATTTCAAAAAGGAATGGGATATACACAGGGGATTTCTAAAAGGCAATAGAATGTAAACCAAGCACAGAAAATTCAACTTTTAACACCTATATAATGACTTGCACTTCTATTCCCCACATAATAATTATAAACCCACAACCCTAAACACGCCTGATCATTCTCTTCCTATTTCTGCTGGCCTCAAAATTTTAGGTGTTACAATTGATCACCATCTTACACTTGAGAGCCAAGTTAACTCCATTATAAAGAAGAGGTTTCATTCTATGTGGAAACTTAAACATCTAAGACCTTACTTCTCGAGGGAAACATTCCGTAACTTGACGCAATCAATGGCTCTGAGCCATGCAGATTACTGCAATGGAATATATGCGGGATGTAAAGAACAGCTCATGAAGAAACTCCAGACAGCCCAAAACACAGCTGCCAGGCTGATATTCGGCAAAACACGATTCGATAGTGCCAAACCTCTCCGAGTAAAACTGCATTGGCTCCCAATCAAGGAACGCATTACCTTCAAAATTTGCTCTTTGGTCCACAAGATTATCTACGGTGAAACTCCAGGATACATGGTTGACTTGATAGATCTTCCAACCAGAAATAGAACTAGTACATCACGTACCTATTTGAACCTCCACTATCCGAGCTGCATAGGACTCAGATATAAATCAATCTAAGCATCCAATTTCTCTTATTTAGGCACACAAATGTGGAATGCACTACCAAAGACTGTGAAAATGATTTACGACCATCTTAACTTCAGGAGATCATTAAAGACTTATGTGTTTTGCAAGGCCTATCCTACTGACCCTAATTCAATGCTTCAACTCTGCAACACAACATAACCTTAGATCGTATTAGACATTATCCACCTTATTTTCGAAAGAGAAAGACGCCCATATTTCGACCCAAATCGGGAAATGGGTGTCTTTCTCCTGTGGGTGCCCAAATCGGTATAATCGAAAGCCGATTTTGGGCTTCTTCAACTGCAATCTGTCACGGAAATGGCCAAAGTTGACGGGGCATGTCGGAGGCGTGGTAAAGGCGGGACTGGGGCGTGTTTATCGGCCGAGGAGAGATGGGCGTCCTCGGCCGATAATCGAAAAAAGAAAGGCGTTTTTAGTGCAAATTTGGGTCACTTTTTTTGGACCCTTTTTAAATTTTTTTTATTTTTGTTACATTTGTACCCCGCGCTTTCCCACTCATGGCAGGCTCAATGCGGCTTACATGGGGCAATGGAGGGTTAAGTGACTTGCCCAGAGTCACAAGGAGCTGCCACAAACAAGTCCCAAAAAAGTGCCCTAAATGACCAGATGACCACCGGAGGGAATCGGGGATGACCACCCCTGACTCCCCCAGTGGTCACTAACTCCCTCCCACCCCAAAAAAACTTTTAAAACTTTTTTTTTCCAGCCTGTATGCCAGCCTCAAATGTCATACCCAGCTCCATCGCAGCAGTATGCACGTCCCTGGAGCAGTTGTTAGTGGGTGCAGTGGACTTCAGGCAGGTGGACCCAGGCCCATCCCCCCACCTACCTGTTACACATGGTGGTAAATGGGAGCGCTCCAATCCGCCCCCAAAACCCACTGTACCCACATCTAGGTGACCCCCTTCAGCCATAAGTGCTATGGTAGAGTTGTGGGGAGTGGGTTTTGGGGGGATTTGGGGGGCTCAGCACCCAAGGGAAGGGAGCTATGGACTTCAGAGGTAGTTTGCTTTGTTTTTTTAATTGTTACAAGTGCCCCCTAGGGTGCCCGGTTGGTGTCTTGGCATGTGAGGGGGACCAGTGCACTACGAATCCTGGCCCCTCCCACAACCCAATGCCTTGGATTTGATCGTTTTTGAGCTGGGCGCCTTTGGTTTCCACTATTGCTGAAAAACGATACCGCCCAGTTCAAATCCGCACAAATCCGACGCCCATTTTTTTCGAAACTACGGTTTGTTCCACCTCTTCACGTACCCGTTCTCAGAGATAGATGCTCATGGAGATAGGCGTTCACGTTCGATTATGCCCCTCCACATATTCCTTATTATCATTGACCCTTATTGTACCTTATACCCTAACCTGACCCCTATTTCAATCTATATTTGTTTACCCCTACCGGACTTGGCGTTCACCTTTATGGTATTTTGTAAGCCACATTGAGCCTGCTAATGGGTGGGAAAATGTGGGATACAAATGTTACAAATAAATAAGTAAATAAATACATAAATAATGGATCATAACCTACTATACACAGCAGGTACAAACTCAACAACACAAGCAAGGGGGGAATAACTTGCACTGCATGTCGGGTACAACAACCTTCCTTGGCAGACTCCATGGGTCATGTTTTTTCTCAGCCAGTGAAAGGAGAGGAAGAAGACTGCATAACACAAGAACAAACAAAAACAATTGAGGGAGACCAATGCAATTCAAACCAGGGGAAACAATTTACTGATAATACTAAAAATACACAAGAAGTCCAAAATATCAAGAAGACTGAATGAACTCAACACAGTCCTGTGTTTGGCTGATATCCCTGTACTGCCATTCACTGGCTAACAATTTTCCATTGTCAACTAGACTGGAATATTTCTGACTCCTGAGGAAGGCACTTGCTGCACCAAAACGCAGGACTGTGTCAAGTCCATTCAGTCTTCTTGATATTTTGGACTTAGCAGCCTTTGAGGGGCATAATCGAACAAAAACGCCTATTTCCATGGGCGTTTATCTCTAAGAATGGGTCCGTGAAGGGGCGGGCCAAACCGTATTTTCAAAAAAATGGACGTTTTTGAGTTGGGCGTTTGCTTTTTTTAGCGATAATGGAAACTAAAAATGACCAGCTCAAAAACGCCCTAATCCGAGCTATTTGGTCGTGGGAGGGGCTACGATTCGTAGTACACTCGCCCCCCTGATATGCCAGGACACCAACTGGGCACCCTAGGTCCCACATGCATAGCTCCCTTACCATGGTGCTGAGCTCCCAACCCCCCTCCCCCAAAACCCACTACCCACAAATGTACAACACTACTATAGCTCTTAGGGGTGAAGCGGGCACCTACCTGTGGGTACAGTGGGTTTTGGAGACCTCCCATTTACCAGCACAAGTGCTACAGGTGGGGGGGGGGGGATGGGCCTGGGTCCACCTGGCTGAAGTGCACTGCGGTACCCACTAAAAGTGCTCCAGGGACCTGCATACACGCAGGCCTCTAGGACTTGGTACTGCTGTATAATATTGGCACACCAGTTGACACCTGAAGACTAATCTCTCCGAAAATGTCCTTTATTGGAATAACCGCGTTTACACACAGTTAACTGCAGATCAGAGGTTGTGCCCCACCACTGGCAACGAGTCTCCCTGGTAGTGAGATTAGCAGGTCAGAGCTGGCAGAATGTTGTACAATGCCCTCTTTCAGCCACATTCAAGGTAAGAACTAAGTTCTCTAACGTGGCTAACACATGGAAGGGATCTAAAACTGGCTTACAAAAATGACCACTACCTCATGGACTACCGGAAACACAACAGGGCACACTCTGACCCAGTAGGCAGGGGGAAAAGCACCATGGGAGAGGAGCCTACCAACTACCAACATCGTGAGACTGTAACACAAGCTAATGAAATCACGGAGCCCAATACCCTAAACCCACCACAATGCAATGATGATGTGACCCTGTACTGCACCCGAGAGCCACATCTGACCCAGGGAAAGGCTGTGACAGGATCGAACATATTCTGCTGTCATGGAGGTGGGTACGGCATCTGAGGCTGGAAAAAAGTTTTTAAAGTGGGGGTTTTTTTGGTGGGAGGGGGTTAGTGACCACTGGGGGAGTCTGGGGAGATCATCCTTGATTCCTTCCAGTGGTCATCTGGGCAGTTTGGGCACTTTTTTGGGACTTGTTTGTGAAAAAAAAGGTCCAAAAAAAGTGACTCAAAATCGCGGTAAAAACGCCTTTTTTTTTTCGATTATCAGCTAAAGACGCCCATCTCTCCTCGGCTGATAACCACGCCCCAGTTCCGCCTCCACCACACCTCTGACACGCCCCCGTCAACTTTATTCATTTCCGCAACGGAGTGCAGTTGGAAACGCCCAAAATCGGCTTTCGATTATACCGATTTGGGCGCCTTTGCTAGAAAAATGCCCATTTCCCGATTTGGGTCGAAATATAGGCGTTTTTCTCTTTCGAAAATAAGCTGGTCTGTATCTTATATATTTTTAATATCATCAATAAATTGTTTCTCCTGGTTGGAATTACATTGGTATCCCCCAATTGGTCTTTCTCTACCATCATTTACTATGTTATTATATCTCATCATTTTAGGAAGCTATCCAAACCTTTTTTAAACCCTGCTAAGCTAACTGCTTTTAACACATTCTCTGGCAATAAATTCCAGAGTTTAATTACACGTTGAGTGAAGAAACATTTTCTCCAATTTGTTTTAAATTTACTGCTATGTAGCTTCATCGCGTGCCCCCTAGTCCTAGTATTTTTGGAAAGAGTAAACAAGTGATTCACGTCTACCCGTTCCACTCCACTCAGCATTTTATATACCTCTGTTATATCTCCCCTCAGTTATCTTTTCTCCAAACTGAATAACCCAAGCCATTTCAGCCTTTCCTTATAGGGAAGTCATCCCATCCCCTTCTCTATACCTTTTCTAATTCCACAATATCTTTTTTTGAGATGCAGTGACCAGAATTGCACGCGGTATTCAAGGTGCGGTCGCACCATGGAGCAATACAAAGACATTATAACATCTTCATTTTTATTTTCCATTCCTTTCCTAATAATACATAATATTCTATTTGCATTCTTTGGCACCACAGCACACTCAGCAGACGGTTTCAAAGTATCATCAATGATGACTCCTAGATCCTTTTCCTGGTCACTGACTCCTAATACAGAACCTTGCATTACGCGCACCATGTTACAGAATATGCTTAGGGTAACTAGTGCACCTAAATTCTAATTAATGCCAATTAGTGCTGATAAATGCTTGTTAACATCCAATTATCAGTACAGATTAGCTTGTTAACTAATTAAGCTATGCACATTGTTATGGAATTCACTTTAATTTCTGTGCGGAAATCGAGGCACGATATATAGAATCCTGGGGAATAAGGTTAATGTGCACTTCCAAGTCTACTCTCCACCCATGCCATGCCCTGACAGAAAAATTCAGAAAAAAAATCAGTAATACACAGTTTAATGCATAGACACAGGCAAACTACTGCAAAACTCCTTAATACGGTCATGCAGATGTGTGTTTCCATGCCTTTTGATCATGCGTTAAACCCTGGATTCTATAAAAGTCATCCAAATTGGGCACGGATCTCAGATCAACACCCAAAATAATTAGTTGATGGGCTCCAGTGATTAATTATTGGAGCTAAAAAGCACTTAATTGGAACTAATTATGATTTGGGCTCCGATCTGGCTACTTGCTATTCTGTAACAATGGGCATCTAAATTTGATTACATGCAACTCAAAAAGGGGTGTGGCTATGGGAGGGGCATGGAGAGTGTAGGGCATTCACAAAAGATGCAAAGAATAGTGGGAATCTGTGTCTAGCTTATGCACTAAGATTTACACCAGGTTTTAGCTGGTGTAAATCCTTATGCCCAAAATTGAGTGCTGAATTTGGCACTCAGTGCTGTTCTAAAGAGTGCTCATCCTGAAGCACCCTTTATAGGATAGCATTGAAGGCCAAATTTTATCGCCACCTTTTATAGAATCTGGCTACATTGCTTAAAATTCTTTCTTAACAGGGCCCCTATATGCATATAAATTTATGCATGCATATCTCTGAAAAGTTATTTTAGAACATAATTTGTCATGGGAGATTCAGATAAATGGCTTTGTAAGCAATGTTTTTGGCTTATGAATAATTTAAAATATGTACAGAAATACTTTTTCTCAAGAAAATTTTAGATTACTCATACAAGCCTTAATTCTGACTAAACTTGACTACTGCAATGTCATATATCTTGGTTGTGCAAAACATCTACTTAGACAATTAAGAACTACTCAGAATATGGCTAATCATTTTATATGTGGACTGAAAAAAATTAATAGAGTTTCTCCTTATTATGTAAAATTTCACTGGTTGCCAGTAGAGGCTCGAATACTCTTTAAATTATGCTGTTTCATTTTTAAAGTTATTCCGGGTCTAGCTCCGGCCTATATATGTTCAATGATTCCTGTATTGGCCTCAAAATATGATAACCAGAATTATTTGAGATTATAATTTCCCTCTTACAATGAAGTGCACTCTAAGAGAATTTTTACTGGACTATTTCCTTTTTAGGCAACACAAATTTGGACCTCTCTGCCAGCCTCTTTAATGTACCTTTTCATAAATTCTTTAAGGCAGCTTTATTTAGAAAACATGTATTGTCAGGTTAAATTTTCACTTTTTTTTTTGAGCTCCCAGTTTAATTGGACCATTTTTTTTCACTCAAGATGTAATCCACTCTGAACCAAGAAAGGGTGTGAGTAGAATAAAAATCCATGGTAAAGTAATATAATACTGCATGTATAACAACCAACAAGAGAGGCGATGATCTGCATGCCAACATGACAGCAAGCAAAAAGCAGACCAAGGATATAGGAGTGCTGGGCAAATTTATTGATACAAATACCCAACATGGCCACGTTTCACCCTACGGCTGCATCAGGGATTAGAAACTATAGGGGAAAATCTGCTTTGTTGGTGAGGAAGTGCTGCAATATATTTGTATTATATTACTGTACTATTTCTATTCCTAGCATTACAGCATGTTAATTTTTAGTGCGCGCTAAGAACACTAGCGCACCTCTAGCGCGGCTTAGTAAACGACCCTAGGATTCTTTTGCTAATATGGGCCTAGTTGTCAACCATTGCAGCCATAGGAGCCAGTCCTGTGGGTGCTAGTGAATACTGAGTGCCCCCAGTATTCAGAGAGCTCCTTCACTGTGTCCAGAATAGGATAATTTGCCTTCGGTTTAGCACCCCCAATCATTATAAAATGTTGGCTCCCATGACTGCAGCAATTTCCCAAAGGTGTGCTGCAGCACGGATGGTGTAGTCTACTAATTTACTCTGCATGGTATGTCTCTTCTATAGAGATACAATTATTTAGTAATGATCCCACTAGAGACCTATCTACAGTTTTATTCTCAGCTTACAGCAGTGATGGCCAACTCTAGCCCTCAGCTTCTGCATAAAGGTCTAGTTTTCAGGCTAGCCAAACTCTGAAAGTTAATGTTGCTGTCAGTTTGTGGAGTTTCTGAATCAGATCAGTCGGTTGCACTTATGGACCAGAATTGATCATTTCTGGCTTAGAATATACAGATGTTAGTGCTGGGCCAAGTGCTATAGTAAGTCAATGTCAGCTGATTTTGTTGTGCATCACATGCAGTGCAGGTGTGTGGAAGAGGCTCTGTCACTTGTTCTTAAAAGCTTTTTTGAGAATATTAGACCCTGAGAGAATTCATTGCTGTAATTTGTTTTCACTCTTTCACACATTTTGATGAAATGCTAGCAAGTGTTTAATTGTTTTAATGGCACTGCTGCAAAAGACATGAGAAGCTGCAATATGCATCATTTCTTGGAGGTTTCAGTTTTAGAAAAGTACCTCTGGAGGCAAAAATCCATATATATGTTTTTTCTATTTTAACATATTACTTTGACTTATGTTGCATGTGGGCAATATAAACTCAGTAATAACATACCACATTACACTATAATATTGAACATTACTTACAGGCTGCTGTCTTCTGAGGGAATTTAAGGCAAATTGTATATGGCTATGGACAGATTCTGGGAGGGTAATGAAATTCTTCATTTGTTCCAACAGGAGAATTTGGGGGGTGTTTTACTAAGGCGTGCTAGCATTTGTAGCACACGCTATTTAGGGTATGCTAAACGTTAAAGACGTCCATATATTCCTATGGATGTCTCTAATGTTTAGTGCACCTTAGTAAAAGAGGCCCTTAAATTTCTATTGGTTTGTACTATAGGCCAGAGCCAGTGCCTGAGTATTAGGTTCCTTAGTTGAGCCTTCATTGACAACGTTCAAACCTGGAGTGGGGGGGGGGGGGGGTCCCTCAAGGATCCCTTCTCTTATCAACACTTTTCGTTATATTCCTAGCTCCTCTCTTAACTTTGTCTCAATCTCTACTTTGGCTCTACTTTGGTTTGACAATGTATGTGTATGCAGATGATATTCAGATACTCTATCCTCTATTGAATTCGCTATTTTGAACCATAAGCTACAGTAATTACAGACTGGCTTCATGATAACAACCTAGCTACCTTTAAACCCTTCAAAATTCAAAGTTGTGAATACACTATTACCTGTACTCATTCTTCTTTCAGGTTCCTCGGGTAGACACAGTTCTCATTCTTGGAGTAATTTTAGACTCTGAACTTACATTCTACCCCCAAATCTCTCGAGTGGTTCGTAGTTATGTTTACAAACTTTGGTTAATTTGTTCCATACAATCGATATTATCACCATCTGCGCTCAACATTTGGTTCATTCCCTGGTCATAGCGCAATTAGATTATTGTAATTCCCTCTATCAAGGAATTAAGGTCAAGAAAATGCATCATCTTAAGGTTATACAAAACACTGCAATCAGACTGATAGCTAAGATTAGGAAATTTGATCACTTCACATCTTACCTTAAAGATGCACATTGGTTACCTATAACACATTGTCTTTAACATCTTGTTACTGTTTTTCAAAACTCTATCCTCTATCCTCTAACAAACTGTTATATTGCTCTCAACTTCTAATTCAGATCTGCTCAGCACAATCAACTAATCATTCCTAGCTACAGTATACTAATCTATGACCACATTAGAGACCCTATCTTTTTAATACAAGGACCTTGTCTTTGAAATGCTCTCCCCAGTTCCCTGAGACTCCTATCCACTCTATCAAATTTTAAAGCTGAATTTAAAACCCACCTATTTGCAGACATCTATCAATAATTCCTTTTTCAACTGACTGAACAGAGTTGGCTGTTTGTAGCAGAGCATTCCTATTCTACTATCCCACTTTTTTTCCTATTACGATTGTAGTTTTTCCCTTATTACCCTATTATGCCATGTCCTACGTGCAATGTATTCTTGTCTGTCAATTTTTTCCCCTTTTCTTTCCCTATTTTAGATTGTAAACTGCACCCTTATGGCTTCCATAGGGTGGGATAGTAAATACTGAATAAACTTGGAAAATTCACACTCTCTTTGTAAAAATAAATTCACTTCGTATGTATTACAAGGCTGACGCTAGACATTGTGACAACCATTTTGAAAAGGTTTCCACAATCGGTATATTGGCTCATGTCCACATTTATAACCAGTGGAGATCCTAGGTCGGCTGCCACCCGGGGCGGGTCGCCACTGCGCCCCCCCCCCCCCCACCGGGTGCAGCGTCTGTCCCCCCAGGGTGCAGCATGACACCCCCCCAGCACACCAAGCCCCCCCCCCAGTGCAATGATACCCCCTTCCCGGCGCATCAAGCCCCCCCCCCCCCCCGGGTGCATTCTTGGCTGCTGGAGGGTGCAGAGAGCAGCCGCGCGCCTGTCGGCTCCACTGGCTCCCTGCTTCTTCTGCCCCAGAACAGGAAGTAACCTGTTCCGGAGCAGAGGGATCAGGAAGCCAGCAGAGCCGAGAGGCGCACGGCTGCTCTCTGCACCCTCCAGCAGCGTGCACCCAGGGTGGACCGCCCCCACCGCCCCGCCCTTCCTACACCAATGTTTATAACCACTCATCAGTCCTTGCTATGAGGAAGCCTATGTCCTGTTGCTGCCTAATTCAGGGCCTCTTTTACAAATCCATGCTACCAATTCTCATTACGGCAAATGAGAGGAAGCCCATTCAATTCCTATGGGCTTCCTCTCATTTGCTGCACGGGAATCGCCAGCGCGGCTTTGTAAAAGAAGCCCTGAGATTTGTGTGCCCAATGTATCTCACTCAGTACTCCCTTATCTCTGCAATGAATAGTGTATCTCTGCCTCCCTCTTTTCTCTTACGTATCAAAACATGGGATTAGCAATACTAACAGGCATGAAACTTGGGAAGTATAATTGAAACAGAACAGTGCTAAAATCCTCCAAAGCAGAAGTCTGAAGCTCCTATACCTTTCTCTGTGATAAAAGGCTATATAACAACAGAAAGAATGTATATGATATATGCATCATGCAGAATGCCTAGTGAAAACTGCAAAAAATAAATAAAAAGAAAGAAAGAAAGAAAGAAAAAGAAATTATATTCAGCTTTATATGTTTACAGTTACAGTAATTTCTAATTGACAGAGCAGTACATATAACATACAACTCAGGTCATGCCAATACACAGAGCTCTTCAGTCTTCTTCCTCTCTCCCCCTCCCCCCCCATCCACCAATTAACTTCAAGGCTCTTAGGAACCCCCTTGAGATTTTGCTAAATTTAAGACTCATGATTACCTCAATGCCATTCCTTCCAGAACAATACTGTAAAAATGCTTAATTGGACATCATACACATAAATTTTAGACTTTATTTACTATATACCTAATGAGGGCAATTTCCAAAAGCCATTTACCTAGGTAAACCTGAGTAAATGGGCTATTTAGAAATTACCATTCTCCCTGTGTGTAAAAACACAGACTGATGTCTCTTTTGAGTTTGTGTGGTTGCTAGGGCTATTACTTTGCTTTTGCTGCAGCTGTTCTTTGCTCCCCCACCTCCCCTGGAAGCTGTTGTCTGTGACTGCCTAGCCTTACCTAATGATTGGTCCAGCCCTAGTAATGCGGTCTGACAGTTTAAAATGAAATATTTCTTTGTGGCATTTTAAATGGTTCCACTGACAATGCTATGCCAAGGGAAACTGACTTGAGAATAGAATATCAGACCCGTATTTAAGAACATAAGAATAGCCATATTGGGTCAGACCAATGGTCCATCTAGTTCAGTATCTTGTTTCCAACAGTGGCCAATCCAGGTCACAGGCACCAGTTGGGCACACAAGTTATAGACTAATAGCACTCACATGTGTGTTTAGCATTTATGCAGGTAAGTGCTAGGTGCCAAAATTGCTTAGCTTGTAGGTTCAAAGGGGCACACACATGGGTGCAGTTGGCAGGTCATGAACGTATCTCTGAGGTGGTTAGGTGCCAACTGTTACAACTGCCATTGAGATTATATAACTGTTGGTGCCCAATGTTGGATGTACCAATGCCAACTTGTATTCCATAACAGAACCTTGGCACCTGGATGCCGTTATATAATTGGTGCAAAATATGTGGTATTGGGACACCTAAATTGTGGTGCCAATTTATAAAATTATGACTTAAACTATTTTGCTCCTTCAACATAGAACAGGAAAAAGTAACGATGCTTTGTCATTTGCGATAAGATGTCATTCAGCAATAGTAGTGCACACTCTTCTTAACGAAGACTGTGCCCTATTTCACATAGTGCACACTCTTTACACATGGAGGGTGAATTCTATAAATGGCACACAAAAATGGATGCTGAAAAACTCAGCGCTAAATGCCAGTTCCCATACCTAACTTTAGGTACCAGATGTTCACCTTCTGAAACCTGGTGTAAATGCTTGTGCTCAAGTTAGGCACACTGAGGCAGTATTCTATAACTAGATGCACAATTTTTTGGAACACCCCAACACGGTCATGGTCATGCCCCCTTTTGAGTTGCCCACTTGTGGGCAGATGATTGAAAGCCCCGTGAAGTTCCAAACAGCGCTTTAAAAATAGCGCTGCAACAGCTCAGGGCTTTACCACCCCATGATTAGAGATAATAGCATGCAAGTTTATGTACGCTATTATCTTTGATCATAGGGTAAAGTGCAGGAGGATTGTGCCTGAGCATGCACTCAGGCACAATCCTCCCACACTTGTTTGACAGGTCTGGGCTGTCAAAAGCACAGACCTGTCAATCATAGGGACTGGAGGTCCATGGGACCACCAGAACCTGAACAGCATGGCCCTGGTGGCTTAGTACCCTCACCGAGAGCCAAGCAACACAGGAGCTGGAGGTCCGGCAGACCTCCAGTATACCGACCCCCCCCCCCCCACACTAGTTCAGGGGGGCTGAAGGTAGGGGGTGGGGAAGGGGGCTGCTAGACCACCAAGTCAGGGGGATTGACTCACAGCCCACTAGGCCACCAGGGCTCTATTTATTTTAGGGGATGCAAGGGGGGTTAGGGGGGCTGAAGACCCACCGAATGTCCAACCCCCTTAAATTATGTCAAGGGAGTCGGGGGAACTGGAGGTGCACTGGACCTCCAGCTCTCATGTTGCTGGGGGGGGGGGGGGCAAATCGGGGTTCCGTTTTTGCGGAGGAGCTGAAACATTTAGGGGAATGGGGTCCTGCTAGCATGCAAATACATGCTGGACAGGGCTCACCATTCCTCTCCAATGGTCTGCAAACCCTGACACCAGCTCCAAACTGGTACAGGGTTTGCCACAGACAGCACGCCAATGTTTGGCGCACTGCTCGCTGATCATTGGGGAGAAATACATTTAGCATGCATTTGCATGATACTTACGCTAGTAGCCCTGTTTTGCATGTATTTGAATGCTAGTTGCATTCAGAACCTGTAAGCACGTTGTAGCAAACACAGGCACTATTATGGCTCTAACAGCCTCTAGCACCTGCGTTTGCTTTTAGTCATCAGCCCATAGTAAAGTTAGATGCCATGCCTTATAAAGTACTGCATAGCCAGATGCACATGGACATCTTAAGTGGTGTCACTTTACTTCAATAATTGGTTGTTAGCACCCAATTATTGGTAGTTAAGGGTATGTTACTCAATTAATTTGCATGCACATCGTGGGTGCGTGCCCAAATCTGAGCACCATATATAGAATCCAGGTGAGAATGTGCAGTCCTTTGCAGACTACACACTCTTGATGACATTTATTCCAGAACAACAGCAACAATAACAACAACAAAATGGAAAACAATACACTAAAGGTTTTGGTTGTCCATCCCTAGGAAAAAGTCAGAGAAAATCGGAGCCTTAATCTGACAAAAGTTTTAAAAGTTTAGCTTCATGTAACCATGTAAGCTTATTCATTTATACATATTTTTTCACGGTTTAGCAGTTTTTGATATGGGGGACTCCCAAAATATTGTACTTAGTACCTATTATCATAAAAGTAGAACCCCAGGGTTCTTACTATGAGTAGTTGGTGGTACTGATGATTTATTATTGTTTGGTAGTTACATTTTGAAAATCAGTTACAAAAGAAAAAATTCACAAATGCATATTTCCTACTTTTGAATGTAAGGCAGTATTTAAACAACTGACCTTTTGTAAAAGTTTATGGTAAAACCTGAACACTGATTGAGGGGGTGTTTTAGTAAAGCTCAGCTCAAATTATCTGCAGCAGGGCCCATAGGAATAAACTGTGCCCTGCTGCAGATAACTCGAGCTAAGCTTTAGTAAAAGACCCCCTAAATTTGCTGTGGACTTTAAGGGGGTCTTTTACTAAAGATTAGCTTGAGTTATCTGCAGCAGGGCACATTTTATTCTTATGGGCCCTGCTGCAGATAACTCAAGCTAATCTTTAGTAAAATACCCTCTAAATATCCCCAGAATATCCCTTGCAATGGAAATCATACCACCGAAGATGACAGATTGAAATCTAGGATTTAGAACGCCAGGAGATGAAAACAGAGATAACATTAAAAAGAGTTTTATGCTAAGACCTCTCAATTAAAACCTCTGACTTATAACTGATGATACAATGACTGATATAAAGGTCAATAAGTTTTGGTTGCTGCATCAGAATGATTAATGGATTCTGGTCAATGTTTCAGCACCTTCATTAAAATGCAGGTGTGCAGTGTTTTGACTCATTGTAGTGGTGCTGAAACTGAATTTCATCTGTTTCTTCAGGGCCCTCAGTGTGATTCTTTGACAACAGAGAATTTCAAAGCATTGCAGAATCAAATGGATCTGATGCTTAATTAGAAAAATAAATAAATGTTCTTTTTAGAGTCTCCTCACTGGTAAAGGGTAACTTTATAAACCATTGTAAATCCACCAAAAAGGAAGAACAACCAAGGAAGATCCCACAGGATACAAAAGCAGAAAATAAACATAATAGGAATAACCCGACAAATGAATCAAGTGATCCAGCACTAATTATAACATAAGAACATAAGAAAGAACATAAGAATAGCCATACTGGACCAAGCCAATGGTCCTTCTAGCCTAGTATTCTGCTTTCAGCAGTGGCCAATCAATGTTGCAAATACCTGGTAGAAACCACAAAAGCAGCATTATTGTAGAACAGTACAGAAGAAAGTAATAATTGAAACCACACAAATCTTGACAAATAAATAGCAAGGGACTTGCCAGGTTTTGGCGAAAGTGCCTTCCGTCAGGATTACACAGACACTATGTGGTTTCCTTGTGAATATATAAAAGAAAAAAAAAGAAAAGAAAAAAATACTCAGTAAGTCAAATGACATCCTGGTTCATCTGTCTGGTCATAAACCATCTAAACACATAAACCCTAAACTGTACAAACAGCACTAAAAATTGTGCTCGCAGCTGGGTACAGGAGTCATTTGCATGCATAGCTAATAGCTAATTGGCATTAAGTACCTATAATTGGCATCAACAAGCACTAATTGGCACTAATTTGTAGTTATACATTTAAATGACTTACATCCCTATTCTATAAACCTAGGGCCAAATTTTATTTATGGCGCTAAGAGTTACATGTGTAAAATTGGGCACATGCCCAATTTAACATGCATAACTTAATTGAGTAATGAGACAATCAGCGCTGATAATTGGGTGATAGCAACCAATTGTCAGAACTAATTTTCAATTAGAAATTGCACACGTATTGTATTCTATAATGATGTGCGCAAAAATCCTAATGCGCATACATATTTGGGGGCATGGATAGGGGCATTTCTGGGGGCATTCCCAAATGTTATATGCAGTGATATAGAATATAGCCAAACTGCGCCTAACTGTAGGTGCTGGCATTTAAGCCTGCTCATAGCAGGCCTAATTGCAAGAACCTACATTTAGGCGCAGTTTATGCCTAAGCGTGTCCTATAAAGGGTGCATAATCTTTATAGAGTTGCGCTAAGCATGTTAAATATTTTGTGCCAATTTTTAGGCCCTACTTATCGATTATAATCCTCAGGGGCCGTTTTACAAAGACATACCAAAACTGGCCTACGGCAGTGTGGGTGTGTGTTTTTGGCACACGCCAGACCCTTATTGTACTGCATCTGGGAAAAAGGGATTTTGGATATGCGGCAAAATGAAAACCAGCATGTGTCCATTTTTGGCCTGACACCTTACTGCTACCCATTGACTCAGCGGTAAGGTCTCATGCGTTACTTGGGCAGTAAGCATGCAGCACGTGCCAACTGCCATTTACTGTCGGGTAGGCACCCTGCTGTAGAATATAGAAAATATTTTCTACCATGTGTTTTTGGCATGCGCCAAATTCGGAATTACCACCTGGAGTACGCAGTAGCCAGGCAGTAACGGTGATTTGACGTGCACTTGTCACTCATAGGCCCTTGCGTGCCTTTGTAAAAGGGCCCCTTAGTGCTTAGTTTCTATGGTGTGCAATTCCAGTATGGGTGTGGAGATGGGCGGGCCACGGGTGGCAAAAATACAGAACATTGACTTTGCAGAACCAATGACACTAAGGAGACAGCGAAGATGACACAATGTGACGATGATGCTGTGTGGTCTTGAAGATTTATTAAACAGCACTACACCTTGACTCGACACGGCCGTGTTTCGGCCCAATGGCCTGCTTCAGGAGTCTTCTTGTGTCATGTAGATTAGTCTGTCTGTATCTCTGGTAATGATGAAATATATCAAAACTTATTGTGGTAATAACCAAATAAGAAAAGGGGGCATGGGAAGCGCTACTGATAGTGCCACACACTCACTTCACGTACGCCTCAAGAACTTCTCAAGACTTGTGATGCTCAAGTCTAAAGAATAGCAAAAGGGGCATGGGCGGGTGAAGACGGAACTGGGGCGTGGTTATCGGCCGAGGAGAGATGGGCGTCTTTAGCTGATAATCGAAAAAAAAAGACGTTTTTACCGCGATTTTGGGTCACTTTTTTTGGACCCTTTTTTTTCACGAACAGGTCCAAAAAAAGTGCCCCAACTGACCAGATGACCACTGCAGGGAATCGGGGATGACCTCCCTGGACTTCCCCAGTGGTCACTAAACCCCTCCCACCAAAAAAAAAAAAACACTTTACAAATTTTTTTCCAGCCTCTATGCCAGCCTCAAATGCCGTACCCACCTCCATGACAGCAGAATGTGTTCTATCCTGTGACAGCCTTTCCCTGGTTCTGATGTGGCTCTCGGGTGAGTGTGACACCTTTTCTGTTAAGGGCACTGCAGAGTCACATCAGCAATGCATTGTGGTGGGTGTAGGGTATTGGGCTCCGTGATTCCAGTTGCTTGTGGCAAATGCTCACGATGTTGGTAGTTGGTAGGCTCTACTCCCATGGTGCTTTTCCCCCTGCTTACTGAGTCAGCGTGTGCCCTGTTTTGTTTCCGGTAGTCCATGAGGTAGTGGCCATTTTTGTAAGCCAGTTTTAGATCCCTTTCACGTGTTAGCCAGGTTACAGAACTTAGTTCTTACCTTGAATGTGGCTGAAAGAGGGCATTGTACAGCATTCTGCCAGCTCGGACCTACTGCTCATCTCAGTACCAGGGAGACTCGTTGCCAGTGGGGCACAACCTCTGATCTGCAGTTAACTGTGAGTAAGCGTGCTTATTCAAATAAAGGACGTTTTTGGAGAGATTAGTCTTCAGGTGTCAACTGGTGTGCCAATGTTATATAGTCTTCAGGTGTCAACTGGTGTGCCAATGTTATATAGCAGCAACAAGTCCTAGGGGCCTGCGTGTATGTAGGTCCCTGGAGCACTTTTAGTGGGTATCGCAGTGCACTTCAGCCAGGTGGACCCAGTCCCATCCCCCCTACCTGTAACACTTGTGCTGGTAAATGGGAGGCCTCCAAAACCCACTGTACCCACATGTAGGTGCCCCCTTCACCCCTAAGAGCTATGGTAGTGTTGTACATTTGTGGGTAGTGGGTTTTGGGGGTGGGGGGTTGGGGGCTCAGCACCCGTGGTAAGGGAGCTATGTATGTGGGAGCATTGTCTGAAGTCTACCGCACTGACCTCTAGGGTGCCCAGTTGGTGTCCTGGCATGTCAGGGGGGGCGAGTGTACTACGAATCGTGGCCCCTCCCACAACCAAATGGCTCGGATTAGGATGTTTTTGAGCTGGGCGTTTTTAGTTTCCATTATCGCTAAAAAAAACAAACGCCCAGCTGAAAGACGTCCATTTTTTCGAAAATACGGTCTGTCCCGCCTCTTCACGTACCTGTTTTCGGACATAGATGTCCATGGAGATAGGCGTTCGAGTTCGATTATGCCCCTCCATGTCTACTTGCTATTCCTGTTGGATTTGTGCTGTTTTTTTTTCTTTTTTTAAATAAAATCATATAGATGCCTATGGGGCTCATTTTTGAAAAAGAAAAATGCCATAAAGCACCATTTGGATGGATTCATTTTCAAAACCTGTTTTAAGATGTCTATCTATCCATTTTGTCTGCAGTGCATCCATATCACAAGGGGGCATGTTGGGGGCATTTAGAAGGCAGGCTTAGGGTGTGCCTAACATTTGGATGGTTTACAGCCATAATGGAGCAGAATGAAAACGTATAGGTTGAAAACGTCAACATTTTGGTCTAGACCTATTTTCAGAACGAATAAGGCACAAAAGGTGCCCTAAATTACCACTTGAGAGAATCAAGGATGACCCACCTCACTCCTGACTCCACCCCCCAAAAAATGTGAATAAAAATAGTAATCACCAGCCTCTTTGACAGCCTCAGATGTTATAGCTAGGTCCATTAGAGCAGCATGTAGGTCCTCGGAGTAGTATAGTAGTGGGTGCAGTGCATTGTAGACAGGTGGACACAGACCCATACCTCCCTCTACCTGTTACACTTGTGGTGGAAACTATGAACCCTCCAAAACTTACTAAAAACCCACTGTACTCTTCACCCATAAGGGCTATTGCAGTGCTGTACAGTTGGGGATAGTGGGTTTTAGGTGAGTTTTAGAGGGCTCAGCAGATAAGATAAAGGAGCAATGGTGAGATGTGCCTGGGAGCATTGATATGAAGTCCACAGCAGTGCCCCTTAGGGTGCCCTATAGCTCTCTTGGGATGGCTGGGGAACCAGTCTACTAAAAATGCTGGCTCCTCCTACATCCAATGGCTTGATTTTCTACATTTTTCACTTGTGCATTTTTTTTTTCAAAAATGGCCTGAAAAGATAAACGCGCAGAGCACAAAACTTTGTTACTAATAGTATTTAAAAAAATAATAAAACAAATGTTTTCCTTTTTTGAAAATGGTTACAGTTCCTATTCAGGCTTTAGATGTTTAGTGCAAAATGTCCAAAGTCCAACTTAGATATCATATCGAAAATGCCGCTCCACGTGTCTTTCCAAATTTCATCGAAATAGGTACCTTGTGGCCCAGGGAGTGACAGATGTGATCATTATGTGAAGGGTAATTCTAAAACTAATAGCCATGTCCAACATATTTATCACACACTGGAAAGAGACTGGCTAAATCAACAGTGGTTGCTGTAAGTGATAATGCTCTTTATCACACAAAGGATGGTTAGTGATTCATCAGCACTGTGCCAGCTGCAAATGCATTGAGGGTAATTCTATAACAGGCATGCACTATAGGTTTGTAAGCCTATTCTATAAAAAAAAAAGTAAGTTTTTTTTTTTTTTTTTTACTAAAACTTAGCTCAAGGTATCCGCAGCAGGGCCCATAAGAATAAAATGGCTCCTGCTGCAGATAACTCAAGCTAAGCTTTATTAAAAGATCCCATAAGCATCTACTTTTTTTTATAGAATACTAGTGTAAATGGCCAAAGAAGTATGTAGATTAAGGTTTGATCACTTACATCAGCCCTTGGCTGCTGCATATGTATGCACCTAGATCAATGTTCTTCAGTACCTGGAGATATGTGGGGGTTGTTCCCATCATCATTCTAGGTTTAAAAAATATATATATATATATTGTGAAGATCAAGGCTATTGTGAAGATGAAGCTCCCACCTCAGGATCCCAGGTCCCTCTTTCACTCAGAGTGAACTGGTTCTCAGTATGCAGATTTTATGCAAATTAGTCTACTACCCCTTTCTACTCGGGGTGACCTGGTTCTCAAAAAGGCAAACATAGTCAGGTCTCATCAACAGGAGTTTCTCCTACAAATCTTTATTCCAGCCTCTGGGGCACACTTCTTTTAGCTTAAAACACTTTCACAAGCTTAAACAGTTCTTCCAGCTTAACCATTTCTTCCTACTCAGTGCAATCTTCCAGCTTAAACATTTCTTCTTGCACAGTTCAATACCCAACAGATTTCTTCCCCCTGAGCCCTCCCACACAGGCATCTGGGCTCAGTACTAACTCAGTCCTGGACACACAGTCCTTCCTTGTAGCACACAGTTCTTATACTTGATACTCTAGGGCCTTCTTACCCCAGCCGTATTAACTCAGTCCTTCTTTGTAACACACAGTTCACCACCAGGCCATAGGGCTCAGCCAGTACTTTCCATGGGGATCTTCCTGCTTCAGCTACCAGCTCTCTTCTGCCGCGGCTAGCTCTCCTCTCTCCCTCACCACTCAGGTGGGGTATTAAGTGGTTAATGGCCAAACAGGACCCAGCCCATAACCTGCTGCACCTGGTTCCACCCCCAGGACTCTCCCCTGTCCTAGCGACCTCCAGCTATACATCCCCTTACTGGCTCCCTTTAGTGACTCACCTAGCCCTTCTCCCTGGACATTTTAGGGGAACAACGCCCTCTAGGGGCCTTCCTTTCCTTTCCTTCTTTCCCCGCATTATCCCAAGCAAATTCGGTTTCAATGTGGCTTACATCAAACTTTTAAAGCAAATTACAATAAAAGAACTGTAACAAAAATACAAGACAATAATAGGTAAAAACATCCAAGCAGTAAAATGACTCATTTTGAAATAACAAATTAACTACAAGAACAATCAACAATAGTGGTGAGAAATTCAGTAAGGGCCCTGTAGTAGGCATGCTAGTATTATTAGTATGTGCTAATTTTTAACGCATGCTAAAAATGCTAGCATACCTTAGTAAACAGGGCCCTTGATAAGAATACTTTCAACAATATATGCCAAATAGTCAGTAACATATCTAAGTGACTTTGATAGGGAATTCCATTTCCTAGAAGCTTGCATCAAGAATAGATCTGTAACGAAGATTTTTACAACACGGAAAATGGAAGAGAAGATAGTCTCTTAATGTCAGATGAGCATTACATAAAAGTAATTCTAACAAGTATTGCATAGAGTCAGGTAAAAGACCAAATAAAATTTGATAAGCAAGTACACATAGTTTAAAAGTAACTCTTATGTTTATTGGAAGCCAATGCAGTTTGATTAAAAGAGGAGCTGACATGGTGAATCAAATGGCTTTGCATACGAGATGAGTTGCAGTATTCTGAGCTGATTTTTGATGACAGACTTTTGGCCTGAATAAACAGCATTACAGTAATCAAATCTGGATAGCACTAAAGACTGAACTAAAGAACAAAAAAGTGATTTAGGGCTGTGTGCAGGATAAAGCAGCAGCCTTCCAAATGCTTCACGCAACTGTGCGGCCACCACAGGAACGGGTGTTGGTCTACCTGATTCAGTGCTTGGGTACCTTGTGAAAGGTGAAATAAGAAGGGATGTTACTGTCTGATATTGAATCGCAATGTTCCGGCCTTTAGATATGTAGATAGAGACATTTCGTGTCCAGCTTCCACCACTAATTTTGGGAGCGGGTCTGTACTGTCACTTCCACAAGAGTGTAAGAAAAGCCATGATGAGTCAGAATAACTCCATCACGCCCAGCATCCAGTCTCCTACCATGGCCAGTCTGGTTCAAAAATTGCCCAAAAGTTTCCGAAAGTAGATTCAGGATGTACAGTGAGCAGTGGCTCTCTCGAGTCTCCCTAATAATTATTTGTGGAGTTTTCAGGAACCCATCCCACGCCTCTTTAAAAACTTCCTTTACCACATGCTCCAGTGCCCTCTATCCTTTGTTACTTGGAGGCATATTTTCACTCCCATCTTTCATTCAGAATTGAATGTATATGGAGGCATTTTTGTGTTTAATCTCTTAATTTTTACAGAAGAGTGGAAGCTTTAATTCTAGTATGGACATGGATCTGTCCCTTCCCAGGGAGGGATAAAAAGGACTGATAATTTTCCTGGAGAATTCAAATTGCTCTAGTGTATGGATGAGTCGTGTTTAATCTCTAGTGGTTGGGAGGCGGGGATAGTGCTGGGCAGACTTATACGATCTGTGCCAGAGCCGGTGGTGGGAGGCGGGGCTGGTGGTTGGGAGGCGGGGATAGTGCTGGGCAGACTTATACGGTCTGTGCCAGAGCCGGTGGTGGGAGGCGGGGCTGGTGGTTGGGAGGCGGGGATAGTGCTGGGCAGACTTATACGGTCTGTGCCCTGAAGAGGACAGGTACAAATCAAGGTACACTATACACAAAAAGTAGCACATATGAGTTTATCTTGTTGGGCAGACTGGATGGACCATGCAGGTCTTTTTCTGCCGTCATCTACTATGTTACTATGTTACTATGTAAAAGAAAAGGCCTCAGTCTTTTCAATCGCCACAGAGAATTAAAGACACTAGAAATCACCACAGAAACCTGAGGTTCAAATGATAGGTATTGGTCGATAGTTATTCCTAAGATTTTTTAAATTACTCTCTGCCTCTCTACTCAAGCTTGTGACAGAAAGGGGGAAGCGGATAGGAGAAGAGCTGCATGCTTGAGGGACAAATCAAATTAAAAGGACCAACTCAATGTGCAAGGAAATATAAACCATAAAGACACTATCCCAGCATCTACATACTACTTCACTGTTGTCACCACTGCACCCCCCCCCCCCCAAAAAAAAAAAAGAAACTTATACAACTCTTTAACACATCTTTAAATTTTTGCTGTGGATCCTCAGAAACCTAGCTGAATGCATATAACATTTTCAATTGCATATGCTGCATTTTCGTCATTTGATCCAATTTTTAAAGTTATATGTATAATGTGCTACTTAGCTTTCAAAATGTCAATCTCAGAGACTCTGCAAACATGGGCAGGTTTCGATAACTTCATCAGGGTAGAGGTCCGAATCACATGGCTGTTTGAAGGTGGACTAGAAGGGATGGATGTCATTGGTCAGCTGGGTCACTGAACCACGTGGAAAGATATTTGGTGGCTCTCCTTCAGCTCATTCAGATGCAAAGTTGCTCAGACTTAAGAATTGGTAAAGACATTGACCTAGATGTTAGCACGTGCATGCATAAGTCCTAGAATTCTATAACTTAAGCACATATCTATGCACTCTGCTCAAGCTCCACTCAAACTTTGCTCATGAGCATGCCCGCTGGCAAAGTATGCACATTCAAATCAGGACATATGCTTTTTGTACTAGTTATTATTCCATAGGAGCTTATTTACACATGCACATACCACCATTTATGTACCTTCCTGCCATATGAAATTAGACAGCTCCTTAGAGAACTACCCTCATTGTGTCTTTATTTTACATGTTATGATTGATTTGATTTATGTTCTCATAAGCTCTTCTCTGTGGGTGAACTGGTAACAGAATTAGTGTTTCAAACCCTGCATTAGTAAATTTGACAACTGTAAGTAGGCTGCCAAGAGAGCTCGGCTGGAAGGCTAAATCATTTTTCATTGCTAAAGGAGATAATCAAACTGTCCCAATTTGTGCAAACCTTCCGTGTACTAGTAGCTATATATATATATATATATATAAAGAGAGAGAGAGAGAGAGGGTTTGATAGAATAAGCAAAGAAATAAT
This sequence comes from Microcaecilia unicolor, assembly GCF_901765095.1. Classification (NCBI taxonomy): domain Eukaryota; kingdom Metazoa; phylum Chordata; class Amphibia; order Gymnophiona; family Siphonopidae; genus Microcaecilia; species Microcaecilia unicolor. Next base: position 69,650,514 of record NC_044037.1, on the reverse strand, counting down.
GTGTGTACTTTTATCTTGATGATTGCTCCATACACAAGTAATTGCACAAATTTGCACCTGCTTTTTATACAAGTGTTTTTAAGAAAAGAAATTGTGCAAGTGTACCTAGTTTGTTCTCCTAACCAAACCTCACCCTAAAAAGGTTTTTAAAATATATACAGTAGATAATAGTAGGCATATATGCATCAACTTTCATCTGTGCATAGGGTAAACTTTAATCCGGAAGTCAATTTTTGCCAATAAAACAGTGTTTTACCTGTTGAAAAGAGTTGGGGATCCTTTTACTAAGCTGCATAAAGCACAAATGTACATTTAACACAGCAAAAAAATAGAGCACTGCTTTTTTTTTTTTTTTGAACATGCACATGCTAGCTGTGTGCTAAATAATTTTTTTTTTTTTGCATTATTTGAGTGGGTGTGTTAGAGCAGAGAGTGGACATTCCAGTGCTAACCAATTAGCACATTTGTATTTGCATATAGATAATGCAGGTGCCATTCCAGTCTAAGGTGGAAAGTTCCCCCACTTAATTTTGTTTAAATGGCCACATTAGCGCATGGCCATTAATAGAAAAGATAGAAAATTGGGGTTTTTACGTCCACAGTAAAAAAAACGGCCTTGGCGCATGGGAAAGACTAAGTTCTATTCTTACCACAGCTTAGTTAAAAGACTCCTTGGTTTATTATCTCCCCAAAATATTTAAGGGCATATAAAATGCCACAGGTAAAGGAGTGCATAAGTTCAGATAGTGCCACTGCATCACCAGTTACAATCCAGCTGTCCAATATTGAAAGCGATTTAAGCTTCAGCCATTTTGAAGTAGCTGCCACTAGGGACAGGAGCGAGTGGATATCGCTTCAGCCCACATGGCCCCCACTGAATCACCAATAATAGGACACAGGTCTTTGGGGGTCAGGGGGAAGTTCTTGTGGGGATAAACCCCAGATATTAAGTACTGGGATCTGCACATGACCTGGCACTGAATATCCAGGGCCAATTTAGCCAGCCATGGTCAGTGTTTATAAAAATACTGACCACCACCAGCTCAATGTTTACTCTCAGGAATTTTCAACTATGTTTAGGATGGCCAGGGAGGTGGGGTTTTATTTTATTTATTTGCATAAGTACATAAGTATTTGTTATGACTCTGCTCCGGTATCATGCTCGCATTCATCTCGCCCCCTGGTGGTCAGACCTGGTGGTCGCAATGGACTGTCTATTGATGGTTTTCCCGGTTCCAGAAGTCATGCCGGTCCGGGCCAGATTTTCTAGCCTGCCAGTTGGTCTTGAGACTTTTTGGAACTAAGCTGTTTCTGTACCTGGTGAACTCCCTGGCTGTTGACCTTTATTAACCACCTGGAAGTGTTTCTAGCTTGCCTTGCAACAGAGGTCCTCAGAGGTGTGTCTTCTGTGGTTATTTGTTGCTGTGCTTTTGCTACTTTCAGTTTCTGCCTTTGAACCTAGTGCCTGGACCTGGACTTTGACTTTGCTTGCCGCCTGCCTTTGAACCTTTGCCTGGACCTGGACTCCGACTTTACTTGCCGCTTGCCTTTGAACCTTTGCCTGGACCTGGACTCCGACTTTACTTGCCGCTTGCCTTTGAACCTTTGCCTGGACCTGGACTCGGACTTTGCTTGCCGCCTGCCTTAAAAACTGTGCCTGGAGCTAGACCTTGACTTTATTTGCCTGGCCCCGGTTCTGCTGGGTTTGTGGACTATCTTCCTGTTCTCTGCTGTGGCTTCTGTTCCGGTGGGTGTTCCTCCTGCCGCTGCCGTCCTCGGCAGTAGCCCAAGGGCTCACTATCCAGTGTTTCGTGTGAAGCGTGACAGTATTCCATTATGGGACAGACCAAATGGCCATCAAGCCCAACATCCTGTTTCCAACAGTGGCCAATCCAGGTTATAAGTACCTGGCAAGATCCTAAAACAGTACAATACATTTTATGCTGCTTATCCTTGAAATAAGCAGTGTTTTTTCCCCAAGTCCATTTTAATATGGCTTATGGACTTTTCTTTTAGGAAGCTATCCAAACCTTTTTTAAACCCCACTAAGCTAACTGCTTTTACTACATTCTCTGGCAACAAATTTCAGAGTTTAATTACACATTGAGTGAAGAAATATTTTCTCTGATTCATTTTAAATTTACTACTTTGTAGCTTCATTCCATGCCCCTAGTCCTAGTATTTTTGTAAAGAGTAAACAAGCAATTCACGTCTACCCATTCGAATCCATTCATTATTTTATAGACCTCTATCATATATCCCCTCAGCCGTGTTGTCTGCAAGCTGAAGAACCCCAGCCGCTTTAGCCTTTTCTCATAGGAAAGTTATTCCATACTCGTTATCATTTTGTCGCCCTTCTCTGTACCTTCTCTATTTCCACTATATCTTTTTTGAGATGCAGTGACCAGAATTGCACACAGTATTCGAGCTGCGGCCGCACCTTGGAGTGGTAAAAAAACAGCATAATATCCTCATTTTGGTTTTCCATACCTTTCCTAATGATACCTTACATTCTATTTGCTTTTTTAGCTGCTGCCGCCGCACACTGAGCAGAAGGTTTCATTGTATCATCAATGATGATGCCTAGATCCCTTTCCCGCTTGGTGACTCCTAATGTGAAACCTTGCATTACAAAGCTGTAGTTCAGGTTCCTCTTTCCCACATGCATCACTTTGCACTTGCTCAGATTAAACGTCATCTGCCATTTGGATGCCCAGTTTCCCAGTCTCATAAGGTCCTCTTGTAATTTTTCACAATCCTCTTGCAATTAAACAAATTTGACTAACTTTGTGTCATCAGCAAATTTAATTACCTCACTATTTATTCCCATCTCTAGATCATTTATAAATATGTTAAAATGCAGCGGTCCCAGCGCAGACCCCTGGGGAACCCCACTATCTACCTTTCTCCTTTGAGAATACTGACCATTTAATCCTACTCTCTGTTTACTATCTTTTAACCAGTTTTTAATCCACAATAGAACACTACCTCCTATCCCATGACTCTCCAATTTCCTCTGGAGTCTTACGTGAGGTCCTTTGTCAGATGCCTTTTGAAAATCCAGATGCACAATATCAACCAGCTCACCTTTACCCACATGTTTGTTCACCCATTCAAAGAAATGCAATAAATTGGTGAGGCAAGATTCCCCTTCACTAAATCCATGTTGGCTTTGTCTCATTAATCCATGCTTTTGAATATGCTGTGTAATTTTGTTCTTTATAATAGTATCTACTATTTTGCCCACACCGACATCAGGCTCACCGGTCTATAGTTTCCCAGATCACCTCTGGAATCTTTTTTAAAAATTGGCGTTACATTGGCCACCCTCCAATCTTCTAGTACAGTGCTTGATTTTAAAGATACATTACATATTACTAATAATAGTTCTGCAAGTTCAATATTCAATTCTATCAGTACTCTGGAATGAATACCATCCGGTCAAGGCGATTTGCTACTCTTCGATTTGTGAAATTGTGCCATTACATCCTCCAGGTTTATAGAAATTTCATTCAGTTTCTCTGACTTGTCAGCTTTGAATACCATTTCTGGCACTGGTATCTCTCCCAAATCTTCCTCACTGAAGATCGAAGCAAAGAATGTGTTTAATCTCTCTTCTATGGCTTTGTCTTCCCTGAGTGCCCCTTTTACCCCTCAGTCATCTAGCGGTCCAACCGATTCTTTTATTGGCTTCTTGCTTTTAATATACCTACAAACTTTTTTACTATGTGTTTTTGCCTCCAACACAATCTTTTTTTTTCAAAGTCCCTCTTTGCCTTCCTTATCAGCGCTTTGCATTTGATTGCCATTCCTTATGATGTTTCTTATTATTTTCAGTCAGATCCTTCTTCCATTTTCTAAAGGATTTTCTTTTAGCTCTAATAGCTTCCTTTACCTCACTTTTTAACCATGCCGGCTATCGTTTGGTCTTCCTTCCTCCTTTTTTAATACACAGAATATATTTGGCCTGGGCTTCCAGGATAATATTTTTGAAAAATATCCTCCCTTGATGTAAAGTTTTGATCTTTGCAGCAGCTCCGCTAAGCTTTTTTCCACTGTTCTTCTCATTTTATCATAGTCTCCTTTTTGAAAGTTAAATGCTAACATATTGGATTTCCTGTGTGCACTTACTCCAAAGCCAATATCAAATCTGATTATATTATGATTATTGTTATCAAGTGGCACACCTCCCGCACCAGATATTGTGCTTCACTAAGGACTAGGGGGTCTTTTTACTAAGGTGTGCTAAAAAATGGCCTGCTGTAGTGTAGGTGCGGGTTTTGGGAGTGCACAGATCCATTTTTCAGCACACCTGTAAAAAATGCCTTTTTTAAATTTTTGCCGAAAATGAATGTGCAGCAAAATAAAAATTGGCGCATCTCCATTTTAGGTCTCAGACCTTATCGCCAGCCATGCCAGTCTCACGCACTAACCAGGCGGTAATGACCTATGCGCGTAGCTGATGCGCATCAGAAAATAAAAATTAATTTTCTGATGTGCACAGCAGACATGCGTCAAAAATAAAATTACCGTAAGGGCGGTAACTCCAAATTGGTGCACATTGGGTGTGCGTAGGTAGTAAAAGGGTAGTAGAATTGTTCCTCCTCTTGTTGACTCCTGTACTAATTTCTCCATAAAGCAGCCCTTGATTTAGTCAAGGAATTTTACCTCCCTAGCATGCCCATGTCATTTACCCAGTCAATATTGGGGTAATTGAAATCACTAAATCACTAAATCACTAAAATATCTAATTAATTCTACTCTGCTATAGAGGTCAGAGTCAGCGGCCGCAAACGAGATCACAACGGCATGGCCAGCAGTGGTAAATTTGTCTACCAAAGTATTAAATAGGGATGAGATGAGTGTTTTGAGCAGAGGACTTACATTCGTCCCGACTAATTTTCATGATGCTTTTCAAATACGCATGGACTTGGAAAAGTTCATTCGTAAGTTGAATTTAAAATTGTTTTTTTCTTTGTCAGAGCAAGAACAGACAATAGACAGATCGATTGTTAGTGAAACTTCTAAGTGGACACCTTCGGGGGCTTTAGATGCGGGTTTAGCTACCTTTAAGAAATGTATTTTGTTAGATTTAGAGAGAGAGGAGGCTGTGTTACCTAAAAGGGGACTAAATTTAACTAGTAGAGAACGAATTGCTTTACAGGATTTGAAAAAAGATACCACCATTGTCATCCGTAAAGCTGACAAAGGTGGAGCTGTGGTGGTACAAGATACTATTGATTATATGGCTGAGATACATCGTCAAATGTCGGACACGACAACTTATGAGGAAGTAATGGTGGATCCTTCCAATCGGATACAAGCCATTCTTCAAGATTTGTTGTTGGAAGGTAGGAGCTTAGGATTTCTTACCAAGAAAGAATTTAAGTTTTTGGATTTTAGGGATTTTCAAATTCCAGTATTCTACACTTTGCCTAAAATTCATAAAAATTCTTCTAAACCGCCAGGGCGTCCTATTGTTTCAGCTAGGGGTTCATTGTTAGAACGCCCAGCTCAGTACATAGATAAAATTTTGCAACCCTTTGTACCCACAATCGTTTCATATGTGAAAGATAGTTCCCATTTTTTACAACTTTTGGAGACAAGGAGAGCTGAAATTTATGACAATACACTGCTGGTCACGCTGGATGTTTGCTCTCTTTATACCTCGATTCCTCAAAATGAAGTAATCGAGGTTTTGGAACATTATTTGAATAAAAGAGAACGGCCACATCTTGTTCCGACCAACTTTGTATTGAATTTGATTAGGATTACATTAACAGAAAATTACTTTACGTGCAATAAAAAATATTATATTCAAAAAACTGGTGTATCAATGGGAGCAGCGTGCTCACCTACTATAGCAAATTTATTCATGGAATATTTTGAATGTCGATGGGTGTACAAATCTAGATGGAACCATCTGTTGAAAAGTTGGTGGAGGTACATAGACAATATTTTTGTCCTGTGGAGTGGCACGTCCAGGGAATTAAAAGATTTTGTTACTTTTTTGAATGGGTGCCATGAGACGATCAAATTTGAATATACCCACAGTGAAGATTCTATAGCATTTTTGGATGTACAGGTGAACTTGGTACAAAGGAAATTAGAAACGTCTGTGTTTGTTAAACCCACTGATCGGAATACCACATTACATTTTCATAGTATGCACCCTTCTCATTGTAAAACTAATATTCCCTTTGCACAATTTTTGCGTTATCGTAAAATTTGTTCTACTAATGAAAAATTTATGCAACAGACGTCTCATTTACAACAGAAGTTTCAAGACAGAGGTTACCCTGTCATCTCATCCCTATTTAATACTTTGGTAGACAAATTTACCACTGCTGGCCATGCCGTTGTGATCTCGTTTGCCGCCACTGACTCTGACCTCTGTGTCCTCTTCCTCGAGCCCGCCAACCTTTGTTCCCTTGTCTTCCTCGTGCACTGTTGTCTTTTTCCCCAGACCTTTCACCCGTGTCTTCACCACTGCTGGAACTATTAGAAAAACCTTGAAATCTAGTTTCTTTCCTGTTGTTGTTATAATTTTTATCTGCTTGATCCTTTCTCATCCATGGATAAACATAACCTTCCCCATAATCTCGTTCATCACGTTGAAATTTTTTGATCTTTTGTATTTTTAATTCTTTTTTTAAATTTTTCTATTTTCAATGTGAGCTCATTGTGTTCTTCCACATAAGTATTACACGTTTCTTGAGCTTGCAATAATTCTTCGCAACGTTGTTTTTCAAGAATAATTTGCTCTTGAGATCTTTTAATTACAAGCACCATTAAATCTAACGAGCACCTATTCAATATCATGTTCCACTGTGAAACAAATAATTCATCTTCTTGAAACAAACGTGGTCCTCTCAGCATACGCAAACCCCTAGGGATTATTTCTTGTCGACAATAATCCGCCAGCGAGGCGCTATGCAATTCTAATTTTGTCAGTGTCTTGTGTGCATTCAAAATCTCTGACCAGGTGTTAGTCCCATCTGTTGTTGTATGGTTTAGAGTTAAACCAGGGATATTCAAAATCTCCTCCTTCTGATTTTGTAGGAAGCCAAACCCTGTTTTCCAATCTTGCGCCATGATAATATTCCCTAACCACAGTAAACACTGATAATTTTCAAAGGGATAGTAGAATAATAATCACTAAAATATCTAATTAATTCTACTCTGCTACACACGAGTATTGGAAGTGTGCAATTGCTAGCATATATGAAAATGTGGAGAAAAAAAGACTTCAGAAATCCTAACGAGTGCTTATAATGTGGAAAACCACCTTTAAATTTTCTAGCACTCTAGTTCTTCAATCACCAGTCTTCACAAAAAAAACTCCACTCTTCTTCTTCATATAATACATGCCTGAACACCTTTTCACAATACTCGATGTTGAAGGCTCTCAATCATAGTAAACAAACGGTGAATCAAATATAACTTAACTGAAATGTTCTTCAAGCTGTCAATGCTACGTTCGCATATAATGTTCCCAAAGCCCAACAGGAGACCCTGTTTCGCCAATCCTAGGCTGTTTCAAGGGCCAGAACTTTCATAAAGACAGATATTTCTTATCTTCCAATTTCACCGCATTCAACTGCCTCCCGTCGGCGTCCTGAAAACAAGTCCTACTTCCTTCCTCTATATATACGTCATTTCTTCCAACTCATTAAATCAACCTCAACAACTTTATTGACAGGGGTCTGTTTCACAAAAAAGCTTTCCATTCAATCGATATATTCAATCCCTTAGGTATCACTGTCTGCAGTGTGTATATCCATCGCTGTTCCCGCTGTCTTAACTTTTTCTTAATATCACCTCTGCGTTCCGAGACTTGCATTTGCTCTAGAACCACACATTGCAACTCATCAAAATCATGGTGTTTCAAAAGGCTATGAGAAACCAAAGGTTCATATGTCTTTTTGGCTTGTATGCAATGTCTGTGTTCAATTAGTCGCGTTTTCAACATTCTAGAAGTTTGGCCAACGTAATACAAATTACAGGGGCATTTCAATAGATAGATCACGTTCTTCGACTGACAAACCCACTGATCGGAATACCACATTACATTTTCATAGTATGCACCCTTCTCATTGTAAAACTAATATTCCCTTTGCACAATTTTTGCGTTATCGTAAAATTTGTTCTACTAATGAAAAATTTATGCAACAGACGTCTCATTTACAACAGAAGTTTCAAGACAGAGGTTACCCTGCAACTTTGATATCCAGATCAAAAAAACGTGCTTACCATAATCATAGAGAATGGTTGCTTGATCCTACTAGAAATACAGTAGAACAACAGGAAGTTGTGACTTTTGTAACCAAATATAATGTACACACAAACAGAATGATGAAGATCATTAAAAAACACTTGCCTATGTTACATATTTATCCTTGGTTCCGTGATTTAAGAATTTTGTTTTCTTATCAAAGACAGAGCAATTTGAATGATTTATTATGTGTTGCTGATACTTGGAACCGTCATAACAAAATGACTACTAGAACAGGACAACATAAGGCATGCGGACAATGTTCGGTGTGCCATATCATGCAGGAAGTGGATAAATTTATTGATACACATACAGGCAAGCTATATCATTTAAAGTTTGTAACCGATTGTCAGTCGAAGAACGTGATCTATCTATTGAAATGCCCCTGTAATTTGTATTACGTTGGCCAAACTTCTAGAATGTTGAAAACGCGACTAATTGAACACAGACATTGCATACAAGCCAAAAAGACATATGAACCTTTGGTTTCTCATAGCCTTTTGAAACACCATGATTTTGATGAGTTGCAATGTGTGGTTCTAGAGCAAATGCAAGTCTCGGAACGCAGAGGTGATATTAAGAAAAAGTTAAGACAGCGGGAACAGCGATGGATATACACACTGCAGACAGTGATACCTAAGGGATTGAATATATCGATTGAATGGAAAGCTTTTTTGTGAAACAGACCCCTGTCAATAAAGTTGTTGAGGTTGATTTAATGAGTTGGAAGAAATGACGTATATATAGAGGAAGGAAGTAGGACTTGTTTTCAGGACGCCGACGGGAGGCAGTTGAATGCGGTGAAATTGGAAGATAAGAAATATCTGTCTTTATGAAAGTTCTGGCCCTTGAAACAGCCTAGGATTGGCGAAACAGGGTCTCCTGTTGGGCTTTGGGAACATTATATGCGAACGTAGCATTGACAGCTTGAAGAACATTTCAGTTAAGTTATATTTGATTCACCGTTTGTTTACTATGATTGAGAGCCTTCAACATCGAGTATTGTGAAAAGGTGTTCAGGCATGTATTATATGAAGAAGAAGAGTGGAGTTTTTTTTGTGAAGACTGGTGATTGAAGAACTAGAGTGCTAGAAAATTTAAAGGTGGTTTTCCACATTATAAGCACTCGTTAGGATTTCTGAAGTCTTTTTTTCTCCACATTTTCATATATGCTAGCAATTGCACACTTCCAATACTCGTGTGTAGCAGAGTAGAATTAATTAGATATTTTAGTGATTATTATTCTACTATCCCTTTGGAAATTATCAGTGGTAATTGAAATCACCCATTATTATTGTGTTGCCCAGTTTGTTAGTCTTCCTAATTTCTGATAACATTTCTACATCTGTCTGTAAATCCTGGCCAGGAGGATGGTAGTACACTCCTATCACTATCCTTTACCCATTTACTCATGGAATTTCACTCCATAGAGTTTCCAAGATGTGTTTTATTTCCTGCAGAATTTTCTATTTGATTCAAGGCTCTCCTTAACATACAATACTACCCCTCTTGATCCACCCTATCACTATATCACAGCTCAGGACTTTGGGGTGATGGTGTCTGAGGATCTCAGGGTGATAAAACAATGTGACAAGATGGTGGTCACAGCCAAAAGATGCTAGGCTGCATAGAAAGGGATATAACAAGCAGAAGAATGGAGGTGTTGATGCCCCTGTACAAGTTGGTGTATTGTGTTCACTTTTGGAGGCCATATCTTGCTAAGGACATAAAAAGAAATAGTTCAGAGAAAAGTTACAATGATATAGGGTTTGTGTCAGAAGACATACAAGGAGAGACTTATGAAACCGAATATATATACTGTCACGGTTGTGTCCAGGTTCCTGGCTCGCAGTCACCTCGGTCCCCGGGGGTTAGACCTGGGGAATGCTGCGAATTAATGGTTTACCGTTTCCCATGTTCCAGAAGATATGCTGGTCCGGTCCGGTCCGGTCCGGATCTTCCAGCCCTCCAGATTGTTTTGGGAGTTTTTTGGAACTAAGCAGTACCCGTACCTGGTGAACTCCCTTGTGGGCTGCCTTTAATAACCACCTGGGAAGGTCCCTAGTTGCCTTGCAGCAGAGGTCCTCAGAGGAGTTTCCTTTGGTGGAAGTCGTTTGCAGTGCTGCTGAGTTTTTCCTCATTTAGATTTTGACCATGCTTGTTTACTGACTTACTCTACTGTCTGTTGCCTGCCCAGACCCAGCTTGGTTCCTGGCTTATTCTCCCGTCTGCTGCCCGCCCAGACCCGGCTTGTCTCCTTTACTCTGCTGCCGGCTGCCTGCCCCGCTCCAGCTGGGTTCCTGGTTCCTTTATCCTGCTGGTCCCTGCAGTTATGCTTTCCTGCCCTGTCTGGTAAGTCCTGCCGACCGCCCAAACTCTAGGGCTCAACCCCTGAGGAACGGTGGTTAGGTGCAGGTGAAGTTTGGGCTATTTCCGGTCCTGGTGGTGCCAGCCTGAGCTGCCTCGGTGGCAGCCTTTGTCTGAGAGTTCCGGCCTGGGATGCCGGGAAGTCTGTTCTGCCTGTCCTGCGTTTGGGTGATTCTCCTGCCGCTGCCACTCCTCGGCAGTGGCCCAAGGGCTCACTAACCTAGAAGTACCGATAGAAGCGTGACATATACTCTGGAGGAAAGGAAAGAAAGCAATGAGATGATTTAGATATTCAAATATTTAAATGGTATAAATCGACAAACAAATCTTTTTCCAGAGACGGGCAGGTGGTAGAACCAGAGGATGTGAATTGAGGTTGCAGGAGGTCTGACTCGGAAATAATGTCAGGAAGTACTTTTTCATGGAGAGGGTGGTAGATACCTGGAATACACTTCCATGGGAGGTGGTGGAGATGAAATCTGTAACGAAATTCAAAAATACATGGGATAAACAAAAAGGAATCCTGTATAGAAGGCATGGAACCAAACAAGCTTAGTGGTGATTAGATGGCAACACCTAAGCAAAGCCAGTGCTGGTCAGACTTCTACGGTCTGTGACCTAATTAAGGCTTGACAAATTGAGCTTCAGTAGCTGGAGAACAAGGTCAGTGCAGGGCAGACTTCTACAGTCTATGCCCTGAAAATACAAGGACAAATCATAATCAAGTATACATATGTAGTTCACATCATACTTTTTGTGATGAGTTATCTTGTTGGGCAGACCTTATAGATCTTTATCTACTGTCGTCTACTATGCTACTATACAATCAGCATGCATTTTTATACAATCTAACTGACTGAACTTTAGAATATTTAAACCATGTATCTGCTTGTGATGATAAAAAAAAACAAACAAAAAAAAACTAACAATAAAGTTCACTAAAGTAGATAACAGCAAATTTATTCTGGTCAGATCATATTCAGTGCTTCTCTTAACTTGTGAGAATAATTAGTGCTTTCTCTGACAGGAGTTCATTTTTCACTTAAGGGATCAATATTCAGTTGGTTTAAGTGGATAGGAAAAGTTTCTGCCTGCTTAAACCATACTCAGTGGGCTGGCCACCGACATTTAGTGGTGCTTAGCCGTGCAGTACGGCTGAATATTGACTTCAGGATCTCCACTAGCCAAGATAATTTTGAACCACTTTGAGGGAGGGGGTAGCAGATGGAGAGGAAATGTAAGAGCCATGCCCACCCAGAAATTGAGCTCCTGCAATGCTACTGCTCTCCATCTTTAGAGGTCACCAACAGCGTCGATGGCAGTGATGAACATGTGTTTCCTGTAGTGTGCCCCGGAGCCTTCCCTCCGACTGCTCACCCCCTCTAACACAACTTCCAGTTTCTGCAGAGGCAGAATAGATAAGAGGGAGTGCAATATTTGTCAATCATTGCTGCTGCTGGAGACATCTAAAGACAGAGAGAGACACATTTTAAGGGGGGATGGGGGGTGGCGGCAGCCATCAAACTGGTCTGCACATAGCCCTACAAATACTAAGGCCGGACCTGAGTTCAACCATTACATCTTGATGTTTGAATCCTCTTTCACACCATAGTACATACTCTGAGATAAATAATATGAATGTCATAAAATAAAGTAAAGCATAAAATATCATTATATGCCAGTTAAATGGAAGAGGTGTTACAAATATTCCAAATTGTGCAAATTTTCTCTGTCAATGAAACCAGCTGTTATCCAGCTTTAAAGCCATAGTATCAGTGTACTGCCAAAAAAACAATTATTCATTCATCTGTTGAGCATCAATATATTCTTGACCACCTTAAACCTTCCCCTTGGAATCCTTTTTTAACATGTGAAGCTGTTTTATTATTTAGTTTTGCAATTAGGGGAGCCCCACCATAGAGGAAAGAAGCCGCTGTTGTTTTGTTAATGGGCTCTTCCTCTGAGATCCAAACTGCAGCTGTTCAAGCTGTACTCAGCGTCATTCTCGCAGTGCTTTTATATTTTAGAATATGCATGCTGTGTATGAGTCCTTTACCATCTACAGTAATTTTAGTAAACAGCAAAGAAGGGAAAATTCTACAGCATAAAAAGCTTTGTATCTTGCAAACATATGGGAGGAGGGGGAGGGACAGTGACAACCGTTAATAAATACTGTAAATTTCCAGATGTTTTCCATACCTAGAGGAGAATTTATACCTTTTAGCACCTCTCCTTTAGATTGGAAACAGTGAGAATAAGAAAGATAAATTGAGCATGTACTGCATCAGGGAAAACTAAATAGGAGTTTTAATTAGGGAAAAATTTACCGTTAATTAGGATAAGAGGGAATTTACATTCTGAGGAGGGGGGGTGGGTGCATAAACTAATTAAAATTAGCATCCATTCAGGATAGACAGGACAGATAAAACTATGTGGCTTAATATCAAAACAATGAATGATACTAAGGTGCGCTGAAAATGGCCTGCGGTAGTATAGGCGCATGTTTTGTGCATGCGCAGATCCATTTTTCAGCATGCCTGCAAAAAATGCCTTTTAAAAAGTTTTTCTAGAAAATGGACATTCGGCAAAATGAAAATTGACATGTGTCCATTTTGGGTCTGAGACCTTTCCGCCAGCCATTGACCTAGTGGTAAAAGACTCACGCGGTAACCAGGTGGTAATAACCTACGCATGTCAAATGTCACTTGACACGTGTAGTGGACGCATGCCAGAAAATAAAAATTATTTTTTCAGACGCATGTATCAAACACCCACCGAAAATTAAATTACCGCACGAGCCACAGGGTAGCCGGGCAGTAACTCCATTTTGGCACACATTGGGCGTGCATAGACACACGGCTTAGTAAAAGGGCCCCATGAACTGTTAAAATTTAGGGAAGAATTTTTTGTGGTGTGTGGGATAAGGCAGAGGCAGCTGAGAGTACTGAAGCTAAAAGGCGCATTCACTGGTGTACTAGGAGTGTGGAGGAGGGGAGGAAGTGGTGATGCTGTGGCCATAGACCCTGGGCAGAAGCTTGAGGAAGCACTGGAGGAGAAGCTGAAAGGTGAAAAAACAAGAAGCACGGAAACTTTGATGTATGGTATATGTTGGGATGCGACACAATTGTGAACATTGCACCCTAGGTGCTGGAGACCCCTGGGCACATTTGAGCTATTAATAGAAACAAGTGGGGAAAGCATGCAGAACATAGCTCATGGATTTTTTTTATCATTCATTGTTTATTGATTTTGTATATCACCTGCCTTGCATGCAAATCAAGATAGTTTACACTTATTAAAATCTTGTGAAAATAAAAGAAAAACTCCATAATAAAAACAGAAAGGAGCAATCATACAGTGCAATCGCACTCACTACAGTAGTCTTACAACATTCTTTTTAAAATATTCCTATTCCTAGCCCATGGGGTGTGATGCTGGTCTCTCTCCCAGGCATATTTCCTAAATTTTGTTGTAATAATGATTAGTTCTGTCCTCTTGTGTGGCTGTTTCTCTTTTCACTATGATATTGTAGTTCCTTTTCCTTTTTTTTTTTTTTGTATTAGGATTGTATACTGCCCAATTCTGCATGCCAGTATGGACGGTATAGGAAGTCTAAATAAACTGTAAACTGTAGATCAAGTACATAGAGCAACACCTTTGCATATAAATGTATGAGTCTATTTATGCTGGGGGCTATGGTGAGGTATGTGTGTAGTAGAATTGGAAAAGGTACAGCGAAGGGCGACGAAAATGATAGTGGGGATGGGACGACTTTCCTACGAAGAGAGGCTGAGAAGGCTAGGGCTTTTCAGCTTGGAGAAGAGACGGCTGAGGGGAGATATGATAGAAGTGTATAAAATAATGAGTGGAATGGATCGGGTGGATGTGAAGCGACTGTTCACGCTATCCAAAAATACTAGGACTAGAGGGCATGAGTTGAAGCTACAGTGTGGTAAATTTAAAACGAATCGGAGAAAATTTTTCTTCACCCAACGTGTAATTAGACTCTGGAATTCGTTGCCGGAGAACGTGGTACGGGCGGTTAGCTTGACGGAGTTTAAAAAGGGGTTAGATAGATTCCTAAAGGACAAGTCCATAGACCGCTATTAAATGGACTTGGAAAAATTCCGCATTTTTAGGTATAACTTGTCTGGAATGTTTTTACGTTTGGGGAGCGTGCCAGGTGCCCTTGACCTGGATTGGCCACTGTCGGTGACAGGATGCTGGGCTAGATGGACCTTTGGTCTTTCCCAGTATGGCACTACTTATGTACTTATGTACTTATATATTTGTGTGTGCCTATGCATATATGTTTGTTGCTATGTGTGTCTATCCAGCTTATTTTCGAAAGAGAAAGATGCCCATATTTCGACCCAAATCGGGAGATGGGTGTCCGTTTCCCGTGGACGCCCAAATCGGTATAATCGAAACCCGATTTTTGGCGTCCTCAACTGCAGTCCGTCACGGAGACGAACAAAGATCACGGGGGCGTGTCGGAGGCGTGGTGAGGGCGGGGATTGGGGCGTGGTTATCGCCTGAGGAGAGATGGGCGTCTTTAGCTGATAATCGAAACAAGAAGGGCGTTTTTGACGAGAATTTGGTCCACTTTATTTGGACCCTTTTTTTTCAGGTCCAAGTCCCAAAAAAGTGCCCCAACTGACCAGATAACCACCGGAGGGAATCGGGGATCACCTCCCCGGACTCCCCCAGTGGTCACTAACCCCCTCCCACCCAAAAAAACCCCCACAGGACAGACCGTATTATCGAAAAAGATGGGCGTCCATCTTTTGTTTCGAAAATACGGTTTGGACGGACCAAGTGCCATGGATTTGGTCCTTTCTGAGATGGACATTTTTTTTTTTAGCAATAATGGAAACTAAAAACGCCCAGCTCAGAAACGTCCTATTCCAAGCCATTTGGTCGTGGGAGGGACAAATGTACAACACTACCATAGGTCTTAGGGGTGAAGGGGGCAACTACATGTGGGTACAGTGGGTTTTAGAGGCCTCCCATTTACCACCATAAGTGGTACAGGTGTTGGGGGGGGGATGGGCCTGGGTTTGCCTGCCTGAAGTGCACTGCAATACCCACTAAAAGTGCTCCAGGGAAAGGACTTGTTAAGGATAAATATATAGACTGATTTTATTAAAGTAAAACGAGTTGTAGATTAGTGAGCAGCGAACCAGCGCTGCCATCATGAAAGTGAAACTTAAGAGTATTCGAGCACAAATGTTTTTGCAAGAAAGAGCTTGTGTCCATTAAAAATAAAGAACATAATGCATATAGAGAAATATGGCAGGAAACTAGGTTGAATGCATGGCTTGAAAACAATGCTATACACCCTTTTTCATAGAACACCAGCACAATATGATAGCATTTAAAAAGGAGAAAAACACCAGCTTCTTAACGGCAAAACAAAACATGTGGTTACATATGCAACGGGCATCCTGAAATGCTATCGGTTAATCGTTCTACAGGAAATAAATGCGTATCAATCATACCAAGGAAAATGTGACAGTATTGCGGATTAGTAAGACATGTATCTCTACAGGGCAAAAGAAACGTTACACATGCAAAAATTAACTCACACCATTACAGTTCAGAACTGAAATCACGAAGTATTAAATCAAAATATTAAAATAATGAGATATGGGGGGGGGGGGCCTTGCAAATACACATTATAAAGTACATGTGCCGTCAATTACCCATTATACTAAAAATAAATTATAGAAGCATCATCGGGCATATGAGAGGGAGATACCGATGTGATCGCTGGAAACCAAGGCAGAGGAAAGAAGGAGAAAGCCGGTTTTGAAGGGAAAGTACACTAATTTCTGTTTGAAGGGAAAATACACTTTTAAAACTTTGTAAGCACGTTGTGGAACACGATAAGGTCTATCAAGGTGTCACTTGCAGCGTAAAAAGAAAGAAAAACCTGTCTCGGCGTATAAATCTTGCCTCAGAAACAGAGTGAGAAAGCATTAAAGTATCAGATGGTCTATTGTTTTAGGGAAAATGAAATGAAATAGAGGGCAACGCCCACAAGTCAATGCAGTACGAGCAGAAAATTGGGGAAGTGAGAGACAACGTCCTAATAGCATGGCACAGGAGAGGAGAAAAGAAAAAAAAATTACACCCTTATAAATTGGGAAAGCATTGATACGGCAAGGCAAGTGGGGTTTTATTTTGTCCCAGCATAGAATATAGAAAAATGAGAAATCACAGTAATAAAACACTGGCAACTTCTAAATAGCCGTTGAGAGGAAACAGGTGCTTCCTACAGCTATGGCGTACTGAGATGAGAAATAAGAAGAGCAGAGGTGGAACAGTAGTCTCACTGAAGAGGGGAAAAAAGTACAAATCAGACGGAATTAAGAGACATATAGAAAGAAGCAAAAGGGAGCGGAGACGCCCACGGACAACAAGATGGCCACATACCGTAACAGTAGTTAAAAGGGGAAATAAGAGTTACTACGCAGTTTTTTATTAAAGACCAGGAAATGTGCGTAACAGTTGAAAAGATTGCAATGAATCATAAGATTGAAACTATAAATCTTTCACAGAAGCACTGCAATACAGTTTCAAACAGGCATGAGGAGAAAACCAAATCGGAGGTTTCAGTGCAGCGCTAAGAAAATGAGCCGAAGTATTTTTAGAGGGCAGGGAAGGGCCAGAAGTGTGTGAGCAGGAAGGGGGGGGCTGTTAGTTTGAAAGCATAGTTCAGAAAACACACAAACCAGAATGAATTGTAAGGAGAGATATAAGATTTCAGGGAAAAGAAAGAACACATGAGCAACAGATAGGGATGGCAAAGAATTAAAGGAACATAAACTTAAACATATACCGGATAGCCTAGAAAGACAAAGGGAGGACAGAGACTTAAGACGCGAAATGTCAAGGCGTTAGGCTAAGAATAACCAGCATAAGACCACTAATGACAATCGTGGTGAAATAAGGAAAAAAAACAGCCAGCATCTGCTAGGCGTGGTCTCCCAGCCTAGAATCTAGATGCCACTCGTACCCTTACACACACCAAATACTCAAAAGGGACAGTATATAGGTAATGAATAAAAGAAGAGATATAAGGACAGTTATCAGATGGACAGTATCACAAAAAGACAGGAACAGAGAAACAAGTGTGCCAGTCTAGCGCAGGAGAATAAGGCGTGCAGGGAACAGAGGAAGAAAGCAGAAAGATAGAAGAGTATTTGAGGGAGGGGTAAGAAAAAGAACGGACAGAATACCAGTGCCCAGTACCCCTCAAATGGGCAATGTCCGTGAGAGGCAGGAAAAGAACAATAAGGAAAGGCAGAGAAAGGACATCATAGAGATAAAAAAAAAAGGACAGGGACGTGGTCCCAGTTATAGGTGGAAGAGGGGGGGGGGGTCAGGGAGATAAAGGGGGGGGGCGAATATGATAGAAAAGAGAAAGGAATATTGAGTGACAGAAATAAAGCATTGAACGCACAGATTAAGGTATCCCCTCTTGCGTTCAAATGGCGGGCGGGAAGGTAAGTGGTACCGGTCAGCGATCGGGAGTCACCAAATATAAATTTTAAAGGCCCTCTTTGCGCCCCAGGGATACCCTCCTCCAGGGACAAAGGGTCTGCGCTTCCACTTTCTGTTGGGCCGACTGCCTAAATTCTTTTGATATTCCATCCCAGTGATATTTGTGTTGTGGAAGCATCAGAAGGCGTAACTCTAGGATAATGCCCATGACCATGGCCTTCTGTCTATCAGAATCTAAGTGAATCCTTGGTCATCTATGTACCCACATGTATTCTATTAAAATGCAACAGTAATCTATATACACACTGAGTGTCAGTTGTGTGTGTGGCTTAGTTTGTAGTATCAATGACAGGTGAAGAATACTTGAAAATGAAGACAGAGATAGATTTCAGAAAGAAGGCTTTATTCTTACCAAGTTTTCAATTAAGTACAGACATCAAACAGATTCTGGGTTTAATTGCACAGAGCTCTGCCGTCCGAGAAGTGTTGGGGAAGGACTCCAACTCTCTGTCTAAATCTTATCTCTTTTATAGCCCCAGGTCCCAATGCAAGCCAATGGCAGGACCCATTTTTTCCTAATATTTCACAATTTCTGAGATCATATTTTCCTATCCGGCCAGGTGCTTCCATTCTAGCTATTGCAAGTTATTGTGCAATTTCCTCTTTTGTCAACATGTTTTCTCTTCTGCCAGAACATCTTATTTTTAGCATATCAGTTTCACTTCCTCTTTTTTTATCATCTTATGATCTAAGTTTCATCTTATAGGAAGACAAACTCCATTTTAATAAGTGCTACATTCAATTTGTACCTGATTTTGTTAAGACTCATCTATAAGGCCATTAGTAGGTTATCAGGCCTAGTCAGTGCTTTTCAGCTGTACAAAGCTATGTAGCTTGGCCCACCACTATTCCAGTGGATAGATCTTAAACTAGAACGCATATTAACTTGCAGGAAAAGCAAGTCCTTGCTCAGCCAGTCATAGATTTTTAAACCTAGCTGGTATTTTTACAGCCTGAGTCCTAAAATCTGGCCTTCCACCCTTCCGGTGGGCATTCAGTGAGTGCCTCTTGCTGTAGTATAATTATACAATATCAAAACAATGAATGATACTAAGGTGCGCTGAAAATGGCCTGCGGTAGTATAGGCGCATGTTTTGTGCATGCGCAGATCCATTTTTCAGCATGCCTGCAAAAAATGCCCATGGGGTGTGATGCTGGCTTTTGTTGTAATAATGATTAGTTCTGTCCTCTTGTGTGGCTGTTTCTCTTTTCACTATGATATTGTAGTTCCTTTTCCTTTTTTTTTTTTTTGTATTAGGATTGTATACTGCCCAATTCTGCATGCCAGTATGGACGGTATAGGAAGTCTAAATAAACTGTAAACTGTAGATCAAGTACATAGAGCAACACCTTTGCATATAAATGTATGAGTCTATTTATGCTGGGGGCTATGGTGAGGTATGTGTGTATATATTTGTGTGTGCCTATGCATATATGTTTGTTGCTATGTGTGTCTATCCAGCTTATTTTCGAAAGAGAAAGATGCCCATATTTCGACCCAAATCGGGAGATGGGTGTCCGTTTCCCGTGGACGCCCAAATCGGTATAATCGAAACCCGATTTTTGGCGTCCTCAACTGCAGTCCGTCACGGAGACGAACAAAGATCACGGGGCGTGTCGGAGGCGTGGTGAGGGCGGGGATTGGGGCGTGGTTATCGCCTGAGGAGAGATGGGCGTCTTTAGCTGATAATCGAAACAAGAAGGGCGTTTTTGACGAGAATTTGGTCCACTTTATTTGGACCCTTTTTTTTCAGGTCCAAGTCCCAAAAAAGTGCCCCAACTGACCAGATAACCACTGGAGGGAATCGGGGATCACCTCCCCGGACTCCCCCAGTGGTCACTAACCCCCTCCCACCCAAAAAAACCCCCACAGGACAGACCGTATTATCGAAAAAGATGGGCGTCCATCTTTCGTTTCGAAAATACGGTTTGGACGGACCAAGTGCCATGGATTTGGTCCTTTCTGAGATGGACATTTTTTTTTTTAGCAATAATGGAAACTAAAAACGCCCAGCTCAGAAACGTCCTATTCCAAGCCATTTGGTCGTGGGAGGGACAAATGTACAACACTACCATAGGTCTTAGGGGTGAAGGGGGCAACTACATGTGGGTACAGTGGGTTTTAGAGGCCTCCCATTTACCACCATAAGTGGTACAGGTGTTGGGGGGGGGATGGGCCTGGGTTTGCCTGCCTGAAGTGCACTGCAATACCCACTAAAAGTGCTCCAGGGACAGGACTTGTTGCTGCTGTATAACCTTGGCACAGCAGTTCACACCTGAAGACTAATCTCGCTGAAAACGTCCTTTATTTGAATAAGCACGTTTACTCCCAGTTAACTGCAGATCAGAGGTTGTGCCCCACTGGCAACGAGTCACACTGGTACTGAGATTAGCAGTAAGTCCGAGCTGGCAGAATGGTGTACAATGCCCTCTTTCAGCCACATTCAAGGGAAGAACTAAGTTGTCTAACGTGGCTAACACAGGAAAGGGAACAAAAACTGGCTTACAAAAATGGCCACTACCGCATGGTCTACAACAGGAAACACAACAGGGCACACTCTGACCCAGTAGGCAGGGGGAAAAGCACCATGGGAGAAGAGCCTACCAACTACCAACATCGTGAGACTGTAACACAAGCGAATGAAATCACAGAGCCCAATACCCTACACCCACCACAGTGAAATGCTGATGTGACCCTGTAGTGCACCTGAGAGCCACATCTGACCCAGGGAAAGGCTGTGACAGGATTGAACACATTCTGCTTTCATGGAGGTGGGTACGGCATTTGAGGCTGGCATACAGGCTGGAAAAAAAGTTTGTAAAGTGGTTTTTTTTTGGTGGGAGGGGGTTAGTGACCACTGGGGGAGTCCGGGGAGGTCATCCCCGATTCCCTCCAGTGGTCATCTGGGCAGTTGGAGCACTTTTTGGGGACTTGTTCGTGAAAAAACAGGGTCCAAAAAAAAGTGACCCAAAATCACGGTAAAAACACCTTTTTTTTTCGATTATCAGCTAAAGACGCCCATCTCTCCCCAGCTGATAACCACGCCCCAGTTCCGCCTCTACCATGCCTCCGACATGCCCCCGTCAACTTTATTCGTTTCCACGACGGAGTGCAGTTGGAAACGCCCAAAATCGGCTTTCGATTATACCGATTTGGGCGCCTTTGCAAGACAAATGTCTATCTCCCGATTTAGGTCGCACTATAGGTGTTTTTCTCTTTCGAAAATAAGCTGGATAGTCTATCAGCCTTGTAACATACCAAACACCTGATAAAACAGCACTGTTTTCAGCTCCTTCTTAATTTTCTCTGTATTTTGCTTTGTCCTCTGTTTCAGAGGCAGTGAATTCCATAATTTGGGTCATATGATGCAAAAAATAGAGGATCAATATTCATCTAACCTAATAACGCAGAAAGAAGGTACTACTAAAAGAGTTTTTTTCTGCTGATCTGTTGTTAGTGATCTGTAACCTGAAGATTTGAGGGTGGCCAATGTAACCCCAATTTTTAAAAAGTGTTCCAGGGATGATCCTGAAAATTACAGACTAGTAAGCCTGACTTCGGTGCTGGGGAAAATAGTGGAAACTATGATAAAGAATAAAGTTACATGGTTTAATGGACAGAGTCAGCATGGGTTCAGCCAAAGGAAGTCTTGCCTCACCAATTTCCTTCATTTCTTTGAAGGCATAAATAAACATGTGAATAAAGGTGAGCCAGTTGATGTAGTGTATCTAGATTTGCAGAAAGCTTTTGACAAAGTTCCTCATGAGAGACTCCTGAGAAAATTAAAAAGTCATGGTAATAGGAGGCAATGTCCTTCTATGGGTTAGGTATTGGTTATTGGACAGAAAACAGAGAGTAGGGTTAAGTAGGGTTAAGTAGGTGGATAGTGGACTGCCACAGGGATTTGTACTGGGACTGGTGCTATTTAAAATATAAATGAGTTGGAAAAAGGAACCATGAGTGAGGTAATTAAATTTACAAATGACACAAAACTATTCAAAGTTGTAAAAATGCATGCAGATTCTGAAAAATTGCATGCAGACCTTAGGAAGCTGGAAGACTGGGCATCCAAATGGCAGATGAAATTTAATGTGAACAAATGTAAAGTGATGCACATTAGGAAGAATAATCTGAATCATAGGAAAAGTCCATAGTCAGCTATTGAAATAGACATGGGGGAAACCACTGCTTGCCCTGGGCTTGGTAGCATGGAATGTTGCTGCTATTTGGGTTTCTGCCAGATACTTATAACTTGGCTTGGCCACTGCTGGAAGCAGGATACTGGGCTAGATGGACCATTGGTGTGACCCAGTATGGCTATTCTTATGTTAATGCATCCAAACAGTCTGTCTACAGTACATACATATAATAAAAATGGTGGAGACTATTCTGGCCATTTTACCACTTACTTTTCAAAAATCATAGTAGTTGCCAGGCATTACTCATTTGAATGTGGTTTATATAGAGCACTTTATATAACTTGTGGGTTCTGTTTATTTTTAACAGTTAAATGGAAGGTATAATGAGCTTTAGAACTCTGTGTTCAGTCTTTCCGTGAGTGCCATAACTCTACTGTAATGGAGAAAACCTCTGGTGTGTACTAGGTTGATTATGTTGGCACGGTAACCTATTCTGAAAGGGAAGTAAGTCACAAAATAGTCCCAGCACACCCTCTACCTGAGAAAAATTAATTTCAGACTTTATTCCACAAGGTACAATACGTAATATTTATTCAAACTTTCATCTCTAGCGATGAATACATTAGTTGTCCGTCTCCATCAAGATATTTAGATGTCAGAAACATAGCTTACGGAGAGTGCAAGTTATCTCCAAAGGTTCTGAAGATACATATTTTTGCAAATTAACTTTTTGGAAAATATGCAAATGTTTTCAATGAGGTTTTAGCAAGCAAATATCTAGCGCACAAAAATGGTTCATTTTAAAGGTAAAGTAGGTAGATCAAGCTTCTATGCCCTGTCATAGTAATATAGTAACATAGTAAATGACGGCAGAAAAAGACCTGCATGGTCCATCCAGTCTGCCCAACAAGACAAACTCATATGTGCTACTTTTTGTGTATACCCTACTTTGATTTGTACCTGTCCTCTTCAGGGCACAGACCGTATAAGTCTGTCCAGCACTATCCTCGCCTCCCACCACTGGCTCTGGCACAGACCGTATAAGTCTGCCCAGCACTATCCTCGCCTCCCACCACCGGCTGGCTCTGCCACCCAATCTCGGCTAAGCTCCTTAGGATCCATTCCTTCTGAATAGGATTCCTTTATGTTTATCCCACGCGTGTTTGAATTCTGTTACTGTTTTCATTTCCACCACCTCCTGCGGGAGGGCATTCCAAGCATCCACTACTCTCTCCGTGAAAAAATACTTCCTGACATTTTTCTTGAGTCTGCCCCCCTTCAATCTCATTTCATGTCCTCTCGTTCTACTGCCTTCGCACCTCCGGAAAAGGTTTGTTTGTGTATTAATACTTTTCAAATATTTGAACGTCTGTATCATATCACCCTTGTTTCTCCTTTCTTCCAGAGTATACATGTTCAGGTCATCAAGTCTCTCCTCATACGTCTTGTAACGCAAATCCCTTACCATTCTCGTAGCTTTTCTTTGCACCACTTCAATTCTTTTTACATCCTTCGCAAGGTACGGCCTCCAAAACTGAACACAATACTCTAGGTGGGGCCTCACCAACGAATTATACAGGGGCATCAACACCTCCTTTCTTCTGCTGGTCACACCTCTCTCTATACAGCCTAACAACCTTCTAGCTACGGCCACCGCCTTGTCACACTGTTTCGTTGCCTTCAGATCCTCAGATACTATCACCCCAAGATCCCTCTCCCCGTCCGTACCTATCAGATTCTCCCCGCCTAACACATACATCTCCCGAGGGTTTCTATTCCCTAAGTGCATCACTTTGCATTTCTTCGCATTGAATTTTAATTGCCAAACCTTAGACCATTCTTCTAGCTTCCTCAGATCCTTTTTCATGTTTTCCACTCCAAGTCATTATGCAAGACTTCAGTAACTCAACACTTTTTGTTACTGATGTTTCAACATGTTGAGATAATAAAATCTGGATTAGAGAACGGACGTTCAACAATCGAAAGCAAGAAAGAAACATTTTGATTTGGCTTCAAGTAACAGGATCAGCAAAAATGCCCACTAGCCACCTATTACATCCTGTTTTTTTTTATTGTGACAGTAAGCAGTTATTGGCAGACTAACCTGCTTATAATCGAAAGAGAAAAATGCCTATATTGTGACCCAAATCGGGAGATAGATGTTTATCTCCCAAAAACGAATAAAGCGGTATAATCAAAAGCCGAATTTGGACGTTTTCAACTGCACTCTGTCGCGGATGCGGACAACTTTGATGGGGGCGTGTCGAAGGCGTGGTGAAGGCGGAACTGGGGCGTGGTTATCTGCCGATCAGAGATGGGCGCCTTTCGCAGATAATGGGAAAAAATATGCGTTTTTAGCGAGAATTTAGGGCACTTTTCCTGGACCCTGTTTTTCCACGAATAAGGCCCCAAAAAGTGCCCTAAATGACCAGATGACCACTGGAGGGAATCGGGGATGACCTCCCCTGACTCCCCCAGTGGTCACGAACCCCCTCCCACCACAAAATATGCCATTTCACAACTTTTTATTTTCACCCTCAAATGTCATACCCACCTCCCTGGCAGCAGTATGCAGGTCACTGGAGCAGTGGACTTCAGGCAGGTGGACCCAGGCTCATCCCCCCCCCCCCACCTGTTACACTTGTGCTGGTAAATGGGAGCCCTCCAAACCGCCCCCCAAACCCACTGTACCCACGTGTAGGTGCCCCCCTTCACCCCTTAGGGCTATAGTAATGGTGTAGACTTGTGGGCAGTGGGTTTTGAGGGGGATTTTGGGGGCTCAACACCCAAGGGAAGGGTGCTATGTACCTGGGAGCTGTTTTACCTTTTTTTTTTTTTGTAAAAGTGCCCCCTAGGGTGCCCGGTTGGTGTCCTGGCATGTGAGGTGGACCGGTGCAGTACGAATCCTGGCCCCTCCCACGAATAAATGTCTTGGAGTTATTCGTTTTTGAGCTGGGCGTTTTCGGTTTCCATTATCGCTGAAAAACAAAAACGCCCAGCTCAAAAAAAGATAAACGTCCATGTTTTTTCGAAAATACGATTCGGTCCGCCCCTTCACGGACCCGTTTTCGGAGATAAACGCCCATGGAGATAGGCGTTTCTGTTCAATTATGCCCCTCTAAGGGGTCCTTTTACTAAAGTGCACTGAAAAATGGCATGCAGTAGTGCAGGCGCATGTTTTGGGCGTTCGCAGATCCATTTTTCAGGTCACTTGCAAAAAATGCCTTTTTAACAATTTTTGCTGAACATGGACGTGCGGCAAAATCAAAATTGTTGTGCGTCCATTTTAGGTCTGAGACCTTACCACCAGCCATTGACCTAGCGGTAAAGACTCACATGGTAACCAGGCGGTAATGATCTACGTGCGTCAAATGCCACTTGGCATGCATCCGAAAATAAAAATTATTTTTTAAGATGCGCGTATTGGACGTGCACCAAAAATGAAATTACTGCAAGAGCCACATGGTAGCCAAGCAGTAACTCCATTTTGGCGTGCATTGGGCATGCGTAGTCGCTTACATGACTTAGTAAAAGGGCCCTTAAGCTGTGGTAATTACTAACGTGTGCTTACCGTAGGTTAAAAGCAGTACCGTGGGTATGCTTAGGTGTCCTGCATCGGTGTTGGGATCAGCGCGTTCTTCCCACATGCTTAAAAATAGAATTTATTTTTTAGTGCAGGGACATGTATGTGGAGGAGAGTGAGTGTGTTCTGTGCTAATCGATTAGCGTGTGGTTAGCATGTGAGCCGTTACAACCTAGAAACTAGGTGTAAGTAAGTGCTCAGGTGCTAATGGCCACATGCTAATGGGGAAATTAGCATGTGGCCACTAATAGAATAATGAAAAATGGGGCCATTTTACCGCTGCGCTAAAAGTGGCCTCAGCGTATGGGAAAGACTCACCCTGGGGATAGTGCTGGCCATTTGTTAGTGCTGCTTAGTAAAAGGGCCTCTTATCCACCAGTTGCTACAGGTTTTAACCCACTCCATTCCAGGACTTCCCCCTCGATGCTCAGGGTCTCAGTGGGGGCAGGCAACTAAAGACCTCATTCCCACAAACACAACGTTTTTTTTATCTCCTCCTCACCCTATTCACAAGGGGTGGGTCACTAAATACTACCTACCCTTCTCTATGGCTAAAAGTATCGATGATAACCACAGCATGGGTATTTTACCTACAGGCAAAAAAAAGTCCAGAAAGGGACATGATGTTAGGGGCAAGAAGGCAGTCTGGAATAACCATTGCTGGGCATGTCTGTAGGAGGGGCTGTGTCCACATTCTTGTGTTTTCCTGTGAGATAGGTTGCCCTCCTGTTTCCCTGCTCTTCCTAGGTTTTTATGCCCTACTTCTGAATTGGACCAGCATTGGGTCATTAATTGTGATACTAGTGATATGTATGGTCCCTGTGATTCTTGTGTTCCTTGGTTCTTGTCTCTCTCTTGAGTTTACAGTTGGCTGTGACTCCTGGTCCTCTATGCCTGCACCTATGCTCCCCTATTCTGGGTCTCTGTTTCCATTCTAGTTATCTGTGTTCCACATATCCTTGGATTCCTTGTTAGTGTTCCTCTCAGTGGATTATGCTTCATAATCAATGCCTAACCTATGGACTCTTACAAAGGGATGAGTGGGGAAACTTGTGCATTGCACCATAGTTCTATATATATATAACCTGTGTATTTTGGGGTTAGTGAAAATTAAGCTGCTTTTGCACATGCTGTGGTATGAACTGTTTATCGCCCGAAGAACCAATCTTATCTGCCTCCTATCCTTCTGGTTCCTCTTAAACATGGTCAGGTCAGGAGGGGAGAACTATGCACCAGATTTTTCACCTTGTACTTTTAGTAGGTATTTTGGTAGGGTTACCATATGGCTCCAGAAAAAAAGAGGTTAGATTGAGCCAGTCTTAATCTATCCTCCTTTTTCTGGAGCCATGTGGTAACCCTATATTTTGGCAACTTCTTGAAATCAAGTGCAAATATTCAGGCCTGTTCTGTGACTAGTTTTATTTTTGAAGGGAAACTCTACTTGGGGTTTCCCTTTCAAAATAAGTTTGCATTCCCATATATACAACACAAGCTTGGCTGCAAGCTCCATGCTCACTTCAAAATAGTCCCATTAATGATATCAAACAGAAAAAAAAAATGCTGAATATCAACAAGCCAATTTTGAAAATTTAGACAAAAGTTGAACTCTCCACTTTTCATCACCTTTTCTCATCTTCCCGCCTGTAGCATTTCCTCAGTCCCCTCTTCTCAGCATGCTGAATCTGTTCACATTGAGCTTTCTTTGTTATATTTCATTTGAAATTGCAATGGAGACTCATCTAAACATGCAAGGCTTGTAGCTTAGGGAGACATACTACTTATGACATTTTTTGCATATTTCATTAAAAACCAGAAGAAAGTGTGCACTGAGAGAAGGGAGGGGTAAAGTAGTAAGAGGGTTGAAGGCAGAGCATTTATTTATTGAGGTTTGTTAATTATATCACTTGTAAACCACTGATATTAAAGCAGTATACCAAATAAGGTATATTAACAGTCATAAGGGCCAGATTCTATATAAGGTGCCTAAAAAATCTGCGTGGTAAACATTGTGGTTTAAACATATTTTATAAGTGCAGCCTAAATTTAGGCACTGTATATAGAATACACTTAATCGATATCCCAATGCCTAAGACTATGTGCCTCCATTTACACCAATGAAGATAAATCCCTGCACATAGATTTACGCACATTGTGCTATATTTTGGAATGCCTAGCCTACAGAATATCTATTTCTTCGCCCATAGCCATGCCCCTTTTGAACTGCACGCATTAGAATATAGGTACAGTTCATTACAGAATGCAGGAAGTTGTGAATATAAATTCTAATTATTGCCAGTTAGTGCTCATTAGTGCTTGTTAAGAGCTGTTAAAAATGCTGATTGGCTTGTAAAACCAATTAAGTTACACGCGTTGTTATAGAATACGCCTGGATTTTGGCACAGATTTCTAGGCACGCTATATAGAATCAGAGGAAAATAATAGTTGAACATTAAGACCTCATATGACAAACACAGCAAAAAGGGTGTGAAGTTGTATAACAAAATACATAGTTAAAAAAATGAATAAATAGAACCCATTGGAAGGCAGAGACTGTGGGCAAGCATGTCTCTGCCCATTTATGCATAACGATGCAAGACACTGAATAAAAGAAATTGTTTATGCATACTCGGGTCAGTTCTCTTAATTTAATCCCAGTATTCAGATCTCAGATACCTAAGAAGAACTAAGAATACAGTAGGGAAGCTGGAGGAAGTGCAGGTGGCTTGGGGGGGGGGGGGGGGAGAGGGTTCCTGTAAACCACGAATATACATGAGATAGATTTGCATACTCTGCTCTATTGTATGCAAATCTGTTATGCATATTCATTGTGGGTATCCTGAAAACCTGACTGGCTAGATGTGTCCTGAGCACTGGGCTGAGAGCACCTGCTTTACATGCATTGCCTTCTTCTCTTACCATTATGTTTAAATCTGGGGAACCTAGCACCACCCACACACCTTATCTGTGTCTGTCTGTAAAAATGTAAGCTCTCTCATTAGAAGCAGATATGCTTCTTTCTTAATTCATATTGTAAATTGTTGACTGCCTCAGAATTGCCAGATGTAAAATATACCAATATATCTTACCAACTTATTTAATAAGGGTAACAAGTTGTCCAATATGATCACAGTACTCTGATTTTTTTTTCTGCTGTCAGTATAATGTCAAGTGTGTTGACTATAAAGCTCATTTACATTTACACTGTGTCATAAGATATCTTTA
Source organism: Microcaecilia unicolor (assembly GCF_901765095.1). Taxonomy (NCBI): domain Eukaryota; kingdom Metazoa; phylum Chordata; class Amphibia; order Gymnophiona; family Siphonopidae; genus Microcaecilia; species Microcaecilia unicolor. Next base: position 69,621,358 of record NC_044037.1, on the reverse strand, counting down.
CATTTATTCTTTGATTCCATTCTTTATTGCTTTCAAAGTGTTACTCTGCCAGTTTCCCGGCATTTTTTGATGTGGGTTTGTTACACATGAAGTCACAACTGTACTCGCAGGATGATGTGGTGTCTTACAGGTTTTTGCTTTCTTTTGGAAATTGTGATCATTGCAAGTATTATCTATGGCAATCTCCTTGTAAAAGCTAAGACCATGTCTGCTTACTCCTGTAACTGCATATCATTTGGTAAAGTATAATATTTCAGAAAATTTTTCACAACCTTCAATTGTATATCAATACATTTGAAAAAGAAGCATGTACTTTCTCTTTTTAATATTCATGTTTTAAAAAATATATAGTGAGGAGATGTGAAGGGAGGATAAAAAAAATTGTAGTGATGTTTATGTCTAGCAGCTGCATTGGATGAAATCCTTGAATCTCTAACATGTATTTTAAAAAGATTTCAAATACATTTATAACATATACATTAATGGAACAAGGTTTTATAAATACAGCAAAAGCCAGGGGTAATTGCCTTCGAAGCACAACATATTTTTCAAGCTCTGACATTTTAATGTATCATTAAGCAAGGCATATGGTCCAGTGGAATCTTTCACTGGGAACAGAATTTAGAATATGAGGTTATTGGGGGTGGGGAGGAGGGTTCTATCTCCTCTCATTCCCCTACCGGCTGTGATTAATTGTAAACCTCTCATCAGCATCAAAACTGATAAGCGTTTATAATGATAGTAAAGAAATAATGAAGGTGAAAAAGCATGAGGGAAAATGTTTATGTAAAGCCACATTTATTTGGTTTTCTGTCAAAGTGTGCATGTGTTTACCTTACTGCTTGCAAGGGATCGACAGATTTCTTTTGTAAGGACAACATACAATATTTACATTTGTAGTTTGGATGAAGGCTTCTAGAAAACGCTCTTTTATATTCTGGCCTTGCATTTTTCCGAAATTCGTCAAATTACTCCTGAACACTAGAGGGTGCCAGAACTTTTAAAGACAGCAATATGTAAGAAAGTGTAAAGTTGTAGCTATTTTTGAATAGAAACTTTGCAATGTGATTTTGAAGAATATTTGCATAATAATGAGTGCAATATCCAAATCCCTTTGTGGGTAATAAACATTTTTACTCCTGAAAATAAAAGCTTTACAAATTGTCCAGCCTGCCTATGGGTAAAAGTATGCAAGTTGATAAACAGCATGCACACTTTTCCCTGTGAACCACAGAAACAATGCTAGGGATAGGGAAAGAACTTAGAATAGAATGCTGTAGGTGGGGAATTTTTTGTTAGGAATCAGTCAAACCCAAACTCCTGGTACATTGGATGCAAAACCAGTTGCTAAAAGTACCTGCAGAACTTGTATTGATGCACCCACTTTTAATTATGTGTCTGATATGTACACAGCACATTTAACAAAACCACTACACTTTTCTTATCATTTGTTATAAGTACAATATTCAGGGAAGACTTCACAATAGGCAGAGAAGGCAACTGCATGGAAGATGACAACATTAAGGAGGCAGCCATCTTGCCAATGAAATCCTGCTCCAGTGACCGCTTCTATGCAGTTGTGTTGTCATTTTAATAGATATATGCCAACAATCATTACAATGAATTTCCTTGGTCAGTGGCAATGGGCAGTGACTTGGGAGGAGAGGCATCTTCTCAGGCTAAGAGAAGAAAGGAGGTTTATTTTGCATTTGCTACTTCCCTGCACAACAGAGGTTCTCAACCCAGTCCTTGGGACATACCCAGCCAATGGTGTAACCGCTGTTGGACCTGGGTTGGCCTGGAACCACCCACTTTCGGCTCACCTCACTCCTGCCTATACTCAATATATGCATGTGAGCAGGAGGCAGAAGGACCGGTATGGTGGCAGCCTATAGAGTGCTGCTGGCTGTAGTGAGTATAGGAGCATTCTGGGCCACCAGAATAGGACCTCTTCAGCTGGGATCCCTGCCAGCTCAGGTATTTATTGAATTTGGAGTCATGTGGTGGAGATAGTATATGCTCATCCACATTGGCACATCTGGCTGTGCCACTGACCCAACCAGTCAGGTTTTCGGGATATCCACAATGAATATTCATGAGACAGATTTGCATGAACTGCCTCCATTGTATGCAAGTGGGTCTTAGCAATGTGAGAAAATCTAGTTAAAAATAACATAAGGCAGACCTAGATTTAAGCTTTCGGTGTTCATAGGCAGGCTTAGAGAGCATGGAGGAAGTCCCACCCCCAGCTTTAGAGGAAATAGTTTTTTTCTCTACACAGTGACACTCCTTTTTAGTCATTTTGTATTTGGTATTTGGAGCATTCAGAATTTGGCACCCTAGGTGATTGCCAATGTTGCCTGTGCCTAAACCTCAGCCTGCCATAAGTACGTAAGTATTGCCATACTGGGAAAGACCAAAGGTCCATCAAGCCCAGCATCCTGTTTCCAACAGTGGCCAATCCATGTCACAAATACCTGGCAAGATCCCAAAAGTGTACAAAACATTTTATACTGCTTATCCCAGAAATAGTGGATTTTCCTCAAGTCCATTTAATAACGGTCTCTGGACTTTTCCTTTAGGAAGCCGTCCAAACCTTTTTTAAACTCTGCTAACCTAAGCGCCTTTAACACATTCTCTGGCAACAAATTCCAGAGTTTAATTATCCCAGAAATAGTGGATTTTCCTCAAGTCCATTTAATAACGGTCTATGAACTTTTCCTTTAGGAAGCCATAAACCTTTTTTAAACTCCGCTAACCTAAGCGCCTTTAACACATTCTTTGGCAACGAATTCCAGAGTTTAATTACACGTTGAGTGAAGAAACATTTTCTCTGATTCATTTTAAATTTACTACATTGTAGCTTCATCACATGCCCCCTAGTCCTAGTATTTTTGGAAAGCGTAAACAGACGCTTCACATCTACCCGTTCAACTCCACTCATTATTTTATAGATCTCTATCATATCTCCCCTCAGCCGCCTTTTCTCCAAGCTGAAGAGCCCTAGCCGCTTTAACCTTTCCTTATAGGGAAGTCGTCCCATCCCCTTTATCATTTTTGTCCCCCTTCTCTGCACCTTTTCTAATTCTACTATATCTTTTTTGAGATGCGGCAACCAGAATTGAACACAATATTCGAGGTGCGGTTGCACCATGGAGCAATACAAAGGCATTATAACATCCTCATTTTTGTTTTCCATTCCATTCTATTTGCTTTCTTAGCCGCAGCAGCACACTGAGCAGAAGGTTTCAACTTATCATCAACGACCACACCTAGATCCCTTTGTCGGTGACTCCTAACTTGACATAGCTATAATGCGGGTTCCTCTTTCCCACATAATAAAAAGATATGATCTAATAATAATAAAGACAGAAACACTTGAGCTATTGATTAGAATTTGAAGGAGACTACAGCAAACTCTATTAACTGGAGCTGCACCACCAAATTAGGGCAATAAAAGAAAAGGTAAACAAAATGCATACAGGGTACTTTTTGATACATAAAGAGGGGCATAATTGAACAGGGCGCCAAAGTTTTCCTGAGGTCGTCCTCGCAGGACGTCCAGACGAAGGGGCTGGTAAACCCAAATTATCGAAACAAGATGGGCGGCCGTCTTTCGTTTCGATAATATGGTCGGGGACGCCCAAATCTCCACATTTAGGTTGACCTTAGAGATGGTCGTCCCCGGTTTTTGTCGATAATGGAAACCGAGGACGCCCATCTCAGAAACGACCAAATCCAAGCCCTTTGGTCATGGGAGGAGCCAGCATTCGTAGTGCACTGGTCCCCCTCACATGCCAGGACAACAACCGGGCACCCTAGGGGGCACTGCAGTGGACTTCAGAAATTGCTCCCAGGTGCATAGCTCCCTTACCTTGTGTGCTGAGCCTCCCAAAACCCACTACTCACAACTGTACAACACTACCATAGCCCTTTCAGGTGAAGGGGGGCACCTACATGTGGGTACAGTGGGTTTGTGGTGGGTTTTGAAGGACTCACATTTACCACCACAAGTGTAACAGGTAGGGGGGGGATGGGCCTGGATGGGCCTGCCTGAAGTGCACTGTTGTACCCACTAAAACTGCTCCAGGGACCTGCATACTGCTGTCAAGGAGATGGGTATGACATTTGAGGCTGGCAAAAAATATTTTAAAGGTTTTTTTTTAGGGTTGCACGCTATTTAATTTTTTACATTTTTGGGGGGAGGGGGTGTTTCATGAACGGGGAATGGGCATGGAAGTGCTATCCAGCTAGTGTTCACAACATGGCTAACTGCATAATACAGGGTTAATACGGGAGCACTTAGCATCTCCTAAACAGGAAGTTCTAAGTGCTCCCATTTTATTTTTTTGCAAGTCCTGCACAATCAAGGAAATGTTAGCATGGAATCTGCAAAAATCAAATTGTAAAAAATTCCTAAAATTCCATACAGAAAGGTCCCACGTTAGCATGTACTAAACCCTGATTTTGCCGCGGCTTAGAAAAAGGACACATGAGTAAAGAAAGGCACAAGGGAGAGGAGGATAGACACAACATTTCCCCCTTTCTTTCAGGTTGATTTTGATGTTGTTGTTTGTTTCAAATAAATGAAAGTGAGGACAACAGAAAGGGAACAAAGGGAAATTAAAGGAATTTAAAAAAAAAACAGCAACAACAAAAGTGCACATAAACTACAGAACTATATTAAATATTAAAGCTGGCAAACTAAGGAATGAATGAACATGCTAATTAGTCCCCTCCCCCTCCCCACTCCTTCTGGACTGATATTTTGCAATATCTTGATCTGTTTCTCAACTGGTAGCCCATAGATACTATTGTCTGGCTCATAGCAGAAGATCCTGCCACTGACTCAAAGGAACAGTTTAATAAAGATTTCCTTTCTTGCTTTATGCTCGTTGTTCACATACGGGGTCACAAGGTAACTGCAAAATGTACATGTGTCTTGCCATCTTTCTTCTCTAGGCATGCAGTAGATTTGCCTGGCCTTGCCTCTTTGACTTAACGTCTCCAATTATTCTGTTTTCATATGCAAGGGGGACAGATGGCCTGGAAAAATCATCTGGCGTATAAGCTATGCTATAAACCTGTTCATAAAAGAAAATATAAGCAGAACAGAAAACAAAATGCAAGACAAACAAAAAAAAAAGGTGGAATATTTTACCATCGCATGGTGTGAATGTTATTTCGCATATAGTTTTTGAGGCGCGCCTTCTCATTTCCCTCCTTCTATTACTTCACACTGCAGCAAGTGCAAATTTGTCTAATACTCAGTAGTTTAAATTCATTCCCATGTATATTCCCCTGCTGGGACTTGTACTTCACTAAGCACAGGGTTCACTGATTCAGGTTCCATTTCCTCTTAACGTCTGATATGGATTTTCAGATTTGAGGAAGGGATCTATCTTTTCAAGGCTCTAAGCATGATATTTCAATTAATCAATCAGTCCATCCGTTCATACACGCATGCATATATACATACTCTTGCAAGCCCTTAGACAGGGTTTCACCATTTCTTTAAAGAAACATTTCCAGTGGCAAGTGATAAAAATCCACACACGGCTCATTCCACATTTTCCTGACATAAACTCTTGGAGTCTATATAAGCCGCACAGATTTGGGTGCGCAGGGCAGATGTGCCTGCAAATTAGTTAGCAAGCTGTTAACCATCAACTATTGATGTTAATTGGCATTAATTTGGTGCACCATTCTATAATGGTGTGCACCTCAAGTGTCTTGCATACAACCCAAAAGGGGGCATGGCCATTGGAGGGGCATAGGTGGGTCAGGGCATTTCAAAAATGTAGGATTCCTGGGTTGTGTGCCCAGCTTGCATACCAGGATTTACAACAGGTTCCAGTAGGCATACGTCTGCATACCCAAAATTGGGCACAGGAATCTGAGTTTGGTGTGGAGCACCATTTATAGAATATAAGTTTAGCACTTAATTTTAGGTGCCATTTGTCCTCATTGCTCTGTAACAAAGTCATCTCTGGAGTTCATTCAGGTTTGTCCTGTGCTTAAAATTTCCTCAGAATGGTCCTTCTTTCTCTATGCTGTTTCTTTGTAAGTCTTCCATCTGATTCCTCTTACTGGTGTCAGTTCCATGTGAGACTGGTAGCATGGGATCCCAACTGGGAACATAAAAACAACCATACTGGGTCAGACCAATGGTCTACCTAGCCCAGTATCCTATTTCCAACAGTAACCAATCCAGGTCACAAATACTTGGCAGAATTCCAAATAGTTGGCAACTTGCCTGTGCTACCAATCCAAGGGCAAGCAGTAGCTTCCTTATGTCTGTCTCACTAGCAGACTATGGACTTTCCCCTCCAGTAATTTGTCCAAATATTTTAAAGCCCAGATACGCTAACCACTGTTACTTGATCCTCTGGCAAATAGTTCCAGAGCTTAACTATCTGTTGAGTGAAAAAAATATTTTGTCCTCTTTTTTTTTTTTTTTTTTTAAGTATTTCTATGTAACTTCTTTGAGTGACCCCTTGGGCTACTTTACCAAAATCTGACAAACAAAATCTCCTGTGGTGCCAATTTCAGTAGTGTGGAGGGATATAATCGAACGGGGACGACCATCTCTAAGGGCGCCCATCTCTAAGAACGTCCCGGTGAAGGGGCAGGGAAACCCGTATTATCGAAACAAGATGGGCGTCCATCTTTTGTTTCGATAATACGGTCAGGGATGACCAAATCTCAACATTTAGGTCAACCATAGAGATGGTCATCCCCGGTTTTCGGCGATAATGGAAACCGAGGATGCCCGTCTAAAAAACGATCAAATCCAAGTCATTTGGTTGTGGGAGGAGCCAGCAATCATAGTGCACTGGTTCCCCTGACATGCCAGGACACCAACGGGGCATCCTAGGGGGCACTGTAGTGGACTAACTGATGCACTAACTCAGGGGTAGGCAACTCTGGTCCTAGAGAGCCGCAGGCAGGTCAGGTTTTCAGGATATCCACAATGAATATTGTGAAAGATCCGTCCCTCCTTCCAGGGTCCGCAGGATCTTGCCTCTGCCTTGGACGCTCTGGCTAAAAAACAGGATTCATGTCCCAACCTCCTAGCCCACTGTAGTCCACAAGGCAGGGCTTACAGAAATCAAACTTAAAAGAAAATCAGCAAGTTTCTTTATTTTCCTTCTGGGATTCACAGTCCAGCAGTTTCAAAACAAAAATAAAGCAGGCATCCAAAACATACTCCCCTTTCTTTCTCCTCTCAGGGCACTAGCACAACAGGGGTAAACCCAACTCCACTCCACTGTTTCCAGAACTCAGTTTGTTCCACCTTAAGCAGGCTACAGCCCCGTGCTCTCCTTCTCCCCCTCCTCCCCTTTAGCAAGGGAGGAAGTGTCCGTGAAGGGCAGTAGAAAAAAAACACAAGAAAAAGGAAGAAACTGCTCCTGGTTTCCTCCTGATGCTTTGGCAAGCAATTCCCAATAAACAGTTCCCAACAAACAATTTCTTCAGGCTTGAGCAACCACTTCCCCACAACCAGCTTCCTCCTGCTGTGAACAGTTCACACAGGGGGAGTCAATAATCCCTCTTCAAACAGCACATTTAACACACAGTTCGTAACAGCCTGAACTTGCTTTGGTCCCACCCTTTCTTGGGTCACTCGCTCAATACACTGACCCTTTCTCTTTCCCCTTGCAACCCAGCTGCCATACCATGAGTTCACCTGCTTTTTCAGCTTTTTCCCTAAGGAAAGAGCCCAGGCTGTGAGGTCCATCGGTTCCTCTGGGCTCTCCCCTCTCTCCCTCTCCTCAGCCTCTTGCCATTCCATGGGTTCCTCATCCCACCCACTTTTCAGCTGTTCCTCGTTCACTTGACTACCCTCCAGGGGCCCCTCCCTTGCCTTGTCAGAGTTCTCCCCTGGGACCTACTGGGGAAGGTAATCTCTATATCAGGGCTTGCGCCAGGGCTGCTGGGTAGTGTAGTCTTTTTCTCTTCTCCATTTTTCAGGGGGCACTAACCTTTCTCTTCTCTCTCTCTGGGGAAGTAGTAAAGGCAAGGCTCTGTTCTGTCTTCTTTTGCTCTTGAGCCTCCTCACTCCTTCCCCTTCCACTTCCATCTGCTCCACCCCTTCACAATATGCAGGAGATAGATTTGCAAGCACTGCCTCCATGGTATGCAAATCTATCTCCTTCATAATCATTGTGGATATCCTGAAAACTTGACCTGCCTGCGGCTCTCGAGGACCGGAGTTGCCTATCCCTGCACTAACTGAATGGAAAAAGGCATGCAGTGGTCACTAACCACCTCCCACCCCGAAAAAAACAACTTTAAAAACTTTTGTATTTTTTTTTTTAGAGTATAGGTGAAGAATGTTCTTTGCTATACCTCCACGATGGCAGTTGAGGTCGTCCTTCACTATTTATTTATTTGTTTGGATTTTGCTCACACCTTTTTCAGTAGTAGCTCAAGGTGAGTTACATTCAGGTACACTGGATATTTCTATGCCTCTGTTCCTCGGCAGTTGAGGACGTCCAAAATGTGGATGTTTGTGAGAAGGACGTCCATGCCTGGATGTTTCTGTGAGAAGGACATCCATGCCTGATTTGCCTCCGACACCTCCATTATTTATTTGGATTTTGGATCACAAGCAGTAACAGTGGGATTTGAACCAGCCACCTCTGGATTGTAGTGCTCTAACCACTAGGCCACCCATTCATTCCACTCCATTCCACATAGCAAACAGAATGCTAGGAATTATTAGGAAAGAGATGCAAAATAAGACCACGAATATTATAATGCCTCTGTATCACTCCGTGATATGACCTCACCTTGAGTATTGAGTTCAATTCTGGTCACCATATCTCAAAAAAGATATAGTGGAATTTAGAAAAGGTTCAAAGAAGAGCAACCAAAATGATAAAGGGGATGGAACTCCTCCCATATGAGGAAGGCTAAAGAAATTAAGGCTCTTCGGGTTGGAATAGAGATGGCTGAGGTGGGATATGATTGAGGTCTACAAAATCCTGACTGGTGTAGAATAGGTAAAAGTGAATCGATTTTTCACTCTTTCAAAAAGTACAAAGACCTGGAGACACTCAATGAAATTACATAGAAATACTTTTACAACAAATGGGAGGAATATTTTTTTTACTCAAAGTATAGTTAAGCTCTGGAACTTGTTTCTGGAGGATGTGGAATCATCGTTTAGTGTGGTTGGGTTTAAAAATGTTTTGGACAAGTTCCTGGAGGAAAAGTCCATAGTTTGCTATTAAGATATACATGGGGGGAAGCCACTGCTTGCCCTTGGATTGATAGCATGGGAATGATACTACTATTTGGGTTTCTCCCAGGCACTTGTGACCTGCATTTGCCACTGTTGAAAGCAGGATACTGAGCTAGATGGACCATTGGTCTGACCCAGTATGGCTTATTATGTTTTGGGAACCTGTTTTATGAAGGTACATAGGCTCCAAGAAGCAGCACATTTTGGACTTCTCATATTATTGTTCTAGTACAATAGTATCCCCACACAGGTACCTATCCACCCGCAGCACACCTATACTCATATCCCATAACAGTATGCTTATTCTTCTAAATGGAAGCCTTGCTATGGAAGCCTTATTATAGTAACTCATCAACCACAAGGAAGTAACAGAAATATAGGGAAATGTTTTTGTCTACTTTTCCAAGCTTTGGAAAAGAAAGAACAACAAGAGAAGAAGAAATAAAGTAAAGCAGTGTTAGCAGTTGATTTTTTTTGTAAGCTGTAATAGTTAAAGGCCTGATGAATAGCTCATTTATAATTTGTGTTCTCTGCATGCCAAAGCAAATTAATGAGCTTTTGGGATCAGTATTACAATGTATGGTGTTTAGGAAGTTGATGACTTTTCATAGTTTATTGTAATGAAAATATTGAATCAAGGTTCTTTGAAGAACAGAATCAAATATCATAGTGAGCTATAATTATGTTGATGAAGCCTAAGTTTAGCAGATACTACGTGAATCTGTATGGTGCCGTATGGTATTCCATTTCTTGTATATAAACCATTCATTAGGTTGGAGAACTCTGCACTGTCCTATTGTGTTTTGACAGTTGAAAGTGAATAGCAGTACAGTGCTTCCAGCTTGCAACTGCTTGGTTTAAAAATACACAAGGAACCAATACAGTGCATAAAATTAAGTAGCACTAAAATAATAGAACAATAACAGTTTTGACTGCAAATTGTGCTGTGTGTCAGTGATTTGTGAACGTTGATGTCATCTTTCAACAGGGTTTAATGTAGTTATATTCTACAGATTTGAATAACTGTGGTCAGAAATATATTTTGGATTGCTCAATGAGGGTCTTTTACAAAGTGGCGGTAAGCCCAAAGCGGGCTTACCACTCGCTAATCCGGAACTACCGGCGGTAGTTTCCACCCCCAATGTGTGTCATTCCTGGTGCTACAAAAATATTTTAATTTTTGTAGCGCTGCTATTTACCCTGAAGTAGTCGGGCAGTGCCACACGCTGCCTGGTTATAGCAGGGTGAGCGCGGGACCCATTACCACCACCTCAATGGATGGTGGTAAGTGCTCCCTCCCCGAAATGGCCGTGTGACAAGTGGTTCACTTGTCGCATAGCCATTTCTTTTAAAAAAAAGACAGCCTGCTGAGGTAAAAGGGGGCATTAGCGCACATCAAAAACATGCACGAACATCAGTGCAGGCCCCCTTTTACGGCAACTTGGTAAAAGGACCCCAATGTGGAATTGAAAGTTTGATGCTGAAGAACTAGACTCTGTGATTTTTCAAGGAGTAAAGCAGAAAAATATAAACAATATTTTCTTTCAACACTCATGTCAAGGTTGAAAGCAGGAGTCAAGTACATAAGCACTTGAGAAATAACACTATTAACAGAATGTGACCTTTTGCTGTCTTGAAGACTCTAAAAAGCAGGTTTTAAGTAGTTCTAATGGGAAACTGAACATTGTTTTGCAATTCTATTAAAGGTCTCTTAACATTTCTTCTTATTATCTACATCAGGGCTTCTCATACTTTTCACGTGATAGGACATTTCCAAATGACCAATAAGGTTAGAAGAAGGCATGGTTTCCCTTGAAGAAAAGTTTACTGAGTAATAGGGGGTGGGTCCTATAGCTCAAAACATAATCCCCTCAATCACTAGCTTCTTTAATCACTCCTATAAAGCCTAGACAATTCAATAGGGTAACTCCTTTACTTCATGAACACTGACTACAATAGTTTTTCATATCCCATTTAATTCTCTTAGAATTGCATGCTAAGCATGCCATTTCAGCCCACTATGCTCATTACAGTCATCTCAGCAGTCCCTTTTAGTGATGCCTTCCCTTCAGAAAGTGTGGTTGGACTGTACGAGACACACATACTTCAATATAGTCGCCCCCACCTTGCGGAATATTCTCCCCTTATATATTCATGCAGAATAATCCTTCCTACATTTTAAAGCAGTTCTCGGGACTTACTATTTCAACATAGTATTCTCTCCTGATGAAACTTAGTCTATACCTTGCACTGATTCCTTGTGGCAATTTTCCCACTGCCTTCACCGTCTTGGTCTTATAGAGTATTCACCTACCTTCCTGATACGTCTTAGCTGTATGTTTTTTTTAATATATGGTTTTAATGCTATGTTTTGAGTTCAAATATTGTATTTTAGATCCTTTTATGTGCTCCAGTTTCTGTCCTCTTGCTGTTATTGATTGCAAACTGCTTAAATACATTTAATGGCCTGCATATCAAATAAAAATGAACAATGAACAATAATAGAGAAAAAGCCATGTCATCCTTTGTCACCTTTTGCAATGCTAGTAAAGAACGGAGGCAGGAGAGGGTTCCTAGAGATATGGCAGATAATTCTACCTTCTCTCTCTTCCCCTTCCTCTAGCATCTACACTTGGGGAGTGGGAGTTGGGTGGATGACAATGTGGAGTGTGTGTGAGTGATAAACTCCTTGCCACTTCTACCCTCCCATACCCTTTTCTTTCTCTGCCTCTCTTCTCATTATCCTTCTTCACCTATCCTCCATTCCAGTGGTGGGCATGAGCTCTGAGTAGGTGGGCACAACATTTTCTCTCTGCTTCTTATCTCCTCCCACTCTCCACTCCTCTCCCAGCACCTTCCAATATAAATACTTAAACTAGTGAGGATCTCCAAGGTCTGTCAGCTGAAGATTTCCCCCAAAGAAGGTAAGAACTCCCTGAGCCACCAATGCCTATACGCTATGCATGCATAGTTGTTGATGGCTCAAGGATGATATCTCTAACTTCAGAGCTTGGTAGAAGGGAGTTATGACTGCCTTTGGAGGAGGTCATCAGCCAGCGGTACTTGGGGATTCTCACCAACCACTCAAGCATCTCGCAGTAGATCTGGGATCAATACATGCCAATCCTGCACTAAAAATTATTAAATATTTTTTAGTGCGGGGAACGGGTTTGGGGGGCGGAGAGTAGGCGTGCCCTGCGCTAATTGGCAAATCAATGCATGCTGCCGATTAGTGTAGGTTTAGAGCGGGAGCCTTCACTACCTAGTAAATAGGTGGTGGTAAAGGTTCACACATAATGGCCATTAAGGGGAAAATTGAAATTGTGGCCATTTTACTGCCATGCTAAAAGTGGCTCAGTATGCAGGAAACCCACACACTAAAAATACAATAGGCAGTAGTGCAGCTTAGTAAAAGAGCCCCTTTACCAGCTATGTTTTTGCTGGCTCTGTATACCTAGCAATTGAATGCTGGAGCCCAGAAATGACCTGGCATTGAATTTGTGGGCATAAAATATAAGACCCTCAGATTTAATGTTGGTCCATCAGGCCTTCTGTACTGAATATTGGGCTCTCAATTTAATGTTGGCCAATCAGGCCTTCTGTTTCCTTGGGTTTGTTCTAGTTCATGCTTTTGAGGTAAAGACTCTATTACTGGTCTAGAGGAGCATCAACTATTTTGATTCCCAGTTTCTAGGACCAGAATTGTAAACTACACTAGAGGCTTCCAGAAGACCTATGATGATACACCTAGCTAAATAGTAGTGCTGACATATAGGGCTAGATTCAATATATCACACCTAAAAAACCAGCGCTGAAAAAGATATACCTAGGTGTAGTCTATAAACTACAAATAAATAAATGTGGTAAATAAATAAATAAATGTGATAAATGTGGGATATAAGTAACAAACAAATAAATAAAAAATACAATTTAGAATATGCCCAACATCCATTTTCTGTCACTATATTTAGTCGCAGCCATTTACATCAATGAAATAGTTGTATGAATGCCAATGCCTAAATGCCTAAATTACATGTGGCACAGGCGTAGGCTATAACACTGTGCATAAATTCCAGGAATGCCTATGACCTGCCGATGCCCCTCCCATGGCCATGCCCCCTTTAGTGATCCGCATCTCAGAATTTATGGACATCACTTTATAGAATATGCTTAGACATTTGTGTGCATAAATACCAATTAATGCCAATTAGTGTCAACAATTGCTTGTTAATTTCAATTATCAGCACTGATTGGCTTGTTAAGATAATAAAGTAGTACACGCCAATTCAGAATATGAACGGATTTGCATGCACAATTCAAGTCGCACTATATAGAGTCTGGGGGATAATGGGTAATTTTATAATTGTCTAGGTTGGAGGGCCAAGTAATACCTATTTGAAGCTATTTTATAGACATATGTCTGTCCATGTGTCTTTATAAAACAAAGCACCCAAAAATATGTTAAAAATGTGACTGCTCTCATTTACCTAGCTCTGCAGTTGATGTAAATGTATGTAGCTGAAGTACATGCCTGGTGAGGATTTTATAACCTATATTCACATACTTTGTGACTCCACCCAGAAGCGTTGCCAGGTTGTGACATCAGAGGGATCAGACTGTGTAAAAAATAGGTGCCAACGCAAGTCGGTTTTTAAAACCGTATAGGCGCTGTTTTGTTTGGAAGCCCATATAGGGGAGCAGTCAGTCCCCTGGTGCCCCCTAGCTATGCCTCTGACCCTGACCTCTTCTATTCAAACCCCTTCCCTGAATACGCCTACCCATGGATCATGCAAAATTCATGGATTCTTATTATCTTTAATTATCTTTTGTTATCTCTGTTGTTTTATACATTGCATATTCGATTACTATCTTATTATTACATTGTTTAATTGTCAAAGTGCAAGCATTTACATATGGGGTAATTTTATGATATTTTCTATGAGTGTACAAGAGTGTTTGCATGCAAACACCCTTTATAAAACTTACTTCTTCTTTGTTACAGCAAAATTCATGGACTCTTATTATCTTTAATTATCTTTTATTATCTCTGTTGTTTTATACATTGCATATTTGATTACTATCTTATTATTACATTGTTTAATTGTATTTTACTAACTGTAGCCTGCACTACGGTATTGTGTAAGCCACATTGAGCCTAAAACTAGTGGGAAAATCTGGGGTATAATTGTGTTAAATAAATAAATATGCAAATTTTTGTAGCAAAGCATGAAATTAGATGGCATGCAATGTTTTATCTGTTCCTGATACATTCCCAGTGGAGGAGTAGCCTAGTGGTTAGTGCAGTGGACTTTGATCCTGGGGAACTGAATTTGATTCCCACTGACTCTGGGCAAGTCACTTAACCCTCCATTGTCCCTGGTACGAAATAAGTACCTGAATATATGTAAACTGCTTTGAATGTAGTTGCAAAAACCTCAGAAAGGCGGTATATCAAGTCCCATTTCCCTTCCCCCCCTAAATAAAAATATAAGGGGTGATATTCAAATCTTTTGATGCAGATAAATGTATGATTCTCACATTAAAAACCTCTTTGAAAAATTATCCCTTCCCCAGCATGGTTAATAGTACTTGTATTCTTTTACAGCACACCAACTTTTAGTCAACAGAAAGAAAGAAAGAAAAATGAATGAATGAATGAACCCTTTTACTAAGCTGCGTAGGTGCTTACGCACGCCCAACGCATGCCAGTTCGGAACTACCATGTGGCCCGGGTGGTAATTTCATTTTTTATGCGCATCCAGTATGCTAACCAGGTGGTAAACGGCATTGTACACACGTTGACGATTACTGCACGGTTAATGTGTGAGACCTTACCGCAAAGTGAATGGGTGGCAGTAAGGTCTCAGGCCCAAAATGGACACAACAATTTTCATTTTGCCGCATGTCCATTTTTGGCCAAAGAAAAAAGGCCTTTTTTGCAGGCATGCTCATAAATGGACCTGCGCGCGTCCAATTTATGCGTCTATAACAGCGCAGGTCATTTTTCGGTGCACCATAGTAAAAGGACCCCTTAGTTTGTTGAACAAAAGTGCACATGGTAATGTAATTTTAAACTTTGCACCTGCTTCAAAGTTGGTACAAAATACACAGATACCTACATTCTCCATTTACCACAAATGTTCAGAGAGAGTGTTTGTTTAGAAATGAGCTTTCAGGCTAGTAGCTAAATACCTGTGGGCCCACAAACTCTGTGTAGAAATTGTAAATCGCCTGATATTCTTTGTCTGTCATATTATGTCAGTTCCCATAAGAACTCCTTTGTACAGTGATGCATAAGCAGTAGAAGATCCTATGTGAAATCCCTAATTGCTAATGTTGTTTTGGGGTGAGTGTCAATTGTGTGCATAGCAAATTGCTTGTTAGACATATGACTGCTTGTCATGCTGCTGCAGGGTGCAATGTACAGTCTGAATTATTCATGCTCATTTTTACTGCTAACATTAAGTCACTACTATATGTGCACTTTGCTTTCCCTATAGTTCTCTCAAAAGTAATCACCTAGATATGCAAAGTGTATCTAGTACTTAAGGTGTTTACATTTATAAAAATATTCGCAGGGTGACAAAGTTTCTAATTTGGGCCTTTAGTTTTCTAATAGCCAGAATCTATTTGGTAGCCTGAATCTCTTATTATTTTACTACGAATAATAATAATCATTTCCATAGTGTTACTAGATGTACTCAGCACTGTACACTAAACACACAAGACAGTCCTTGCTCGACAGAGCTTACAATCAAACAGGACAAATAAGGGATAAAGGAATTACTTAATGTGGGAATGATAAAAACAGATATGGGTGCTGAAAAAGTGAATGGGAATCAGGAGTTAAAAGCAGCCTCAGAAAGGTTAGCTTTTAGCATAGATTTGAATACAGCCAGAGAATGAGCTTGACGTATTAAATCAGGAAGTCTATTACAGGCATACGATGCAGCAAGATTAAAGGAACAGAGTCTGGAGTTGGCAGTGGAGGAGAAAGCTACAGATAAGAGAGATTTAACCAATGAATGGAGTTCCTGGAGAGAAGTGTAGGGAGAGATAAGCGTGGAGAGGTACTGAGGAGCTGCAGAGTGAATGCACTTGTAAGTCAATAAGAGGAGTTTGAACTGTATGTGGAAACGGATAGGGAGCCAATGAAGTGACTTGAGGAGAGGGGGCTAATATGAGCATAGCGACACTGGCAGAATATAAATCGTGCAGAATTTTGAACAGACTGAAGGGGAGAGAAATGGATTAGTGGGAGACTTGTGAGAACCAAGTTGCAGTAATCTAAACACGAGGTGATAAGAGTGTGGAAAAGGGTTTTTTTTTTTTTTTTGTTACGTTTGTACCCTGCACTTTCCCACTCATAGCAGGTTCAATGTGGCTTATATATTGTATACAGGTACTTATTTGTACCTGGGACAATGGAGAGTTAAGTGACTTGCCCAGAGTCACAAGCAGGGCCGTGCCGATGCGGTAAGCGAGGTAAGCGCCGCAGGGGGGCGCCCACCTTTGGAGGGCGCCGCCGCGGTGCTTACCCTCGCCCCGCCGAGGACTTTAAATCTTTTGGCACCAGAGAGGGGGGTGCCGCCGCTCCCGCTGCTCTTCATGATCCTGGCACCCCCCCCCCTCCCGCACCAGCCCTTTAAATTTATTTGCCGAGCGAGCACAGCACCTCGTGTGCAAGTAAAAGAAGCGGATCCGATCATCTCATTGGGCCTTCCCTCACTGTCCCGCCCTCCTCTGACGCAACTTCCTATTTCCTCTAGGGCGGGACAGTGAAGGAAGGCCCAATGAGATGATCGGATTCGCTTCTTTTACTTGCACACGAGGTGCTGCGCTCGCTATCGCGTCGGCATTGGCAATTTATTTTTAAAGACGGGTGGCAGGGAGAAGACGAGGCAGGGTGAGGGTGGGGGACAGATGGGGTGACCGTGAAGGTGGGGGGGGGACTCGGATAGCAGAAGGGACTGGGTGGGAGACAGATGGGGTGAGGGTGGGGGGCACTTGGATAGCAGAAGGGACTGGGTGGGAGACAGATGGGGTGAGGGGGACTCGGATGGGCAGAAAGGACTGGGTGGGAGACAGATGGGAGAAGGGGCATGGAGCTGGAACTGGGGTCTGAAAAGTGAGCAGGAGGGAGAATGGGGTCAAGCCTGGGGCAGGGGTGGATGGGAGAATCAATGGATCTGGAACTAGGGGCAGCCGCAGGTGGGAACTGGGAGCCGAAAAGAGGGGCAGTGAGAGAGGGGGGATAGATCCTGGATGGAATGAGGAGTGAGAGGGAGGGCAGACCCTGAATGGATGGGAGGGCAAAGAAGCATGGATGGGAGGGCAGGGCCCAGGGAGAGGACAAATTGCTGGAAGGGGAGGGGAGAGAGGATTGCTGGCTATGGATGGAGGAGGGAAGGGCAGAGAGGGACAAGGATGGACATGGGGGCCCAGGGAGAGGACAAATTGCTGGAAGGGGAGGGGAGAGAGGATTGCTGGCTATGGATGGAGGAGGGAAGGGCAGAGAGGGACAAGGATGGATATGGGGGCCCAGGGAGAGGACAAATTGCTGGAAATGGAGGGGAGGGGAGAGAGGAGGATTGCTGGCTATGGATGGAGGAGGGAAGGGCAGAGAGGGACAAGAATGGACATGGATGGGAGGGCAGGACCCAGGGAGAGAGGAGAAATTGCTGGAAATGGATATAGAGCAAGAAATGAAGAAGAAAAGTAAAGAAATAAATGGAAAGGAAGCCCTGGAAACAGAGTTAAGAGGACAGATAGCAGCAGAATCAGATACTGGGCCAGCATGATCAGAAAAAGAAAGTCACCAGACAACAAAGGTAGAAAAAAATCATTTTATTTTCATTTTAGTGTTTGGAATATGTCCACTTTGAGAATTTACATCTGCTATCTTATTTTGCAATGTATAGCAATTTGTTTCTAAGAATATTGCTGACAATTCCTTTCAGTGTGGCAAGTGGTGAGCGATCATTTTCATGGGGGGGGGGTGATCATTTTCACGGGGGGGGGGGGGGGGGCGCCAACTGATAGTCTGCAGGGGGGTGCCAGAGACCCTTGGCACGGCCCTGGTCACAGGGAGCTGCCTGTGTCTGCAGTGGGAATCAAACCCAGCTCCCCAGGACCAAAGTCCACCACACTAACCACTAGGCAACTCCACTAGGTTTTGGTAGTGTGCTAAGAAATGAAAGTTTGGTTATATATAGAAAAATAGAAAAATAGATAAAATTTTATGAGGCTAACTTAGGAGCATAAATTTAGGGGCTCAGCATTTTCTGAATATCGGGCCCTAAATGTTAAAATAAAATTTGTGTTTAACTGCATGCATTGCAGAGTAGGGCTTAATTATTATGATAATATACCACAAACTTAAGGGAAACGGGATGGGATTTGATATACTGCTTTTCTGTGGCTATAATCAAAGCAGTTTGCATATTATACATAGGTACTTATTTTGTACCTGGGTAATGGAGAGTTAAGTGACTTGCCTAGAGTTCCAAGGAGTTGCAGTGGGAATCAAAGCTGGTCCCCATGGGTCTTAGGATGCTGCACTAACCATTAGGCTACTCCTTCAGTTAATTCAAGTGTAGTAAGAACTACCTAATTCTTATGTTGTGTCTCATAACACCATTAATCAACATTTCACAAAGTGATTAAGACACAGGTATGTTACTATTCATTGTTCATGTCTGACAGTGAATCTCCCTTGAAATTAATGGCAGACTCATACCATCGAAAACAATGACATTAATCAGTGCCTGCTGATTTTAATCATTTATCTCCCAAACTCCCAAAATTCATTAATTTATAAATAAGCTTATTAAAATCTTGAAAGAAAAACCATAAATGAGAAAATAAATCATATAATCTCAATAGTCATATCTATAACCAGGAAAAAAACATTTATTTTGATAGAAGCTACCTCTCAAAAGTCGCATTTATTATACAACAAGAAGAAAGTCATTGTGTTAGTAGCAGGTCTCCGCAACAACCACTGAGACAACTTGCCTTTGCTTCAGGGAAGTCACTGTTTTTACAACTATACTTACGTTTATTTTTATTAGATTCTTAATATATTGCCTTTCTGCGCTAGAACGAAAGCGGTTTACATATTGGATACAGGAACTTTCTATGTCCGTAGCGGGCTCACTTCTGAATTTCTGTACTTATATTTAATGGTGTCAATGAACTTTCCTGTGAGACATCCACTGTCTCTGAACTACAAAATCACAACCAGTCTCAAAGGTATTTCTTAACGAAAGAACCGTGTTTCTTGCTTTGATGATGTCATTCTGTTAGCCGGGCATACTGTGCCCAATACCAATTTTCACTCGTTCATTAGTTATTGGCTTATTCATATAAAATGCAACAATTATTCAGTTTAAAACGAGTTGCCTGTGATTGTGGAAAGTGAACACCTCTAAGCAGTAGTGGGGCAGTTCTATGACTTGCACTACAATGGGGCATGTTCATTATCAGTGCTTTAATGGTCTCAGGTCACGGCTAAGCCATTACAGAATGCTTGCACAAAGCCGCATTGTTGTGTTGAAATGTAGAAGTTGTCCATTGCTGGCATAGATTTGTGCGTCTTAGTGTGCCATGCAACTGATAGTATTCTATCGGCAGTGTGTGTTATTTGACAACTATTAGTTTAGGATTAAAAATAAAAGCATTAATGTGTGTTAACAGCAAAGCCACCATAGCAATTGCAAATATTTAAAAGAGGAGTTCCTGGCATGTGGGGAGAACCAGCTGCAATGTTACATGGTGAGCATTACCATGTGCTAACACAGTGGTTGATAATCTGGAAGCAGTTAACTAAACCATTAAAAGTGTGTTAAATTTCTGCAGCATCTGCCTGCTTCGCAATAGATGTATTAACATTAAACTGTGTTAACTATTTTGCATACTCTCCACAACATTTCCTTGCTTCTTTTCCACTTTCTTGCTTACTTTTCCATTTTCTTCCCCCATTTCAATTAAGTTCCACTATAACTGTTTAATGTGTGAATTCATGTACCTTAAGGTGTAATTTTTAAGGATGTGCATTTTTTTTCCCTGTGTCTTTAAATTTCAGCAATTTTCCTGATTGGATCATTTTCAGTAATCTTTGTGTGCTCTATTGAGCAGGATGCACTTCTTGGATGAGGCATAATGATGACATTAAGACTTAACTTCGGCAATCCTAGTTCTTGTCTTTTTCTGTCTTAGGCATTCAAACCTCAGGAATCCCTGCTAGGGACTCTGTGATGAAACGATTGAGGTCTACAAAATCCTGAGTGGTGCAGAACGAGTAGAAGTTAATCGATTTTTTTTACTCTTTTAAAAAATACAAAGACTAATGAAGTTACATGGAATTTAAAACAAATAGGAGGAAATAATTTTTCACTCAATGAATAGTTAAGCTCTGAAACTCATTGTCAGAGGATGTGGTAAAAGCGGTTAGCATGTCTGGGTTTAAAAAAGGTTTGGACAAGTTCCTAGAGGAAAAGTCCATAGTCTGCTATTGAGATAGAAATGGGGAACCCACTGCTTGCCCTGGGATTGATAGTATGGAATGTTGCTACTATTTGGGTTTCTGCCAGGTACTTGTCACCTTGATTGATCACTCTTGGAAACAGGATACTGGGCTAGATTGACCATTGGTCTGACCCAGTATGGCTATTCTTATTTTCTTATGAACCAACTAAAGTGAAAGTGAAGGTACTGAAATATTGACCCAGGGGTTCATTTTTGAACAAGAAAAACATTTAAAAAGTGGCATAAAGCAGCGTTTGGATGTTTTTCTCACAAAAACGTCCAAATCAGTATTTTTAAAATCTATTTTTCAGATGTTTTTCTATGCTGTTTGTCTACAGTACATCCAAATCTCAAGGGGGCATGTTGGGGGAGGGCGTATTAAGGGCAGGACTTGGGTGTTCCCAAGTTGGATATTTTTCAGCTGTAATAGAAGAAAACAAAACTGTCCAACAGTAAAACAAAAATGTTTTGAGCTAGACCTGTTTTTAGAATGAATAAGGCACATGAAGTTACCCTAAATGACTAGATAACCAGGGAATCAGGGATGACCTTCCTTTACTCCGCCGGTGGTCACTGACCCCCTCCCACCCCCCAAAAATGTGATTTAAAATACTACTTACAAGCTTCTATGCCAGCCTCAGATGTTATACTCAGGTCTATTAGAGCAGCATGCAGGTCCCTGTAGTAGTCTAGTGGTGGGTGCAATGGACTGTAGACAGGTGGACCCAGGCCCATACTTCCCCCTACCTGTTACACTTGTAGTGGAAAATGTGAACCTTCCCAAACTCACTCAATCCCTACTGTACACATATTCATTCAAATATTTTTCATTCATTCAAGTATTTATGTACCGCCGAGAGACTGAGCCGGGTCCGGGGCAAGGCCGCCCCCCCCCCTCAGGATCACCGCCATCCCGCCCCCGCCACCCCAAGGATCACCCTCCCACCCCTCAATCGCTACTGCTGTCACCTCCCTCTCCTGCTCCCAGGCCGTCTACACCACAGTTCCCAGTCTCCACTCTTCACCTACCTACCCTCTGCTCCCTCTGCCTGCCATTCGACCCCCTTCATTTAAATAATAAAAAAGAAATCTCTAAAACAGCAGCGCAGCACCTTCTCTGTGAAAGCGGCAGATTGCCTCGGGCGGGCCTTCCCTCACTGTGTCCCACCTTCGTGGAAATAGGAAGTTACATCAGAGGAGGGCGGGACACAGTGAAAGAAGGCCCGCCCGAGGCGATGTGCCACTTTCGCAGAGAAGGCGCTGCTGCTTTACAGATTTTTTTTAAATGCAGGGGGTCAGACGACAGACAGAAGGGAGCTGAGGGTAGGCAGGTGGAAACGGGACTGCGGCGCTAGTGGCCTGGGAGCAGGAGAGAGTGAGAGACCCCGGTGCCAGGCCCTCCTTGGTGGCCCAGGCCCAGGGAATTTTGCCCCCCCTGCCCTCCTCTCTCGGCAGCCCTGCAGCATTCAAAACACCCACAACCCTGAATTAGTATCACAAAACCCTATTCTGATCAGCATCTCAAACCCATCTATATGGCCGTCACCACAAAAGGTGGTCCCAAACCGTATTATCGAAAAAGATGGCCGGCCATCTTTCATTTTCATAATACAGTTGGGTCCAGCGAAATGTCAGAGATGGCCGACATCGATTTTCGCTGATAATGGAAACCGAGGCCGACCAAATCCAAAGCATTTGGTTCTGGGAGGAGCCAGCATTTGTAGTGCACTGGTCCTCCTCACATGCCAGGACACAAACCGGACACCCTAGGGGGCACTTCTAAAAATTAAAAAAATAATAAAAATAGCTCCCAGGTGCATAACTCCCTTACCTTGGGTGCTGAGCCCCCCAAATTCCACTCCCCACAACTCTACACCATTACCATAGCCCTTATGGGTAAAGGGGGGCACCTACATGTGGGTACAGTGGGTTGTGGGGGGGGGGTTGGAGGGCTCCCATTTACCACCACAAGTGTAACAGGTAGGGGGGGATGGGCCTGGGTTCACCTACCTGAAGTGCAGTGCACCCACTAACAACTGCTCCAGGGACCTGCTGTCAGGGAGCTGGGTATGACATTTCAGGCTGGCATAGAGGCTGGCAAAAAAGTTTTTTTGGGGGGTGGGAGGGGGTTGGTGACCATTGGGGGAGTAAGGGGAGGTGATCCCCGATTCCTTCCGGTGGTCATCTGAATAATTGGGGCACTTTTTTGAGACTTGGTCCAAAAACAAAATAGACCAAGTGAAGCCGGCGAAATGCTCTTCAGAGTCGGCCTTCTTTTTTCCATTATCAGCTGAAGCCAGCCATGTCTTAACAACGCCCCCGTCCCGCCTCCCATACCCTTCCAAAATGCCTCCTTGAACTTTGGCCGGCCAAAAGTTGAAGCCGGCCAAAATCGGCTTTCCATTATACCGATTTTGCCGGCTTCAGGAGATGGCCGGCCATCTCTCGATTTGTGTCGGAAGATGGCGGGTGATATCCTTCGAAAATAAGCTAGATAGTGTCATTAACCAGCTAATTTTCGAAAGAGAAGGGCGCCCATCTTTCGACACAAATCGGGAGATGGAAGTCCTTCTCTTAGGGGCGCCCAAATCAGCATAATCAAAAGCCGATTTTGGGCATCCCCAACTGCTTTCCATCACTGGGACGGCCAAAGTTCCCGGGGGTGTGTCGGAAGGGTAGCGAAGGCGGGACAGGTGTGTGCTGAGGCATGTTTAAGAGATGGGCGCCCTCGGCCGATAATGGAAAAAAGAAGGGTGTCCCTGGCGAGAATTTGGTCCACTTTATTTGGTCCCTTTTTTTTAGGTCCAAGTTCCAAAAAAGTGCCCGTACTGTCCAGATGACCACTGAAGGGAATCGGGGATCACCTCCCCTGACTCCCCCAGTGGTCACTAACCCCCTCCCACCCTCAAAAAAAACAACTAAAAACTTTTTTTTGCCAGCCTCTATGCCAGCCTCAAATGTCATACTCAGGTCCATCGCAGCAGTATACAGGTCCCTGGAGCAGTTTTAGTGGGTGCAGTGGACTTCAGACAGGCGGACCCAGGCCCACCCCCCCCCCCACCTGTTACACTTGTGGTGGAAAATGGGAGCCCTTCAAAACCCACCCGAAACCCACTGTACCCACATGTAGGTGCCCCCCTTCATCCCTTAGGGCTATGGTAGTGGTGTATAGTTGTGGGGAGTGGGTTTGGGGGGGGGGTTGCGGGGCTCAGCACCCAAGGTAAGAGAGCTATGCACCTGGGACCAATTTGTGAAGTCCACTGTAGTGCCCCCTAGGGTGCCCGGTTGGTGCCCTGGCATGTGAACGGGACCAGTGCACTACGAATCCTGGTCCATTCCCATGACCAAATGCCTTGGATTTGTTCATTTTTGAGATGGGCGCCATCGGTTTCCATTATCGGCGAAAACCGAGGACACCCATCTCTAAATCCGGCTATCTCAGCATTTAGGTCGACCATCTTTAATGTTGACCTAAATGTTGAGATTTGGGTGCCCCCAACCGTATTATCGAAATGAAAGATGGACGCCCATCTCGTTCAATAATACAGTCGGCCCCGCCCCTTCGCAGCGCCATCCTCGGAGATGGGCGCCCTTAGAGATGGGCGCCCCCGGTCGAAAATGCCCCTCCATGTGTTCTAGATGACATTTGTAACATTTCTTTTGTTTCTTTAATTGTAAGGATAATTTTTCAATATCACTTATGCAAGTAAATCTGAATAAAAACTGTCCTCCGCATACCCATTTAGGAGTACAAGAAGGGTTCATGCATGCTTTTAGCCAAAAGGAAACAAACATTCATGTGGGTGCATTTAGGCCATGAAGAGAAATCTATGAGTAGACTTGCCTAAAGTTAGATACCTGTACTAGCATAATTTCATTATCGAATACTAGCACAAGTCTGCATTCAGTTAATGGTGCTCAAAAATCAGCACTGGGAAACAAGTTCTATTCTATTAAGGGCAATCCAGGATGAGCACTTTTTTTCTAGAACAATGCTCTAAGCCAATTCCCATGCTTAAGGTTGAGCACCGGAATTTGCACTAGCTGGAACCTGGTATAAACGCTGGTGCCCAACTCATGGCATTTCGGCAAGTAGATGGCACTATTTCACAGTGTGCAAATATTTAGAACACACTTGACCTACCTATGCCATTCTCCTAACCATGCCCCCTTTTGATTTGTGCACAATGGGATTTTGGCGCTCACTTTGAACGGGCTGTGATGATGGCATTGCTGCACGTCAGCTGCTACCGTGGCTTTGTAAACAGGGGGCATGTAACTTATGTGTGGCCTTAGCTTGTATTCACTTTGCTGCCATTACACATATTAACGGCCTCATTCTATAATCTCACATGCACATTTGCATGCATAAGTTATAGAATAATAGCAGTTATGTGTGTAAGTTAACTGCATAAATAGGCATGGATTGGCACTAATTTGCAGTTATACATGTAACTACATGTAACAGCATACAACCTTTCCTCCTTCCGACCCTCTTGGTGTCTGAAACACACAACCTTTTAACTACAATATAACCCTGTATCTGCTCTCTACC
Source organism: Microcaecilia unicolor (assembly GCF_901765095.1). Taxonomy (NCBI): domain Eukaryota; kingdom Metazoa; phylum Chordata; class Amphibia; order Gymnophiona; family Siphonopidae; genus Microcaecilia; species Microcaecilia unicolor. The sequence goes on along the minus strand of NC_044037.1, from coordinate 69,596,024 downwards.
GGACTGGACGAATGCCTGTATGGTACTATGTAAGCCACATTGAGCCTGCAAATAGGTGGGAAAATGTGGGGTACAAATGCAACAAATAAATAAATAAACTACATGTAGGCTTTATTCTAAAATGTTCTATAATGCATAACTGCGAGCGGGGCATGGATGTGGGGTTGGGCATGTGCAGGGCAGGAGTGTGCTAAGCTTTTAGACTACTGACAGTTACATACATAACTGCTGCATTTAGCTGAGAGCATTTACACCTGCCATAGTGCTAGCGTAAGTGCGCACGCCTAAAGTTAGCTGTGTAAATCCAGGCTTACACTAATATTCTCTAAGCATGTTTTATCCTTCTGTTTACTCTTTGCCTTTTGGAAAGATAATTGATAACTGATACATTTTATCTGACCTCTCTTTGCTAAATACTACTCCTGTATTCTTAATGAATAACTTTGGCCATCTTGCAAATGAAAGGGCCTGATTTGTCAGTTTTTTTCAAGAAATCACTTCTGTGGCTAACCCTACTATCAATCACATAAATGCTTTTTTGAATATTAGGTTAATATTTATTTATTTGTTACATTTGTATCCCACATTTTCCCCACCTATTTACAGTCTCAATGTGGCTTACATAGCAGTGGCGTAGCCAAGGGTGGGCCCGGGTGGACCCAGGCCCACCCACTTTGGGCTCAGGCCCACCCAGTAGCAGCACACCTATGAAGTGTCTGGCAGGGATCCCCACGCCCCACCAGCTGAAAATTCCCAACAACTGTCCTTCCTGCATACCAGCCTTCCCTCTAATGTATTCCCACCTATGCAGAAACAGGAAGTTTCATCAGTGGGAAGGCTGTGGGGCCAACATAAGCAGTGTGTATTAGTTGCTGCTTGCTGCCAGTGAAAATCTGCTATTTAAAATGTATGGGGGGAGGGGAATGTTTGAGAGACCATATGGCATGCAGGCGAGAGAGGGGAGACTAAATCACTTGTAGGACAGGGCGGAGTTCTTCTGCCCACCCGTCTTGGGCCCAGGCCCACCCAAAATTGGGTGTCTGGCTACGCCCCTGTTACATAGTACTGTAAAGGCATGCACCAAGTCTGGTAAAGAAACAAATATAAGGTGATATTGCGGTTGAGTAAGGTACCTGTGTTTCCGATACAGAGGGGGTCGAGGAGAGGGAAGGTTATGTGGTGTCTATTACGAGCTTTGATTTTGCTGTGTTGCATGAAGGCTAAAAGCAAGGAGGTCAATATTTAGACCACGGGAGTCAGCCCAGCTAACTCCTATGGTCACCGCTATACCCAGATATTCAATGCTGGGCTGTTTCCGGTGACCGACATTGAATATCCAGTTTATTTTTGGCTGGTTAGCAGATAACCAGCTATGATGATAATCAGACTTAGCCGGTTATCTTCTAACTGTCCTAAGATATCCCACATTTTCCCACGGCCAAATATAGCCACTAAACTGGGGCTGAAAATTGGCAGATAGCCGGTTATGTCGGCCAATATAACCGGCTATCTGCTAGATGTAACCTTTGATATTCAGCAGGAAATAGCCAACTATCCCCCACTGAATATCACCGGATAGCCAGTTATGGGGAATTTAACCAGCCAGTTGACGATCGTGGTTGCTTAAATGCTTTTGAATATTGGGAGGAAGAACTTTTTACAATGCAAAAATTATTGAGTATGTTAGACTTCTGTTTGACCAAAATATGCTATAAAATCTGATTATTAGCAGTGTTTAACTTTTCTTTCAGATTAACTATTCATGCTGAATGCCCCATGCATTTGGAAGACTTTCCTATGGATGTTCATGCATGCCCATTGAAATTTGGAAGTTGTAAGTCTGTCCTCATACTCTGTTTTCTCACAGTTTACCTAATTTCTGAGAATTTCTTTTGGTACAGAATACTAGAATTCATTTTTTAGGATAAATACTGGGGTGAGGGGAGTTATAAACATGGGCTACCATGAAGATGTGATGCTTTACTGTTAACCTCAATTATAAGTAACTAGGGGGCCCTTTTACTAAGCTGCTTAAGCGCATCAATTTTGAACTACTACCTGGCTATCATGTGGCCTGGGTGGTAATTTCATTTTTTACACGCATCCGTTATGCAAGCCCGAAAAGTTTACAGCACGAGGCGGTAATTGGTATGGTACACGTGCTGACGATTATTGCCCGGTTAATGTGTGAGGCCTTACCGCTAAGTCAGTCGGTGGCAGTAAGGTCTCAGGCCCAAATTGGACACGTGCCAATTTTCATTTTGCCACACATCCATTTTCAGCCAAAAAAAAAATCCTTTTTTTCAGGTGCACTAAAAAATGGACCTGCGCACATCCAATACACGTCTACACCACCACAGGCCATTTTTTGGCGCACCTTAGTAAAAGGACCCCTAGGTCTCATTGCACGATGTAGCATGAGTTATTGTTAAACACATTGATAACTACACCCCTGAATCATGGAAGTAAGGTCATTAAGAACAACCGTGAAGGATCAATACTTTCAAAAAGATATGTGTGCAAACTATTAAGTCTAAATGTATCTGTGCTACATATATTACCAGCACCAGAATGTATACTTTAGTCAGCCCAAGTCAGGCTGGGGTTGTGCATCAGCTTTTTAATTTAATCAGCAACTATATTTCTCATAAATTATATGCACATGCAATCCATATTATTAGCAAATACAAGCCTAACAGTATTTATGGTATGTATATTTCTATTTATCTCTACCAATGTCCTTCATAATAATAATTTGTATTGTTGAACAGAGTGTGTAGAAACCAAACCAAAACAGACTATGGGATAGTGCATGACTATCTGAAAATCATCATACAATACTTCAGTATCTGAACATGGTAGGCACCAGAAGTGGTGTTGTAACTTACAAAAAAAAAACACTAAAAGACTGTAGTGGTAATATCTATGGCCAACATTCAAAGGATTTATGTTCCTATTTTCCAAAATGGCGTATTTAAACATGTGCTAGGGTTAACTGCCTACATTTATGCAGTTTCTCTGAATCCCTAATCTTAGAAGCCTAACTGAGTTATAGCACTAGGCACCTAAATCTAGGAAGGCCTAAATGTAGGAACATAGGAGCCGATATTCAGACCGTGGGAATTAGCCAGGCTGCCTCCCGCAGTTGATGCTGAGCTTGGCTATTTAGTGCCAGGCCATTTGCGGTGATCAGCATTGAATATCTGGTTTATTTCTCGCCAGTTTAAACTTAAGTGGCCAGCTGATATCCAGCACTGGGCAGTTAAGTTTAAACCAGCCAAAGATAGGTCTGCTATTTTGGCAACCCAGTTTGGTTCCAAGATTATCTGGTGATGTGCTGAATATTCTTGGATAGCTGGCTATATCATGCAATATATCCAGTTATCCGCTAAGGGGAAGATTCTACATATGGTGCCTAAACAATCCAAGCAGAAAACATTGCCAACTAAGTGTATTCTATAAGCGGTGCCTAGATGTAGGCACAGTACATAGAATATGGTTAGTTGATATCCTAGCACCTAAAACTACATGCCTCCATTTACACCAACAAAAATGTGGCGTAAATCCCGGCACATAGATTTACGTGTACTGGGCCATATTCTATAACTAGGGATGTAAATTTTAGAAAGCCCACAAAACGCCCATTTCCCCACCCATAACCATGCCCCTTTTTGACTGCACACATTAGAAGTTAGGCACACTGCATTACAGAATATGCTTAGCGAGTTGTGCGCGTAAATTATAATTATTGCCAATTACTGCTCATTATTGCTTCTTAAGTGCTGTTTTCAATGCTAATTAGCTCATTAAGCAATTAAGTTATGCATGTTGTTATAGAATATGCCAGGATCTATATGCACGCTATATAGAATCCAGGGCTAATCGCTGACTGGGAATATTCAGCAGGAGATAACCATCTATCTCCCGCTAAATATTTGTGGATAGCTAGTTAAGCGCTATTTAACTGGCCAGCAGTCATTCTTGGCTGCTTAAATAGAATTGAATATCGGGTGGATACATTTTAACCTCCTTAACATAGGATAATTTTCAGCAGGAAACATAGGCGCCTACATTTAGCTGATAATAGGGGACAATGGGGCCATCTGACTAAGCCATGACAAAATCTGGTCTTTGTGCATGCTAATGCAGGAGTTTCCCATGCTCTAAGCCCAGATTTACCACAGCAGTATATTAAGGATTTTTTTGTTTCAATTTGTTTTTTGCAGGTCCTGTGTTAATTTTTCCATTATTGCGCAGGACTTGCAAAAAAAGAAGCCGAGGACACTTACTGCCTCCTACTCAGGAGGCGCTAAGTGCTCCCACGTTAAATTCACGTTATCCAGTTAGTGCATGCTAATGCAAACATACTAGGTGGATTACACTTCCATGCCCATTCCCTGCCATTGAGATGCCCGCTACCCCCAATTTTCTTTTTTAAAGTTAAATAGCACAGGCAAATTACTATTAAACTCTTTAATGCATTTTATGGTAAGATTTTTTTCCCCATGTTAAGCTTGCATTATTAAAAGGCTCCCAAAATTTTTGATCTTGGAAGTCTAATGGGTCCTTTTACTAAGCAGCGGTAAATGCTTGCGTGCGCCTACCGCAGGTTAAATGGTGTACCGTAGAATGCGCTTAGGCATCCTGCAATAAGTTCTGAATATGCATGTTCAAACCACACACTAATGTTTCTGGAAAGGAGTGTGCCAGGGGACAGAGTGGGCGATTCTGCACTAATCAACTAATCAGGTAGCACATCTACATCTGATTCATGCAGGATTTGTGCATGAGCCCTTACCACTTACAAAATAGGTGTCAGTATGTGCTCACATTCTTATTATTTTAATGGCCGTGCGCTAATGGCAAAATTAATGCATGACCATTAATTCAAAAAATAGGAAACTTGGGTGCTGTAAAAATGGCCTTAGCAGGTGGAAAAGACTCGCAGAATAGCATGCTAAGGTCACTTTTTGCTGCAGTTTAGTAAAAGGACTCATAAATTAGTTGCTCAGCTCTTTTTGAATACTGTGCTCTATTTTGTCATATGAAATGTGAACTATTTCAGTTTATTGAACTGTTTCATTGTGTTCAGCAGATTTTTGTGCCGAAGTGTTACATTTTTTATGATGACTCTGGCAATCAATGAGGAAATCATGAATGTTACTTTTTGTATACTGCAAAGAATGATAGGGATAGGAGGTAATGTTCTATTGTGGATTAAAAACTGGTTAAAAGATAGAAAACAGAGAGTAGGGTTAAATGGTCAGTATTCTCAATGGAGAAGAGTAGTTAGTGGGGTTCCCCAGGGCTCTGTGCTGGGACCGCTGCTTTTTAACATATTTATAAACAGTGCTTTTTTTGTGCCGGTACGCGGAGGTACGGCGTACCGGCACCTTTTTTTTCAGGTCCCGCTCCCGTCCATTTTATTTTGCCGGTCGCGATTCACCTCTCTCCCCTGCCCTCCCCTCCATGCCAGCAATTCTCTCTCCCCTGCCCTGCATGTCCGACATGTCCCCTCTCTCCCCTGCCCTCCCCTCTCCAAGTCGCGACGAACCGGCCAGCGGTGAAGACAGCACTACTCACTGAGGCAGGCACACAGAAGACGCAGGGCACGCGCAAGCAGGTTCGTCTTCTCCTCTGATCTCGCATTGCTTCCCTCTCAGCCTTCAAGGGCGGGACGCGCTGAGAGGGAAGCAACGTGAGATCAGAGGAGATGACGAACCTGCTAGCACGTGCCCTGCATAATCTGCGTGCCTGCCTCAGTGAGTACCGCTGTCTTCACCGCCAGCCAGTTCGTCGCGATTTGGAGAGGGGAGGGGAGGGCAGGGGAGAGAGGGGACATGTCGGACATGCAGGGCAGGGGAGAGAGAATTGCTGACATGGAGGGGAGGGCAGAGGAGAGAGGAGACATGCTGGACATGGGCAGGGGAGGGAGGAGAATTGCTGGGCATGGATGAAGGAAGGGAGGGCAGGGGGAGGGCAGAATCGCTGGACATGGATGGGAGGGCAGGGGGGAGAGGAGACTTGCTGGACATGGGCAGGGGAGAGAGGAGAATTGCTGGGCATGGATGAGGGGAGGGAGGCGATATGCTGGGCATGGAGGGCAGGGGAGGGGAGAGAGAAGTGCTGGACATGGAGAGGAGGGCATGGGGGGAGAGAAGACATGCTGGCCATGGGCAGGGGAGGGAGGAGAATTGCTGGGCATGGATGAAGAGAGGGCAGGGGGGAGGGCAGAATCACTGGACATGGAGGGGAGGGCAGGGGAAGAGGAGACATGCTGGACATGGGCAGGGGATAGAGGAGAATTGCTGGGCATGGATGAGGGGAGGGCAGGGGAGGGGAGAGAGAAGTGCTGGACGTGGAGGGGAGGGCAGAGGGAGAGGATACATGCTGGACATGGGCAGGGGAGAGAGGAGAATCACTGGGCATGGCATGGGTGGCTGGAGGGGGGCAGGGGGAGAGGAGGGTTGCTGGACATGGGTGGATGGAGTGGAGGGCAGGGGGAGAAAAGAAATGCTGGACATGGATGGAGGCGAGGGAAGAAAGTGAGGAAGGAGATGAGATGAGGGGAAAAGGAAGAGAGGAGAAAAACTGCACATGGATGTAGAAAATAGGCAGAAGCTGGATCCACTGGACAGTCAAGTCTGCGGAGGACCCAGCTTTTAAATACAGATGTAGGGCAAGAAATGAAGAAGAAAGACGGAAAGTAAAGAACTAAATTGAAAGGAAGCCCTGGAAACGGAGTTAAGAGGACAGATAGCAGCAGAATCAGATACTGAGCCAGCATAATCAGAAAAACAAAGTCACCAAACAACAAAGGTAGAAAAAATCATTTTATTTTCATTTTAGTGTCTGGAATATGTCCAATTTGAGAATTTACATCTGCTGTCTTATTTTGCACTGGGTATACTGAAGCTGTAACAGCTTACAGAAATTATTTATAATGAAAAAAAAATCACATTATTTTTTTCTCCTATACTAGTATAATATTTTCAATGATGTCACGGTCTGTGCCCTGAAGAGCACAGGTACAAATCAAAGTAGGGTATACACAAAAAGTAGCACATATGAGTTATCTTGTTGGGCAGACTGGATGGACCGGGCAGGTCTTTTTCTGCCGTCATCTACTATGTTACTATGTTTATATGCGCTATGGCTGGTATAAGGGGTGTGGCTAATGTGGGTGTGGTTACAATAGGGGTGGAGTCATATGTGGTGACTCCGCCCACAATGAGTACTGGCACCTTTTTTCTAAAAAAAAAGCACTGTTTATAAATGACTTAGAGATGGGAGTCACTAGTGAGGTAATTAAATTTGCTGATGACACAAAGTTATTCAAAGTCGTTAAATCGCGGGAGGATTGTGAAAAATTACAAGAGGACCTTACGAGACTGGGCGTCTAAATGGCAGATGATGTTTAATGTGAGCAAGTGCAAAGTGATGCATATGGGAATGAGGAACCCGACTTATAGCTACGTCATGCAAGGTTCCACGCTAGGAGTCACGGACCAAGAAAGGGATCTAGGTGTCGTCGTTGATGATACGTTGAAACCTTCTGCTTAGTGTGCTGCTGCGGCTAAGAAAGCAAAAAGAATGTTAGGTATTATTAGGAAAGCAATGGAAAACAAAAATGAGGATGTTATAATGCCTTTGTATCGCTCCATGGTGCGACCGCACCTCGAATATTGTGTTCAATTCTGGTCACCGCATCTCAAAAAAGATATAGTGGAATTTGAAAAGGTGCAGAGAAGGGCGACAAAAATGATAAAGGGGTTGGGATGACTTCCCTATGAGGAAAGGCTAAAGTGGCTAGGGCTCTTCAGCTTGGAGAAAAAATGGCTGAGGGGAGATATGATAGAGGTCTATAAAATAATGAGTGGAATTGAATGGGTAGATGTGAAGCGTCTGTTCACTCAACGTGTAATTAAACTCTGTAATTCGTTGCCAGAGAATGTGGTAAAGGCAGTTAGCTTAGCGGAGTTTTAAAAAGGTTTGGACGGCTTCCTAAAGGAAAAGTCCAGAGACCGTTATTAAATGGACTTGAGGAAAATCCACTATTTCTGGGATAAGCAGTATAAAATGTTTTGTACATTTTTGGGATCTTGCCAGGTATTTGTGACCTGGATTGGCCACTGTTGGAAACAGGATGCTGGGCTTGATGGACCTTTGGTCTTTCCCAGTATGGCAATACTTATGTACTTATGTATATACCTAAGAGAGAAATATATGTTCCACGTTTCCCAAGGATAGTCATCTCAATTAGCTGTATCAAAGGGTAATACATGCCATATTTGTTAACTGAGTAATAGTAACATAGTAAATGATGGCAGATAAAGATCTGTACGGTCCATCCAATCTGCCCAACAAGATAAACTCATTTTACATGGTATGTGTTACTTTATATGTGTACCCGAGTTTGATTTGTCCTTGCCATTCTCAGGGCACAGACCGTAGAAGTCTGCCCAGCACTCTTCTTGTACTAAGTTCTGAAGCTAAGGTCGAAGCCCGTTAAAAGTTTCACTCCAGCCCATCTATATCTATTCAGTCACAATCCCTGTTTTTTTTACATGACCAAACTTCAAAAAGGAGCCCCAACTGACCAAATGACCATCCAAGGGAATCGGGGATGACCTCCCCTTATTCCCCCAGTGGTCACTAATCCCCTCCCACCCAAAAAAAAATCCAAGTGCTCGTCAGGGGCAGACGTCCTAAATCAAAGCTATTTTTGCTTGGCTTTTTCAGCTGTACCTGTGGGATTGGAACCAGTCACCTCTGGATTACAAGACCGGTGCTCTAACCACTTGCTTGAATGTCCCTCCCTTTTGATTATGCCCCTTCAGCTCTCTCTCAGCCAATCACAGACAGGGGTCTCTCTCAGCCAATCACAGTGCATTTAGCTGTCTGTGAGTAGCTGAGAGAGACCCCTGTCTGTGATTGGCTGAGAGAGACCTAAAGGGGCATAATCAAAAGGGAGGGATATCCAAGTAAGTTTTGCTGTGGCCAAGTGGTTAGAGTACCTGTCTTGTAATCTGGAGGTGCCCCCAGAGGTGGCTGTTTCAGAAAAAAGCCCAAGCACTTGTTTTTTTTTTTTCCCACTTTTTTGAAGGTGGCCATCTATAAACCTGGCGATCTCAACATTTCACCGAAATGTTGAGATTTAGCCGGCCCCAACAGTATTATCAAAAGAAAAGATGGCCGGCCATCTTTTTCGATAATACGGTTGGCACCGCCCCTTTGCCATATAGATGGCTGGCGCCGTTCGATTATGCCCCTCTATGTGTATTCTTTAACACATAGCACATAAATTTAAATGCACAGATCCAAAAAGGGGCATGGTAATGGGTAGGGAATGGGCATTTCATGAGCGTTCCAAAATGTATGCGCACTGTTAAAGAATATGCCCCCCTGCTCCTAAATCTATGCACTGGTATTTACACCATGTTTCCCTCTGTGTAAATAGATGTACTTAGTTCTAAGCATAAGGGATATCAACTAAGCTTATTCTATATAGTGAACCTAAATCTAGGCGCCACTTATAGAAAATGCTTAGGCGGAAATTTATTCCATGCGTATTTTTCAGGCGCCATATATAGAATTTAGCCCTAATTCTGTTAGCTCATGATAAGCTTTAGTAAAAGAGCCCCTAAGTGAAGACATTTTAAACTTTATTAAACTAGTCCTGTATTGTCTAATGTAAACTGTGTTGTCTACTCAGAATCACAAAAATGCAAAACGGGAAATAATACTTCTGTATGAATTGTATTAACTTGGATTTAAATATAACAATAGTTTGTCATTGTTATGCAAATAAGATGTTGAGTAGTCTGAGTTGATTTGGTATCTATGATTTAGCCTCTAATTTCTACTAATGGGAAAGAATAGCATGAACGAAGCCATCATTTTAGAAACAGAATTTAGTTATAAATAAGCATGCTTGGTCAAATGTCTGTAGCATTTGTCCATCAAAGGAAAATCCATAACATTTTCAGAAACATGCCAAGAGAACTAATTTGTACACTGGAACTTGTACCTTACATGCCAGATGATTTTTTTTCCTTTGCCTGAATTATGAAAAATGACAGGTGAAGAATGACAGACAGTCTTATCAATTATTCCAGAATGACCAGATTGTTTAACCCTGACTGGTCTATTTAGATTTATCCCCAGTTCTATAATCTTGCACATTCAATTGTGTGTACAGGTTATAGAATACTACCAGTTACAAATGTAACTCAATTGTTAAATTAGGCATTACTTAGTTGTACTTGGAGTTAGTTGCCACTAATTTGCATTATGCATGTAACTGACCTTAGTATTCTATGACCTTAGTACATCATTTCTTTTACATGCAACTGCTAGGAGGTGCGGATGTAGGGGGGAAATGGGAGGATTAGGGGTGTGCTTAGCACTTATGTGCTATGGTTGTATAATCCTGTCAGTTATGTTCCTGACTGACAACAGTTAGGCACAAGAATTTACACCAGTCATTGATCTAGTAGGGCAAGTCTTGTGTATGGGCCATTTTTTGAACATTGTTTCCTAAATTGTGTGATTAAAGGAATCTTGTCCCATTTTCTGAAGGTTCTTGGTGCTTTCTTTTGCTACTTGTATGTAAAGTTAGGTGCTTAACTGCAGACTTGCACTAGTGTTCTATAATGACAAATATGTGTATAGAATTCGACCTTAGCACATACACTTTAGTTGTCTAATTTTAGGAGACCTTTTGAAAATTGCCCCCCCCCCCCCTTTAGATCTTAAATGGACACCAGATGCCTAAAATTCACTTCAAGCTGCAATTCCTTGCTTAAATAGTTCCATCTATGTCGTGCCACTGTTTTCTTCAGGTCAGAAAGTCAGTGTTATGATACAGGTTGTGGTATTTAAGTTCTATAGTTAAGACACTTTCATTCTGAAACAGCTCTCCTGTAGCAGAGCAAAGACTGAAGGTCTCATGTTTCAGGGCCTCAAAAACTCAGTAACAGTAGATTGACTGAAGAAAAAAATTAACCCAACAGCAAAATGAAAGAATCTTCAGCACAAATTTACTGCAGAGCAAAAAATGTAATTCCTGAAAGATCAGGTGAAAATTGAGACATGAATTAGAAACCTTGTCGGTTGTGATAAACTGGAACTCGCATACTTCAGGCATTGATACAATCTTGCAACTCCTAAACAGGTAAGACTATAGCTGGAAAGTGATTTGTATAATTTGTGTGCGTGTGTGTTGGGGGATATATTAACAAAATGCATGTCCAAACTGTTGAAAAATCAATGTAATGTCCAACAAATGGGTTTAAGTGAAGTATTGCTCAGAGTTTCAAACACATCTACTCAACTGCTTTTGAAGCTTAAGCAGAACTCATTACAAACTATTTTCCTAGAAAACAGAGGACTGCACTACATGGAAACAATTTTAGAGCCTCTCAAATAACATAATGCAAACTACCCACGGACATGCAACCCAGTTTCCAACAGGAAACTCTTTGTGGACTTTTTCCCCTTTGAAACTGGGGCTAGTAGGGGTTGCAGTTACAAAAGTACATGGTGTAAATATATGTGGATTCTGCTTACCTGAATTTTCTTCAGTTTTTGTGCTAGTATTTTATAAAGACACGTGGAGGGGCATAATCGAAAGGGACATCCTCGTTTCGATTTGGACGTCCTTGTAGAACGTCCCCATCCAGAGGCAGGGAAACCCGTATTATTGAAACAAGATAGACGTCCATCTTTTGTTTCGATAATACGGTCAGGGCCGCCCGAATCCTGAAATTTGGTCATCCTTAGAGATGGTCGTCCCTAGACTTGGTCATTTATGAGTTTTGGTGATAATGGAAACCAAGGACGTCCATCTCAGAAATGACCAAATGCAAGCCATTTGGTCATGGGAGGAGCCAGTATTTGTAGTGCACTTGGCCCCCTGACATGCCAGGTCAGCAACCGGGCACCCTAGGGGGCACTGAAGTGGACTTCATAAATTGCTCCCAGGTACATAGCTCCCTTACCTTGTGTGCTGAGCCCCCCAACCCCCCCCTAAAAAAAAAAAAAAACACTACCCACAACTGTACACCACTACAATAGCCCTTATGGGTGAAGGGGCACCTAGATGTGGGTACAGTGGGTTTTGGGTGGGTTTTGGCGGGATCGCTGTTTCCTCCACAAACGTAACAGGTAGGGGGGTGGACCTGGGTCCACCTGCCTGAAGTGCACTGCAGTACCCACTAAAACTGCTTCAGGTACCTGCATACTGCTGTAATGGACCTGAGTATGATATCTGAGGCTGGCAATCAATATTTTTACAGATGTTTTTTGAGGGTGGGAGGGATTAGTGACCACTGGAGGAGTAAGGGAAGGTCATCCCCAATTCTTTCTGGTGGTCATCTGGTCATTTCGGGCACCCTTTTGTGCCTTGGTCGTAAAATAAACAAGACCAGGTAAAGTCGTCCATGTGTTCGTCAGGAACACCCTTGTTTCTTTCGATTATAGGCTGAGGACGTCCAAGTGTTAGGCACGCCCAAGTTCCACATTCGCTATGCTTCCAACACACCCCCTTGAACTTTGGCTGTCCCAAGTAGTTGGGAATGTCCAAAATTGGCTTTCGATTATACCGATTTGGACGACCCTGTGAGAAGGACGTCCATCTTCCGATTTGTGTCGAAAGATGGGTGTCCTTCTCTTTTGAAAATGAGTCCAATAGAGACCTATGGTCCTCTTTTATCAAGCTGTGCTAGCAGCTCCCATGCAGCAATGCTAATGGAGCCCATTCAAAGTGAATGGACTTTGTCAGCATTACCGCACCAGGAGCCAATAGTGTGGCTTGATAAAAAAGGCCCTGTGTCTTTGTAAAATAGGCTAAATGAGACACCCCTTAATAATAACATTGACAGAGCCAAGTTGATAGGAATACGGGTTACTTAGGACCTATCGGAAGGGTGGGGGAAGGGGTAGAAAGAGTGTGTCTTGGGAAAAGGGAAAGATTGAGAGAGAAAGGGGTTATTTAGGTAAGGAGAAGGTTAAAGGTAGAAAGGTTAGGTTAGCAACAGGGGGAATTAATTTTACTGGTTGAACAGGGTAGCAATAGTGGAATATAGGGTAACTAAGTGGGAAAATAATCATTAGCGAGTGGGTAGGAGCGGGTGCGGGTGGAGGAGATAGGGAATTTTGCCCATCCCTGCCCACCCTTGGTTCCAGTCTGTTGTCCAGTCTTGGTTGCTGTTGTCTGTTTTGTGTGGGTTTTGGGTTACTTCTGTGGTGTCGGTGGCTCTGTTATGAGGGCATATGTTGAGGGTTTGTTGGGCAGGGGTCCATCAGAGCAATTGGGGTGGTTCTGCCTGATATGTGGGGATAAAGAGGCATCCGATATGGTTAATTTAATGTTTCTTGGCAAGATCTTGGGTGGATAAGAGTAATTCATGTGCAGAACTGCCACGAGAAAATGTGGCTTGACAGCACCATGAGTCACATGGGGCAAAAAGGGGGTAATTTTGGAAAATGAAAGGAACTAGTTTCATCACCAAATGGCTCTGAATTGTTTAACTGCTCTGGGTATGCCAGCTTTGTATTTGAAAATAAGTTTATTGATAAAAGGTTCTAGAAATAACCGAGTATCTAATATAATAATTTGCACCTCCAACGGAAGCTGACTCCGTGGCAGTGAAGCCATGTAGTGTTCGTAATAGCCCCGCCCTCAAGGGAACTCTGTATAGTTGCCAGCCCCCGTGCCTCCCTCCCTCTCTCTCTGCCCTCCAAGCACGACCTGTCTTCCGGCAGCCCCTCGTCTTCGTACGTGCTGTCTGTATTTAAAAATTCTTACCTTGGGGTGCGGCGTCCACAGTGAAGGCGAGCGGCGCTTCAGACTGCCTTTGCATGTGTCTCAGCTCTGCCTCTGGTCCCGCCCTTCCGGAAACAGGAAATGAGGATGGGACCAAAGGCAGAGCTGGGACACATGCAAAATCAGTCTGAAGCGCCGCTCACCTTCACTGTGGACACCGCACCCCAAGGTAAGAATTTTTAAAATACAGCCAGCACTTAGGAAGGCGAGGGGCTACCGGAGGACAGGTCATGCTTGGAGGGCAGAGAGAGAGAGAGGTAGGGAGGCACGGGGGCGTGGAAGTCGGAGGAGGGGGGGGGGCGTGGACCTCGGAGGGAGGGGGCGTCCTGCAAGTCGAAGGGGAGGGGAGGTCCTGCAAGTTGAATGGGAGGGGGCCTGGAACTCGAAGGGGAGGGAGGGAAGAAGGCGCGGGGGTGTGGAACTCGAATGAGAATGGGGATTCTGGAACTCAAAGGGGAGAGGAGGAGAGGGAAGGGATCCTGGAACTCAAAGGGGAGGGGGTTCTGGAAATCAAAGGGAAGGGGAGGGGGCCTGGAACTCAGAGGAGAGAGAGATGGAGGGAGGGGGCCCTGGATATGGGTGGATGGAGGAGAGGCTAGGGGAGAATGCAGAGTTGATGCACATATAGGGGAGAGGGCAAGGGACAGAGGAGAATTGCTGCACCACGATGGACGAAGGGGGCAGAGGAGAGATGCTGCACATGAATGGATGAAGGGGGCAGGGCACAGAGGAAGTTTGCTGCATATGGATGAATGCAGGGGAGAGAGCATAATTGGTGCACACAGGACACACACTATACTCTCTCACTCACTCACACAGACAGACACTCTCTCTCTCTCTCTCTCTCTCTGACACACACTGTCCCTCTCTCTGACACACACTCTTTCTCTCTCACACATACTCACTCTCTGACACATACTCATTCACTCTCTCTCACACATACTCTCTCCTAACAGTTCCCTTAAAAACATAATTGCCATTAGAAGACAACCTTGCTAGCGCCCGTTTCATTTTGAAACAGGCCTTTTTTACTTGTTTGTTAATAAAGGCCGCGACCAAGTTAATACCAATACATCAAATAGTGTGGTGTTAATGGAAATTAAAGGGCTGAATGGAGTATGTGGTGTCAGTCTGAGTGCAAATGTCAATGTTAATCGGTACCTCCTTGCCCTCATACATAGGCAATATTTTATAAAATTACTCTCAGGGTGCTAAAGTGAACACATTTTGCAGAGCATAAACAAAAATATTTAGATGAAGTAAGTAATGAAATGTATAGTGGAATAATTAGTACATTTCCCATAAAATTGAACAGTCCAAAAGGTAAGACCACCATCCCAAGTCCCCCTTTGTATCCTTCAGAAGGGGATTGAAGCCCTTTTCAAAATATCAGGGATCATTCTTTCTCTCAAAGAACTGTTAACAATAGCAGTAATATAATCTAGTACATCTGTCTTCACAAATTTAATTCAAACTGAGAAACAGTCATCTAAGGGACAAAATGAGTCATTAAGCAACAGTGGAAACTTGTGAAAATTCAGACCAAACTGTCCCCTGGAACCTCAATAGGAAGTGAGAGACCTTCAAAAGTGAATAAAATATCAAATGCTAAAGCAAAAGTGCTACATGAAATGCTCACGCTAGTCATATTTTGTGATTTAGTTAAGGTTCTAACAATTCTGAATACTTTGTGTGAGGAAGATGGTGCAGAGGAAATCTGATTTGTCAAAATAGTCCCTTTTTTGGCTGACAGTCTTTTCCTGACAGCTCAATAATTCTAGTTTATAAGCATCAAAAGTAAATAAGCATCTGGACACTTTTGCCAGCTATGCTCCTTCTGTCACAGTAATTGTTTGGCCGATCTCAAACCATCAGAAAACCAAAGTGCTTTATTATTTCTTCTAGCTAGTATACCTTTTATAGGAGCTACTTTGTCCAAGCATTCTTCCAAAGATGAAAACCATAGTTCAGTAGCAGATAATATTGTACTAACAGAAAGCGATGGAACCCATAATTTTCTCAGACTGTTATGTTCAATCTATGAGAAGCTATCAATGATGATTGAGTTTTATGAGAGGATTTAACAGATTAGATAGTGAACAATGAATAACATGCAGAAATAGACACCTTTGTATGAGATAAGTACTCATAATCCAAGGTCCAATTTATGACCTGCACTATGAGTGGAACCTGAAACAATTTGATGTCATCCTAAACCATTTAAAACAGCAGAAAAATTAGAAACAATTAAATCAGAACATAGTAAATCAAAATGTAAATTAAAATCACCTAAATTAATTGTGTTAAATGAGACCACCTTATTAGCAACTAAGGGGGGGGGGGTCTTTTACTAAGGTGCGCTAGTGTTTTTAGCTCGAGCTAAAAATTGGCGCTAAACGCTGAGATGTCCATTATATTCCTATGGGTGTCTCAGCATATAGGGGGAGATTCTATATATGGAGCCTAAAAAATCAGCGTTGAAATCAGTGCTAAGTATATTCTATAATTGGTGCCTAGAAATAGGCGCCAATTATAGAATATGCTAGTTGATATTTCAGTGCCTAAATCTACACACATCAATTTACACCAGTGAAAACATGGTGTAAATCCCAGTGTGTAGATTTAGATGCAGTGGGCCATATTCTAGAACTAGGTGTGTAAATTTCAGAATGCCAATGAAACACCTATTTCCCCTACCCATAATTATGCCCTGTTTTGAGTGCATGTATTAGAAGTTCAGCGCACATATTACAGAATACGCTTAGTGAGTTGTGCCCTAAATTCTAATCAGAGCCAATCAGTACTTATTATTGCTTAAGTGCTATCATCAGTGCTCATGATCTTATTAAGCTTGTTAAACTACACGCATTATTATATAATCCGCGCCAATATTGGCGCCAATCTCTAAACATGCTTTATAGAATCCAGGGGATAGCGCCAACTGAGTTTTAGCGTGAGCTAAAAATGCTAACACACCTTAGTAAAAGACCCCCTAAGGGTTCAAACAAGGATGAATAATCAGAATAATGAACTCCTGGAGCACAATGGGTATAACAAAAGAGAGGGAACAAAGTACAAACTAAAGTCCAAACAAAAAAACAGCACCACGGGCCTTTAAAATGGAACAAAGTTCTTTAATGAATGAGCCTTGACCCGACACGGGCCGTGTTTCGGTGACTAGCACCTGCGTCAGGGGTCACAGTGATGACGTGGAAAACTTGGGGAATAACTCGAATATTTTCATCTACAATATTCCTTACCCCACGTCTCATGTAGTAAAAGCTACAAAGCACCAAGGCACTTTCACTTTCTGTATCAAAATGTGAAAGTGCCTTGGTGCTTTGTAGCTTTTACTACATGAGACGTGGGGTAAGGAATATTGTAGATGAAAATATTCGAGTTATTCCCCAAGTTTTCCACGTCATCACTGTGACCCCTGACGCAGGTGCTAGTCACCGAAACACGGCCCGTGTCGGGTCAAGGCTCATTCATTAAAGAACTTTGTTCCATTTTAAAGGCCCGTGGTGCTGTTCTCCTGGAGCACAATATCATAACAAAACATTGAACTCGGAGGAAGTTAAGGGCCCCTTTTACAAAGCAGCGGTAAGCCCAACACGGGCTTGCTGCTCACTAAAAAGGAACTATTGCTGGGCTACCGCCGCAGCCCAGCGGTAGTTCCCACCCCCAGCATGCTGTCATATCCGGCACTACAGAAATATAGTTAGTTTACCCCAGCTTGGTAAAAAGGGCCCTAAATAAAGAAATCCACAACCCTCGTCTGAAGAAAACTCCTTTTGAATAAATGAGAAATTATTCTTTATCAAAATCAAGAGGCCACTGCCTCTTCTCCCCATTCTTGGTTTAGAAAAATAAGTACAGTTAGCTGGACATAATTGATTCAAAATCGCTGTATCAGACTCAGTTGATGGTATGTTTGAGCAGACTAGAAAGTTCATATGGCCTTTATCTGCCATCATTTTTTATGTTTCTATGTTTTAATAAATTGTAAATTGAGGTGTTTACTTTGGAAATAATTAGGGATTTGAAAAAAAAAATCAATTAGTGCTATAGGTACTATTGTTGGGTACCTTTTCTGGTAGAATCACATATGTAATTTTACATCATTTAGGTGCAGTCAGAGAAGAAAATATACAAACACTAATTGGAAGATATAAAGGAAGCTTGGGAGGGGAGACAAATTACTATGAGAAGTGTTATTTTAATAGTGTTTATATAGTAAACACCCATATAAAATTTATTGTATTGGGATTGTTTTGTGTCATTCTGTTTGGAAAATAAAAGAAAAATGAACATAAAAGCATTTATTTTTCTTTTCATTTTCACTAATATTGCCAGCTGCCATCCCTCACCTGCCTCCTATTCCTATCAAATAACACTATTGCTGCCAAATTTAAAATATTTAAGCCCACATGGGCCAGTCTGAACCCCCATCTCCTGAATTTATCTTATTCAATCTACGGGATAATTAAAGTCTAAATGAGTAAAAAAATATATATATAGGTCTCTTTTGGGTCCTTATTTCAAAAAGAGATCAGCCATCTTTGAGGCCATTGCACTTTGTTGTACAAAGATGTATTATTTTGTTGAGCTTCTCTATATTAAAATGGCACTCACTGCAGAGCTGTGCCACTTTGGGGCCAATTTACAAAACTTTCTAAATCTGTTAACATGCAAATTTGCACGTGCTGACAGAGCTTCAAAACCACAGCAAAGGTGACAAAAACCATACACTGCCAATTGTGCTAACAGGTTCCTTACTCAAACAAGGTATGACTCGACATGGGCTGTGTTTCGGCCAATGAGGCCTTTATCAGAAGTCTATTTTTACTGGAGAAAAAGAACTAGAGAAAAAGTGCACTAAAACACTAGCAATTGCTAGAGTAAATTCTGTCTTGCAGAAGACTTGTTCTTCAGCATGTGCATATTTGCACATTAATCACCTGTTATCATAAGGGGCAGGGGGGTAGGCGGAGAAAAGACAGGAAACTGCATGTTTTAGTGTGTACTATTTACCATATGCTAACCGTAACTTGTGTTGTTAGCACAGGACCACTTACCATCTCATAACATGCCTTCATGTTAATTCACAAAAAGTGTACATGTACAAATGGACTTGCTCAGTGCAGTAATTGCTGGGCATGCCTACAATAATTATTATACAGCCTTTGCACTTACTCCCAGATCCTATATATGGCAACTAATTTGCGCACACAAATTTGGAAGTGTGGCCAAATTGCACGCACAGCTTAATTGTTTAGTCAATCAGTACTGATAATTGGCCAATAATGAGCAATTATTGACACTATTTGGCACTGATTAGAATTTACACACACACACCTTTCTAAGTATATTCTATAAAGTGATGCATGTAAATTCTAATGCATGGATCAGAAAAGGGGGCATGGCCATGGGAGTGTCATGGACGTTCCTAGAAACTACTCACACTATTATAGAATACATCCAATCTGTGCCTAAGGGGTCCTTTTACTAAGCCACGCAGGTGTCTACGCATGCCCAATACGCGTCAATTTTGAGTTACCGCCCGGCTACAGCATGGCCGTTGCAGTAATTTCATTTTTTGGATATAACAAAAGAGAGGGGACAAAGCACAAACTAAAGTCCAAACAAAAAAACAGCACCACGGGCCTTTAAAAATGGAACACAGTTCTTTAATGAATGAGCCTTGACAAAAAGACCCGACACAGGCCGTGTTTCGGTGACTAGCACCTGCGTCAGGGTGACGTGGAAAACTTGGGGAATAACTCGAATATATTCCTCTACAATATATTATTCCTTACCCCACGTCTCATACAGTAAAAGCTACAAAGCAACAAGGCACTTTCACTTTCATCCGTTTGGATACAGAAAGTGAAAGTGCCTTGTTGCTTTGTAGCTTTTACTATATGAGACGTGGGGTAAGGAATAATATATTGTAGAGGAATATATTCGAGTTATTGCCAAGTTTTCCACGTTATCACTGTGACCCCTGACGCAGGTGCTAGTCACCGAAACACGGCCCGTGTCGGGTCTTTTTGTCAAGGCTCATTCATTAAAGGCCCGTGGTGCTGTTTTTTTGTTTAGTAATTTCATTTTTGACATGCATCTGCTAGGTGTGCTGTAAAATATTTTTATTTTCTGTCACACGGGCAGTAATCGGGCGGAAATCATCATTCTACATGTATAGACCATTACCGCCCGGTTACCATGTGAGACCTTACTGCTAGATCAATGGCTGGTGGTAAGGTCTCAGATCCAAAATGGATGCACGGCAATTTTCATTTTGCCATACGTCCATTTTCGACAAAAATTTTAAAAAAGGCATTTTTTTATAGGTGCGCTGAAAAATGATTGTACGTGGGCCCAAAACACGTCTACACTACTGCAGGCCATTTTTCAGCATGCCTTTGTAAAAGGGCCCCTATGTTAGGTGTGGGCATTTACGCTATGTTTTATTTGGCATAAATGGTCGTGCCAAAATGTAGTCATGGGTCCAGGCGCTACATGTATTCTATAATTTGTACCTAACATTAGGCATGATTTTAATGTTTTTAATGTTCTTATGTTACTTCTAGAAACATTTTTACATGATTTATTTAAAGTGTTTTATATTTTGCCTGTCTTCATTGCACTTTACTTATATGTATTATAAGTTTATTATTTCTCTTCATTGTGTCACTATTGGGCTCATTTTCGAAACAGAAGGACACCCATCTTTCGACACAAATCAAAAGATGGGCGTCCTTCTCACAGGGTCGTCCAAATCGATATAATCGGAAGCCGATTTTGGATGTCACCAACTGCTTTCCGTCACAGGGACGGCTAAAGTTCAAGGGGGCGTATCGGAAGCGTAGCGAAGGAGGGACTTGGGCATGACTAACACATGGATGTCCTCGACCCATGATAGAAAAAAAGGGCGTCCCTGAGGAGCACTTGGACGACTTTACCTGGTTGTGTTTTTCTTACGACCAAGGCACAAAACGTTGGCCAAAATGACCAGATGACCACCAGAGAGTATTGGGGGATGACCTAACCCCCTCCCACCCTCAAAATGATCTTTAAAAATATGTCGTGCCAGCCTCTATGCCAGCCTCAAATATCATACTCAGGTCCATGACAGCAGTATGCAGGTACCTGGAGCAGTTTTAGTGGCCACAGTGCACTTCAGGCAGGCGGACCCAGGCCCATCCCCCTCCCTACCTGTTACGTTTGTGAAGGAAACTGCGAGCCCTCCAAAACCTACCAGAAACCCACTGTACCCACATCTAGGTGCCCCTTCACCCATAAGGGCTATGGTAGTGATGTTCCGTTGTGGGTAGTGGGTTTTAGGGGGGTTTGGGGGGCTCAGCATGCAAGGTAAGGGAGTTATGTACCTGGGAGCAATTTCTGAAGTCCACTGCAGTGCCCTCTAGGGTGCCAGGTTGGTGTCCTGGCATGTCAGGGAGGCCAGTGCACTACGAATGCTGGCTCCTCCCACGACCAAAGGGCTTGCATTTGGTTGTTTCTGAGATGGGCGTCCTTGGTTTCCATTACTACTACTTACTACTACTACTTAACATTTCTAAAGCGCTGCAAGGGTTACGCAGCGCTGTACAGTTTAACATAGAAAGACAATCCCTGCTCAAAGAGCTTACAATCTAAAGGACAAGTTAACAGTCAGTCCGATAGGAGCCGTCAAATTGGGGCAGTCTGGATTTCCTGAAAGGTAAGAGTTAGGTGCCGAAAGCAGCACTGA
The DNA here is from genome assembly GCF_901765095.1 of Microcaecilia unicolor. Classification (NCBI taxonomy): domain Eukaryota; kingdom Metazoa; phylum Chordata; class Amphibia; order Gymnophiona; family Siphonopidae; genus Microcaecilia; species Microcaecilia unicolor. The sequence goes on along the minus strand of NC_044037.1, from coordinate 69,574,443 downwards.
AGAGGTGGGCTTTCAGCAAAGACTTGAATATGGGTAGGGAGGGGGGCTTGGCGTAAGGGCTCAGGAAGGTTGTTCCAAGGATAGGGTGAGGCGAGGCAGAATGAGCGGAGCCTGGAGTTGGCGGTGGCAGAGAAGGGCACTGAGAGGAGGGATTTGTCTTGTGAGCGGAGGTTTCGGGTGGGAACGTAAGGGGAGATGAGGGTAGAGAGGTAGCGAGGGGCAGCAGACTGAGTGCATTTGTAGGTAAGAAGGAGGAGCTTGAACTGAATGCGGTATCTGATTGGAAGCCAGTGAAGTGACCTAAGGAGAGGGTTGATATGAGTATAACGGTTCTGGCGGAATGTAAGACGTGCGGCAGATTTCTGAACAGATTGAAGGGGGGACAGATGGCTAAGTGGGAGGCCGGTGAGGAGTAAGTTGCAGTAGTCAAGGCGAGAGGTAATGAGAGCGTGGACGAGAGTTTGGGTGGTGTGTTCAGAGAGGAAAGGGCGAATTTTGCTGATGTTAAAGAGGAAGAAGTGACAGGTCTTGGCTATCTGCTGGATATGCGCAGAGAAGGAGAGGGAGGAGTCAAAGATGACTCTGAGGTTGCGGGCAGATGAGACGGGGAGGATGAGGGTGTTATCGACTGAGATAGAAAGTGGAGGAAGAGGAGAAGTGGGTTTTGGTGGAAAGACGATGAGCTCGGTCTTGGACATGTTCAGTTTCAGGTGGCGGTTGGACATCCAGGCAGCAATGTCAGATAAGCAGGCCGATACCTTTGCCTGGGTCTCCGCGGTGATATCAGGTGTGGAGAGATACAGCTGGGTGTCATCAGCATAGAGATGATACTGGAAGCCATGAGATGAGATCAGGGAGCCCAGGGAAGAGGTGTAGATTGAGAAGAGAAGGGGTCCAAGGACAGATCCCTGGGGAACACCAACAGATAGCGGGATGGGGGTGGAGGAAGATCCATGAGAGTGAACTCTGAAGTTGCGGTGGGAGAGATAGGAGGAGAACCAGGAGAGGACAGAGCCCTGGAACCCAAATGAGGACAGTGTGGCAAGAAGTAAATCATGATTATTGCTGAAAATCAGAAACGACGAAGTCTAGGGACGACCATCTCTAAGGATGACCAAAATTTCAAGATTTGGGCGTCCCCGTCCCCTACCGTATTATCGAAACGAAAGATGGACATCCATCTTGTTTCGATAATACGGGTTTTCCCGCCCCTTCATTGGGACATTTTGCAAGGATGTCCTTACCAAATTTTGGGGCGTCCCTTTCGATTATGCCCCTCTGTGTCATTTTCATTCTATTTTTTTAAATTCTATTTTTATATGTATTGATTATTTCTCATTCCATATTTTTGATTGTTTTCAGACTCCTGAGGCAGGCCTCTGTGGCTGAAACATGATTCATCTTGAGTCTTTGAATGTTTTAAATTAAATATTACTTGCTTTGTATATCATCTAGCCTTATCTTTATTTAGTGTCACCTTCGTTGCGTTTGTTATTTCTGTGCTTTGCGAGGGACTTTTCTTCTGTTTTTTGTTGAGCAGTGTATAGAATAGCAGTAAGTATATTTTTTCTGCGCTGATTTTTCTGACACCATATATAGAATCTAGTCCTTAGTGTATTTTAACATTTGCTGTTACAGCATGCTGAGTGCAAAAACTTAGCGTGCTTTAGTACAGGATCCCCTATGAGCTAAGGAAGCATTACAGCCAGATGGATGGGATGCGATACGTAAAGGAGATGGAGTTTGCAGGAAGTCTTATGGGGGGCTTCATGTTTTAAAATTGGTAATAATGAGATTTTTCTTTAGGGGAAAAGGGACCATGGACACATTGTTCCATTTTTACATTTGTTTTGCTTGGTTTCATTTTGTGATTCACTTCATTAAAAAAAAGTTTAACAACAAATAACATTTCAAAAAAAATCAGAAAAACAATATAAATGAATAAAAAACATGGAGTATTCTAGGTAAAACTAAACTTGAACATTGTTAATTTGTAATTATTCTTCTTATTTTGACTTTTTCATAGATGCTTACACAAAAACAGAGGTCATATATACCTGGATAAATGGAACAGATAAATCTGTATCTGTGGCTTCCGATGGGTCTCGGTTGAACCAGTATGACCTAGTAGACCTTGTTGTTGGGACAGAGACAATTCAATCCAGCACAGGTAACAGCAATAAAATATATTTCATGTTGGAAGTACCACTTTCGCTAATACTAGTTTTTGAAAACCATACATATGTTGTTTATTCTTCCTAGTAGTATTCTGGATTTTTATCTATAGATTTATGAACATGTTAATCTTTGGTAGCTGAAACTCCATGAAATTCAAATGATTGCTACTTACAGTTCTAGCATTTAGTGTTTCTGAGCTGTTTTCTTTTTCTCTTTGATCTATTTTGGTCCTATGAAAAATGTTTGTTCAGAAAAGAATCCATTTTTTTGTAGGTGCTGATATTTTAAAATAAAAATCTAGGGAGATACTTTGAAGACATGAATATAACTCCCCCCAGCTTATTTCTGAGGTATGACCCCAAACATAGAGATAAATTATTCATTGTTTCTACTAGAAGATGTTTCTCATTTTGGAATAAAGGAAAGACAAAATCTATACGGTAATACTTCTCCACAAATATGTTGTCACTTAGGGGGGTCTTTTACTAAGCCATGGTAGCGTTTTTAGCTCACAGTAGAAATCAGCTGGCGGTAAATGCCGAGACGCCCTTTATATTCCTGTGGACATGTCTGCATTTACCGCCAGCTGATTTCTACCGCGGCTTAGTAAAAGACCCCTTAAAATACTAGAGATGGGCATTTATTAGTGCACATTTGGTCCATTAGCAAGCCTTAAAAACTTGTGTGCAAAAAGAATTTAATGAGCATAACCTACAAATTATTATGCATACAATCAATTTGGGTGCATTAAAAAAATTCAGATACACTTTCATTTTTGTTTTTACTAAATAGAGGGTTCCTTTTGCAAAGCAGTGCTGCCAATTAGCATGCACTGAATGCAAAGAAGCCCATAGGAATTGAATGAGCTCCTTCGAATTCAGCGTGCCAGTAATCGGTAGAACCGCATTGTAAAATGAACCCAGAATATGTGAAACAAACTGAAAACCCCCGAAAACTGAGAAAATTTCAGAAGAATCTGAACATGAAACTGAAAGTTTTCCCTGTACACACCCTTAAGAAAAAAAAACAATTTTTAAAAATGTTAATGAGACTCATTTTCAAAACAGAAAAACGTCTAAAAAAAACGGCATTTGGATGTTTTATTTACCAAAATGTCCAATTCAGTGTTTCAAAAAACATTTTTAATATGTTTTTCTATGCAGTTCATCTGCAGTGCATCTAAATCACAAGAAGGAATGTTTGGGGCATGTTGGGGGTGGAACTCGGGTGTCCCCAAAACTTGGATGTTTTTCTGCCATAATGGAACAAAACAAAAAATTTCAGGGCTATAGTTTAGATGTCTTGGTCTAGAACTGTTTTTTAAAATCATGAATAGGTCATAAAAAGGTGCCTTAAATGACCACATGACCATTGGAGGGATTAAAGCTTGACCCTCCTTGCTCCCATAGTGGTCACTGATCCCCTCCCACCCCCAAAGATGTGAAATAGTACATACCAGCTTCTATGACAGCATCAAATGTTATGGTCAGTGGTATTAGAACAGCAAGCAAGTCCCTGGAGTAGCCTCGTGGTCAGTGCTGTTTAATGTAGAGAAGGTGACCCAGGCTCATATCCCACTCTAACTGTTACAATTTTGGTGGAAAGTGTGAGCCCTCCAATACCCACCAAAAACTCACTGTGCCCACGTATAGGTGACACCTTCAGCCAAAAGGGTGATTGTAGTGGTGTATTGTTGGGTACATTAGGGTTTTGGTGGATTTTGAAGGGCTTTCCATACAATATAAGGGGTAATGGTAAGATGTATAGCTGGGACCTTTTATGTGAAGTCCATTGCAGTGCCCCCTAGGGGCCAGTCTATTAAGAATGTTGGCTCCTTCTCCAACCCAATAGCTTGATTTTGTGCATTTTTCACTTGGACTTTTTTTTAATAGTCCAAAAAGATAGACACACTGAACATAACAATGTCTAACAAATGGCCATTTTCAAAACAAAAAGAGAGGTGTTTTTCTGTTTTGAAAATGGCCATGTTCGCTACTGGATTTTTGGACATTTTATGCAAAATATCCGAAGTTGGATTTAGATATTATATTGAAAATGTCCCTCGATGTCAATTAGAAAGTTAATACTCCTCAAATAAGAATTAATAACAGACACCAATGCACTAACACACGGTATATATTGCAGGTTAGTGGCTATTTTCATGAAAGTTTGCCACTTGTGCAAGTAAGCATCATAGCAAATATTCTACAAAAATTTCATGTGTTTTGCTACAGCCAGGAACTTAATGTGTTCCAGGCAGTGCATAAGAAATAGTGCAGTAGCCTGGCGGCCATCTCAAGTTCTCCAGTCCAACGTTTGCTGACAGTGTGAAAAAATCTGCTTCTGGGTACAACGCCTCTTCCCTACAGAAGCCTTGCTCTTTTCAAAAAAGTTCCCAAAAGCGTTTATCTTTCCAAATCTCAATGCAAATACACTGAGGTCAGGAGGGGCAGGAGAGATCCCTACATAAAAAAACAAATAGCGGTAAACTTCATATTGAATATGAAGCTCACTGCTATTTGTTTATATAGCCTTAAGAAAAACATTGTCTTCATAGTCCTGAACTGCTTGCCATTAATTTAGCATTATTTTTATCAACTAATTTACATATTGACACCCCTGACACTGGCAAAACCTGAACCATAGTCTATCCTGGGTCTTTCAATAAACTCAACTCATCAACAGCATTCCTGCAGTCCATCTTCTTTGTCTGTGACTAGCTCATCGTTTTTGTTACTTAGTCTTGGTGGTAATCCTTCTTTATTGAGAAAAATATCTTGGAGAATTAGAAAAAAAGTTGTTGACTTTACTAAAGTGCATAGATAAGAAGCTCAGTGGTGAAATGATATCCTTGTCGAGAAGCTGAAGCACAGAAGACACATACAAGCACTATTTCATACTGGATGATCTATATACATGAGATAAAATAATTTAAGTTCATACAGTTGAGTTACTAATGTATAATATCATGTTTGTCTGTACTAATACTCTTGCTAAGCATAAATTGTACTGCAAGTCCTACATCTTTTAAAAATTTGCAATAGAAAACAAAAATAGCAAACCTTTTGAGACTTTGAGATGTGAGTAAAGCTAAAGAATGATTGTAACTGTTATCCTGGAATTTAATAGCAAAATGTAGATATTGTGATTAAGCCATACTGATAACTTCTCCCCTTTATTGCCTTATATTTTGTAATTTAGGAATGTTATTCACAATAATATAATTCATTTAAGCTTCTGCTAATTGTAAGTCAAAGTGACTTGACATGAGAACAATTATTTCTGATTACTGTCAGTGTAATGTGAATTTGCTCACATCCTGCTTAGTATAAAGCTAACTGAGACTTGCATGTACATCAATAATAATATTTTATCATGATTTCTGCAACTTTTTGTTTGTTTTGCTTCTCAGTCCTTTAAAAATATTTCTAGTAGTTTGGTACCTGTAGAGCCTCCAAAATAGCAGTGAGGTAATCTGCATGAAATGGCAGATATTACACTAAATTGTAGTGGTATGATTACACTGAGGGCTCCTTTTACTAAGCCACGGTAAAAAGTGGCTTGCAATAGTGTAGGCGTGGTTTTTTTGCGCGCGCAGAAATATTTTTCAGTGCACGTACCAAAAATGCCTTTTTAAACTTTTTGCCGAAAATGGACATGCAGCAAAATCAAAATTGCCACGCGTCCGTTTTGGGTGTCTGACCTTACCACTAGCCATAGACCTAGCAGTTAGGAATCTGTGTGGTAAGGACCTACATGCATTATATGCCACTTGGCATGCATTCGCTACGTGCATCCGAAAATAGAAAATACTTTCCAGATGCGTGTAGCAGAGGCACGCCAAAAATGAAATTACCGCACGAGGCATGCGGTAGTCGGGCGGTAAGTTCATTTTGGAGCATGCTGGGCTTGCATAGAGCCTAACGTGGCATAGTAAAAGGGACACTGAGTTTCCAAGGAAGCATGAGGAAACCATTACTGTGATAAATTATGGACATTCCTGGAACAGAGAAGAGAGTTGAGAGGGTGAGTAAAATCATGAATGACAAAGATTTATACCAATTTTTTTTCCTACTGGTGGCTAATAATTCATGTTTATCTGAACTACCCCTCCCCCCTTTTACAAAGCTGAGTGGGAATGCCGGCATAGCCCTTTCACTTTGAATGGGCTGTGTCAGCATTACCAGACCAGCAGCCAAATGATGGGGGGGGGGCTAATTTGTAAACACTTGGTTTGACACTGACTATGATAAATTCTCTCACTGTCCCCATCTCCAAGTTCAAATGGTGTTTGAATTTTAATTCTAATGAGTTGGTCAGTCCCTACTTTTTCCTTTCAAAGCTTAGATTTATCCAGCTCATTTGGTAGGGGAATTGGTAAGACTTCTTTTGAACCAATCAACTGTTTAGTCTTTGGATAGCAATCTCATAACAAGCAACTGGATATTGGTTGAATATTATAATCACTTACTTTGGCTTTAAGAATGTGATTTTGTGTTGGGTTTTTGCTCTTATAGCTTTCAGTGAACATTACATGCAGTCCTGATTTCAGTTTAGCCATTGCGTTACAATTAGTTCTGTTCTGCGTTTATAATTTATACTAGCTAGATAATTAGTTGGGGTTCTGATGAACTCTGAATTCAGTTGGAACCAGTTTGTTCATTTAACATTGGCACTCGAACCACAACTTCACCAGGTCAATCCAAGCACTCCATAAAGGACAACACTGCAACTTACTAGATGTTAGCAAGAGACTGGCCACATATTTGTTGAATATCACAAGTAATAAATCACAATCCAATTACCCTATAATACTTCCCTTCACCAACCCAGCCCAGCTAGTTGGTAACAAACTAACCATATATAAGTCAACCCAAAACTCTCTCAACAGTATTAATAAAAAATACCCAGCCCACAGTGTTGCAGAGTGAACCTCCATTTGTGATGGTGAAACACCTGAGGGCTCTCTCACGAACCATTATTCCCCACCCAATGTGCATTGCCCAATTTTCTTGTAAACCAAGCTTTCCTCTGCCCTAGCTGTGACCATGAAACGAGACCTCCTTTCACTCCAACCCCACTCAAACTGAATCTCTTATCTCCACACAACCTGAAAACCAGGCAACAAAAAAACAAAAACAAATAAACACTAAAGAAACAGGAGGAGATAGGGCAGAGCAGGGCAAACTGTTCCCCACTGTACACTGCTCCAACCACCATACAACAGATGCTCTCCTGTCTGAATTTAACTACAACATAACCAAATGACATTCCGCCCACACCTTCAGTCATAAAATTATATGTTAAACTCTTTCAGCACAGTTAACCCTTTTTGAACCTCCAGAAACCGATTCACTTAAATGACATGTATTCTTGTTATTCCAATGGCATGAATATTCATCAACTTTCACACTTTTTACCCTTCCTCCAGGCCCTAATACCTTTCTGCTCCATTTTTTGGGGCTCAGCCATATTATATGTTCCCATTAACCTAGGGGGTACTCTTATCCTAAGAGAAGGTGATGCACAATTGAAAGCATATAGACTTATAAACGTAAGTCTATGTGCTTTGAAATTGAGCACCCTAGTCTGTAGAATCAATGAGGTGCAGGTGAATGAGTAGTTGAAGAGAGGGTTTTTAGAGAGACAGAAAATCTATACTAGCAAAACACATCCCTGTCCTTTTTCCTGATAATGAAAGTCTTTCTGCTCTCCTATAATCTTCATCTCTCTAGGGGAGTACATTGTCATGACCACACACTTCCATTTGAAGCGGAAGATTGGATACTTTGTGATCCAGACATATCTGCCCTGTATCATGACAGTCATCCTCTCCCAGGTTTCCTTTTGGCTTAACCGTGAGTCTGTTCCTGCCCGAACTGTTTTTGGTGAGTAGGGACAAATACAGGTGGGTTGATGGAAGGAGGATATTTCTTTCTTTTGAAGAATGATGCTTTTTCCACTTATGACAAATTATGAAGGTGCTTAATTGTATTTTTTCATACAGCTATTTCACAACAAGGACAGGAGTCATTCTTCCTTTAATTGTGGCACTATTAACTACAGTTGGATATTTGTTAAACAAGTAATGAAAACATACAATATGCTATTTTATTTTGCACATTTTAGTATGTCTAGCTTCCTTATGCAGAAATATGTGCACATTTTCCATGACTTGGGAACTGATAGAAAAGTCAACAACAAAAAAATGAAGCATGCTGTATAACGTGCCTTGGCCCCTTCCTCCCATCATAAGAATGAATATCTCCCCCCCTCAAAACCTAAAAAATCTTTGGTGGTCCGGTACACCTCTGCCAACCTCCCCCCCCCCCCTAAAAAATGTAAAAGAATCCCCAGTGGTCTGATGATTCCCCTTCCATGTGGTGGGCCCCCATCCTGACCCAACACAGTGGACCCTTAGATAGGGGCCAGGTCATGTGATGCCCGATGGTCTGGGCAAGGTCAGGCCTGATCCAACTCCCTAGTCACCACTGGCCCTGGTGGTCTAGTAGAATCCCACCCCTTCCTCTACTATAGGAGGCAAGGGGGATTCCTACTTCCTCCTGCCTCTGGGCCTACCCTCTTCAAAATGGTGGTGCCCCACCCATGCCCAGTGCATCCCAAAATGCATCAGGCAGAGGGGAGAGGCACCACCACTTTGAAGAGGGCGGGCCCAGAGGCCGAAGGGAGTAGGCATCCATCCTGCCTCTTATGGCAAGGTATGTTTAGGGGTTTGGGGTGGGATTCCACTAGACCACTAGGTCCAGTGGAAGCTAGGGAGCATGGCCTGGCCTAGGATCTGCTGGGTCAGGGAGGGGTCCACTGGACCATCAGGGATTTTTTTTAGGTTTCAGGGGGTGGGGAGGGGTCCATTGGACCACTGTTTATTTTTTAAAGGTTTATGGGATGAGGAGGCTTGGGTACACCTTTGGCGAAGCCTGTCCATTGCAGAGTAGTCGGGTTGGTGGAAGAGAAGGGGTGTTGCTAGATATCTCTTCTGTGAACCAATCCTCAAGGCTGCCCTAGACTTGGCGTTATTTTTTCCGATGCTAAACACACGTGGTGCTTTTTTTTTTGTTTAAGCATTGCTTCCGGGTACTAAATGACTGTGTTTAAAAATGGTCTGCGCTAATAGTTTCAGTGCTGGCACTGAAACCATTAGAGCATTCTGTGCACTCTAATGCTGGTGCTAGGTTCGGAGCATCAGCCCACAGGTTCAGCAGAACCTTTTGTAAGACAATCCAGAAATATGAACATCACAATCTGGATGTAACAATACAAAATGGGGCATGTATTTGAATCCTTAAATCTTCTAACAGCTTTTCTGCATAATCAGGCTTACAAGAATGAATGCAAGTATTAAATCGGGGTGTGATACTCTGTTTATATGAAAACATCACACTGATGCATTCAACATGTGAATAAAAGAAAGTGCTAAGAAAAAGCTGCAGGATAAGACTTTTTTTTTTTAATGTACACCTTTTGTTTCAAGAAGGAAAAGAAAAAGAAAGTACTCTCGTTTAGAAAAAAGAAGGAATCCTGCTTCCCAAGGAGTATGCATAGCAGCTGAATTAAGACAGGCAAATTGCCATAGTCTAGCTACTACTGTGACTCTAGAGGTCAACTTTGAAAAGTCATTTACCTGTGAAAAAGGACATTTTGAAACTGAAGTAATTTTATCTACATTTAGAGGAAGCAAGATCCTGAGTAGTTTTGCATTTTCAAAACTGTGTGCTCTTTTTGGTACAAATACTACACATGGAAAAAGCAGGTGCAGAACTTTATGGATACTTTTCTTTGGGGAATTGTCAAAGGGTATACTGCATGCTTGTCTTTTGTTTCTTTTGCTAACTGCTACAAAATCAATGTCAAACTTTGCACTTGCGCACACAACTTTGAAAACTGTCCCTGCAGGTGACAATTCAGTATAGTGTGCCAAATGATAGACACTAAAATGCATACAAAATGCTGGACAGTAAACATTATTCTATAATGTACTCAGATGCCATTATAGAAAAATAGATAAGTCAGCATTTCTGTGCCAGTGTTTAGGCACGCACACTTAAGCCTGGTATATGGCAGGTGTAAATGTGCATGCCTAAATGTTGCACTTTAGCACATAACTTACAAGTTATATGTGTAAATATGGGACCCACTCATGCCCTGCTCATGTCCCACCCATGTATATACCTCTTGCATATATTAGGAGAAATAGAGTTTAGTGGATCTAGCTGGGAACAGCAGGAATGAAATGTAACCTCAAACTAGAGGAAACCAAATTTATTAGAGAAGCCAACATGGCCTGTGTTTTGGCTGATTGCCTGCGTCAGGGGTCTGCAAATAGATAGAGTACAAAAAAATAAAAACATAATTTCAATAAACATGAGTATAAAAATGTTAAAAATATATAAAAGTATAAATAAATATAAACATCAATGTATCAATCACAGATACTGTATTGTAGTAGCTTCCTTGACAATTCAGTCAGGTGACATCCAAATGCTAAACTATTGAAAATACATAAAAATCAAAACATAAATACAAATCCAAAACAAATATTTAAGAAAAACCGATATAAACTGAATTAAAATGATCAATGAAAATGTCCATGTCTCACAATATTATATGGGGTTTAAACAAATGTTATCTAAGCATGAATAGCAACACGTGAACATACAAAATAAGTACAAATCAGCAAGCCTGAGAGAATCCCTCAGCATATGTTATAGAATATAAATATCATTGAATTACATGAGAACAATAACTATTATCATTAGAACATCTTTCAAATATCAAACATATAAACGGCGAGTGACCGTACTCACTCGCAAATGCGCAGTAGAGACTTCCCTCTCTGCCCCGCCCCCACATCAATACGTGATGACGGGGGCGGGACAGAGAGGGAAGTCTCTACTGGCATGCTGCAGACGTCGGAACCGCTCCCCCTCCCCCGGAATCGCCGCCGCTCCTCCATCTGGCCCGAGCACTGTGAATTTACATCACCACGCAGCAGCAGGCACATCAGCAAAGCTGCCGTTGGGCTTCCTTCTCGCCTTTGTCCCGCCCTCGCCGACGTTATGTCACACGAGGGCGGGACACAGGCAGAGAAGGAAGCCCGCCCTGACGGCAGCTTTGCTGATGTGCCTGCTGCTGCGTGCTGATGTAAGTTTACAGTGCTGCTTGGGCCGGGTGGAGGGGCGGCGACTCCGGGGGAGGCGGGGCGGGGCGGTGCGGACCTCAGGGGGAGGGGCTCGGAACCCCCCCATTCCAAAAGTAGCCCGTTTTCATGGGCTCAACGGCTAGTACAAAGATATTCTTAATAAGTCCAATTAAAAAAGCATATTGTTTATTAAAACTATGTTTTTATTTTTTTGTATTCTATCTTTGTGCAGACCCCTGATGCAGGCAATCAGCCGAAACACGGGTCATATCAGATCCTCTAATAAATTTGACTCTCTCTAGTTTGAAGTTACGTTTCATTCTTGCTGTTCCCATCTGGGCCCACTACACTCTATTTCTCTTGCTGTTTGGTCTGTGTTGCTGTTTTCCTCTGGCTTGTTCACCTTGCAGATATTCACCATGTGCTTTGCATGTGCAATTTGCAGAATAGCATTTACTACACATATATGTGCTAGTATTCTGTAATCTTGGCACTTACATTTAGGCACTAAGATTATAGAATGAGGTGGATAAAGTAAAATGCTAACATTGGTGCACTTTAACTGTGCTTTCTTTGATCTTTTATTTTTTTTGCTTTGACAGGTGTTACCACTGTCCTCACTATGACTACACTGAGTATCAGCGCTAGAAACTCCTTACCAAAAGTGGCGTACGCGACGGCCATGGACTGGTTCATAGCCGTCTGTTATGCCTTTGTGTTTTCTGCGCTGATTGAATTTGCCACTGTTAACTATTTTACAAAACGAAGTTGGGCCTGGGAAGGCAAAAGGATGTTAGAGGGACAGGAAATGAAGGTAAGATACCACTGGAGATTGGTGAAAGGGAAATGCAACATGAGAGAGCTGAATTGAGACCAGGAGTGGGTAACATACAGCCCTGCAGTCTTCTAGAGGCTGGATGCTACATACTGGGGTCATCAATTTAGGTCTCAACTGGGGCAGTTCCCAGATTGTTTTATCAATGTACATACTGCCACACTGCTTAATTTCAGGCAAATAAGAAAATAATGCATTTGCTTTTCATGTTAATTACTGGCTTTCCATAGTCATTTTTAGGTAAAACCTTTATCATATTGTATATGTGCCTTGTAATAGGATATGTGCCTTGTAATGTTTATTAAGCTTAATATACTGTTTAAACTATATGGTACAAAGTAGTTTACATCATGATAAACAGTACCATTAACAGAATGCCAATCATCAATAGGAAAGCCTAACCCAAACAGAAGATCTCATTCAACCCCATACATACTTCTTATTCAAATCAATTAAAAGATTAAAATACATCACTCAAAGTTGTTACAACATTATTATTTGCAGAACCCCAACAGTGTAGCCATTATTCCTCCTCCTCTGAGAAACTCTGCATACAGTATCTACTGTATTTCATGAATAAAACTCTGCCTTCAACCCTCTCATTCATCATCATACTGCCAATCTTATATTTCATAATGCTAATCAATTGTATCAAATCCATAATATTTTTCATTGATTTTAACAATACCATTTTGGCACTGATACCAGAGAATATCAGAATAAAGCCATAATAAATGTTCCAACAACTACTGTCCAAGAGTAATCCCATAATCCATAGGATGACACACATAACATTTTGGTAAGGATTAGAATGATTGAAGTTTTCAAAAAATCAATTTAAAGCAACAGTGGTGACCACAACAAAAATGGTATGGGATTTGTATTGCAAGACGTACAAGGAGAGACTTACTGACCTGAATGTGTATACACTGGAGGAAAGAAGAAACAGGGGTGATATGTATTAATCCACAAACAAACCTTTTCCAGCTATGGGAAGGCATTAGAACTAGAGGATGTGAATTGAGGTTGAAAGGGGGCAGACTCAGGAATAATGTCAGAAAATATTTTTTCATGGAGACAGTGGTAGATACCTGGAATTCCCTCCCACGGGAGGTGGTGAAGATGAAAACAGTAACGGAATTTAAAAATGCATGGGATAAACACAAAGGAACCCTAATGGATCCAAAGAAGCTTAGTGGAGATTAGGAAGCAACACTGGTAATTGGGAAGCAAAGCTAGTGCTAGGCAAACTTCTACGATCTCTACTCTGATCATAGCTGAACGGATTCAGCTTCAGAAGTTAGAGATCAAGGCCATTGCTGGGCAGACTTCTACGGTCTGTGCCTTGATCATGGCTGAATGGATGGGCTGGAGTGGAGCTTTTGAGGGGCTTGGATGTTAACTTCAGAAATGTTAGAACAAGGACAGTGCTGGACAGACTTCTATGGTCTATGCCCTGAAAATGGCAAGGACAAATCAATATCAGGTATTCATATGAATTATCATATGAATATGTCATATTGATTTGTCCTTGCCATTTGTCCTAGCTTGTGCTGTTTCAAAGTTCCATAGGTTTAGGAAGTCCATTATACTTCTAGTATTGGTGTTGACTTCTAGTATTGGTGATATGAATTATCAATATCACCAATACTAGAAGTCAACACCAATACTAGAAGTCTAATGGACTTCCTAAACCAATGGAACTTTGAAACAGCACAAGCTATAGCATCCCAAACAAAAGGCAACACATTAGACATACTAGCCCACAGGTTCTCAACCAACAATAACCACATGTTAGAAAACAATAACTGGGAAGAGGTAATATAGTCAGACCACAGAAAACTCATATTTACAATACAATGGAAAGAGAACAGCAAGAACAGAAAATCAAGCCTACCACACACTTTCACAACCAGAGGAAAGGTGGACAATCAAACCTGCTAGACAACAGCAGTGAACGAACATAACAATATACCACCCAACAACATACACTTCATGAGAAATTGGGATAAAGCAAGCGAAAACACACTGAACAGAATAGCACCACTCAAAATGAAAACAAAAAATAAAAAACAACCACATCTCTGGTTTAATGACGAGCCATTACAAATGAAATTAACTATGTAGGAAATTAGAAAAATAATGGACCAAAAGCAAAACAGAAATAAACAAAACCATATGGAGGAAAGCAATAAGAACATAGAACCACAAAATAAAAAGAAGCAGAATACTACAGCACGTATGCGAACCCTGATCAGATTAATATGAAAAAATATTCAAACTTATGAATAGTTTATCAAAAACCCAAGCATCAACTGAAACACCACCAACTGCAAATGAGCTTATACAATACTTCAAACAAAAAAACAGTAAAGACAGGAACAAATCTTGCGAAAACAAACATCCATCATAGACTTCTTACACGAAGGCAAAAACAGCGATGGCTACATCACAGCAGACAGAATCTGGTCTGCCTTTAAACCACCCAAAACCAAAACAGTTAAGACATTATTGACAAAATATGCACATGCAAACTCTGTGCTAGATAACTGCTCCAACTATATGATGAAAGATCCACTAGACTGGTTCATCGAATGTCTCATTGAACACATCACATACATGTTTTCGAATGGACAGTTCCCATCTGATAAGGTGACATTATACTTACTCCAATCCATAAAAACACCACTAATTAAATCTGTGATATCACAAACTACAGACTAGTAGGTTCAATACCACTGCTGACCAAAACGATGGAGGGTTTGGAAGCACAAAAATTAATGGAATACCTGACACAATTTTCAATCCTTCACAAATCTCAATCAGGTTTCAGACCACAACACAAAGCAGAGATGGTTATAACCACTCTGATAGCAAAGTTCAGAAGTCTAATATACCAAAGACAGAAAATTGTACTACTACAATTTGATACGTCAAGTGTGTTCGACCCAGTAGATCACACAGTACTAATGGCTCTACTCGACAATATGGGAATCAGCGTTGCAGTGGCAACATGGTTCACTGGTTTCTTAAGGACCAGATCCTACATTGTAAAGATGTATAAGCAGCTATCAGCCTCTTGGACCTCAGAAGGCAGGGTACCATAGGGCTCTCCAATATCACCTATACTGTTCAATGTTATGATGGCTCCACTCAGCAAAAGAATGGAATTAATGGGTTTTAACCCATTCATGTATGCAGATGATGTCACTATCTACATACCTTTTAACCATAGCATCACAGAAATACTAGACAAGGTTAAAAAAGGTCTGGACTTTATGGAAAACTGGGCCACAATCTTCAAACTCAAGCTAAACAGAGACAAAACCAAATTAATAAGCCTGATAGCCATGCTAGCAAAAATAATTCAAAAACAAGAGCAGGATCGCTGGAAAGTTTGCACGTATAAGTAACACCACTTACACATGCTTTAGCAGGTTTTAGAAATATGGACATCTGCAAAGAAGTATATCATTTTGTTCTTTTAGCATGAGGATTTATACCAACTGAAACTGGTGCAAATCTTGGTGTGTAATTTAGGGAAAGGAAAAGGGAAATGGGACTTGATATACCACCTTTCTGAGGTTTTTGCAACTACATTCAAAGTGGTTTACATATATTCAGGTACTTATTTTGTACCAGGGGCAATGGAGGGTTAAGTGACTTGCCCAGAGTCACAAGCATAGATCCCCAGTATTCAGTAATACTGCATACATTTTTAGTGAACACCCATGCATCTCCCATAGCCACACCCCCTTTTGTATAGTATAAGATTTGTGAGATTTTTATAGAATAGTAATTAGCAAGATGTGTGCAGAAATCCAAATTATTGCCAATTCATGCCCATTTTTTAGCACCCAATTATTTGTGCTAATTAGCTAGTTAGCCAATTTAGTTGCATGCATATCTCAGGATAGTGCACAATTTTAGTTGCATGCCACGTATAGAATCTGGAAATAATGTGCTGCTTTAAAAATAGCATATATCAGGTATGCACAGTGCATACTCTTAAACTTTGTGTGAAAAATCAAACAAAAAAAGAAACTTGAAAATGGAAATTTTCTTGTGTCTGTCCCTAACAAAAATATTATGGTCTACAATGTGAAAAACAACTGTAAGATCTAAAGATACAATATCACAATCCTTATCTTTATCTGAACTTTTTTTAAGATCATCTACTAGTGCAGGAAGGGTTTCAGTACTATAACCAATTTAAAACAATTCCAGTTCGGTGAGAAATATGTTTCCATCCTTTTAACACAGTCACTCTCCCACACACTCTCTCAAACATACACACTCCGAGGAAAACCTTGCTAGCACCTGTTTCCTTTAAAACAGAAACGGGCCTTTTTTACTAGTCTTTAATATTTTTTGCCCAGATTTTTGCAAGTATTAAGTTAGATGATGTGAAAGCCATGTGATGTAAGAATTGAAGTTTTCAATTCTTACATCACATGGCTTTCACATCATCTAACTTAATAACATAGTAGAGGATGGCAATTTAAAAACCTGCATGGTCCATCCAGTCTATCGACCAAGACAACTCCTAGTATATGATAACATATGTATACTTGATTTTGAGCTCTCCTTGCCATTTTCAGGACAGAAACCATAGAAGTCTACCTGCCACTGGCTTCAGTCCAAACATATCTAACTAGCCTTGATTGGGACACAGACTGTAGAAGTCTGCCCAGCACTGAAAACTAAGGAGATTTTTTATTTAACTTTACAATTCTCAACCCTTCTGGTGCAATATTTTCTTCTGCTTTCTTACTTTGTCTTCTTCTGGGCCAGTAAGGCCAAAAATGACATCTTTGTTCATAATTTCTAACAATCATGGTATAATCAAATCTTTCCTAGGTTTCATCCTATGCAACACCTTAACCCTAGTGGAATTAATAATCCATCTTTTTAAAGCAAAAGTGTGATATGGCCAAATGTTCAGGAGATTCAAAATTACCCATCTCCAAATGAGGTTGGGTAGAGCAACTTAAACTCAGGGATGGGGTGGGGGGGGGGGGGGGGAAGAAGCAATGTGGACCATTTTTATAGAGGAGATGGCACTTCCATCCACAGAGATAGAGGACCTGGATAGAAATCTGGCCAAAGATATTGAAAGGGTCAGAATTACCAGATGTGGATTGGAGCATTTCAACTGCAGAATCTATAAGTAGAGAGATGGTGAAGACTTTTTTTTTTCAGATATGGTAGGGAAATGGAATCACCAAACTACTGCAATGGGAAGGATATTTCCTATGAAGAAAATCACAGAAATGTTTAAAAAGTAGGGAAGAGATGTAGGTCAACCAAGGAACTAGAGGTTGATTGCAGTAGATTTATTGAATATTAAAATACATGCCGACTCGGGGGGGGGGGGGGGCGCTAGCGAACGCGAATAAGATGGCTGCCTAACTACGTGTCTCCCATTTGGGAACTCAGAATCCTGCAGGTTGCCGGCTTATTCAGAGGAAATTTTAAATCTAAACGGAATTATCCGTACCAAGAAAGGATGCCGGTAAAACCTCCAAAGTCAGATGTCAAACATTTACAGTCACCTGCTTAAAAAAAGCTTAGACAAGATCCAGTCAGCACAGTGGCTATGGTGATGGCGGCAGAGGTAGATCCAGAGGATATTTCTCTTCAAACAATAATGAGAGAACTATTATCACATCAGGGACTTTTACAGGACTCAAATTACTCTCTCAATCAGCTAAGAGAGGAGGTAGGGGAGATCAAAGCACAGCTCTCACAAACACAGTCCCCAATAGATTCCTTATCTTCATGCTGTGAGGCTAACACACAGAAGATAGCTTCACTGAGGAAAACAGTGAGAGAAATCATTATTTTGAAAAGGAGCTGGAGAATTTAAATAACAGAGCCAGATTTAGTAATATCCGGGTTCTTGGGATCCGTGAAGGTGCTGAAGGGTTAGATCCTATTGCTTATATTCAGAATCTGCTCCCTGCTTTACTTGACATCTGTTTTGATGCACCATTGATATTGAGAGAGCTCACAGAGTACCTCCTGGTAAACCCGTGAAGCAAGCTTTGCCTCGGCCGATGGTTGTTAAGATTCTTCGATATCCTCAGGCTCTTCTGATTCTACAAAAGGCAAAGTTAAAGTACCCACTTTTTCATGATGGCTCAAAAATTTTAATTTTCCCAGATACTACTACTACTACTTAACATTTATAAAGCGCTACTAGGGTTACACAGCGCTGTACAATTTAACACAGAGGACCGTCCCTGCTCGAAGGAGCTTACAATCTAAAGGACAAAAAAAGTGCAGTCAATCAAATTGGGGCAGTCTAGATTTCCTGAATAGATGTATAATGGTTAGGTGCTGAAAGCGACATTGAAGAGGTGGGCTTTGAGCAAGGATTTGAAGATGGGCAGGGAGGGGGCTTGGCGCATGGGCTCAGGGAGTTTATTCCAAGTATAGGGTTAAGCGAGGCAGGAAGGGCGGAGCCTGGAGTTGGCGGTGGTGGAGAAGGGTACTGAGAGGAGGGATTTGTCCTGTGAGCGGAGGTTCCGGGTAGGAGCGTAAGGGGAGATGAGGGTAGAGACGTAATGAGGGGCTGCAGATTGAGTGCATTTGTAGGTTAATAAGAGAAGCTTGAATTGTATGTGGTACCTGATCGTAAGCCAGTGAAGTGACTTGAGGAGAGGGGCGATATGAGCATATCGGTCTAGGTGGAAGATAAGACACGCAGCAGAGTTCTGAACGGATTGAAAGGGGAATAGATGGTTACGTGGGAGGCCAGTGAGGAGTAGGTTGCAGTAGTCAAGGTGAGAGGTAATGAGAGAGTGGAAGAGAGTACGGGTGGTGTGCTCAGAGAGGAAAGACCACAGTGCAGAGGAGAAAGCAATTTCTTCAGCAGAGAGATCCTTTGAAATCTTTGGGTGCACAATTTGGTCTGTTAAATCCGAATGAGAGTAACTATACACAACAACACACGTACCTTTCAAGATCCAGATGCTCTTAAGTAATTTTTGGACATGATCTGATCAGTATGATTCTTCTCACATATAATATAGCTCTCAAATGGTAGCTATGTTATTAATGTCACCTTGTCCATTATATTGTTTAGCACAGGCATGTCCTGAATTGCAATTGATCTACTTCTGGTAACTATATTGTGAATTAAAGTGCCTTTATGTCCTCTGTTTAATGTTATTATATGCTGCAACCTGCTCAGTTTCTTATACATTTAATGGCGCTATTGTTATATTTAGCCTTGTTAGACCCATTCATGATACTGTCAACATTTGATATTTTTCCAACTTTTGGACTTTTTACTATTTCTTTGTTTTTAGTCAGAGGGTATCTTGATTACTTAAAGTCTCACAAACAGTTTGTGTATATTAAATACTGCATAGGAAATGTTGTAAAGTTGTTTATACACGTGCTTGTCTTCACTTTGTTTTATGAGAATTGTTTCTATTAATATTAAGGGTTTAAACAGCCCAATTAAAAGGAAAACATTGTTACTGTATCTTTCTCATTTGAAAGCTGATATAGCCTTTATTCAGAAGACCCATCTGCAAGCAGCAGATATAAAACACCTTTCTGATAAAAAAAATATATGCTTGCAGGTCATTCTCCAGCTTTAAATAAAAATAATTGATGATATTACTTATAATTTTCTGTCTATGCTCCAAATAAAGACTCTCCATATTTCTTTCTTCTCCTGGCATTGGAAATTAACAATTCTCATAATACAAATGTAATTTTGGGTGGGGATTTCAATCAAATGTTAGATCAGCAGCTAGGCAGAAAGTCAAATTATATGTATCACCAAACCAAGTCTCCCCAAGCTCTTGTCTCTTTAAAAAATACTCTTGGATTGGTAGATATTTGAAGATTATTTCACCCACCAGAAAAGGATTTTACCTTTTTTCTAACCCCCATCTTAGCCATACCAGAATAGATTACTTTTTAATTTCAAAGTCCCTTATTCCTTTTATTACTGAAACTTATATTCATGGCACTCATATCTCAGAGCATTCTGCTGTTTCTGGTAATGTTTCAGGAGTCACCTCACCATAAGTACATAAGTACATAAGCATTGCCATACTGGGGAAGACCAAAGGTCCATCAAGTCCAGCATCCTGTTTCCAACAGTGGCCAATCCAGGTCACAAATACCTGGCAAGATCCCAAAAAAGTGCAAAACATTTTATACCAAATAAGGGCTTTTCCTGGAGATTTGATGCTGCTCTGCTTAAAGATGAATCCTTTCTTTCTTTACTAAAACAATCCTCTACGGATTATTTTAATAATAATAACCTTACTGATTATCCTATAAATATCTGGTGGGATGCTTATAAGGCTACTATATGTGGAGTTATAATCAATTATGTTGCAGGAATCACTAAAAAGAAAAGGAAAGAGCTGGATGATCTTTAACAGAGCATTAAATCTCTGGAAAATGCTTACTTGTATTTGTAAGATTGTAAATTTTATCAGGAATTGCTTAAAACTAAGTATAATTTTATTTTTATTTTTTGTATTTATTTAAATTTTCCAATATATCACCACATAAAGTGAATATGCAATCGGCATTATTTAACATTAGGAAACAAAAATGATAAGTATATATCTTTACAGCCCATTTGTCCACAAGTTAAAGAAATTTGATTCCAAGATTAAGGAAATTAAAAAAGAAAAAAAAAATACAAAAATTAATAATCAATAGATGCTTCCTCTGGTTCAGAACCCAGCCTGCTAAATTAGGGAAGGTTTACTATATTCACATCAACTCTTGCATCAATAAACTCTTTCAACTGTTTTGGATCTACAAACTGAAAATGTTTACCCTCAAGCATCACATTACAAAAACAAGGAAATCGCAAAACAAAATTTGCTCCCAATGCCACCACCCTGGGGCGAAGTTCCAAAAAGGCCCTTTGTCTCATCTGTGTAGGCCGTGAGAGATCTGGAAAGATACGGACCTTTGAGCCCAAAAACAGATGTTCTAAGTGTCTCAACGAAAGTCGTAGTACGGCATTCCTATCAGGCTCCAACGCAAAAGTGGCAAGCAGAGTTAACCTCTGAGTAACTATTTCTAATGAGCTTTCTAGGAATGAGGTAAGATTCATTCCCTCCCCTATTACGGGGGGGGGGGGGGGGGGGTTCCCACCTCCACTCCAGTACTCCCGATGTAATAAGCCCGTGTAATGGGAGGGAGTGAGTCCTTGTCCATTCCCAGGATGTCCACCAAATATTTTTTAACCATCTCCAAAGGAGAAATTAACGGCGATTTGGGAAAATTAAGAAACCTAAGGTTAAGTCTTTTAGTCTGATTTTCAAGGTATTCAAGTCGTTTATGTAGGAAATTATTGTCTTTAACCAAAGCTGTTTCTATAGATGCCATTTCTTGAATTTTGATATCCACACGTTCCAATTTCTGGGTTTGCTGTGCAGTCACTTGTGCTTGAAGCAGGACAGCCTCAGAAAGAACTTCAATATCAGAAGAATTCTGCTTTAAAGTAGTTTGCATAGAGGTTTGGATATTGTAAACCATGTCCCATAGTGACTCCAGCGTCACAATTGCTGGTCTAATCACTCCACTAGCCACAGGAGGAGATTGAGATAGACTATCAGCCCGAGCTAACTTGGAAACAATAGCTTGAGGCAATACCTTTGAAGCCTGTTGTAGTAATGTTGCCCGAAGTTGAGAATCTATCTCCGTTGCTGCAGTCACACCCTCAGACAGGACCAGCTGAACCACTTCGGCGTCTGTCTCTGTTTGAACAGCCAGCAACTCTCTTCCAGGCTGGGGAGGTGCAATTCGCTCCACAGGGCTCAAGGAAGCCCCGTTTCCACTCTCAATCGACTCCAAAGGGCCGAGAGCTGCAGTGGGGGTCAAAGTTCCCTGAGGACCCGGTTGCTGCCTGGGAAATTGCAGGGTTGTTTGTTTCATCGTCGAGGAGGTCACAGGAACTGAGGGAAATTCCTTTACCTTCCCCCTCCGCTTCCCCATGGTTAACGAGGCTACAGAGGCACAGGTGCGTCTATTCACAGCGCCATCTTGGAAATCTCTCGTACATCACTAAGTATAATTTTAACACAATTCTAAGTAAGGAAGCACAGGGGCATTTTCAAAAGAGAAGGGTGCCTATTTTCCGACACAAAATGGGAGATGGGCGTCCTTCTCTCAGGGTCACCCAAATCGACATAATTGAAAGCCGATTTTGGGCGTCCTCAGCTGCAGTCTGTCATGGGGACGACCAAAGTTAACGGGGGAGTGTTGGAAGCATAGCAAAGGTGAGACTGGGGCATGCATAAGAGATGGGTGTCCTCGGCCGATAATGGAAAAAACAAGGGCGTCCCTGACGAGCATTTGGTAGACTTGGTCCATTTTTTTTCACATCCAAGCCTCAAAAAGGTGCCCAAACTGACCAGATGACCACTGGAGAGAATCAGTGATGACCTTCCATTACTCCCCAGTCGTCACCAACCCCTTCCCACCCTAAAAAAAATACTTTTAACATTTTTTTTGCCGGCCTCAAATGTCATACCCAGCTCCATGACAGCAGTATGCAGGTCCCAGGAGCAATTTTAGTCGGTGCAGTGCACTTCAGGCAGGCGGACCCGGGCCCATCCCCCCTACCTGTTACACTTGTGGTGGTAAATGTGAGCCTTCCAAAACCCACCAGAAACCCAGTGTACACATATTTAGGTGCCCCCTTCACCCCTTAGGGCTATGGTAGTGGTGTACAGTTGTGGGGAGTGGGTTTTGGGGGGGTTTGGGGGGCTCAGCACACAAGGTAAGAGAGCTATGCACCTGGGAGCAATTTGTGAATTCCACTGCAGTGCCCCCTAGGGTGCCCGGTTGGTGTCCTGGCATGTCAGGGGGACCAGTGCACTATGAATGCTGGCTCCTCCCATGACCAAATGGCTTGGATTTGGTCGTTTTTGAGATCGGCATCCTCGGTTTCCATTATCGCCAAAAACTGGGGACAACCATCTCTAAGGTCGCCCATCTCAACATTTAGGTCGACCTTCTCTAAGGTCAATCTAAATGTTGAGATTTGGGAGTCCCCGACCGTATTATCGAAACGAAAGATGGACGCCCATCTTGTTTCGATAATAGCGATTTCTCCGCCCCTTCGCTAGGACGTCCTTAGAGATGGTCATCCCTGTTCGATTATGGCCCTCTATCCTGCTTATAATTGAAAGAGAAAAACGCCTATATTGTGACCCAAATCGGGAGATGGGGGTCTTTCTCCCGTGGGCGCCCAAATCAGTATAATCGAATGCCGATTTTGGGTGTTTCCAACTGCAATCCATCGCGGAAACGGGTAAAGTTGATGGGGGCGTGTCAGAGGCATAGTGAAGGCGGAACTGGGGCGTGGTTATCGGCCGAGGAGAGATGGGCGTCTTTAGCTGATAATTGAAAACAAAGCCGTTTTTTCCGCGATTTTGGGTCACTTTTTGTGGACCCTTTTTTTTCACGACCAAGTCCCAAAAAAGTGCCCCAGTTGACCAGATGATCACTGAAGGGAATCGAGGATGACCTCCCCGTACTCCCCTAGTGGTCACTAACCCCCTCCCACCAAAAAAAACCCACTTTAAACCTTTTTTTCCAGCCTCTATGCCAACCTCAAATGCCGTACCCACCTCCATGACAGCAGAATGTGTTCTATCCTGTGACAGCCTTTCCCAGGTTCTGATGTGGCTCTCGGGTGAGTGTGACACCTTTTCTGTTATGCGCACTGCAGAGTCACATCAGCAATGCATTGTGGTGGGTGTAGGTTATTGGGCTCTGTGATTCCAGTAGCTTGTGGCAAATGCTCATGATGTTGGTAGTTGATAGGCTCTACTCCCATGGTGTTTTCCCCCCTGCTTACTGGGTCAGAGTGTTCCCTGGTTTGTTTCCGGTAGTCCATGAGGTAGTGGCCATTTTTGTAAGCCAGTTTTAGATCCCTTTCACGTGTTAGCAATGTTACAGAACTTAGTTCTTACCTTGAATGTGGCTGAAAGAGGGCATTGTACAGCATTCTGCCAGCTCTGACCTACTGCTCATCTCAATACCAGGGAGACTCGTTGCCAGTGGGGCACAACCTCTGATCTGCAGTTAACTGTGAGTAAGCATGCTTATTCCAATAAAGGATGTTTTCGGAGAGATTAGTCTTCAGGTTTCAACTGGTGTGCCAATGTTATATAGCAGCAACAAGTCCTAGAGGCCTGCGTGTATGCAGGTCCTTGGAGCACTTTTAGTGGGTACCGCAGTGCACTTTAGCCAGGTGAACCCAGGACCATCCCCCTCTATCTGTAACACTTGTGCTGGTAAATGGGAGGTCTCCAAAACCCACTGTACCCACATGTAGGTGCCCCCTTCACCCCTAAGAGCTCTGGTAGTGTTGTACATTTGTGAGTAGTGGGTTTTGGGGGAGGGGTTGGGTGCTCAGCCCCCATGGTAAGGGAGCTATGCATGTGGGAGTGTTGTTTGAAGTCCACCGCACTGACCTCTAGGGTGCCCAGTTGGTGTCCTGGCATGTCAGGGGGGCGAGTGTACTACAAATCCTGGCCCCTCCCACGACCAAATGGCTCGGATTATGACGTTTTTGAGCTGGGCGTTTTTAGTTTCCATTATAGCTAAAAAAAAACAAACACCCAGCTGAAAAACATCCATTTTTTCAAAAATACGGTCTGTCCCGCCTCTTCACGTACCCGTTTTCGGACATAGACGCCCATGGAGATAGGCGTTCGTGTTCAATTATGCCCCTCCACGTCATCTATTTTTCTGCAAAAATCATTTTATTATACAGAACACAACAAAGCAGGACATATGCTTGCACAATACCTTAAGACTAAAGCAAACCACTCTAGGATCTCTCACATTACAGATGCTGATGGTATAGCACATTACACAGATTTAAAAATTGCTCAGCAATTTGTGGAATATTATCAGCAACTTTATAACTCTGAAATAACTCCTTCTGAATCACTTTATCAATCCTTTTTAAGTTACCTTGCTCATCCTTCTCTCTCCCCTGAACAAATATGATACAGGTCTATAAAATAATGAGTGGAGTTGAACGGGTAGATATGAAGCGACTGTTCACGCTTTCCAAAAATACCAGGACTAGGGGGCATGTGATGAAGTTACAATGTTGTAAATTTAAAACGAGTCGGAGAAAATATTTCTTCACTCAACGTGTAATTAAACTCTGGAAATTTGTTGCCAGAGAATGTGGTAAAGGCGGTTAGCTTAGCGGAATTTAAAAAAGGTTTGGACGTCTTCCTAAAGGAAAAGTCCATAGACCGTTATTAAATGGACTTGAGGAAAATCCACTGTTTCTGGGATAAGTAGTATAAAATGTTTTGTACATTTTTGGGATCTTGCTGGGTATTTGTGACCTGGATTGGCCACTGTTGGAAACAGGATGTTGGGCTCAATGGACCTTTGGTCTTTCCCAGTATGGCAATACTTATGTACTGTGTACTTAAATAGCATCTCTGGATGCCAATATTACACTGTCAGAAATATTAACTGCCATTAAGGAATTACCTAGAAATAAATCTCCTGGTAATGATGGTTTAACAGTTGAATTTTATAGTGCTCTGGCGACTGTCCTTAGTCCCAAACTTCTAGTTTTATATGAGCACATGATTCAACATAATGGAGAGATGGACTCGTTTTTGGAATCTAAAATTATAGTCATGCCTAAACCAGGGAGAGTTCCAGTCAATATTTCCAATTATCGTCCTATGTCTCTTATAAATGTGGATAATACGATTTATGCCAAAATATTAGCTAATCATTTACAAAACGTTTTACCATCTCTCATACATCGAGATCAAAATGGTTTTATAGTTGGAAGATTACCTTCAGATAATTCTAGGTTATTCTGGAACATACTTGTACATTCTATTGATAATGATTCCCCATTAATTGCATTATCTCTTGTTGCTGAGAAAGCATTTGATCGCATTGAATGGTCATATCTCTTTAAAGTTCTCTACTGGTTTGGGTTTAATAACCCTTTTTTGAATATGATCAAGCTTCTTTATGCTTCTCCCCAAGCATTCATTTATGCCAATGGCATTACTTCTTCGAAATGTTTCCTTATAAAAGGAACTAAGCAAGGTTGCCCTCTCTTTCTCCATTATTGTTTAATCTAGCTTTAGAGTTTCTTGCAATCTCTATACGTGCCAATCAAAATATACTAGGTGTTAAATTACGTGATGAATCATTTATGTTGTCCATTTATGTGGACGACATATTAATGTATGTAACTATTAATTATGTTCCCCACATCCTTAATAGCATTAATGCATTCTCAAATATTTCAGGGTACAAAGTCAACTGGTCAAAATCTGCTGTTATGCCACTTTCTAAATTTGTACTGAAGTCCAATGTTGCCCAGTATCCATTTACTTGGGAATCTAATAATCTAAATTATTTAGGTAATCTAAATTATTTAGGTATAAATAGCATCTCTCCAGAGGATACTCTAAAAATTAATGAATCTAATATCCTACAAGTTACTAATGATCTCTTAAATTCATGGACTAAGCTTGTCTTGGTGGGGTAAAGCTGAAGCTCTAAAAAATTTTTTTGTTACATTTGTACCCCACGCTTTCCCACTCATGGCAGGCTCAATGCGGCTTACATGGGGCAATGGAGGGTTAAGTGACTTGCCCAGAGTCACAAGGAGCTGCCTGTGCCTGAAGTGCGAATCAAACTCAGTTCCTCAGTTCCCCAGGACCAAAGTCCACCACCCTAACCACTAGGCCACTCCTCCACTCCAATGGTAATAGCACCGAAACTTAATTACATCTTTAGTATATTTTCTATATTATTTAAAGATTTGTTTTATACAAAACGTAATGTGTTAATTTCTAGATTTCTTTGGAAATTCTCCATGCCTCGTATTGCCATTAAAAAACTTCAGCTACCTAAAAGTCTCAGGGGCTTAAATATACCAGATGTTAAGTCTTACCATTTAGCCTTTCAAATATCTCAGGTCAAACAGTGGTACTTATCACCTTTTTCACATGATACTCCTAGAAAAAGAAAAAAATATTTCCTCTACCTCTGAGCTTACTTCCAACTATGAACAGATTTCGTTATGCTGCAGACCACTTGTTATTAAAGAATTCCTCACGTTCAATAAATTTTGTTTGTTCTCTTTTAAATTGTCAAACTCCATGGATCTTTCCATTTGGCATAACTCTATATTTCCAGTCAAAACATCTCCTAATCTTTGTAAAATATGGTTTTCTGCCAATATTTGGTCACAGGTTCATTTGTTGTCAGGCGTTAACATTATTCCTTTTCAGGATTTCTGCACCTGTTATAATATCCCTGATTCACATAGAACCTTTTGGGATCATCTGATTCAGCTTATTAATCATCTTTATCCTACGTCACTGGCTCGTCAATCTTCAACTTCAAGTTTCAACAGTTTATGTCAATCTCTCATGGTTCCAAAATCTGCATCAGCATTGTATAAACTCCGCAATTGTCTAAACTGAATATGTCTTCCACCCTAACTTCTGCCTGGGAAAAGGAACTAAATGTTTCACTTTCCAGTAAGGAATGGGAGTTCTTTTGGACAAAAAACATGCATTCTTTTCTATCAGCTGCTCTTTTACAATCCACTTATTATATTTTTCATAAATCCTATTGGATGCCTGCAAAGCTTGCTAAAATAAATCATAGTATATCAAATTTATGCTGGTCATGTCAATCTGCAATGGGATCCCTTGATCATATGCTTTTTCACTGTCATAATTTGCAACTGTATTGGAAATTGATTTGGGACATTTTTCAGAAGTTATTTGCTATTCCAGATGCTTCGTCTTTTAAAGTGTTAATCCTTAAAGCATCCACCCCTGGTTTGTCAGTTCCACTAAAACATGTAAAATTGTTTAATTTAATGATTTCACTTGCTCTTCACTTGATTGTTTTACATTGGAAAAATAATCTGCACATCTCATTTCATGAATGGTGGAATTTGCTTTGTTCATATAGAAGTTATGAGGAAATAGCTGCCATAAAATCTGATCATAATTTGTCCTTTCGTAAAATATGGAAATTGCTAGACAACTATGTTAAGTGATACATAAATATATGCATACACTGTTTTGCTTTATTTTCTGTTAACCTACTGCTATAATAGGTTTGCTTTTTTTTATTTCAATTTTTGAAAATGTTTGATGATTTATTGGATATACCATATGGTGCTTGTTCATTACTATTTTTGTATTATTCTAAAAACTTATAAATAAAGATTTTTAAAAAAATACATGCCGACTCGACATGGAACTGTGTTTTGGCAATCTAATTGCCTGCCTCAGGAGTCAAATATATCTAAAATAATACAAACATATATAACAGTTAAAAGTGTGAAGATGCATATATAAAATGTATTCAAATATAATAAAAACAGTTAAAAAGATGCATATATGTGCATAAATATATAACTGAGGTACACAAAAATGTAAAATAAATAAAGAATTAACTAAATACATACAATGCCTAAATAGAAGAGATGATGAACTAAGAGCCTTCTATAAATAAGATTACTGTTAACAGTGAAAACTATCAGAAATGCAGTGTTGAGAGGGCCAAGGAAAGATGTATATAAATAGACCAGTGTGAAGAATTGGGAACTAGCCTGTGTCTGTAAAGTTCACAAAAAGTCTGAAAGTCACTACAAAAAGAGAGATGATAATATAATAACTAAAGAAAAACAGACAATTCATAAAAGTTATTGATTGAAATAGTGAAAAAATGGGTAGTATATAGTGAGTAAATAGTGAAAGTGCTGTTCATTAATTAGGAATGAACACTCAAGTGAATAATGAAATGAAGGTACAGACAATTGCTTTCAGTGAAAATGTATACAGCACAAAACAACACAGAGATAAAGAACCAAAGCAACAATAAGGAAAACAGCTGTGTCAGAAAAAATGTGAAACGGATGACAAAAACGGATAATAAAGGATCACATTGGAAAAATGACTGAGGTACATCAACCACCAAAAGAAAAGATTCAAGAAGGAAGCACAAAAAAGCATTTATTACTAAAGATAATGCTTGGAGAGCTATGTCAGTGAAAAGGCAGGTATCCAGCAAGGAAGCACAAAGAAGCATTTATTACTAAAAATAATACTTTGAGAGCTGTGTCAGAGAAAAAGGCACACTGGAGTGCCGAAAACAAATTGTATGGAGACTGAATATAAAGAGACAAACAGAAGAACAGAATCCCTCACAAACACCAAAAACGTCCAACACAGAGAAGGTGATGAAAGGGACTGTAGGCTAGATGATGTCCAGCTTATCACAAGTTTATTGAAGTACTCTAAGGATTTTCTTATGTGATTTGAGAACGCAACCTGCTGTAACTGTTATATCCAGGTGTACTTTGATTGATGTTCATTTGCTAAACTAGGATTTTAGTAAGCTGAAAAAGGCCTCTGTGGCCGAAACATGATTCGTGTTGAGTCTTAGAGTACTTCAATAAACTTTTGATATTCTAGATATCATCTAGCCTACAGTCCTTATGTCAGTTTTGCTGTGTTGAACATGACTGAATATAAAAGTTAAAGCAGTGACCACTATACCCTGATTAAATGACAACTGCGTGAAACATTGGAAGAGAAAGACTTACCCTTAATGTGAAATAGTGATTCACAATGATACTCTCACACCAAAGCATGGGAAAGGTCCATGTAAACAGCATCACATCTTTTAAAGTGAGACATGCACGAAAATGAGGTAAAGAGTGAAAACATAAAAAAAGTTGAAAATGAGAGTAAGGATGAAGACGACACGCATACAGGTAAAGAGTAGTTACTTACCTGTAGCAGGTGTTCTCCGAAGACAGCAGGCTGGATATTCTCACAAGTAGGGCGACGTCACGTCGGCCCGGAGGATTTTTTAGCAAAATCTAAAAGTCTCTTC
This sequence comes from Microcaecilia unicolor, assembly GCF_901765095.1. NCBI lineage: Eukaryota > Metazoa > Chordata > Amphibia > Gymnophiona > Siphonopidae > Microcaecilia > Microcaecilia unicolor. The sequence continues at coordinate 69,544,348 of NC_044037.1, read as the reverse complement.
GAACAGCGTTCCATCGCACAAGCGATCACACTGCTTATGCGTGCTCACGTCTTCCCGCTCGCCACGCGGACATGCCCCTCAGTTGAATCCAAAAGATAAAAGAAATACAACTCCAAAGGGGAGGTGGGAGGGTTTGTGAGAATATCCAGCCTGCTGTCTTTGGAGAACACCTGCTACAGGTAAGTAACTACTCTTTCTCCGAAGACAAGCAGGCTGATATTTTCACAAGTGGGGTATCCCTAGCTCCCAGGCTCACGGAACACAATAAACAGTGGTCAATTGAGCCTCGCAACGGCGAGGACAGAACAAAAATTGACCTGAAAACAAGAAACATTTAAATGAGAGTGTAGCCTGGAACAGAATAAAAAAATGGGCCTAGGAGAGTGGAGTTGGATTCTAAACCCCAAACAGATTCTGCAGCACCGACTGCCCAAATCGACTGTCACGTTGGCTATCCTGCTGAAGGCCGTAGTGAGATGTGAATGTGTGGACTGATGACCACGTCGCAGCCTTGCAGATCTCTTCAATAGTGACTGATCTCAGATGAGCCACCGACGCAGCCATGGCTATAACAGAGTGAGCTGTGACATGGCCCTCTAGAGTCAGTCCAGCTTGGACATAAGTGAAGGAAATGCAATCTGCTAGCCAATTAGAAATGGTGCGTTTCCTGACAGCAACTCCCCTCTTGTTCGGAACAAAAGAAACAAACAACTGGGCGGACTGTCTGTGGGGGCTCGTCCGGTCCACATAAAAGGCTAGTGCTCTTTTGCAGTCCAAAGTGTGCAGCTTGCTTTTGCCAGGACTTGTATGAGGAGGGGGAAAGAATGTTGGCAAGACAATTGACTGGTTCAGGTGGAACTCCGATACCACCTTCGGTAAGAACTTTGGTAAGGCGCTTGAAGTACTAGAACCTGAAGCTCACTGACCCTACGAGCTGAAGTAACAGCCACCAAGAAAACGACCTTCCAGGTCAAGTATTTCAGATGGCAGAAATCCAGTGGTTCGAAAGGAGCTTTCATCAGCTGGGTGATAACGACATTGAGATTCCGTGACACTGGAGGAGGTTTGATAGGCGGCTTTGACAGAAGCAAACCTCTCAAGAAGCGGACAACTAAAGGCTGTCCAGAGATAGGCTGACCTTCTACACGATGATGATAAGCACTTATTGCACTAAGATGAACCCTTACAGAGTTGGTCTTGAGACCAGACTCAGACAGGTGTAGAAGGTACTCAAGCAAGGTCTGTGTAGGACAAGAGCGAGGATCTAGGGCCTTGCTGTCACACAGACGGCAAACCTCTTCCATTTAAAAGAATAACACCTCTTTGTGGAATCTTTTCTGGAAGCAAGCAAGACTCGGGAGACCCAAAGAGGGGAAATCTACACTCTCAACATCCAGGTCGCGAGAGCCAAGGATTAGAGGTTGGGATGTAGAATTGCCCCCTCGTTCTGCGTAATGAAAGTTGGAAAACATTCCAATCTCCAGGGTTCTTCGGAGGACAACTCCAGAAGAAGAGGGAACCATATCTGGCACGGCCAGAAGGGAGCAATCAGAATCATGGCTCCACGATCTTGCTTGAGTTTCAGCAAAGTCTTTCCCATCAGAGGTATGGGAGGATACGCATACAGAAGGCCTGTCCCCCAATGAAGGAGAAAGACATCCGATGCTAGCCTGCCGTGGGCCTGCAGTCTGGAACAGAACTGAGGGACTTTGTGATTGGACTGAGTGGCAAAAAGATCCACCGAGGGGGTGCCCCACTCTCAAAAAATCTTTCTGACAATAGTCATGTTCAATGACCACTCATGTGGCTGCATTATCCTGCTCAGCCTGTCGGCCAGACTATTGTTTACACCGGCTAGATAAATGGCTTGGAGAAACATGCTGTGTTGGCGAGCCCACAACCACATCTGCACGGCCTCCTGACACAGAGTGCGAGGTCCAGTACCCCCTTGCTTGTTGAGGTCGTACATCGCAACCTGATTGTCTGTTTGAATTAGAATAATTTGACTGGATAGCCGATCTCTGAAAGCCTTTAGAGCGTTCCAGATCACTCGTAACTCCAGGAGATTGATCTGACGACGCTATTCCTGAAGGAACCAAGCTCCTTGAGTATGAAGCCTAGCTACATGCGCTCCCCACCCCAGGAGGGATGTATCCATCGTCAGCACTTTTTGTGGCTGAGGAATTTGGAATGGACTCTCCAGAACCAAATTGGATCGAATTGTCCACCACTGAAGGGAATTCCGAAAACTGGCGGACAGTTGGATCACATCCTCTAGATTCCCTGCAGCTTGATACCACTGAGAAGCTAGGGTCCACTGAGCGGAACTCATGTGTAAGCGCGCCATGGGAATTACATGAACTGTGGAGGCCATGCGCCCCAGAAATCTCAACATCTGCCGAGCTGTGATCTGTTGAGACGCTTGAATCCTGGAGGCCAGAAAGAGAAGGTTGTCCGCTCTGGTCTCGGGAAGATAGGCACAAGCTGTCTTTGTGCACAACAGAGCTCCTATAAATTCCAATTTCTGGACTGGAATGAGATGAGACTTTGGGTAGTTGACTATGAACCCTAGTAGCTCTAGCACCTGAAAAGTCATCCGCACGGTCTGTAATGCTCCTTCCTGGGAGGTGCTCCCCACTGGTCGGAGGTTACAAGAGGCCACCTTTAGTGAAAAAAGTTCAACCTCCCCACGACTCACAGATCGTCCGGTGCAGACACAGATATGGTGGCTATGCTCAATTGGAGCCAGTCAAAAATCCGTTCCTGGTGTTTGCTGGGGAGCTGTAAGGGCCTGCTTAGGCACACGCTGTTGACGTGAATGAGCGTGCTGTGGCAGAGCCTGAACTGGCTGTTGAGAAGCAGGAGTGTACCTACGACCCCTTGAGGCATAAGGAACACTTCTTTTCCCTTTAAAAAACTTCCTAGATGAGGAAGTGGATGCAGAAGGCACCCGGCGGGAGAGAGTGAATCCATAGCGTTATCACGCTTATAGAGATGGTCAATGAAGTCCTCGACCTTCTCTCCAAAAAGATCCCCCCGGCATGGGATATCTGCAATTTTCTGCTGAGTTCTCTAATCCAGGTTAGAGGCACGCAGCCACGAGAGTCTGCGCAGCACCATACCCAAAGCAGAAAAACTAGATATCACATCGAAAGTGTCGTAAATGCCCCTAGACAGGAACTTGCAATACGCCTTCTGCTGCCTGACCACTTGGCGAAAAAACTCAGCCTTCTCAGATGGGAGTATATCAAGTAAACTCCCAAGCTGCCGCACTGAGTTGCGCAAATAAATGCTCGTGAAGAGCTGGTAGGATTGGATTTCGGATACGAGCATGCCAGCCTGATACGCCTTTCTCCCAAAAGAGTCTAAGGTTCCATGCTCTCGCCCCGGGGGCGCCGAAGCAAATTTTATAGAACTGTTAGCTCTTCTGAGAGCGGAATCCACCACCGCAGAGTCATGAGGCAACTGAGGCCAGATGAAACTGGGTTCCCCGTGGATTCAATACTGGGATTCAGCCTTTTTAGGGATAGTTGGACATGAAAGAGGTTTCTCCCAGTTGTTTAACAGCACCTCATTGAGTGTATCATGAAAAGGAGCTGTGGTAGAAGACTTAGGTGGAGATTCTAGTCCAGGACCTCGAGCATCTTGACCGTGGACCCATCCACAATCTACACAGGGAAGGGAATGGCCTTAGACATTACCCGCACAACAGATGAAAAAGACAAACTCTCCGGAGGGAAGAGCTGCTTTTGAGGTGAGGGAGTTGAGTCAGGTGGAAGACCTAGAGAATCCTCAGCAGAGAAAACTGCATGACCCTCATCTTCATCGGATGAGCCATCATCGGATGGAGCTAATAACTCAGAAAGAGCAGCTCAGATCTGAGGCTGTCTCGACTTGGAGGTACGGTGACCTCGATTATGGTGTGGAGAAGTCGACTCCCCAGGCAACTCCGGTGAAGCTTCCTCCACCGACGGCAATGGAAAAATCGATCTGGGAGGCTGCCGACACCGATACCAGAGGCAGTACCGGTGAAGGGGACCTCACCGCAGGCGAAAAGCTAGATGCCGCAGAAGCCTCCGGCACCGATGGTACCGATCTGCGGTGCTGGGATACCTCCATAACAGAGGGAGAGAGAAGCTCTCGGCACCGATGGTACCGACGTCCGGTGCCAGGATATCTCCATAACAGAGGGAGTGAAGCTCTCAGCACCGATGGCACCGCCGTCCGGTGCCAGGATACCTCCATAACAGAGGGAGCGAAGCTCTCGGCACCGATGGCACCGATGGTACTGACGTCCGGTGCCAGGATACCTCCATAACAGAGGGAGCGAAGCTCTCGGCACCGATGGTACCGACGTCCGGTGCCAGGATACCTCCATAACAGAGGGAGAGCGAATCTCTCGGCATCGATGGCACCAATGGTACTGACGTCCGGATACAGGTCGGTGCTGGGGGGCCTGCAAAGCAGGAGGCTCCGAGGCGGATGAAGACCTGCTTCGATGCATCACTGTTCCCAGAGCGTGCATCGGTCCTTTGGCAGCCTGTCCCCGGTCTCCCGATGCCAACGCTGCCCCCGATGTTGACGGTATCGATGACGCCGGGGTACCAGACTCAAAAGGGTTTTTCTCTTGAAAAAGGTCAGGCCCGAGGCACTGAAGGCACCAGGAGTGTGGATCAGTGACTGAGATGGTCCGATGGCAGCGGGCACATGGCATGAAGCCGCTGGGCGTCTTCGATGAGATCACGGGAAAAAACGAGTATGCAAAACCAAAGGACGCGATTGTGTCAGAAAAAGAGACACTGAAAAAAAGAGGGGAAAAAGAATACCCGACCGAGCGACCCAAGAGCGGTCGCACGAAAAAAGAAAGGAAATACTACAGAAGTAATTTTGTTTTTATTATTATTTATTGATTTATTATTATTTTTTTTTTTAACAACACCCGAAAGGGTAAAACAAAGAGAACTTAACTCCGAAGGCCTGAAGAAAACGCGAAGCGCTACCGAACTCCGTGTCTCCTCAGACGCGGAAAAAATAGAACCAAGGGGCATGTTGCGTGGCGAACAGGAAGACGTGTGCGCACATGAGCAGTGTGATCGCTCATGCGACAGAACGCTGTTCAAAGAGACTTTTAGATTTTGCTAAAAAAATCCTCCGGGCCGACGTGACGTCACCCTACTTGTGAGAATATCAGCCTGCTTGTCTTTAGAGAAAACAAAACTTTATGTGAAGGACAATAGAAAGACACAATAAAAGGATGGAATAACAAGGGAAAGGGAAGACCAGAACTTGAATTGTAAGAGTAAAAGGTGCAGAAGATCAATGTGTGGAGGGTGATGAGGAACTCACAAAGCTGAAAGTAGACAAAGTGATAGGAGTGTACTACCGTCCGCCTGGCCAGAATGAACAGACGGATGCAGAAATGTTAAAGGAAATTAGGGACGCAAACAAACTGGGCAGCACAATAATAATGGGTGATTTCAATTACCCCGATATTGACTAGGTAAATGTAGCATCGGGGCACACTAGGGAGATAAAATTCCTTGATGAAATCAAGGACTGCTTTATGGAACAGCTGGTACAGGAGCCGACGAGAAAAGGAAAACTTCTAGACCTAGTCCTTAGTGGAGCACATGATCTGGTGTGGGAGGTAATGGTGCTGGGGACGCTTGATAACAGTGATCATAATATGATCGGCTCTGATATTAGCTTTGAAGTAAGTATACATAGGAAATCAAATACATTAGTGTTTAACTATAAAAAAAGAGACTATGACAAAATGAGAAGAACGGTGAAAAAAGAACTTAGAGGAGCACGCTGCGAGGGTCAAAAACTTACAACAGGCATGGATGCTGTTCAAAAACACCATCCTTGATGCCCAGGCCAAATATATTCCGCGTATTAAAAAAGGAGGACGAAAGCCCAAATGACAGCCGGCATGGTTAAAATGTGATGTGAAGGAAGCTATTAGAGCTAAAAGAAAATCTTTCAGAAAATGGAAGAAGGAACCGACTGAAAATAATAAGAAACAGCATAAGGAATGTCAAGTCAAATGCAAAGCGCTGATAAGGAAGGCTAAGAGGGACTTTGAAAAAAGGATTGAGTTGGAGGCCAAAGCACATAGTAAAAACTTTTTTTAGGTATATTAAAAGCAGGAAGAAGCAAAAGAATCGGTTGGACTGCTAGATGACTGAGGAGTAAAAGGGGCGATCACTGCCCTCTGAAGTTTCATCTTCTTTACGGTAATCAATAGAAATAAAACAAAATAAAACATGAAAAAGAAAATAAGATGATACCTTTTTTACTGGACATAACTTGGTACATTCCTTGATTAGCTTTCGAAGGTTGCCCTTCTTCGTAAGATCGGAAATAAGCAAATCTTGGTAGATGACAGGATATATAAGTAACTTATATATCCTGTCATCTACCAAGATTTGCTTATTTCCGATATGACGAAGAAGGGCAACCTTCGAAAGCTAATCAAGAAATGTACTAAGTTATGTCCAATAAAAAAGGTATCATCTTATTTTCTTTTTCATGTTTTATTTTGTTTTATTTCTATTGATTACCTTTAAAAGTGGACTAACATGGCTAGCACACCCGTCTTCTTTACGTAAATTTCCTCTCTGCAATTGCAGTTACCTTAACTGAGAGGAAGGGGACAACCGGTGGTCAGCCACCAATGGCCAGCATTTTGTCCCCTGAGCAGCAAGTGCAGGACCGCTGAGCGACGAACTGCCCACAGATGAAAGGGTTGGTAAGTCCTTTGATTAGCGCCGGCGAAGGAGCGTCGACGCTCTTGGACCTGGAAAAAACAACTCCATCGCTCCCGAATTATTCAACCACCATGTCCAAAGGAGTGGAGAAGTGAGTTAGAGGCATATGCTGAAACGGAGGACGTTTACAGCAGAACCCGAATTGGCGTAACCACTACTAAACACCTAAGAGAAATCAACTTGGAGTTTTTGGCTCCTGTGGAGGTTACATTGAATACCATCTAGAAGGCGCTTCGGGACCTAACGGTGGCAGTAAATAATTTTGTTTCAGATATAATTTTATTAGAGAGTTACATGGACAATGTAACTGAACCCTTTGAGTGTGAAAAATTGATATAACAATTCTACACAAGCAAGAAGTGGTTATGATTTTAAAAATGATAATAAACCAGAAACTTTGAACAATACAATGAATATTATTATAGATGATTAATATCGAGATTATTGTTTTTCCCAGAGTTCTGGGTATGACTCCTAAAGTTTTCCTCAGAAATATTTCCACAAATATTACTTTAAAAGGAGTGAAGCCTGTGAAAACTGGGATTACTTTAATCAGTGGAATTTGAATTAGAGACTTAAGTATATGTATTGTTAAATAACTTCTGGTTTTTAAAAGAGAAAGAATGTAATCAGATGTATTATTTCTAACTAATATTGGACAATAAGTATGTTTTCAATGAAATGATTTGACTATACACCGTATTGGCCTTGAAGAAGCCAACCAGATGATCAATGTGTTATAATGAATTAGACGAGTAATATCTGGGGCTAATCAGGTTAATACCACGTTGTTTTTTCTGTTTACTGTTTTAATTGATCTCCTTGTCTTGTTTCACTCTCCCTATTTAGTGGTCTAAGGGAAAGAATAGAATTACCTGACTGAAATAATTCCTATATATTACTTTCTCTATATTTCCAGCAAGTTGTTTTGTTTATTTATTTATTTATTTATTGCATTTATACCCACATTTTCCCACCTATTTGCAGGCTCAATGTGGCTTACAGAGTTCTGTTATGGTTTTGCCATTCCAGGATAATAGATATGATTAGTGATGTAAAAGTATTAGATAGGGAGAGAAGAAAAGGGTTAGGTGGATAGGTAAAGAGATTAAACTGTCTTAGCTGGGCTAGTTGGCGAGGTGATTTAGTAAGGTTATGGGTTCTCTTTGTAAGCTTTGTTGAAGAGGTGTGTTTTCAGAGATTTTCGAAAGTTGGTTATTTCTTCAATGGTTTTCAGGGTAGTAGGTAATGCATTCCACAGTTGCATACTCATGTAGGAGAAGGTGGTTGCATGCATCTGCTTGTATTTTAGTCCTTTGCAGCTGCGGAAGTGTAGATTCAGGAATTTGCGCAATGATCTTTTGGCATTTCTGGGAGGTAGGTCCACAAGGTTTAACATATAGGTTGGGGCGTCTGCGTGGATGATTTTGTGAACAATCTTGCAGATCTTGAACGTGATGCATTCCTTAAGTGGGAGCCAGTGAAGATTCCCTCTCAGGGGTTTTGCACTTTCATATTTAGTTTTTCTAAATATGAGTCTGGCGGCGGTATTTTGGGCTGTTTGGAGTTTTTTTATGTTCTGTTCTTTGCATCCAGCGTACAGTGCATTGCAGTAGTCCAGGTGACTCAGTACCATCGATTGTACCAGGGAACAGAAGATGTATCTCGGGAAGAAAGGTTTTACTCTTTTGAGTTTCCACATGGATTGGGACATCTTTTTCATCGTGTTCTTCATGATCAATGGTAACTCCGAGAATTTTCAAATTTTGAGAGATGGGAAGGCAACAGTATGGTGTGGTTATGGTGGTGAAGTTGTTTGTGTTATATTGTGATGCGAGTACAAGACGTGTTTTTTCTGCATTGAGTTTTAGCTGGAATGCATCTGAAAGGAGTGCATGATTTGGAGGCTTTGGTTGATCTTGGTGATTTCATTTAAGTTGTGTTTAAACGGGATATATATTGTGACATCGTCTGCATATATATAAGGGTTGAGGTTTTGGTTGGCTAGTAATTTGGCTAAAGGTGTCATCATTAGGTTGAAGAGGGTTGGTGAAAGGGGGGATCCTTGGGGGACTCCACATTCAGGTGTCCATGGTTCTGATATGTCCATCTTCGTTGTTACTTGGTATGATCTTGTGGTCAGGAATCCTCTGAACCATTTGAGAACTGTACCTCCTATTCCAAAGTATTCTAGTATATGTAATAGTATTCCATGATTGACCATGTTGAAGGCACTGCACATGTCGAATTGTAGGAGGAGTATGCTATTGCCGGTTGCAATTGCTTGTTTGAATGAGTTCATTACAGACACAAAAACAGTTTTGGTGCTGTTATTCGTCCTAAATCCTGATTGGGACTCATGCAGAATTGAGTGTTTATCTAAGTATTCAGTGAGTTGTTTCGTCACTATGCCATCCATGAGTTTGGTTATGAGGGGTATAGATGCTACTGGGCGGTAATTGGTGATGTCCATTGTATCTTTCTTGGCATCTTTAGGTAGAGGAGTGAGTAAGATGTTTCTTTTCTCCATGGGAAAGAGACCATTTTGAAGCCTGTAGTTTATGTGTTTCGTGAGGTCTGTTTTGAATTCTTTAGGGGCTGATCTAATTAGGCTAGTCGGGCAGATGTCTAGTTTGCATTGCGACTTGGCGTATCTGCTAAGCGATTGTGAGATGTCGTCAAGCGAGATCGTATCAAAGTTGGTCCATGATCGATCTGCTGGGTATTCCCCTGGTTTTGGGTCTAGGCATTCGAGGAGGCTTGTGTAATCAGTTGTATTGGTTGGTATCATAAGTTGAAGCTTTATAATTTTTTCATTAAAGTAGTTTGCAAGTTTGGTTGCGGATGGGGTGTCCATATTGTTGGAAGTGGCTGGTGTAGTGTTTAGTAGTTTGTTTACGAGTGAAAAGAGTTTGTGTGTATCCTTGTAGTTTGGTCCTATTTTGGTTTTGTAATATGCTCTTTTAGTTTGTCTAATGGTGTATTTGTATTTTCTTTGTAGTTGTTTCCAGTTTTTGAGTGTGGTTTCATCTTTTTTCTTGCACCATGCTCTTTCTAGTCTTCTGACTTCTGTTTTTAGTTCTTTCAGTTCTTCGTTAAACCATAGTATTGTGTTTTTTCTGCGTGAGGTTCTGGTTTGTAGCGGTGCTATGTTGTCTAGTACGGTTTTGCATTTGTCGTCCCATTGTTAGTGGGGTTCCCCAGGGTTCTGTGCTGGGACCGCTGCTTTTAAAAAAAAAATTCTTTATTTATATGTGCAATCTATCATAACATTACATCATCAAGAAACCAATTTTTCAACTTAATACAATTATCATTCCTAACGTTTAACATATCTGATAGTTTAGTCATCTTGCATCCCTTCCCTTTACCCTCCTCCCCTCTCCCCAACTTCTTTCAGATAGTTTTCTTTTCAGTATTATAACACGGTTATCCTGGTCAGTTATGTGTTAAATCTCTTCTGTTCTGGGGTACAAATCTCTCATTGTCCCTTGTTGTCACATCCGAGGTATTATTAACTGAGGGGCATCGAGCTCTACCCCAGCCTGTGATCTCCATATCTTATATTTTTGAAAATTGAATTATTTGTCCATTACAAAACGCTGTTATTTTCGACATCTGGTACAGGTAGTCCATTTTATATATCACTTTTATCGTTGGGGGAACCGCCTGACTCCTCCATGCTGCTGCCACATTTATCTTACTTGCCACCAAGAATGTAGTGGCCAATTGATGTAGCTGTATTGTCAGTCCTTGTGGTCTAAAATATAGTAAACATTGTTCAATCGTTAATGGGTAGGTTCTGTCTAATATTTGCTCAAGTATTCTATGGATTTTTCCCCAGTAGGCTTTGATTTTTGGGCAAGACCAACATATATGGAGCATACCTCCCACTTCTGGACACCCTCTCCAACACTGATTGGATGCCCCTGGTAGCATTTTCGCTATTCTATCGGGTGTGTAGTACCAGCGATATAGTATTTTATATCCACTTTCCATCATGGCACTACTTACAGAGCCCCTCAGTAGTGATCCTATTGCTCGCTCCCATCTTGCATTATCCTCGTTGGCCCCCATGTCCTTCTCCCATTTTCGTGTATATTGTGTAATTGGATTTTCAAGTGTTTGTAGGGCTGCATATATTCGTGTAATTCTTCTCTGGGTGCCCCCCCCCCCCCCACCTATTGCTCGTTCTATCTCCGTCTCCTCATGTTGCAACCCTTTCTTAGCTTTTCTAGAGATATAGTCTCGCACTCTAGTGTAATAGAAAGCATGTTGTGGTGGGAGATCAAATTCCTCTTGTAACTCCTCATAGGAGCGCATTGTTCCCTTCTCCCATATTTGCCCTAAGTGTTTCAATCCTCTTTGTTCCCATTGTTTATAAATTTTATCTCCTTCTTCCCATTCAAAACCTGGTGAACCCCGTATGTACATTTTACGGAAGTACTGTCTATTTGGACAGAACCTCTGTCGGAGTTCACTCCATGTCAATAAGGGAAATTGTATGGCCACTGGCAGAAGTTGTGCCATTGCTTGTATACGTGTTCTAGGCAGCCAGAGAAGTGTAGCTGGTTGGTTAAGTCCTACCCAATGTTTTTCAATTTGCAGCCATGGCTTCCTATCATCTCTGACCCATGTCGCCAACACCTTTAACTGCGCTGATTGAAAGTAGCAGAAAAAGTTTGGAACTCCCATTCCCCCCCTCCTCTTGAGCATGCATAGCATCTCAGCTTGTACTCGTGGTGGCTTGTGTTGCCAAATAAATGCAAATGTTTTACGCTTTAGTTGCCGAAAAAAGCTGTAAGGTATTGAGAGCGGTAGTGCTAGAAATAAGTATAGTATCTTAGGTAAGACCATCATTTTTATGGCTTGTATCCTCCCCATCTAGGAAAGCTCTAGCCCCTCCCATCTATCCAAGTCTTGAAATAGTTCTCGCATTTTAGCAGGAAAGTTGACCTTAAATAAATCCTTCACCCTGGGTGTCAAATTGACTCCCAAGGGGACCGCTGCTTTTTAACATATTTATAAATGACCTAGAGATGGGAGTAACTAGTGAGGTAATTACATTTGCTGATGACACAAAGTTATTCAAAGTCGTTAAATTGTGGGAGAATTCTGAAAAATTACAAGAGGACCTTACGAGACTGGGAAGCTGGGTGTCTAAATGGCAGATGACGTTTAATGTGAGCAAGTGCAAAGTGATGCATGTGAGAAAGAGGAACCCAGATTATAGCTACTTTATGCAAGGTTCCACGTTAGGAGTCACAGACCATGAAAGGGATCTTGGTGTCGTCGTTGATGATACGTTGAAACCTTCTGCTTAGTGTGCTGCTGCGGCTAGGAAAGCAAATAGAATGTTAGGTATTATTAGGAAAGGAATGGAAAACAAAAATGAGGATGTTATAATACCTTTGTATTGCTCCATAGTGCGACCGCACCTTGAATATTGTGTTCAATTCTGGTCACCACATCTCAAAAAAGACATAGTGGAATTAGAAGGGCGACAAAAATTATAAACGGGATGGGACGACTTCCCTATGAGGAAAGGCTAAAGTGGCTAGGGCTCTTCAGCTTGGAGAAAAGGCGGCTGAGGGGAGATATGATAGAGGTCTTTAAAATAATTAGTGAAGCGTCTGTTTACACTTTCCAAAAATACTAGGACTAGGGGGCATGCGATGAAGCTACAATGTAGTACATTTAAAACAAATTGGAGAAAATTTTCTTCACTCAACGTGTAATTAAACTCTGGAATTCATTGCCAGAGAATGTGGTAAAGGCGGTTAGCTTAACAGAGTTTAAAAAAGGTTTGGACAGCTACCTAAAAGAAAAGTCCATAGACCATTATTAAATGGACTTGGGGAAAATCCACTATTTCTGGGATAAGCGGTATAGAATGTTTTGTACTTTTTTAGGATCTTGCCAGGTATTTGTGACCTGGATTGGCCACTATTATAAACAGGATGCTGGGCTTGATGGACCTTTGGTCTTTTCTAGTATGGCAATACTTATGTACTTATCCACTTATGTACATAGAAAATAAGAGTTCAGAGATGACCTGGTGCATCCTTTGAAAGATGTGCTCAGCTGAGACAGGAATGGTTTCACGAAACTAGAGAAGAGTCAATATAGTCCTTCTTCATAAAAATGGTATTTAAGAAGAGATTAGAAACTATAGGCTGGTAATCCTCACTGGGAGGCATTCTATACCATCCACTACTGGAAGCTGTGTCTAGAATACTAACAGGAAATTATTAACTGTTATCAACATATCTCCTCCCAGTCCCTTCACTTTTAATTAAGGAGAAGAAAAAATTTATATACCCAAAAGAGCAAATTTCGGTCAAAATCATAGAATCATCTGGACTGGGTCAGGTTTCATCAATCAAAACGAACTATTACCACTTTAGATCAGAATGCCTGGTCATTAATCAACTATATGTTTATACTTATTTCCTCCAGATCTTTAAGAAAGCAGAAATCATCAGAATAATTTGAATTAAATAAGTTCCTTAAGGCTCAGCATCAAATTTCTCAGACTAACATGCATGACTGTTGTTACCCCTTCCCATACTTGGTTCTAAAGGGAAAATCTGCCATCAGAGTAAAATGACAGAACCATAAACCACTAACAAAACAGTCACACCAATTTACAATTTGATCATCCTAAGTATTTACATATAAACTTATCAAACTGTAAATTGCATCCAGAAATATAATAAGGAGTGAACAATAGGACACATTATGGAACAAGCCTCCTAGGTGTGGCCTTTTGGCAAAAAGCCCCCTCTGGCAATAGTCTCACCTATGGTGTACCCTTTGAAAGGTCAGTGTCTTCTTTAACTAATGATGTTACCCACAGGGGGTGAGCCAAATCAGGTCTCTAACTCAGTTGTAGAAATAAACTGACATTTTCCCAACCCCTTTCCTGTACAGATAAAGTGTGAGTGATACCAGCAGTGAAGGTTCTCCTCAAGGAGTTTGGAGAAGAGGAGGATTGTCTTGGGCTAATGGTATCATCCCTGAGGAATGGCAACAAACTGGGCATCAAAATCTGATAATTAATGCAACAAGTAAAGGGGATCCCTAGATAAAATGCTGTGTGTGAATAGCAACAGCAATGAAGATGCTACATGACTTTTGCAAATGGAGGGCATAGTATTTCCTGTTCATATTCACCAGATGCTAATGAGATGTTCTAGCTAAAATAACCTCTCTTTCCCTCTGCCTGTGTCCCTGATGTTACCAGTTCAATTTGGGCTGTCTATTTACCAGACTATATGGCGCTTTATACCTAGGTCCTTCATGACTAACAAACAAAGGGAAATAAGGAGAGGCCGGTGCTGTAGCTCACCAGGATGAACGGGAAAAGAACAGCATTAAAGGAATGAAGGAGGAAGAAAGTGTATGCATCTTTTTAAAAAAGTGCTTATTTAAAAATTAAAAGTGACATACAGTTACCACAAAGACAAAGCAAGTAACAATTCTATAAGTGGGTGTCTCCTTTTTTGCTCCTCTATGCAGCAGGTGCCCAGATAACATTACAGAATACAGGTGTAACCTGCACACCTTACATTTATGTGCCCACATCAACCATAGACCTACAATAACTGCAGGCACTTCCATAGCATAGTATTCCATAAGTTGCATGCATAACTGGGGGGGGCATGCATATTCCCTCTCCATGCAGGTGTATACCCCACTTGCATTTGCACACTATAGCACTTATTCATGCCCTTGTAGAAGAGCATGTATCTATTTTATTTATTTAGATTTTGCTCACACCTTTTTCAGTAGTAGCTCAAGGTGAGTTACATTCAGGTACACTGGATATTTCTCTGTCCCATGAGGGTTCACAATCTAAGTTTGTACCTGAGGCAATGGATGGTTAAGTGACTTGCCCAAGATCACAAGGAGTAGCAGTGGGATTTGAACCATCCACCTCTGGATTGCAAGACCGGTGCTTTAACCACTAGGCCACTCCTCCACTCCACTTTAGGGAACTTATACATATAAGTTCTATTTTTCCTTACACTTACATGTACAAAAGGGCACATGCTCCTGAGCACCTACTTATTGAATTGCCCTTATGCAGTGAGATAAGTGAAGTGATTGTCTGGATGAACTTATTCCCTCCTGTTCAGGAGGTGGAAAGTGTATCTGCCTCATCTGCAACAGTTTTATTGCATGATAAACTACTGTGTGCTCAATGCAATGTGTAGTGTAAACTCACAAAGAAGGTAGGTGCCGATTGGGTCTGACCTTTCCCCATCCCCCCTTTGCCCCTTCCCCCCACTTTCCATCCATTGCCCCTGAAGGAAGAGGCATCTGCATATGATTCTTCCGAATGGTGGAAATTTGTTAGTAAAGACTGCAACACAGTTACAACGCAAAGAGGGGCATAATCGAATGGGGCTCCCAAGTTTTCCTGAGGGCGTCCTCGCAGAACGTCCTCGCAAAGGGACGAGGAAACCCATATTATCGAAACAAGATGGGCGACCATCTTTCATTTCAATAATACGGTTGGGGACGCCCAAATCTTAACATTTTCAGTTGACCTTAGAGATGGTCTGACATAGATCTTGTATCTGATAAACTATTACAGAAACTGCATTCAAAAACCAATCAATATCACAATATCATAAAAGGAAAATCATAAAACTCATTGTGTAGAATTAATATAAAAAATAATTGTTTGTTCGTGCTCAGTATTTTTGGTGTGCAGCAATGAACTAGCAGTTCAAGTTATGCATTAGCACCACATTAATACATCATTGCACATCCTTCTTCCTAACCATAGCGCTATATAGACGAGTTATGTATAAACATTCAATACTCTTATCTATGAAAAAGATGTTATTGAAAAAAATTCTGTCAGTCACTTAGCTTAGGTCAAGTGTGTGCATGTTTCTTCTTCCTGCCAGTTCTTAGTCAATGCTGCACTTTTTAAATATCCATTATGAAAACACTTAATCAGAAATATTCCAAATTCCTAGTTCCCTACATGGTCCATGTTTCGCCGAAATAGCGGCATCTTCAGGGGAACTGATCTGTAAAAATGAAACAAAGATAATGTCACTCCTATAGGCCTATTTCAGGAACTCCAAGCCTGCCCAATGTTGCCTTTGCAACTACTCACCTGGCCTTCATTGGTATCCTGTCTCTAGCCTTCTCTCAGCATTCCTGTCTCCAGCCCTGCCTCAGTGTTCCTGTTTCCTGTTCAACCTCCAGACCTGCCCCCAAGGACTCGTTTTAGAGCCGTTCACAGATTCAGTTCCGATTGAGTCTTCTTCCTTGAGCATCTCTCTAACTCCCTCAGCTTTAATGTGTCCTTACACCTGCAAAACAGGGCCCTCCACAGTGAGTCCATTGTCCTATATGTCCTTCAGATGGTTGTAAATCCCTCATCTTAGGAATTCCCTGGCTACAAAAATACAATCCAGGAATACACTGGGAGAATGTGGAGCACACAAACTGGAGTGAGTCCTACCAACACCACTGCCTTGACCCAGTTTTCCCAGCCATGCTCACAGCCACCATTGGGATGTAGATCCAGGAGGGGCTACCTCAAGCATATAGGTCCTATGCTGATATATTCTCAAGAAAAACAGGCCAAGACCCTTTCCCCACATTGGGAATATGATTGTCCCATCAAACTCCTGCCAGGCAAGATGCCACCTAGAGGAAGGATTTATCTGCTTTCTGTTCCTGAGACCCAGGCTATGTCTGCCTACATTACAGATAACCTGCAGAGTGGTTTCTTCCAACCATCCACTTCCCCAGCCAGAACAGGTTTCTTCTTCATAGGGCAAAAGGATGGCACCCTACTGCCTTGCATTGATTATTGTCAAATTTTGGAGATACATTGATATCCATTAAAAAAAAAAATCATATTTCACTTATATAAATCATCTAAATGTTATTTGAAGCTTCATAAACAGAAGATGAAGGAGTTATGTTTCAGAGATTTTGGTGTTAGTCTATGTAAGGAGTTCACATTAGCATCAGGAGAAATTCTTATGATTGAAGATCATTCCAAGGTTCTCAGAATTATCATGGACTCTAGATTGAGTTTTGTCAATCAAATCAATTCACTGAGTAGAATGGGTTTTTTGTTTTGTTTTCAGATTGAGGCAGCTTCGAGCAATCAGATCCTCACTGCAGCCTCAAAACTTTAGATCCTTAATGCAGCCAATTAATCTGCTGCAATTGGATTACTGTAACGAGTTGTATCAGAATGTGTCTTTTAAGCTGCACAGGAGGTTGCAGCTACTGCAGAACATGGCTGTTAGATTAGTCTTTGGTAAGGGGAGATTTGACAGTGTTTCCCTGTATATAAGGCTCTTGCACTGGTTACAAATTCAGAAGCATATTAACTTCAAATTAGCTTGCCTTGTCTTTAAATCCTTATTTGTCCAGAATTCAGATGGGCTTACAGAGCTGCTTCAGATTCCTTCATCAGGATGTTCTGTTGGTTTTACTCAAACATTACAAATTGGATTTTCTTCTTTTCAGAATATTCATTTTAAATCTTTTTATGATTGCTGTTTCTCTGTTCAAGGTGCGAGAGTTTGGAACGAGTTGCCATGGGAGGTAAAATGTTCATGTGAAGAAACAATGTGTTTTAAGCCTGTAAAATGTATTGGATATTTTCCTGACTAAATTAATTCTGAAGAGTATTTCTCTAGTTTGACCAACATGTGCATGTTTATGCTTAAAGCTGTTACAGAGGACTGACTTCTCCTTCTTTTAGTTAGCACACAGATAATAGGAAGTGCCTGTAGTGATGTAACCAGTTTTTATTTGAAATGTGACTACTCTGGGCTCTAATTAGCCTGGAGTTTGAAATTACCTAGCAGATGCTGGCTGTTGCTTCAGTCTTAGCCCAGGAGGAAAGAGAGACAGATCTCTTTGCTGAGGCTCAGTGAATTATGTGTCCTGACCTTCCCAGGTACTGTTTAGACAGTATATAGATGTTTAGTTAGTGTTATAATTGATCCATATTTCAGTTACCTGTTATTGTTTACTGATTGCACGTTTTTTATTCATTGTTCCAGTGTGACAATAAACCTGTTTAGTTTGTTGACTCTACTGTTTGGACTGAGATTGATGCTTGGTGGTTTGTGTGTTGGATCTGTGAGTGCTTTCTGGGAACTGTGGGACCACTGGGAGTGTGTCCCCAGTAACCTAGAAATCACTGGGGATAATTTGAGAGTGGGAGACTCGCCTAGAGGCGGTTATGACCCAGTCAATGGGAGGAAGGTGTAGGGGTAGAGCACAAGCAGCAGGTACAGGCAGACCTGAGCTGTGCTGGGGATATACCCTCTAAGTGGCCATGGGGTAGGTGTTTTGTGACAGTTCACCTTCCTATTTTTATTTTCAGATAGCACTGAAAACATATATATTTGACTTTGATTGTAATACCTAAGTGTAAAATGTATGATTATGTTGGATTTCCAAACTTTTGTATTCCTTTTTGTGGAGATTCTTAACACATTAACCACACCGAACCCTATTCTAGATATGCAAGCAGTATACAAAACTTATAGAGTGGAGGAGTGGCCTAGTGGTTAGGGTGGTGGATTCTGGTCCTGGGGAACTTAGTTTGATTCCCACTTCAGGCATAGGCAGCTCCTTGTGACTCTGGGCAAGTCATTTAACCCTCCATTGCCCCAGGTACAAATAAGTACCTGTATATGTAAGCCGCATTGAGCCTGCCATGAGTGGGAAAGCACGGGGTACAAATGTAACAAAAAAAAATATATAGAATAGAATAGCATCACAATTGGAAATAAGTATCTTCTCTCTCTGATAACTGAGCTGTTTGACTACCTGCAAGGGGCCCTTGTTTTCATCAAGCTGGACCTGAGAAGGGCCTACAGCTTGATTTGCATCCAAGAGGGAGATGAAAGGAAAACAGAGTTTAACATCAGAGATGGTCACTATGAATATCCAATTATGCCATTTGGACACTCTAATGCTCCAGCCGTCTTTCGTGACATTCCAATTTGATGATATATTTCTCCAATTTCTGGATGTCAGTCCAATCAATTACTAATCCTTTCTCCAGATTCTCAAATAAAAGATTGCTAGATGTTATTTCTGGGATGCAAGCTGTAGACAGTCCTGACTTGGAATCCCAACCAGTGGCCATTTTTCCCTTGCTACTGTCAATCAATTTATTATCTCTGGGGTATTAAATAACTCCAGGATTTATATGTATTTTATCTCTTCTACCAAGAACCTTCCTACTTTGCAAAAGTTATTTATAATCAAAAACTTTCTCATAATTTTCATCTCAATTTAAGATTCAGAAAATATGAAACATATAAAAATAATTTTAAAATTCTGTGGTGCTCAGAGTGATAGTGATTATAGTGACTCATACTAGAAGTTTGCACTTTCTTGAATCATGCACTGTCAGGCATCATTGCACTAAAGCCCTTCATACCTGCCTTATTTCAACACACCACCGACTGTCTGATGGATCAATTTGAGGATTAATACATATATAACACATAGCTCAGATAGGATGGCTGGTGACCTTGGCTCTTTCAAACATTTCTTGATAACTCACTTACAAAATTGCCTCAGAGGAGCACTTTGTGAAAATATGTGAACTGCTGCCATTCATTTTCTCAACACGAGTCCATGTTTCTCTGTATTAAGCGTCTTCAGGAGACCATATTTTGATGAAAATACCCATTTCTTTACCACGAACCCAATCTACAATGTGAACATGTTAATTTAAAAACTGACTCAGAAAAGCCTTTCTTCATTGTCTTCCATAGGGTCTGGTGCCATCCTGTCCTAGTCGGACATTAAAGGCAAGTTGTTACCCTTTGCCTTCTTTTCTAAGAAGTTCTTGCCTGCAAAGAGAAATTATACTATCTGAGATCATGAGCTACTGGCCATCAAGATGGCATTAGACGAATGGCACCATCTCCTTGAAGAAGCTAAACATTCTTTCACTGTGACTATGGGCCATAAGAACCATCTGTATCTACAGGAGGCCATGAGACTTAATCCTCACCAAACATGGTGGTCTCTGTTCTTTTCCCGATTTGACTTTCAGGTGATTTTCCAGCCTGCCAAAAAGACTGTATAGGTGGACGTCCTCTCCTGATCCTTGGAGGCTGCTGATGAGAGCCCAGACCTTCAGACCATACTGGAACCTACCAAGATCCAGTCCGCTGTTTCCGTGTTGGTTCCTCTGGGCAAGATGGTGGTACCCAAGTGGCTTTGGGACTTGATACTGAAGTGGGGACATTAATCTAAGATTGCTGATCATTTGGGAATCCATAGAATTTGGGAGATCATTTCTTGAGTCTACTGGTAGCTACAGCTTAGGATGGACGCATGTGACTATCCAGCTCATTTTCGAAAGTGATTGCCAGCCATCTTCAGACCCAAATCGGGAGATGGCTGGCGATCTCCTGAACCCGGCGAAATTGGTATAATTGAAAACCGATTTTGGCTGTGTTCAACTGCTTTCCATCACGGAGCCGGCAAAACATCAAGAGGGCATGTCGGTAGGCTGGTGAAGGCGGGACGGAGGTGGGACGGGGGCGTGCTCACGAGATAGCCGGCTTCGCCTGATAATGGAAAAAAAAACGAGGCTTGACAAGCATTTCGACGGCTTTACTTGGTCCCTTTTTTTTTCACGACCAAGCTTCAAAAAGGAGCCCCAACTGACCAAATGACCACCGGAGGGAATCGGGGATGACCTCCCCTTACTCCCCCAGTGGTCACCAACCCCTCCTACCTAAAAAAAAAAACTTTTTTGCAGCCTGTATGCCAGCCTGAAATGTCAGACCCAGCTCCCTGACAACAGTATGCAAGTCCTTGGAGCAGGTTTTAGTGGGTGCAGTGCACTTCAGACAGGTGGACCCAGGCCCATCTCCCCCTACCTGTTCCACTTGTGGTGGTAAATGGGAGCCCTCCAAAACCCACCCAATACCCACTGTTCCCACATGTAGGTGCCCCCTTCACCCCTTAGGGCTATGTTAATGGTGTAGAGTTGTTGGGAGTAGGTTTTTTTTTTTTGGGGGGGGGGGGTTGGGGGGCTAAACAGCCAAGGGAAGGGAGCTATGCACCTGGGAGCTATTTTTATTTTTAATTTTTAGAAGTGTCCCCTAGGGTGCCCGGTTGGTGTCCTGGCATGTGAGGGAGGCCAGTGCACTACAAATGCTGGCTCCTCCCACAACCAAATGCCTTGGATTTCGCCAGGTTTGAGATCGCTGACATTTTTTTCCATTATGGCCGAAAACCGAGGCCGGCCATCTCAACCCCAGTGAACTCTGACATTTGGCCAGGCCCAACCATATTATTCGAAGAAAAAGATGGCCGGCCATCTTTTTCGAAAATACGGTTGGCTCCGCCCGCTTGCGGCGCCAGTGCCGGAGATGGCCGGCCACCTATTTGGCCGGCGCCTTTCGATTATGCCCCTCTATCTGAGCTCAAACCATATCTGTGCCCATCATATGTCATCCCATTCCCACTCTATATTCAGTAGCACTGCCTGGTTAAATGCTACAGTTTCTGACTGGCTCAGCGTGATTTAGGTTGGCAGGAGGCTCTCCTTCCCAATTCAACCACAACCACATTTACTATTGATACTAAGTTGTTTTGACATGTTATTCATATCACAAATGAAACAATCGGAATCAGATTTTGTTCAAATTTCTTTCAGAGTTCATTCAAACCTGATAAATGGATTACCTCAGTGGATCTGATGACAATGTGATATTGCACTAAATTCAAACCAGGTTCAAATCTTTATATTTCCAGTTTGACCTCTTTGCACAGCTAATGTGGGGTTTACAACATGTTAGATAGAGTAGAGCCATTCTACTGCTTTCTGCATTAGAAAGTCAAGCATTATAGTAAAAACCCATGGCTTTAAATTTAGCCTTTTGGAATTATATCTTTTTCTGCAATGTCTACATGAAGAGAACCTCTTTATGTTCATTTGTGTTGATACCATTTCAGGTTCCTTTCCCAAATATTGATTTTGTAGTTACATTAACCCATGGCCACTGAAAAAAATTAATGCAAGAGTACTTACAACTTTCTATTTAGGAAATGCTAAAAGCTTCCACCATGTCAGCACTATTCAGTTAACACCTGCTAATATCAGCACACTAGCTGAACAGTGCTTCCACACCCATTCTCCACCCCTGACATGCCCCCTCCCAAAAACTTTTTAAAAATAAATACTGCACAGTTAGCGAGCACAAATGACAGATTCTATATATGGCGCACAAAATTTGGTGCACATCAGGCATATTCCATAATTGCGCACACTTGTCAAATGAGAAATAAAATTTGAAAAAATTGGTCACTAACAATCAGTTATTAACACTAATTGGTAGTAATTTGGATTTGCAAATGCATCTTGCTAAGCGCTATTCTATAAAGATGTGTGCATAAAATTTTTAGTGTGCAGCTGAAAAGGGGGTGTTGCCATGGGAGGAGCATGAACTGGTCAGTGTGTTCACTAAAGATGTGTATACTATTATAGAATTCTGGGGATCCACGCAAGGATTTACACTAGGTTTCAGTTGGTGTAAATCCTCATGCCTATAATTTGGCGTGGATTTTGGTGCTAAGTGCTATTCTACAAATAGTGCCCAATTTTGAGCACTCAGGGACCCTTTAACAAAAGACCAGTAAGCCCACTGGAACTACTGCCAACCCAATGCAGGCGCTGGTGGTAGTTTCACCCCCAGCATGTGTCATTTCTGGCACTAGCAGAAATATTTGAAAAATATTTCTACAGGGGGTTACCTGGTGGTAATCATGCAGCTCCACCCCCATGACCATGTGGTAAGTTCTTTTTTTTCAACCTTTTTACCTGTTGTGGTAAAAAGGGCCTCAGTGCATGACAGAAATGGCCATCACCACTAGTGCAGGGCCCCTTTTACCACAGCTTAGTAAAAGGGCCCCTCATTTTTTGGCACACAAATTTAAGCACCATTTACAGAATTTAGTCCAAAATGCTTTACTGCATCCTGCGTGCATTAGTGCTTAACACAGTTTAGTAAAAAGCATTAAGCATGTGGTACCTGCAAATCTTACTACATTTTACTGAAAGAGCCCCCCCCCCCCCACCCTAGTTGCCAGAAATGAGAATAACTTTGCTGTATCTTACATTACATGTAACAGGAAAAACATCTAAACTATTTTATCTATGGTTTGGGGTAATTTAGTCACTTCAATTTGATTTTCTATCACCATGCTCAACATTCTGAAAAATTCAGTGGTCCATATATTTTTAAGGACCAGGGAGAGTTCTAGTTATAGATAACTATTGCAAAACCTGTAGCAACAGGATCCGTTTCAAAAGGACCCTTTTACTAAACTGTGTTAGATACTAATGTGCATCTAACACAGCAAAAAAATGGAATATCATGAGATATACTCAAGGGTCCTGCAGTAAAATCAAAATTTTCATGCGCTAACCACTCACTAAAATATTCTAATTTTGTTGGGAGGGGGCGTGTCATGGGTAGAGATTGGGCATTCCTGCGCTAACCAATTAGCACATCTACATTACTATGAGGTAACTAGTTAGTGCTTGGATAATATAGGTACCCTTACCACCTACAAAATGGGCATCAGTAAGTGCTCACATGGTAATTTAAAAAAAATGGCCACACACTAATGGCATCATTAACTCATGAACACAAAAAAATCACTCCTACTATACAATCTGTAGGTGAGCGCAGGTCACTGGACTATGATAGAAAATGTATATGAATAAAGTAGCCTCAATAGCCCAATTCTCTCACTGTTGACATCTGGGAATCAGGATACTCTGACTTCAGAAGAGGCAAAAACCAGCGTTTCAAGCTAAGTGATTGATTTTTGAGTGTTGGGGCTGATTCTAGTTGAACAGTAAATATTGTAATTGTGCTTTACTTTTGAATTTTTCCAGTTCACACTATCAAGAGGTTTATGAAGGGAATCTATAAGTTCTTTATATCCATTAAATACTCTCTGTAATGGTGTGCATTGACTTTGACAGTTTTATAATAATTAGAATACTCCGTTTTCCGTTTTTTGTTCACAGTATCTTTTTCTCCCTGAGATAGGGAGTTTTTTGTTGTCTGTGAGTTTTTTCGGAAGGCAGGAGGAGCCCATGATGTTGGCCAATTCAGTGGAGTCCTAATTACAGGTTCCCTGGGCTATTGAGGCTACTTTATTCATATAAATTTTCTATCATAGTCCAGTGTCCTGCGCTCACCTACAGATTGTATAGTAGGAGTGATTTTTTTGTGTTTTTGAGATATATTACTACACTCCAGACATTTTAATTTTTTTTTATCATTAACTCATGGCCATGAATGCAAAACAAACAAACAAACAAACAAACAAACAAAAAGGGCATTTTTACAACTGTGGTAAAAATGGCCTTCACAGACACACACAAGGGTGCTAAGGCCACTTTTTACCGCAGCTTGCTGAAAGGATCCCAACACTTTAGAAACTTAAGTAGATATTTCCATTTCGATAATAAGAATTCTGTAGCTAGGACCAGCTTAATCACTGAACCAGGTGAGATTCTGGCCCTGGGTATCAGCGATTAAGGTTGCCAAAATACACAGCCTCTGACCTAACCTGGTCTACAGGTTAAGCCTTTTCTTCCCCTACCCCCACAGTCCAGTCTCCCCTTCTCATTTTCTCCCCCTCCCCCTCATGGGTCTGGCACTGCTCGGGGCTGGTCAAAAGCAGCCTGTCATGTTGCTGCTGCCAGTGACTGACATCAACTTTACAAGTCCACGGGGGAGTGAGAGGCAAGGAGGTAGTGCTGGACCTGCGGGGAGGAGGGCAGAACATGGGGAAAGAGAGACTGGACTGGGAGGGAGGGTGAGATAATAAAGGAGGGGGCCTCAGAAGCGATGTGATAGGAAGGGTGCAGCCAAATCAAGTTGACTTAGGGCACCAAAATCCCTTGAGCCGACCCTGTCTGCAATCAGAAGTAAGAATCAAATGCCACCTTTCTTTCTTCAGCTAAGGAGAAAGGCTGTATAGGGAGCCCACCTTCAATATCTGAGAGAGAAGGAAAATGGATATCTTTTATAGAGGGTTATCATGACCTGGAATGAACTGACAGGGTAGGGATTGTTTCACTAGCACCCATCCTTTTTTCACTCCAAAAAATATCATTTCTGTGAAATATGAGCTTGACACAAATAAGAGAAAAGAGATTGGAGGTCACTCTCTATTACTGGCAATTATGCTCTGAAATTAGTTTTGGCTTCAAGCATCTGAATTGTCGTTAATTATTTGTTATTCTTTTCTAGAAAAGAGAGCCTGTGATATTGACAAAGAAAGCCAACAACATGTACAAAATCGTGGGCACCACTTATGCCCTCAACATTTCCAAAGACCCTGGTCTGTCTACAATCACTAAGAGTGATGCCATGCCCCCCAAGATGCCACGTATTGAAGAGAAACTTCCTGAAAATAAGAAGACCTACAACAGCGTGAGCAAGATTGACAAAATGTCCCGCATTGTCTTTCCAGTGCTCTTCGCCATTTTCAACCTGGTCTATTGGGCCACATATGTGAACCGGGAGTCAGCCATCAAAGGCAGAATTTCAAAACAATAACTGAAAATGAACCTTCCCTTTCCTAATGAAATAAGGCAGGGAAATTCAATGGCTATTCTAATTGTAAAGAAAACTGTGATTTTTTTTTTTTTTGCTGTTGATGAAAAAGAACTATGAGCGTGCCTCTAACATTTGTGTTTTTCACCTTATCTCTACTGATATTCACCCCATTTCTATTTTGATTTTCTGACTTGAGTCAGTTGCATGCTGTTTTTGTGTCCATGCTGATCTCTGTAGGCTGTGAGTTTCCTTTTTCTCCTGTGGATGGACTGCCTTAGTGAGTCAGGTCCAGCACTTCAGCTGTTCTGATGAGCTGCAGCAGAGGGAGAAAAATCTTCAACATATCCATGATCAGTGCAGGTGTTTTTATTTATTTTTTTCTTTTTATTGTGGAACTCATTGTACGAACATGTAAAGGAACTTATAGGCCCTTTTACTAAATGGTAGTAAAATTTGCAGTTGCTACGACTTAACGTTGGACTTTACTGTAGCAACTAATGAGGGACATTCCCAGCATTTGCCATTACAGGTGCTGTATTAAATTTGCAGTCACCACATGGTACTGTGCTTGGAGTTTGCATGGAAGCACAATACCCCCATGTTCTATAAAGCTCATCAAAATTTGGGTGCATATCCCAGATCTAAATACATAATAAGCCATTAGCAATCAATTATTGAAGTTACAGTAATTGGCATAAATTAAGCTTATGTACAGATCTGCCTAGTCGCTATTCTGTAACACTGTGGTCCTAAATTCTCTTGCATGCAGCTCAAAGGGGGCATGTTCAGGGGAGGGGTATGAGCGGGTTAGGGCTGTTCTCAAAATTTAGGTGCAGTGTTATTTAAATGCCTGACTGCCATTGGTTGCTCGCCAGCATTTGCATCAGGTTTCAGCAGGCATAAGTCATAAAAGCCAAAGTTGGATGTGCTAATCTGCACTAAGCGCTATTCTATAAAGGTTGTGTAGCACTAAGTGAGCTTTATAGACCAGACGCTTGGCATGAATCTTCATGGCACCTGTGGGTGCCATTTGTAGAATTTTCCTCTTAGTGCCTCATATTTAGCATGCACTAAGTGCTCTTGTGTTAATTGCAAAAGTGACGGATTAGTACATAATATTTGAAATGCGCCAATGAGAAAATGCCTTCCACGCCAATTCTCTGCCCATGACATTCCCCCTAACAGAAAAAGCACTTAACACACAGTTTATCATGCAATAACTGCAAAAATACCACAAAGCCCCTTATCCTGGTTGTGAGTTAGCAGGTACCACTCAATAAACCCGTGTGTTAAGTGCTTAACACAGTTTAGTAAAATGGCCATTTAGTTTGATTAACAATTTGTTTTGGATCAATGAATAATTGTGAATATGCATTAAACATAATCACTTATGGAGTACTGCCATAATCCTTCCCTATGCAATGAGGAAGACTCATCTTTTATAAGCTCATTGCTTTTGCCTGACAGATATTTTGACCAACTGTTCTTTTGGATATTTTTTTTTTAATGACAGTTTGAAATTTTACAATGTCTGCATAGATAATAATGAAAAATAACATGTAACAGCATCCAAAGTAAAAGGAAAAAAATTCAACTATATTGAGCAAGGCCACCATTATGAAAGGAGAGGGAACAATTTTATTCAATAAGAAAAAAAAGGAAATATACACCTGGAATAGAAAATAAAATACCCCAGTAACCTATTTAGATAATAGAAAACATCTTAACTATACTCTCAAAATGTTTAAACACTAGGGACTTCTTTTACCAAACCACACTAGTGATTCCTGAGCAGTGAAAGCAGGGGCGTATCTGCGTGGGGCCACAGGGGCCTGGGCCCCCGCAGATTTCACCCTGGCCTCCCTCCCCGCCGTCAACCCTCCCCCGCTGCTTACTTTTGCTGGCGGGGTCCGACCCGCAATCTCCATATTTCGGCTTCCTCCGTGGCCATGTGCTTCCAGGAAGTAACGCTGCAGTGCTGATTCGTTGAATCCAGTTCGGCGTCTGACGTCCCAGCACGTCAGACGCCGAACTAGATTCAACGAATCAGCGCTGCAGCGTTACTTCCTGGAAGCACATGGCCACGGAGGAAGCCGAAATATGGAGATTGCGGGGCGGACCCCGCCAGCAAAAGTAAGCAGCGGGGGAGGGTTGACAGCGGGGAGGGGGTGGAGAGAGGCGGCGGCGGCGGGGGGGGGGAGGCAAAAATGTGCCCCCCCCTCTCTGGCTCTGGCCCCCCCTACCGCCGGATTCCAGATACGCCCCTGAGTGAAAGTGATTGAGATTTATCGGCATTACTACACCAGGAATTGCTAGCACAGTTTAATAAGAAGCCCAATAATTTTATGGAAGAATCAATTTGAGAAACTTTTGTCAGATATTTGCACGTAGATAATTTGTGATGGAAAATAGTCTTAGGGTCAGTGTAATTGATATGTTCAGTGGAATGTACCTATTATATTTAATGGATTGGTTTTGAACAAAAAAAAAAAAAAGAAATCATAAGAATTTGAATACAAATGAAGAAAGTAACCTAAACTTGAATAAGAATGTTATTTATGTATTTATGTGGGTGATTTTTTAGTACTTTGCCTAATTGCAAACTTATTTCTAAGCTTGCCAAAAATGAACTTGCTTTTCAAAACAAGGTTCCCACACAAATTGCTTTTGAATATTAAGTTATAATGCAGCTAAATGTGTCCACATAACATCACCCATTTCAAAACAGTATATAAGTTATGCATAATATCAGCATGCTGGTTACCTGTAGACCTTTTGAAAATTTAAGCAACAATGTAGGTTCATAGCATGTGCATGAAATGCCTTCCAGATTCCTTCTTTTTTTTAAATGGACTATTTCATACATGCTATGAACTTACATGCATATTTCTAGGTAGCTTGATTTCCATAAGCTCATACAACAAATCTCCATGCAAACCTCCATATCTTACATGTGCAGATCCTAACTAATCTTATAAAAATACACCCCATGTGTTCATTGGCATCTATAATGGGCTGTTTAGTTCCCTATTCCCAAGTCATAAATATAAGAAGTAGTTGAACATTCAGGCTTTTCTATGGGTTCTATAATATAATCAGTATGCAAACAAATTAACGTAGAGGCCCTTTTACTAAAGGACATTTAGGCCTTACTGCATGGTTAGCAGGTGCAAACAGGCTGCTGCAGAAATACGTTAAAGCATTATACAGTATTTTGTCTTACCGATTTAAAAAAATATATTTTGGGGGGCAGGAATGTTAAGTGCTATTTTTTGGCACTGATGTTTTAAGGCTCCATTCATATAATTTAATCCATGAGGGGTCATTTTGTAACAGAACACTATGCCAAGTGTGAAAATGTGCCTACATTAACCCTATTTTATAAAGGAAACAGAGATGCCTATATGCGTTTACAAAATAGGCTCCCAGAACTAGCCTCAATAATGAGCAAATGCTGACACTGGCAATTACAACTGCTGTGAAGTTGGGGTAAATGCATGTATGTACTTTACATGTGTGCATTATTTCTCCTTTGTTCTGTCCAAACACACATGCAACTTGTGTCTCACTCACCAGCTCAGTCTCCATCCGACCCAGACCACATAAAGAGAGGGACCAGACCTTCCTTTTCCAACCTCACTCTTCACTCACAATTCTGTCTTTCTCACTCGAGCTTAAGCACAGGCTGGGGCCAGATAAAAATCCAGAAGGCCATAGGATGTTAAGCTGGGCTATATTCTGAGTATCCTTAACAGTCTAAGAGCAGGCTCTTCACCATCTCACATTGAAAGAATCCTCGCCATACCAAGGACTGATCTTTTGCACAAAACTTTCTAAATGTCTGCAGCAGGCAGTAAATCCATAAATTCTTATGTACAGTTAGTATTTGGTTTAAGAGGTTTCTATCCATCTAAGACTATTGGGTACAGTCTTATCCACTAATTAAACAGTTTTATATAGCAACTCCTGAAGTATATTCAAATTTGCAACTCCTCCAGTTTATTACCCATCCCTTTGGGCTGTATAATCCAAGGCTGTGTTGACAGCATTGATTGCCACCAGCAAACTCCTCCAGGATCAGACATCCCTGTCTGTCCTCTCCTCCAGAGTTGCATCTCACTGGACTGTACCCTCTAGCCTTGATCAGGCTCTTCCCTGTTCCTGCTCTCGAACTGGGCTCCCCTTGCCCCCCCCCCCCCCCAGAGTACTCCTCTCCAACAGTTACTGCCTTTGTCTGACAATAATTGTCCCCCTCCTTAACTCTGCCTTAGGTTATTTGGCCTTTTCAGGATATCTATTTCCTCTCCTCATAGGATCCTGGTGGGGATGATGGCAACCAAAGACCATGTGCTCGGACAAATACTTTTATGACCTTCAAACTCCAGCTCTACTGTCAATCACTAACTACAAACATTCCCATCTGCAACTTATCTAGTACACACACCCTATTGGCTAGTTCTCATTCCACCCACTACTCAGATTCCACCCCTGAGAGACTCTGAAGAGCTGTATCATGATGACCTTAGTAAACCCCATTATAATGGGGGGTTACACATACTAGAGATATCTATGCATAGTGGGCTAGATT
The DNA here is from genome assembly GCF_901765095.1 of Microcaecilia unicolor. Lineage (NCBI taxonomy): Eukaryota > Metazoa > Chordata > Amphibia > Gymnophiona > Siphonopidae > Microcaecilia > Microcaecilia unicolor. The sequence goes on along the minus strand of NC_044037.1, from coordinate 69,514,373 downwards.
CAGTAAATGGTTCTTAAATGTAGGTTCTGGGATAAAATCTGTGCTAAACTCTATTCCATAAAGGGCAATCCAGTGTTTAGGCATATTCCCATGCCCAACTTGGGTGCGTGGATTTACTCTTGCTAAACTCTTTTGTAAATCCTGACATTTAAATTGGGTGGTATTCTATAATACTGCATATAACTTCTTGGAATGCCCCCAACTCGTCATGCCTCTCCATGGCCATGCCTCCTTTTGAGTTGCACGTGAGACAATTTAGGTTGCAGTGTTATAGAATAGTGTGCAGGCAGATGTGCATGCAAATCCAAATTAGTACCAATTAACAATAATTGATTGTTGACACCTCATTAAGCAGTCCTTTTACAAAGGTGTGAGAAAAAATGGCCTTAGCATGCCCTTGTCCCGTGCACTAAGGCCACTTTCTACTGCAGCTGTAAAATGGCTGATCTCCCATTTTTTAAAATTAATGACCACATACTTATGCTGCCATTAGCACACAATCATTAAAACAAATTAGTGTGTAAGCAGTTACCGACACCTAGGGCCCTGTTTACTAAGCAGTGTTATAGGCGCGTTATCATTTTTAACACGTTACCCATGTATGCGTGTTAACCATGTATGCACCTACAACATCCCTATAGACACCTACATGGTTAGCGCGTACGCTAATTGTAGGCGCGTTAAAAACACTAATGCGCCTTAGTAAACAGGACTCCTATATTGAAGGTAGTAAGGACTCATGTGTTAATCATGCGCTAATCTGATCAGTGCTAGCACACCTACTCTCCGCCACTGACATGCAACATTAACTCATGGCCATAAAATTTAAAATGTTTGTAGCATGCGTTTTGCGAACATTAATCTCAGACTTCCCATGTTAAGCCCCTTCAAGCTGCATTAAGTGTGCATTACCACAGCTTAGTAAAAGGAACCCTAACAATAATTTGAGCACACATCTGCTTGCATGCCCAAATTTTGGCAGCCTATATAGAATCCAGAGGAGTGTGTGTATGTGTGATTTTATAGGTGAATGTACTTATATGTCTGTAAATGACTTTTGTAATTGTATAAATGGTCTTTCCTGCATGTATATATGGCAATACCTTTATAAAATTATCTTCTAAAGTAAGGGTTCCCAAAACTCAGCTAGTTACATTTTAAGGATATCCACAATGAATATGCAAGCATCTAGTTGCATACCAAGGAGACGGTGTGTGCAAATCTATCTCATGAATATTTGTTGTGTATATCCTGAAAACCTGACTGGCTGGGGTTCCTGTAACTCAGGTTTTAGAATCACTGTTCTAAAGGATCAATTTTTAATTGGCTGTATAAGTGGATGTGACTAGTATACTTGAAAAAAAAGTGGTATGTTTGAAAAGGGAAAGTACATGTATGAATTGCATTAAAAAAATTGCTATTTATGTGTGCATAATGCCTTATATGTTTGCACCTGCTTTCTAGCAGGGTTAAATATACACATTTATGTTTGTCAGTTACACATAACATTTTTCAGAATAAACCGATGAAATCAAAACTCCACCTAGCTCCTCTCCTATGAACATCTATTTCAAGTATGTATGAAAATATGCAAAGGATGAATATCTACATATACTTTTCTATATACCGTATATGGTGGGGAATATGTCGAGGAATTTCATGCAACGTTCTTTCTACTTGTAAAGCCTGGTTTCACAGGTAGCGAGCCTGAAAAAAAACATTACCTCTTAAATCTAGCGCATATTTTTATTTGAACAATGTGTACTGATTTGAAACAATGTATCACTGATTATTTGGAACAATGCTATCAAAAGAGTTAACAAGAAGCTTTTGTTTACACTGAGTAAGGTATTATAAATCAATAGATATCAAACAACAGTGCTTGCTAATGCATTTCTAGCAACATGAAGCATTTTATGACTTTTTCCATAGATTGTCACAACACTCTGAGTAGCTTCTATGAGATTTGTAGAGCTACAGTGAGTCTCTTTAGCAGCTATAACAACAGCATGAGCCACTGAAGAGTGCAGAAACTTTATAAAGGTTAATGGAGGTGTTTAATGGAAAAGCAGATTTTGAGTAATTCTATATAACATTCAACCTTAAAGTTGTTTCAGTCCTCCACTATGTAAATTAACCTTTATTATCTAAAAGAAATTTCTCTAATTGTGCAGAACAAGTAGGCAGGGGCCTCATAACATGGTTGAGCCCAAGTATGCACATAAAGAGCCGGAATCAGTGAATGGCACCCAAAGTTAGGTACAATTAAGATCTACTCTAAGCGCCAATTCTGCAAAGATTACTTAGCGCTAAGCGACTTTTATAGAATTGCACATAGGGTGGATTCCCATGCCCAAATTTGGACACGAGGATTTACGGCTACTGAAACCTGGAGTAAGTCCTCATGCCCAACTGATGGCAAATCCAAGTATTCTATAACATTGTGCCTATTTTCTGGGAACACCCTTGACTTGCCCATGCTCCTCCCATGGCTAGGATCCCTTTTGAGTTGCACGCTATAAAATGTAAGTGCGAATATTATTTACTTATTTGGAGTAATACAACTAGGCAGATGTGCTCATGAATAACAACTAGGTAGATGTTCACAAATCCAAATTGGTGTCAATTAAGTGCCGATTAAATCCAATTAACCACAAAAATTGTTTACACATGTATCTGGGATCGGCATTCAAAATTTGGGCACCCAACTTTGAGCAACCTATATAGAATCCGAGGGTCAATGGCTATAGGAACTCAGTGGGGGGAATGAGGGAATTAAGCATTACAAAAAGTAGGAAAGCAGAGGAAAAGGTGTGGAAATCTTATCAGTCACTTGCTTGATATTGTCTGAGTAGGTGTGTCGGAGCAGGTCAAGAGAAAGAAGGGCAGTATAGGCTTTTATGTTTGACTGACATTCTCGGTAAAATGTAGGCATTTTATTTTTCAGTTGCTTGACTGACCCACAATGGCAACTCCAGTATGTACAGTGTTAAGTGCTGACAAATGTGATGAGCACAGTTATTGGCATTTCTGTGTGGAATAGGTTTTTTTCATTCTAGTCCATTTAGGGAAAACTTGAGGTTGGTGAAACTCTGTAACTTTGTTGAAGCAATCCCAGAAATGTGCTTCATGAATAGGGAAGGAATGGTGTGGAAACTTTAGTATTGACTAGTAAAAAAGGCCCGTTTCTGACACAAATGAAACGGGCGCTAGCAAGGTTTTCCTCGGAGTGTGTATGTTTGAGAAAGTGTATGTGAGAGTGACTGTATGTGAGAGAGACAGTGAATGTGCGAGTGTGTGTGTGAGAGAGAGAGAGAGAGTGAGTGAGTCTGGGTGCGAGTGTGTCTGTGAGAGAGAGAGAGTGTGTGTGTGTGTGTGTGAATGAGTGTGCGTGCAAGTGCGTATGTGAGACACAGTGTGAGTGTGAGAGAGAGTGTGTTTCACACAGATACAGTGTGTGTGTGAGACAGAGAGAGAGTGTGTTTGAGACACAGACTCTCTGTGAGACTGAGTGTATGAGACCAAGAGAGTGTGTGAGTGACTGTGTGACATATAGAGAGTGAATATGATAGAGTGTGAGACATAGAGTGTGTGAGAGAGAGAGACAGAGAGTGTGTGTGTGACAGAGATACCTCCTCCCTCTCTGGTATCAGGCCCCCCCCCCTCCCTCTGGTGTCAGCTCCCCCCCCCCCCCTCTCTCTCTGGTGTCTGAGCGTTACTGTGCAGGACGTTGAGCTCTGGCTGTGCTTCAAGGAACTGACCAATCCTATTTAATAGAATGCACCTCCAACATTCTAAAGCCGAGAAACCTCGTGTGGTTGGTCACTTCTGCTTGTGACACACCTGGAAGTACGTGATGTCAATTCAGTAGATCGATACAGAGAGCAGGAATGCCTCAGCCATGCAGTCAGCTTCAGAATGTTTGAGGTGCGTTTTATTATATAGGATATGGGGGGGGGGGGCAGTGTATAGAGTGAAAAAACATTTTGGATTAATGGGATAGCCCCTAATTCTATAGTGTTGCATGTGCAAGTTTACAGATGGCACGCAAAGTTGTACATGCAGGTTATAGAAGTGTCAATTATAAACATAGATTAATTGTTTAATTACCAGCAAATTGATAACTAATTTTTGGTTTTAATTACTGCTGTTTGGTGCTAATTGGCACTAATTAGCAGTTACATGCATAATCTTGCTACTATTTAGATTTCTGCCAGATATTTGTGACCTGGATTGGCCATTGCTGGGAGCAGGATACTGGGCTAGATCGACCATTGGTCTGACCCAGTATTGCTATTCTCATGTTCTCATTGCCATTATTCAGTGTGCTATAAATTACACATGTAAAATCTATCACGCATTGCTCCAAGGAGGGTGTGAACCTGGAGTGGTATGGCCTAGTCAGCATACTGAAATAAGGTAAACAAACAAGAAAGCATATGCCCCATGAATCACCTTACTCATCATTGGTCCAATTTAAACTCTGATATTTAATTTGATTTAAATAATTGTTTTGCAAATTTACATTTTAGATTTTCAAAATATATTTTTAAAAATTTTAGAAAACGTGTTCTAAAAAATTTTAAATGTGTTACTCTGTTTATCTATGACAATATACATTTTGACTGCTGTCTGTACCATTAGGAAATTTTGTATTTTTTCAATAGTTCTTTGCGTTCTTTCAAGGGTTTCTCCCTAAATCCTTGACATTTTCTGACACGTTGAGGTTTTTTGTGTATAGGACACTGTCATTTTGGATCCTCTACTTTGACTGCAGTAGGAGGACAATCAGATGGTGTGGATGCTGCGGGCAAAACTTCTGTTTTATTGACGGAAACAGACTTGCTTGTGCTACCATACTCCTTGCTTGGCATCTCCTTCAGGAAGTGGCTTGTCTTGCTTCAGGTGTCTCAACCATGAAGCTGGATTCATTTCTCCTCTTTGCTAAGTATTGTACAGACTTTGTGAAGACTATGAAGGGAGGTTACTTCCCATAATTTTCTTCATATTTTATACCAATTGCTGACTATTTCTCTCATGTCATTTGGCAGCTTTGCTAAGATAGACTTTATGCCTCGAGCGGAGTCCAAATGATCAAGGCCTGGGAAGTTCTGTTCTTATTTGGCTGCTTCTAGCTCTTGAAGGAGGTCTCATAACTCCAGTAGTTTATTGTTGTCTTTACCAGATATTTTTGGAAAGTTGTCCATTCTTTTGAACAGAGTCTCTTATAGCATCTGGGCTACCATAGTTTTGTTCAAGTCTTTCCCGCATCTCTTTTAATCCTTTTGCAGGATCATTCAGATACACATGTTTCAACCCTTCCACAAAAGTAGCTGATTCCTTTCCCAGCCAATTCCAGCATCATGTTCATTTCTTGCTCTGGAGTGAGCTTCACACCTGCAATAGCATCCTTGAAGTCAGATGTCCATCCCCTGTAGCACTTGGGACAGTCATTGAACTGGGTAAGCTTTGTACCTCTCAAATCTTTTTACAAGATTTTCAGGCAGAGACTTGAATTTTGACTGGTTATTCACTTGGGTTTCTTTGAAGACAGCTGTGGAATGTGACTGTTCATGTGCTTCCTGCTTGAACAAAGGATATTCAGCTGGTGCTTTCCCTGAAATCAACTGCCCAACTTTTTCTTGCACCCAGTTTCCATATAGCACTGGACTCAGTGGCTGAAGAGAAATGTCTTCCTTGGTGCATATACTTGGATCATAAGCCAGTGCATCCATCTGTGTACAGGCGTGTGGATCACTTTGGTGGCAGTTAGCTTCCATGGCATGTTGTACCTTCAGTTTATTTCTTTCAGGTGAGATAACTTCTGGAAAAAGGAGACATGCTTCCTCAGAATATGAAGATACCTCTGAGTCGGCTTGTGATTGTGCACTATTGTGCACTGAGGCATGAGTCATCACATAGGCTTCGGCTCATGGAACAGGATCTTCAGAGGTAATATGACTAATCTGTCTCTCCCCACCATCCTGCCTTGTAGCTGATTCAAGGGCATTTGGCTCTATATCATCAGATTCTGTTCCAAAATACTGGTGAAACTTGAGATGCACTGACCCATACATTTCAATTCCTACTTCTACAACTTATCCAAAACGGCACTGAACACATTTATCTATGCTGCCCAAAATCAGATATAACAGGGATGGCATAGTTAAACATACTTTATATATGTAGTGGCCAAATATCGTCACTTATCAGCATAGATCATAGAGTCAACATTTATTGCAGCAGTTCCATGCAGGGGCGTAGCTACGGGTGGGCCTGGGTGGGCCCAGGCCCACCCAAACTCAGCTAAGGCCCACCCAGTTTCTGTGACCGCCAATCACAGCTGCAGTCACATCACATGCAGACGTGCAAGGCAGCCTCCGGGAGTCAGGCCAGGCGGCCAGCAAACAAGCAGCACATCAGCAACTCTCCCGCAGTGCCTCAGAGTCCTATCTTTACTGGGAGTCTGTCCGTCGGCGTTGGGAATCAGTCAGGCATTGGGGCGGGCCAACTGGGACCTGCTTCGGCGGATGACGTGGCCGCAGCACCGCGTACCTGAGGATCCGCCATCCCTAGCTCGCGGTCAATTCTGTAGTGCAGCTCGTGATGATGCCGAATTGCCGATGCCTGCCCAGTGACCCCGCGGCCCGCGTCAACCGGTCTCCCTCCGTGCTGTCATAGCTATTGAGCTCCAGGACTGTGCGGGCTGGTGAAAACCTGCTGCAAAGGGCAAAATCGGAGAGTTAAGCAGTCCTGGAGAAATCGGGTGCACTGTAGGAATCAGCTTGGTGATCTTGTTGGGCCTCCTCTCCAGGCTGCACTTTGCACTAGGTGATCTTGGGCCTCATCGGGGGTGGTATTGGTAGACCTCTGCAGGGAAGCTCAAACCCAGGTAAAAGTTTATCATCAGACAACAAAGGTATAAAAAAGTATTTTATTTTATTAATTGGAATATGTCAGCTTTTGGAAATGTGCATCTCTGATATTTTGCATGAAAGTTTCAGTTTCTCTAGTATTGCTGCATGCTGAGTCTGATTTCTTGAGTTAACTTTCCAGTTTAGTATTTTGCCTTCATATTTTTTTTCTAGTTCCTTGTGTCATGTCTGTTGTGTCATGTGTTTTTCATGTGTGATCAAGGTGCAGTATTCTGCTAGTGTGTAGTATTTGCAGCCCTTTTTGTTTTTTTGTTTTTTTCATGAGGTAGTGTATTGGTGTTTTAGCGCCTAGTGTAATTACAGTTCTGCCTTTTCAAGCATAAGGTTGTAACTCATCCTGTCCTTGGAATTAGTACTGTTATGGTTTAGTAAGGATATGAGTGTGTTTTTGCACAAGTTTGTGTATAGCATTTTGCAGTGGAGAGATTGTGGGATAATGTAATTATATTTAAAAATATCAGTTTTTCTATTAAGTATGTATGTGGTTATACTGATGAAGGGCAGCTGTTGGGTATCAAGGCATTATTTTGTAGGAACCCAAGAGACACTACTCATACTTATATAGACAGTGCGTGCCCACCCATATTAGCTCTGGGCCTACCCAAAATCTCAGGTCTGGCTACGCCACTGGTTCCATGACAATGTCAAACTCCACCTTCCTGCATACAGAGGCGGCAGCAATGGCAGCAGCAGTGGCAGCAGAAGCATCGGCAGCTGCTTTCTTTCTCTCTTTTTCTAGTCTAAGTTTATCTAGCTTCAGGGCTGCTTCCTGCTGACTATAGGAAGCATGTGATTTAGAGGCCTCTGCTTTTGCCCTTACTCATGTGGCAGCTGCGCTGGTTATGGACTTGCATGAATGGTTTGATATATGTGACCTTAAGGAGCAACTGGAGGTATGCCTTGAAAAAACCAGAGTGCTGTGACATGTCATCCCTGATAGTTTCTCTATTTGATTCTGCCTTTTTAATTATATTTTTTACCATTCTTTGTCTCATCTTAAACAGGCTCTCCTGCATGCGTTGCTCATGTAGATTATCCTCTGTATTAGTTTTTGTTAAGGACTTAAAATAGTTTTCTATTATAACTTAATATTCTGTAAAGCTAGCTTATAACTGCTGTATGTGAAAACTGAGGTTTACTAGGGATTCAAATACTTTCTATGAGAGTTAATCAGCTTTGTGCCATTTCCTGTTCAGCTCAGTCAGGTGTTTGTCTGTATAATTCTGCATGGCCTTCTCAGTTAACCTACAGAGCCTGTGGGGTTTGATCAGCTTCTATTCACTCTCAGAACTTTCTATTAATGTATGTGAGGCCTCTTCTGTAATAGCCTGAAGTTGCATTTTTGCCAGCTCACTGACTGCATTCTCTTGACTTTACATCACCTACTTTCACTGTGTCAGAATAAACCTTTATTTTTTTTTCTAAGCCCTGTGTGTTGTCAGTGATGTCAGCTTGGTTGGGCTAAAATTGATACTTTATTATTGGTTGCTACGGCAGCAGGGAATTGCTCACAGGAACTCCTTATATGGTGTCCTTAACTGTTCAGTGTTTCCCAGCTTTACCCTGACAGACTTTGATCACACTTTTAAATTATTAAATTAGTTTTATGCTGAAATCTCAATCCTGACAGTCCCCACACGGTTCACAGTTCATAGCAATTAGTAGCTCATACACTGACTGATTTCTGGCACCAATTCAATGTCCTTTGAAGCAGTTAAATACAAAATGTTGACACCCTGAATACTACTGACATATCTATCTGAACTTTAATGCTGTGTCTTTGTCAAGCTGAATTCTCTCAAGCACAGCATTAAAATAGTAGGTTTTTGTTTTTTACTATTTCTTACCTTGACAAGGTGGTCTTCACAAGTATGTCCAGATAGGTAAACCTGTGACTTATACTGAAGCTGTTTTCTACCAAATAAGGGATACTTCAGTCCTTCATCCAAATTCACATTTAATGTAATTGATAACAAGAGAATAAATCAAATTAACCACTTGTAATAGAATTAAGATGGATTAGGATTCTGCTCATACAGAATGAGTCTATATCTGTAACTTAATCCTCTCCCATGGAGGAGAATTAATTGTAGCCCAGAGAGGAGAATTGTCAATGACTGATAAATGAGGTACTCACAGACCAGCACCAGCAGACAGCAGCAGTCAACAGCTAACATTCAAAAGGTAAAATAAAACAAAACACCGTGGGGCTCATTTTCAAAGCTTAGATTTACAAAGTTACCCTATGGAACTTTGTAAGTCTAAGTGCTTTGAAAATACGCCTTTATAGTTTTCTATGTTTGAGAGGAAAATAAGCAGCTGAATGCTGCCTCAGTATGGACTGTTCAGGCTCTCTACTAGGGTTGCCGGGTTGAAAAAACTTTCCCCACACAAACGAGCCCAAAACCCGCCCAAAACCCATACAAAGTTAAACCCCGCCCCTGACATCATCAACCCCGCCCCCGACGTACCCCCGATGTCATCAACCCTGCCCCTGACGTAGTGCCGGCGTCACTAACCCCGCCCCTGACATAGAAGCCGATGTCACTAACCCCGCCCCTGACATCATTAACCCAGCCTCTGCGGGGCTTCTATTGGACCAAATTGGACCAATAGAAGCCCCAGAAAACTGCCCAATCACCGCAACGCGGCTTTTTAAACGCCGCCCAATTTCCCACAGCCTGAAGCCGGCAAAAATTGCTCGCAACGGGCCGCGGAAAGCCGCCCAATTGGGCGGGAAAAACGCAGACCTGGCAACCTTGCTCTCTACTTACTGTATTACTTAAGGAACAGCTCTAACAGTTAGTTGCCATGTCCTATTCTTCTCTTCAGAGATTACTCAGAGGGAGGGGGGAAATCAGTTCCTCCCAGCATGCCCAGAGGCAGGCATCAACAACAGCCTGCAAGTTCTGAGAGCAGCACAGGTGCTTATAAAGGCTAATCACTAAGGACCACTGAAATACAGGGATCTGGTCCATTTTTCACAAATCAAATATACAAACCTGAAATTCATCACACATATATAAGCAAAGGCTGTCCCATGCAATGGTGCAGCATAATCAGTACCAGATTATATCTGGATGTTGCTGCCAGGCAATTTAAGAGATCATTGAGACAGTCCATGTCAGGCAACAGATGGAAAGCGTACTAGCTGGGATGGTCTCATTTTTTCTGAATAATAGACTGGAATTTCTCTCCAAAGAAGGTTATGTGCTCTAGAGAAATCTTGAAATTTATTGCACTTTCTAAATTGAGGAGTTTGTCATTGTGTATGTCCTTACCAAGCGCAACATTTATGTCTAAAATGCATAGGAATTAATATACAACATCATTATTTTTAGGGGCCCTTTTACAAAGGCATATAAGGGCCTACATGCATCTAGCATGCACCAAAGCAGCCCCGGGCGGCAATTCTGAATTTGGTGCTCACTGAAAACACGCGGTAAAAAATAATTTTCTGTTTTCTACTGCGGGGGCATTCCCGGCGGTAATCGGCAGTTGGTGCTTGCTGGACATGAGCCCTTACTACTAAGTCAATAGATGGTGTTAAGGACTCAGACCATAAATAGACGTGTGCTGGTTTTCATTTTGCTGCAGGTCCTTTTCCTGGCCCAACGCCCCCCTTTTTTCCAGATGTGGTTGACAAATGGTCCAATGCACGTCCAATACACGTGCCCACGCTACCAGAGGCCACTTTTTGCCACACCTTTGTAAAAGGGCCCCTAGTTAAGAAATTGGATAACTATTATCTTAAAAAACAATGGATGGGAAACATGCTTTTTATGGTATATTATATTTGAATTGGTTGCCGTGGCAATGGGGATTTGGGTTATTGAACCACAACATGTGGTTTAAAGGACATGGGGACTCGTTAAGATTAGAAAATTCAATACAGATCAAGAAGGAAAAGGGGTGGTGGTACAATTGAAGAGGGTGCCTGGTTTGGTTACATTCTCAAATTTGTCTTCTGAGACCTTTTTGCAGTTTAGCAGTCAGGTGGGTTTATCTTGCTTAATGCTTTGGAATGGTCCCCGTTGATTTGATTTCAATTTTGAGCAATTTTAAATAATCGTTTGGCAACTGTGAAATTGGATTCAGCCAGTTTGGCACCAGTTCTTTTATAACTGGGACAACTTCATTTGCAGCAGTTAAAGGATTTTCTGTACAGGTGATTACATGGCTGGACTGCATCACAATTAACACATAATACTTCTGCGGTTAACATGGATACATTTACTACCTACTAAAATGCTGTTTAAGACAGTTTCATAGTAGTTTCTCTGCACCAATGGTGCAACAGTTATACTTTCTATTTGGACTTATTGACTGGTATCCTTGTTTAGACTGATATCCTTGTATTACCAAGCAGACCAAATTGCTTGTGACTCCTAATGCAGGTGCCTTTTCCGCCAAAACACAGTACTGTGCCGAGTCTATTGAAGCTAACTGATTTACTGTGAATAATAAAGGCACTTTGTTGCACATTTGATCTCACTTGTCATTTATTTTTGTTTTTAATAAACAAGTTACCCTCATGTTGGAATTAAATTGGTCATCCTACATTTTTTTTTCTTTTCCTTTTTTCTTGGTTAGTTTGCTTGAGTGTTTCTTCTTCTTTTTTTTTGTATACCACCTACTAAAATGGTCATAAAACATATGGGGGTAGACTTAGAGAGCTCAGTATGTATGCTCTGGAAGAACGATGAAGAGGGAAATATGTTAGGGACATTAAAATATCTCTGTGGCATAAATGCACAGGAGGCAAATCTCTTTCTTTTGAAAGGAAGATTTGGACTGGGGAGCATAAGATGAATGTGAAATGGGATAGACTCAGGAATAATCCAAAGAAATAATTTTTTACAAAAAGGGTGGTGGATATGTGGAATGGCCTCCTAATGGAAGTGGTGGAGATACAGACTGTATGTGGCTTCAAGAAAGCATGGGAGAGCACATAGAATCTCGAAGGAAGAGTAAGAGATAGTAGATGGTATGAATGGGAAGAATGTATAAGCCATATGGAAGCCGATTTTGAGACTTCTAGGGTTAGACCGGATAGCTTCCGTAGTTGGTGCTGAGAGCCGAATATCCTTTTTAACTTTGGCTGGTTATGTACCGCTGAACATCGTCAAATAATCAGTTATCCTGCATTTAACCAGCAGATGCCAATCCTGGCTGGTCAAATGTGGCTGAATGTCGGGGGGAAAGCCTTTTTCTGCTGTCATTTTCTATGTTTCTGTGTTTCTAAATAAGAATTGATAACTGGAGGCCCATTGTAGGAGCCTGTTCTATAAGGGAACATTGGCATCTATTTTCCTTTATAGAATACTAGTCTAAGGGGGTATTAAGGCATGATCACTTTCACTCGCCACGTCCTGCTCCTGTATATACCCCCTTGTAAACATGCACTATGCAAGTTATGAACATTATTTGTGCTTAGGTGGCATATTGGCATGCACATGCATAAATGCACACATATGCATGTATATGTTAGTACTCCAAACATTTATGCAAGTAATGTGCATATAAATCCATTAATCCATGGTGAAGAAATTAGCGTATTGGCTTTGCAGTCGCCAAGTGTTAATTGCTTCTAGTACATGGTAAATACCAAATTTTATTGCACTTAAAGAAAATGGTCCATATTTCTCAGAATACATTTATATTTTCAGTATCATTCAGAAGGAATTATAGTTAAAATGCCTAGCAAGCTATTCACTGTATATCTATAAACCTGAGGAAATCCTAGACTAATTGTAACTTTCTATTGCAAGATGTTTATGAAATAGCAATGAATTTGTAGAAGGGTGAAAGATGTTTAATTCAAAGCAGTAAAAGACAGGTTTACAGTATTGCATTTGTATAATTTAGAGCATTTTTTCCAAAACTCAGTCCATTTTTGTCAGTTTTGAGTTATGCAATTAATTTCATTCATCCAGGCAAGATTCATTTACTGTAGCGTGCTCATGTGCCAAAATGCACTATCCATGATATTTTAATGACTTTGTGCTGAAATACTCTTTGCAAAATTCACTCAGTCCAAAAGTCACTACCTATTGTTCTCAAAACTGCTGCTTAAGAACTGAGTGAGTTTTGGAAAAGTGCTGTCAGGCTATGCTTGTGAATGTCATTATGGTATCTTGGTCTATATTTAGTCTTCAGGGTAAATGCATGCATCCAGATATCGTTAAATGTTGTCCTGCATAAAGTATGTCACTTCATATTGCCAGTATTCATATTCAATTTTACAACTCATATTGCAATAACATTAGCACTTATGGACTGCCATTATAACTAAGAAAAAATATGCAAAGTCTGCCTGGTGTTTAAATGGGATATTTTCTGTTTAGAATGATCTTATTATATCAGTATTCATTTTGCAATAGTATCAAATACCATTTGGTTGATGCAGTATCTTTTCGTTGAGTGAGAAAAGTATTAGTTCTCCCAAATAAGCACAAATAAGAATATACAAAATGCATATATAAAATAAAACAATACAACCATTCTGTGAGAAGTGATATCGTCACATACTGTACCTAACTGGTAATCTCATAACAAATATATCTTGTATACAGAATATAAATAGTGGCTTACTTTGTTGCATCTTTCTATCCAGTGCTATTTTCTAAAGAATCCATATACAAATCATTTGCTAAAGAATTAGGCTTTTCCAGCCACAAAACTGAGAAGCTCCTCCTTCTGAAGGACGATGAGGTGAACATATTTTATAATCCAGCAAAAAAGATATTGTAACTTCTTGGTTTTAATATACAGCAGTCAGAGATCAAGATGTTCCTTGGTGACTAGATTTAAGGTGTGCATGCATACATGTGTGGAGTAGCCTAATAACTAATGCAGTAGAATAAAAATCTGGGGAACTGGGTTTGATTCCCACTGTAGCTCCTTGTGACTCTGAATAAATCCCTCCTACATTGCCCCAGGTATAAAACTTGGATTATGAGCCCACTAGGGACAGATAGTACCTGCACATAATGTATATATATAAACTGCTTTGATTGTACCACAGAAAGGTTGTATATCAAATCCATGGCCCTTTAAATTTATTTATTTATGCATTCTTGTACCCCACTGTTATCCCAAAACAAGTTTTGGTTCAAAGTGGCTTACAATTACATTCTGGTTTACAGTTGCAGTATTGGTTTACATTTTACAGTTGGATGAGGCTTATGGTGATGCTTACAATTACAGTTCACCTTTTGGTCGGGGCTTATAGGATAGTTTATGATTTGTAATTGGAATGGATATCGATAGCTAAGTTATTTGTTGTAGAATATTTTAAAGATGTATGTTTTCTGTTCTTTTCTAAATTGAAGATGCTTCTTGTGAGTTCCACCAATTTAGAGCCCAGGTAGATAAATCCGGCCATGTAGATTTGTAAGTTATGGTTCTACAGTTGGGTATGTGAAGAAGTAGGTAGCTTCTGACTTCTGGGCTTGTATTTCTTGGCGATAGTTCTACCAAGTCTATCATGTGTTCTGGAGACAAACAAGTAGCGGGGTAGATCTTTCATAGTTCAACTTCTTGAAAATTTGTCTTGCCGCTGTTTTGGATGGTTTGCAGTGATTTCAGTGTGCTTTCCTTGCAACCAGCATATACTGCATTGTAGTAATTTAGTTGTGAAAGTATCGTCAATTGTACTATTACCCAGAATGATTGTCTAGGAAAGTAGTCTCTGATCCTTCTCAGTTTCCATAGTGTTTTGAAGCCTTTGGCTGTTACTGCTGATATTTGACTATCTAGTGTTAGGTGTTGGTCAAGAATGAATCCCAGTATTTTTAATTGTGTTTCAATTTGGTATGTTTGGTGGTTTATTGTGAAGTTTTGGTGGGCTGTGGGGTTATGTGGGCTTGGCAGTACCAGGAATTTGGTTCTGGCTTTATTTAATTTGAGTTTGAAAGTTTCTGACTAGTTTTCCATAAGGTCCAGACCTGTTTTGACTTTGTCCATTATTTCTGTGATATTGTTGTTGAAAGATATGTAAATGGTGACATCATCTACATAAATGAATAGGTTAAAGCCCGCGATCTCTAGTATTTTTCCGAGTAGAGTTTAGTGGAATGGAGACAAACTGCAGACTTTGCAGCATACCGTGAAGAAAGACACAGCATGATGGTTCTACTTACTCAGACACAGCAAGACCTGGACAACTGTAACAATCATGACTCAGGTAATCTTACAGTCCTCCATAGTTTCAATATTAACACTCCCTGAAGTCCACTGCATAGGTATCTGTTTTATTCTCTAGAAAAGGGTAAAGGGTCATGGATTTGATATACTGCTTTTCTGTGGTAAAACCCAAAGCTGTTTACATTTATTTTGGGCTCACAATCTAAGTTTTTACACCTGGAGCAATGGAGGGTTAAGTGAATTGCCCAGGGTTACAATTACAAGGACCAACATGGGAAACAAACCCAGTTCCCCAGGTTCCCAGTCCACTGCACTAACCATTGGACTCCACTCCTCAAACTTGTTGCTGTTCTGGTTTAAATAAAACATACAGGGTTCTTGTATATTTTATTAGTTAATCAGGGTAATGTTTACAAGTCAAAATATTGTATAGATGTATATTTAAAAAGGCCTTTGAAGAGGTTATTGAAAAATATTTGAAAGAGACTCTAATTTGGGCTATTTTCTGTCGCCTAACAACCCCAAATGCTGTCTTACTATATATAGAAGAACATATTTTGATATCTTTTCAGTTCATTTTGCTTTTTTAAACTCATTTTCAAGCTTTTTTTTTTTCAGTATGTCACACATTCCAGTTAATAAATGCATGTTAGAACTTTTTAATGTGTGCTAATTACCTTTGGGGCCCTGTTATTAAAATGTGTTAAGCAGTTAAAATGCAAATTAGCACATACTGTTACCACAGAAACATGACAACTGTTACTGCAGAGGCATGTTAGCATGTGCTAATTTGCAGGTTAACTGCATGTTGTGCTAGGGGGTGGGAACTGGGCAGGTTATGGGTAAAGAATGAGCATGGACTGTACATTACAATAAGCATAGGGTACTTACCATGCACTGTCACTTCTGGAGTTAGAGCAGGGGTGTATCTGCTAATAATCACCATGCAGTCAGGGACATTGTATATATAGAATCTGAAAGATTATATGTACATTTTATAAAATAGATGCATACGTGGTGACTTTACATGCTAATATTCACACCTGCTCCCAAGCAGACATTAGTATTCATGGCTTGAATCTAGCCATTGTTTTTATAGGATTTGTACTAGTAATTTATAATGACATATAGACACATAGGGGGAGATTCTATATATGGCACCTAAAACATTGGCGCTGAAATCAGTGCTAAGCGTATTCTATCATTGGCACCTAGATTTAGGCACGGTATGTAAAATACGCTTAGTTGATATCTCAGCACCTAAATCTATATACATCCACTTATACTGGTGTAAATCCTGGCACGTAGATTTATGTGCACTGGGCCATATTCTTAAAATTATGTGTGTAAATGGAACACCCACAAAATGCCCGTTTCCCCACCCATAACTGCACCCCTTTTGCCTACGCACGTTAGAAGTTTGGTTCACTCCGTTACAGAATACGCTTAACAAGTTGTGTATAAATTCTAATTACTGCCAATTAGTGCTCATTATTGGTTGTCAAGTGCTGTTATCAGTGCTCATTAGCTTATTAGGCTACGCATATTGTTATAGAATCTGCTTGGATTTTGGCACTGATCTCTAGGCGTGCTATATAGAATCTGAGGGATAGTTTGTTTTTTTTATAAATATTAGTAAAGTTTTACATTTTTTACATATGTTTTACATTGCATTTCTGTACTTTTCATGCATGTATTGTGGTTTTAGCATGTTGACATTTTTATTATTATACATTAGTTGTTATTCATTGAGTCTTATTCATTTTTTTACATGGCAGTTCTTCATTAGATTTGGTTTTTATTTAGCAGCCTAATATTAACTGCAATCCACATAGTTTTAATGGATTTTCATATGTATAATTCTTTTTATCTTTCTTTACCATTTATGCCTATATTTTATACATTGGATTATGCGTAATGATGATTATTTATGTTTTATTCATATTTTGTATAGCCAAATTTGTGACCCCTGAAGCAGGTGGCAATGTCCAATGAAACACGACCCATGTTGGGTCTCTGAGGCTGGTACTTTCAATAAAGAATTGTCTTACATTCATCCCCAGGACTGTTCATCATTTGTGTTAATGCTAGTCTACAACATTTCACACACACATGGCTGAAATTGTGATAGAACTCTCATCACCACATATAGGATCAGGTTTAGTAAATGGCATTCAAAATCCAGTGCAGAAAAAAATCTGCGCAGAGCACTATTCTCTAAACAGCATTCCAAGTTGGGTACCATTTATAGAATAACACTTTCTGTGCCTTGTGTAAATCCTGGTGTATAATTTGGGCACAGATCCCCGGTATTCAGTAGTACTGTGTGCTTCTTTAGTGAACACCCCTGATCTGCCCAAGCTCCTCTTTTTAGTTATATGCTAAAAGCTTTAAATGCAAATTTGTGTACAATAGCGCGTAGCAAGATGTGTGTGCAAATCCAAATTGTTGCCAATTAATTAATTATTTATTTAGATTAGCTCACACCTTTTTCAGTAGTAGCTCAAGGTGAGTTACATTCAGGTGCACAGGGTATTTCCCTGTCCGTGAAGGCCTCACAATCTGAGGGCCCTGTTTACTAAGCCACGCTATAGGTGTGCTAGCATTTTTAGTGCACGCTAAAAATTAGCGTGTGATAACAATAGAGACACCCATAGGAATATATGGGCGTCTCTAGCATTTAGCATGTGCTAATATTAGTGCATGCTAAAAATGCTAGTGCACAGGGCTCTTAGTTCATACCTGAGGCAATGGAGGGTTAGGTGACTTGCCCAAGATCACAAGGAGCAGCAGTGGGATTTGTACAGGCAGTGGCGTTCCTAGCCGGCATGACACCCGGGGCGGATCGCCGATGCGCCCCCCCCCCGGGTGCAGCGTGCCCCCCCCCCCGGTGAAATGACACCCCTGCGGGTGCACGCCGCTGGGGGGGGGGGGTGCCGTGGCACGCGCCTGTCAGCTGAGTTCACTGAGTTCGTTAACTTCGCTGCAGCTCCCTCTGCCCCGGCCGGAACAGGAAGTAACCTGTTCCGGGGCAGAGGGAGCTGCAGCGAAGTTAGCGAAGTCAGCGAACTCAGCTGAAAGGCGCGCGCCGCGGCACCCCCCCCAGTGGCGTGCACCTGGGGCGGACCGCCCCCCCCGCCCCCCCCCCCCCCGTGGTACACCACTGTGACCAGGGCACTTCTGGATGCCAAAACCAGTGCTCTAACCACTAGGCCACTCCTCCACTCTGGTAATGCCAATAATTGATAATTTTAATAAATCACCTTGACCTGCACAGTACTTAATATAGTGCGGGGATCAATGTATACAAATTGTTTTTGAAAACAGCCCCAAGCACATTTACAATTTAATGATCTGGAACATTATACAACAAAGTATATTGTGGAGGATCTTCAGACCTAATGCATCTCAACTACTAGATTGTATGATTTTTATGTAGTTAGATGCAAATTCTCATTGATCCTCTTAAAGTCCTTGCATCATTTAGATAAATATATTTTCTTCAATATTTTTCAATTTTTTACTTTTGTTTTGATCTTATTTTACTCTTGTTTTAAACATCTATTTCTTCACGCCATTCCAATCTTTTACTTCTTCATTCTATCTTATACTCAGTTTGTAACACATGAATATAAGTTAGAATGAAGAAGTAAAAGATTGAAATGATGTGAAGAAATAGATGTTTAAAACAAGAGTAAAATAAGATCAAAGTAAAAAAATTGAAAAATATTGAAGAAAATATATTTATCTAAATGATGCAAGGACTTTAAGAGGATCAATGAGAATTTGCATCTAACTACATAAAAATCATACAATCTAGTAGTTGAGATGCATTAGGTCTGAAGATCCTCCACAATATAAATTGTTGTACAATGTTCCAGATCATTAAATTGTAAATGTGCTTGGGACTGTTTTCAAAATAATTGATTGCTAGCACCCAATTATTGGTGCTGATTACCGTTTGCGTGCCATTTATATAATCTGGGGTACTAGCCATTAAGCCCGTTAAAACGGGCGAGATTTCCAGCTACCCTCCTCGCCACTGCTCCCCCCCCTCCATGCCGGGCCCCCTGCACTAACCTGACAGCGCCTCTCACCTTCGTGTGAAAGCGCTTCCACATGGAGGTGAGAGGTGCTGTCAGGTCAGTGCAAGGGGCCCGATACGGAGGGGATGGGGGGGGAGGGTGGAGGTTGGTGCGCACTATGTTCGTTTCCAGGCTCCAGCGTCAGCATCAGTGTCCGACAGTCCGACTCCATTTCCCTCTCTGTTCCACCCTCTGACGTCATCACGTCTTGATACGAGGGCAGGACAGAGAGGGAAGTCTCTACTGCGCATTTGCAGGTGAGTCGGTCACTTGCCATTTATATGTTTGATAGTGTAAATGATAAAGCTTCTCCACTTTTTTTGTAAATGTTACCATTTGTTTTGTGTATAAGCATAAAATTTTGCAGATTTCTTCAACGTCCATTCACTAATGCACCATAAATACTAGATCTCCATTCTAAGTCTAACTTGTATTGCAGCTTTCCGGTTTAGTGTAGAAGCTGAGGCAACTTTGCATTGCTATAAGGCAGATTCACTCGAGTGATTTGTTCTTAATCAAAAGTTATCTTGATTTTGAGATCTTACCTTATTGATAGCAAATACAATTATTATGATTCAATGCCATGGGCATGGCATATTTTTTTATTTCTGCTATTGAAATGCTGGTTAAACTGTAATAGCATTTTTCTAGCTGTTTATATGCAATCGGTGGAAGTTTAAAGTACAGCATATTTTCTGTTTTCTTATGTTACATAGATATTGGTCATTTACTAAATAGTCATATAGTAAGGAACCATCAGACAAATTACAGAGGTTTACATTTCAGTTTATTTGCTGTATCTCGTAGTCTCAACCTTTCATTCATCAGTCCCATGTATCCATGCTATCAATAATGTGCCATAAATCAATTAATTTATAATGCCAGATAAATCAAAAAGTCTGGAGCCAGTCAGTGAAAATAAGGAAGCAACCATATGCATTTACCTTGAAAAACATGAAACATCCATCAGTAACCTGACTTGATGTTATGTTTTGAAAATCTACATCAGAAGTCAGCATGCTCTATTATTTCTAACAGTTGAATTCAAAATGGTCAGAAATATGAAAAATAAATCACATCATCATCACAACTAGAATTATAATTACTGAAATATATAGAAGTTTTAAATATTTTTGTGGACCATCAGAAAAAATGGACGATTTCTTTCCAGTGTGGTATTAATTTCTCACACTTAAACATCACGAATCCTCATCGGTCCATTTTATGTGAAGATATAAAAACAATCTTCTTACTACTTACTCATCATAACTTAGACAACTCTAAATAGAAAAGCACTTTTCTTTGACAAGAAAACAAATCTTCTTAACTTTATGCTGTTAAACCAAGTGGTGATGCTATAATCCACAGTCTCTCATATCGGAGCTTAAATCCAATAAAATTTTAGCCCGACATAGCGCTATGTTTCCCAATCATAGCAGCATCAGGGAAATTTCGGAAAACACAAAAAAATATATAGTCAGCTCTCCCTATTACATAGCAACCTAAGGGCACCTTTTACTAATCCGTGTAGGTGTCTCATGTGCGCCGACACGTGCCAAATTGGAGTCACTGCCCGGTTACTGTGTGGCCCTTGCAGCAATTTCAATTTTGGTGCATGTCTGCTACGTGCATCTGAAAAATATTTTTTTTCTGTTACGCATAGCAGACGTGCGCCAAGAGGCATCTGATGCACGTAAGTCATTACTGCCCAGATTCTTTACCGCTAGGTCTATGGCTGGCGGTAATGTCTGAGACCCAAAATGGACGTGCAGCAATTTTGAAAGGTATTAATCCGCAAACGAACCTTTTCCGGAGATGGGAGGGCAGTAGAACGAGAGGACATGATATGAGAGTGAAGGGGGGCAGACTCAAGAAAAATGTTAGGAAGTATTTTTTCACGGAGAGAGTGGTAGATACTTGGAGATTTCTTTATTTACAGCAACGAATAACAAAAATACAGAAATCATATAAATACCAATATTCACATGCCTAACACAAACCATTCTATCACCAAAACAATCCCTTCTGCCCCTATACATATATACACCCCTCCCCCTCCCTTTTCCCCCCCTTATTCCCCCCCTAAAATTACAACCAACACAACATCACAGTAACTATAATCATAAGGCCTTTAACCTCACATGCTTCCACCACAAGGACACCATCTGTGAATCCCTCTCCACTCTTTCCCATTGCGCCACTTGCTGTACAGCCCGCACCACATCCCAACTGACCTGTTCAATGGATCGATCTTCTTGGTGCAGGGATACCCGGCAACGAGCCATCCAAAGACAGAACCGGAGAATGAGCGAAATCAAGAACCCCGTCCCCGGATCCAGCTGACCTCTCTTGAATCGATATCCATACACCCAGTCCGCATACGTATTGGAACGGAACGTGGGGATCTGGAGGAGAGCAGAAACCCTGTCACCCACCCCCCGGGAAAAGGGACAGTCCTTCAAAAAGTGGTCCATGGTTTCTAACTTCCCCACACATTCCCCCCTTGGACAATTCCTGTCCTGGATCTTCCTATCTCTCAGATTCTCTCTGACATATAATTTGCCGTGTAGGGACAGCCAGGCAATGTCCCGATATTTAGCCGGAATCCTCTCCGAATTGATATTCCGTAGCCCTTGCCTCAGCACTTCCCCGGGAGCATCCCTAAGTACCAGAGGGGACGAGAACATCTGGGAGCGCACTCTCTCCACCCAGATTCCTCTCTTCCCATCCCTAATCTCCCCCACTAGAATCCCCCAGACCCGAACTAATTTTACTAACGTTTTATAGTACCCTACCCTTTCCGGAGCCCCTTTCCGCAATACCCCTACCCTCTCCCCTCTCCTCCACCCCACCCAAACCCTCTCCCACCACCCCAGCACACTACTCGCCCACCCTGGAGGAGCCTGACCCACCGCTCTCCCTAGATTAAAGTGCACAAACAAAGAACTAAAAAACAAAACCGGATTGATCATCCCTACCCCCCCCTCCTTCCTAGATAAATATGTGGTGTTTCGTTTGACTGGATTCAACCGATTGCCCCACAGCAGCTGGAAGAAAATGCTATACAACGAGGCATAGCACTTTTCAGGTACCAAACAAATGTAGCTGATGAACAAAAAGAGGGGCACCAAATGGGTCTTGATGAGTTTCACCCGATCTTCCATGGACATTTTCCACCTCTTCCACCTGTCCACCCGCCCCTTTGCTTCCTGAAGACAACGGTCCCAGTTGAATTTAGCATAATCTCCTATCTCAAAGTAAATCCCCAAAACCCTCATTCTATCCACCACCCCCGGGAAACCCCCTCCTAATTCAAACTGCTCCCCTACTGGCCCTAACCACAAACTGTTGCATTTGTGGATATTCACCCGTGACCCTGTATCCCCTGCGAAATCGTGGATGAACTCCAAAAGTTTATCCCCTTCTGCTTTGTTTGCCACCCACACAGTAATATCGTCTGCGTATGCCACCACCCGCAACTGTTCTCCCGTGCTTACCTCCACCCCCCTCAATCCTCCCACCCCACCCTGCTCCAGACGCCTAATAAAAGGGTCTATAGAAAATGCATACAGCAAAGGGCTTAAAGGGCACCCTTGCCGAACCCCTGCCGTCAGCTCAAATTCCCCCCCTTTCCACCCATTGATCAATGGAAATGCATGTGCATGAGAATATAACAACCGTAATTGTGCCACCCAATCCCTAGGGAACCCGTAATACTCTAAAACCCGCCAGAGGAATCCCCATTGGACCCTGTCAAAGGCTTTTTCTTGGTCAAGCGCCACCATCAGCCACCCTGACCCCTCCTCCCGACTCCGCTCTAAACCTTCCCTCACCCATGCCGCAGCCTCCAGCACCCCTCTACCCGGCACCCCACAAGCCTGTGAGGCTGCCAACAAGTCCCCCGAGAATTGCCGCATACGCTTGAAGAGCATCTGCGCAAAGATCTTACGATCACAGTTTAGTAGCGCAATAGGCCTCCAGTTAGTTAACAGCTGCGGATCTTTGTCCTTACTTAACAAAATCAATGCAGACTCCAACAAGGATTTTGGAAGAGACCCCCTCTGACGTGCCTCTTCCCAGAGATCCAATAAAATCGGAGCCAGGCGCCTGCGAAACGTATGATAGAATTCTGCCGGCAGCCCGTCCGGCCCCGGAGATGTCCTCTTTCTCAGGGCCCCTATAGCCTCCTCAACCTCCTGCAGTGTCCAGGGGCACGAAAGGGCCTGGAGATGAGACCCCCAATTCCCCACCCCCGGAGTCCCTTCCACATACTGATCCATCCTCCCCCCATCCAAGTGCTGATCCGAAAAAAAACCCCTGAAGTGCTCTTCCACCACCTTCAATATTCCCTCTTTGGAATCCTGCATCACCCCCCTAGTATCCCTAAAACCCTCCACCACCCTATGCTCTCTTCTTTCCCTACAACAAACGAAGGGATCTGGGCTAATCAATTTACCAAAGTCCCTCTCATAAACTAAAGAGGAATACCGATCGTATTGAGTCTTCTCTAACAGAGACTGTAATTCTTGGATATCCTCTTTCCTCCCTCCCTTGGAAATCAAATAATCCTTCCTTTGCTTCAAGGCCATCCCCAAACGTGTCCTTTCCCTTCCCCTCCTCCGTGCCTGTCCCATGAAAAGGAAACGCGTCCGTTTTTTCACCACCTCCCACCATTCTCCTCTGGAGGGAAAGATCCCCCCGTAAGGATAACTGGTCTTCTAAAAAATTCAAATATTTCTTTTGAGCCTCCTCATCCTGGACCCATCTTAAATTCATCCTCCACAACCCCCTACCTATCCTATGAGCCGCCGACCCCCCTACTTCCACAAGAAGCAGTTTATGGTCGGAAAAATCCACGTCCAGCAGGCGAGGCCCCCGCTGGCATACCCCTCTACGAACCAAAAACCGATCAATTCGGCTCCTACATCTCCCCCTGCTAAACGTGAATCCATCCTCATCTGGGAAATGTTCTATGTGAACATCTATCAGCCCCCCCTCTTTCATGATCCCGAGCAAGCGCACCCCATCATATGTCACCTGTACCTTAGTACCCCCACTATCCTGTTTCCTAATAATTAAATTGAAATCTCCCCCCCAAATTACCTGGCGTGCAGTAAACAAGTAAGGCCTGATCTTCCCTAATAACAAACTGCGCTCCTTCCTAGTCTGCGGCCCATAAAGATTAATAATTCGCAACGCCATACCCTGCCATAATACGTCTACCACTAAACACCTCCCCACCCCGAGTTCCATCACACGCTGAATTTCCACCTTATGTGTCTTAAATAAAATCCCCACTCCCCCATATCGTTCCCCTGCCAGCCCCCACACCGAGGGTCCCCATCTCCAATCCCTGCGCGCCCTTCTCAGCTGCTCCAGGTTCTGCAAACGCGTTTCCTGAAGCAGAAAACAATCGGCCTTAACCTGAGAAAAGCACTCATAGGCCAAACACTGAGCTCTCTGGGAAGCCACACTCGCCACATTTAGGGTGGCGAACGTCAGAAGAAGCCCTGCCATACCCCCCATTAGGACTCATGCAACTCCTCACTCTCCTCCTTCCTTTGCATACTATCTACTCTCTGTGGCAACCTGCTACCCAGAATGTAATCCTCCTCTCCATTATCCCCTATCTCTGCCGCCCAGTCCCGTATCCCTGTATCCTGATCCCAACCTTCCCCTCCCCCCTCCCTCATACCTTTCTTCCTCCCTTTCTTCTTTTTAAACCCTACGGAATCCCCCCCTGCAACCTTCCCCTCTTGAACCTCTCCCCTCTGCACCCCCTCCCCCTCCTTTCCTACCTCTACATTACCGTCCCCTTGAGCTTGCTCCTGGCTAACCACCCCCTGCCCCATCCTCCTCTTACCCCCCCCTCCCTTCCCTACCGGAACCCCCTCCTCCTCCCCAACCTCAACATCTTCCACTTCCATCCCCCCCTCCTCGTCATGGGTACCCCTTCCCTTCCTACCTTGACTCCTTTCCCCCTTGACCTTTCCCCGACTCCTCTCCCCTCCTCCCTCTTCCTGAGGTCCCTTCTCCCCATCATCCCCCTTCCCCTGTATCTCTGCCCCCCCATCCTCTTCTTCCAAAATCTGAAATCGATTACCCCCCTGCCCCACCCCAGGCAACCCCTGTAATGTCAAACCCTTTCCCTTTGAAACCTTCCGTTTCTTTAATTTTGACACTTGAACCCACTCTCCCTTTCCCTCCTCCTCCTGTCCCCCTCTAGTCTCTAGACCCCCGCCCTCCTCTAACCGTAAACCCTCCTCTTCCCCCTGCAAACCACCCCTCCCCTGTACCCCCAAACCTCCCTCTCCTCCCCCTTCCTCCCAAGCCCTCCCAACCCCCAGACCCCCAGAACCCTGACCTAGATCCTGCCCCTCTCCCCGAATCATATTCCCCTGCCCTCATCCCTCCTATTATGACGCGCCCTCGGGCAGTCTCTAAAGGCATGCCCCAGACCCCCGCACAAATTGCAACGGATAGAGGAACAATTTTCTGTATAGTGCTCCTTACTCCCGCACTTTACACACTGTTGTACTGGGCAAGACATACTATAATGGCGAAAGGATCCGCAACGGAAACACTGCCGTGGCTGTCCCTTGTAAAAACAGAGAATCCTGTCCCGGCCAATAAAAGCCGCAGAAGGAATGTGCTTGACCACTTGCCCTTCCTGTCTTAGCTTAACCCAAGCCCCCCACCCCCCTGCCCACACCCTACTTGGATCCGGGAGTTTGGATAACGGGGTTCTCAAATCCGCATGCCGCTGTAACCAGTAGGCCAGGTCTGCCCCTGAAATGGACTCGTTTCGTACCAATACAGTGACTTGCACCAAGTCAGGTCTACTAATAGGAATAACCACATAATTGCTCCAATCCCCCCTTCCTTTCACCCCCTCATACCTCTCCCAAAAGATTTCCATACCCCTCTGCGTTAGAAAACTAACATCGTACTCAGGCAAATTAACTGGGTGAATACAGGCATAGAAGTCCTCCGGCACAAACCCCAGGCCCATGACCATCCTCAAAACCGTCTCCCGAGAAGGCATAGCCCCCTCCCCCACCCATCTAATCTGCACCACATTCCTTCGTTTGGGGATTTGCCCCGCCCCTCTCCCTTCCCCCCTTTCCCCCTTGATCCCTCCACAGACACTGGCCGCCCCCCCATCTCCCCTCCCCCCTCACCCCTCACCACCGCCGCAAAGGAAAGAGCACCCTGCCCCTCCCCCGCCCCCCCTCACTTCTCCCCTACCCTTCTTCCCTTCCTCCGAATCCCGGCTCCCCACATCCCCCTCCCCCACCTTCCGACAAGAAAGCATACCCCTCTCTTGACCAAGACCCTCCCCCCGCCCCCCCACCCTCCCCTCGCACACAGCCCCCCCTCAACCAGTTCAAACCCAGACCTTCAACTGGGACATCAGGAGCTTTAAAAATTAGTGCACTTTCAGAGCTTACTCTGGTCTGAGCAATTGGTCCAATGTCCTGCTCCATTCCATGCAACTCCTGTTCCAGTTCCTCTTTCTCCTGCTGATTCTCTATGTCCTGGGCACCATACCCTAGCAGGTCCCCTGCAAACTTGGCTGCAGATTGAACAGAGATCTCTCCTGATTCTTCCTCCTGTCCGTCCTGACCTCGCGGGCAGACCTGCTCTGAGCCAAGCTGCACAGCTGATGATAATTGATCACCAGAAACTGCTGCCTCAATCAGAGCACCTTTGGAGTGCTCCTGCAGTTGGAAGCCTGCTGGTTTTTGCTTCTCTTGCAATCTCTCCACACAGGTAAGTTCAATACTTTTTTCCACACCCTGTTCTTCTTCCCCACTAGTGGGTACTAAAAAAGTGTCCTGGGTGGAAAACCTGTCTCCATCCGTTTCAATAATATGAAAGTGTTGTAACTTTGTGTCTTTTCCTTTCTGTTCTACCGTAATACCTGAGGCCAAACAATCCGCCCCTCCCCCTTCTCCTGGAACCGTATCCAACCTGAGTACTCCCTCTTCCCTTGGGCTCATCAGGGCTTTCATAGTTTGCAATGTACTTTGACTGTTTGGACTTTGTACAATCTCTGTTACCAACTGCCTTTTGTGAAACAATGTTCCTGAGCTTAAACTGGTAGATTCCTGTGCTGGGGAAAAAACCTCCTGGCTCATAGTTTTAGATGTGCCAGCCTGCATCCTCTCTTGAGTCTCATAAACCTCCCTCAAGGGATTTGCAGAGCCTGTTTTTAAACAAGCAATTCTTTTTTCCTTCTGTTTCAGCAACTTTGTTAAGCGCTTTTCTTCAGTCTTATACTTTTGACCATGCTCTGCTGGGGCCAGCCTACTCATGGCTTTAGTCATTTTCAACCGTTTCCCCAGCTCCTCTATTTCCTTCTCCAGAGACTTGATGTGCCTCACCCGCTCCACCGTTTCTCTGGCACACTGTCCTGGGTCCATATTCTCCCACTCACCGGCCTCCTCCCCTTCTTCTGACCACTCTTCTTCACTGCCGGCTGCCTCAAATCCCAACTGGGCCTCCTGCCCCACCTCCATTCCTTCTTGTCCTTGCTCCTTCTGGGTCTGCACCTTTAGGGCCTCAACCTTCCTCCTTCCTCCCCCATGATCTTCAGGCTCCTTACCTGGATGCCGCTGGGTCATGGAGGAGGCTTCAGATCCACAATCTTCCCTGGCCCTGGGCGCTTTACGGTCCAGGGGACTACGCTCCCTTCGTGCTGGAGGAGGGACTGGCTGAGAGCTACTCCGCCGGGCCTTCAGATCCTTCGGCCTTGTAGGCCCCATAGCCTGGGAGTTTCCTGGGCCTCTCTCCCCAGGCCCCCTCCGCATAGCTGGGGAAGGGACCAGGCCTGGCTCCCTTTCCTCAGAGCCTCTGACCGCACCTCCTTCCTGCCCTCTGTCTGACAACGACTGACGCTTGGAATGCCCTCCCGCGGGAAGTGGTGGAGATGAAAACGGTAGCGGAATTCAAGCATGCGTGGGATAAACATAAAGGAATCCTGTGCAGAAGGAATGGATCCTCAGAAGCTTAGCCAAGATTGGGAGGCTGGGCTGGTGTTTGGGTGGTGGGGCTAGTTCTGGGCAAGACTTCTACGGTCTGCGTCCTGAAAATGGCAGATACAAATCAAGGTAAGGTATACACAAGAAGTAGCACATATGAGTTTATCTTGTTGGGCAGACTAGATGGACCGTGCAGGTCTTTTTCTGCTGTCATCTACTATGTTACTATATGTTACTATGTTAGGTCCATTTTCGGCAAAAAAAAAGAGGCCTTTTTTACAGGTGCAATAAAAAATGGATCAGCGCATGGCCAAAACCCACGCCTACAGTACCGCAAGCCATTTTTCAGTGCGCCTTTCTGAAAGGACCCCTAAGGACCCTGTTTACGAAGCCACGCTACAGTCACATTAGCATTTTTAGCGCATGCTAACCATTAGCGCGTCCAAACTGTGTAGGCACCCTCAATATTCTTATGGGCGCCTACACAGTTTGCGTGTGCTAATTTTGTGCACGCACTAAAAACGCTAGTGAACCTTTGTAAACAGGGCCCTAAAAATTGTGTCCACAAAGTGATTCACTTTTATGGCACTCTTCTCAGCATGTATTATCTCAGCAAAATGGCCTCGGCATCATCAGCCACTAATAAGGAGTAGCATTAGTATGACGTGAACTAATGAAATCATATGAATGGATTATTAAAAAATTGATTCACCGACAGGTCAATTATCATTATCAGAATTCCAGCGTTGGGCTATCTCTTGTTTAGATTTTTATATCGTTCAAACCCTGATGCAGGCATTGAGTGCCAAAACACGGCCCTTTCCGGGTTAATGATGTGCAGGATCTATTCAAACATCTGATTACAGGACCCATTCTGGATTTGAAGGCTCTTGGTGCTTTTTTCTTCTATTGTTTGCTAAGTGCTTTGAATCCCTCTCTGTACTGTCATGCAGTAAATGAACCACTTACCGCATGGCCATTTCAGGGGGGAGCACTTACCACCACCTTTTGAGGTAGCGGTAAGGGCTCCTGCACTAACCCGGCAGTAACCGGGCAGTGAGTGTCACTGCCCGGTTACTTCCAGGTAAACACCTTTACCATAAAAATAGAAAATATTTTTGTAGCTCTGAAAATGGTGTGCACTGGGGGTAGGAATTACCGTCGGGCTCCTGTGGTAGCCCGGCAGTAGTTCCTGATTGGCATGCGGTAAGCGTGCGGTGGGCTTACTGCCTCTTAGTAAAAGGGCCCCTAAGCGTGGATTCTATATTGCAATTATGTGCATAATTGTATTCTAGAATACTAGTGTATGTTGGTTTTACACTGCAACATTTAATCATGGCTGCTTACACCATGTGTAAAAGTCCGTGACTAAGGGGAAAAGTTCTCACTGGGTTATTTGTTGAGTGGAGGAGTGGCCTAGTGGTTAAAGCACTGGTCTTGTAATCCAGAGGTGGTCAGTTCAAATCCCACTGCTGCTCCTTATGATCTTGGGTAAGTCACTTAACTCTCCATTGCCTCAGGTACAAACTTAGATTGTGAGCCCTCCTTTGACAGATAAAATCCAGTATACCTGAATGTAACTCACCTTGAGCTACTACTGAAAAAAGTGTGAGCAAAATATTTTAACATTTTTATGCAATGAGACCCTGTACTAAAATAGCATGACTTGTGGTAAAATAACCCATCTTAATGGCAACCCATGTGGATAACTTCTCTCAATTGGTAGTTTGTGCTGCAGTAAAAAGGGTCCTGCGCTACCGGCGAAAGCCCCTTTACCACACACTGCGGGCAAAAAGGTCAAAAAATGACATGGCCATGTGATAAGATTTTACTTACCTTGTGGTCATGCAGGGGTGGGGGTAGCACTTACCCCTGGATTCTATATAGCGCATCCAGAGTTACATGCGGTTCTGTGCTTAAATCTAGGCATATTCTATAACTACGTGCATAGATTAATTGTTTTAACAAGCTGTTATGAGCAATAACGAGCACTAATTGGCAAAAATTTGAATTTACACGCGTACATTGCTAAACGTATTCTGTAATGTACTGCGACTAAATTCTAATGCACACAGGCAAAAAGGGGCATGGAAATAAAATGGGACCCTATGCTAAAATAAACTGACTTGTGGAAAAATAACCTGATTTAACAGTAACCCACATTGAAAACTTCCCCCCCTTAATCTGACTATGAAGTGGCGGTAGCTGTAAAAACCTCAACTAAAAATACAACAGCTTTTCGATTACCCCTATGACCAAAGAAACTGAGGGTTGTGTTTTTCTTTTATGAAAATGCTTTCTAGGTGGCAGCAATCTCATGAGTTAAAGTGTATTTTCTTAAGGGGGGAGGAGGAGGAAGAAACACTAGAGCAGTCCATCCCAAAAGATGAAGAATCACAGCAGGAGACAAAGCTGCCAACCTTCTGCTGCCTTTCTTAGGTTTCATATATTAGCTGTCATCTTTTCTCCCAAGTATGACTGTCTGTACTGAACACTGAGTAAAAATCAAGCCAGCAGCAGTTAATGCATGACAATCCTATTACTCTTAAGACTGTGGCTGTAAATAATGATTAGAGAAATATCTATTTTATTTTTATGGGATTTTCTTTAGTGAAAAACTGTGATCTCTCTCTCTCTCTCTCTCACACACACACACACACACACACACACACACACACACACACACACACACACACACACACACACACACACACACACACACACACACTCCCCCCACCCTTATTGTATCTCTCCTGTATCTCTAACTGTTTTTCTTGGGTTTATGTTATTATACAGTAGTGGAATGTTTAATGGCTGTTTGTGTTTCTTAACCGTATGCTTGAAAGTTTGTTAGAAAAAAAAAATCATGCATCTGCATTTTTATTGATGGGATTTTGAAGTCCTGCTAATTTTTCTTAGATTGCCTTTTCATTAAGTTAAAACAATGAAAAATATATAAAAATATGTTTTGAAAAATATAAAATTGTAAATGGCATATTTGGAAAAAAATTACTTAAAATATTTTACTTATAGGGGTATCTACTTCGAGTAAAAATCTACTAGGCACCTTATCCAGTAAACCTGGTATTAATAGCACACCTAGAGTTTCCAGTGTTGAAATGAATGAACTGTACCTGATAATTGTGTACATGCTGGATGCCAATTAACCTCAATTATTTTCTATTGAACATGGTAGACAAGTTCTAGAGGATCTCTGAGCAGTATTTTACCCAGTAAAATTAAATTAGTTTAACTCAAACTCCATTGGACTATTCTCAATCATGTGATTATTAAAGCTGAACTTAGCGATGAGTTTAGATAGGTCTACTATCCTGAAACAGGAATTCATACTTTGAAGTGTACAATATTCAGTACTCTAAAAATCAGATTTGATTGATGAATTAAGGACTAGAACAAAGAAACTTACCACACTACAAATGTCATTAAAATTAAGTTCATTCTGAAGTCAAATCTTAGGGGTCCTTTTACTAAGGTGCACTGAAAAATGGACTGCGGTAGTGTAGGCGCATGTTTTGGGCACGCACAGATCCATTTTTCAGCGCACCTGCAAAAAAATGCCTTTTCAACATTTTTGCCGAAAATGGATGTGTGTCAAAATCAAAATTGACGCGTGCCCATTTATCACAAGCCATTGACCTAACAGTAAAGTCTCACATGGTGACTGGGCGGTAATGACCTACGCATGTCAAATGCTACTTGGCATGTGCCTGATATGTATGTCTGAAAATAAAAAATATTTTTCAGACGGGCGTATCAGATGTGCACAAAAAATGAAATTACCGCAACAGCCATGCGGTAGCCGAGCGATAACTTCATTTTGGCACGCATTGGGCACATATAGACGCTTATGTGGCTTAGTAAAAGGGCCCCTTAGGTGGCTATTCTGCTTATAATCGAAATAGAAAAACGCCTATATTGTGACCCAAATCGGGAGATAGACGTTTATCTCACAAAAACGATTAAAGCGGTATAATCGAAAGCCGAATTTGGACGTTTTCAACTGCACTCCGTCGCGGATGTGGACAAAGTTGATGGGGGTGTGTCAAAGGTGTGGTGAAGGCGGAACTGGGGCGTGGTTATCGGCCGATCAGAGATGGGCGCCTTTCGCCGATAATGGAAAAAAAATATGCGTTTTTAGCGAGAATTTAGGGCACTTTTCCTGGACCTGTTTTTCCACGAATAAGGCCCCAAAAAGTGCCCTAAATGACCAGATGACCACTGGAGGGAACTGGAGATGACCTCCCCTGACTCCCCCAGTGGTCACAAACCCCCTCCCACCACAAAATATGCCGTTGTACAACTTTTTATTTTCACCCTCAAATGTCATACCCACCTCCCTGGCAGCAGTATGCAGGTCACTGGAGCAGTTATTAGGGGGTGCAGTGGACTTCAGGCAGGTGGACCCAGGCCCATCCCCCCCCCCCACCTGTTACACTTGTGCTGGTAAATGAGAGCCCTCCAAACCGCCCTCCAAACCCACTGTACCCACATGTAGGTGCCCCCCTTCACCCCTTAGGGCTATAGTAATGGTGTAGACTTGTGGGCAGTGGGTTTTGAGGGGGATTTGGGGGGCTCAACACCCAAGGGAAGGGTGCTATGCACCTGGGAGCTCTTTTACCTTTTTTTTTTTTTTTTGTAAAAGTGCCCCCTAGGGTGCCCGGATGGTGTCCTGGCCTGTGAGGGGGACCAGTGCACTACGAATCCTGGCCCCTCCCATGAATAAATGTCTTGGAGTTATTTGTTTTTGAGCTGGGCGCTTTCGGTTTCCATTATCTCTGAAAAACAAAAACACCCAGCTCAAAAAAAGATAAATGTCCATGTTTTTCGAAAATACGGTTCGGTCCGCCCCTTCACGGACCCATTCTCAGAGATAAACGCCTATGGAGATAGACGTTTCCGTTCGATTATGCCCCTTTACGTTTCATCTTCAGGATGTGTCAGGGGTAATGCAACAAGATAGTGATGCCTTCAGCAAGATAGTAACAATATTATACTGGTAGATAGTGATGCCTTCAGCAAGATAGTAACAATATTTTACTGGTGGTATTGGAATAACGATGATCTCTCCACCAATGAACCACAAAATAATGATTATCTAAATAACTTGCCAAACCAGTGTAAGTCATCAGGGGGTGAGAGGGCTAACATGCAGGTAGCATGTGCCAAATTGGCACTACCGCCGGTCTAGCATGTGCATCTAGTGGTAATTCTTAGTTTCGTGCATGCCGAATACCATGCTAGAAAATCATTTTCTATTTTTGACTGCAGAGGGCATTCCCAGTGGCAATCAGCAGTGGGCATGAGCTGCATGGTTACTGCATGGGTAGCATATGAGCCCTTACCACTGGATCAATGGGTGATGGTAAGGGCTCAGGCTGTAAAAAGGCACGCGCTAGTTTTTAATTTTAGCGCATGCCCTTTTCCCAGCCCATTAAAAAAGCCCTTTTTCGAAGCCACAATAAAGAAAATGGCCCATCGCACTCCCAAAACACGTACCAACACTACTACAGGCCAGTTTTTACTGTGTCTTAGTTAAAAGACTCCCAGGTTTGGACAGTGATTTGCATTTCAGGATAAACTTAAAGACACCTTGGGTGTGGCAAGCTTCTTTGTTGGTCTGCGGACTTTTTGTTGCCCTGCTTCTGCGCATGCCTTGAATTAAGGGCTGTACAACTCTTGCTACTCCAACTGAACATAGGAGTCCTGTATCCATGATCATATACATATTTTATTTCTTATAGAAGAAAGTTGGTGTTGCCACTTAAGGTTTAGGTGTAGATGCCCAAGTGCACAGTAAAAAAAATGTACATCCCTAATATCTACCATAACAGCAATTAATGCTAAATCTCATTATATCCCTATCCCCAATTTGGATTTCTAAATAAGAGCCAATGTACTTTCCTTATTGTTACTGCTACATCCAGTTAACCCCAAGTAAGGTCATCCAATTATTGTTGCCACTTAAGGTTTAGGAAAACAATAATTGGATGATCTTACTTGGGGTTAGCTGGATGTAGTAGTAACAATAAGGAAAGTATATTGGCTCTTATTTAGAAATCCAAATTGGGGATGGGGATATAATGAGATTTAGCATTAATTGCTGTTATGGTAGATATTAGGGATGTACATTTTTTACTGTGCACTTGGGCATCTACACGGTTAGCGCACGCTAATGCTTAGTGTGCGCTAAAAATGCTAACATGCCTCTAGCATGATTTAGTAAACAGGATTCTTGGTTTGTTGGTGTTCCTACAAAATATGTTTTTATTTATTTAAAAATTATTGGTATACCACCAATTATGTGAAAACATTAAAGCGGTTTACAATAAAAATGAAAACATCAAAAGGAAAATTAAGGAAATAAAAGATACAAGAACATGAACGAAGGGAAATTCATAAAAAAGGGGAAGAAAGAAAACGGTATACGTCTTTAAATCGATTTAACAGCATTAGCCTACTAATTAACGTTTAAGTTGATTAACACGCAATAAAATGTTTTGATAAGTATAAAATGGATTTTTTGTTCTTATCTTATTCGAGATTATCAATGTATAGCCTCATATCATAACCTATTGTTTTAGAACTTCTCTTCCACTAAAAAATGTTTGCTTGTTATGTTTCTTTAAATCTCTAAGGTATACATCATTAGAGGCCTGTTTACTAAACTGTGGTAAGTTTTTGCAATTAATCTCTGTGCTAGCACTTGAGGGTATACCCAGCATCTTCCATACACAGAGAAAATGCCGTTACCATGTGTTAATTGCATTGCATATAACATGATACATTTAGCTAAGCTTATTGACATAGCATTAATTATGCCACATTAACTTCCACATTAACATTAGCATTAATGATAGCCAAGCAATTTGTTCATCTTACCCCTCTTTTCTTGCATTTGCACTGGATCCCTCTGTTTTACCGATCTAGGTTTAAAATCCTTGTCCTTGCCTATAAGGCTTCCATGCTGGCTATCCTCCCTATCTTGGTTATTATCCCTTACACCTCTGTCTATTCCCTTCGCTCCCTTGATGCCCACCATTTAGTCTTCCCATCCCCCAAACAGGTCTACTATGAATCCACCAGATCCTCTGCATTCTTCTTTCTCACCCCCAATCTTTGGCATAACCTCCCACCCTACATCAGATCTGAGCTTTCTCTGTCTAAGTTCAAGTTGCTCTTGAAAAGCTATTTCTTTAAACTTGGAATGATGATCGTCTTGCTGTATGGTCTGTGTGAGTGGGTTATTTCCTGGTTTAATGGAGTTCTTTTCTGATTTTTCTTGACTCTCATAAAATATTGTTTTATATAAACCACTCTGACCTTGTTTTAAGTAAAGGCGGTATATCACGTTCTTGAATAAACACAAATATAACAGTTAATGTTCAATGATTATTTTTGTGTTAAATGTAAGGTGCAGTCCATTCTAATTCTGTGCAATTTTCACCCATTTCTGCAACATTCTATATTATGTTAACATAGAAATGACTGTGCTTTAACTGCTAATGTGCTTCATTAGCTTGTGTTTGCATAGCACTTGCATTCCCTATTCATATAAGTTAATTGCCATGTTAATAGCGAATGTATCTTAGTAAATAGTCCCCTTATGGCCTTAAGTTTCATTTGTTTGGTGCAGGCAGAGTTGCTATCACTTGCTTTTCACTATAGTTATACCTATCCTTATTCAAATTAGATTTCCTCTGTCACAATAAAATCTGTTTATGCCCCCTCCCCTCAAGCCTTAAAATTAGCAGATGTAGTAGAGCGCAACAACACTGAAGTTACCTTTAACAATGTTGTTGCAGGGCCTCTCACTATCTATGTTTAATAATTTGGCCACATGTTCCTGCAGGCAGTTGGAGAAGTGCTTAAACACATCATCTCCTGCTGCCTAGAGCCAAGACTCATGATGACAGCTGCTGTTATCATGCAATTTACATCACTGTCTGTCACTGCATTGTCACAGTGTTCCTATATGGAGGTTATCAGATATGATCACTCCAAGATCTCTTTCCTGGTTGATGCGCTTCCCTCCCCATGAATTTTAGCACTCATAGGGGTCCTGTAACAAAGCTGTGGCAAAAGGATGTCTGTGCTGGCATCAGTGTGTGTTTTTTATGGGCGCCGAGTCCCCTTTTCACCACAGCAGATAAAAGGCAGGCCTTTTTTTCATGAAATGGTCATGCGGCAAGTAAAGCACTTGCCGCGCATCCATTTTGTGGGGAATACTTACCGCCATCCATTGAGGTGCGTGCTGGGAGAGGGAACTACTGCCGGGCTACTGCGGTAACCTGGCGGTACTTCCATTTTAGCGAGTGGTAAGCCCCCGTTGGGTTTACTGCCACTTTATAAAAGGGCCCCATAATGCTTGGCTCTGCAATGATTTTGCCATAAAACCTAGCTGCCAACTATAGATCCACTTCACAAAGGGCCTCTTTTACTAAGGCGCTCTAGCATTTTTAGCATGCGCTAATATTTAGGGCACGCCAAATGTTAGAGATGTCCATTTATTCCTAAAAGAGGCTCCACATTTCTTAGTTTACTCTCTCTGGGATGCTCACTGTGCAAATATTAGTGTCATAAGTTTATTTATCTTTAACCCTACCACAACATTGGTCACAAAGATAAACAGAATAGAATCATGATCTATCTCTGTGAAACTCCATTAATCACTCATTTCCTCAGAGTGAATTCTAGGTACAACTTGCCTCTGTTGCTTATAATTTAACCAGTCTCCAATTATGACAGAAATATGGTTCCCAGCCTTATATGTGGTAGTATCAAAGCTTTGCTGAAATCCAAGCATATCAAGTCAGCACACATGAAATCAAATTTTCAAGCAATCCAATTAAAGATGATGATTAGATTTGTAGGACATGGAGGGCTATTTTCGATATGACATCTAAATCCTTCTATGAACGTTTTACTCAAAAAGACCAAAAATCAAGTAGTGAAAATGACCATTTTCAAACCAGAAAAACAACTATCTTTTTTCTTTGAAAATGACCATTTCCTAGGTGATGTTGGGCTTAGTACATCTATCTTTTTGGACCATTTAAAAAAAGAAATCCAAATGAAAAACACATAAAATCAAGTCATTTGGATATAGGAGGAGCCAACATCTTTGCAGTCTGACCACATAGGCATCCCAGCAGAGCAGTGGAGCACCCTAGGGGGCACTGTAGTGGAGTTCACATAAAAGGTCCCATGTACACATCTCACTATTAGCCCCTTATATTTATTTATTTTGGATTTTGCTCATGCCCTTTCTAGTAGTAGCAGCTCAAGATGAATTACATTGGGAAGAATAATCCAAATAATAGTTACCTGATTCTAGGGTCCACCTTAGGAGTCAACACCCAAGAAAAAGATCTAGGTGTCATAGACAATACGTTTAATTCTTCTGCCCAGTGTGTTTTGACCTGCAAAGAAGAAAACAGGGTTCTAGGGATTATTAGGAACGTGATGGTAAATAAGACCAATAATATAATAATGCTT
Organism: Microcaecilia unicolor; assembly: GCF_901765095.1. Lineage (NCBI taxonomy): Eukaryota > Metazoa > Chordata > Amphibia > Gymnophiona > Siphonopidae > Microcaecilia > Microcaecilia unicolor. The sequence continues at coordinate 69,476,705 of NC_044037.1, read as the reverse complement.
CTGTATTGCTCCATGGTGCAACTTCACCTTGAGTATTATGTTCGATTCTGGTTGACACATCTTAAAGGTATAGCAGTATTAGAAATGGTTCAAAGAAGAGAGACTGCTCTCATATTAGGAAAGGCTAAAGAGGTTAGGGCTCTTCAGCTTGGAAAAGAGATGACTGAGGGGGATAATGATTGAAGTCTACAAAATCCTGAGTGGTGTAGAACGGGTAAAAGTGAATAGTTTTCTTACTTTCAAAAAGTATAAAGACCATGGGACACTCAATCAATTACTTGGAAATACTTTTAAAACAACTAAGATGGACATTTTTTTCACTCAAAGAATAGTTAAATTCTGGAACTTATTGCTGGAGGATATGTTAACAGCGGTTACCGTATCTGAGTTTAAAAAAAGGTTTGAACAAATTCCTGGAGGAAAAGTCCATAGTCTGCTATTGAGATAGACATGGGGGAAGCCACTGCTTGCCCTGGGAATGGTAGCATGGGATGTTGCTACTATTTGGGTTTCTAACAGGTACTTGTGACCTGGATTGGCCACTGTTGGAAGCATAATACTGACCATTAGTCTGATCCTGTACGCTATTATGTCTCACAGATTTGTCTACTTGATGCTTAAACTGACATCTACATGCAGAACCAGATTGACATGTTCTAAAAAGCTGAGAGTCCAAAGGGAAATGGAAAAATATAAGATGAGAGATGGATGTTCCCAATATTGACACATTTAGATAGCTGGATCCTATAGATATCGCCTGACAATCACGACCAGCCTCTGGTGAGCCATTAAGAGAGAGAGAGGGGGGAGGGGGGAGGGGAAGCATATGAGTTAAGGCATTGGAAATCGTGAAGCCTGTCACTTTGATAGAGCAGTTTGCTAAAACCATCATTTTATAGAGGTGCAAGTTATTTTCAAACTATGCACTTTTAATATTGTTAGTCAGGTGCCAAATTATATGGTGATTCCTCTATTGTTAGGACAGAGAGATCTTTTTAAACTTTGTAATTCATGCTCTGAGCCCTAAGGGAGTAAGGTGCAAAAAGAATTGAACAATCATTACATTATCGAATAGCAAATGTTTATAAAACTGTCCCAATCGAAATTGGTTACAAACTACAAATTTTATAGAAGGCTTGAAAACGTTTTTCAGAAGTTCTTAAATTAGTTTTTAAAATAATTTTTTAGTGGTCTTGGTTGCAATTTCCCATATCTGATGAATATAAATAATACTGTTTAAGCTGTTAAGGTGACATCTAAATCCTTAACCAGTGTACACTGTAACACCTGGATTTGTGCAGTAAAGATTTAAAAAATTACATCCCCCACAACCCCTCCCCCCCCCCACCCTTCCCTTGCCATCCATCTAACTTTTTGTTAAGTTAGAGGAAACATTGACTTAGTTCTTTCCAAGCCCAAACCCCACTTAAGACATGTATGGCCCCTTTTACCAAGCTGCAGTAAAAGGGGGCCTACCGTGGTGTTGACACATGGGTTTCCTGTGCCAAGGCCCCCTTTTAACGTATTGAGTAAATGATTTTCATTAAAAAAAAATGGCCCTGCAAGTGGCTATTTCTGGGGAAAGCCCTTAAGGCCACCATTTTAGGTGACAGTAAGGGCTCCCGTGCCAATCTGGCGGTAAATGGGCAGCACATTTTGTCGCACTGGAAATAGCATTCACTGGGGATGGGAGCTACCGTCGGGCTACAGTGGTAGCCCCGATTTGGCCTGTAAAAGGTCCCTTAGAAAAGCTCCGAGCTAGCCAGCATTCTGAAATACATTTTCTCTTACCCTAAGAGTCTCTGACATTTGAACTTATGAGAATGTGGAAGGCAGCCCCCACACCCACACCCAAAATAAATAGTGCCTTCTATTAGTAAGAAGATTAACTGTATGTATAAAGAGTCCAGAAGGCTCTGGAATTCATGAAACAACAGCTTCCTCACTATCCCAAGGTAGTTAAATCAGTTCTCAAAGAGTCGAGAGTTATAAAAGCATCAAAAGGTGGGCTTTTAGCTTAGATTTGAATTCCCTTATCTCTTGTTTGTCCTGTTTGTCTGTCCTAATTAGATTGCAAGCTCTGTCAAGCAGGGACTGTCTCTTCATGTTCAAGTGTACAGCGCTGTGTACATCTAGTAGTGCTATAGAAATGATAAGTGCTATAGAAATGGTAAGTGCTAGGTACAATGAACATTTCTCTGTCCCTGGAGGGCTCACAATATAATTTTGTACCTGATCACAAGGAGCAGTAGTGGGATTGGAATTGGTCACCTGTGGATGTCAATACTGTTGCTTTAACCACTAGGCTACTTCTATGGCGAGCCTTTCAAATCCATGAAAACCTACCTCAACATGTATATGCTGGAAGAGAGGAGGGAGAGATGAGACATGATAGAGATGTTTAAATATCTCAAGGGCATTTATATACAGGAAGAGAGCCTTTTTAAAATGAAGGAGAGCTCTGGAATGAGGGGGCATATGATGAAGTTAAGAGGGAATAGGCTTAGGAGTAATCTAAGGATGTACTATTTCACAGAAAGGGAGGTGGAGGCATTGAATGGCCTCCCGGTGGAGGTTGTGGAGTCGAAAACTGTTGCAGAATTTAAAAAGGCATGGGATAAGCATGTGGGCTCATTTAGGAAGAGGAAGAGTTAGGGGTTACAGAGGATGGGCAGACAGGATGGGTCATATGACCTTTATCTGCTGTCATGTTTCTATGTTTCTATATACCACTACAATAGCCCTTATGTGGGCTATTGTACCTATACGTGGGTAAAGTAGGTTTTGGGTTTTTATTTGGGGGGGGGGGTGTCACTTTCTACCACAAGTGTTATTAGAGTGGATTATGGGCCTGAGTCACCTTCTCTACAGTGCACTGCACTGATCACTAGGCTATTCCAGGAACCTGCTTGTGGGGTGGGAGGGGGTCAGTGACCACTGAAAGGGTAAGGGGGAGTCATTCCTTTATTCCTGCAGTGGTCATCTGGTCATTTATGACATTTTGGGGGCTTATTAAAGCAGGTCTAGACCTAAATGTCCAACTTATAGCCCTGGATGTTTTTGTTTTGTTCCATTATGGCACAAAAATAACCAAAAGCTGGGAACACCCAGATCCCGCCTTTAACATGCCCCTGACATGCCCCTTGTGATTTGAATGCACTTCTGATGGACTTCATAGAAAAACATCTAAAATTGTTTTAAAAATACCAATTTCAAAGTTTTTATGAGAAAGATGTCCAAATGCAGTTTTCTGCCACTTTTTGGACATTTTTCTCTCTTGAAAATGAGCCCCACAATCTCCTGGGAAATCATGCTGTCATGGATTCTGCGATCAGCTGGATTCAAGGTCCTGGATAAATGGATAAAGAGGGTAAATGCCTATAAAAATCTTGATTCATGCCATCTGTTTTATGAACTGGAAAAGAGAAGCTGCTAATATTAACGTTCGATAAGGACTTTAGCAGAAACGTTCATGAGTTTAGATTTAAAAAAATATTTTGGTGGGTTATTTATTAGCAAGAAACAAGCCAAATACAGTAACTATTATTCCTTCAATTGAGGATGCTGAAATCATTACTGCAGTAATCAGACTCTATGATGGAAAAATTACCAATGTGGGCTACCATTAAGACATGCTAATCTTGGTTATTAGTAGCTAGGTCTCATTGCATAAAATGAGACCTGTGCTAAAATAGAACACATTTTTGGTAAAATAACACGTCTTAATGGTAGCTCATGTTGATAGCTTCCCCTCTTAATCTAAAATATAGCAGCATCTCCCTTTTGATGCTAGCATAATCATTTTATTTTTTACATTTCTATACTGCCCTAAGGGCTTAGGGTGATTTACAACACAGTTAAACAGTAGAATCAAAAAATACAATTCAAAATGCAATCAAATACAATTCAACAATATACTAAAATACAGTAATATCCTAACAATCCATCCCCATCCCCACCTTGATTTTTAGTGACATAACCCATATTCACCTTCATCTCCAAAAACAGTATTAGTAGAGTTGAGGAGTAGCCTAATGGTTAGAATAGTGGATCTAATCCCTCTGCAGCTGCTTGTGATTTTAGGCAAGTCACTTAACTTTCCATTGCCTTAGGTACAAATTCAGATTGTGAGGTCTCCAGAGACAGCAAAAACTACCTACTGTACCTGAATGTACACCACTTTGGTAGCTTTCGAGCTTGCAGGCAATATACAACAAATACAAAATAGATATATCGGGACACAGAAATTTGGGAGGGCACCCCAGTGCCTACCAACAAGCTGTGTCTTCTTTGAGTAAGCTTGAAGCCCTCTCTGTATTCATGGCTACTTTTACAAATTACCTCTAAAAGCAAACATCCACTAATGTTGGCCCTCTCAATCTCCCAACCCAGAACCAAACTTTAACAGCACAGGCATGAAATGGTTGCTTCAAGTGTGTGAGCTTACAATAAGTTTTACTTTCCCTCAAAAACAAATCTATTTGATACAAGTTAGCATGGAATACCAAAGGATACTGTATGGTACATCGGTTAGTTTTTCAGTTTCTACACATTAGAGCTAAACAGATAATTTTTTTCCATAATAGAGTATACGATGATTATACCTGTATTAGGTGCATCAGTGGGTAGCATCAATAGAGGTTTTTGACCAAGCTTTCTTAAATTGCAAAAGTAATCTATGTAGTATGTTAGAAAACCTTTGTTTTCCCATTAGAAAAAAAACAGTACAATAAATTTCTGAATATTCTAAGGTTGGGCCATGCTAACATAATCAAATTGTCTTAATATGGAAAATAAGATTATGTATTCCAGAATGGACAGGAGTTAATAAACTGAATGAAAATGCTCCAAGACACTTAAAACCATCCAGATATTCAGTATGATAATTCTGCAAGAGAAGACAAAATACACGGGAAATAGAAACTAAAAGATCGCTGTAACTGTTTATTATTGATAAAACTAAAAAAAAAAATCCCTGTGTATATCACTTCTTAAATGAAAATCTGGGCTTCTGAATGGTTGTTTGGATAGTTTTATCAGTTAATGAGTCTGGTACAGTGTAGTCTGCTTTTGCCACTGTCACCTGCATGAAACTCATTGTTCATGTTTGCAAGTCACTCACACAATCCCATGCTGGTGTTAAATTGTGAAAAGTAATTTTCGTTTATTAGCTATGCTAGCTTTTCCAGCCAACAATGTGAGAGATAACTGTGTTAAGATATTAACATTAAAAAAGGTTGCCATTTTGGGATTGGTTCTGGTGCTGTACATTGTTATGACAATTTGTTAATGACTGGTTATTAGCAGTCATTGATGAGAAATTAATTTTAAAGAGCCAGGGAAGAAGGTTGGTGGAATTGTAGGGAAGACAAGAATTAAGATTCTGCAATGTTCATTGCTATATTCAAAACTTAACATCTGCTAAGGTATGAAGGAACTTGGATAAGGATGTGCATTCATTAGCTTATTTTCGGTTTGTTAACAAAAATGCCTCAATAATGTTTATAAGTCAAGCACAAAAACAGAGATGGTCAGGAGACAAGAGGAAAAAAAACAAACCTGTTATTCAATAAGGGTAACTTTATTGTGAAATAACCCACCACAGCCAGTTCTCATCAAGGGTCTAAAACGTAAACATACACATGCATAAGTACATATTCTAATAAGACAGTAGCAATGCTAATCCAAATAAGACTACATTTTAAAATAATTGTGAAAAACAAACTACATTTAGGGCCTCTTTTACTAAACTGTGCTAGCAATTCCTGAACGTCAATGGACACAGCACTACAAAAGTTTTTTTAACCTATATAACAAGTAATATAAAATAGAATATGTATTAAATTAAGATGCATGTGCAATTTAATTAAGTAATAAACGCCTATCAATAATTGGGTACTAATAACCAATTATTGAAGTTAATTGGTACTCATTAAAATTTGCACATCCATCTGGCTGTGTACTATTCTATAAAGCATGACACCTAACTCTACTAGCATGTAACTCAAAAGGGGGTATATGTCCATGAGCATGTTAGGGGCATTCCACAAATTTGCAAGCGTAATTATAGAATACGGTCTCAGCATGCCTAACTTGGGCACCAGCATTTATACCAGGTTTCAGTAGGTATAAGTCTGGCATCTAAAGTTAGGAGCAGGAATCAGCACTAACCCCTAAATTCTATATATAGTGATGGATTCTATATAGCATGCCTATAGGTCCATGTAGAAATCCAGATGCATTCTATAACAACACACATAAGTTAATTGGCTTAACAAACTAATCAGCATTGTTAACAGCACTTCACAAGCAATAATGAGCACTAGTTGGCAATAATGAGAATTTACATACACAACTCGCTAAGCATATTCTATATTGAACTGCACCTAAATTCTAAAGCGCACAGTTCAAAAGGGGCATGTTTATAGGCAGGGAAATGTGCCCTTTGTGGGTGTTCCAAAATGCATAGGTGGAAATCATTTCTGTGCAGATGTTTTAGGCACCATATATAGAATCTGGCCCATAGCGCCTTAATTTCTGTGCGGATATCAAAGCATATTTTACAACAATATGTATAACTTAATTGCTTAACTAGCTACTCAGCACTGTTAATTGGATGTTAAACAATTAGCACTAATTGGTATTAATTAGGATTTATAGGGGTTTATTACTAATGGTTAGCGTGAATTATCTGTAGCAAGTCCCATTTTATTCCTATGGGCCCTGGTGCAGATAACTCAAGCTAATCTTTAGTAAAAGACCCCCCCCCCCCAATATGCACAACTTGCTAAGTGTATTCTGTAACATGATGCACGTAAATTTAAACTTGCATAATTGAAAAGGGGGCATGGCTATGGGCATGGAATGGGCGGGTCATTGGAGTTTCAGACATCTATGCACATTAGTTTAGAATGCACCTGCTCTGTGCCTTATTTAGGCATTGGGATTTACACCAAGTAAAACATGGCCTAAATGGATGTGACCAAATTTGGTTGTGTGGAGAGACGTTCGGCATATTTTATATACTATGTGGGAATTTAAGCCTAGTCTATAAAATTTAGGCATATTTTAGGGAATATGCCTAGGTGTATTTTTTTATCAAGTGGATTTTTCAGGTGCCATATATAGAATCTACCCCTAAGTGTGATTCTATAAAGAGAAACTAAGATATACTGAATGCTCTTCGATAGGCTACAAGACTAATCTGTGCCTTCTATGAAAAAACAGATATACTGTAAATTAAATAAAAGGCCTCATCAGCGAAGGGTACCAACTAAGAGGACACGCCAAATAGGCTACAATCATGGGCCAACCACCACCAACCGAAAAACCTACAGAGTGGAGTAACTAAACCAGTCTGTAGTAAAAAACGGGGTAGGGTTAATATAATTTTAATCAACAATGGGCACAGATAGAATCAATGCAACCCTATAAATACAAAATTACATAATGGAAGAATGAAAAAGGTATAATTCAAAGAGAATCAGACTTGTTGTAAAAACACATATCATGTAGCCAAAGAAATACTTAGCTTTCTATTCAAAAACCGAAGATACCATTTCCCAAAGGCATCTCCGTAAGTTCTTGGCAAAAAATGAAATGATATGTGAAGAGTCTCCTCAAAGTCCCAGAATTAATCCTCAAAATCACTCTCTCTCGACAGTACTAGAATTCTCACTGTTTCGTTTCTTCTTCAGGAGAGGATATGCCCGGAACAAACCGTATTATCGAAAAAACAGATGGACGCCCATCTTTTTCGAAAATACGGTTTTTCCTACCCCTTCATGTACTCGTTCTCGGAGATAGATGCCCATGGAGGTAGGCGTTCACGTTCGATTATGCCCCTCATGGTCTGCTAAAAGATTCTGACTTTCATGAAAGTATGTGCATTGACAAGACGGTGCAAACTTTGCCAGTAAGCATGTACAGGGGTGGAGTTCAGGCAGAATGGGTTAAGTTTGCAAGTACACACACAGACTATAAAATATGCTAATTTGTGTGGCTAAGTGCAGACCTTTACTCCTGATCTCAAACAGTTGTAAATGTCTGTACCTGCAATGTAGGTGTGATTTTTGCCATTTATGATAATATTTTAATAAGACACCTATGTGGCTTTTTAAAATAGCACCTAACTAGGCACCTACTTGCCCTCTTAAGCTAGGCATCTGCCATATAAAATTACCCCTTACTTCTCAATAATAAGAAAAATAGAAATGTAAAAAACAAACAAACAGTTAACTAAGGGGCCCTTTTACTAAGGCGTGCCTAAAAGTAGCCTGCACTGTTGTAGACATATATTTTGGATGCATGCAGGTCCATTTTTCAGCGCACCTGGAAAAAAAGGGCATTTTGTTTTGTGGCCAAAAATGTACATGTGGCAAAATTAAAACCAGCGCACGTCCATTTTTGGCCTGAGACCTTACCACCACCCATTGACTTAGTGGTAAGGTCGGTAAGCAGCCAGCATGCATAAACTGACAATTTACCGCCAGGTAAGCACCATGTTTTGGGCACGCATTAAAAATGGAATTACCGCCCGGGGCATGTGGTAGCTGGGCAGTATTTCCAATTTGACACACGTTGGATACATGTAGGCACCTACACGCCTTTGTAAAAGGGCCCCTAAAATTCTTCAGTAATAGACCATGATGACATCTTCTAGAATCAGTAGAATTCTGAATTACATTAATTCAACCTACAAATCAAAAGATAGGACATTTATAGACAGTGTTAAACTTTGCTTCTTCTTTTGATATGAAATAGACTTTGATAGTCGGCTATGCTAATAGTATTAATGTAGTTGGACAGCAGAATGAGTTGCCCTTTTCTTAACACACCATGGGAGCGCATTAAAATCCGTAATCATAATACCTTTTTTTAGACTACCATTTTGAGCCAGATTCTATATACAGTATGACACAGTGAGTTACATGCACAGGCCCAATTTAACATACATAACTTAATTGAGTAATGAGCCAATCAGCACTAATTGGGTGATAACCAATTATCAACACTAATTGACAATAATTAGGATTTATGAGCATTTTATAATGATGTGCCCGTAAATCCTAACATGTGTACATATTTGGGGGCATGAATAGGGGTGTTCTGGGGGGGCGTTCCCAAATGTTATACGCTTTGTTATAGAATATGGCCAAACTGCACCTAACTGTAGGTGCCGGCATGTGAGCATGCTCATAGCAGGCCTAATTGCATGGCATGGCACCAAGTAACACATGTACCCCCTGATTCTAAAAAGATCGCCAAAAATTGCACATATAAATTTAGGCATGGTTCTGATTTGCATGTATAATTTAATTGAATAACTAGCCAATTAGTGCTTTATAACAAGGAATTATTGGCACTAGTTAGATTTAATTGGGTGCCTAAATTTTTACACGCAGCCTGAAAAATGGGGTGCAGAAAGAGAACGTCATGGGCATTTCAGAGTGAAATGGGAGTGTGGTTTTGAGTTCCAAGCATAATTACAGAATAAAGGTGTTATGTGTGTAAATTTAGGTGTGAGCAGTTGCACCATTTTTTGTTGGTGCAAATGGTCACGCCTACATTTACACGTGACCATAATGCTTAAGCGCTATTCTATAAACTGCACTGAACTTTAGGTGCAATGTATAGAATACTGCTTTAGTGTTTTTTCAGCGCTGATATTTGAACCACCATTTACTGAATATAGCCCATAACATAGAGAATGCTATTAGTTATATGTGTCACATGGTGCATTAAGGTGCCACCATTTACGCCTGCCATTGACATGGTTTAAACGGTTGCTCCTAAGTTTTGGCACACCAGTGCAGGCATGTGCTACTATTCTGTAACAACCTAGGCATGGGTGCTAATCATGCCCAACTGTAATGCCTAATTCGAGGTATTAATTTATAGAATAGCGACTCCAACCCTAAACATGCCTTCACAAGTCATATAAAAGTGCACACCTTCTTGTCATTCTGTGTTCTTTTATTTATGTAACCCTGGGATTATATAAAAGCCCTTTACATGCTTAAAACACTTTAATGAAATTATCCCTATAGCATGTACACATGCATTAGAATCTGTTGATTTGTGGACACAAGCAAAAATTCATTGCCTTAGCCATTAAGTGGTATTTTTTATGCTGCAAATATTTTAGTACAAATTTCAGTGCATAAGTGTCATTGATATTCTTCTCAGGCATCAACACTGAACTGCAGTGTACTTAATCTCACTACTGTACTGATCTACTTCTTCACTAAAAACTCATTAAAGCCAACAAACCCACGGGTTATTTGCGTGAGTTTATTGCAGTTATCCATTAGGTAATACAACTAAACTGTTCATCTTATCTGTAATTGCGGAGTGTTTGCATACCACTACAGTACCAGCCATTCTGTCTGCTGCAGTATGAGTCACTAGCTGTTCTTTCACAGCATCATTTTGTTTTCATTTCTTATTAAAAACGTAGCTCCAACCTGTGATGGCTCAACTAATTTATGCTACCATTGGGTGTTAATATCCTTTAGAATGTGCCCTTTTGTTTACATTGCTTTCAGTGTCTTTCTCTGTAGTCTTTACATCTTGCACATTGTTTTTCTTGTTCTGAACACATAAGCTTACAAGACCCAGCTTCCAAAAGCAGGGTATCTTGCTGTTTGGGATTAATTTTAGAGGTGAAAGGAAGCAATGTTCTTGCTCTAAAACTTTCTCTTTTCCCTCCCTGTGACTTCTTGGAATCTGAGATCCTTAAACTTTAGTTTCTGCTATGTAGAGAGGTGTGGTAGCCGTGTTAGTCCACTCTTAAAGGTTATCAATAGAAATCAAACAAAATAAAACATGGAAAAGAAAATAAGATGATACCTTTTTTATTGGACATAACTTAATACATTTCTTGATTAGCTTTCAAAGGTTGCCCTTCTTCGTCAGATCGGAAATAAGCTTTTGCTTATTTCTGATCTGACAAAGAAGGGCAACCTTCGAAAGCTAATCAAGAAATGTATTAAGTTATGTCCAATAAAAAAGGTATCATCTTATTTTCTTTTCCATGTTTTATTTTGTTTGGTTTCTGCTATGGAAATATTTGCAGAATGTGTCTGTACTCATGAGCACAAGACCAAGAAATTGATTTCATAGAAGATCCAAGCAACCCAGAAAAAGAAAAGCAGAAATATGAAGGGAGAGAGAACAGAGTGCACACTGTATTTATTTGTTTATATTTTATACTCATTAATCACCTGGTTTACTAACTAAAGCTCAAGGCAAGTTAAACTATATTAAATCCTAGTGATGAAGCAGTGAGTTAACAATTAGGGAAGCCAGGGTTCTAATCACAGTGATGCTCCTTGTGACCTTGGGAAAGTCATTTAGGACTAGATTCTACATATCACGCCTAAGAATTTGGCACCAAAATGAAATTCACCTAAGCGCATTCTATAAAGTACGCCTTAATTTAGACACACTTTATAGAATGAGCCTAAATTTCTGCATGGTTTATACAATACACTGAGTGCATGTATGCGGGCAGTTACACCAAGTAAAATCTGGTGTAAATGCTGACACCTATATTAGGTGCAGACAAGATGTATTCTATAACAACGCACATATATTTTAGATATGCCCATGTCCTGCTCATGGCCACACACCCTTTTCAACTATTCTGCTTATTTTCGAACGAGAAGGCTGGCCATCTTCTGCCACAAATCGGGAGATGGCCGGCCATCTCCTAAACACTGCCAAATCGGTATAATTGAAAGCCGATTTTGGCTGACTCTAACTGCTTTCCATCGCAGGGCCCGCCAAACTTAAAGGGGGCGTTTCGGAAGGGTATGGAAGGCGGGACGGGGGCGTGGTTATGAGATGGCTGGCTTTGGCCGATAATGGAAAAAAGAAGGCCGGTTCTAACGAGCACTTTGCCGCCTTCACTTGGTCCATTTCTTTTTAGGACCAAGCCTCAAAAAAGTGCTCCAATTGACCAGATAACCACTGGAGGGAATTGGGGATCACATCCCCTTACTCCCCCAGTGGTCACCAACCCCCTCCCACCCACCCCCCCAAAAATATTTTAAACATTTTTTGCCTGCCTCTATGCCAGCCTGAAATGTCATACCCAGCTCCCTGACAGTAGTATGCAAGTCCCTGGAGCAGTTTTTTGTGGGTGCAGTGCACTTCAAGCAGGTGGACTCAGGCCCATCCCCCCTACCCGTTACACTTGTGGTGGTAAATGGGAGCCCTCCAATCCCCCCCCAAAACCCACTGTACCCACATGTAGGTGCCCCCCTTCACCCCTTAGGGCTATGGTAGTGGTGTAGAGTTGTGGAAAATGGGTTTTGGGGGGATTTGGGGGGGCTCAGCACACAAGGTAAGGGAGCTATGCACCTGGGAGCAATTTTTGAAGTCCACTGCAGTGCCCCCTAGGGTGCCCGGTTGGTGTCCTGACATGTCAGGGGGGCCAGTGCACTACAAATGCTGGCTCCTCCCACGACCAAATGCCTTGGATTTGGCCGGGTTTGAGATCGCCAGCATTAGTTTCCATTATCGCCGGAAACCAATGCCGGCCATCTGTAAAGCCGGCCCAAATGCTGAGATTTGGCTGGCTCCAACCGTATTATCGAAATGAAAGATAGCCGGCTATCTTATTTCGATAATACGGTTGGGGTGCCGCTTTACAGATGGCCGGCGCCGTTCGATTATGCCCCTCCACTATGCGACTTAGAATATACGTGCAGCACATTATAGAATATGCCTAGATGGTTGTGCACGTAAATTCTAATTAATACCAATTAGTGTCAATAATTGCTTTTTAGTTTGCAATTATCAGCTCTGATTGGCTTGTTAACCAATTATGATATACACATTATTATGGAATACACTTCGATTTCCACATGGAAATCTTGACGCGATATATAGAATCTGGGGGTTAACCCTCCATTGCCATGGGTACAAAATTAGAGTTCAAACCCTCTAGGTACAGGAAAATAATTACTGTAATTGAATGTAACGTGTTAAACTTAAAAATAAAATTAAATATAGGTAATAATATCAACAAAACTAAAAACATCATATTACATCTCACATACTAGACACTAGTCAATATTAAAAAACAGCAAAAGTGTGAATCATTTATTTTATAGAGCAGAGAAGGAGTAGGGGGAGTTGGCTCTTCCCAAACAACAAAGGAGAAGTATCGGCGGATAACAGTCTTTATTGCAAAACATAAAAAATGACTTGACACAGCAGCTGTGTTTTGGCGCCTAAGTGCCTGCTTCAAGAGTCTACAAAACAGAGTAAACACAGAGATGAAGAAAAAATATAACAGCAAAAATAAATATGCAAAAGATTATAAAACAACACAGCAAAATAATGCATACATAAGTAGATTATATAAAACGTATACGTGCAAAAAACAAAGTGTATGTGTACACATTTATATAAAATATAATGTAAAATAATATGAATAAAATGGGCAAACAGCATGTACATAGAAGAGCACTTTGACATTGAAAAAACTGTATATCATAAGAACGCATCTATAAGAGCATCATTAAGTAGGTGCTGATAAAAATTAATTAGATGTAAAACAAAATTTAATTAGATGTCAACAGAATTTACTGACCTTGTGATGTAACGCTGATGGTAAGAGAAGGTACAAAAATGAAGTTTCTTTTTAAATTTTGTGCACAAGTGGGCTATCAACGTAACCTTATAAGTAGGAGAAAAAGGAAACACACTAGTTACTAATGAACAGGGGGATAACGTTGAAAAGAAAAAAGGTGAATGAAAAGGAAGGAAATAAGCATATGTTCAAACGTGATGCCGAACTTAACCAGATTGTGATAAAATCCGGGTCTCGAGATTCTCTTTGAGAAAATGCCCACCAACCTGTCAGTGTTTTAAATGGCTATATAAAACAGTACTTTGAAAAAAAAATGTGGCACTGGTGAGGGAGGACCATCTGTATAAAGAAAGGGGACTTACCAGGATCAAAGGAGAAAACCTTCATGGACTGCCAAAGTGATCTGGGTGAAGTATCAAGAGGTTGTTCCTGATTTGTCTGTTATTTAAATGCATAAAAGAGTGCCAAAGAATCAAGCCACTTTCACACATGTGTGTGGGTATCAAAAATTATAATAGCATGATAAAAATATGTGAGTTTCTTGGGATAATGCTATATAAATGTAAATAGTGAAAACAAAAAAATAGAAATAAAAAGTATATCAGGATGTAGGGAGGAGTTAAAATGTTATAATGCTTCAAAAGTGGAGGAATAGCCTAGTGGTTAGTGCAGTGGACTTTGATCCTGGGGAACTGAGTTTAATTCCCAATGCAGTTCCTTGTGACTCTGGGCAAGTCACTTAACCCTCCATTGCCCCTGGTACAAAATAAGTACCTGAATATATGTAAACCACTTTGAATGTAGTTGCAAAAAACCTCAGAAAGGCAGTATATCAAGTCCCATTTCCCTTTCCCACTTTATAAACAATGTTTTTATGCATGTATATGTTGATGTATGTGCACTTATGTGAATATGCATGAGTATAGTGGTATATATTCTAAAGTCATCTGAATTAACAATGGGATAGGACAACGCTGAGGAGTTAATTAAAATGCAAAAAAGGGGGTAATATACATATTCAAATTCATTATATTGCAAAAAAAGAAGGACTGCTAACTTTGAAAAGGCAGTGGGGGATGAAGGTCCTGCATGGTTTAAAGTATTTTTGTTTTCTGATGTTATCCTACATGCCAGAGTCTGGTTTTGGGGGGTTTCAGCTGATATTTTTGTCTATATATTTTATTAGTTTATGGTCAGTCTTAAGGGTTCTTTTGTTGGGCATCCATAACGTTGCTACTGTATGAGTACCGGTGCTTTGTTTCCTACAAAAGAAAAGCACTGATGAAAACTGAGACAGTTTTTAATAGTTGAACTGGTAAAATAATAATAGTAATAATAATAATAGTAATAATAATAATAATAATGTGGCATGGCCCTATTCAATCTACTGTGTTATAGATCAGTTTCTTTTAGTCTCTGCCAATATTTTGTTTCTGTTTTTGGTAAAACACTTCAGTTCCTATCTTTGACTAGCAGTAGGAACTATAAAATATCTATCATAAAAATGCAGGTTAAGGGAAATATGTATTATTAGTATACTGTATATTAACTCAAAATGATAAGCAAAAAAACCCTTTAAAATCAAATTTTAAAACATTTTATATTGAATTAGCAGGAGAACTATGTTTACAGATGACTTCTCACTAAAAGCTCCAGTGAGGTTTTAACGATTTCCATTCTACACATGAACAGGATATATAATACACGGGTCAAGATGAACTCAGTCCTGAGACATCATGGTGAGTCAGTGGTCAGCAATGACCCCGTTGATTTATAGGGATAAGTAGCTTTCTGGTTCCTTAATCAGAATCTTGTTTTCTTCTTAACATCTTGCTGGCTGATATCCTGCTACCACCAATTTATGAGCATCAGCCATTCTGGTTTCTGAAACGTTGTAGCCTGCTGCTTCCAGGATGTATCCTTAAAGTAATATCTTTTGGTGTTGCTATGTTGTATTTCTTTGTATTCCTGCTCTTCGTATTGCTTTTCCCCTTGCTTCTGCCAGATGACCCAAATTACTTGTATGGTCTTTAGATGTTGACGGGTGGTCTTGCTTTGAGCATAGCAGGCCTGTTTGTAATACTCAGACATAGACAGATCCTTTGAAAGGATTGTAAAATTTCTTACTGTGGCAGTCTATGGGATTCAGACCTGGAATGCTCTCGAACTGATGCTAGTTTGGCTCCCTCCCAACCAAGCTAGTGTCTGTGGAGGAAAGGGTGGGGGAAGAAGAGGAATGAAATACAATTAGGAAGGGCCAGGGTGCTTCAATTAGATTCCCTTGTTAGTCTAGCTATGTTTTGTTGTTGTTGTTGTTCATTCCATTGATGAATCCTGGTGCCTATCTATTTTATCATTCTATATAGTTTGTGAGCTGAAGGAAATTGAGAGGGCATGACTGCCCGTGTTAGATCTCTTATTAGAATGCATCCAGTTTTCTGATCATGCAAACTGGTTTCATCTGGTTCATTTGTTGTGGATAGTTCATCGGGCTCACTTGCATAGTATGATTATGCAAGATGGACACTGACTATTTTATCCACAGTCATTTAACCCAACCTATGGCTTCTGATTAAAAAAAATAAATAATAATAATAAGGTTTTTGTTTTTACTAAGCTGCAGTAAAAAGTGACCTTAGCACTCCTTTGCACAGTTTTTTGCCACATGTTAAGGTCAGTTTTACCACAACCTTAAAAATGGCCTTTTTCTATTTCTTGTATTAATGGTCATGAAATAATATTGCAATTAGTACACAGTCATTTAAAAAAAATTAGTGTGTTTAGGCGGTAAGGACTCACATGCTATTCCTTCGCTAATCAGTTAGCATACAGTACAGTAGCCATGGTAACTGGTTGGCACAGTAATGCCTATGTTCAACCCCCCCTCCCCCCATACACCCCTTCCAAAATTTTAATAAAATTTTTTTAGCGTGTAGTTATTGCGCACACATTTGATCGTGTCCCATGGTACACCATTGTAAGCTGCCTTAGGAACATTCTAGTGTCTAATGAAGATTAGTAAAAGGGCCTCTTAGTTGGTGCCCTGTTTACTAAAGAGCACTAAGGGCATGTTAGCATTTATAGTGCGCACTAATGATTAGTACACACTAAATGTTGTCACTCATAGGAACATACTCTAGTTTTTAACGTGTGCTAATTTTAGCACGCACTAAAAATGCTAGCGCGGCTTAGTAAACAGGACCATTGGTGTTTATTGGATAAACACTAGAAAAACTCTCTCACCCTTTCTCTAGTCTGTCTTGTATCCTTCAATCAGTTTGTGTGCCTTTTCCACATTTTTCCACATTCATAACGCCTAAGTGACCAAACAAGCTTGTTTGATTTACCTGGAGAAAATCACCCAACAATAGTACCCGTGGCACAAAAACACTGATAAACATTAAATTGTTTGTATCCTCCTTGAACCCCTAATTATCTGGCCTGCTGATAAATTAGCTTAGTAAAAACGGCCTCAAAGTGTGCTTCTTTTAATATGTCTGAAAAATCTTTCATTTTTTCCTTTCTCATTTTTCATGTCATATTAGTGCACATTTTATGAAGGAGTGTGAAACATGGCAGAGCAGTGTCCTCATTCATTTAGCTATATAATGGAGGATGACACGGGTAAAGAGCAGGAGCTGCCACAAAGTTTAACCTCTTCAGAACTGAAATATAATGTAGGCATTTTACCCACTTGTTTCTTAAGCCTTGTATCCGCATTAGAGCACAGCAGCTGCTAGCATGGCTTAGTAAACAGGGGGGTTAATAATTATATTTGTTTTAAAATGCAAAATCTATTACCTAGCCAGAAGAGGCTAGATTCTACATATGGCACCTGAAAATTCCATATGGAAAAAACTACGCCTAGGCATGTTCTCTAAAATATGCCTACATTTTATAGAATAGGCCTACATTTCTGCACGGTATATAGAATTACACCGAACATCTGTCCATGTGATACAATGCAATCACGGACATTTATACCATGTTTTACTTGGTATAAATCCCGATGCGTAAATTAGGCATAGAGCCGGGTGTATTCTATAACAGCGCACATAGATTTTAGAAAGGCCCATGTCCTTTCCATGCCCACACCCCATTTTCAACCATGAGGCTTAGAAATTATGCACACCACATTACTGAATACTTATGCACGTATATGTTAATTAATGTTAATTAGTGCTGATAATTGCTTATTAACATCTACCTAACAGCTAATCAATTAAGTTACATGCATTGTTATAAAATATGCTTCAATTTCCGCATGGAAATTAAGGCATGTTATATAGAATCCCAGGGAATATGTATGTACTGTCTTCATAAATTAGTTTCTATGAAAAGTCCATCACATATTATGCCAGAAAAGTTGCTGTGACACTGCTACAAAGTGAAGACAGCAAACAGAGGCCTAGATTTACTTAACATTCTAAATAAGTCAAACACAGACTTCATGTGGCAAGAAAAAAGGCCACCGCTTTTATTTAAACATCAAATGAATTGACAATAAATCCAGTCAACTGTCATCCTCCAAACTTAAAAAAAAAAAAACATTTCCAAACTTCCCACCCACTATCCACATCCTCAAGGAAACATCCTGATTATATGGCTTTACCCTAATCATGATGTGGAAGGCCAAAAGCCCCTGTAGATAGCCACTAATCTGACAGGGTCTGCAATCATACCAAACCCCGCCCATACATCCCTCAAAACCATGACAGTGACACACATGGGCAATCTCATCTCTTGAACCCCACAGACTTCATGCCACTTATATTCTTTTATTTCAACCAAGAATATTAAGGGAGATGACCACTGGATCTCCCCACCACCTAGGCTGCAACACCCTTAACATTCCATTCACCCCCCACCCCATCTTCTCAAGCTTCTGACTAACAAAAATGTTTTTACCTTCTCACTCCTATCTCACTGTTTTACAGAATCTGGGCCAAATTTACTAATGTGTTACCATCTTAGCCTGTGTTAATTCACATTAATGTACATTAATATGAGTTACTCATATATTTAATGACTAGGCTGTATTGACTTTGCCTTAGATAATGTTTATGAAATCACATTAATGCACTTTGGCATAGCCCCCTTTCCCTCCCCCCCAGCTTACTGGATGTGGGGCATCTTAACAAACCCAATTCACCACAGGGAGCTTTTGCATTTGTTTGTTATGTTCCTCATACATGGCAGTTTTTTTGCCCAGTGACTGTGGGTGATGAGGTCTGAGTGAGGTTTGGAGCTGATTAGTATTTGTTGTGAATGGCCACCAATCATATTTGAAGAGTGGTATGTGGTAGTTGTTAATTGTTCATTAAATTGTTTATTTGTTGTTTTAATATATATGTTGTAAACCACACTGAAGAAAACAACAAATCAAGCGGAAGATACCAAGAAAGACCAGAGTGAAGTCACAGATGTTAAAAAACAAAATGATTTATTAGGACCCTACACGGTCCATGTTTCAGCCGAAAAGGCCTTCCTCAGGGGTCTTCAAATTGGCATATACGGATATTCCTCCAAATGTTTTCACAAAATGAGACGATCTGGACAAAACACATGCGCTAGTGCTATCCAAATAAAGCATAGGCTTTCCAGTCTGTAAAAACTTGGACTCTCTTTGTTGGTTTTGTAAACCACACTGAACCCTAGAAAGGAGAGTATGATCTGATTTTTGATTTCAGATTAAGAATATTGTTCTTTGACTGGTTTATCTTGGTCCTTGAAGGTTCTTGCTCATGTGGTTTTCTTTTTGCAAATGTTGATGAATTGAAAGGTAAAGCCTGGGGTGCATGCTAGACACTGTGGTATATAATATGCCAGGAATAAGCATGAACAGCTCTGGAATATTGTAGAATAGAGACCATAATCTTATGGGGAAGTAAACCCAGCTTATTTTCCTTAATTTAATTTACTGAAGTAGTATATCACCATAGGCACAGAATGTAATTTGGCATTGACTGTTTCTTAAATTGACAAAACCTGGTCAAACACAGTTCTGTTCTGATTGATACGAGTCTGACTGCAGTAAGCAAAAAGAAAAGGGCATATTAATTTTCTCTCTAACATTGATCTGCTCTGTTCACGCTTATAAGCATTTTTTTTTCTGATAGTGTAAAACGCAAATAGATTAACAGTGTGAACTAACTGCCATTCACAGAGCACAAGACATGCAAAGCAAGAGAAGGCTTTTAATATAGGGGTCCTTTTATTAAGCTGCGGTAGGCACTAACACGTGGTTACTGCAAGTTAAAAAGCACTACCATGAGGTGCACTCAGGCATCTCGCAGTAGTTTGCCGATCAGCACGCGCTTCCCACATGCTAAAAAATAGAATTTATTGTTTAGCTCTGAGGGAGTGTACGGAACAGAGAGGAAGCATATTCTGTACTAAATCAGCGTAGATACATCACTGCACGCTACCTGATTAGCACGTGGTTAGCGTGTGATGCCTTACCCCTACGAGATAGGTGGCAGTAAGGGCTCACATGCTAATGGCCACGCGCTAATGGGGAAATTAGCGTGTGACGATTAATAGAACAAAATGGAAAATGGGGCCATTTTACCACTGCACTGAGGGGCCTTTTTCCTAAGTCGCACCAAAAAATGGCCTACGCTGGTGTAGGCACGTGTTTTAGATGCACGCAGGTCCATTTTTCAACGCTCCTGGGAAAAAAGCCTTTTTTGTGGCCAAAAATGGACATGCAGCAAAATTAAAACAAGCGTATGTCCATTTTCGGCCTCAGACCTTACTGCTACCCATTCAGTTAGTGATAAGGTCTCACGCGCTAACTGGGCGGTAATCGTCAGTGCGTGTAAACTGCCAATTACTGCCTGGTATGCGGTAGAAAATAGAAAATATTTTCTACCATGTGTTTTGGAAGCACGTCAAAAATGGAATTACTGCTCGGGGTACGCAGTAGCTGGGCGGTAGTTCCAATTTGATGCACGGTGGACACACATAGGTGCCTACACGCTTTAGCAAAGGGCCCCTAAAAGTGGCCTTGGTGCATGGGAAAGACCTGCACTGGAGATAGCACTGGCCACTATTTAGCGTTTCTTAGTAAAAGGGCTCCTTAGTTTCTTTCATAACAAGGAAAGAACAGCTAGTTTTCATTATCATTCAAATGTCCATTATATCATATCATTATATCATTTTGGTCACCCTTCTTTGGAAATGAATATCAAGGGACAGGTGCCAACATTGAAGTTATGCTGGTACCAACCAATATAAGCAGGCAAGGATAGGACTGCCTTTTATGTGGTCCTATCTGCCCACTTAACGATGGACGTGCTAGTATTGTCCAGTTAAGTGCCACTGAATATTGGCAACCAGGTTACTCTCTGCATGCCCACTTAAACCATGCTGAATATTGGCCACTAGATGCTTAATTTAGGCCTACCAAATAAACGTAATGGATAGTGGCAGCACGGTGACTGCACTATCCACATATCCAGCACTGCTACTCTATGGATAATGGTTCTTAGTATAATTATTGAGTTCCAGCATAGTACTTAAATGAATAGCAGTCACCATCTTGGCTGAAAAGCTGTCCAATTGTTCTATTCCGTGAGCATACTGTAGAATATTTCAGTCTCACTGACTTGTAATAGCTTAAAATATATTACTTATTACTTTACAAAAACTAAACGCTACTTTGTAACCAAATGATTGGAAAATTACTTCTGATTGTTTGGTAGCAGAAGATAATTTGAGTATTCATACATTTCATATAATATTCACTAATCCTCTTTGGTACTGACAGATGCTGTTACAGAAGAGGCCATTTTGTTACTGACAGCAAATTAAATTCCCCTTTCAGTGCAATAAACTTTGAGAAATGGTATCTCACTGTTGGCATAAGCCTGCCTACAGTAACATCTTTAAACTATGACATTAATCATTGTATGCAAATAAAAAAAAGCCCTAAAAATGTTGCATGTGCAAAACACTGCAGCACCTCAATTCATTGGAAGTATACAATAATATAACAAGGTGCATGTCTATAAAATATAATCATGTATGATATTTATTTAATATGAAGAATAAATAGTTATTGAGGAATATTCCCATTCCATGAGTCTCTAACAGAGCAATTTTATAAAGTGCATGCTAACAGCGCATAATTCATTAAAATCATGGCATGTATGAACATATGTGTTAACATATGTGCATATTGTAAATTTCAACATTCTGCCTAAGTGTTATGGTATATATAGAGATGAATCTTACATAGCAAGTATTGCTTAGGTGGAGTCTGGACAGAGCATGGGTGGGATTGATACTTCTGCATGTAAGTTAACCCCTGGATTCCATAAAGGTCACCAAAAATTGTGCATGCAAATTTAGGTGTGTTTCCAATTTGTGCACACAATTTAATAGAATAATGAGCCAATTAGTGCCAATAATTGGCTTTTTAACAAGCAATTATTGACACTAATGAGATTTAATTGGTACTAACGCTCATAAAGTTAGGCAGGTGATCTGAGCCTAAATCTTACACACAGACCCAAAATGTAGGTGCAGAAATGGGAGGGTTATTTATTTATTTATTTATTGTTCACTTATATCCCACATTTTCCCACTCATGCAGGCACAATGTGGCTTACAAACATTAAATAAAATACAGAATAGGAAAACTTAGAAGAATATACAAGGAGTATGCAGGGGAAGAAGCATCTAACAGGGTGAACTAGCAGGGTAGGAGCCAGGGAGGGTGCATCAAGCAGCGGTATAAAGTGAGGAGTAGGTCTTGGCAAAGAAGTAGGTCTCCAACAACTTCTTGAAGAGGGCGTGGTCCGCTTGAGTTTTAAGGTGTTGCGGGAGAGAATTCCAGTGCTTAGGACTCCAATAGCGGCGTGAAACATTTTTTTGGTGACCAAGTGCACATGATTGTCCAGCTGGAGGTGTGTGTCCAGTTGCACTCCTAAAAGCCGCAGGCTTGTGGCAATCAAATAAACCTCCTTTATGTAAGAATTTAGGCTGGTGTCATGTGCATAAGTCTCCCTATTTGTTTCTTAATATTCAGAATCATTATGCAGAGAGCATCAATATCTGGAACTGGTCAGAGGATATATACTGAACATGATTCCATCATTATCAGGCTGATTTTCGAAAGATAAGGACATCCAAAATCTTTTTAATCATGTTTCTGAGGGTGGGAGAGGGTTAGTGACCACTGGGAGAGTAAGGGGAGGTCATCCCCAATTCCCTCCAGTGGTCATCTGGTCATTTTGGGCACCTTTTTGTGCCTTATTCGTAATAAAAACAGGTCTAGGTGAAAACTACCAAGTTTTAGTCCTGGATGTCTTTGCTTTGTTCCATTATGGCTCAAAGACGTCCAAGTCTTAGGAATGCCTTAGTCCCGCATCGAACACACCTCCAATACACCCCCTTGAGATTTGGACATCCTTGTGATGGACTTCCAATAAAGACGTCCAAAATGTGGTCTCGATTATACCGATTTGGACGTCTTTGTGAGAAGGACATTCAGGTGCTGATTTATGAAGCTTTTTGGACTTCCATCTCTTTCAAAATTGAGCCTGATAGTGATTTAAGTGGGCATGAGAGGCAGAAAATATTCACCAAAACACCAGGCAGTGTCTCTGAATTTTGGCCCTGTTCAGCCATTTTTTAAGTGTGCAGGAGAAAGGTGCTTCACGGGCGGATTCGGAGAGGAGCTGGAAGCTGTGCCTGGGTCCTGGTGATTTATGTGACTCCATAAGAAGAATAAACCTTTTGGAAGATATCTGACTTCTGCTCATTCTTAGGAACACCCCTTCCACTCTGTTTTTTTGCCTGTTTGCTGTGGAAGGACTTTTCTGACCTTTTTCCCTTGGCTGATATGGTTTGTCATGATTATTGTCTCAGTTGCTTGTGTTTTGTCATTTCTCATTAAATTGTTCCTTTTACTTTTCAATAAAATTTTACATGGTGCCATGGATTTTAGCTTTGTTCTTTTCTGTGTTCATTAACATATAGATATGCAAATGCACATTCAGTTTAGCTGTCTTGATGAACTGATGATGTTGATGGAATCTCATTCTGCAAAGGTATTATTCTAAAACTATATTAGCAATAACTCAAAAGTTAAAATGACAGTAAATATTTTACCATCAGAACAGTTCAAGGAAACACATTTTGAACTTAAAAGTGTCATTTTATGATAACCAGTACTCATATATATCTTTCACATTCCTTAATTTAAAAAGTGTGTGCAGTGAATTTAGAAACTAGTGGTTGTAAAGAGATAATTTGCCTAGTCTTGTAAGTACAGGGGATGTTGTGATGGTGGGGGAGGAGGGATTCCCAGTCATTTCACAACAATGACATCTATAAGTTGTAATCACTAGGGACAACCTATGATCCACTAATATATATGCCCCCCCTGTATTTCCAAGTGTATTCAGAGCATGCTATACCATAAATCAAAGACCTTTACGGTATAGTGTACAGTGTACACTACGAAAGAAGATGATAGTAGAAGGGCAGAAGAAGCAGAGTGCCAGAGGAAGAAAATGAGGAGATAAAGAGGGAGAAGGTAGTAATATAATGAACTACAAAATATAACAGGAAGGAGTCAAAGAAACAGCGAGGCGGGGGAGGGGGAAGGCTCTCCAGGAGAAGAGTCACTGCAAATCAAGAAAAGGCAGCAGCAAAAAAATATGCTTTAAGCTGGGACTTAAAGGTTTGTAGAGTGTCAAGGTGCCGTAGGTGAGGGGGAAGTGCATTCCATAGAACCAGACCGACAACTGAGAATATAGAGTATCATGTAGAATTATGAGTTATTTGCTGAGATGAGCAAAAGGTCTGAAAAGGGGAATACGGCATCAGAAGACTAGCTAGAAAAGCAGGACAGCCAGTGGATCTAGTCTTGAAAATAATACGAATTTTGAATGAAATCTGATGATTTATCGGGAGCCAGTGTGCGTCCTGAAGGACAGGAGTGACTTGATCATATTTCATTGAACCTGTAATTAACCTAATGGATATATTTTGAATCAATTGTAGGTAGTGGAAATCTTTCTACCTAAACCCTTTACACAATGAATTGCAATAATTGACCTGGTTAAGAACCAGGGAATGGACAAGAGTGCAAAGTGCATATTGCTGGAGAAGGGGGCAAATACAATGGATCATATGAAGTTTGTAGAAGAAATGTTGAACCAAAATGAACATTTGTGCCTGGAAACTAAGGGTTGAGTCAAGGGTAATACCCAAAATCTTTACAGTGGCTACAAAGCTAAGTATGCATGTCATTGTAGAATGGCACTGAAGGGGACTGTAAATGTGGACACCTTGTTATAGAATTGCCCTTCGCCTGTGTGGCATTAGTATCTAGGTCCTATAACATAAAATGGCACTGGGATACAAAAATGGACATTAACCATGTAAACATACATTTATCAATGTAGTAATGCTGGTCTTAGACTGGAAGTACAAAGGAATATGAGGAGGTGACATTTCCCATGTTGTTTCAAATGAATGCACATCCTGAATCGACATCCCAAGAACTCCAACTTGTGGTTCAGTACTTCTGCTGACTAGATGAAAAGAAAGGTCTGAAGCAATAGTCTGGCCTATATTCAGCCAGTGGCAGTCAGCAATTTTTTTTCTTTTTAAATGCTAACCACTGTGGACAGAATTGGGTCTCCATATTTAATCCTGGGCCACATCCGGGCATTGATATTCATAGGAGCCAACTATTCAAAATGTTTGGCGGCATTCAGCTTGGCCCACATTACCATGTCTGTAAAAAGGAAAACAAAGTATGGCAAGGTGATGGGCACAACTGGTCAGGCCATAGTCAGATGTAGAGCACAGCAGGTAGTGCACACTCTACAAAGACTTATGACTTAAAGAAGAGCTAGGGAAGCACTGGATGTCCCACCAGCCTCTCTTCCTCCCCAACCTCACCTCATCCCCATCAATTTACTCCACCTCACTTTTCTTCTCCTCCCTCTCCCCTTCTACCCACAGTCTATTATATCCAGTCTGGCCTATCCATATCACCCATACTCAGGCAGGATGATTGTTTTAATTTTGTGAAAAAGGAACATGATCACTGTTCCCTCAAAGCTGTGTCTTCCACCTACAGTCCTATCAGTGAGGGTTGCTGTTTTACTATCACATTTTCAATACTGAGAGACGAGCAAGCTCTGCAGGGATTTATACCAGAGTTTCCTAAAAGAAGTCATGGTTCCCATTGTTAAGTGCTATTCTATAAACAATACCTAAACTTGAGTGCCATTTATGAGTATTGCTTACTGTTTTGGGTTTTTTTGGCACCAATTTTTCAGAGCTATTTATAGAATGTAGGGATCTGTTTACTAAGCAGCGTTATAGGTGCATTAACATTTTTAATGCGCATTAACCATGTATGTGTGTTAACCATATACATGCCCACGATATCCCTATAGGCACCTACATGATTATCTTGCACGCTAAGTGTAGGCGCGCTAAAAACACTAGCGCACCTTAATAAATAGGGACCTTAGTCCTTTATGTTTCTTTATTTTTCTTAACACATTCTATAAAATCAACCAGCTGCTAAAAATGATGCAGTGTTCAAGTTCCCAACTTCCCTTGGGATCAAGCTTTGAATTCAATCCTTTTCTTGACATTAATAGCTGGTAATGTAATTATTAAAAAAAAATAAATAAACAAAAGAATATACAGTGTTTATGTGTGTGCCAGTGTCTATGTGTCTGGTTCAGAAAGCATACTTTATGAAGTGCAAGCAAATTAAGAATTTGTCTAATGCACAACCAGGAGATTGCAGAGATGGAAGGGTCATCAGGCAATCCATTACAGAATGAAATTAATGAATAAGGCCATTTTAGGCCCAGTAGCAAGGTCCTTAATGAAACAACTTGTCATTATATAGGAGATATTTGGCACCAGAGAGACACAAATTGATCTTTTCACTGTGACACAGAGCTTTAGTAAATTACACAAAAACAAGACTCATTCTAAGTCATCATAATACAGAAAAGAGTTCTGTTTTCTGTATTTTCTTAATTTAAAAGCGTGCAGGATGCCTTGGGAGCTTGATCTCAACTTGGCTATGTTGATGCATTTTGTGATAGCTTAAAATGCAATTAATGAAACGTGCTCCCTGTTTTAGCTAGATAATCGTTTATTAATTTGTACTAACCAACATTATCACTTATGACTGAATCATTCATTGATCATTTGGTATTACTTATGCCTACTTTTACTAAATGTGGATTCTCTTTACCATGACACAGATTCAGAAATATCCCTTATTTTATCTTCTGTGTCTGCACTGTTTCAAATGAGTTTCTTCAATTCTCTATGAATAGAATTTTTTGAGCATACAGCATATCAGTATGATAATACTCATGTTTAGATTGTTGCATCCATTGAAAACTGGACATATTTAAAATGATGAGTCCATGATGCATTGTTGTGTGCACCAAAAAAAAATCACTGATAAATCAGCACTGAATCTTTCAAAAATGAATTTCTATGACAAAGATCAAATGAAACAGTATATTATCCTGAAGAGGAATGATCTAGTAAACACAGATATTTTCTTCCTTTCTACCAAACCAAGCCTTTTTTTTTATTGTTGTTGTTTAAAAAATGTGTCCTTTATATTTGGAATCTATAATATAAGTAGGGTATTGATTCTAAGTGCTTATAGTTCGGAATTTTAGGGGTTTACTTTTGAGGCAATTAGGTACTTTCCCAGGGTCAAAAAAATAGAGTTTATTAGTGTATTCACATCATGAAAATAAAATCAACTTTTAAATGGATTCCAGGGTATTCCATTCAATGACCCCAGGTCACAATTTTGCAGTTCTAGCCCCCTTCTCAAAGTCCAGCATCATCTGCCCCCTTTTCTCAGCCCCTTTCCAGCCTCCCCACATCAGCAACTGTATCCTGTTCTCTGCCTCCCCCCACCCACATAAGCAACATTCCCCAAGCCCTCTGCATCAGTAAACCTCCTCTCAACCCCTGCATTAGCAATAGCCCAATCCCTCTCACCCTTCCAGCATCAGTAACAGCTCCCTAACTTGCCCATCCCTTTCCCAGTTTCCTGCATCAGCTCCCCCTTTTCTCCCAGCTATAGTTCCAGCTGCCTCTTCTGCTACCCCTCTGCTGCTTCACCAGCTCTGCAGCCAACACTGTGATAGGCTTTTAAACACAAGAACTGGAAATGCCTATTCTCATTTTGCAAAGCTTTTCTAATGCCAGTGGCAGAGCTGGAGAAGCAGCAGAGAGTGGAGGAGTAAGAAAAGAAGCCCCCACCACTTTTAAGGGACTCTGCCACAGTGGCTGACTCTCATGGCATCATTAGTAACATTAGTTTTGTCAGGAGTTATCTTCTTTTGTAGATTGGGGGAGGGGGTGGGGTGGGTGGGGGGTGGAGACTATAATAATAAAGGGAGCACAATTTTCAAAAGCTATTTATGCACGAAAATGATTATTTAGCTTTTTAGCTGTCCTAAATTAGGCTGCTTATCTATATCGGCTTCTCCCCGACTGGTCCACTTTTTGGTTGGGCGGTCTGTAGGGATAATCAGTGTTATTCTCCAGTTAAGTGCCACTGAATATCCTCACAGACCAAAAAAAATCAAAATAGTGCACCAAAATAATCAAACATATTAAACAGAACCAGGGACGTAGCCAGACAACAGATTTTGGGTGGGCCTAGGCAAGAATTGGGTGGGCACCAAGTGTTGTCCCCTCACTCCCCCCCCCAAAAAAAAAAATCTCAGCTGGTGGGAAAACGCTTCTTTCCACCTAGGCAGCAGGAATGCACTGAAAACTGAGCATGTGCAGGTGTCGGTGTCGTGGAGAGTAGCGTTTTTGTTACCATCAGGGGGAAATCTTCAGCTGGCAGAACTTGGGATTCCCACCAATTACCACTAAACATGTGCTACTGTTGGGTGGGCCTGAGCCATAAATGGGTGGGCCCTGGCCCACCCAAGCCCACCTGTGGCTATGCCACTGAACAGAACAACATTTGTACTATTCTGGAAATATATTCAGGTACTTGAACACATTCAGCCCTAGCTCCTCAGTCCATCATCTTTCTGTTAGTCATGTGAACAGTGACGTTCAGATGTACTGTATAGAAACCCTATGGTTACTACTAGCCATAAATTGATTTGCTTATCAAAGTTTTGGTAATTTGCCAAATGACCACCATATTTAAAATCTGCTTACTTTAGTTTATTGTGCCAAACATGTTTGTAATAGTTAATAACTGTGAAGTCTTTTTACAAAGGTGCACTAGTGTTTGTAGTGCATGCTAAAAATAAGTCTAGAGATGCCCATATATTCCTATGAGTGTTTCTGGCATTTAGCTCACGCTAATCATTAGCGTGTACTAAAGACGCTAACGCACCTTTGTAAAAGACCCCTGTATTAGGTGTACCTAATGGTTAGAGCAGTGGGATGGGAACCAGGGAAGCCATGATTCAAATCCCACTGCCATTCCATGAGATCTTGGACAAGTCACTTAACCTTCCATTACTTCAGATACAAACTCTGGGGGTCTTTTATTAAGTCATGGTAACATTTTTAGTGCACGCTAGAAACACCCATATAAATATAGGAGTTACGGACCAAGAAAGGGATCTGGGTGTCATCATTGATAATACACTGAAACCTTCTGCTCAGTGTGCTGCTGCGGCTAGGAAAGTGAATAGAATGTTGGGTATTATTAGGAAAGGTATAGAAAACAGGTGTGAGGATGTTATAATGCCGTTGTACCGTTCCATGGTGCGACCGCACCTTGAGTATTGTGTCCAATTCTGGTCGCCGCATCTCAAGAAAGATATAGTGGAATTGGAAAAGGTGCAGGGAAGGGCGACAAAAATGATAGTGGGGATGTGATGACTTCCCTATGAAGAAAGACTAAGGAGGCCAGGGCTTTTCAGCTTGGAGAAGAGACGGCTGAGGGGAGACATGATAGAGGTACAGGTATATAAAATAATGAGTGGAGTGGAACAGGTGGATGTGAAGCGTCTGTTCACACTTTCCAAAAATACTAGGACTAGGGGGCATGCGATGAAACTACAGTGTAGTACATTTAAAACAAATAGGAGAAAGGTTTTCCTCACCCAACGCGTAATTAAACTCTGGAATTCGTTGCCGGAGAACGTGGTGAAGGCAGTTAGCTTGGCAGAGTTTAAAAAGGGTTTGGACGGTTTCCTAAAGGACAAGTCCATAGACCGCTACTAAATGGACTTGGGAAAATCCACAATTTCGTGAGTAACATGTATAGAATGTTTGTACGTTTGGGAAGCTGCCAGGTGCCTTTGAACTGGATTGGCCGATGTCGGGGACAGGATGCTGGGCTTGATGGGCCTTTGGTCTTTTCCCAGTATGGCATTACTTATGTACTTATGTACTTAATCACCTTTAAAATCTGCTCCCTAGTTCACAAAATTCTATATGGTGAAGTCCCTGGCTACATGATTAATCTGATCATCCTACCGCCCAGGAATGCATTAAGACTATCCCGTTCATACCTAAACCTTCATTACCCAAATTATACTGGACTTAAGTACAAATCCACATTTGCTTCATCCTTCTCTTTCATCAGCTCGCAACTATGGAATTCTTTGCCAAAAACTATAAAAAAATATCCACAACCATCTAAATTTCAGGAAATCACTTAAGACCATGCTATTTGGACAAGCATATCCCAAGGACTCGGCATGCGTCTCCTCTGCTTGATACACATCAATCTAGTGACATTTTTGGACACATCCACCCTTCCCTCCTCTCCCCCTGATTTCCCTGCTCCATCCATCCCTTCCCCATCCTCCCTATTATTTCTTATGTAGGTTTTCTGTTGTATTAGCTTAATTTTACTGTACTGGCGTCTGCCTCTGCGGTGCGCTGTAAGCCACATTGAGCCTGACGCTGTTGGGAAAATGTGGGGTATAAATTAGATAATAAATAAATTATATATATATATATATATATATATATTTCCCTAGTGTTTAGCACGTGTTAATCATTGGCGTGCACTAAATGCACTACCATGGCTTAGTAAAAGACCCCTTTGATTGTAAGCCCTTCAGGGACAGAAAATACCTACTCTACTAGATGTAAGTCACATTGAGCTACTACTGAGAAAGACTCAAGCTAAATCTAAGTCCAAATTCAAAATCCAGTACTAGGTATATTACAATATACCTTACAATAGTCACTCAGGATTTATAACAATTCTACCATACATAGTAGCACTAACATCAAAGAGTCACGCAACAATGACCTTCCTATTAACGGGCAAAACTGAAAATATTGCAGTGGGTAGTAGAACATCAATACACTTATTGAGAAAACTATACAAGCCAAATTAGTATGGATCAATCCTACACAGACATTCAGTGCCAATAGAATACTTGGCCTTCTTCACATATGAACACAGATAGACCCTCATCAGCTATAGAATAAGTAACCACAATCATATAATAGAAATATGTGTACTAAAATTAAACTGAAAGCCCAAGAGGTTGGATTCTTCATACAGTGCAACAGCAGAGAAATAGAAGTAATGATGCATGTTGTCCTGTACTGTGCAAAATATAAAGACAGCAGGTTTAAAGTTGAAAAACAGACACATTCCACTCCTAAATGTAAAACTAATAAATACAAATAAAACAAAAATGGAAAAATGTTTGACTATCTTTCAATAAACTATCCTGATGGGAGAGATGAGGTTTTTGGTCTATGAAAGCTGGTCAAAAAATGTATTACAAATTCTCACCAGAACCAAATATCACACTAATAGACACAAAATGGACAGCCAGGCCATGGTCCGACCACTACAGTGCAAACCTTTCCCTCCACTGGAGAACAAAAAAGACACAACAAAAACAAAAACAACAAACATATACTACGAGAGGCAAAATAGACCCGCTAACATTCTGGCAACAATTCTACACGGACGAATGGACAATACCTACAGACTCACCCCAATTTCTCCAAGATTGGGATAACAGATGCAGAATAACACTAGACAATATAGCACCACTTCAAACCAGAACCTCACATAGAAAAAACTCACTACCATTGAAAGAACTAAAAACACAAGTCAGAAGATTAGAAAGAGCATGGAGCAAGAAAAAAAGACGAAAACACAGACTGGAAACAACTACAAAGAAAATACAAATACACTATCAGACAAACTAAAAGGACCTATTACAAAACCAAATAGGACCAAATTACAAGGATAAACACAAACTCTTCTCACTCGTAAACAATCTTCTAAATACTACCAAGGTCACCTCCAACAACTCAGATACTCCATCAGCAACCAACCTTGCAAACTACTTCAATGAAAAAATCATAAAGCTCCGACGCATGATACCCACTAACACAACGGATTACACAAATATCCTTGAATGTCTAGACACAACACCCGGAGAATGCCCAGCAGACCGATCATGGACCGACTTTGACACGCTCTCAGCAAAAGAAATCTCATATTGGCTCGGAAAATATGCCAAATCACAGTGCAAACTAGACATTTGCCCTAACAGTCTAATAAGATCCGCACCCAAACAATTCAGTACAGACCTCACGAACCACATAAAGTACAGGCTTCAAAATGGACTCTTTCCCACGGATAAAGGAAACATCTTACTCACTCCGTTACCGAAAGATGCAAAAAAAAGCACAATGGACCTAACCAACTATCTACCAGTAGCATCTATTCCACTCATGACCAAACTCATGGAAGGCATAGTGACGAAACAACTTACTGAATACCTAAATAAATACTCAATTCTACACGAGTCCCAATCAGGATTTCAGACGAATCACAGCACCGAAACTATTCTAGTGTCCGCAATGAACTCGTTCAAACAGGCAATTACAACTGGTAACAACATCCTCCTCCTGCAATTTGACATGTCCAGCGCCTTTGACATGGTTAACCATGATATACTAATACATATACTAGAATACTTTGGAGTAGGAGGCACAGTTCTCAAATGGTTCAAAGGATTCCTGACCACAAGATCATACCAAGTAACAACGAACACGGACAGATCACCCACATGGATACCTGAGTGCAGAGTCCCCCAGGGATCCCCTCTCTCACTAACACTACTCAATGTAATGATGATACCTCTAGCCAAACTACTAGCCAATCAAAACCTCAACCCCTACATTTATGCAGATGACGTCACAATTTACATCCCATTCAAACATGATCTAAAGGAAATCACCAACGAGATCAACCAAAGCCTCCAAATAATGCACACTTGGGCAAATGCATTCCAACTAAAACTTAACGCAGAAAAAACACAATGTCTTGTACTTACCTCACAACATAACACAAAAAACGTCACCACCATAATCACACCATACTGTTCCCTTCCACTCTCTGAAAACTTGAAAATTCTTGGAGTAACCATTGATCGAAACCTCACTCTTGATACCCACTTGAAAAACACGATGAAAAAGATGTTCTACACCATGTGGAAACTTAAAAGAGTTAAACCTTTCTTCCCGAGATACATCTTCCGTACCCTGGTACAATCAATGGTAATGAGTCATCTGGACTACTGCAATGCACTGTACGCTGGGTGCAAAGAACAGACCATCAGAAAACTCCAAACTGCCCAGAATACTGCCGCCAGACTCATATTTGGAAAAACTAAATATGAAAGCTCAATACCCCTAAGAGAGAAACTCCACTGGCTCCCACTTAAAGAACGCATTGCGTTCAAGATCTGCATGATTGTACACAAAATCATTCATGCAGACGCCCCAATCTACATGCTAAACCTCATGGACCTACCTCCCAGAAATGCCACAAAATCATCCCGCAAATTTCTCAACCTGCACTACCCCAGCTGCAAAGGACTTAAATACAAGCTGATGCATGCCACTACCTTCTCTTACTTGAGCACGCAGTTATAGAATGCATTACCTACAGACTTGAAAACAATCAATGAAACAACTGTTTTTCGAAGATCTCTGAAAACATTCTTCTTCAACAAGGCCTACAACTGAGAACAAATAGCCTCACTAAGTCACCTCACCAACCACTCAATTATGAACACCCACCTTCTATAAATACCCTAATCACTCTCCTCTTTCTTCTCTCTTCCCGTCCTTGATCATCACACATTACTAACTGTATCTGATATCATGAAATGACAATGTTAACAAATCTACATAAGCCTCATTGAGCCTGCAAATAGGTGGGGGAATGTGGGATACAAATGCAATAAAATAAATAAATAAATAAAATTAATTTAGACCAATATAAGCGTATCACCTTATTTTCCAATTTTTATTATGATTATTTTTTAGCCTTTAACTTGTACTAATACAACTATAACACTTCTTTACTCTAAATTAAAAATAAGCCAGCTGATATTCAGCTGGTGGCTGTATTCCTGGATATTCACTGCCAGGCCATGTCTGGGCACTGGCATTGATTATCGGATATATGTTGGCCGCTAAAACGTATACAGTTCAGCCCTTAACCACATAAGATGAACCACAGAAGATAGGACTGCATAAGTGCCAGCTCCACCCCTGGAATGCCCACAAGTTAGCCAGTTTTGACTTAGACGCTAACCGCAAATATTCAGCAACACTAACCAGTTAAGTGCTGCTGAATATTAGCTGTTAGCCATGTGCAAGCAATTTAAACAACCAGGAGCTGTTATTAAATCACTTTGAAAATTGGGCTGAAATGTATTTTTTTCTACCTTTGGTGCCTGGCCATATAATATTTCTAATTGTGTATGTCCCATTCTCTGGTGTTGCTTGTCTTCTCTTAAGTCACTTTCCAGGGTCTCCTGTCCATTTGCCATGTTTCTCTCTCATTCTTCATCCTTCTCTAGCATTGATATTTTTTCTTTCAACTGTCTTCCATTTATCTGCTTTTTTGCCCACTCAGATTTCATTCATTCTTACTATTCAATCTATCTTTTTAAAACTGTATACCTACAGCTTTCCATTTCTTACCTATAGCCAAGCCCTCCCGTGTCCCTTTCTCTTATTCTCCAGTCTTTCACTAACTCTTCCTTCTCTCCCATTGTCATTCATTGCCCTCTCTCTCACTCTCTCTCTCTGTCCACCATACTGCATCTCCTCTCTGTTCTCCCTATCCAACATTAGCCCTCTCTCTCTCTTCCCTCACTACCACCCCTCTGACTCCCTCTCCCCCTCATCTTGCATGTACCAGGGTGACTCACATAACTATTTTTTACATGAAAGCTCTTCAATCCCTTTTCCGGCTTCAAATATAGACCCTTCATTCCTACCCCCTCCTCCAAGTCCATGAAAATCAAAGGTCATCCCCTTCTCCTTGGAATGACCCCCACCCCAACCCCCCAAGCTCTAGGTATGCACCCCCTTCCCGAGCCTACCTGATGTTCCTGGTGGACTGTGGGTAATCTACCTAAAGCTTGAGGGGTGGCTCATTCCAGAGGGGGGGGGGATGGCTATTTTGGAGGGTGGGAAGAGAATCAAGGGTGCTCAAGTTAGAAAATAGTTATGCAGGTCCTGGCCAATATTCAGTGTTGGTGCCCACATAGCTAAGTGGGTTAATTTATAACAGCTTTTGAGCTGTCCTATCTGGGTCCTGAATATTGTTGGCACCTGCATAACCTTTAACGCCTTCGTGATGTTGCCCACAGTGCAACTCCTGAAGTGCCCGCTTTTTTGTTGGGTGGTCTGTGGTGATATTCAGTAGCATAAGAAGCAAGTATTGCTTTCAGTTTAGTAAGTTCCATCATCATCTGTTGAAACTCTATCCAGCTTCCCTTATTTGCAGGCAAATGGATATTAATGAGGTCATTTCCTATTCCCTCCCAATGCTCAGAGAACAGCCCACAAAACAAAGCTGCCTTACCACTGAAAAAAATAGTGCCAGCTCAGAGCAAGCATTAGGGTGTTTGAAGAGAGAATTTCTCATGATTATTTAAAATCTGCAATTTTTTATATAATTTGGAAGGAGGAGAAAGTTCTGGTAGTGAGAGACGAATGTGTGCGAGTCAGAGCAAACCTGAAAGTGAAAGCATATATTGGTGCCTGTTTCCTACATTTAAATATAAACTTTCCAATTAAAAAATAAATTGAAACACTTATATTTAAAGGTGCACAGAACAGTTGCCAATGTGTGCTTCACTTTCGGGTTTGCCAGGCGCATGCGCAGAGGTGCTGAACTTACCGTGAAACTCTTCTGCGCATGCGCCAAGCATGCTCCCCCCCCTTGCTTTTGCTTTTACAGTGTGCATATAATTTGAATACTATTTCCTTTGAGCATTGATGAACTAGGTTTCTGCGCTGTTCCAGTGGTATGGTTTCTGCACTGTTGGCTTACCGTGAGAGTTCTGAGAATTGACCCATAACAAAGGAACTTCCCTTAATTCCTCCAGTTGAGTGCTGCTTAATAGGATTAGTTTATCAAGAGTTGAACATGCTTGTTAACAGCAGTGAAGCTTGATGTTGATCTGTTAGTACACTGACGTTTATTCTGTTTCTAAATTGGAGAATAAACATGTATTTTTTAAGCATGCCCTAGTCCCACCCAAAACACACCCAGCCCTTTTTTTTGTTACATTTGTACCCTGCACTTTCCCACTCATGGCAGGCTCAATGCAGCTTACATATTGTATACAGGTACTTATTTGTACCTGGGGCAATTGAGGGTTAAGTGACTTGCCCAGAGTCACAAGGAGCTGCCTGTGCCTTTCCTCTTTGTCATTTGCATACAGTTGGGGTTTTGATGTGCATATCCCGACTTTGTAAAATGGGAACGTAGATGTTTAAGCACTGGTTTATGCACATCTCAAGCACAAATAACCCTTCTAAAATGAACGCCATAATTATTATGATGTATTACCTACCTTTATAAATTGATTTATCCAAGGAGTTGTACCACATGTATAGCTTGATGTAGGCTATTTACATTGTATTGATAGCATAACTATATTATATAGTTTTTAATATGGTGGAGACTGTTTTAAAATTGTCAAACCACTCCGTTGTCTGATCATCATTCCATCCATGTCCTCTGATTGTGTGACCTTACTAAGATCATTTTATTCCACACAGTTACTGGAGTAAGATTATGCACAGTCTGAGTGATTTCTAGACTTGATGGATTAAGGAATTTCAAAGGTTATCATGCTAATGGCAAATATTAGCCACCACACGCTGTAAGATTAATTTTTAAACTAGGCAAATTCAGTAGTGTTTCTGGACTTATGGCCAGACTTCATTGACTTTTTGTCAACAAACAAGTTGTGTTTAAAGTGGCCTGTTTTATAACATTTTTTTATGGTTTTACTTCTGAACTTCAGATAAATCTAGTTTTAGTTCCTCTCTTCAGACATTCCTCTCAATTACAAGCTAGATTAATTCTCCATCCGCCACCTTTTAGAAATGTACACTTCTTTGGTGTTGTCAAAATCCTCTTCATGTAAATTGGTAGGTTTTTTTTTTTTTTTAACTCTTTGCCTTTGCCTCTTAGATTAGAGGAGTGTGGTAGCCGTGTTAGTCCACTCTTAATGTTATCAATAGAAATCAAACAAAGTAAAACATGGAAAAGAAAATAAGATGATACCTTTTTTATTGGACATAACTTAATACATTTCTTGATTAGCTTTCGAAGGTTGCCCTTCTTCCTCAGATCGGAATTAAGCAAATGTGCTAGCTGACAGTGTATATAAGTGAAAACATTCAAGCATTACTATGACAGTCTGACAGGGTGGGAGGAGGGGGTGGGTAGGAAGTATGCATGGGGACATCAAATCATATCATTGATATTCTAACAGGATGGGTGTGGATAGGTGAGGGGAGGGTGATCAACAGAGACATACAGCTTTATGGTTTATAATGGGCTAGGAACCCCAGATCCTTGTTAAGTCCTTTCTGTTGGGTGTTAAAATATTCAATCATTCTGACTTCAAAGGTCTTACGTTCTTGTATGGTTTTAAAGTTACCTTTCAGGATTCTCACTGTGAAGTCACTGGTACAGTGTCCTGGTCCTGTAAACATTTTATGCATACTTCCTACCCACCCCCCTCCTCCCACCCTGTCAGACTGTCATAGTAATGCTTGAATGTTTTCACTTATATACACTGTCAGCTAGCACATTTGCTTATTTCCGATCTGAGGAAGAAGGGCAACCTTCGAAAGCTAATCAAGAAATGTATTAAGTTATGTCCAATAAAAAAGGTATCATCTTATTTTCTTTTCCATGTTTTATTTTGTTTGATTTCTATTGATAACCTCTTAGATTAGAAAGGAGCTATTTTAGATTTTGTAAACAAAGTTAAAACGTTTTTGTTTAATAAATCATCTTATTTTACTTAGAACAAGCATTTTTTTTAATGTGGCCTTTTTTATTATGTTATGCATGCATGACTTTATACTTTGTTTTGTTACTTTGAACAACACATTGGACCCAATTGGGAAATTTAGCAATTAATAAGACTTTTGTTAACATTAACATAGCATTCAGTAGTTCTAATGTAGCTGTATCACATATTTTATATTCATTGCACATATTAATCAGAGTCTAGTTGACCAAATATTTACATAATGTTCCTTACAGAAAGCAAGGATTTTTCATCTAGGTACACCAAAAGATCCATGTGTCAATGTTTGTTAGCGACATCCTTTCTGATACACATCAGAACACCCTGTGCAAAAGGATATTTGCCTTATTTAAACATTGTATTCCATTATAATTATTTATTTAGATTTGGTTTACACATTGTTTCATTTGTAGCTCAAGGTGAGTTATACACACACACACACAAAGACACACATACATGCACACACACACATGCACATAAAGATGCATAGACACACACACATACACACAAAATGGAAGGTAGAAATCTCCTTGGCTATTGTGAGGGCTGGTATCATGTAGCTATAGTTCGGGTTCCTCTTTCCCACATGCATTACTTTGCACTTCCTCACATTAAATGTCATCTGCCATTTGGATGCCCAGTCTCTCAGTCTCGTAAGGTCCTCTTGTAATTTTTCACAATCCTCTTGTGTTTTAACAACTTTAAATAACTTTCACGCTTATTTTCGAAAGGGAAGGACATCCAGCTTTCGACACAAATCAGGAGATGGGTGTCCTTCTCGCAAGGTCGTCCAAATCAACATAATCGAAAGCCGATTTTGGGCGTCCTCAACTGCTTTCCGTCGTGGGGACGACCAAAGTTCACGGGGGCGTGTCGGAGGCATAGCGAAGGCGGGACTGGGGCGTGCTTAACACATGGGTGTTTTCCTTCACAGAGACAACCAAAGTTCATGGGGGCGTGTTGGCAGGGTAGCGAAGGTGGGACACCGGCATTTTTAAGAGATGGTCATCCCCGGCCGATAAGAGAAAAAAGAAGGGCGTCCCTGACGAGCACATGGCCGACTTTACTTGGTCCATTTTTTTCACAAACAAGCCTCAAAAAGGTGCCCCAACTGACCAGATGACCACCGGAGGGAATCAGGGATGACCTCCCCTTACTACCCCAGTGGTCACTAACCCCCTCCCACCATAGAAAACAAGTTTAAAAATACTTTTTTGCCAGCCTCTGTGCCAACCTCAAATGCCATACTCAGGTCCATTGCAGCAGTATATAGGTCACTGGAGCAGTTGTAGTGGGTGCAGTGTACTTCAGGCAGGCGGACCTGGGGGGGGGGGTTGGGGGGCTCAGCACCCAAGGTAAGGGAGCTATGCACCTGGGAGCAAGTTATGAAGTTCACTGCAGTGCCCCCTAGGGTGGCCGGTTAGTGTCCTGGCATGTGAGGGGGACCAGTGCACTACAAATGCTGGCTCCTCCCACGACCAAAGGGCTTGGATTTAGACGTTTTTGAGATAGACTTCTTTGGTTTCCATTATCGCCAAAAACTGAGGACAACCATCTCTAAGGTTGACCTAAATGTCAAGATTTGGGCGTCCCCGACCATATTATTGAAATGAAAGATGGACGTCCATCTTGTTTCGATAATACACGTTGCCTCGCCCCTTTGCGGCACCGTCCTTAGAGTTGGGCACCCTTAGAGATGGTCATCCCCGTTCAAAAATGCCCCTCCACATGTTATCAGCAAATTTAATTACCTCACAAGTTACCTCCATCTCTAGATCATTTATAAATATGTTAAAAAGCAGAGGTCTCAGCACAGACCCCTGAGGAGCCCCACTATCTACCCTTCTCCATTGAGAATACTGACCTCTTAAACCTACTGTCTGTTTTCTCTTTTAAACAGTTTTTAATCCACAAAAGAACATTATCTCCTATCCCATGGCTCTCCAATTTCCTCTGGAGTCTTTCTTGAGGTGCTTTGTCAAATGCTTTTGAAAATCCAGATGCACAATATCGACTGGCTCACCTTTATCGACATGTTTGTTAACCCCTTCAAAGAAACGTAATAGATTGGTGAGACAAGCCAGCTCATTTTTGAAAGTGATCATCGACCATCTTCCGACACAAATCGGGAGATGTCCGGCGATCTCTCAAAAGCGGCGAAATCGGTATTATCAAAAGGTGCTTTTTTGACACTTTCGCCGCTTTCCAGTCACCAAACAGGCGAAAGTTCAAGGGGGCATGTTGGCGGCATAGCGAAAGCGGGACATGGGCTGGCATAGGTGTGGCTACCAGATGGCCGGCTTCAGCACATAATGGAAAAAAAAAGCGGTGTTAATGAATATTTTGCCGGTTTTACTTGGTCCTTTTATTTTCACGACCAAGCCTCAGCCGATAAGAGAAAAAAGAAGGGCGTCCCTGACGAGCACTTGGCCGACTTTACTTGGTCCATTTTTTTCACAAACAAGCCTCAAAAAGGTGCCCCAATTCACCAGATGACCACCGGAGGGAATGGGGGATGACCTCCCGGTACTCCCCCAGTGGTCACCAACCCCCTCCCACACTAAAAAAATAAAAATAAAAACCTTTTTTGCCAGCCTGTATGCCAGCCTCAAATGTCATACCCAGCTCCCTGACAGCAGTATGCAGGTCCCTGGAACAGTTTTTGTTGGTTGCAGTGGACTTCAAGCAGGCGGACCCAGGCCCATCCCCCCCACCTGTTACATTTGTGGTGGTAAGTGTTGAGCCCTCCAAGCCCCCCCCCCCCCAAACCCACTCTACCCACATGTAGGTGCCCCCCTTCACCCATAAGGGCTATGGTAGTGGTGTAGAGTTGTGGGTAGTGGGTTTTAGGGGGGTTTGGGGGGCTCAGCACACAAGGTAAGGGAGCTATGCACCTGGGATGTATTTGTATATATATATATATATATATATATATATATATACACACATTTTTTTAGAAGTGCCCCCCAGGGTGCCCGGTTGGTGTCCAGGCATGTCAGGGGGACCAGTGCACTACAAATGCTGGCTCCTCCCACGAGCAAATGCGTTGGATTTAGCCAGGGTTGAGATGGCCACTTTTTGTTTCCATTATCGCTGGAAAACAAAACCGGCCATCTCAATCCCAGCAAACTCTGGCATTTGGCCGGGCCAAACCGTATTATCGAAAGAAAAGATGGCCGACCATCTTTTTCGATAATACGGTTCAGCTAGCTGTTTGTGGCACCGCCAAAATAGATCACTGGCAATCTATTTCACCGGCGCTGTTCAATTATTCCCCTCAAGATTTCCCTTCACTAAATCCATGTTGGCTTTCCAGCTCATTTTCGAAAAAAGAGAAAAAATTCAAGTGCTGGTCAGGGACACCTGTTTCAGTAGTACAAGTGGGATTTGAACCAGTCACCTCTGGATTACAAGGCCAGTACTCTAACCACTTGGCCGTAGCTCCACTTACTTGGCTACCCCTCCCTTTTGATTATAGCCCTTCAGGTTTCTCTCAGCCAATCACAGACCGGGGTCTCTCTCAGCCAATCAGTGGCTTACATTATGCCGTGATGGCGATCGCCATTTCCGGATTGAGAAATGCAAGGTGGTATTGCATTAAGGTTCATAAATAATAAAATAGATTACAGAGTGGTATTATGTTAGAGTTCATAAATGGTAGAGATGTACATTCACTGTGATTGGTCCCAAGAGCATAAAATATTACTATTATTATTATTATTGTTTGGTTGGTGTTTTATTTGACCCTCGCATGCAGCCACATGGCTCCATGCTAATCAAGATGGACATACCTGTAACCTCACCAATATGGCTGCCAAGATGCTACCTCATGCTCTTTCGAATAGACCACCCAAAGATGCCACACCCCAAATGGTGGCTGGCCCTTTAGATCTGGTGGCCTACCCCAGAGATCAACTGCCATGCGTTTTTATGGTGCCCTGGGTCCAAAATGGCCTGGCACATGTGGGATTCTGATGTTGGGATATAATGCATGTCACTGAAATGGGCAATGTCAAGGGGACTTACTGTATGAAGCACACCGCCACGTATGGTGCTACTTCACACTAACTGCCATGCATGGTGTCACAATACCAGCCACACTCCTTCCACCAAAGCTGAGGACTCACCTGTGCTGTACCTGAGGATCTCCAGCATTGCCTCCTTAAATGGGAATATCGGCTCTGCCTCCTTATACAGGTTAGGCACAAACACACGGCGCTGGATGTGGATACCATTATCAGGCTAGACAGGACAGTGGGACAGCAATGGGGCTGGCTGGCTCAACGGATAGCCATAGCCCAAACTTAGTGGCATATTCCAGATGTCTCTGCCACAATTAATCAGAGCACAGGTGAGCAGTGATTCCAGCATGGAGTTCTTGTTTTCTGCATTTCTGGCGCTTCCCCATGCAATGGAACCAGAGTGTCGCTCCTTTTCTTTAAGTGTGCCGCTCCTGCCTTGATTCCACCTCCTTCCCCCATATAGGTCAGGAGCATCCATCTGACCATTTACTGGCCCTCCCCCACCACTCCCTCCTTTTAACTCCCCCTCCCCCACCTCCCTGGTTCCCTACCCAGGGATTTGAATCCCCTTCCTAATCCTTTTCCTTACCTCACCATCACCTCCTTTGTGTGACTCCCTCCTGCATTCTCAGGCCTCAGCTTTTCTCAATTGTTTTACGCATTCAATCACAGGTTGAATTTTAAAAGATATCAAAAGCTGCCATGTGGTTTTCCACTACCAATCCGTTCCCACTAAGTCAGTTTACTACACATATTTATGTTGTTACATGTTTAACCCATTCACTCACTCCTATATTCATTAATTTTAATTTTCACACACACAAAAAGTGTACACCGTACACGAGATAGCATTCAAACAGTTGTCATTCAATTGAGGCATTAAGATTATTTCAACTCTCAGGCATTCAACTTAGAAAAAATGATGCCATTCAATAGTGACATTTAAGCTGTCCAGCTGTACAGATCACAATCTATAAATGAATTGCTGTTCAAGTTTATTGAGTGCTAAACTCCTCTCTCCTCCATGACAGAGTAGAATCAATTGATCAACCGCAAAACATTTCAATTCATCAAAAGTGTGGTTTCTGTTAAACAATGTTATATACATGGAGTTTCAATAGTATTTGACTTAAAGCTACCTTGATGTTCTATTATTGTTGTTTTACGCATTCTAATGTGTTTCTCAATGCAGAGTTTATGACAAAGACATTGAATTATGTAAACAACATATCTACTCAAGCATTTAGGAAACTACTATTTCATATAGTATATTATGTTTAAAACAATAACATGATTTCATCTCTATAGATATTTTGCAACTAGAAAATTATTTATAATGGCTAACATGTCTAGCTATTGTCCTTAATGATTCCTCCACAGCCACACTTATATATGGGGAACATGTGGAGGGGAATTTTTGATATGATGTCTAAATGACAAAAATATATATATCAATATCTCTCTCTCTCTGACTTTCAAAAATACACTAAAAAATGTTTTTTTTTTAAGTTGCACTGCGAATGTCATAGATGTTTTGAGATAAACATCTCTGCCAATTGAAAATATACTATGCAAAACATGCAACAGAGGTAGTGGTTTGCATGTCACGAAAACATCCAGCACAACAGCAGGATGTTCCCTCCACATGCAAAACATGAATATATATACCAGCTGTCTTCAGCGCTGCCTGCACCATGGCTCAATGCTGGAAATAGGGGGAGAGATAGATGGCCGTGCCCGAAGGAAGGGAAGGAGAGCTCAGATACCTGACTGCGGGGACAGGGAGCAGGGAGCCTCAAAAATAAAGCAAATAAACCTGTGAGCTACTCCTTCCACATTCTTGTTCTTTATTGTTGGTACCATTTTTATTTGATCCCACTTATATTTTTAAACATGCCAGCTTGTGCAGCATACGGATGTATACACAGAGGAAGTATAATAACAGAATAACTTTTCATAGGTAGAGTAGTAATTTGCTATAAATTGTAATCAGTGTGTCATTTGGAGGGACTGGTTATAGGGACTCACAGAGAGGGGGTACTAGAAATGTGGGAAGGGGGTTGCTGGATTGGACCTGCGGAAAGAGAGTGAACTACTGGACCTAAAGGGGGAGCTGGATAGAAGGGATAAAAGCGCTGAATCATTGGAGGGAGGGAGGGAAGGCTGGCTAGAAGAAAGGAAGAGAGAGGTGCTGGATCCATGGGGGATAGGGCTAGAGGGGAGAGAGAGAGGTGCTGGACCTGTATGGTAGGAAGGGAGGGGAAGGGACACAGAGGGGTGATGTCAGACATGGGAGGGGCTATATGGACACATAGGGAAGATGCTAGACATTAGGAAG
Source organism: Microcaecilia unicolor (assembly GCF_901765095.1). Classification (NCBI taxonomy): domain Eukaryota; kingdom Metazoa; phylum Chordata; class Amphibia; order Gymnophiona; family Siphonopidae; genus Microcaecilia; species Microcaecilia unicolor. Next base: position 69,432,398 of record NC_044037.1, on the reverse strand, counting down.
AATAAAAATGCAGAAGGGAGATGCTGGACTTGTGGGGTGCATAAGCAACTACCCTCATTAGAGTATGCCCACAACCCCCATATCCACTAAAAGGTATTGCAGCCAACCCCAAACCTGTTAGATGACATGGAAAGGAAGGAGGGAGGGGTGTTGGACAGCACCCTCCTGTGACCAATAGAAAAGTGGCCAGCATGTCACACACACCTACCTAGCACATTGCACCAACTATGGCAGGGTAAATAAAACTGTAACCAGAAATACCCACTAAAGGAATCAAACCCACAGGCTCTGAAGTGACGATCTATAGCTGTAACCCCTATGACACACATGTACCTGACAAAAGAGTGTTCAAAGAAGACAGTACACTCACCACAGGGGGTTGTGAGAACCCAAATTATTACCGAAATGTATAGCCTTTCATGGCCCAGAGCCCACACTGATTGTATATACCATTGTAAGGTCCCAAGTTAGGTAGGTTACCCTGTGAAATGTCCCTCAAGGTCAAGACTGGGGGCCCTTGAAACCTATATATGACAGTTGGACACAAACCTTCCTTAGGAAAACTATCACCTGTGTGTATTCCTCTCCCTGATCCCCCCAACCCCCACCCCAAGAGGATGCCCATGAGTCATGGGGTGATTTGCAGCCATTGACATCAGTGAGGGCCTGAAGCCAGCTAGCATGATTGCATCATGGATAGATGCCTCCAAATCTAGGTTTCCCACCTTGCAGTATGTAAACTGCAAAATTTTGTCCGCTTCTACTTAGAAACAAAACTCATTACAATGTAGGATTAGCAAACTCAAACTATGACATCATCTTTTCTTCCCTACCCTACCCCTTTTGCCCTCTCTTTGAGATAAAGTAATAGAAAAAGCCATATCACCATAGCAACAGCATAAATACAGTTTTAGGCAACCAATAAAGATGTAGTAGCAAAGAGAGTACTCCCCCAATAGTTTCACATGATTATTCTTCAGTATTAAATGTATCCTATAGTTATTATTTATTTATTTGATACATTTGTATCCCACATTTTCCCACCTATTTGCAGGCTTAATGTGGCTTACATGGTACCGTTGAGGCGATCGCCAATACTGGTTATAACAAATACAAAGTGTATTAGTGGTAAAGTTCATGTGTGACAGACACATTGGGGAATCGTAAGAAGAGCCCATTATGTCCAGTATGAGCTTTGGTTTTGTTGTGTTGCTGGGTTGAGGCATTTAAGTTGGATCGTTTGGGTATGCCTTTTTGAACAAGTTAGTTTTTAGTTTATAGTGAACTCTCTCACCAAATAGTGAACACTCTTTATAAAGTGTACACATTCTTTCCAAAAAGTGTGCACTATTTTCCAATAGTTCATTTTCTTCAGAAAGGAGTGCACACTTCAGAAAAAGCAGGTTTTTTTTTAAATTGATGTTTCTGGTAGGAAATGAGATGGCATGACATGACAGAGGATATGCCATTGAAATTTCCTTTGCTGTTTGAAATGACTACATGCCTCTAATAACATTTCTGCAAAATATTTTCTAGGACCAGGAGCATCTCAAGCTGGAAACAAACCCCACGTGGCACAACTCCAACTAAGGGAAGCCAATGGACAAAATACAATTTTGGAATCTGTGCCTCCTTTGCATCTTGTGCAGCTGTACCAAGCACACATTCCCCCCTGTTTACTAAAACGTGCTAGCGGCTGCAGTGCGCTAATGCCGACATAGCCCATTCAGTTTGAATTAGCTGTATTGGCATTTCCACGCAGCACTCGCTAGCGTGGTTTAGTAAACACGTGGAGGATAGCTTGCTACAGCCCTGTACTGGACTACTGAAGCGTATTTACCTGCTATAATATCACATACTTTAAGGGCATATCCATGGTCAAAATTAAAGCATCATATTAAACAAGTAGATAGGAAAAATCAATGCAACTACAAAATAAAATATGATAGAATTGAAGATTTAGAAAACAAGCTAATTTTTAAATATATTCAGATTAACAATAACATCTGTCGTGAAATGTGAAATACTTAAGAGACTTCTCATATTCCATCATAAATTAATGCTGTAGATCTAATTACAAGTGCAAAAACAACATTATAAATTCCTTGTATTTCTGTTGCATAATAATTAGTTTTCTATGTAAATGTACTGCAGAAAAGTTTGATATTATACTTGTAACATAGTGGATTTATTTTCTTTAAGGCTTTAGTTCTGCAGAATCCCAGTCAAGCTAATCATTACCAAGACATTGTTGTACCATAGTTAACATGGGGTGTGATTTTATAACAGGACATAAAAGCATTTCTATTTGCTTATGCATCTTTACAACACAGGCACCGAGAATTAGTACTAGTACTATAAAACTTTTCATGCACAAATTTTTGTCTGCTACAAAGAAGGTGTAAATTTGTAAGTGTTCTCTCTGAAGGTACAAACATATTTTATAAAGCATACGCCAACATAACAATTCTATCCCCCCCTTCCACCCAAATTAAACCCATGAGTTTTTTCAGAAAATAAAAAGTTGACAATATCTGTACTGACGTTTCTAGTGTATTTGTTGATCAGGCAGACCTTTTAGATAATAGTCATTTGAATTGTCTAGTGATTGAATTTCTAAGGACTGGTATGTTTGGACAAAATTCCTGCTTCCCTCCATGGATGATTAATCCTCCAAAGGCAGGTGATTCCTTGATCAATATTCCCCCAGATTCTATATAGCGTGCCTAGATACGCACCAAAATCCAAAATGATTCTATAACAATGTGCGTAACTTAACAAGCTTAATAAGCTAATTAGAGTGGTTTACAGCACTTATCAAGCAATAAGGAGCACTAATTAGAATTTATGCACACAACTAATCATATTTTGTAATGAAGTGTGCTGAACTTCTAATGCAAGCAGGCAAAAAGGGGTGTGGTTATGGGTGGAGAAATGGGCAGTTCTTGCGTAGTTATAGAAAGAATATGGCATGTAAATCTACACACCGGGATTTACGCCACATCTTCATTGATGTAAATGGATGCCCATAGTTTTAGGCACTGAGATATCAACTAAGCGTATTCTATAATTAGTGCCTAAATCTAGGTACTGATTATAGAATATGATTAGTCGGCACTGATTTCAGCACTGATTTTTTTTGGTGTCATATATAGAATCTCCTCCATTGTGCCTAGCTGTATTGACATTTATCAGGTAGTGCATTATCTTATCTACTGCAATTAATTATTAAGGGATTAATATTCAGCCAGTGGCAGTCAGCGATTTTTTTGCCATTCCCAACTTTATGCCTGGATATTCAATGCTGGATCATGTCTCGACACTGGCATTGAATATCTGGGTGTGGGTGGCTAGCTGGAACTTACCCAGTTAAGTGCCCATATTCAGCCATAATTGTTTAAGTTAAACTGGCTAAAGATAGGACTGCTATTTATGTGGTTCTCTTTGGTCAGCTAACTTAACTGGTTAAGGGCTGAATATCAACACTTAACCAGTTGCATGCCAACTTCACCATGATTCTGCTCACAGACCACCTACTGAATAGACAATTTTGACAGGACCAGATTCTATATACAGCATACACAAAAAAAATCACGCTTAAAGTTAGGTGTGGTTTATAGATTAGCATAGTGGCCTTCCCGTGACTAAAATTTAGGTGTAGCCATTTACACCAACTAAAACCTGGTAGTGGAGGAGTGGCCTAGTGGTTAGGGTGGTGGACTTTGGTCCTGAGGAACTGAGCTCAATTCTCACTTCAGGCACAGGCAGCTCCTTGTGACTATGGGCAAGTCACTTAACTCTCCATTGCCCCATGTAAGCCACATTGAGTCTACCATGAGTGGGAAAGCTCAGGGTACAAATGTAACAAAAAAAATAATAAATACCCACCTCTTATTTAGGCGCAGATCAGACATATTCTGTAAAAGTATGCGTAATTTTTGGGAAAGCCAACGACTAACCGATGTCCCTTCTCTGGCCAAGCCCTCTTTTCTGATCCGCACATGAGAAATTACATGCACCACATTACAGAATACACTTAGAAAGTTGTGCACATAAATTCTAATTAGTGCCAATTATTGCCAATAATTGTTTGTTATTAGCCAATTGTCAGCGCTGATTAACATGTTAAATAATTAAGCTGCACACGCAAAGCGGCTACATGTACTGATTTGTGCATGCAGCTTTAGTCACCGTTTATAGAATCTGGGAGTTAGTGCTGATATTCAGCAGCATTATCCAGTTAAGCGTCACTGAATATTAGCTGATAATCTTGTACAGATGATTTAAGTGGGTAGGAGCCTCTACTGCCCAGTTAAATTGCCTTGAATATTGACCCCTACGTTACTTGTTGTAGGGGTTTATCCATCACTACTGAGGCATTTTCAAGTTCTCATTCTTGGAAAAAAGAAAAGATGGACCCTAAGAATGTTGACAATTATTGCCCCATATCCAATCTGTCTGAAATTGATAGTTATGACTCAATGAAGAGATCATCTTATCTTAGCGCAGGTCCAGGATTCAACTCAGTCATTGTTTAGAGCTGGTTTTAGTAAAGAGGCAGTTTTAGCAGTTCCTGTGGATGACCTGCATAGGGTGATTGATCATGAAGTGCAAGATTTCTGGATCCACTTGACTTATCTGCGGCTTTTAATATTATTGTTTTTCAGCACAGTCATTGATACAGTTCCACAAAGGAGGCTTATAAATCAGATGAGCAGCCTAGGAGTGGGTCCCAGGGTAGTGACTGACAGTGATAGTGAAAAATGGGGAAAAAAGAAATGTGAGTAAAGTGCCTCTGGGGTCCTCATTCTTGCCATCTTCCTGGAAGTGGTTGGTCTGTCTATTAAAGACATTTCCCTCATCCTGGAAATGGATTGGTTTGTGGACCATACATGCACCATTCTGAACATGGAGGGTGATGCGTATGGAACAGGGCTTCCAAAGGCATACACTGATAAGACAGGCAAGAAGAATGAAGCTCAAGAGCTGATGGAAATTAAGATTAAATCTGGGGATCCCATCAAAGCAGCTGGGAATGAGGAGGGAGACCCTCTTATCAAGAAAGGTCAGTAGGTGGTACTTGATGGAGTTGGCACCTGTGAAAAGGTACCTCTTGTATGATTCTGAGGAAAAGAGGTACTCCTTAGTGAAGAGAACAGATTTATAACTGTGACATAAGCAGGAAGAATTAATTTGTTTTAGAAACCCCAATCATTTAAAAAAGTTGGTCTTACCTGACAAATTAAGTTTGAGAAGAGGGGTATGTAGGGGAAAAAAGAGATGCAGGGTGAATGCACTTTCAAGCATGCATAAGAAACTTAAATTTTATGGACAGTCAATACTGTTCTTTGAGAAAAAAGGGTTCTCTCTCACAAATTAAGCCCTACCCATCATCAAGACCCAACCACCATCAAAACCTTCCCCTTTTAGTAAAGCCCCCCCCCCCCATATATATGCCCCTCATCTGGTCCCCTGGCTATTCTTTTCCTCCCTGATCTGTGTTTACTCCCACAATCATGTCTTCTCAGGACATCCACCCTACCACCAAGCTCCGCACAAGTAGTATCCCCCTGAGATGAACCTCCTCAAAACCACCTTCTTCCCACCCCTGAAATCACTGGGACTCACCCAGCAGTTCTCTGGTAGTCTAAAGGCATGGGACAAAGTGTTACCACTCTTCTCCCACCCCATCTGGCTCTGGTTTCTAAATAACTTCCAATAGGGATCATCCTTTCATATAAGGGTACTCACTTTTTATATGGGATGATCCCTAGTGGTAGTACCACACTAGGTATTGGTGTTGTTTGGAAAACATAGGGCCAAATGGAGTGGCAGAAAAAGGGAAACATTCCTGCTCTGTACCTCTAGAACCGTGGAACCTCCAGATGAATCTCAGATGGGTTTCAAGGTGGGGGTATGGTCAGGGTATGATGTTGAGGGAGTTTACTTCAGAAGTTACTATTCATGGGGGTGCTTGGTCTTAAGGGGGCTAGAGGAGCTTGATTGTGGCAGCAGGCACTGTCCAGGAGGAGAGTATGGATCAGGAGGAAGGGAATGGCAGATGAATCACATCAAGAGGGTCTGCTCACATGTAGGGTATGATCAGGAGGCATTGGGAAGATACTGGTTGAAGTGTGTGAGGGGGGGGGGTCAAGTTGCAGCACCACAGCATATGTTGGTTTTTTTTCACTTTAGGACTGGCTCCACATTACATGCATTAACAAATAGGGCAGGTGTACCCACACTATCTGCCAATGCATGTAATGTGGTACTTGTGCAGTAATTCCCGGATTCTATATACTACGCTAAGATTTCCGTGCAGAAATCAAAGCGTATTCCATAACAATGGGCATAACCTAATTGGTTAACAAGCCAATCAGTGCTGATTGTCAATAAATAAGCAATTATTGACACTAATTGCCATTAATTAGAATGTACATGCAGTAATGGCTAAGTATATTCTATAACGTGCTGTGCATAGTTAAAAGGTAGGCATGGCCATGGGCGTGGAATAGGTGGGTCATGGGAATTTCTTGAATCTATGTGCATTGTTTTAAAATACACCCGTTTGGTGCCTAATTTAGACATCGGTATTTACACCAGATTTACTTGGCATAACTGGTTGCGACTAAATTTAGTTGTGCAGACAGGCTTTCGGAGTATTCTACAAACCATGTGGAAATTTAGGCTTATTCTATAAAGTATGCCTAAATTAAGGCATACTTTATAGAATGCGCTTCGGCAAATTTTATTTTGGCGCTGAATTTTAGGCATGATATATAGAATGTAGTCCTATATGTGTGCCCTTTGTGCTAAATGCAGGGCAAATGGTGGACACATCCCCTGCATTTACTACACAGGACATGCACTTGCTGTGTCTAAACTCTTGCACTTAAGATGAGGTAAATACAAAAGGTTACCTCACTTTAGTAAAAGGTTTTTTTACTCTGTAAAGACCCCATATGTTCATCTCTCCATTCCTCTGTTTTTGTTGAATACTTTCTAAGATTTTGATGTGTAAATATTGCAAGCCCACATGCTTGAATAACTTATTAAGAACAAAAACAGTAATGAAATTCAAAACGGCATGGGATAAGCACAGAGGATACCTATTTATCAAGAGGATGGAATTGAAGAATAGAACATTTCTGTTCATAGCAAAATATGAAGCACTCACACTTCAACGAATAAAAAAGCACAGAGGGGAGTAACTTGGAGGGAGCAGCAGCTACAACACTAATCAACTTACTGAGAAGTCTAGATAGGTCAGACTGGTCTTTATCTGCCATCATTTACCATGTTACTCTATGCTACTTAAGTACTTTTTCCTGTCATCTCCTTTCGCCTTGTTCTTTTATTCTAGTTTTTTTCTTTACTCTGTTTTCCCCTTTAGATAGTGTCCCATTTTTCTGAACATTACACAGCCCTCTAGGGCACCAGTGACACTGTCACATCAGCCTTAGGAAAGCCAGCTGTTTCCAACATCATAGTTCATAACCTTGGAGCAAGTATGCTGCTTTTGAAGCTCCTTTTTTCCTCTTTATGCTCTAAAGAAGAGACAGACGGTGATCAGGAAAAGCTTCAGGCTCAACAATGCAAAAAATCAAAAAGTTTACAGCAAGTAATTGATAAAACAGCAATTTATGCAATGAAGATAGCTCTTTGTAATATGAATATTTTGCAAGGCCTGGAGCAATTCTGTCTTCATTGCAGTGAAGCATCCATTTGCATTCTCAGTTCACATGAATCATCACTTAAGCACTAGGAAATTTAGATGGTCTCCACTGCAGGAACCTTTGCTCAAAGGTTTCTTAGTTTTGTTATCTCTATTGTTAAAATGTGTTCATAAGGAAAATTTCAAAATTGTTTACGTAGGTAAATAGTGATTTAGAGGGGCATAATCAAACATCGCCGGCGATCTATTTTGGCGGCGGCGCAACAGCTGGCCGGAACCGTATTATCGAAAAAGATGGCCGGCCATCTTTTTTTTCGATAATACGGTTTAGCCCGGCCAAATGCCAGAGTTCGCCAGATTTGAGATTGCCGGTTTTGTTTTTTAGTGATAATGGAAAAAAAATGCCGGCCATTTCAAACCCGGCTAAATCCAAGGTCATGGGAGGAGCCAGCATTTGTAGTGCACTGGTCCCCCTGACATGCCAGGACAGCAACCGGGCACCCTAGGGAGCACTTCTAAAAATGTTTAAAAAATACACAAATAGCTCCCAGGTGCATAGCCCCCTTACCTTGGGTACTGAGCCCCCCCACCAAATCCCCCCAAACCCACTCCCCACAACTCTACACCATTACCATAGCCCTTATGGGTGAAGGGAGGCACCTACATGTGGGTACAGTGGGTTTGGGGGGGGGGGGGTTGGGGGCACAACATTTACCAACACAAGTGTAACAGGTGGGGGGGGGGGGGATGGACCTGGGTCTGCCTGCCTGAAGTGCACTGCACCCACTAAAAACTGCTCCAGGGACTTGCATACTGCTGTGAGGGAGCTGGGTATGACATTTGAGGCTGGCATACAGGCTGGTAAAAAAAAGGTTTTTATTTTTGTTTAGTGTGGGAGGGGGTTGGTGACCACTGGGGGAGTACCTGGAGGTCATCCTCCGTTCCCTCCGGTGGTCATCTGGTCAGTTGGGACACCTTTTTGAGGCTTGGTCGTGAAAATAAAAGGACCAAGTAAACACGGTGAAATACTGCTTAGCGCCCTTTTTTTTTTTCATTATCTGCGAAAGCCGGCCATCTTGTAGACACGCCCATGCCCGCCCATGTCCCGCCTTTGCTACGCCCCCTTGAACTTTCGCCGGCGCAGCGACAGGAAAGCGGCGATGGTGTCAAAAAAGCTGCATTCGATTATACGGATTTCGCCGCTTTTCAGAGATCGCTGGCCATCTCCTGATTTATGTCGGAAGATCGCCAGCGATCACTTTCGAAAATAAGCCTGTTACTCACCTAAACTGTCTGTCTGAATACTGACCTAAATCAAATGTATGCATGTTATAAACATTTTAGTCACATTTAGTGGAGGCATTCTCAGGGATGTGTTTTTGGTGCCACCCGAAAATAATGCATGCAGATTGTGTAATCTTAAATAATACAATGGCATGTGCAGCAGACTGTGGGCACTGCCTTTCACCAATGGCTAGTGAAAGTATTGTATATATATATATACATACTTTCACTTCAAAACCTGGTACACAGTCTACAGGTAAAAGGTATCCATGAATTTCAAAGCAAAGCAATCAGCTTAAAAAAAAATTGTCCCCAAATGACTTACAGGCCCGGTTTGCACTCAATTTACTATGCATTAGCCATGCCTTTAATGTGTGTAACTATATCCCAATGCATAAAATCACATCTACAATAAATAAAGCACATTAATAGTTGTTAACACAGACTAATAAAGTAGCACCTTTTTATTAAATCTAGCCCATAGTGATTTTGAAGAGAACTTTGTATAGGTCAAGGCTGCCTATTGAAACTAGGCAAGTATTTTTATGTAAGTGCTGAGCATTTTATAAAATATATATGGTGTTGCAGAAGAACTATATTTGGCTCCAACAAGAAAGAAAATACCAAGATAAATGATGTTTCGAAAAAAAAAAAGGGTAGGATCACCACGTGCACCAAAAATTATGGGGCCCTTTTACAAAGTGACAGTAGGACTATTGCACGTGCAGCAGGGGCCAAATCGACATTACTGCCTGGTTAGTATGCCAACCCGTCGGTAATGTCGAAGTTGGCATGTGCTATTTCCAGTGGTAGAAAATATTTTTCTACCATGGGAGGTCTTCCCAGCAGTAATCGGCAGTATGGCCACATTGGCGCGTGCTGCATGAGTACCACAGGTGTAGCATGCGAGCCCTTACTGCTAGGTCAATGGGTGGCAGTAAGGGCTCAGGCAGTAAATAGCCGCACGCTACATCTAATTCTAGCACACAACCATTTATTGGCTCCTGCTCAAGGAACGAATTGAGTTCAAGATCTGCACAACCATTCACAAAATCATCCACGCAGACACCCCACTCTATATGTTAAATCTAGAGGACTTACCGCCCAGAAACGCCAAAAGATCGGCCCGCAAATTCCTCAACCTGAACTTCCCCAGTTGCAAAGGAATTAAATACAAACAGTCATATGCCACTACTTTTGCATACAAAAGCACACAGATATGGAACGCACTACCCATGGCCCTGAAAACCATGGATAATCTAACCAACTTTCGCAAATCTTTGAAGACACATCGCTTCAACAAAGCCTACAAAAGTAATCCTCAATGAAACTAATCATTCCTTAAACCACTCATGTGCATCAAAAAACACCTCTCACACTACCTTAACACCTTTCCATCCATATCCCCATTCACCTTTAGCCTATTATTGATTATATTTAAGATCTTGTAATGTCTACTTCATAATAACACTCTGTAAGCCACATTGAGCCTCCAAAAGGTGGGATAATGTGGGGTACAAATGCAATAAATAATAATAATAATAATTTATTGCTCCCATTGGAAAAAGCCTTTTTTCCCAGCCACAGAAAAAAATGGCCTGGCGCTTGCCAAAAACCCGTGCCCACACTACCGCAGGCCACTTTTTACTGTGGCTTAGCAAAAGGACCCCTATGAGTGTTAAGCACCAACAGAAATTGCTCATGAAATTGCCATTATAGAATAGAGCGTAAGTTGGAATGTGTTCACTAAACCTTAGGCGTAGCACTTCATGTCAAAAACTGGTGTACATGGTCTCACCTAAAGAGGACAGTTGTACGTGTAAGTGATAGTATTTTATAACTTACATGCACAACTGCTAGTCATGCCCCTGATCTGCTTATATGCACACCTCCTTTTTAGTTTTGCACTATAGCATTTAGGTGCTAGGTTTACTAAAGCAGGTGAAATTTCTTGATCCCTTTTCAGTGGCTCCTGGAAGCTATAGTTTGATAAAAACAGTATCTACTCCCTGATGGATGCTTCACTGTGATAATATTTTTCTGTGAATGATCTTGAATACAATATCAGCCTGATAAATTAGCCCTCATTTCTTCTCCATAGTAAGTGAAAGAAATAAAAAGCTATAATGTATTTGTACTATAATAGATTTTAAAACAATAAATACAAGAAGAATCTAACAGGGTTTCCTGCCTGTTATCTGAACTTGCTATGCAGAAGAAATATCTCAGAGAAAATGTCAATGCATTAAGGGGGAGGGGCAAGTTATCAATGTGGGCTAACGTTAATATTTAATATTTTACTATTTGACCCTGTTATTAGAAACTAGGTCTCATTGCATAAATTTGAACCTGTGTTAAAAAAGCATGAGTTAGTGGTAACCCTTAGTGTCTGATGGTTCAATAGTCAGACCAATTCATTAGGTGTTTTTAAATGCCAACCCCAATGGCCTTTTTATAACTGGATATTCATGGCCAGGCCATACCCAGATACTTGTGCTGAGTATTTGGGTACAATGCCCTCCACCAGAACTGATGACAAGAACCTGGATAACTACCTGTCTAATGGGGACCTTTTATTAAGCTGTGCTAAGAAATGAGAATAGTGCGTCCTTACGAGAGCCTTTCCCATGTGCTAATCCCATTTTTAGCTTCACCATCAAAAAGGTCTTTTTTCCTATTTCCTGAATACATGTCTATGCACTAGTGTTAACATTAGTACACAGCCATTTCAACAAATGTATACGGGCGTCGTTTCTGCCTCCTATTTAGGAAATGCTAACTACTTAGCAGAGTGTTAATATCATTGCACTAGCAGAATAGCGCATCTATGCCCAATCTCTGCCCCAACATGCTCTCTCCCCCCAAAATACAAAAATAAATACCATGCACTTAGCATGTGAAGGTGGCAGAATGCTTTAGCACATCCTGCATTAGGTCATTTTGGTTGCATTAGGCAGCTTACTAAAAGGGTTCCAAACTGAGGACAGTCTCCCCTGACCACTTGGGCACTACTCGGATTGTGCCAAGGCAATCTGACTGAATTTGTAGGGTAAATGCTGCTGAAAATGGATATGACCTGGGGATCAGGACCTTTTCAGGCAGGAGCTTAAGTCAGGCAGGGCCCTGAGTTTTTCAGTCAGGTCAGCCTGATGGCTGTAGAGCCTGTGGCTTCAGTTTTGTGCTGCTATTTGGAGTTTTCAACTCCAAAGATGCTTTTGAGTATAAAAGCAAAATGATAGTATGAAGAACATAGATCCCTGCTGCAAACATTTAATCAAAATGAAAAGAAAAAGAAAGAAAAATGACTGTAATAAATGGGACAATGCAGGTATAGAAATATAGCAGAGATAAAACAGAGTGACTTGACAGTAGTTTTGCCTTGTTCTAGGAAATCATTGGAGATTTGAAGCAACATTATTGCTTTTCTTAGGGCATATATAAAAATACAAGACTTTCTTCAGTCTAGTAAATTTCAAAATCAACTGGGAGATATTTACAATCTAGGTGTCAATGTTTATTTTTGATTGGTTATATAATGTTTTTTATGTTAAGATAGTGAAAACACATATGAAAATAATCTAAAATGTTGCCTCATGCCCCAGGAATGGAAAGGGTTTATTTGCTGTTGTTGATAAAAGATTTTGTTAATTGAATTAGGGGCCCTTTTACTAAGCCGCGTAAGCGTCTACACATGCCCAGCACGCACCAAAATGGAGCTACCACATGACTACCTTGTGATTCTTGTTGTAATTTCATTTTTGACATGTGTCTGATACGCGGAGCCGAAAAATATATTGGATGTGCACCAAGTGGCACTTGATGCACGTAGGTCATTACCGCCCGGATACCATGTCAGTCTTTACAGCTAGGTCGATGGCTTGCGGTAAGGTCTCAGACCCAAAATGGACGCGCAGCAATTTTCATTTTGCTGCACATCCATTTTCGGCAAAAAAATGCCTTTTTTACAGGCGCGCTGAAAAAGGGATCGGCGTGCACCCAAAACTCGCGTCTACACTACCGCAAGCCATTTTTCAGCTCACCTTTGTAAAAGGATCCCATAGGAGTTATTTTGGGGTGAGGGAAAAGGAAGAAGGAAGCAATTAGATTCCTACTAACTCACCTCTTTCAAGTTACAACTACATTAAATGGGCAACCTCTCACTATAAAAACAAAATGGAGAAGAACACCAGATCTCTGCTGTACCATGTAGGAGAAGAAAAGACAGAAATGACCAAAGGAATTAAGGATGTCACTGGAGTCACGCTATTGGTTCCTTATCTCCTTGGCTGTTTTTCTCTTCTTCTCCATCCTCTCACTATATAAGCTTCTTCCTCCAATAGTAGAAAGGAAAGACTGTAGCAGAAGACATTTAACTTCCTAGGTATCATTTTCAACCTGCAATTATATATTTCAATACATTCTGATTTTATGTATGTTTTATTGTACATGCTTTTGACTTGCTTTCCTATCTACTATATGAATGGTGTTCTGTAAACCTGAAAGATGTAATGGTGCAATTTGATAAATTAAAAAGTAAACAATTGCCTGGACTGAATGGTATACATCTGAGAGTATTAATTGAATAGAACTAAAAAATGAACTTGCAGAGCTATTGTTAGTAATATGTAATTTATCTTTAAAATCATGCATTGTATCGGAAGATTTGAGGGTGGTAAATGTAATGCTAGTTTTTTTTAAAAAGATTCCAGAGGTGACCCAGGAAATTATAGACCAATGAACCTGACATCTGTGCAAGACAAATGATAGAGACTATTATAAAGAACCAAATTACTGAATATATACATAAACATGGATGAATGAAACAAAGCCAACACGGATATAGTCAAAGGAAATATTGCCTCAGCAACCTGCTACATTTCTTTGAAGGGATAAACAAACATGTGGATAAAGATGAGCTGGTTGATATAGTTTATCTGGATTTTCAAAAGGCATTGAACAACGTATCTCATGAACGACTCCTGTGGAAATTAGAAAGACATGGGAGAGGAGGCAGTGTCCTATTGTGGATCATGAACTGGTTAAAAAAAAAAAAAAAAAAAAAAAAAAAAAAAAAAGAGTATTTTCAATGGAGAAGGGTAGATAGTGAGGTTCCTCAGAGACAGGACACATTTTCTACAAAAATTAGGAAACGTTGATTTTGGAGATGAGCAATTTCTGATGGTAAGTCTAGATGTGTGCTCGCTGTACACATCCATCCCGAAGGACGATGCCATGCAAATTATTCAAATCACACTTGAATCTAGAGAGAGACCACATCTTGTACCAACTGAGTTCTTGCTTACTTTAGCCAGAATAGCTACTACTTTATGTTCAATGGTCACTTCTTCTTGCAGATCAGCGATGTTGCGATGGGAGTGACTTTTGCGCCTTCCATCGCTAACCTATATATGACAAGGTTTGAGGCAGAATGAATTGCCCAATCTCCATTCAGTGATCTTATAGCATATTGGTGGAGATATATTGATGACGTATTCATGCTTTGGAGGGGTAATGTCAAGAAACTGTCAAACTTTTTGTTGTGGTTCAATAGTTGTAATGGTGATATACAGTTTACAGAACAGTATTCTTTCACCAATATTCATTACCTCGATGTTGAAGTATCTTTGAGCAACAGCACATGAATAACCAAAGTGTTTAAAAAAGATACTGATAGGAATATATTTTTGCATAGCATGAACTGTCATCCGGAACAGTTAAAAAACAGCCTTCCATTCTCACAAATGCTCAGGTTACAGAGGATTTGTACAGATTTATCCACTTTTAAAGAACAAGCCCATAAACTCATGGCTGACCTGCAAGACAGAGGTTACTCGAAAAGAGTCTTGAAAAGGCATACAGAAGAGCTAAATTTAACAATCAAGACCTTCTCATTTCAAGTTCTAACATCACAGATAAAGACGATAGTGTTTTTACTATGGTTATGAAATACACAGAAGCAAGCACAAGTCTAGCGCGAATTGTCAAAGAGCGATGGGACATCATGCAGTCTATTCCAATTTTTCAAGATAAAGGGCTACATATAGCGTACTCGAGAGAGAGCAATTTCAAGGACATTCTAAGTCCAGCAGATGTGCCTTCATTACAGAAGAAGAACGACAAGCACATCATTGGCCACTGTAAATGTGGGACTTGTCACATATGTAAAATAACCAAACAAACTAAAACTTTCTACAGTACAACCACTAACCGAGTGACAGAACTAATACATTTCACAAATTGTATGTCTAATTATGTAATTTATGCCATCAGATGCCCTTGTCTTAAAACTTATATTGGTATGACCACAAGACCATTAAAGGTAAGGATCCTTGAACATAGATCCAATATTTATTTATTTATTTGTGGTTCATTTATACCCCACAGTTTCTCACAATTGCAGGCACAATGTGGCTTACATGAATTACAAAAGTAGAGAAGTACAACACATGAATTTTACAGCAGAATAAGGAGAGAACACTAACAACAATTAGGGTGACTAAGAAGCAGAATTACTAATGGAGTAAGTTTTTTCAAAAAGGAACGTTTTCAACATCTTCTTGAAAAGGTGATGATCAGATTGAGATTTTAGGTTCAGAGGTAAAGCATTCCAGAAGAAAGGTCCTCAAAGAGCCCTTAGTTGAACATTGTATAGATTGCAATAATTCTTTTGAAGACCTTAAATGCTTTGCTATTGATAAAGTAGAAGTTTTGAAAAGAGGAGGGAACCGTAAGTTGCTTTTACAATGGATGGAAACTAAGTGGATCTTTAACCTTAAAACTATGGAACCATGGGGTCTCAACAACTGTCGATTGGCATATTTTAATTGATTTCTTCAGTGGCTCAGATTTTTTCATGATTATAAGCTCCAAGGGTATCTGCCCATTCCATGATATCGCTCAGCCCCTTTAAATAATCTTCAGAAGTAGCCTATTTAAACTCCGTTTTTTGGCGTGTGACATTGCAGTGCCATTTTTGATCTAAGGAATACATTGCTGTAAGCAAGTGAACCAGTTGATTGTTTTGCTGATGATTTTGAATGCATTTTTTATAATGGTTTGAATGTTCACTTGATGCTTTCATCTCCGTAGATTTATTGGTTCTGACATTCATCTTCAGTTCCTGAAGAAGCCTTGTGGGGTGAAACGGTGGCCCCGTTGAATGATAATGTATTGCTGCTGAACGAAAGATATAAGCTGAGTGCTCTCTAATATGAAAAAAGTCCTTTTGCTTATACAAGCTAATGAGAGATGTTAGTGAATGATTATTATAATGCACTTTATTTTTTTGTTCATTTTTTGTTAAGCATCACAAAATACCTTTTCTAAAAATTGCTTGGAGTTTTTCTAAAGCCCAGTGATAGAAACGAAGCGCTATGTACATTTACATATCATGTAATAGCGTTAAAAACCATTGGTGATACGCCTTGGTTTCTGAGGGCTTTTCTCCAAATTAGCAATTATAATCACAGCTGCTTTAAACGTTATTAGCTAGTGTGTTGCCTTTGTATTTGATTATCCTATTTTGAACTCTAGCAGAGACTGCATAATTTTTGTAAATTTCCGAATAGATAGTGGGGTTCCCCAGGGGTCTGTGATGGGACCGCTGATTTTTAACATATTTATAAATGATCTAGAGATAGGAATAACTAGTGAGAAAATTAAATTTGCTGATGACACAAAGTTATTCAAAGTTCTTAAATCACAAGAGGATTGTGAAAAATTGCAAGAGGACCTTACGAGACTGGGAGACTGGGCATCCCAATGACAGATGACATTTAGGGGCCCTGTTTACTAAGCTGTGCTAGAAGCACGTTAGTGCTTTTAGTGCACGCTAAGCAATATTGCACGCTAACTGTACAGATGCCCATAATATTCCTAAGGGCATCTATACGGTTAGTGCATGCTAATTTTTAGCACACACTAAAAACGCTACCATATCTTAGTAAATAGGGCCCTTAATGTGAGCAAATGCAAAGTGATGCATATAGGAAAGAGGAACCCAAGCTATAGCTATGTAATGCAAGACTCCACATTAGGAGTCTTCGCCCAGGAAAAGGATCTAGGTGTCATTGCTGATGATACATTGAAACCCTTTGTTCAGTGTGGAGCAGCAGCTAAGGAAGCAAATAGAATGTTAGGAATTATTAGGAAAGGAATGGAAATCAAAGATGAAAATGCTATAACACCTTTGTATCACTATTATACACTTTTGCATAATAGAGATCTGCACAGCTGAAAATATGTTTGATATTAGATTTTTCTCAAAACCTCTCTCAACTTCCAGGTGTTTTTGTTTGTGTGAAGGGACATTTTCGATATGAATTCTAAATTTGATTTTGGACGTTTTGCTGAAAACGTCAAAAAAAATCAAGTAGCAAACATGGCTATTTTCAAACCAGAAAAATGACTCTCTTTTTGCTTTGAAAATGGCCATTTCCTAGACATTTTGTTGATTTTTGTGCTGAGTGCATTTTACTTTTGTGACTATTTTTGAAAAAAAAAAAAGTCAAGGGGAAAGTGCTCAAAAACAAGGCATTGGGACGTCTGAGGAGTAGTCAGGCACCACAGATATCCCAGCAGAGCAGTGGGGCACTTAGGGGGCACTGTGGTGGACTTCACATAAAAGGTCCCAGGTACACATCTCACCGTTACCCAGTGGCGTACCAAGGGGGGGGGGGGGTGCTCCGCGAAAGCCGACAGTTTTTTTTAAATCCATGCAGCGATCGCCGATGCAGGCAGCGCCTGGCGTCTGCCCTGCATGAACTGAAAAGAAGAAATCGCTTTGCTGACGTCGGGCCTTCCCTCACTTGTTGTCCCGCCCTCTTTTGAGGTAACTTCCTATTTCCTCGAGGGCGGGACAACAAGCGAGGGAAGGCCCGGCGTCAGCAAAGCGATTTCTTCTTTTCAGTTCATGCAGGGCAGACGCCAGGCGCTGCCTGCATCGCTGCACGGATTTAAAAAAAAAAAAAGCAGGGTGGTGGCTTTAGGGTGAAGAGGGCTCAGGCCTCTCGATGGAGGGGGGGCTCAGAGGGGAGAAGGGGAATGGGGAGGGTGGTCATAGGGGAGAAGGGGATTGGGGAGCTCAGAGGGGATAAGGGGATTGGGGAGGGTGAGGGTGCTCAGAGGGAAGAAGGGGATTGGGGAGGGGAGTGCTCAGATGGGAGAAGGGGTCTGGGGGTCTGACAAGGGGGCAGGAGGGAAAATGGGTCCATGCCTGGGGCAGGTGGGATAATGGGTCTGGGGCTGAAAAGGGGGGATGCAAGGCATGTGGTGGATGAAGGGGGCTGGAACTGGGGGCTGAAAAGGAGGGTATTTGGGATAAGGGGGCTAGTACTGGAACTGGGGGCTGAAATGGGGCAGGGGCTGAAACTGGGGGCTGAAATGGGGCAGGGGCTGAAACTGGGGGCTTTAAAGGGGACAGGGAGAACTGGCTGGGGCCTGGTGGGATAGTGGGGCTGAAAAGGGGGGCAGGTGGGAGATGTGGGCTGGGACTGGAACTAGGGGCAGGTGCAATAAGGGGGCTGAAAAGAGGGGGCAGAGAGAGAGGGGACAGACCCTGGATGGAAGTGGGGAGCGTGAGGGAGGGCAGACCTTGGATGGATGGGAGAGGGAGGGCAGACGGATTGAAGGGGCAGAGAGAAAGGGCAGATGGAGGGTGGAAGGGGGAGAGAGAAAGAGGGCAGACTGGGGTAAATGGTGGATGGAAGGGGCAGAGAGAGGGCAGATGGAAGGTGGAAGGGGGAGAGAGAGATGGCAGACTGGGGCAGATGGTGGATGGAAGGGGCAGAGATAGAGGGCAGATGTGGATGGAAGGGAGAGAGAGAGATGGCAGACTGGGGCAGACAGTGGATGGAAGGGGCAGAAATAGAGGGCAGATGTGGATGGAAGGGAGAGAGAGAGATGGCAGACTGGGGCAGACAGTGGATGGAAGGGGCAGAAATAGAGGGCAGATGTGGATGGAAGGGAGAGAGAGAGATGGCAGACTGGGGCAGACAGTGGATGGAAGGGGCAGAAATAGAGGGCAGATGTGGATGGAAGGAAGACAGAGAGATGGCAGACTGGGGCAGACAGTGGATGGAAGGGGCAGAAATAGAGGGCAGATGTGGATGGAAGGAAGACAGAGAGATGGCAGACTGGGGCAGACAGTGGATGGAAGGGGCAGAGAGAGAGGGCAGACACTGAATGGAAGGGACATTAGAGAGGGCAGACACTGGATGGCAGAGAGTGAGCGAAGACATGCTGGATGGAAGGAAGACAGTGAAAAGAAGATGAGGAAAGCAGAAACCAGAGACGACAAACTGTAAATATATATTTTAATTATTTTGCTTTAGGATATAGTATTGTAGCTGTGTTAATAAATGTTTATAAGTAGAACATGTAAATAAGGTCATCTTTTTATTGGACTAATTTTAATACATTTTGACTTAACTTTCAGAGAACAAAACCCCCTTCCTCAGGTCAGGATAGGATAATGTAACAGCACTATACTGTATTGACCTGAGGAAGGAGATTTTGGTCTCTGAAAGCTAAATGTATTAGTCCAATAAAATGATATTTGTTTTATTTCTATTTGTTAATTTGTAAAGTGGTGATTGGTATTTGTTAGTTTTTTCAAATTTACATCTGCTGTCTTTATATTTTGCACAGTACTAGGGGACGTTTTCTGTTTCTGTGGTGTTGCATTGTATGCAGAGTCTGGCATCTTGGGGGTTCAGTTTAATTTTTGTCTAAATAGAAAGTTTAAATATTACTACTTATTCTATAGTGGATTAGGGTGTATCTGTGTTTGTGAAAAAGACATGGCTTTCAGTTGGCATTGACTGTGCAGGATCGACGATCTGTATTATTCTGTCTGGTTTCGTTTTACAATAGGTGAATTGATGTTCTAGTGCTCACTGTAGTGTTTAAGATGCTTTCCTTTTCCTTGTGTGACTCGTAGAAATTACTGCTTATGGTATGGTAGAATCGCTCTATAGGTCCTGATGTTTTGTATTCTCGGTATGCCTAGTACTGGATTGGGGGGGGGGGGGTGTTAAAAAATGACCGGCCCCGGGTGTCAACTACCCTAGGTACGCCACTGCCGTTACCCCCTTACATTGTATGGTGAGCCCTCCAAAATCCAGAAAAAAAATCTTCTGTACCCAACTGTACACCACTACAATAGCCCTTATGGCTACAAGTTTCACTTATATGTGGGTTACATTAGGTTTTTGTTGGATTTTAGAGGGCCCACACTTTCCATCATAATTGTACCAGTTAGGCTGGGTCCCTTTCTCTACAGTATATTGCACTGACCACTAGGCTACTCCAGGGACTTATTTGCTGCGCTAATCAGTGGTGTAGTCACAGATGGGCTGGGGTGGGCCAGGGCCCACCCACATAGGGCTCAGGCCCACCCAACAGTAATACACATTTAGCAGTAGCTGGTGCAGATCCCAATCTCTGCCAGTTTTCAGCGCCTGCCTGCAGCAGACTGTCAAGATAGAGAGAAGCATTTTTCCACCAGCTGAGATATTTTTTTGGTGGGGTGGAGAACACTTGGTGCCCACCCTCTTCTTGCCTAGGCCCATCCAAAATCTGCTGTCTGACTATGCCCCTGGCGCTAATAGGACTGGTCATAACATCTGAAGCTGTCATAGAGGCTGGTATGTACTGTTTCATTCATATTTTTTGAGGGTGGGGGGTCAGTGACCACTGGGAAAGTAAGGGGGGTCATACCTTAATCCCTCCAGTGGTCATTTAGGGCACTTTTTTGTGACGCAGTCATGATAAAAACAGGTATAGACCAAAATGACTAAACTGTAGCCTGGGCATTTTTGTTTTGTTCCATTATGGCAGAAAAACGCCTACGTTTTGGGAACCCCCTCCTCCTAACATGCCTCCAGATAGGCTCCTTTGTGTTTTGGATGCACTGTAGATGAACTGGTTAGAAAAAATGTCTTCAAAAATGTATTTCAAAAAATAGCAATTTGGATGTTTTAGCAAATAAAACATCTAAATGTTGCTTTGTACTGCTTTTTGGATGTTTTCTTGTTTTGAAAATGAGCTTCGGAATACACTGATTTTCATTTAAAGTCATTTAAAGAATTATGAACATTAGAACATTTTTTTTACATGTGCAAATCAATTATACGCTCAAAGGTCCATTGGTTTATAATATGCATACTATCAATTTTATGTAAACTGAATGTGCACCAACAAATGCATTTCCTTACTGTATACAACTAATCAAATTTTTAAGTATTATAGATATTTAATGATGATTTCAGAATTCTGGCATCCAGTAATTCTGATTTTAATAACTGCTTAACTAACTTTTGAGGAATATCTCATAAATAAATAAAATACACTATCTCCCACAACTACAGGCAAATATATCCCTAGAGGCATACAACTTTCTTCACTCTATGACCTTCCGTTAAAAAAAAAAACCCCAAAACAAATCTGTCCACCCTCCCTCCCCTGCCCACAAACCTCTAATGTCCTATAGCTTTTTATAGTTCATTACTAATGGTGACAATATCCTTATATTTGCAATGCAGAGTAATATATCAAAATACTGGTACTATTTAACTTTAATCACTCTCTGTTCCTGAAAACTGTTATCCTTTATAATTAGCTATTCAGTGTCTGTTTATACCTTGGATTACTGCCACAACAGAGCCAGCTATTACTATTGAGCTGTTTATCCTCAAATGCTGCATCAGAAGACTGATTAAAGTTCCAAGAGCATTCTCTTTTATGAGAATGAGCGGGAGAATTGCAGTGCATAATTAAACCGTGGAATCTGCTACCAGAGGATTGCGGTCAAGCAGACACGGGTAGCAAAATTCAAAAGAAGTTTGGACACATTCCTGGAAGAAAAGTCCATAAATGTTATTAGCCAGATAGACTTGGGAGAGCCATTGCTTGTCCCTGGAAATGAACTATGGGAAACAGATGTACTTTTGGAATCCAGCAGGTACTAATAACCAGGCATCAACACAGTCAGAGACAGGCTGCTGGGCTTGATGGACCTTGGTCTCACCCAGCATGGCTTTTCTTATAGTCTTATATCTAATCCTGGGAGAAAAGCAGAAAAGTAGGTACATCAGCAAATATGCCATATTCTGGTACCAGGTAAGAAACATAACCTGGCCAGAAACAAAATGGTCCAACTTAAGAATGTAGAAATTGTCCTTGTTATTGTCCTCTATAAATGCTGGTCCCTGGATTCTATAAAGCTGTGCACTCACATTTCTGACTAGCACACAGATTGGTACTTAGCATCCCTATTTGCACCTAATTTTTGGCACACTTTCTTAAATCTACCCCTGAATTTTACTATTACTAATTTGTAAATAATTTCTTTATTGTCTTTTTTTGCCCCACCTTAGTAAAAGAGCTCCTTAAGCATCTTTCATTCAAAACTAATAAAAATATGTCACTTATGCAATATACTATGCTAAAAACATCTGAACAGCTTTCTTCTTTATATTAGATATTCACACTTCTTACAATGGCAGGGGGTTTATATTCTCCTCTTCAGGGTATGCAGGACTGCTTAATATAAAACAGAATAACACATTTAATGTTAAATAATAAACCACCTTCCGTCATGCACTCATAGCTACTGGTCTTTGAGTTACTTCAGTTTATTCTAAAGAAACATCATTAATTATAACATGCTTGAAGAACCTTTGGGGAGGATATAAAACAAATTCATTAATATTATTTACCACTACAGTTCAACATTTTCTGGTTGAAGTTATTTATTTCGGCAAGAATCTGCAGTAAAGAAGCAGGGATAAAAATAATCAGCATAACAAGGAGACAAAATATTCCTAGTCTGTATTATCCACAAACACCGTGTGCCTGGAAACATGAGAAAATATTCTAGGATCTTGCCTCAAGGCTCTGTAAGTGCATGACTCATTTGAAGGCCAATCTTTATAACTTGCTTCTCATAGGAAATGCAGTACCACTGCTGTTTGTAATTATACATCCTCTATGGGGCATATACCACCAACTAAAAATGTTGAAAAGAATGCAGAGTTTTGCAGTGGTAGCCGTTTTCAAATTACTCTGATTGTGCTTTAATTCAAAGTTTGACCTGCAGAATGACATCTTAGAGGGATGCTGTTTTTTGAAGCATCACAGTTTCTGCTGAATGTAATACTATAAGAAGCCGTAAAAGCTTCAATCTGTCCCTTACGTCCCACTTCCGTGCTGTCTTCTGTAAGCCTTTCATTTACATGTGAATATTAATTGGAGTAGGCATTGCTTCAAAGAGGAAATCAAGCATCAATACTTTAAAGATTCCTATTTAAAAATCACATTTATTCAATTTCTTTTATACTACCTGCATGCCTAAAGCTATCGAAGCAGTGAACATTCAGGCAGGGTTGGCATTTTGCTGTCTCTGGAAGGCTTAAAATCTAAGCTTGCACCTGAGGCAATGAAGGGTTAAGTGACTTGTCTAAGGTCACAAGGAGCTGAAGTGGGATGTGAACAAGGTCCCTTGGTTAGTAGTCTGTCGCTCTTCCCATTAGGCTACTCTTCCACCCGTCCTGCAGTTAGAAAGTTTTAAGCTTGATTTTATAGTTAGGAAAAGGACATTCACAATTTGCACTGTATGTTACCAAGGGCTTGCTGACTACAGAGTCTTTTGTGTAAAATATTTATATGGCCACAGGGAAAACCCTTGCATTGGGGGCACATACAACAGGAACAACCATTTTTCAAAGATACATGTAAAAAATAGGCACATCATCTGGACCTTTGTATACGTAAGTGCTGGCATTTAAATGTGCAAGTGATGGAATTTGCAACTTTCATATGCAGGTTTTGGCATTTGCATGTATAAGTGGCAGATTTTACAAAGCTGCACATCCCAGGGAAGCCATCTAAGGTGTCAAAGTTCAAAACTCAAATATTTGGGTTTTAAAAGTTGTTTTAAATGACAGAGAGTTAACTATAATTGCCCCCTCAATCACTCATCCAACCTTCAGTCCAAGTGAGTAGTATGCTAACACACCAAGTACAAAAGCTTATAAGATCTTTAGAGTTAGATATTTATTCCCATTGCAAAATAGACATACATTTTATTTATTTATTTATGTATATATGTATGTAAAAAGATTCATACCCCACTTTAAATCAAAGTTGGTTACATTGAAAAAACATACACAATATAAAAGAAAAATAACTAACAGTAACAAAAAATTTCAAACTGTTAATACATATCAACCTATGGACTATAGAAAGAGCTGCAAGAACAAAGTAATCCCTAACCATCCATATATGCTTGGAATAAACTCCCTGAGACCATTCGCCAGGCCCCCTTCCCTGCCCATCTTCGAATCCTTGCTCAAAGCCCACATCTCCAATGTCACCTTCAGCACCTAACCACCATACCTCTATTCAGGAAATCTAGACTGCCCCAACTTGACATTTCGTCCTTTAGATTGTAAGCTCCTTTGAGCAGGGACTGTCCTTTGTTAAACTGTACAGCGCTGTGTAACCCTAGTAGCGCTCTAGAAATGTTAAGTAGTAGTAGTAGTAATAAGAACTACCAAAATATGTCTGATCAAAAGTCTACGAAGCCCAGCATCCTATTCCCAACAGTGGTCAATCCAGGCCCCTGTTATGTTTTATGTATTCCTATTTTATCATTTTTATCTGTACACATTTAAAAGCAAATTCATCAATGGGCTCATTCTCAAAATAGAAAAATGTCCAAAAAATGACATAACAGGCAAACAAATGTATTTCTCACAGAAAAACATCTAAAGCATATAACCAACCCAACCACAAAAAAACCCTACCCAAATCTGCTAGCCACAGAAAAGAAGATCTTTCCAGAAAAGGTGTGACATGGGCGCTGTTAGGAGATGAACTTCCTGTAGGCAGAAAGAAAAACGCCCAGAATTAAACCTGCTTTAAACGCATCTAGGGGAAGGCTAAACCTATGTCTAGACTCATGTGTGATTTTGCTGAGATGGAGAGTGGAGAGGTGGAAGTGGTCATTTGTAAGAAATAGTGGAAAGTTGCTGAGTGCTTTGCTACCTTTCTATGTTTGCCTCAGTCTGAACCTTTTGACCCTTACATTTCTTGCCTTGCCTCCTCTGTGTCTCACCTCCTCAAGTCCTTGCCTACCTCTGCTACCCCCCCAGTCACACCCATCCCTGCCTCTGTATCTGCCCCCCTTCCCCCACCAAAAACCCTCACAGTCCCAAAACCCCCACATCTCCAATTCTACATCACTACCTGCTGGTCTTCTATCAATGTTCCTCTATTTATCCACCCCCCAGTTTGTCACTTTGCTCTGTGCCATTGCTGTTTTTGTTCTTTGTAGAGTGAGTGCTTTGTGTTGCTGCTATATATATAAGGACTGTTTGTTGGTGCTGGGAGAGTGAGTGCCTAGTGCTGCAGCTGTGTGTGTCTGGATTGTTTGTTGGTTTTGGGAGAGTGAGTGTTTTGGGCAGCTGGTGTGTGTCTCATGTTTGTGTGCTGGAGCAGGTGCTGATTTTGTGTTTCATGAGGTGAAGTAGGTGGAGGTGTGCACAGTGGTGTTTCTGGGGTCAGTTGTTGACCCTGTGGTGATGAGACACCTGCACAACAATCATGGATGTGCTGAATGCTTTGGTGGCTCAGATAGCCCTATCAGAGAATCTTTGGGTCCCGCATCCACTTTCTGGATCTCAATGACCAGGAATGCCTTACAAGGTTCTGTTTTGATAGGGCTACCATACAGCACCTCTGTGACCAGCTACCACCCCTCCTTCAGCCCAGGACACACAGGAATAATTCTTTGCCAGTCCACCTGAAGGTCACTGCCTCCCTTGCCTTTCTGGCCACTGGCACCTTCCAGTCAGTCAATGCCGGCCTCACCCAACCCTTTATCTTCAACTGTCTTGCCCAGTTACTCAATGTCTTAGTCAACCACACCTTACTCTATATTACCTTTTCCACTACCACTCAGGAACTCCAGAACAGCATGGCTAAGTTCTATAATATAGAGCGCTTCCCTCGGTCATAGGCGTCATCGACTGCACACATGTTACTGACTGCACACAGACACCCCTGGGCATGAAGGAGACCTACAGGAATAAAAAATCATTTCACTCCATGAACATGCAGGTTGTGTATGATGCCCAGGGGGATGTGTGTGCCTGCTACCAAGGCTCCACCCATGATGCCTACATCCTCCAGAATTCCAGAATCTACCGCAGGCTTGACCGAGGGGAGAACACATATGGTTGGCTCCTAGGTAAACAGTACTGGGATTCCCAAACCTTGCACCCCATCCCCCTCCTAACCTTCAACACATTCCCTCTCTCTAGATGTCCCCAGAACCCACAACCATTTCCCCACCTCCACAAGGTCACTGTAGCAGAAAGTACACATCCATGTCTGTAATTCTGCTTCCCCCCATAGGTGACAGAGGCTACCTCAAGCAAACCTCTCTCATGACTCCCATATTCCATCCCCCTACCACGAATATTCAAGGTAGGCCCATTGGGGCCTATAGGGAGGGGTTCAGTAGAGGCCTTCCTATCATCATGGTGGGTGGAAGGGAGGGGTTATCCACATCACTGGAAATGAAGGGGGAAATGGACAGGCTGAGGGCAATTGCTTCCCTTAAAAACCCCCTGACCACTGCTGGTTGAATATTGATCAGTGGGTATTTTTGTTGTCTGTGATGCCAAACATGTGATTCTGCAGCAGTGCATTCAATGAACCTTTTTTATAATATTATAGCACAGTTTGAAATGGTTGACCTTGGATATCTGTTTTCCCACCTACATAACCTGTACAAAATTATCCTCCTGGTTGACTTTGTGATTTTTTAATATAAAGCTGAATCAGCTGAGTTTTTCAACTGAAACTAGGAGTTCTAGTTGAACAAGTACAATGATCCCAGTAAATGTATTTACATTCAGTGGAGCATTCAGTTATTCTATATTGTTTCCTAAATACGTTAAATCCAGTATTGCATACAGTAAGAGTCATCATTTGAAATATTTATGAGGCAGGCTTAAGACAGGGAAAAGGGAATGACTGATTTACATTGTCTAGTCTTCTATTAAAAACAATGGAATGAGGTCACCATTTGAAAACAGGAAAAATACGCCTATGTAAAGTGAAACATAGCTGGAAATGTTTGGAATAATGCAAGAAATGAGACTTTTAGCTGTGAGGTATTCTTCTAGCATGCTACAGGGTGCTGGCCAGGTCTATGTGAAGCAAGCACCAGCTTCATGCTCAATCAGAAAAGAAATACTGAGTGATAGCACATTTGAATCCAGGCAAGGACATTAGGGACATCCTGATCCACAGCAACATAGTTAAAAGGTAGATAAATGGTGTGCAAGCTCATGTCTGTACTATTAAGGGGAATAACCCTTGCTCAAGAACTGCTTCCATAGATGTCATCTTAGATCACACGGGTCTTGGAGTTATGGAGGAGGCCTATTTATTCTAGTCCAAAGACAAAAGGTCAGTGGTAGCCAGTACAATTGGTGACTTTTTGATTGCAGTGTATTTCTATAATGCAGTAAGTACTCAAGAGGTGTCAAAAATTACCATGCTGGAACCGATATGCAACAGTACATACAAGATTAAGTCACCTTGCTTTCCACAACTCCCTTTCTCCATGTTCCATTTGACTATTTCTTTTCAATAGGAATTCACAGCCATTGTTTTGATTTCTGACCCTTCCTTCCACTATGTGTTTAGTGTAAAGCATATATATAAGTTGTGGAACAATTGAAAAAAGAAGAAATAATTGAAATAAGAAATAAGAAAAAAATCAATATAAAAACAGATTAAAAACTAAACACATAGTGGAAGGAGGGGGGGGGGGGGTCAGTCGATGATTACAACTGTCACAGAGGAAGAACACACCTGCGATTGGTGATATACATTGCCCTGGTGACCATATGAGACTGTCCCTGAAGTAAATCAACATCCGATACTCTCACGATCACTTCTACTGGTGTATGTGTTTGTAGTTATTTCTGGGATAAGCAGCATAAAATGTATTTAACTTTTTTGGGATCTTGCCAGGTATTTATGACCTGGATTGACCACTGTTTGAAACAGGATGCTGGGCTTGATGGGCCTTTGATCTGTCCCAGTGTTGCAATACTTATGTACTTATATGTGTAGAAGAAGAAACAGCCAAGTGTAGATATGTTGAATATCCTTTTATTTCTCAGTCTCCTAAAGAAGGCACAAAACTGCCCATTTCAGGATGTACAAATAAGAATGTAGGACACCCCCCCCCCCCTACAATCTGCAATCAAGAAGGAAGACTCCATGTACAATCCAGAAGGATCCCATAGTCAAGAAGCAGTAGTGATCAGATCCAGTCTTTAGAAAATCTACTTCTCATTGCTCTCTTGGAGTGGTGTATATAAGCTGGATCTTCTTGAGGCGGGGGGGTAAAATATTTTAGAATGCTAGGCTCAGCATTTTACCAGCCCTTTATGAGTCAATAAATGTGAAACATTTTGAGTACGGTAGAGGATCTGTCACAGTTTCTCCTCAGGAAAAATGTAATGATCTTCAGTCCCTATCGACAAGGGTAAGAAGTAGGGGTGAGCAGCTCAAATATTTTAATTTTGATTTGTTTCCTATATCATCTGCAGCATTGCTTTATATTGTTGTGTTTTGGTTAGTCTTCATTTTTGTTTGATATCAATGTCATTCAGAGTGTGCCCCCTTTACAAAAAAGGCATGCTATCTGCAAAGAGGGCACACTCTTTACCATTAGTGTACACGTGTGATCCAATCAAGAAAGAATGTGTACTCTTTCTGAAAGAATGCACACTATTTCAAGTGAGTGTATGCTGTTATCAGCAAATTAAAGACACAAACTTGTTCTGCTTGTTTTTGTCTGTTAATGATATCCAATGATGTACAATGTCATTGGCTTTCACATATCATTACAAATGACAGTCCATTCATAGTAAGACATGCATAAAACATATGGTCAAATAAACATATGCCAGCTGATATTCAGCCAGCAGCAGTCATTGTCTTTTTTTTCTTTTTTAAATGATGACTGTCACTGGCTAAATTATGGTCCAGTATTCAATGTCAAGCAATACTGGGCACAGAGACATTGAATACCAGTGGCAGACTGGGCACATGCAAACCACTGGAGCTTTTTATTTGTCAGTACTGCTTCTATTCCGCAATTTCCCAATAAAGTTCAATGCGGATAAAGAATAATGAGAAACAGGCAAACCCTGTGAGCTAAAAAAACGCTATCAAATATATAAAACAATCTAATATCATCAATGCATGCAAAGTAATCTACAGACAATTTTAAGAAAGACATTTCTTAAAAAGAAATGTTTTAAAAGCTTTTTGAAAAAGGAAGTAGTTTTGTATTTGTCTCAAATGGTATGGGATTGAGTTCCAAACAGCTGGTGTTTCATATAGACGACTTGCAGAAAATATAGACTTCTGTGTCAACCTACTTTGATTAGGAAAGTGAAGCTATAAATTGTCATGGAGACCTCTACTTTTAGCAGTGGTTTGGGCCCAGTTTGACAAGTAAGCTGGAGCTAACCCATACAAAATCTTGAAAATCATTGTACAGACCTCAAGCTGGACATATGCTTCTACCGGCAACCAATGAACTGCCACCAGCAAGAGGTCATTGTATCATTTTTGTGGGCACAGAAAATCAAGCAAACTGCTGTGTTCTGAACTACTTGAATTTTCTTTAAGAGGCTCATTTGACAGTCGGCATATATACTATTACTATAGTCTAGAATAGGCAAAAGTAAACTCTGAGCATCCAACAGATTGCAAATTCCCCTAAGATTTTTCATCGGCAGAAAAAGATTTCTTAACAAGGGCATTCACCTGTGATTCAAGTATGAGACAGCCAGATAATCTGACGCTTAAACCTTAATGGTATCTTCAAAGTGAAAATTTTGTCCACTTGGTTTCAATATTTTATCATTCCATATATTATCTGTTTGACCTAAGAAAAGAAACTTAGATTTGTCCTTATTAAGTGTTAATGAGTGCTTATTAATCCACATTTGAAGTGGAAAAAATATACTCTTTTATCCTTGATGATATTTCTTAGGCTGTCTGAATAATGAGGAGTAAAATCATTATATAATCTGCATAACTAAAAACTTTAAATCCAGCAGTACTTAATACCTGGCCTAATGATAGTATCAATATATTAAACACAGTTGGCTATAGGGGAGAGCCCTATGGAACACCCTAACTAGTAGACCATGACTCAGAAAAAGACCCATTGAATTTCACTTTATATTCCAATTATGCTAGCCCCAGCTGAATATTAGCCAGGAAACACATAACATTTAAAGGGTTCTCACATTCCTTGATTTTCCCTTCTATTGAGTCCAAGACCTGCCACCAACACCCTCCCAACCCTCCCAACCCTCCCACAGACCCAGACCCCGACCCTCACCACCACCCTTTTCAACCCTCCTCCTGGACCTACTTAAAAACCTGGTGGTCCAACCAGGGCAATGGCAGCTGAAGCAAATTCATTCACTCCTGCCCCTGGTGGCTGCTGTGACCTCTCATAACAACCTCGGGTTCTACCGAAATCTGCAAGGCTGTTGCTAGAAGTCATGGCAGACATTTTGTTGAGGCAACTACTAGGAGCCCTGTCACTCATACTGGATCACTAGGGGGGCTATCCTGAAAGGGGAGGATTGGTTAGGGGGAGGGGTCTTGTTCTCAGCAGAGGCGGTAAGGGAAATCGGTACCTGCAGTAGATAGGTGTTGCTCTTGGTGGAAGAGGGGAGGGGGATTGGGACCTGTGGAAGGTGGGTCTTGTTCTCAGAAGAGGAGGGGAGGGGGGTTGTAACCTGCAGGAGGGGATCAGGATCTGTGGGAAGGGGGTCTTGTTCTCAGGATGACTAAAGTCTGCAAAAATAGGAAACATATGGTATTTTAGAAATCCGATTCTTGCTCTGGACATCTGAAAACTGATCTTTAGATATTCATATTGTATGGACGTCCAAATCGCAATTTTATAAAAACAGGATATGGATGTCTAACACTGCAGTAAGTCTGTATGGTAGCGTGGTCTGGGTGTGTTTTGGGTGGGACTAAGGAGGACCCAAAATTTGGACATCCAATTCCGGTCACAGAAGGGGAAGAGATTTCCAGGTCTAAAAAAATGGGCATCTGTATTTAGACCTGGTACTTGTCATGTTCAGGTTACAGAAAGGTGCTCTGATTGAGCAGCTGTCCAGTGGAGGGATTAAGGCAGACACCAGTGATTGCTATTTCCCTCCCTCTGTCTCCTGAATGTGAAACTGACAAGGGATACTGGGCTCTATGACAGCTTCAGGTATCATGGACATTCTTAACATAGCAGCATGCAAGCTTGAGAATCAGCCTAACAAGGAGTGCATTGGAGAAGGAATGAAGGGACCCAGGTTCAAATCCCACTTCAGTTTTTTTAAATAATTGTGAGCCTTCCAGGCACACAAACATGTCTACTGTAGCTAAATATATAAAACACATTGAAAACCTGAAGGCTGTTGAAATGGTGCACATTTAGGTTCAGTAGGAATTTTCTGTTCCTAGAGGGCTCACGGTTAAAAAAAAAAATCCTAAACAGCTGAAGTAGAATTTGAACTTGGGTCCTCTGATTCTCAACCTGTTGCTCTAATCATTAGGTTACTCCTCTGATACTTGAGCGCGCAGTCTACAGCCGCTGCCTTGTTTATCTCTCCTCTCATGCCATCCTCGATCCGCTTCAATCCGGTTTTCGCCCTCTTCACTCGACAGAAACAGCACTCTCTAAAGTCTGTAATGACCTGTTCCTTGCCAAATCCAGAGGCCACTACTCCATCCTCATCCTCCTCGATCTATCCGCCGCTTTTGACACTGTCAATCATGACTTACTTCTTGCCACACTGTCCTCATTTGGGTTCCAGGGCTCTGTCCTCTCCTGGTTCTCCTCCTCTCTCTCCCACCGCACCTTCAAAGTTCACTCTCATGGATCTTCCTCCACCCCCATCCCCTTATCTGTTGGTGTTCCCCAGGGATCTGTCCTTGGACCCCTTCTCTTCTCAATCTACACCTCTTCCCTGGGCTCCCTGATCTCATCTCATGGTTTCCAATATCATCTCTAAGCTGATGACACCCAACTGTATCTCTCCACACCAGACATCACCACGGAGACCCAGGCAAAGGTATCGGCCTGCTTATCCGACATTGCTGCCTGGATGTCCAACCGCCACCTGAAACTGAACATGTCCAAGACCGAGCTTATCGTCTTTCCACCAAAACCCACTTCTCCTCTTCCTCCACTTTCTATCTCAGTTGATAACACCCTCATCCTCCCCGTCTCATCTGCCCGCAACCTCGGAGTCATCTTTGACTCCTCTCTCTCCTTCTCTGCGCATATCCAGCAGATAGCCAAGACCTGTCGCTTCTTCCTCTTTAACATCAGCAAAATTCGCCCTTTCCTCTCTGAACACACCACCCAAACACTCGTCCACGCTCTCATTACCTCTCGCCTTGACTACTGCAACTTACTTCTCACCGGCCTCCCACTTAGCCATCTATCCCCCCTTCAATCTGTTCAGAACTCTGCTGCACGTCTCATATTCCGCCAGAACCCATATACTCATATCACCCCTCTCCTCAGGTCACTTCACTGGCTTCCGATCAGATACCACATTCAATTCAAGCTTCTCCTTCTTACCTACAAATGCACTCAGTCTGCTGCCCCTCACTATCTTTCTACCCTCATCTCCCCTTACGTTCCCGCCCGTAACCTCCGTTCACAGGTTAAATCCCTCCTCTCAGTACCCTTCTCTACCACCGCCAACTCCAGGCTCCGCTCATTCTGCCTCGCCTCACCCTATGCTTGGAACATCCTTCCTGAGCCCTTACGCCAAGCCCCCTCCCTGCCCATCTTCAAGTCTTTGCTTAAAGCCCACCTCTTCAATGCTGCGTTCAGCACCTAACCCTTACCGTTCAGTGAATCCAGACTGCCCCAATTTGACTGCCCCTATCGGACCGACCGTTCATTTGTCTATTAGATTGTAAGCTCTTTGAGCAGGGACTGTCTCTCTTTGTTAAATTGTACAGCGCTGCGTAACCCTAGTAGCGCTCTAGAAATGTTAAGTAGTAGTAGTGATCTGCACAGACATCTGTGTGGCCATTTTATAAGATGGACATCTCTATGCTGCTACATAGACATCCATCTTCCTTTTCAGTTTGTAAAATGAATGATTATGCTGGATGTTTCCAGTACATAGACATCCACCTCACATTTATTTAATAACAAGTTGTGTCCTGTTCTAAAATACATGTGAGATGGATGTCTTTGACTTGGATGTCCATATTCTGAAGTTGGACATCTTTTCTAATATACTGCTCCACGTGTCAGTCCTGGTTTATGAAACACAGGACTCTGTCGTATTTGATATTCTACTTTGATAAATTAAGCTCCTGCTGGAACATTATTTGGAACCAGATATTCAAGATTCACATCAATACATGAACTTTTATCATGTGAAAGTTATTTGGAAATCAATAATTGTTTAATTCACATTATTAAAGGCCACTTCAAATTTATTGGACATATTACTTTAAATGGCTTTGATGTTAACACTATTGAAATGAAAAATTACACAAGCTAAGGTTTGAATCCCTGGTGGAATATCACATGCATTACAAATAGGCATGAGAATGTAATCACTGAG
Source organism: Microcaecilia unicolor (assembly GCF_901765095.1). Classification (NCBI taxonomy): domain Eukaryota; kingdom Metazoa; phylum Chordata; class Amphibia; order Gymnophiona; family Siphonopidae; genus Microcaecilia; species Microcaecilia unicolor. Next base: position 69,398,729 of record NC_044037.1, on the reverse strand, counting down.
AGGAAAGGCTATTTACAGAAATGTAAAGCGATATGGAAATCTATAGATGGATTTGTTGATGGATAAAATGTGTTTGTTTCTGTCTTAATGCTCTCAGATTGCACAATTGTAGTTTATGTGGTTATTTTCTGTCTCCTTTCCACCCCCTTCCCACCCCATGGTATCATGTACACAAAAATAGAGTTCTTCAGTGTTTTGAGACAGATGTAATTTGTGCAACTATGTACCAGAAAGAACGGGAACATATATCTGTACTTTATCAAATTTACTTATAAATGTCAATTCTGTCCCATACTTGGAAACACCTGTCCACATATCTTGTAAAACAAAAACAAAAAAGGCAGGCATTATGGGGCCCTTAGCTTAGTATGCATTGAGGGGTCCTTTTGCAAAGCCATGCTAGAAAGTGGCACATGGGTTTGCTACACGCTCTGGCCACTTTCTAGTGCAGCTGTAAAATGGCCGTGGGTTTTTTTTTTATGATCATGCACTAATTTCCCCATTAGCGTGTGACCATCACCTTTGGGAGCCCTTACCACCACCTATGTAGGAAGCGGTAAGGGCTCCTGCACTACTTCTGCACTAATCAGGTAGTACCTGGTAATGTGCCCACGCTACTTGATTAGCACAGGCACACCTTTTTTTCTGTTACATTTGTATCCCGCGCTTTCCCACTCATGGCAGGCTCAATGCAGCTTACATATTATATACAGGTACTTATTTGTACCTGGGGCAATGGAGGGTTAATTGACTTGCCCAAAGTCACAAGGAGCTGTCTGTGCCTGGAGTGGGAATTGAACTCAGTCCCTCAGTTCCCCAGGACCAGAGTCCACCACCCTAACCACTAGGCCACTCCTCCACTCTATTCTATGCCTCAGATGTGCCCTCCATTGCAAAAAATAAAAATATATATTTTTACCGTGGGAGTAGCATGAGCTGATGGCCAAATTACTGTGGGCTGCCTCAGCGAGTCCCACAGTAGGGCCCTTTTACCATGCGGTAGGCCCTGTACCTTACTAAAATGCCCCCTAACAGAATTAGTGTGTGTTAAATGCTAAGAAGCCCATTTGGGGCTAAATTCAGTAAATGGCACCCAAATTTGCTAAGTGTTATTCTATAAATGGTACTCCAAGTTGGGCAACGTATAGAAAATGCTCTAAATAATTATAAATATGCACCTTGTGTATAACAAAAGGTTACTTAAGGAATATTAAATAAAGGCCTCATAAGCCAAGGGTACCAACTCGGTGGACACACCTACAGTGGCTTTCATCATAGGCCAACCACCACCTCCAAAAAACCTGCAGAGTGAAACCGCTGGACCAGTCTGCAGTAAAAAAAAAAGGTGGTATAGTAACAAATCAATTGTTAATAGACATAGGTGATATCAATTAAAGTAGCATCTTGTATATATTATCGGAAGAATATCATCAAAACGAGAAGAGAGAAAAGAGAGATGCTATTGAGGGAAAAACTTACGGAACAAAATCATCAAAAAATGAAGAAGTACTTAGCTTCAATCATAGGAAAAATTAGGTTTGCAACCGTAAGACACCTCTAGTCCACATATGGCGAGTGGGAGGTTTTCAAAAAATCCCACATTGTGAGAGATTGAACGTTACTATACTATCTCTCAAAGCTGGGCACCATTTATATAAAAGCACTTAGCACCAGGATCCGCACCCAAAATTAGGTGCTAAGATATACACCAACTAAAACATGGGGTAAATCCTCATACCTAAATTAGGCACAGATCTGCCATATTCTATAACACTGTGCACAAATTCTAGGAATGCCCCTGACCTGTCCATGCTCCTCCCATAGGCACACCTTTTTGGATCCATGCTTAAAAATATAAGTGCATATCTTTATAGAATACCGACTAAAAAGATGCACACATAAATTCAAATTGTTGCCAATTACCCCAGATTCTATAAAGTCTTAATTTGCACGCTTAAATACAGTTGTGCTCTATATTGGCGCACACAACTAAATTAGTTAACAAGCAAATCAGCACTGTTAACTGCCAAACAAGCAATTATTGACACTAATTTGCAATAATTAGAATTTATGCACATAACTGTCTATGTGTTTTCTATAATGTGATGCGCCTAAATTCTACGTCATATAGTTGAAAAGGGGTTGTGGCCATGGATGTAGAATGGGTGGGCCATGGGCATTTATAAAATCTATGCATATTGCTATAGAATATACCCGCTCAGTGCATAATTTAGGCGGCCACATTTACACCAAGTAAAATGTGGCGTAAATGGCCACAATTAAATTTACTCATGTCAACGGGTGCTTGGAGTATACTATAAACTGTGTGGAAATTTAAGCTTATTCTATAAAGTACATCTAAATTAAGGCATACTTTATAGACTGTGCTCAGGCAAATTTCATTTTGGCGCTGATTTTTTAGGCGCGCTGTATAGAATCTAGCTCTTAGTGCCAATAATTGATTGTTGGTGCTCAATAATTGGCACTAATTGGCTCGTTATTCAATTAAATTGCACATGTGCCCATATCTGCATCCACAATTTTAAGCATCATACATAGAATTTGAGGGGTATATGCCTATGAGCTCCTTAGCATTTAGTGCACACTATTTCTGTTAGCGCATGCTAAGCTTTAGGATAAGGGCCCTTATGTTTTCTTGCAACCACGCTTTATACACATTTATACCCCTGAGCAATTTTATAAGATCTTAATTATGCAACATACCCAACTATGTTGCCATTGTCCTTATGAACTGACCTCTATGGGGGAAGAGAGGTTAATTTTACAAAAGGGCACCTTTATGGAATGTCAAGAAAGGCATTTCTTTTATAAAGGCGGCATAGAGGTCTGTGTGCCATTATAAAATAGGCACCAAGAACTTGCCCCAGTAGCACTCAAATGTTTATGCACAAATTCACACCTGCTTTGAAGAAGATGTAAATGTGGTATATGTTTTTTCTATACATGTGTGTGTGTTTTAAAAAATGTGTGTACTTTGCAACTCCACCCCAATCTCTATCTCTTGGAATTGCCTATATGCTCTGATCTTGTAAGTGCGCTTTCATATAAGTATTTGGTCTTGTAATTTCTAAGAGCACTTTCCTCATGTAAAAACATGCTTTACAAATAGAATAAGCTTTATAAAAATTTCTCCATTGTGTCTGGCCGAGTCCAGCAGGTAAACTATCAAAGGAAGGGCCTTCTGTGGTTGATGCACTTTTATTGGACTCAATACATTTTTTGAGATTAGCTTGTGAGAGTTCTGTTCCCTTCATCAGGTCTCCACTTGACGTTATTTCTACATGTTTAACACAGCAGCCATACTACTAAATTAATAGGGTAGATATTCAGCCTGTATCGGTCAGCATTTTTATATTCTCCACTGGCTGTATTCTCGGATATTCAATGTGGAGCCATGTCCGGGCACCGGAATTCAATATCCGGTTGTATGTTGGCTGCTAAACCTTATGCAGTTAAGTGCAATATTCAGCCCTTAATTGTATAAAATGAACCACTTAAAGATAGGATTGCTACTTATGTGGCCCAATTTAAGCAGTAATTTTATGCAGTTTGGGCCAGATTCTATATATGGTGCCTAGAAAATCAGTGCAGAAAACATTTCTGCTTAAGCATATTCAATAAGTGGCAAATAGATTTAGGCACAGTACATAGAATATGCTTAGTTAATATCCTAGAATTTAAACATTTAAAAACTACGAATCTGCATTTACACCAACGAAAATGGCATACATCCTGGGCATAGATGAAGGCGCAGAGGGCCATATTCTATAACAATGCATGTAAAGTTTGAAATGCCCATTTCCCCACCCATAACCACACCCCTTTTTGCTTGAATGCATTAAAATGTAGGTGCAGTGTGTTACAGAATACGCTTAGGGATTTGCACACGTAAATTCTAGTTATTGCCAATTAGTGCTCATTATTGCTTACTAAGTGCTGTTAACAATGCTGATTGCCATACTGCGCCAGAACGAAGATCTATCAAGCCCAGCATCCTGTTTCTAACAGTGTCCAATCCAGGTCACAAGTACCTGGCAAGATCACAAAAAAGTACAATACATTTTATGCTGCTTATCCTAAAAATAAGCAGTGAATTTTCCCCAAGTCCATTTTAATAATGATCTATGGATTTTTCCTTTAGGAAGCCACCCTACCATTTTTAAGCCCCGCTAAGCTAACTGCTTTTACTACATTCTATGGCAACGAATTCCAGACTTTAATTACACGTTGAGTGAAGAAAAATTTTCTCTGATTCGTTTTAAATTTACTACTAAATTTACTACTTTGTAGCTTCATCTCGTGCCCCCTAGTCCTAGTATTTTTGGAAAGAGTAAACAAGCGATTCATATCTACCCATTCCACTCCACTCATTATTTTAGAGACCTCTATCATATCTCCCCTCAGCTGTCTTTTCTCTGAGCTGAAGAGTCCTAGCCGCTTCAGCCTTTCCTCATAGGAATATCTTCCCATCGCCTTCATCATTTTTGTTGCCCTTCTCTGCACCTTTTTAAATTCCACTATATATTTCTTGAGATGCGGCGACCAGAATTGAACAAAATATTCGAGGTGCGGTCGCACCATGGACTGATACAAAGGCATTATAACAGCCTCATTTTTGGTCTCCATTCCTTTTCTAATAATACCTAACATTCTTTTTACTTTCTTAGCCGCCGCCGCACACTGAGAAGAGGGTTTCAACGTATCATCAATGACATAAGCACATAAGCATCGCCATACTGGGAAAAGACCAAGGGTCCATCAAGCCCAGCATCCTGTCTCTGACAGCGGCCAATCCAGGCTTCAAGAACCCGGCAACCCCCCCCCCCCCCAAATAAAATGACGACTTCTAGATCCCTTTCCTGGTTGGTGACTCCCAACGTGGAACCTTGCAATACATAGTTATAATTTGGGTTGCTCTTTCCCACATGCATCACTTTGCACTTGCTCACATTAAATGTCATCTGCCATTTAGATGTCCAGTCTCCCAGTCTCGTAAGGTCCTCTTGTACTTTTTCACAATCCTCTTGCAATTTAACAACTTTGAATAACTTTGTGTCGTCAGCAAATTTATTCACCTCACTAGTTATTCCCATCTCTAGATCATTTATAAATATATTAAAAAGCAGCAGTCCCAGCACAGAACCCTGGGGAACCCCACTATCCACCCTTCTCCATTCAGAATACTGACCACTTAACCCTACTCTCTGTTTTCTATCTTTTGGAGAACGTATGCTATTGACACCACAGGCACTTTGCTTTTGCAGAGATGGAGAGACGCTCAGGTAGAGGCACATTTTTTGAGGAGTTAAGGTGGAGTTGGTCAACATACTTAGGGTTATTGGAGGTGTAGACGAGGAAAAGGAAAGGCTGTACAAGGGCACCACACTCGTTTTGCTTTTTATAAGAATAAAAGAAGAGGGATTGTAGGGAGGTTGATGCTCCACACCTGGCTTTGTTAATTCTGAGAGGAAGAAAAGAAGAGAGAACCTAATGCTGAAGACTGTTTTTTCTTGTGCAAGTAAAGATGATTGACTGGCTAGATTTAGATCTGCTCTTGCTGTGTCTTGATTTGACCATTCAAGTGACAGTTATTACTTAAGAGAACTATATAACTGGCATTAATTTTTACTCACCCTAAACTTGCCCCTAGCTTGGCCTATAGTGGACCATATTATATAAATTGCACAAAAAAATGCGCTAATCTCTATTCTATAAATGGTGGTCTGAGTTGGGCACTGTTTATAGAATAGTGCTTAGCATGGTGTAAATCCTCATGGTGTAAATCTTATTGCTTAAATTAGGCTCAGATCAGGCGTATTCTGTAAAAGTGTGCGCAAATTCGTGGAATGTTCCTGACCTGCCCATGCCCCTCCCATGGACATGCCCCCTTTTCAGATTTGCATATAAGAATGCATGTGCACATCTTTATAGACTATTACCTAGCAAGGTGCATGTGTAAATTGTAATTGTTGCCAACTAGAATTGATAATTATTAGCACCCAATTATCAGCACTAATTGATTCATTATTAAATTAAATTGTATGCAGAAATTGGCCACATGCCTAAATTCCCACATGCAAATTTGAGCACCTTATTTAAAATCCAGGGGTAAGTGACTATCTAAATTTACAAACATATTCACATGCAAATAGCACCTTTTACAAATATATAACGTATACATGTGTAAATGCTAATTTCAGAAAAACACTATTTACACTTTGATGTCCACACCATACAGAGTTAATGAGGGTGTGGTTTGGGAAGAAAAATCTACATGTGCATTCCTGTTTTAGAAAGGCAATACATGGGTATAAGGAAACATTTCCACTTCAAGCATTAAGCTAGCTCAAAGGCATGCATAGGTTTAAAAAAAGATGTTAGTTTTGGCCAGGACTTTGCACATTCTCCTTAATTCTCTATTTTTTATTTCTGTATCCAAAATTGAAACCAAATTAGTTGCAGCTTTACTGCTTTTGAAAAATACCACCGGAAATGAGCATGTATTTTATTTTCTATGTAAATTGGGGATCTTAGTCCTGTAGTGAAATTTAGGTAGACTAAATTTTGATGATTAGCCCAGTCAATTTTCAAAAACTTTGATCTGACTGGCTATATTCTTACTTAGCCACATTCCCCCCCCCCCCCCCCCACACACACCTTTTACAAAGCCGTGCTAGCTTCTGACACGTGGAGGGGCACGCAAAGCGGTGGGGAAACCCGTATTATCGAAACAAGATGGGTGTCCATCTTTCGTTTCGATAATACGGTCGGGGATGCCCAAATTTCAACATTTAGGTCGACCTTAGAGATGGTCATCCTTAGAGATGGTTGTCCACGATTTTTGGCGATAATGTAAACCGAGGATGCCCATCTCAGAAACGACCAAATCCAAGCCCTTTGGACATGGGAGGAGCCAGCATTTGTAGTGCACTGGTCCCCCTCACAGCCAGGACACCAACCGGGCACCCTAGAGGGCACTGCAGTGGACTTCAGAAAAAGCTCCCAGGTGCATAACTCCCGTACCTTGTGTGCTGAGCCCCCCAACCCCCCCCCCCCCAAATCCCACTCCCCATAGCTGTACACCACTACCATAGCCCTTAGGGGTGAAGGGGGCACCTACATGGGGGTACAGTGGGTTTGTGGTGGGTTCTGGAGGGCTCACATTTTACCACCACAAGTGTAACAGGTAGGGGGGATGGGTCTGGGCCGGCCTGCCTGAAGTGCACTGCAGTACCCACTAAAACTGCTCCAGGGACCTGCATACTGCTGTCATGGAGCTGGGTATGATATTTGAGGCTGGCATAGAGGCTGGAAAAAATATAGTGGGAGGGGGTTAGTGACCACTGGGGGAGTAAAGGGAGGTCATCCCCAATTCCCTCCAGTGGTCATCTGGTCATTTAGGGCACATTTTTGTGGCTTGGTCATAAAAAAAAGGACCAAGTAAAGTCGTCCAAGTGTTCGTCAGGGACGCCCTTCTTTTTTCCATTATCGATTGAGGACACCCATGTGTTAAGCATGCCCCAGTCCCGCCTTAGCTATGCCTCCGACAAGCCCCCGTGAACTTTGGTCGTCCCCACGATGGAAAGCAGTTGAGGATGCCCAAAATTGGCATTTGATTATGCCGATTTGAGTGACCCTGTGAGAAGGATACCCATCTTCCAATTTGTGTCGAAAGATGGGCGCCCTTCTCTTTCGAAAATAAGTCTGATAGTAATGCAGACATAGCCCATTCACTTTGAATGGGTTATGTTGGCATTACTGCACTAGCAACCACTAGCACTGCTTTATAAAAAGGGGAGCTAGTCCCCTCAGAATATCGACCTCACCATTTTATAAACAATATATTACTAGAACATAGTGCAATCTGATTTTTTTTGTTGGTGCGCTGCAGTCTATCAACATCTTATTTATTATAATTTGGGAAATTACTGCAAATAAATTGCTAATTTAGCCCCCCCCCCCCCCCCCCGTTTACTAAGCCATACTAGCGACTGTCATGCGCTAATGCTGACTGGAGCCCATTCACTTTGAATGGGCTATGTCAGCTTTGCCACGCGGCAGTCACTAGTACATCTTATTAAACAGGGGGATTACTGATTTGGTTTTCCACAAAATATGAAATAAAAACTGAAATCTTCTGAAAAATGGTTGGGTTCTTCTATTATGGGTTTTCAGCGGAAGAAGAATGAGAGAAAATCGCCTGTTGGGCACCATTTCTAATTAACAGCATGATACATTGTCAGCTTCCTATGCAGTGCATTTTTAGTGCACCAAAGGGAAATGGAAATGCTTTTATATCTGTGCATAAAGATTTCTATTTTATTAAACATTCCTGTGCCATATAAATGATTGTGGGGGAGGGGGAGGTAGCAGGCGGGTTAAGGTGAAGTTAACTATTCAGAACAGCAGCAAACATTTTTTTTAATCATGAATGTGAGAAGTTACTCCTTTGGACACCATAGAACTAAATAAGCTCAATCATTCAATCATTCATTTATTAATTTGATATACTGCCTCTGATTAAGAGTGTACAGTATAATGATGGGTTTTATGCAGGATCATCTCCATGAGGCAGAATTCACTATCTGCATCATTAAAATATTATTATGCTTATTATTCCTTTTCAGACACGTGAAATCATGCAGATGATATCAGCAACATCAATAGTTATGTAGAGTGGCATTTTAGAAAGGACATCTAACTCAGAATATGGACATTCAAATCTGTACATCAGATATTGGTGTCCATTGGCTCTAGGACCATTGGCTCTGCCTTTGCCAGTGCCTGCACCTGGCTGGGTTGAGATCTGCCACTGACCTTGCCCTTCACATTTTGCAATTCTCTTAATTTGTTTGTTGATGTCTTCAGCATCTCTGTTTAAAGGAAGACACCATTTATGTTATGGCAGATCCCCATACCTCCACCCCCAGGTTTTCTTCTTGGTGTAGGCACTAATTCTCTGGTTTGCATGGCCAAACAGGGTCCTCTGGTATTTCATGGTGTCCCTCACCATGACATCTACTGCTGCAGGTGAAAGGTTGGTCTTTTTGGTAGAGAGAGTTCCTCTCTTTTTTTAGAGGGGGAGGCATAACACAGGGGTTTGAGAAGCACAGACCTTGGGGCTTCTAAAATTAATTTCTACATTTGGAAACAGGGCTTTCATATACATGGAAAAGACAGTCCTGATTTCTAAAATAGATTGCTATATGTGGGGGTTCTAAAATTGATTGTCACACCTGATATATATATGGAAAAGGCAGCCACATTATAAAAGGCTTCATCTCATCTGTCTTTTCCCAAGAAGCTTTCACCAAGGATTATGGCAGCCATTTTGCAATCTCAACTACTATTTTCTGGGTTATCACAATGTCTCCGGTTCCTAATATTGCTTGAATACACTTTTATTAAAGAGCCAAAATTCATTTTTGTAATTGCAATGCATGTCATTAAACAACCTAAATTTAAAAAATATTTAAAAATATTCTGTTAAGTGCTCAGTTATAGTGTATTACATCGGCCATGTTTGTAATAGCACCCATTCACCATCACTGCACCGCAGTTCCTTCCTGCCTCCCTTTCTGTTGCTCAGTTATTAACACAATCTGTATTATTGATGCAAACTGCATGTTACTTAGCTTGGGATGGCTCAGCTGTTTCTACTGTGGTGACTTCTCGCCAATTTGGTGCCAATTCTGATGTAACTCTTTGTGATACTGTGCGAAAGTGATTAATTCCCTGTGTATTCCTATTTTGTCATTTTTTTATCCTCTCATTTACTTTTATTTTCCCATTCTCAGAGAACGAGAGTGAACAAAAACGAATGCAATGCCACACTCTGTTCCAGTAAAGGTGTAAAGCAGACCTGGCTTTATGCTGACCTATGAATTTTCCACAGTGTGTTACTCTCCACACCGCTGTGCTGTGAAGGCTGCTGCTTTTATTGACTTTTGCTACAGCACCAGACATTATTCTCAGTTGTCTCAGTGTTTTATGTTTTGTATATTGACCCCTGAGGCAGGCATATGCGTCCATCGAAACACAGCCCCTATCGGGTCTTCTCATTTTGGTGCTTGAATAAATCTGCTTTGAATTACCTCTCTTTGGTGGATTTGTCATTGTTTCATCCTCTGCTCCTGTTTTGGTTTTCTTTGTGTGGATCTTCATAGAGGGTGTCTTCATGCTTCTGTAGCAGGCAAGTGATGTAAACTAGTGGAGGATTTGAGATCATGCAACAGGTGGGGAAATTGTGTCTAGGATGTATGTGTCATGTATATGTCTCAAGTTTATTTTATTTTTGATGTACCGCCAATATGCTATATGATCAACACTGCATATTAATCTATAATGATTAGCACCACACATTTTCTGTCTCTGTAGACAGAGCACAATGAGACAAAATTTGTTGTGAAATACAGTGTAACCAACTGTGAAGTGGTTAGGACAAATGCAGCATGTCCAGATATGGCCTGGGTAGATGACATTCTACTTTAGGGGTCATGGAGTTATATAAAAGTAGGGGATAATGGGGACTTGTATGGCAGGGGTGCTCAGTGTCAGTCCTTGAGGTGTGCAACACAGTCTAGTTTTTAAGATTTCCCAATTAATATGTATGAGATCTATTTATTTATTCATTCATGCATGACCAAACAAACAATAAAGTGAATAAAATATAATAATGTACAGAATATAACAAATTACAATAGGTTCAAGAAGCAAATTAATATTTGTGCAGTAAGTAACCAGGGATTTAGAACAAATAAGTAAGGGTGGATAGGTAAGAGAATAATTAGGCTGGACTAGATGGGAAATGAGATTAAGAAGAGGGTGTGGGTAAAATTCAAATAGAGTTCTTTGTATACAGAAAGGCCAGACTGAAGAAATGTGTTTTTAGAAGACTTCTAAAAGTTAGGTAATCATCTGTAAACTTGATTGTGATGCCTTAATAGGTGAAATTAGCAGAGTGAAATGTTTTATATATCACATTCTTACAGATAGGAAAATGTAAGACAAGACATTCTCTAGATGTATGCAAATAGATCTCATGCATATTCATTGGGGAAATTCTGAAAACCCGACTGGGTTGCAGACCTAAGACCAACATTAAGCACCCCTGGAGTATGGAATGCATTAATGGGTTGATTTTGGAGTGCATGGATATGTTTCAAAGGGATGTGCAGATTTCTAGTAATGTAAATATTTTAGGTGGTTGCTAAGTGCTGCTTTTATTGATATTGTTTTTTATCATGCTTTGCATATGAGTGGGAGTAGAAGAAGTCTGGCAATTATTATGTCTGTCTGTTGTCAGTAGGTGTTACTCTGGTTCTTTCCTATGAAGCTATTTTTCCTGAGGGTGGAGAAGAGATGAGGTATGCTTGGAGAAAGCATACCAGCATGTCTCCATGAGTATCATTAAATTATGATGTGTACAATACAATAGTAGTATCCTAAATAAGTTAGTGTTATGTTCACTAAATATAAACTGTACTAAAGAGTCTTTCAAATTCATTAAAATATAAGAATACATTTTTCAAAGATAAGTTGAAAAGGAAGGAGTTTGCTAAACCTTGAAAGAAGTGTGTGTGTGGGGGGGGGGGGGGGGGGAGGAAGGTCAACCAACAACTGCAGGCCAAAAGGTAGCAAGTCATATGGGTATGAGAGGGGGAATCTTAAAAATATCCTTTGGCGTAAAGAACAATGGATATTTTTATTAAAAATAGTGGAACCGGGAGGTCTCAATAAAAGCATTGAATGGAATGTGTATTCCTAATTTCTCATGGGCCACCTTTAAAGGCGTGACCTTAGGGGTGGTGAGGTCATTCTGTTTCTTCACTGGGATTGGTCTGTTCAGGACGTCCTGTGATTTAAATTCACAAGTACTGTTTACTCCCCTGCGCCATCTTTGTGTGATTTATGTTTGGACTAAGCTCCTGTGGTTATGTTCTTTATGGATATTTGAAGTTACAGAAGTGTCCTTCCTGTAGCAGCTAAAGAACTGGCGAAACAAGGCGCACTTGTTGAAGGGCAAAAGGCGTCATCTTGTAAATTGTGGCCAATAGGTGGAGTGGAGGATTGCCGTTCCCTATTCCATGTATACATGAGTATGAGAGGGACAACCTGTTGAGAATATTTTCAAGTCTTCACGGACTCAAGTTTCCAGCTAAGTACCCAGTGGACTTCCTTGTGCTGTGGGGGATACGGGGGGCTATATACATAAAGGTTGACCTATACTTTTGAAGTGAGGGAATTGTGGCAGAGTTTCAGGTATTAGTTTGTGTTTGTATTTTTCAGTTTGGAGTGTGGTGTTTGTAATTGGGGGATTATCAGGTGGAAAGGGGTTTTTTATATTCATCCGGTTTTCTCATCCATGATGAGTTTTTACGGTTGATGTTTTATTTCCCTTTTCCTCGTGATTGGAACCTATGATAGTAATGGACTCCATACATTATAGGGACAGATCTTAATACACAAGTATTATTTGGAGATTTGAGGTTCCTACTTGAGTAATTTAGGTATATTGATTCTCGTATTGGAATCTTTAAGCATACTCCCAAAAACACCCGCAAACTGATTTTGATACTTTCAAGCTTCTTAGAGGGGTCTTATTTTTTTTTCCCAGTGAATCTTAAGGATTCATTGAATAGTAAAAGTTGTATTTCACTGTCCTGCAGTGATTGACTTATAGAAAATGTTCAGCCATAGGAATCAATAAGATCAAGGAAGACAATTTGGTTTGGGGAATCAGGTCTCAGGTACCAGATTATTGGTAACTGTTGGTATCGATGGCCAGATTGGGTAAGCCATATAATCTTTATCAGCTGACATTTTCCATGTTTCTATGTTCAATATTATTTCTGTCTGGTCATTTGTTTAGGAGACATGGTGGAAGGATATTAAGTTCTTGACCTACCTTAGGAGAAGGGAGCTAGGAAGATTGAGAACAATGGTCCTGGTGCTTGATTAAACCACTTTTATTAAGTTTAACACTTTTAATAATATTTTTTCTAAGCCATATCAATGATTTAGAAAAAGACCTAGTGTGCTCTCAAAAGTATTACTATTTTTCTGTTCCCTAATTCAGATTAATGTTGTTGATTCCTATTATCTTTCTGTGATGCCTGTCACTTTTACTGTTTTCTCTCTCAGTCACTTGTCTGTTGGTTGTCTCTTTCTTTCTAGGTATGGTATTTAAGATGTCTGTTTTATTTAGGTTAAACCTTGCAGAAACAATTGCAGTCTTTACTATGGAATGATGAAATATTGACAAATATAGATTTCCACAGTATTCAGCAAATAATAAATCTATCAATCTCAGCAGTGCAACTTGATGGTGTCAAACAATTTACACTGCAAGATTTACAACACCCACCTCCTCATCGATCAGTAGATGTGAATTTTTATTTTTTTTAATTTAACTGTTCATTTTATCTAGCATATTTGCTATTTTCAAATCTTAATTCATTTAGGGGTCCTTTTACTAAGCTGTGGCAAAAGGGGTCTGCGCTGGGGTTAGAATGTGTTTTTGACGTGTGCTGAGGCCCACTTTTACCGGAGCAGAACTGGCACGTGTTGGAGGTGGGAACTACTGCTGCTGTAGCCCGGCGGTACTTCCAATTTAGCGAGCGGTAAGCCTGTGTTGGTCTTACCACTGCTTACTGAAAGACCCCCATAGGGATCAATAACACATACTCATCTAGCTTAATGTCGGTTCAGGGGCATAAAATCTGACATGACCCATGTTTCACTAAGAAAGCTGTTTCAAGGAAGCATCCCCTATAAATAAGAGTGGGATTTTAGACAGTGTTTGTGCACTTATTTCTATTGTTTATAGGGGACACTTCCTTGAAACAGCTTTCTTAGTGAAACATGGGTCATGTCAGATTTTATGTCCCCAAACTGGCATTGAACTTTACACCTCTCTAAGATGAGTATGGGTTATTGATCCCTAAATTAATTACGATTTGAAAATAGCAAATATGCTAGATAAAATGAAGTTACATTTATAAAAATTTAAACATTTGCATCTACTGATCGTTGAGGAGGTGGGTGTTGTAAATCTTGCAATGTAAATTGTTTGACATCAGCATATTGCACCGCTGAGAACGGTAGATTTATTATTTGCTGAACACTATGAAAATCTGTATTTGTTGATGTTTTATTTAGGTAACATTTTTTGGTAGATAGGAGTGGGGGGGAGTATGACTTCTGGCTTTCATATATCATTTTTCATCTTTTATAAGCCGCATAATGATACACATTCTAATGATTAGCATTACCAGCACCAAAGAGGCATTAAATAGTGATAGCGGTTGAGGATGCTGAGGGTAGAGGTAGGGGTGGGGAAGGGGGGCACTCACACTCTATCACCCTCATCATCCATTTATCATCCTAGAAAGCAGTTGACAGTGTTCAAGTATTCATTTCTTTCTGTTATGCTAATAAAAGCTTTATTCATTCTATAGGTCCGATATTCTGCCCACAGTCACAAGTGGCTTATAAGCTACTCATAGCCAAAGGTTGAACTAACCCTGTTTATTCAATGATAGGGCATTCAGCATTGAAAATCTGGGTATATGCAGCAACCTGGAACTTAACCAGGCACCGGCCGATATTCATTCTGGTGCCTAGTTAATTTGCCAGATAAAGCTAGGACAGCTGTTTTGCTGTCCTAACCAGTGGCGTAGCCAAGGGTGGGCTTGGATGGGCCCAGGCCCACCCACTTTGGGTTCAGGCCCACCCAGTAGCAGCATACCTATGATGTGGCTGGCAGGGATCCCCAAGCCCCACCAGCCGAAAACTCCCAACAACTGTCCCTCCTGCATACCTTGTAAGTAGCAGATCTTCGCCTGCAGTGAGCAGTGACGTACATACTGCTCGCACCGGCCCCACATGCAGGCAAGAGGAGAGACCAAATCACCTTTGGGACGGGGCAAGGTTCTTCTGCCCACCCATCTTGGGCCCAGGCCCACCCAAAATTGGGTGTCTGGCTACGCCCCTGGTCCTAACATAACCCCATAAAAACATAAGCATTGCCACACTTGACCAAAGGTCCATCAAGTTCAGTATCCTGTTCCCTACAGTGGCCAATTCAGGTCACAAATACCTGGCAAGATCCCAGAACAGCAAAACAAATGTTATGCTGCTTACCACAGAACATGCAGTGGGTTTCCCCAAGTCCACCTTAATAATGGTTTATGGACTTTTCTAGGAAATTATCCAAACCTTTTTTAATCCCTGCTGTGATAGAACAGTGTGTTTTAAGCCTGTAAACTTCCTAAATTAATTATGAAGTCAGTGGTGTGCTGGAGCCGGCTCGCACCGGCTCGCAAGAGCCACTTGTTAAATTTACTGGCATCTTGCGAGCCGGTTGTTGGCCAGTGCGAGCCGGCTCGCCTCTGCCCCAGTCATCCATCATCCGTCTTCCCTCTGCTCCCCGACAGACCTGGTTTCCTTCCGGCGCCGCTGCTTGCCTTTAAAAAATTTATTTTCCCTCGAGGCGCGCCGGCGTTGAAGCGAAGGCAGCAGGCTCAGCTCAGTTCCAGCCTTCCGTTCCCTTCCCTCGCATCATGGCTCCGCCCTCGCGCAAACAGGAAATATGTCAGAAGAGGGCGGAGCCATGATGCGAGGGAAGGGAATGGAAGGCTGGAACTGAGCTGAGCCTGCTGCCTTCGCTTCAACGCCGGCGCGCCTCGAGGGAAAATAAATTTTTTAAAGGCAAGCAGCGGCGCAGGAAGGAAACCAGGTCGGGAAGCAGAGGGCAGACGGATGATGGACGACCGAGGCAGCGGGGGGGGGGGGCCTGAAAGAAGGCAGATGGAGGGGAGGAGGGCAGGGGGAGACGAGGGTTGCTGGACATGGGTGGATGGAGCATGGAGGGCAGGGGGAGAGGAGGGTCGCTGGACATGGGTGGATGGATGGCAGGGGGAGAGGAGGGTTGCTGGACATGGGTGCATGGAGAGCAGAGGAGAGGAGGGATGCTTCTGGACATGGGTGCGTGGAGGGCAGGGCAGGGGGGAGAGGAGGGTTGCTGGACATGGATGGAGGAGAGGAAAGGGAGAGAGAAGAAATGCTGGACATGGATGGAGGGGAGGGAAGAGTGAGGAATGAGACGAGAAGAGGGAAAAGGAAGAGAAGATAATAACTGCATATGGATGGAGAAAATAGGCTGAAGCTGGATCCACTGGACAGTCAAGTCTGCGGAGGACCCAGCTTTTACTTACAGATGTAGGGCAAGAAATGAAGAAGAAAGGCAGAAAGTAAAGAAATAAATGGAAAGGAAGCCCTGGAAATGGAGTTAAGAGGACAGATAGCAGCAGAATCGGATACTGGGCCGGCATGATCAGAAAAACAATGTCACCATACAACAAAGGTAGAAAAAAATCATTTTATTTTCATTATAGTGTTTGGAATATGTCCACTTTGAGAATCAGGTGCTCAACATTAAAAGTTTATTTTTATTTACTTATGGCATTTTATCCCACATTAAACATGAATTAGATTGCCCCCCCCCCCCCAGGCTCTCTCCCCGGCTATAACCTGCTCTGCAATTTGGGGGGGGGGGGGGCGCAGAGGTGGACCAGGGAGAGAGCCTGTTAAACATTTACCAGCATACCACTGTATGAAGTGTATTCCTCTAGATTGACCAGCAGGTAGTACATGTTTCTGCTTAAAGCTGTTACAGAGGACTGACCTCTCTTTCTTGTAGTTAGCACACAGATAATACGTATTTGGTTAGCACACAGATAATAGAACGTGCCTTGCAGGGATGTAACCAGTTTTTTTCAAATGTTGTTGTTCTGGGCTCTGATTGGCTTGGAGTTTGAAGTTACCCAGAAGTTGCTTCAGTTTCATCCTGGGAGAGAGAGAGAGAGCTGTTTGCTGAAACCCTTTAAAAAATAGTTATATTTGATAACTGGTGAACAGTTATATGTCCTGAAATCCCCAGGTACTTTTTAGGAAGTACACAAATGTTTAGTTAGTGTTATAATTGATTCATAGTTCAGTTACCTGTTATTGTTTGCTGATTGCACATTTTTTGTTAATTATTCAATATATTTTAAAGACTCCAGTAACTTAGAAATCACTGGGGATAATATGAGAGCGGGAGACTCTCCCAGAGGTGGTGGTGACCTAGTTGGTGGGAGGTGGATGCTAGTGTAGAGCACAAGTGGCAGGTGCAAGGATAGACACTCTAAGTGGCTATGTGTTTCGTAACACCTGCTAAGCTAACTGCTTTTACACAATTTTCTGGCAGCGAATTCCAAAATGTAATTACTTGTTGAGTGAAGAAATATTTTCTCTGATTTGTTTTACATGTACTACTTCATAGCTTCTTGCATGCCTCCTAATCCTAGTATTTTTGGAAAGAGTAAACAAGCAATTCACATCTACCTGTTCTATTCCACTCATTATTTTATAAACATCTATCATATCTCCCCTCAGCTGTCTCTTCTCCAAGCTGAAGAGCCCTAGCTGCTTTAGCTTTTCCTCATAGAGAAGTCATCCCATCACCTTTATCATTGTTGTCGCCCTTCTCTGTACCTTTCTAATTCCACTATATGTTTTTTGAGATGCGGTGACCAGAACTGCACACAGTATTCTAGGTACAGGTGCACCATGGAGTGATACAAAGGCATTATAACATCCTCATTTTTTGTTTTTTATTCCTTTCCTAATAATTTCTAACATTCTATTTGCTTTCTTGGCTGCCACTGCACATTGAGCAGAGGGTTTCAACATATCATCAGCGATGACACTCCTAATGTGGAATCTTGCATCACATAGCTATAGTTTGGGTTCCTCTTTCCCACATGCATCATTTTGCACTTGCTTACATTAAATGTCATCCCAGTCTCCCAGTCTCATAAGGTCCTCTTGCAAGTTTTCACAATCCTCTTGCGATTTAACAACTTTGAATAACATATTTAGGGCCCTGTTTACTAAGATGCGCTGTAGGTGCACTAATAGGTGTCTCTAGCGTTAGCACGCGCTAATTTTTAGCATGTGCTAAAAAGTTTGTGCACCTACAGAGTGGCTTAGTAAACAGGGCCCTTAGCCAGCTAGAGGACTCAATATCACTGCCAATTGGTTATGTTGACGCTGTACCCAACCTTCGCCCCCGGACCGCCACTTACCTAGACAAAGAATGACTGGTTAGTGGCAACATTCTGTGGCACTACCCTGAGTATCTGCAGCTGGTCAACTCAGTGGAATTTCACCAGGCAGGAGCCTCTCCTGTCCAGTTAAGCTGCTTTGAATCTTGACCCCTGTATTTTGACTAGGTGGTATGAAATGGGAATGAGATTTGATATCAGTTGCTATATAAACTGTCTGTATACTTATAACCTTGTCACCTTGCCTAAAAGCAGTTGTTAAAAAAGAATGGTTCTCTGGGGTTGGTGCAAGTAAAAAAAAATGCATGATTAATGACAAATGAACTGCAAGCCCATAAAACCAGTATATAGCTAGATTCTGAATGGAAACACTTTGATCTATAACAAATACTTGGCAGTCTACAACAGATACCTGATCATAAATCAAAGAACAAAAAGATAAGCCAAAAATTGTAATCAGTAAAATCAATCACGGTGGCCACAACCCATCTGAGTGGCATTCCAAAATCCTATGACTGTAAATGTTCCAAAACAGGAACAAAACTATGGACACAGAGAAAAGGCAGATTCACTTTTAAGGCACTACACAATGAGCTTAACTACCCTTCAAAGCAACATCAATGGTGACTACAATGAGTGAATGGACTGATCAGTCAGAATTCTCTCATATCTTGGAATTGTGTGCATGCAATTTTGGAGGTCCTTTTATAATGTCTGCAGAGCTGCTACATGTGTAAATAGCATCATGTACCCTTCTAAATGGCATACACATGCAAATACTGATTCTACAATGCCTCTCTTTACATGTGTATATTGTAAACTGGACCGCTGCCCCCCTAGGTACAGCTTACCTGAGGTGCCTGCTGGTCTGCGCAGTAGTAAAGGCCCACCAGGGTCCTCTGTCCCTCTTATCCGTGTGGATCACCGTTTAGGTCCCATCTGGGGTGCCATTGTAAACGGGACCGCTGCGCCAGTAGGGGGTGGAATGAAGTCTCCTCCCCAGGATTAATCCAAGCCCCACAAATTGTCACCAGCAGATACTTTCAAATATTCTTTTCTTTTTATTTTTGTTTCCAAGTTACAAACAAAAGCTTCAGTCCAGCCCTGGGTTAGGGCTGCCCCAGGCAGGGTAGTGCTGCCCCTCACCCAGCAATCCAAAGTCTCTGACCTTTCTTGAGGGCTGCAATAGTCCCCTTTGGAAATACTTCCTTTTCACAGTACATATCACAAGCAGTGCTGGCCTTCCAGCAAAATTGTTCCCTCCTGTCCAACCAGGGTTTCCAGCTCCCCCAGTTCTTACACAACAATCAGGAGCAGCTGGGGAACCAGGCTTATAACTCTTCCAGTCCTCTGCTCTTCCCCACAGCAAACAGTTCAAATCCAAACAGGCTGCTTCCTTACAACAGGTTTTAAATCACAACTTTTAAACCCAGAGCTTTCCCCCTTTAGCTCTCCAGCTCCCATTCCATCCTCCCTCTGCTTCTTGCTCAGCAGCCTTAACCCCCTCCTCCACCTGCTTCTCACCCCACCCTTCCCTCTACAGGTGGGAGGCATCATGTATTGATTACGGAGCCAGGGAACTGGGCTTCTTCCTTCTCCCTCCCTCTTGTGGTCAGAGTTGGTATATACCCATCTTGTCTATCCCTGGGGCTCCCTTTGCTGGGACGGGCAATGCCTTCTGGGAGACGTAGTTCAGGATTTTGTTGTTTCATTTTGTACCTCTGGGCTGTAGCCTTGTCACAATATGCTGCAGAATGCATACATTTTAAGATATATGTAGCATCATTTTAGATAGTTCAGGTATGGGTGAATATCGACGTGGATGTGAAAATGTACAGAAAATGTGTTTATATTATACGAGAGCAGGGTTCCATGTGTAGTTTCTATCTAAAATTGGCATATCCCTGCCCCCAGGGAAAAACCTTTAAGTGAGTTGGGACACATAGAGGCTAAGGTTCTATCCACATAGAGGAAGGAGCTTTTTTACTAACTTAAACATAAAAAAAAACAAAATAGGCAAGAACAGTACCAGGGCTTAAACATGTAGGTTGCAAAACAGCAGCCAATTGGCAGCACAAATGTGAACAGTTATCATTTTCAAAATCTATATGTGTATCTCACAATCCCTCCCTTGGTATTAGACCCCCCCCCCCCCAACAGGCAACCCCAGTCTATCAGTATGCCCCCTCAGAACCAACCCCCTTAATTGGCATGTTACCCCCTGGAACCAACACCTATTGGAATGTCCCCTAGACAATCCCCCCCTCCCTGTTATTAGCATCTCCTTGGGAACAAGCCCTGCCTGATTATCATGCCACCCTTGCCCCAACATCAGGACCAGCTTCAGAGCCACTTCCCTTCCATACTATCTATATCATCCCCACATTCCTTGGGCAGCCTCAGACCCCCACTCACACCCAGGTCTTATTCAGAAATTATTTTGATGGTCTAAGTTGTAGAGATGGGAGTGATCCCCCCCTTCTGTTAAAGCATCTGGCACCAGCAGAGGAAATGGTGCCCATGAGCTCTAGCGGTATTCTAGCGAGACTACCACTAGGAGTTAACCTTTAATATAAGGGCCCTGTCTGGTGAATTAAGTTTGTAAGGTGGTAGATGTAGAGTAAAAATGCTTTCACAGAGAAGGTGGTAGATGCCTGGACTAGCCTCCTGTTGGAGATGGTGGAGACAAAAACAGTGACAGAATTTAAAACTACATTGGTCATATATAAAAGATCCCTATGAAGATGAAATGAAAATAAAAATTAATGGGGTCTTTTACTAAAGCTTAGCTTGAGTTATCTGCAACAAGGCCCATAGGAATAAAATGGGCCTTGCTGCAGATAACTTGAGCTAAGCTTTAGTAAAAGACCCCCTAAAGGGGGCATTTTCGAAAGAGAAGGGCGCCCATCTTCCGATACAAATCGGGAGATGGGCGTCCTTCTCTCAGGGTCGCCCAAATCGGCATAGTCAAAAGACGATTTTGGGTGTCCTCAACTACAGTCTGTCGTGGGGACGACCAAAGTTCAAGGTGGCGTGTCGGAGGCATAGCGAAGGCGGGACTGGGGTGTGCTTAAGAGATGGGCATCCTCGGCCGATAATGGAAATAAATAGGGCGTCCCTGACGAGCATTTGGTCGACTTGGTCCATTTTATTTCACGACCAAGCCTCAAAAAGGTGCCCAAACTGACCAGATGACCACCAGTGGGAATCGTGGATGACCTCCCCTTACTCCCCCAGAGGTCACCAACCCCCTCCCACCCTAAAAAAAAATTTAAAACGTTTTTTGCCAGCCTCTATGCCAGCCTCAAATGCCATAA
Source organism: Microcaecilia unicolor (assembly GCF_901765095.1). NCBI lineage: Eukaryota > Metazoa > Chordata > Amphibia > Gymnophiona > Siphonopidae > Microcaecilia > Microcaecilia unicolor. Next base: position 69,377,281 of record NC_044037.1, on the reverse strand, counting down.
TCAGCTCAATGACAGCAGTATTCAGGTCCCTGGAGCAGTTTTAGTAGGTACTGCAGTGCACTTCATGCAGGCGGACCGAGGCCCATCCCCCCCTACCTGTTACACTTGTGCTGGTAAATGTGAGCCCTTCAAAACCCACCTGAAACCCACTGTACCCACATGTAGGTGCCCCTCTTCACCACTTAGGGCTATGGTAGTGGTGTACAGTTGTGGGTAGTGGGTTTGGGGGGTTTTTGGGGGTCTCAGCACCCAAGGTAAGGGAGCTATGCACCTGGGATCAATTTGTGACGTCCACTGCAGTGCCCCCTAGGGTGCCCGGTTGGTTTCCTGGCATGTGAGAGGGGACCAGTGTACTACGAATACTGGATCCTCCCACGACCAAATGGCTTGGATTTGGTCATTTTTGAGATGGCTGTCCTTGGTTTCCATTATCCACGAAAACTGAGGTCGGCCATCTCTAAGGTCGACCTAAATGTCAAGTTGGTCGACCGAAATGTTGAGATTGGGGCGTCCCCGACAGTATTATCGAAACAAAAGATGGACGCCCATCTTGTTTCGATAGTACGGGATGCCCCGCCCCTTCGCCAGGCCGTCCTTAAAGTTGGGCACCCTTAAAGATGGGCGCCCAGTTCGATTATGCCCCTCTATGTTACTATGTGGGCAAGACCACTAGAAAGCTACAAACAAGAGTTGGTGAACATAAGTCATGTATTACTTGGTGCAAAGAAAGAGCACCTTTGGTCACACATTTTTTTTGATTTGCGCTGTGTTGCTTTGGAACAATTTGAAGCATCATCTCGAGGAGGTAATCATGATCATTTGCTGCTGCAGCACAAACAGCACTGGATCCATTGCCTTCAAACTTTGGAACCAAAAGGTTTAAGTACCATGGTGGAACGGACAGCGTTCCTCTGACAGTTGTTTTCAGAATGTTTTTATGATTTGTCCAGCTTGTTTTCCATAGCTGGGAACTCTTTATGCTGATTGGAGCATTTGCTAATGGCATCTATTATATATTCAGGCGCCATTTTGAAAAAGGGTGCTCTGCAAGTAAGCACAGAGAAAAGTGACACGTAAGTTTTGATTAATTGTACCACCTTGTTCTGTTTTACAGCTGATTTAAGGACACGCTTTTTTGAAGTCTCCCTTGAGAAAGCCAGTGGGTGAAATGGGTCTCCATTGGGAGCTTGGAGAGAAAAGAAATTGGAAGATAAAGGGCCCTTTTACAAATGCGTGATAGGCTATATGCATGTGCAGCATGCACCAAAACGAGACTACCGCCAGGTTATTATTCCCCCTGGTGGTAATTTTGGATTTGGCATGCGCCTAAACTGCTGGGACAAATTATTTTTAAAAATTTCCTACCACACACAGAGTTTCCAGCATTAATCGGCAGTTGGTGTGAGCTGACCGGTCACTATGTATGTAGCATATGAGCCCTGACCAGTAGATCAATGGGTGGCATTAAGGACTCAGGCCGTTATTGGTTTCAATTTTACTGCAAGCCCTTTCCCCGGCACACTGAAAAAAAGTCCTTTTTCCTAGAGGCGGTAAAAATGCAAATCATTATTGGAGGTTTTTGGCTAATGATGAAGTGATCGTCCATTAAGTGCTAAAATATTTTTGTAAAATTCTCACTGCAGCACTAGGGACTTTTGAGGTCTTTTCCTCTATTTTTGTTTGTTATGCAAATGTAAAAACTTATTTGAAGCACCGGATTTGTATATCCACAGTTTGTTTATTAGAAGCGATTCTTAAGTTCTGTGGGAGTTTTGGCTTTTCCATGCTATTCTAACACTGGGTGCCCAAATCGCATAGCACACAACCCAAAAGGTGGCATGGTCATGGGAGGGGCATGGACGGGTTGAGATCATTCTGAAAACTTGGCTGCAGTGCTATAGAATACTATGGATACGTATCCAACTTGTGAGCTAGAATTTACACCAGGTTTCAGCTGGCGTAAGTCCTCATGCCCAAAGTGGGGCGTAGGAATCTGTACTCAGCGCTATTCTATAAACAATGCTCAGCCTGGAGCGATCTTTATAAACTAGCGCTGAGTATAGATTTTTTTCCCACTGTCTAATTTTTTAATGGCATTCATTTAATCTGGCCCTAAGCGTGCTTCTTTGTCATGCTGACATTTGATACCACTTTATATAATTGTCCCCTATTATTTAAAGTCAGAAGGAAATATCACTTAAAATCAATGTCAGTTGCTAATTATAATGAAAAGTTATGTTATTACGTGTTCTTGTGCTCTTGTGATATCATAGAACCATACATACCATTGAGTGGAGGAGTAGCCTAGTGGTTAGTGCAGCTGACTTTGATCCTGGGGATCTGGGTTCAGTTCCCACTACAGCTCCATGTGACTCTGGGTAAGTCACTTAACCCTCCATTGTCCCAGGTACAAATAAGTACCTGTATATAACATGTAAACCACTTTGAATGTAGTTAGAAAAACCACAGGAAGGCAGTATATTAAGTCCCCTTCCCTTTATTCTGTTATCCCATATTCTTTATTCTCTTCCTTTTCAGAACTATATTTCTAACTCTGAAAATAAATTCTATCTGCCATGAAGTATTAAAAAAAAAAAAAAAACAACTACTAGGGTATTTTTTTAAAGTTGCAGTTGTTGCATTCCTATCAACTCCAACAGATATTTATTTCCGAGCAGATGACTGGCACACCTTGATCCTATGACAGAACAATATGCTATTGCAATTTTTTGCTTACCTGAAACAGGAAAAGAGAGATTTGCACAGCGATCAATGAGAGGGTGGAATTTAGGACCCTGGGTTTTATCTCTTAGCATTGTTTTTGCTCTCTCTCTCTCGACCTCTCTGTCTGTCTCTATCTCCCTTTCTCTCTAATTTGTCTCTTTTTCTACCTAGAAGTAGATTAAGAAATGTCCAACTTTAATCCCTATTTCCAGAGGAATCCAAAAAGGGACATTAGAATAAAAAACAACAATTCTGAAGAGGGGGGAAAGGAGTGGAAAAACATAGAAAGAAGAACTCGAAAGAGGAAAGGCAAGAGAGGTGATTCAGTGTCCCAGACTACAGTATAAACCAGAGGAGCTTTTGGTGCTGCATTTCTGCACCTGTCTGGTTCATGCAGAGAAAACTGGATTGTGTATAGAAGAGGAGAAAGAAGGAACTGAATGGAATAAAGACGCTTAATAACATGAGTAGTCATCAGCAAAATAACAGCAGGATGCAGCATTTACAGGAGCAGTGAATGACTATTTTTGAATTTACAAGGAAAAGAAGGACGTGTAGAAACATTTTTCCCCTTTTGAACATGGATTATTCTGGGTCCTCTGTTCCCTTTTAAGGGATGATATAAGTGTTCATTTTTTATCACCGTCTGGCTGATGTCAAAATATTCCAGCTGCAGCACTACATCTGGTTTGAGGTCACTCTCACACTGACTGACTGGTTAAGGACAATTAGGAGGTGAAGCTTCTTTAGTTGAGAAATCTAAACACACTGTGTGTGTGTGTGTGTATTGCATGTAGGTTTGTGTCCCAATAGCTTTCTATCTATCTATCTATGTATATGTAAAGTAGGGGAGAAAGGGGGGAAGAGAGACTTACAACAGGAAAAGCAGCAAAAACCTCGTCTCTATCTGTAGATGTGATGTGGAAACTCTGAGAGAGAAGATCTGGATTTTGCATTCAAGATGTCTGGAAAAGTTCTGCTGTTCTATTTGACCATCTGTCCAGCCCTCCGGATAAGGTGAGGAAACTTTCAATAGGGTCCTTTGTTAATGAATGTATCGGTACAATTAAATAACCAAGAGCAGCAGCAGTGGTGTGACTCTAAAAATCATGTTTGTTTCTCTGAAATCATGCAGCGTGCTGCAGACAGTGAAAGTGGACTGTTGCAGGCAGTATGTGTGTGCCTGTTGCATTTTAAGTGCCAGGATGAATATAATACTGGAGTTGGGGGGTGAATAATGTGACTAGAAGGAAACCTTGGTACTCATAGAGGAGAGAGAGTTCAGATAAAGTTTTGTTTAATAAAAGCTCAGTTAAAAGATCTAAGACATATGGGTGTAAAGAGGCAAAGAGAGAAGACAAACAGGAAGCATATTTTGCATGAATATCTGGTTTTGACAAATACTAGACAGCAAAATGACAGGCAGATGCTGTAGATAGTCAGATAGATATAGGAGTTCTTTATTATTAATTACATTAAAAATGGCCATAAAATCATTAGTTTTAAAAGGTCTGGGAATTGAATGTTTCAGCAAGAAATTCCTATGTTCATTTGTCTGTTTTGATGAAAATGTCAAGCGCTTCCCTCTCTTGACAACCCAGTGATCCCAGATTCAGTTCTCTGACAAACACATCCCAGTAGTTAAAAGTCTTCTTATAAATTTTAAAGAATTTTTAAACTATGGTACTATGAACATGCAGCTTTTAAAATCATGTATCTGTATAGCGGAGAGATTTCCATCTAAGGGGTCCTTTTACCAAGGTGTGGTAAAAGGGGGCCCTGAGGTGGCATCGGCATATGGATTTGCAGCGGCCGAGGCCCCTGTAAAAGGCAGAAAAAAGGAAATAGCTGGGTGGTAAGTAAACACTTGCCGCAAGGCCGTTTCCTGGGGGAGCCCTTACCATTTCCTATTTAGGAGCTGATTAGGGCTCCTGTGCTAACCCAGCGGTAAATGGGCTGTGTGCGGCACTGCCCGATTAATGTTTGGTAAGTCCCTGGCACTAAAACAATTTCCCATCACACTGAAAATGGAGTGCACTGGGGATAGCACTACCGCCGGCTTCAGCGGTAGGCCAGCGGTAATGCTGGATTGGAACACTCCAACACCATGGTAGCTCTACCACGGTTTTGGAAAAAGGCTCCTAAGTGTTAGATATTATGCTTTAGAATGCATGCTCCATTGCTATTATTTTGGAATTTGCTGCATTTCATCTCTTAGGATTATTGCTAAGGGCCTGTGTTTTTGCTTTAGAATAGGACAATATTCATTTGTTTCTTTATTTCTCTCTATTGTTTGTCTTTTCTGGCTTCATCCTTTATTTCTATGTAATTAATTTCATTTGGTTCGTTCACTTGCAAAGTTTTTATGACCACTAGGAATTTAAATCAATAACCATTATTCAGGACAAGGTAATTTTCATGGATATAATTTTGGGATCTTTGCACTTTATAGAACCCACAAATGCCTAATTTAACACATGCATAGGGAAGCTATTCATGACTTTCGGGATACACTAGCACACACAGTAACCCTGCTTCAAAGTGACACTTGCAAGTTACATATAAACTGCATGCTCACATTTTTTTTTTTTATAGTTTTTGTCATAGATGCTTTGTTACAATGGTATCATTAGTCTGTACCTAAACCATTTTATCACTGGGGCTTTTTCCATTGAATCTGAATTACATGTTAACTTCCTACAGTGTGTACATTTTCTAAGAAGCCTCATGACTGAAATATGGGAATGAGCAATTGCCTTTTTTTCTCAGATTGTTTTTTTTTCCTCTGATGCTCCTTATGTACATGTCAGACTTCTAAACTTCCAGTGTAGTTATTTTGCGCCAACCCCAGTTCATTTAAATAAATATGTTTGAATATATACTATGTATGTATACTATATGCATATATTTATATGTTCCATTTTTATACATATACACGTATGCATAGATCAGAGCTTCCCAAATTGTGGGTTGGCACTACAAATGAGATCACAAAACCTGCATCTGGGGTCATGACTTGGGCGGGCTCTCCATGGGTTCCCCATTATTCAGCACCTTACGGGGTCACACAGTTTTAATTGGCTGCATTTATGAGGTCACAGCCACAAAAAATGATTGACAAGCATTGATATATGTGTAGAAGTGGATGCAGATGTAGATACAGATATCCAGGTGCATTAAGGTTCTGAGTCTGTAGTGTTTTTGACCCTCCTGGTGAGACTAATGGCTATATTACAGAAAAGTTTCCCTTTAACAGATCATTACCCTGAAAGCTAAGGGGGAAGGGAAGGATTTTTCTGATTGAAAGTGAATAGTAGAATAAGACATACAAAGTACCTCAGTTGCTTTGTCAATGTTTTCATGAAGTTGAGGTCTGAATCTTGCCTTGGCCCTGTGCATTGGTGCAGAGAATTGACTATATTCAATGACTTGAATCCTTGAAGTAATGCAGTAAACTGGTCAGTGGATCTTGCAGTACATAGAGGTTGAGAATTCACATTTTTGTATTAGGGTTTTTGAATCCTATAACCTAAACTAAGAGTTTTATTCCAGAAACTTCTGGATCATATCAAATGCTAATTAAGTACTATAATGTTAAGTGCATGTTGCATCAATTCATATATCATTGTGTGCCATAGACTGTAGGTTTGTGGGGTTTCTATAAATGGCCTTCCAGCAGTGGTGTAGCAGGGGGGGGGGCTGCCACCCGGGGCGGGGCAGTTCGCCGTTGCACCCCCCCCCCCCGGGTGCAGCACGATGACACCCCCCCCCGACGACCAGCTCCCGCACCCTACCTTTAAAAAGAATACCGGGAGTCGCGCCTGCCCTGCACGTACAAGAAATGTGGACCGTCGGCTCTTCTCTCGCTCTGTCCCGCCCTTGCGGAAATAGGAAGTTGCATCAGCGGAGGGCAGGACAGAGCGAAGGAAGAGCCAACGATCCACATTTCTTGTACATGCAGGGCAGGCGCGACTCCCAATATTCTTTTTAAAGGTGGAGGGTGTCGATTCGCCGAGGGGGGGAGCTGGCAGGGAGCACCCCCTCCTGAGCTGACACCCGGGGGGGGGCAGACCGCCCCTCCCACCACCCCCCCCCCCCCCTTGCTACACCACTGCCTTCCAGTACTGGCTACAAGAAAGCTGCTATGGCTCTTTGATATCAATGGACTTGCTTGGAGTTTATTGGTGATTGTGGCCCATCATGGATTTCAATAACTTTCTAATAAGTGCTACTATGAGGCATAGACAAGTTTATTTGGTTTCTAATTGTGATTTGTTCAATCAAAATGACAACCTAGTGGTACACATCTGCAGTAATAAAGTCTGTATTTAAAGGCATGCTTTAATGTAAAGGCTTTGATTATCTTGAATTGTTATTGCAAGAAGGTTCAACACTTGTTGCATAATTCACAGTGTCACAGCTTATTTTCCAGCTGGGAATCTTGGTATTTGATTGTTGCCATAATTGTCCAGGTCTTGCCACGTTTGAGTAAAAGGAACCAACATTTCCACCTTTCTTTATACATCTGATTTATAATTATATTGTAAACTACTCAGAGGGCTTGACCATGGGTGGTATATCAAAATGTAAATAAACTTGAAACTTGAAGAACACCCTGAAGAAAACCACAGCATGATGGCTGGAACATTGGTTCCACTTACTCAGATGCAGCAACTGCAACAATCATGACACCAGCCACAGAAGCCTGGGAACATCTCAGAATTTGCACTTGAAACTTTCTGGCTATAAATTAGGGATGCTACCATAGAATTTTCCCCTGCTGAGCTTGTAGGAAGTCATTATTTGCCAACTCTTGAAAATTATTTTATTGAGAGTCCGCAGTATTTTTACAAACCACCTAAGCTTTTTTAGGGACACACATTTTACCATAGATGGACATACTCAGGGTAATTTTATGATAGACCACATATGTTACACTTGTAAAAGGTGGCTATTTTAGGCCACATCTGCACATTTATAATATAGGTACCTAAAACCAGCCTCGGTAGTTCACAAATTCTCTCACACAAATTTACACCTACTCTGAAGGTTAAATTTGTATGTGTGCACCATGCATTTACACATATTTTGTATAAAATATGCATGCATGCATATTGCAACTTTGCCCCACCTCACCCAAACTATACCCCTGGGAATATCTATTCATGACCCTGATAAAAGCACATGCTATCTTTTGGCACAGTTACCTTTTAAGCCGAACACAATTCCATAAAAGTCCCTTTCTGTATGCAAAACATGCTTAATATATGAAAAATAGTTGAAAAAAATAAATCTGAGTGCTATACAAAGATTCATCTTTAGTACACCACAAAGGCAGAGCTGGACCACTGGAAACAAGACCCATTGTTCATAACAATTTCTACTGGCAAGATTATTTATAAGGATGTATCATTTTTTACTGACTATAATTTTACTGGAAGTTGGTAACAAAGGTTTACAACCCTGATGCTCATATCCATCTCATTATTTGGCCCTATCACATTCCCTCATTTCCAAAAGGGAAGAATTTTTCTGATAACCCTCTTCTGATCCCCATGGTACACTGAGGAGTTAGCTAAGCTAAAAAGGGAATGCCATTGTCTCGAAAAACACTGGAGAATAAACCACTCTTCTGCTAAACTTGCCTTTCACCATTACAAATCTAAGGTCACCAGTGCAAAACAATCCTATTACAGCAGCTTAATAGGCCAAGACATTAGATATCAAAAAGCTATTTACCTTAGTAAGAAGTCTAACTTCCACCACATTGGCCAATTCTCTACAACAACTTATTCCAACCACCCAAACCTTAGCAGACTTCTCCAATAAAATTACACAAATTTAATCTATCTCCATCACCAGCCTGACTCAAGAATAAACACCAGACCCCCCCCCCCCCCCCCAAAAAAAAAAAAAATATACAGACTGTAAGAGGATCATGCTCTACGCAGGTACCAAGTCAGACCAAAACTGGTCCTTGTTTCACCTCTTATCATATGACACAGTACATTTACTCCTGTTGAAATGGTTGAGATCCCACTGTGTCCTAGACTACTGTCCCATCACCTTGCACCCTGCTATTCCATCAGAGGTGATTTGGTGGTTAATGGCAGAACTTAACTGGCTCTTGGAAACAAGTTTGTTTCCTCCTGACATGGGAAAAAATGTCCTCACTCCCACACTAAAAAGTTCATGTCTTGATATGTCATTACTAGTGAACTACCTCCCTGTAGCCAGCATTCCCCTTTTCACAAAGATGCTAGAAACTTATATCAGCATAAACTTTATCTCATACCTGGAGGGCTTCTCAATATCTGGAAGGCTTCGATTTGGGTTCAGGTCAGCTCACAGTACAGTACTGCTCACTCTAACCTCTTATGTTAAACAGCACCCGAACAAGGAAAATCAGGTGCTACCGCTCCAGTTTGACATCTCAGCAACTTTCGATGCAGTCAATTATGCCCTTATACTCGAGTGCCTGGATCAAATTGGCATCTCTGACCCGGTCCTCAAATGATTCATGGAATTCTTATCTAATAGATGTTACTCAGCTAAACAAAATCATCATCTCTCCCATTACTGGTCCCCAGGCTGTAGTGCTCCACAAGGTTCCCCACTTTCACCCATTCTATTCAACTTCTTCATGTCCTCACTGGGCTCGCACCACATGGGACTAGGAGAGCTCCTTCTTTCCTATGCTGATGACATTCTGCTTTTACTTCCTGTTTTCCCTCCTAACTATGATCTTACCCAGAAAGTAACAACTGGGATGGATGCTATAGAAAACCGGGCCCTTGCAAATAAACTAAAATTGAATAAACCAAGATTCTGTGGTTCCACAACCTAAGGGTAGAAATTCTCTCTTCAATATCATTAAACAACATCATTAAATATCTTCAATATCATTAAACAATCGCAGATGAAACAGAGACTAGAGTTCTTGGTGTAATCCCTGACTCCACTCTATCTTTCTCCTCCCACGCCAGTCTTCTCTGGCAGAAAACATTGTTCAAAATGAGACAGCTACAACTTGTTCAATTGATCTTTGACCAGGAAACATTTGCCTTGCTTGTCCAGATGTTGATCCTGCCACACCTAGACTACTGCAACATTCTGTTTCTCAGTACTAAGTTCCAATACTTAAGGAGGTTACAGACAATATAAAATACAGCAGCATGGCTGATTTTCAGACTAAAGAGGTACAACAGTGTTTCACCTTACTTGACTAAACTGCATTGGTTCCTTGTGGCCAGAAGAATCAGGTTCAAAGCTCCTTGCATAGTCTTTCATGTACTATGTGGTCTCACATCCAGTCTCCTAGTTAATATATCAGTACTGTGTTTATCCCAATCAATGAGATTTAAGGATAAATTGTTCCTCTTCCCTCCACCACACAAGGGAATTAGATTCCAGAGGGTTTTCAGCTCTCTTTTCCTGGTATTAGGAACCACTCTATGGAACTCAATTCCCGTGAGCATTAGAATGGATTGTAACTATCAAAGCTTTAGGAATAACTTAAAAATCTTCTTGTTCCCATAGACAAACAAATAACTGTTCAACTCCAAAGACCCCTCAAGATTCCTGAGACTCTTGTGGTCCTGATTATGATTTTTCCCTCACTAACCATAGGCTTATCTTCTTACTTATGCGTATTAGCATCGTGTTGTAAATTGCACTAGTTGCACGATAAAATTTAATTGTTGTAAATCACACTGAACCCCGATGGGGATTTTAGCAGTACATAAGTCCTAGTTTACTTTGATTTGATCCTCTCTTCAAAGGCCATTTTATGATGCAACTCCTATTACCGTATACGAAAGTATGGCCCAGGCACTCACATCTAGTCTCCTCTATTTGCTGTACAAGAAAGAGCTCACATGCAGACACACTTCAAGGTCCCCTCCACCCTTTATTATCTGGGCCACTTCCTTTCAGAAATTCCATTACCCTTACCTGTACACTTTCTGATTTATAATTCAAACAATAAAAGGAACATAACCCCCCCCCGCCCCCCCCCCCCCCAATAAAATCTCAATCTCTCTCGTAACAAGTGGGGTGAGAGTAATCAGTTGGTGTTGTGATAATTTTAGTGTTTAAAGTTTTTACGCATACTGTTTCCAATCACATAGTCCAAATGTATGAGTTTACCCACTTAATTACATATGCAAATGAAGCTCCCAGATCATAAAGCACTGCTCCTCCACTCTCAACTTCAGCTCATGGTAGCTCATAACAGTGCAACCACCAAGGCAACATCCATATGGGTCTTTCCCATAAATTGACTCTTCTCAGGCCCTTTTTTAAAGGCTGTAATTTTCACCTTTTCAACCCAGTGACACTCTCTTCTTCATGCAAGTTCCATTGTAACAAGTCTCTCTCCAGTGTCTCCAGTGTTCAAGGCTGAAGGGCTAAGAGCCTCTGACAGGCTCTCCACATGGGACAGTTTCACACTAACAAATTCTCAGTATCCCCCACCCCACTGGCTCTCCTCCCTCCCTCCCTCCAGATCCGGTCCCTCACAGCCTCACCGACCGCTTGTTCTTCGAATTCTTCGGGGCAGGCAGTATTGCCTGCCCGCTTCCAGCGCTGACTGTCCCCTGCTGCTGGTTCGCGCTTTAAAAATGGTCGCTGAGACTTCCAGAGGCGGCCTCGCGAGACTTCTGCTGAAGACTCGGCGGCCATTTTGAAGCGCGAATCGGCAGCGTGGGCAGTCAGCGCTGGAAGCGGGCAGGCAAGACTGCCTGCCCTGAAGAATTCGAAGAACAAGCGGTCGGTGAGACGGTGAGGGACCGGATCCAGAGGGAGGGAGGGAGGAGAGCCAAAGGAGAATTTGCCAAACAACTCAGGAAGGGATGGCAGGGGGGAAAAGGCAGTCGCTGCTGGGCATGGGTGGATGGAGGGGGGTCGCTGGGTATGGGTGCATGCAGGGCAGGGGAGAGGAGGGTCACTGCTGGACATGAGTGGATGGAGGACAGGGGAAAGGAGGGTCACTTCTGGACATGGGTGAATGCAGGGCATGGGAGAGGAGGGTCACTGCTGGACATGGGTGCATGCAGGACAGGGGAGAGGAGGGTCACTGCTGGACATGGGTGCATGCAGGGCAGGGTGGATGGAGGGGAGAGAGAAGAAATGCTGGACATGGATGGAGGGGAGAGAAGAGTGAGGAAGGAGATGAGATGAGGGAAAAGGAAGAGAGGAGAAAAACTGCACATGGATGAAGAAAATAGGCAGAAGCTGAGGACCAGAAATGAAGAAGAAAGGAGGAAAGGAAAGAAAAGAAATAAATGGAAAGGAAGCCCTGGAAACGGAGTTAAGAGGACAGATAGCTGCAGAATCGGATACTGGGCCAGCATGATCAGAAAAACAGTCACCAGACAACAAAGGTAGAAAAAAAATCATTTTATTTTCATTATAGTGTTTGGAATATGTTCACTTTGAGAATCAGGTGCTCAACATTAAAAGTTTATATTTATTTACGGCATTTTATCGCACATTAAACATGAATTAGATTGGAACCTGGGATCATTTAATTTTTTTTCCTGGAGGAATGCATTGCCACCCCCCCCCCCCCCCAGGCTCTCTCCCCGGCCATAGCCAGCTCTGCAATTTGGGGGGGGGGGGTGCAGAGGGGGACCTGGGGGGGCGGGCGCAGAGGGGGACCAGGGAGAGAGGCTGTTGTTAAACATTTACCAGCACACCACTGAGCTAATGTATACATACACACAAAAAAATATAACAGAGACAGACAGACAGACCTGGGTCTCCATGGATAATATCTCAAAGAACTTTTCTAAGATGATTCTGTGTACCATCTCTTCTCAAAGGCATGGCTACCACCGATAGACATCTTGCTTTTGAGTTCTATATGAAGTATTTGTTTTAATGCTGCAAATAGTTTAAAAAATATTTCCAACAAAAGCTACATAACCAAACATATAACATCATTCAAAACAAAACAGAAATGCTAGTTCACTGTCTAAACAAAATAGAGCGTGCAAAAGGAAGAAAAAGAAATATTAAAAGCTGTCTATGGATACTTTTATCATTAAATACATTTAAATAGAAGTGCCTCTGATGGTTTCTGTGTTAAAAAATAATTTGTATAGGTTATTTAGTTTCTCTACCATAATTCTTTCATATTTATGGGTGAAACAAAGGTCATTCCACCATATATTCATCTTGATCTCAGTAGTATTTTTCTGATGCTGCAGAATTAGAATCACTAATTATAGCATCAGATCTATGGGTCTTGTTTCTAAAGTAGTCAATACCAGATTTAAGGCCAAATATTTCCATATAATCTATGGCTATGAAATGTTCTGCTGAATTCTCAAGATTCTATGGGCCCTGTTTACTAAGCCGTAATAAGGGTGCTCTAGCATTTCTAGCACATGCTAAATGCTAAAGTCACTCATAGGAACATATGGGCGACTCCAGTGTTTAGTGCATGCTAATTTTAGTATGTATTAAAAATGTTATTGCACCTTAGTAAACAGGGCCTACATATTTTCTCCCATTCTCTATTCTCATAGAGCCATAAACAAGAATAATGAAATAACATAATGGACAAAGTTCCTTGCTCAAGTAAACAAAACCATTTGTTGTCCCTTGGCTTATTGATATTAGCCAACCTCACTGGCATCCAAATCACTATGTGGGGTATGAAATACATAAACTGCATGAAGAATAAGGATATTACCTTCAAAATATTGACTAGACTTTCTCATCTGAGGAGGTAAAGAATCTTTTTATTTATGTATGTATTTATGGAAACTTTGTCATGCCAATACATATCTTATTCAGATATACTGGTAAAAGTTAGATACTACTTTTGATGAGGCAACGATCCCCAGTCATGTGGAAATAAATACTCATCTAACATACACTGCCTTCCAAAGGGAAGGACCCGTACATTAAGAAAAATCAAGACATCCATTTCACATCTGTGTCCATTCATCATCCACCTTCCACATTTAGCACTCCACAGTTGTATTTATGACTCACAACATTGTTATATGGCACATTCATTCATCCCTCCACCAGTGAATACTCTTCATGGTACTGTTCTTGATGGAAGATGGTAAAAAAATGCCTAGGATGGTCCCAGTCCTAGGCCAAAACATATATAGGTAAGAACAAACCACCAATCATGAAAAGGTAAACAGAAACAAAATAGAACTTGGTATTTCAAAGAGAGGATGTTATTACTCAAATGATTCATGTGGCCAGAGGCATCAAATTCAATTTGATACCCCTCTTCTAATTGATTCCAACCAGTAGAGCAAAGCAGACTCCTTTGGGCATTTAACACCCCTGGCAGTAACCTCTAAGCTAACCTCCAAATTCTATATATGGTGCTATGAGTTGCACATACAAATCTGGACATGTGCCCTAATTTGTGCATGCAACTTTGAATAATGAGCCAATTAGCACAAATAATTGGGTCATAACAATCAATTATCAGTACTAATTGGAATTAATGAAAATTTATGCATATATTTTTGCATACCTGGAACAACATCTAAATTTTAATGGTGGTCCAAAAAGGGGGCATGGCCATGGAAGGGTCATTAGCGATCAGGGGCATTCTTTTAATTTACGCATGTTATAGAATGAAGGGGATCCACACCTAATTTAGGCACAGGGATTTATACCAAGGTTTCATTATTGAAATGCATGTAGTTGCTTTCCCAGTGCTAAACACTATTCCATACATGGTCCCTAACTTTAAACACTGTTTATAGAATAACACTAAGCGCTACTTTTGGTGCCAATTTTCTAGGTGCCATTTATAGAATTTAATCCTAAATGTACATCTGGAATTTCAGTTGCCTCTTGAATAAAATACTTTAGCTCCTCAGGGTCCTCAAAAACAAACATTTTACTATTCAGGGTAAATCCAAGAAGACAGGAGGAGCCTCCATGGAAAGTCAAAGCAGAACAGCAAAAGTAGAGGCTGACAAATGTGCAAACCAATAGGGAGATAATCTCAAAAAACAGTTTATTCAATCAACTTTCTCTGAGAAGAAGCTGATAGGCTTGAATTCCTTTATGTATGCAAGTTAATCCACAGAGAGAACAAAGGAACAGCCAACCGATCAGCAAACACCAAGTTCTCTCTGTGAATTAACTTGCATACATAAAGGAATTCAAGCCTATCAGCTTCTTCTCAGGGAAAGTTGATTGTGACCCCTGAGGCAGGTGCTTTGGCACCGAAACACGGACCATGTCGGGTCCTTGATATTGATATGAATATTCTGAATAAACTGTTTTTTGAGATTATCTCCCTATTGGTTTGCGCATTTGTCAGCCTCTACTTTTGCTGTTTTACTATTCAGGGTAATCCACATTTTCTCTGACTAAAAGAGTTCATACCAGACATTCACAGTTTTTAATTGATGCCATAGCATAAAAATTGCTTTCAGCTATGTGCAATTGCATGATTGAAGTCAGCTAAATGAAAAATTTCTTACCCTCCAGTTTAAGAGGAACATATACCTGCTCTATTTAGTATTTCAATCACATGTAAGTATTGAAAGATTTTATGAACTATACACTTGGGAAATTTAGTACCAGGTATCTGTGCGATGGTGCCTTATGGGTCCTACCAATTTCACCATCTTTAGTGAAAGTGATGCCCAGGGGTTTCAGCAACATACTTTGGAAGTATTACATCAGATTTATGCTTTTGGCCTCTTCTGGAATACCTAAAATGTTTCAAGTTGTTCCTAGACTGCAATTATTCACCTTCACATTTTTTCCTCCAAAAGGTAAATCCTCTGCTCACTGTGTGACAGTAGTCAAGAAAGCAATTACAAATTATTAGGAAAGGAATGGAGAATACAACAGAGAAAGTATACCTAAATTTAGGCATACTTTATAGAATACGCTGAAGCGAATTTCATTTCAGCACTGAATTTGTAGGTGTGATTGTATAGAATCTAGTCCATTGTGTTTCCACATCAGGAGTCACCAACAAAAATAAATCTAGGTATCATCATTGATGATATGTTGAAACCCTCTACTCAGTGTGTAGCAGAATTTAAGAAAGCAAATAGAATGTTAGGAATTATTAAGAAAGGAATGGGAAACAAAACAGAGAATATTATATAAAGCCTTTGTATCGCTTCATGGTGTGACTGCACCTCGAATATTGTGTGCAATTTTGGTCAGCACATCTCAAAAAAGTTATAATGTAATACGGTACAGATAAGGGCAACAAAAATGATAAAGGGGATGGGATGACTCCCCTATCAAAAAAGGCTAAAGAAACTAGGTTTCTTCAGCTTGGAGAAGAGATGGCTGAGGGGAGATATGATAGAGGTCTATAAAATCCTGAGTGAAGTGGATGAGTTCACATTAATTGCTTGTTTACTCTTTCCAAAACTACAAGTACAAGCTCAATGAAGCTACTAAGTAGTACATTGTAAGCAAAACTGAAGAAAATATTTCTTCACTCAACATTATTGAACTCTGGAATTTATTGCCAGAGAATGCAGAGTGCTTAGTGTAGCTGGGTTTTAAAAAGGTTTGGACACATACCTAAAGAACAGTCCATAATCCAGTATTAAAGTGGACTTGGGAAAAGTCCACTGCTTATTCCTGTGATAAGCAGCATAACATCTGTTTTGCTTTTTTAGGATCTTGCCAGATATTTGTGACTTTGATTTACCACTGTTGGAAATAGGAAACTGGGCTTAATAGACCTTTGGTCTGTCCCAGTATGGCAATGCTTATATACGTATTAGGAGAAAATATAAATCAGCAGTGGAATGGGTTAACATAAACCCATTTTTTAGTCTTTCAGAAAGTACTTAGACTAAGGGAAAAAAAATCACTGAAGTTACTAAAGAGTACATTAAAAAAAAAAAAAAACAGGAGAAAATATTGTTTTTACTCAATGCATAAGTATGCTCTTAAATTTATTGTTGGAAGATGTGAGTAAAAGTTGTTAATTTATCTGTGATTAAAAAAAAATGTTTAGACAAGTTCCTGTAGGAAAAGTCCACAAAACATTATTAAAGTGGACTTGAAGAAATCCAGTACTTATCCCTGGCGGTAAGCAGCATGGACTGTCTTCATTTTGGGATCCTTCCAAGTACTTGTGAGCTAAATTGGTAATTGTTGAAAATGGATAGACCTTTAGTTTGATCAAGTATGGCAAATCATATGTTCTTAGGTGCCAAATTAACTTCTCTACTTACACCACTGCCTAAATGTTCTGTAACCATTCTACTTTTCAACCTCTTTTACCAAACCATGCTAGCAATTCCCAGCGTGATAATGCCAAAAAAGCCTATTCACTTTGAATGGGCTTCATCAGCATTGCCGCACAGGAATCATGGTTTGGTAAAAGAGGCCTTTTGTTGGCAAAATTGCTGATTTCTATATTTTAACTAAAGTGCATTAAACAAAAAGCAGCAAACTGCATACACATAAAAGACCACTCTTCGGTGGATAAAATAGCAGGTAGCTAGCTCCCAGAAGGAAAACATAGGGATCCAAAGATGTGTCCCCCCCCCCCCCCCCTATGATTGCATTAATAACATCTCAGTCCTAAATCCAGAATCTCTGGATAGCTGGACATTTCTCCCACAAATATATAAAGTACCCATTGCTCCACCATCATCCACTGCTGTGCAGCTTCACCAACAGTTAATGGATCTCTCTCTCTCTCTCTCTCTCTCTATCTCTCTCTTTCTCCCCCCCCCCCCCCCCTGTCTCTCTGTCTTCCATTTTGTAATCCTCTGTGGAGGTAAGTATAAATTAAGTAAAATATTTAACTGTATACTAGCTGATGAGAGAGTTGCAAAGCAGTTATGAGAATATTCCTATACAGGAACCCAAAATGACTTGAAGGGGTGAACAAACATGTGGATAAAGGTGAGACAGTTGATATTGTGTATCTGGATTTTCAGAAGGCGTTTGACAAAGTACCTCATGGGATAGGAGGTAGTGTTCTATTGTGGATTAAAAACTAGTTAAAAGATAGAAAACAGAGAGTAAGGTTAAATGGTCAGTATTCTCAATGGAGAAGGGTAGACAGTGGGGTTCCCCATGGGTCTGTGCTGGGACCGCTGCTTTTTAACATATTTATAAATGACCTAGAGGAGTATCTAGTGAGGTAATTAAATTTGCTGATGACACAAAGTTATTCAAAGTTGTTAAATCGCGGGAGGATTGTAAGAGGACCTTACAAGACTGGGAGACTGGGCATCTAAATGGCAGATGACGTTTAATGTGAGCAAGTGCAAAATGATGCATGTGGGAAAGAGGAACCCGAATTATAGATACGTCATGCAAGGTTCCACATTAGGAGTCATAGACCAAGAAAGGGTTCTAGATGTCGTCTTTGATGATATGTTGAAGCCTTCTGCTCAGTGTGCTGCTGCGGCTAAGAAAGCAAATAGAATGTTAGGTATTATTAGGAAAAGAATGGAAAACAAAAATGAGGATGTTATAATGCTGCAACTTGAATATTGTGTTCAATTCTGGTCGCCGCATCTCAAAAAAGATATATTGAAATTAGAGAAGCTACAGAGAAGGGTGATGAAAATGATACAGGGGATGGGACGACTTCCTTATGAGGAAATACTAAAGCAGGTAGGGCTCTTCAGCTTGGAGAAAAGGCAACTGAGAGGAAATATGATAAGAGGTCTATAAAATAATGAGTGGAGTTGAATGGGTAGATGTGAAGCGTCTACGCTTTCCAAAAATACTAGGACTAGGGGGCATGCGTTGAAGCTACAATGTAGTAAATTTAAAACGAATCAGAGAAAATGTTTCTTCACTCAATGTGTAATTATACTCTGGAATTCATTGCCAGAGAATGTGGTAGAGGCGGTTAGCTTAGCAGAGTTTTAAAAAGGTTTGTACTGCTTCATAATGGAAAAGTCCATAGACCATTATTAAATGGACTTGGGGGGGGGGGGGGGGGATCCACTATTTCTGGGATAAGCAGTATAAAATGTTTTGTACTTTTTTGGGATCTTGCCAGGTATTTGTGACCTGGATTGGCCACTATTGGAAACAGGATGCTGGGCTTGATGGACTTTTAGTCTTTCCCAGTATGGCAATACTTATGTACTTAAGTACTCTATATCCTGAGGTCCAATAACCCTTTCCCATTGTAACATATCTATGAAGTTGATTAGGAACAAGATCACCCAAGGATTTTTATTATCCCTTGCACAGAAAACATCCTGCTCATAAAGTTCTGAGAAGGGGAAGGTGGCCAAACTGTTTCAGGTACCAGCTCTTTAGCAGGATTCTCAGAGGCACCAGTGTCCATAGGGATAGGATCCTTCCATCTCTCAGAACTATGTGCAATACCTATGTGCAGATAATGGTGCAAAAGGCAAGAGTTTGGAACAATTTGTTTTGCTTCTTCCAATAGAAGTTCATATTTAAAATAAAGAGCAATCTACTGGTAGTCTCTTTCTGGAGGTAGCAAAAGCATAAGGATGTGAAGGGCAGAATATGTTGCTCCTCCAGGTGCACACGGGGGGTTATTTTAGAAGCTTATTCATAATTTCCATGTGGAAATGACATCCACATGTAAATGGTAATTTTAGAAATAGCTCATTTTATACATGGGTGTCCGTAATATGTAGAAATTGCAAAGGGGCATATTGGGGATATCTGTTTTTTAAATCTTACTTTTTATTTAGATTTTTATAATTAAGTACAGTAGAAACAGCTAAGAACAACAAGAAACATGAAACAATGCCCTATATTTAATTATAAGTGATGACAAATAAAGTATTGATATTATTGAAGAGCTGTATATCAAGTGAATATATTATTCAGTTATGAGCTGGCTTTCTAACAGTTTGATACAGATTGTATTTACTGAAAAAATAAATGATTTTAAGTGAAGACTATGATTGAATAATGTGATCATAGTGGCCTAGTTTCTCAGCTCTTTTGCGTTAAAATAAGAGACAGACTGAGTTCCACCAGAAATGTTCGTTCAGCCGAACAGAATCATTCCAGTTTTTTTTAAAGATACATTGTATTGCAATAGTGATTAAGATATTTAATAACCCTTGGTGTTCTTTATAGATCCTGACCTTATTCTGAAGTAGTCTGAGTATTATCTGAGAATAGGCGGAAGAAGATGATACAGAATGTTTGTGTTTTGGATTAGACTTTAGATCAGAACATTTTTTATGTTTCCACAATTTAAAAAAAACAGTGAATCATTTTGTCCACCTCTATCTGGCATTAACAGAATATATTGGAATGATTCATGGTGACTCTATGCGCTTTGGCAAGCATCCAGAAAACATGGTGGAGCAAAAAGTAAAGGGACCATGTCTTGCTAGCCAATCTGGAGCATCGGGTAACTGTTGTCCAAAGACCATACCATTGCAAAGGGGATGGTTGTAGGCCTAATTCATTTTTCTAGATTTTATAAGGCCTGCATTACTTATCTTTGATGGCTGGCATGCTAATACTTTGTAAATGTCCAAGGCAGTATGACGCTTAGTTCATGTGAATTGACAAAGGAAAGTAATATCTGGTATATCGTCCAGGTCTGTAAAATATCTAGGTTAGGATTGAATTCAGTGCTGAAAATGGAGTTACCTATAACATTCTGAGAAGCACATACCATATTTGTTTCATAGTTGCCTGTCTTGAAGGATATCATCGATTGTCCACAGGCCTTTTTGCATTCGAGTTTGCCAATATATTTTATGTTTGTTAATCTGAAACATAAGTTGTATCATAGAGGAAAATAGGTTGGCATACAGACTGTCCATGGTATTATCTTGAGATCAAAGACTTTATTGCAGATATGAGGATTGGATTTTCATGTAGACCTGGAGGTATTTGTGTATCTATAATATATTGGAAATCCATGTGATGCAAGTTGTGACCAGCAGCCTATTTTTCTTTGCATATATCAACTGCTAGATGAAAACATACTCGCTGAGACACCTAGAACATTTATAATTATGATATTTATCTTTTTATTATTTGCAGGAGATAGGTCAAGCAAGCTAGATAATCACATCAATCTGATGCAGCTGTTGGCAATCAAAGAACAATCAGAGAGCACAGAAACAGCGGGGACCTCAACTCAGTACAACTCTAGGGGAATTGCTGGAGTGGCAGAAGATTATAAACACATACCCTGAAATCCCCAAGATCACATCTGCACATAACCTGGATGCAGGTGTGCCTGTATGCAAAAGCCCCAAACACAAAATGTGCCAAATAGTAAAAACATACAATGAACATTATACTCTCTGCATTCAGGGGATGCTGACTACTGTAACCAATCAGGAAACACAAAAACATGCGTATCACAGGTGCACAAGTTGAATATGTTTTCCCAGGGGAGGAAAGATAGCTATATTTTGTTTAAAAGTGTCTGATCGATCCCCTACTGATAACTAAAATATGCAAGAAAAAACATGTTTTTCTCCTACTGGTCTGGGAAATCTCTCTCTCTCTCTCTCTGTCTCTGTCTCTCAGATAGAGAGATATGCAGAGAAAAGGAGAAAATTAAAAAAAAAAAAAAAAAAAGGTTAAGTCATACTAACCTTTTCAGCCTAGGCTCCAAGCCTAAGTTTCACTAAAATAGCCATAATTTTCTGGCCTGCACCACACCAATTCTTGAAAATTAGGCTGGTGGAAATGTCTACACAGCATATTATGCGCTTAACAAGCAGGTATAGCATAAACAAGATTATATCAACTAATATATAATCTAAGGCTAAACAATTCTATAATGTTTTACATATTTGTTCTATACCATTTTCAGTTGCAATGAATAGCCTATTTATTATATCAATATAAAAACATTTATTCTATTGCAATGGTACTGACATGGCTGCTCCGTGTCTGCCCTCAACAAGACTCAACTGGATTTTTGGCCGATTCCTGAAGCATTTTTCTGGGCCTTCTGCCACCCCCGCAGCTCAGCAACTCACCAGATCAGGCACTCCTGCAGGCTTATTTTCAAAAGAGAAGGGCGCCCATCTTCCGACACAAATTGTGAGATGGGCGTCCTTCTCTCAGGGTCGCCCAAATCGGCATAATCGAAAGCCGATTTTGGGTATCCTCAACTGTTTCCCGTCGCGGGGACGACCAAAGTTCACGAGGACGTGTCGGCACCATAGCGAAGGCGGGACTGGGGCGTGATTAAGAGATGGGAGTCCTCGGCTGATAATGAAAAAAAGAAGGGCGTCCCTGATGAGCATTTGGCCGACTTTACTTGGTCCATTTTTTCTTGCAACCAAGCCATGAAAAGGTGCCCGAACTGACCAGATGGCCACCGAAGGGAATCAAGGATGGCCTCCCCTTACTCCCCCAGTGGTCACCAACCCCCTCCCAACCCTAAAAAAACTTTAAAAATATTTTTTGCCAGCCTGTATGCCAGCCTCAAATGTCATACTCAGCTCCATGACAGCAGTATGTGGGTCTCTGGAGCAGTTTTAGTGGGTGCAGTGCACTTCAGCTAGGCGGACCCAGGCCCATCCCCCCATACCTGTTACACTTGTGGTGGTAAATGTGAGCCCTCCAAAACCCACCAGAAACCCACGGTACTCACATGAAGGTGCCCCCCTTCACCCCTTAGGGCTATGGTAGTGGTGTACAGTTGTGGGTAGTGGGTTTTTGGGGGGGGTTGGGGGGCTCAGCACCGAAGGTAAGGTAGCTATGCACCTGGGAGCAATTTCTGAAGTCCACTGCAGTGCCCCCTAGGGTTCCCAGTTGGTGTCCTGGTATGTGAGGGAGACCAGTGCACTACGAATGCTGGCTCCTCCCATGACCAAAGGGCTTGGATTTAGTTGTTTTTGAGATGGGTGTCCTCGGTTTCCATTATGGCTGAAAGCCATCTACCATCTCAACATTTAGGACGACCATCTCTAAGGTCGACCTAAATGTGGAGATTTGGGCGTCCCTGACCGTATTATCAAAACGAAAGATGGACGCCCATCTTGTTTCGATAATACGGGTTTCCTCGCCCCTTCGCAGGGCCGTCCTGCGAGGACGCCCGCATGAAAACTTGGGCGCCCCATTTGATTATGCCCCTCCTGGTGTCTCACAGCAATCTACAGGCCCTGCTGGTTTTACTTCTGGTGGTTCTCCTGGGGACATCTTTATGCAGCAGGGGGTGTAGTTTGGGAGGCACACCCAGAGATCCACTTAAGGCTTCAGTGCCTCTGCAGCGGGTCAGCTAGAGGTTCTACTTTCTAGTTGCAGCTGTCCTTCCTGTGGCCAGCTCTGCCTGCAGTTTCAGTATTCCAGCCTTGTCTCTTGTTCCAGCTCTGCCTGCAGTACCAATATATCAGCCTTGTCTCCTGTTCCAGCTCAGTCTACAACACCAGTACTCCAGTCACCAGGTCTCCAGTGTCAGCTCATTCCTGTCCTCAGTTCCAGTTGACTTGCCACCTTGCCTTCAGTTCTAGTTCATACCAGTTTTCTTCAGTAGTGCGTCTTCAGCCCCAGTTTTCTTCAGTCGGCAGCATAAGAGCATATCAGTAGCCATACTGGGTCAGAGCAGTGGTCCATATAGCCCAGTATCTTGTTTCCAACAGTGGCCAAGCCAGGTCAAAGTACCTGGCAGAGAACCAAATCATGGTAACATTCCATGCAACAAATCCCAGGTCATGCAGTTGCTTCCCTATGTCTGTCTCAATAGCAGACTATGGACTTTTCCTCCTGAAACCTCTCCAAACCTTCTTTAAACCCAGATAGGGTTAGCATATTTGGGTGTAAAAAAGGTTTGGACAAGTCCTGCTGATCTACTGTGGTTTCTTTGCATAACCAGTCATGATTCAATGCTATAAGCGGTCATTATGCCTATCAAAGCCTTGATTTCAGGCTCTAAGGACAGAAAACCCATGTGTCTCAAATATGGTGTGGCTCCCCCGGTTGGACAATGGAAAATTCCTTGTAGGACTATTTCACCCCAACCTTTCAAAGCATGGGAACACATATTTTTTTGATGAGCCTGTTCATGCATTCAATCAGTTCTACAGCTCTGAGATAATAGGCAATGAAGAATATCCAGATGATCTTAAGATCAGTGACTCATTGTTGCACAGCCTGCCCAGTGAAATGACTTCTTTTATTGGAGTGAATTTCTCTTGGAAATTCATACATCATAGTTAGCTTTGCCAGGGCTTCTGCAGTGCTCTTCTGGTCAAATGTGACCACAGGAAACATTACAATTAATCCATGTTTTGTATCCACAGCTATTAAGGCATATTGCTTCTTGTTGTATTTTGGCAGAGGGCCAATATAGCCTATCTGCTAGATCTCATTTGCTTGTGTTCCTCGCTGAATATGACCATCTGGTTTAGGAGTCGTGGCCACCTTTTCATTATGATGCAGATATTACATTCTTGCACTGCAGCTTTGGCCTGTGTTTTTGTGAGGACCATGTCTCTATTAATGCCCAGTGGTAAATCTTCTCTTCCCCTATGTCCAGCTCATTTGTGGGCCCTTTTAGTTATCATGTTCAGCTCCATTTCATCTGTTGGAGATGTGATCACTTGACGTACTCCTGTCAGTTAATCAGCTTGGTGGTTGACCTAGACTGAAAAGGTAATCAATGGGGTATAGGTGTCTTTGCACTCTGTGGCAATGATTCTTTGCATTCCCAGCTACCAAATAGGGTCCCATAATTCTTGCCCACCCCAAGGGGGCTTAACCTGAATTTCACCTCTTGTTTTTCCACACTGGAAGTCATTGCCTCAGACCTTCATTGGTGTAGATGACTATTGTGTCTATCACCATGGCCTTAATTTCAGCAAACTGCAGCTACTCACGCTCTGCCATCATTAAATCAATTTGCAGCTTGCAGTTCTGCAGGTAATTCTTCATATAGTGGGACCATTGTGTATGGAGAGGCCTCTATTACCCCAGGTCCATGTGGCAAAGTCTCTGTTTCAGTAAAGGTTACTGTTGCTGCCATCTCTTCTTTTAACTTTGATTACTCTTTAGCCTGTAATTGTGCCCTCTCCTGGGGTACCACTTCTACTTCATTAAGGCTTGGTTCTGGCCAAATCCTGTCCTAGTGCCCAGAGTATGCCTGTCTTCACTTGATTTGGTTGGTTGCTAGCTACACAGTATCCCCCCGGATTCTATATAGCATGACTTAAGTTGCATGTGCAAATCCGGTCATATTCTGGATTTGTGTGTGCAACTTAATTAGCTAACAAGCCAATTAGCAATTAATTATTGACACTAATTGGCATTAATTAGAATTTATGCATACAACTGTCTAAGCATATTTTGTATCATGAAGTGTATAAATTATGTCAAAATGTTGAATAGGGGGCATGGCCATGGGTGGGTTGTGAGTGTTTCTAAAATATATGTGCATTATTATAGAATACATCCAGTCCGTGCCTAATGTAGGTTTTGGCATTTACACCAAGTTTTACTTGGTGTGACTGCCCACGACTAAATTTAGTCCTGCGGACAGACACTCAGCGTATTCTATAAATTGCATGGAAATTTAGGCATATTCTATAAAGTATGACTAAATTTAAGCTTTTTTGTTCAGCGCTGATTTTTTAGATGTGATATATATAATCTAGCTCTATGTTTGGAGGAGGGGCCAGTAGATGACTAGCAGTTGTTTTTCTAGAGATGAATATATAGTCCGTGTTCCAGAAAGTTGCCTGGTCCAGAATCCAACAGAAATGCCTCATTGTCTCAGTGAAAGCTGTTTCTTGTTCAGGCCTCCTGAGGAAAAGGCCACACATGATTATTACAAGGACTCCCAGCAATTAAACAAGATACACCTGCAGTAATTCCTGGACCATCTGTCTTATCTATGTGTGCCCCCCCCCCCCCCCCCCCCCCACTGCCAGCTGGCAATACTGTTCTATTTTGCTGGGTGAAGGGATAACAACTGGGGTTCCTTGCAGGGTCTCTCTCAATTTGCTTCATGGGACATATCTCATGCACTTTTTCACCAAAACTAAATGCCCCATTCTTTGTGTGCACTGCTGCCCTGTTTGTGCTCAGTGCATTAACAGGTATGTCATAGATAAACACTGATGCTATAGGAGCATTTTTTTTCCAGTGAGGGCTAACCATGTCCTATAATCTATATTAACTGAATCAAACATTCTTTGTGTATCCTTTTGTGACTGATAACTTCTTAGTGAAAGCCACAAATCCCCTACTCCCTCTGCCAGTCTCCACTCTGCTAAGGGAGTAAAAAATGTTCCTCTTTTCTGGAAGACTGCATTCTTTTGCTTATCTGTGGCTTCCTTTACATCTCCTGTGGTCAGGAGTTCAATTCTCAGTTACATGTGCTATTTCTTTTTGTGATTGTTCTGTTTTATCAGCATAGTTTTCTATGATTTATGAGGTAATTCTTAGCTATGTGTTATTTACATCATCACTAACTGAACTTCTTTTTATTATAAGAATTTCTTTCTATGATAATAGAGAATCTCCTTTACTCTCTGAGCCTGTAGAATCATTTTCCCACTAGCACAGATCCCAAGTCGTGGTTCTAATAACTACCTATATTTGTTCATGATAGGCTAGTTTGTATTCTTTACCCTTTCTGTGCTTCCTGCATTCATTCATCGCATGGCATACAAGTACAACATCTTTGTTTTCTATTTCATGTGCCTGCCCTAAAGTAAGTTCCAGTGCCTCCTTAGAGAATGCATCTGTTTCTTTAAAGGAATGAAGATGAGCTTCTATTTTGCCAAAGAAAATGAAAAAATTATGTGGCTTAGCTCTTATTAGCAAGAAACAGAAAACAACACTGGTATCATACTCATCCAATAATGCAACAGAGATAAAATGGACACTTTAACGGTCAAAAAAAAAATGAAGAGCATAAGTAGCTACCTAACAACAAGATACAACACAGCAAACAGTGAAAGGAAGGGGGTAGACCAAGGTGGGTCCAAAGCAAGTGGTTTATTAAAAATTGACTAAAATGACTCATTGCAGTCCTGCACTTCAGCGCCACATTTAAGCCAAAAATGCTGAATTACAAACGGAAAGACACAACAATCATTTAATAAAGCAGTATCAGCCAAAAATGATGAATTGCAAATGAAAGGATAAAATCATCCAATAAAGCAGCATCCAAAACAATGTCAATCAAGAAATTCCAAAATGAAATAGCGTGTTGCTACAGACAGGCATATGTACATCCTCATCAGGACAGTGACAGAGGGTTCTATTTGGTGCAGATAGTCTTAATTTGAGATGATAGCCAAGTATCATTAGTTGCAATTGTGGAATCCAAGCCTGAAATTATTTATATATCAAGATAGGTTATATCTGCTGCTGACCACTTGAAGGGGTACAGATCAAAATAAGAATTTGTACATGAAAGAGCAGGTTGGGAAGTGTCTATTTCAGGTCAGCTAGAAACAATAAAACATCAACAGCCTGCCTGGTGCGAAGGTGGCGGACCTCACGCGTCACCTAGATAGGATTTTATATAGTGCTGGGGAGGAGACGGCTGTCTTGGTACATGTGGGTACTAATGACATAGGAAAATGTGGGAGAGAGGTTCTGGAAGCAAAATTTAGGCTCTTAGGTAGAAAGCTGAAATCCAGATCCTCCAGGGTAGCATTTTCTGAAATGCTACCTGTGCCACGCGCAGGGCCCAAGAGACAGGCAGAGCTCCAGAGTCTCAATGCGTGGATGAGACGATGGTGCAGGGAGGAGGGCTTTAGATTTGTTAGGAACTGGGCAACATTCTGGGGAAGGGGGAGCCTATTCCGAAAGGATGGGCTCCATCTTAACCAGAGTGGGACCAGGCTGCTGGCATCGGCGTTTAAGAAGGAGATAGAGCAGCTTTTAAACTAGAAATGGGGGGAAGGCCGACAGTCGCTCAAAAGAGCATGGTTCGGGATAAGGTATCTTTCAAAGATATCACCATAACAGGGAAGATAGAGTATCCTGATAGTGAGGTTGCAAAAGAGATTGTAGTAGATCGGGTATCTTTAAATAACAATAAAAATCAGACAAAAGATTGCCAATTAATACTGTCAAGTACTAAGCATGATGTACTTAGGAACAACAAACATAGTTTGAAATGTCTATATGCGAATGCCAGGAGCCTAAGAAATAAGATGGGGGAGTTGGAATATATTGCACTAAATGAAAAATTAGATATAATAGGCATCTCTGAGACCTGGTGGAAGGAGGATAACCAGTGGGACACTGTCATACCGGGGTACAAATTATATCATAGTGATAGGGTGAATCGGATTGGTGGAGGGGTAGCATTGTATATTAACGAGAGCCTTGAATCAAATAGATTGAAAATTCTGCAGGAAACAAAACACTCCTTGGAATCACTGTGGATTGAAATTCCATGTGCAAAGGGGAAAAGGATAGTGATAGGAGTGTACTACCATCCGCCTGGCCAGGACGAACAGACGGATGCGGAAATGTTAAAGGAAATCAGGGACGCAAACAAACTGGGCAACACAATAATAATGGGGGATTTCAATTACCCGCATATAGACTGGGTTAATGTAACATCTGTACACGCAAGGGACATAAGATTTCTTGACGAAATCAAGGACAGCTTCATGGAACAGCTAGTTCAGGAGCCGACAAGAGAAGGAAAAATACTAGACTTAGTCCTTAGTGGTGCTCATGATCTAGTGCAGGGGGTAACGATACGAGGGCCGCTTGATAACAGTGATCATAATATGATCGGTTTTGATATTGGCATTGAAGGAAGTGAAACTAGGAAATCAAGTACGCTAGCGTTTAACTATAGAAAAGGTGATTACGACAAAATGAGAAAAATGGTGAAAAAAAGACTGAAAGGAGCAGCTCGCAGAGTAAAAAACTTGCATCAGGCGTGGATGCTGTTTAAAAACACCATCCTGGAGGTTCAGGACAAATATATTCCACGTATTAGAAAAAAGGGAAAAAAGACTAAACGTCAGCCGGCGTGGCTAAACAGTAAGATAAAGGAAATCATTAGAGCCAAAAAACAATCCTTCAGAAAGTGGAGAAGAGAACCAACTGAAAGTAACAGGATAGATCATAAGGAATGCCAAGCCAAATGCAAAGCGGAGATAAGGAGGGCAAAAAAGGACTTTGAGAAGAAATTAGCGTTGGAAGTAAAAATACATAGTAAAAATTTTTTTAGATACATTAAAAGCAGGAAACCGGCCAAAGAGTCGGTTGGGCCGCTGGACGAAAATGGTGTTAAAGGGGTGATCAAGGAGGACAAAGCCGTAGCGGAGAAATTAAATGAATTCTTTGCTTCGGTCTTCACCGAGGAGGATTTGGGGGGGACACCGGTGCCGGAAAGAATATTTGAAGCGGGGGAGTCGGAGAAACTAAACAAATTCTCTGTAACCTTGGAGGATGTAATGGGTCAGTTCAGCAAGCTGAAGAGTAGTAAATCACCGGGACCTGATGGTATTCATCCCAGAGTATTAATAGAACTAAAAAATGAACTTGCGGAGCTACTGTTAGAAATATGCAATCTGTCCCTAAAATCGAGTGTAGTACCGGAAGACTGGAGGGTAGCCAATGTTACTCCGATTTTTAAGAAGGGTTCCAGAGGAGATCCGGGAAATTATAGACCGGTGAGTCTGACGTCGGTGCCGGGCAAGATGGTGGAGGCTATTATTAAGAATAAAATTGCAGAGCATATACAAAAACATGGACTGATGAGACAAAGTCAGCACGGATTTAGTGAAGGGAAGTCTTGCCTCACCAATCTAATGCATTTTTTTGAGGGGGTAAGCAAACATGTGGACAATGGGGAGCCGGTTGATATTGTATATCTGGATTTTCAGAAGGCGTTTGACAAAGTGCCGCACGAAAGACTCCTGAAGAAATTGCAGAGTCATGGAATCGGAGGTAGGGTATTATTATGGATTAAGAACTGGTTGAAAGATAGGAAGCAGAGAGTAGGATTGCGTGGCCAGTATTCTCAGTGGAGGAGGGTAGTTAGTGGGGTCCCGCAGGGGTCTGTGCTGGGTCCGTTGCTTTTTAATGTATTTATAAATGACCTACAGATGGGAATAACTAGTGAGGTAATTAAATTCGCCGATGACACAAAATTATTCAGGGTCGTCAAGTCGCAGGAGGAATGTGAACGATTACAGGAGGACCTTGCGAGACTGGGAGAATGGGCGTGCAAGTGGCAGATGAAGTTCAATGTTGACAAGTGCAAAGTGATGCATGTGGGTAAGAGGAACCCGAATTATAGCTACGTCTTGCAAGGTTCCGCGTTAGGAGTTACGGATCAAGAAAGGGATCTGGGTGTCGTCGTCGATGATACGCTGAAACCTTCTGCTCAGTGTGCTGCTGCGGCTAGGAAAGCGAATAGAATGTTGGGTGTTATTAGGAAGGGTATGGAGTCCAGGTGTGCGGATGTTATAATGCCGTTGTATTGCTCCATGGTGCGACCGCACCTGGAGTATTGTGTTCAGTACTGGTCTCCGTATCTCAAAAAAGATATAGTAGAATTGGAAAAGGTACAGCGAAGGGCGACGAAAATGATAGTGGGGATGGGACGACTTTCCTATGAAGAGAGGCTGAGAAGGCTAGGGCTTTTCAGCTTGGAGAAGAGACGGCTGAGGGGAGATATGATAGAAGTGTATAAAATAATGAGTGGAATGGATCGGGTGGATGTGAAGCGACTGTTCACGCTATCCAAAAATACTAGGACTAGAGGGCATGAGTTGAAGCTACAGTGTGGTAAATTTAAAACGAATCGGAGAAAATTTTTCTTCACCCAACGTGTAATTAGACTCTGGAATTCGTTGCCGGAGAACGTGGTACGGGCGGTTAGCTTGACGGAGTTTAAAAAGGGGTTAGATTCCTAAAGGACAAGTCCATAGACCGCTATTAAATGGACTTGGAAAAATTCCGCATTTTTAGGTATAACTTGTCTGGAATGTTTTTACGTTTGGGGAGCGTGCCAGGTGCCCTTGACCTGGATTGGCCACTGTCGGTGACAGGATGCTGGGCTAGATGGACCTTTGGTCTTTCCCAGTATGGCACTACTTATGTACTTATGTACTTATGTACTTATAAAGCAATTTTGTATATATTGTTATATACAGGGATGATTCGTATCTTGGCATTCTGTCATATTGCTATAGATAATGGTTCTAGAGGTAGAACAAAGAGTAAAGGATATAAGGGTCATTCTTTTCACAGACTTCTGTATAAATATATATTATTAGAGGAAAGATGCTTATTAATTTAACATGCTGTAGGACAGCTATATACGTCCTTTGCCATAATCATACATTTATCTACGTATCCAAACTATTTCAATGTTTGAAAAGTTAAGGATATTCTAAATGATCAAAGGTCTTCTCTGCATCTAACAAAATACAGAAGGCCAAGGAATTCAGTTGTTTGGCTGCCTGTAGAAGATAAAGGCAAAATATGGTGTGGTCTAATGAAAATCTACTGGACAAGAAGCCAACTATCATGAGTTGATTTGCCAAGATCTTGGCATTTATTTTGCAGTCAGTATTTATTAGTGAAATAGGGTGACAGTTGGTCACCTCTCGTGGGTTTTTACCAGGGTTAGAGATCATTATTATTATTATTTTTTTTTTAATTTTTTCTTTATTGAGTTTATATTACATTCAGTCATACAACTTAAATGTCAGGAAGAAGGAAACATAAATGACCATTAGGTTATTTAAAAAGGAAATAATTCAAAATCTTTTAGACCACAATAAAAGTTGTGGCAAGACACAAGGAATAAATTTTAAAAAACATGGAAATACTTTTTTAATCTAAGAGCAGCAACATGTGCACTACTCACAGCCGAATATCAGCCATTAACTCTATTGAACTTTCAGGTTTGATAGAGATCATTATTATTAAGGGTTCTGCAAAGGTTCCCACCATCATTCCAGAATCTAAAAAAATCTTCATATAAATTCATAACTTAGAGGCCAATAATGAGGCAAAACTGCTATAAAATGTTTTGTAAAACCATCCTTACCAAGTGTTTTATGACTGTTTAATAATTTAATGGCTTAGTAGAGTTCTTAGAAGGTTATTAGGGTGTATAACTTTAGATTATCCTCCAGAGAAAGATTAGAACCATTTAAGATTTGCAAGAAGGATAAACAGATCATATTCCTTAATTTATATACAGACGGATAATTGTTCCATTATTTGCTGTTTATGAGTAACCAGCTGACTGGATAGGTATACTATTTTTATGAAGGCCAAGAATTTACTGGCTTTATAATTTTCAGAATGATATGCATGTTGTATCAGTAAGCCATATTGAGTGTTATGACTCAAAAGAGATCTACATTGATATTTGAAGGTTTGCAATTTATTGGTCTCCATGGATCCCAGAGTCTGCTTAATTCATGGGTTCCTTGTACAAAGTACAGATCTGCTTTATATATGCTCAATTAGTCTAGAATTATTTTCTTTTCCTATAGAGAAGCCATAAAATTACTTTAATACGTGTTGGCATTACAGTTATTAAGTACAGCATATAGAAGCCTATAAAGATGGCAATAGAGCAAAACTATATAGAGGCAAGTCATCACAATAGACAGAAGATATCAGGCATCCATTATAGGTCATAAAATTATGTAAAAACAAAAAAACAAAGCAAAACAAAATAGAACAGAACATGCAAAGTGAAAGCTGAGGTATTAGAATATGAGTCATCAAAGCCATCCTGCTTCCTGCTTTGCCAAGATTATTTATGAACTAAAATCTCCAATGTACTGATCTTACAGAACACTAAAAACTTGTATAATTGCTCTGGGCTGATATGAATTAATAGCACACTGTAGAAACCTTATATGCATCACATGTCCAAATCAATCTGAGCAGTAATAGGGACATCAATGCTTCAGCATTTTAATTTTAGAAGTTTTCTTATAATCCATAAAGAAAGCCTTCAAGGTCTCTGAATCACTAAAAGTATATATATTTTTTGTCTATTGTAGACTTCAAGATCTCTGGGTACTGCAGAAAATTCCATATCACACTCAAAAAGTGTTGGCACTCAACTGCTGTAGATTTTGCAAAGTCTTGAACAATACTGATTCTGTTACTTTGCCAGAGAATTGTTCTTTCAGTTTAGCTATCTGAATAATCTCGAATACTTGGAGAAATAACAGTATGTTTATGAGTGAACATCATAGCCTAGCATTTCAAGGTTTGCATTGGCTAGGTACACAGTGCGCTCTCTTATCCTCAAAGGGGTGTTGAAATTGTACCCTATACAGGTTTAGCAAGAATTCTTCTGTGAATAGGACTGGCTGAGTTCTACCATTTCTTCTAGCAACCCAAGAATTTGCAAATTATTTTGACAGTTACCATTATTAGGTTGTTTTTCTTTTTTAATTGCTAATTTCAAGAAAGCCTGTCTCAATGTGTGTGCAGCATGGCATTTTTGAGACTTGACACCCACTCTTCTAAATGTGTCGTACAATCTTGAAATGTGTTAAACTAAGTAGCCTGGTAATTTATCTCTGCTTTCAATTCTTAAAACCTTTTCACATTTTTGTGTATCATAGTTTTGATATGAGACAAGTCATCCAGGATGAGCATGAAGGCCTCATGAAACTCCTTTGCAGACACCGTTTTAGCTGGGTTTGAAGGATTTTGTTCCACTCTTTAAGTGCCAGTTGTCTTCTTGAACACAGCTTTGACTTTATTCACCTTATTGCCAGAAATCTTGCAAATCTGGAACTGAAATGCTTAGTTAGATCTGGTCAGAGAAGAATTTTAACTGCAACATCTTCCAGCAGAACCTCACAATTTATGGAGCAAAGAGAGTGTAGATTATAAGAAATTATCACCCCCAAATATCTAAATTTAGATACGACTGCAAACTCAAATCAGTAAGACATACAGATTACACACATGAGATTAAGCTGTGGTGTGTTTACCACAAGGTAAAAGGCACTACCATCGGCGCTCTGGTGTCCCATGGTAGTTTTGTAGTTGGCGTGCGCTGGGGGGGGGGGGGGGTTGGGGTGAGTCTGGGGGTGGAGAGTAAGTGTTCCCAGCACTAATCATTTAGCAAAGCTAAATTGCCACATCCTAACCGATTAGCATGTGGTTAGCATGGGAGTTCTTACTGCCTAGAAAATAGGTGTTGGTAAGGGCTTATGTACTAATCATCACATGCTAATGGGAAAATTAACGCATGACACATTTAAATATGGAGGAGCTATCAAAACAACACAATCGGCATATTTTCTGACCGAAAAATAAATCTTTAAATTGAAGAGTTGTTGCCTGTAGAAGCCCCCGGCTCTATATATTCAGAGCTCATGAGGGCTGGACTGCTTCATCATTGGCAACACCCTTAGATTTATAGAACAACTTATCCCATACATGTGTTCTAATACTCTTTTTTTATGTAAATTTTTCTTCTTTTGACTTCTTTTTTTCTAACACATAATGGGTAATTATGAAGTTAAACGTGACAGCTACTTAGCTTTTGCACGGTCCAATCCTTCCTTTGTTAGTTACATGCTGGAAACTGAACGCGACCAAGACCAACAATGGCCAGCGTTTCGTCGCCTGCTTCAGGGTCAAATGGTCTGCGTCTAACTAGAAAAGAGAAAATATATTATTATACTGAAATCTTCATATAACTTTTCATTACTTGTCTCTCTTGAGATATTCTTTACAAAACACCTCAGCTGAAGGATCAACCACTTCTAATGGACCAGCTTAGAATAAAGATGGCTTCTCAAATTTAAATGTTCTCTTACGTCAGACGCCAAAGATTGGTTTGACCAATCAGCTTGTGTTCTCACAATCCATTCTCTCAACACGGACATCAAGATTTTACAAACTTCAAAAAACTTAAAAAAAACTTTAGATCCATAATCAGAACACTCTAAATAGAAAAATACTCTGAATTAGAAAAAATATCCTCATTCGATTTTTGCATTCAAGCCCATTGGGGTTAATGAGTTCAGGCGGTGTATCCACTTTTGTTCACACTGGAACAAGATCCTCTTTCTGTCAACTCCAATGCGTGTTCGAGATATCTCAATTTGTTGTAAGACAAAACATCTTAATTCGGCAAAAGTGTACATTACAATGATGTACTAAAGGTGTAACCATTCTTTGTGTGTTTAGCACACTACGGTGCTCGATCAATCAGACATATAGCATCCGTGAGGTTTGTCCCACATACAGTAAGCCACAGGGGCAGACTAGACAATAAATGACATGATCTGATTTGCAATTAGTGTTCACTCTTAAATCGAATTCTTGTAAAGATTTTGGATGGATAAAAGTCTTTTTTTCCAACATTATCTCACACATACAGCAGGAACCACATTTTTTATGTCCTTCAAAAATAGGAAACATATCTCTATCTAAAGGTAATACCGACGGGCATAGTAGTTCCTATTGGTCAAACCAATCTGTATACTGCCTAGAACTGTGAGATAGTGTAATTTATAAATACTTTAAATAAATATATTGTAGAGTTGCCATCACCCCTCTAATTCCATAAAAAGCACTAAAAATGCAATGTTAATTTCACCAATCTCATAGGACTGAACTGCATTAAGTAGGTCCCATGAAAGAAATCAGAAGTTAGCAGAATAAAACATGTAGTCATGTTTTCTCCACATGCTTCTGTCCACAAACCATATAAGCCTGATTCTTTCAGCTGTGCAAGAAAGGTCTTTGCACCAGAGGATTGACAAAATTTACCCCCTGATCTGTCCAATGCAGTTAGGGCTGGATTCTATATAAAGTGCAGCAAGTAGTGCACATTAAATTGTCTGCACAGCCAATTTACATGTGCTACTCAATTGTGTATTCAGTCAATTAGTTATAATAAATCACCAATAACAACCAATTATCACTAATTGGCAATAACTGGAATTTACGCACACTTCTTTTTAGGCGTATTCTATAAAGAGGTGCATGTAAATTCCAATTGTGTGTAGTTGGAAATGTAGCACAGACATTGGAGAAGTGTAGGTGTGTTGGGGGTTCCAATCACATTTATGCACGTTGTTATAGAATTCAGGGGAATGTGAGTAAATTTAGGTGTGGGGATTTACACCAGGCTATCTGTGGTGTAAATGGCCATGCCTAAATATATGTGTGTTACCCCGGCCTATGCGCTATTCTAAAAACTGTTTCTTACTATAAATGCAGTTTATAGAATAGGACTATACATGTTATTCCAATGTGCCTACATTTAAGACGTCTTATATAGAATCTGGCTGTTGGTGTGCATCTAAAGTCACCTCCTAAACAGATCAGGCCACTCACATCTAGTTTCAGGATTATAAAAAAATATATATAAAAAAATTTAAAAGTCACAATATGGTGAGCATAAGAAAAACATAAAAATAGCCTAGTATCCAGCTTCCAGCAGTGACAATCCACATCACAAGTACCTGGCAGAATCCCATGCTACCTAACCCCAGGGATAAGTACTGGCTATTGCCATGACTAGCTTAATAGTAGTTTATGGACTTTTCCCATGGGAACTTGTCCAAAACCTTTTTAAACGCAGATAAGCAAACTGCTGTTACCATGAGTTCCAGAGCTTAACTATTCATTGAGTGAAAAAATATTTTCTCCTATTCATACCATATATTACTTTTTGAAAGTGTAAACAATCAATTCATGTCCATCCACTCCACTCTACTCAGAATTTTGTAGACCTCTATCATATCCCACCCTT
Source organism: Microcaecilia unicolor (assembly GCF_901765095.1). Lineage (NCBI taxonomy): Eukaryota > Metazoa > Chordata > Amphibia > Gymnophiona > Siphonopidae > Microcaecilia > Microcaecilia unicolor. The sequence continues at coordinate 69,340,908 of NC_044037.1, read as the reverse complement.
AATCATCTCTTATCCAAGCTGAGGAGCCCTAACCTCTTTAGCCTTTTCTCATATGACAGGAGTTTTATCCCTTTAATCATTTTGTTGCCCTTCTTTGAACTTGTTCTAATTCTGCTATTTTGTTTTTCGAGATATGGTGAACAGAACTGCGCATAGCACTCAAAGTGAGGTCACAGATCAATGCAGAGGCAATATAATATTCTTTGACTTATTTTCTATCCCTTTCCTAATCATTTCTAACATTCTTTTTGTTTTTTTGGCCGTTGCCACACATTGAGCAGATGATTTCAATGTATTGCTCATGATGACACCTAGATCTTTTTCTTGGATGCAAACTCCTAATGTGGACCCTAGCATTAACCCCTAGATTCCATATAGTGCAACTTAAGTTGCGTGTGCAAATACAGTCGTATTCTGTATTTGCATGGGCAACTTAACTAGTTAACAAGCCAATCAGTGCTGATAATTGCCAATTAACGACAATTATTGACACTAATTGGCAATAATTATAATTTATGCACACAACTAAGCATATTCTATCAAGTGAAGTGCATAAATTCAAAGTCTCATTGTTGAAAAGGGAATAGGGCATGGAATGAGCGGGCCATGGGTTAGATCGGTCCGCTGAAGTTTGAAATGTTTCTGAACGGAGATCAACGCAGACCGTTGGCCGTGGTCGCAATCAGCGTTGAGAAAGATTCGCTATATGAAGGACACGATCCTAAAAAAGCTAAGTAGCTTTAAAATCTAAGAGTTTACTGAATATTTTGTGCAGTTCTGGTGAAAATACATATAAAAAAGAAAAACTGATTATTCGGTGCAGTTCTGGTGAAAAAAATATATAAAAAAGAAAGAAAAAATTACAGTCCAGAGGTTTGGGCCGATGATGAAGCAGCCCAGCCTCCGTGAGCTATAGAAATATATAGCCGGGGGCTTCTTGAGGCCTTCCCTCTATACACAAACAATGTGTTTTGATGTATACATCAATTGAGTTATTATGATCTCCTAATTGCTCTAGATAGTTGGATATAATATATAAGGGGACGACCTTCATATATATGATTAGTTGCGTATCTAAAATCTAGGCACACTGTTATAGAATACACCTGGTCCATGTGTAATTTAGGTGTTAGCATTTACACCAAATAAAATGCGGCATAAATGATTGTGACTAAATTTAGTCATATTGATGGGTGCTCAGTGTATTCTATAAACTATTTATAGAATATGCTTAAGCTTTTTTCATTTTGGTGCCAATGTTTTAGGAGTAATACATAGAATCCAGTCCTAAGTAACTATGATTTGGATTATGCTTCCCAATATGCATTACTTTAAATTTCTCCACATTAAATTTATTTTGCCATTTCGATGCCCAGTCTTCCAATTTCCTAAGGTCCTCCTGTAATTTCTGACAGTCCACATGTGATTTAAAAACTTTAAATAGTTTTGTGTCATCTGCAAATTTAATCAATTCACTCATCATTCCAATTTTGAAATCATTTATACATGGTGTCCATGCATTAGCAAAGGTTAGCAACACACTATTTAATTCCCTAGTTATTATAATATATCTACCCTTTGGTTCAGAAATTATATCCTGGGCCACAAAAGAATAATTGCCCTTCAGTTTTAGATGTTCTGCAAAGGGAAGCTGAGTCTTTTGTAGAAAGGTTACTGTGAATCACAATTTTTGAAGACAAATGAGGATTAAGGATTTTTCAGGCAAGTGCATCCCAAGTTACAAATCAGAGTGTTGATAACTGAAATGATAGAAAATGTTTCACCTCCTCCCTTAATACACACCCAGTGCTCTATAATCTTCCCTCAGTTTTTTTTCCTGCCAATCCCAGAATAAAACCCAAAAGTCAATGCAAATACAATTACTATAACTATGGCATATATCATGGAGCACAAATGGTATGATCTATCTCTGTTCACTTTAGTCCCCACAGCAAAAAGAGATTGAGGAAAACTGTAGCCTTGCAAAAAGTTCTGCTATTACAGCAGCCAACCAAACACAGCACAACAATACTCAAAAACCAAATTAGATACATCTTCACCTCCATTCAACCATGCCACACTCCCATACTACTAAGGGGGAAATTATATCAACAAGGGCAACCATTAAGATGGCATCAGTAACAGAATAAACATACAAATCATAGAGGAACTGATAAGCATCTTTATCTGCCTCAGGAAATCCAGTATATGAATATAATATCCTCTGTGTCTGCTCTCCATATCATCTTGCTTGTCTTTCAGTTCTTGGCTCAAAAAATTTTAAGTAACGGGATTTAGTCTGAAATACTGCTACTGCATTAATTTTGCTTGCCAATATTGCTTTCATTGTGTATCTCCTTGTCATCCAGAGACCTCTATTCAACTTTTAAATCCTTCATAGAGGTGGTGCGTCTAATCTTATGAGATTAATTTCACTTATCAGTTCCAACAACTCTGCTCTAGTCACAGACGTACCTCCTGGCTTTTGTATATCAATCAATGGATCTGAGCCTGCCATACTGGTAATGATATTCAAAATGGGCTGAGTCTCAGCGGGTATAGCTGAATTTAGCCATACAAATGCCATAAGTGGGTTTATCTTCTATGCGATTCCCTACTTCTTATTTTATCTTAGCTAAGATTTATATAAAACTTAATACAAGAAATGGTCATAGGCAGTTTACAAAATTGAATTATAAAAAAAATAAAATAAAAAATGTTATATAAAATGTAAACTATATCAAGATACATAGGAAAAGAAACAATTCACATCACTAAATGAGATTAATCTAGAATCTAAATAGTTTATAATGGTAAGGCCCGTACACTACATACGAGCCAAAACAAAAACAGAAAAAAAAAAAACTACTACATCAAAAAAACCCACGTAACATAAAATTTCTCAAAAAGTTGAGTCTTCATTTTTTTTCTTAAAAGAAAAAACAATTTGAGCTTTCTAATCTGAGTATCAGAGTCATATCTTTCCAAGAGGAAACAGAAAAAAATTGAGAAAACTGCCTTCCAAAGTTTACTGTATTTCAGATCACTAAGAGAAGGGAAAAAATAACATATATTGATCCTTCGAATGACATATATTTCCTAGAGGAGATGAAGAATAATTTAACTGAACAGTTAAATGAAAAAGGTGCAAGACCACATTTTAAATAGGGAACTTTAAACATCACTCTGGCATGTACTGGAAACCAATGTCGAATTATCAACCAAGGGGAGACACTGTGATATTTAGAGCATGTGAAAATCATCCTCACATCTGTATTCTGAAGTAGTTACAATCTAGCTATTAGTTTCTGTGTCAGGCCAATATATATAGAATTACACTAATGGAGAAATACTGCTGGGCAGACTTGTACGGTCTATGCCCTGAAAAAGGCAGGTACAAATCAAGGTAAGGATACACATATGAGTTTATCTTGTTGGGCAGACTGGATGGACTGTGCAGGTCTTTTTCTGCCGCCATCTACTATGTTACTATGTTACTCATATCAATAATGAATGAATCGTAAATGTATAATGAATTCAATAATAAAGCATAATGGGGAGAATGGAAGAGGGAGATTAGGCACCAAGATTAATTGACATAAATTTTTTGAAAAGGAAAGATTTTAAAAAACTTACGAAAAACCAAATAATCATGTTGGGATCTTATATTTTTTTGGCAAGAAATCTCCATTTAGTACCTTAGTATGAAAAGGTAGCTGAATATATAGATTTATAAACTACTTTCTTACAGGTAGGAAAATGAAGAAGCAGTTATTCTCATCACCAAAGATTGAATTATGAGAAGGCAAAGTAACAAGGGACAACACCATAAAAATCTGAAATATGAGAGCACAGATTTTGAATACAATCCTGGCCTTAATAGGAAGCCAATGCAAAGGAGCAGCCCTTTCAAAGCATGTTACATGCATGAAATGAGGAAGCTGCATCCCAACCAAAGACCCCATAAGTTTAGATGGGACTGGTATGCTGACAAGTGGTCTATAACTAGAAGGGATGACTTAGAAATAGGGGTCAACAGTATATGACCCATATTCTTAGGATAAACACAAGCATCCAAAAGAGAATTAAGTAGCAGAGTTGTCCAATAAACATTCTGAGGGGGGAAGGGTTCTTTCAAAAGGTATGCCAGACAACTATCAAGTAGTGACATAGATTTTATTACTTTATGCAAAAGACATTTTGCAAAAGAGCCATCATGAAATTTAGTCCATAGACTATTGGCAGGGCTGGTCAATGCCAGACCGTTACTTCCCTCCACCAGAAATTGCAGGATGCCTCAATAAACTTGCCTTAGGCACTATTGGGGTAGAAAGAGGGCTGAAACGACTTTCTTGATCAAGATCAGCAGCATCGACAATATCTTGAATATGTTTAGTCACCGATCACTAAACCTGGATGTCACATCGATGCCACATCACTGCTTGCCAATTGTTCTCTTCTTTTGCTTAGTGAACTCATAGTAAAGCATGTCTGGCAGACATTAGGCTCACCACATTATTAAGCCCACCAACACAGTGCAGCTCCACAGCCAGCCAATCAGTACCACAGGCTGCAGCTGTCCCACATCATACAATCATTCCAGTACTGGGTCAAAATAGCCTCAGCATTATAGCCCTGACACAAAAGCCCCATCAATAAAGCCCAGAAACAAAATAGATCCAACAACAACAAAAACAACAACAAAAAAGCCCCCGACAGCAGGAACGGCAGTGCTGTCAGCAGCATGTAGAGCTCTATGGCCCCATGTAGAGTTTCTCTTTCTTGGCAACCACCAAATTGGGGTGACAGCAGGTTTGGGCAGACAGGCAAGCGGGATAAGAAGCTCCCAGTTTGTTTTTCTTTTCTGGGGCTGGGGCTGAGGTTGGGAGGAAAAGGAGAGAAATAGGGTAATGTTGGAGACAGGAAATGGGAGGAACGAGAGAGGAGTGGGGAAGAGACAAAGGGGCAAAGCTGATAGTTGGGGGAGGGAAGAGACAGAGGGGCAAAACTTGACAGTGAGAGGAGGAGGGAGAGGACCAGACAATACTGAATAGTGAGGGAAGCAGTGGCGTTCGTTGGTCGGCTGCCACCCGGGATGGATCGCCGCTGTGCACCCCCACGGGTGCAGCACAAGCCCCCCCCCCCCCCCCCATGGATAGCCTATACTTTTTATTTTTGAGAAGAGCTATTTTGTTTCAGGGGCTATTTTGTCAAGGGTTATTTTGTGGGAGGGGCCATTTTGTCAAGGGCTATTTTGTTAGGGGCCAACTTGTCAAGGGCTATTTTGTTACAAGGCTATTTTGTCCAGGCCATTATGTCAGGGTGCCAATCACACAGGCTATATTATATGGGAGGAGTTTGGAATAGCATTGGAGCAGGTGAGAACTGACTGGGATTAGGACCATGGCCGCACACCAGATTGCCAGTAGTATGGCTGCACAACGCCTCCTCTTGAGGTGACATAAGTGCAGCTATGCTATTGGGAGTTGTGATAATGTGTGGCATTGATCAGTGTGCTAGCTATCACCAGTAGCCATGCCTCTGACCTCCCCATGACATGCTTGGTTCCTTGTACCTATGGTCTTTAAGCAACTAGGATGGGTGTGCCATCATATAGCTGCTTTTAACAAATGGTTAATGTTAGTGCAGGTCTGCGTTAATGTCTGCCAGTTAGAAAAAAAAAACCCCTTCTAGCAGCTTGACACTAAAAAGACCCCCAGGTTGGATCTGAGGCAATAGAGTATCAATGGGATTTTGAATTCTGGCTCCCCTTGTTTTTAGCCCACTTCTGAAATAATTAGGCTATAATGTCTTCATTCATATTTCAGGAAGCTTTCATCACAGTACAAAATTGTTTTCCCCATTGACTTTAGTGGAAACAAATGAAACAAATCATTTAGTATCCAAAAACAAGCTGAAGCAGATCACTGATCTGAAAACAGAACCAAAAATATTTCCCAAGCACATCCCTCCAGAATGAGTTCTGAGGACAGAAAGGAGAAGTGTCTTACACAAAAGGAGTCAGCTGCTTATCCAAGAGGGTGAGTGCAGTGGAGTGTCTTTCAAAGAAAAGAGTCCAAAAAGCACAGAGGATATGAATCTAATAGTCAAATCAACCAGAAGGAAGGGGACTAGGGAAGAAAACATTTAAACTGGAAGCATAAATTTCCAGAAAGTTGGTGGCCTTTTTTCCTTACTGTTTTCATTGCCATCTGAGTGGCTGCGTATTAACAGATGACATTATATTCTTCTTACTGACCCAGTAAATAATCAGGTTAAATTCAAATGTCACTGATAAATGTGCAGTCTAGTTTAGTTTGCTTCCTCATGCACCACCTTTCAAACTGAGGAAATGAGACAACAATACAGTTTACAACAAATCTAACTATATAAATGACAAGTGACCGACCCACCCACAAATGCGCAGTAGAGACTTCCCTCTCTGTCCTGCTCTCGCATCAAGACGTGATGACGTCAGAGGGCGGAACACAGGAGCCTAGCCAGACAGCAGATTTTGGGTGGGCCTAGACAAGAAGTGGGTGGGCACAAGTGTTCTCCCCCCCTCCACCACCAACTTAAAAAAATATCTCAGCTGACGGGAAAACACTGCTCTTTACCTTGGTAGCCTGCTGCAGGCATGCGCTGAAAACTGAGCATGCGCAGTTGCCAGTATTGGCAGCTTAGGAAGCTCAGACTTCTGAAGTGGAGAGCAATGTTTTCTGCACCATCAGGGGAAGTCTTCTGCTGGCGGAGCTTGGGATCCCCACCAGCTACCACTAAATGTGTGCTGCTGTTGGGTGGGCCTGAGCCCTAAGTGGGTGGGCCCGGCCCACCCAGGCCCACCTGTGGCTACACCACTGGCGGAACAGAGAGGGAAATGGACGCTGCTGCTGGAGCCTGGAGACAAAGCAACATCGCCGGCGCACCAACCTCCACCCCCCCATCCCTGATGTCGCCGCCGCTGCTCCCGCCCCCTCCGTATCGGGCCCCCTGCACTGACATGACAGCACCTCTCACCTCCATGTGGAAGTGCTGCAGGCAGCAGCAGAGCTATGGGTGTGTTTGGGGGGGCGGAGAGTAGGCATACCCAGCATTAATCCCATAGCGTAGCTATATTGCCATACGCCAACTGATTAATACATGGTTAGCATTAGGGCCCTTACTGCCTACAAAATTGATGTCCCTAAGAGCTCACGTGTTAATGGCCATGTGCTAATTAGGAAATTAGCATTTTGCCATTAATAGGGGAAACAGGAAATGCAGCCATTTTATACCTGTGCTAAAAGTGGCCTGAATGCACAGGGAAATTCACATGTAGTTATAGCCTAGGCTACTTTTAGTTTAGTTTGTAAAAGGGCCTCACAGTCTTTTATTATAAAAGGAATAGTTGAGGATAATGGTACCATTTACCCAGTTTCTTTGACCACAGCCTCATGCCATTCCAAAGGCCAAAAAAAAATTATGTATTTTGAATGCCACCTTGAATTAAGTGTGATTTAGTTCCCCTCTTATTTCAGGAAGTAGCAAATTCCATTCTGGGGAAGCAAACTATGAAAAGGCAGAAAGTTAATTTGTGTCTAAGTGGAGGCAGAGAGAGATGGATCAGTCAACTGATTTCTATATTGAATATGTATGTTAAACTAAAACCATCCTGAGTTTGATATCTCTGAGTTCTTTGTGGGTGCTGGACTGTGTTGGAGCTGTAAGTAAAAATTTGACAATATAAACTGTTTCCACTAATTTATAGTGGTCTGTTTCCTATTATATTGAATTATTTTATATTGTAAACAGCTGAAAAATACTTTGATGAGTGGTATTTCAAATGCCTAATAAACGTGGAAAGTTGTGATGAGTTTGTGGAAGAGAGTGGTGAAACAGAAACAGAAGAAGTGAGATGTCAGCTTATATCTTTGGCCTTGAAGAGTACTTCTTTCTACCCACCCTTCAGGACCAACACCAAAAATAAACTCTCTGTAGCCCTTTGAGATGTCCTGAAGCCCCAGCCACCTGAAGAGTCTGTTATATGTGGAGGGGCAATTTTGATACGATATCTAAGTCAGACATTGGACATTTTGTGCTAAATGTCCAAAATCTGAATAGAAAACATGACCATTTTCAAACCACAAAATGTATTTCTTTCTCCCCCCCCCCCCCCAAAAAAAAAAAATAATAACGTTTGTAACAAGGTTTGGTGCTCTGTGAGTTTATCTTTTCAGGTCATTTTTGAAAAAAAATGTACAAGTTAAGAACAGAAAATCAAGCCATTGGGATATAGAAGGGGCCAGCATTTTAGCAGATTGGGCCCCAGACATCCCAGGAGAGCAATGGGGCACCCTAGGGGGCACTGCTGTGGACTTCATATTTATTTATTTATTTATTTTTATTACATTTGTACCCCGCGCTTTCCCAATCATGGCAGGCTCAATGCGGCAGGCAATGGAGGATTAAGTGACTTGCCCAGAGTCACAAGGATCTGCCTATGCCCAGAATTGAACTCAGTTCCTCAGTTCCCCAGGACCAAAGTCCACCACCCTAGGCCATTCCTCCACTCCATAAATGCTCCCAGGTACACATCTCACCATTACTCCCTTATTTTGTCTGCTGAGCTCTCCAATAACTACTACTACTACTTATCATTTCTATAGCACTACTAGACGTACGCAGCGCTGTACACTGGACATGAAGTGAAGGTCCCTGCTCGACAGAGCTTTCAATCTAATTAGGACAGACAAACAGAACAAATAAGAGATAAAAGAATTAAGGTGGGAATGAGAAAAAATGGGTACTGAACAAATGAGTAAGAGGGCAACTATATCTGGGTACAGTGAGTTTTTAGTGAATTTTGAAGGGCTCACAGTTTCCATCACAAGTGTAACAGGTAGGGGATGTGTAGGCCTGAGTCCACCTGTCTACAATGCATTGCACACCCACCACTACACTACTCCAGGGACCTGCATGCTGCTGTAATGGAGCTGGTTATAACATCTGAGGCTGTCATAGAGACTGGTGAGTACTATTTTTATTCACATTTTGGGGGTGGGGTGGGAGTGGGTCAGTGACCACTGGGGAGTGAAGGGGTCATCCCTGTTTCTCTCCAATGGTCATCCAGTCATTTAGGACACCTTTTTGTGCCTTATTCATTCTGAAAACAGGTCTAGACCAAAAAATTTAAGTTTTCATCCTAGACATTTTTGTTTTGTTCCATTATGGTTGTAAAATGTCCATATTGGGGGCATTTTGAAGGCAGGCTTAGGGTGTGACTAAGTGTTAGTCACACCCTAAGCTTGCCTTCACAAAGCCCCCAATATGCACCCTTGTGATTTGGATGCACTGCAGACAAAATGCATTGATAGACATCTTAAAAACCAATTTCAAAAATACCAATTTGGATGTTTTGAGAAGAAATCTGCCCGAATGGTGCTTTTGAAAATGAACCCCATAGACTACCTGTGAACAAATACAATGCAATTTACACATAATAACACATTATATAGACAGAGTTGGAGAGAGAACGAAAGAGTGTTTCTGTTATTTCTTTGATTTCCTTTTGCTTAAATAGATGTTTGAGAGCTTAGAATGATAATTGGATGCTTGCTAGCTGAGATGGAGAACAAAACCGTTCTTGTCCCATGCTCAGCTGAAACACTGGCGCAATTTATTCACCATATCTGGCACTTGTCCCAGAGTACTTTTCATTTCAAACTTTAGATCAGCATCCCCTCCAAGCTCCTTTTCCTCTAAGCAAATTTTCTGTACCATTGGCACAATTCAGCTAAATTATCATGCCAACATTAAAGCTGGTTTATGGTGACTTTCAAAATACTATTCGTACTGATACCATAACATGATACTCATCATAGTAAGTCATGCTACCTATGATTTCTATAGCTATTGTAGGGTAATTTTGAAAGTTATAGACATAAACAGAGAGTTATTTAAAGAAATGGCTTAAGAACTTCAGCAAAAAGCCACAATAATCAAAAAATCAAGCTGAAGAAGTAATCTACTTAATTATCATCAATCAAACTATATATATATATATATATATATATATATATATATATATATATATATATATATAATAAAACGCACCATGAACGTTCTGATGAAGACAACGTTCTGAAGTCACTCAAACACTCCCTGAAGGGTTCGTTGATTCATGGTGTGAAGCCACCCAGCCGTCTCTGCCCCGCCCTCGTGTCAAACGTCATGACATCGAGGGCGGAAAAAAAAACAAACAAACGGATTTACCTATGTGGTGGTGGTTCCGGCAGCGCAGCGTCAGGGAAGGAGGCGGCGCTCCCGACGTCTCTAGCCTTCCCTTCACTGTGTTCCGCCTTCTTCTGACGTCAAGGATGACGTCAGAAGAAGGCGGAACACAGCGAAGGGAAGGCTAGATGTCGGGAGCGCCGCCTCCTTCCCTGACGCTGCGCTGCCGGAACCGCCACGGAGGTAAATTTAAAAAGAAAAAAAAAAAGGGATGGTGGGGGGAGAGAAGAGGGTGGGCAGTAAAGTTGAAAAATGGGAGCGGGAGGGCAGGGGAGAAATGACAGCATGGATGCGAAGGGGGGAGGCATGGATGCGAAGGGGGGGGGAAAGAGGGCGGGCCAGGCTGGGTCATGGGAGAGAGAGGAGCATGGATGCGAGGGGGGGTCATGGAAGGGAGAGAGGGGAATTACAGGAAAAGGATGAATGGAGGGGGCAGGGGAAAGAGGAGCATGGATGGATATGGATTGCAGGGCAGGGCTCAGAGAGAGAGGGGAATTGCTGGAAAGGGATGAATGGAGGGGGCAGGGGACAGAGGAGCATGGATGGGCATGGATTTGGAGGGCAGGCCTCAGGGAGAGAGGAGAATTGCTGGATAGGGATGAATGGAGGGGACAGATGGGCATGGATGGATATGGATTGCAGGACAGGGCTCAGGGAGAGAGGGGAATTGCTGGATAGGGATGAATGGAGGGGGCAGGTGACAGAGGAGCATGGATGGGCATGGATTGGGAGGGCAGGGCTCAGGGAGAGAGGGGAATTGCTGGAAAAGGATGAATGGAGGGGGCAGGGGACAGATGGGCATGGATTGGGAGGGCAGGGCTCACACTCTCTCTCTCATATACAATGTCTTTCTGACTCTCACTCTCACACACTCTGTCTCACACTCTATCACATTCACTCTCTATATGCCACACAGTCACTCACACACACTCTCTCTCTCACACACACACACACTCTCTCTCTCACACTGTGTCTCACATACACACTTGCACACACTCTCATTCTCACACACACACTCTCTCACAAACACACTCACACCCAGACTCACTCTGTCTCTCACACACACACACTCACACTTTCACTCTGTCTCTCACATAGTCACTCTCACATACACTCTCCCAAACATACACACTCCGAGGAAAACCTTGCTAGCGCCCGTTTCATTTGTGTCAGAAACGGGCCTTTTTTACTAGTATATATATATAATTACAAAGGAGGAAAAAGACCTCAACAGTCCAGACTGTGGAATCTATGAGCAAGCTTAATGCCTACATATGTCAGACTCCATTCTTGTCATCGTTCATAAATAACCTCCTTGTTATTTTTACTCATGTGCACTTAAAATTATCTTAATCTCAATAATAATGTTATTAAAAAAAAAAAAAAAAGAAAGAACAGCAAGCACTTAGCTTTAAACTAAATCCCGACTGAGATCTCCATTTCACTTTCTTTCAAGCTTCATCAGGGGTCTAATTGATGATGCTTATATAGCTTCAAAACTTATTTCTGCATGAAACATTATACAAGAGAATTCTTATTAGTTCTCAAATAATGTTGCTCAAATAACCCAAAATAACATGAAACTAATTTTCCCAGTTGAAGCGCCGAACATGAAAAATGGCGTCATTTGCATACAGGACGCATTCTCCCAAAACTGGAAAATTGGCCCTTAAAATACCTTTGTTGTAAATGACACGGCTCCAAGTGGAACCAATGCGAGTCTCTGTAAATTCAACAAAATTAAAAAAGTAAACTAAAAAAAAACGCAGTGGGAATTTGAACCCAACGATTCCAAAGTTTGTACTGTATGAACCCAGCGCTTCATCCTGATCTCCACCATGTATATTTGGGGGGATGTAATCAATCACAAGGAGCAGAGGAGTAGCCTGGAGTGGAGGAGTAGCCTAATGGTAAGAGCACCAGTCTTGACATCCATCCCACTGCTGCTACTTGTGATCTTGGACAAGTCACTTAACCCTCCATTGTGCCATCCTCACAGCTGATTTCTTAATTTTGGTGCCTTTTCGGCTTCTTTTAAACAGCTGTTTTTTTCTGGTGCACATCGCATAGTGACTTGAGGTTACAGAATTTACGTTTCTCTTCTGGATTCACTTACCTGACTTTTGACTCCACGTCTTTTTCAAGATAGCATGTGTTTCAACTATATATGCTTTAAGACATTGACAAACTGTACCAAGACCCCTAAAGCAGTGTGCTGTGTTGGGTACTTTAAGGAATAAAGCCTCTGACGTTGCTGAAATTACGTGTACAAAAGGGATAACTATACTTAAGCACAGGGTAACAAAGCAACTAACTGATTAGAATGGTCTGGGCCAAAAATGCTTCACTTAAACTAAATGTATATGTTCACTTAAACTGAAATGTCTACTTTCTATCCTCCTATGTAGTCTCTGTTTCAGCTTAGAAAAAGGAATATTTGTATTCACCTTCATGTAATACAACAGTTGTCTAATTTCATAGAACAACACTGGATATCAATAGCAGGCAAGTTTCCCCAAATAAAAAATTGCAGTGGGAGCATTGGTTGTCAAAATTGTTCAAAATTTGTCCAATTAACAGACTTTTTCTGGATAATAGTAGCTCTAGGGAGTTTCTGCATCTCTCAGCTCCTGTGTGTAGCTTGGATTTCAGATGTAATTACTTGTTATTTCCAAATCTGAGCTCAAAGAGAGTTACAGTTCAGTTACTGTAGTTATTCCATCCCCTGAGAAAATGCAGGGCGAAATGACTTTCGTAAAGTCAAAAGGATTATCTGTGGGTGAAGGAAGATTTGACCCCGTTCTTCCTGGGTATCTAGGCTACCCTTAGGGCCAAACATATTGACTATGGAATACAGAAATCTGAACTAATTGAATAAAATATTTCAATAGATGAAATCATGATGGGGGATACAACTGCAAGCCCAGAGTCAAAGGAAAACCCCATTGGTGTTTCCCTTTCAAAATATAGGCAGAAAAAGGAACATCAGGTAAATAGTACCAGTATACATTTGATCTGCTTCGAAGCAGAAAATACAGAGAGTTTCAAAATGAAACTTTCCTTCCACGACTGAAACGTGCTCCTTCTTTGTCTTTTTTTACAAAATAAAAGAACAGATACTTTTAACTGTAGCACGTGAGAGGGGGATTTTAAGCAGAACTGTTAACTTTAGTAAAAAAATAAATAATTTAAAAATATACCCTCAGTATGAGAAGTAGTTAATAAGTGATAAGGGAATAATGGATTTTTTATGCTAAATATTTTTATGATAGATGGCAAAATTGTGTAATTTTCTTGATACATGATTTTTTTTTTACCAAGCCCAAGTTAAATAATTTGGGAGCCATTTTATTAAGCAATGGCAAAAAGTGACCTGCGGAAATGCGAGTGCGTCTTTTGGGCGCATGGTGGACCATTTTTTGCCATGTTCTGGAAAAAGGGCCTTTTTTAAGAGGCCAGAAAATGGTCAAGGAGCAAAACAAAAACCAACACACATCCATTTTTGGCCTGAGACCTTACCGCCACCCACTGACTTAGTGGTAAGGTCTCACGCACTACCTGAGTGGTAGGCATGCAAGCACGCACACTGCAGTTTACTGCTGGGTAAGCGCCACACGGTAGAAAATAGAAAATATTTTCTACTGTGTATTTTTGGCAGGACCATAAAACTACGACTAAAAGGATTTGGGTACCATTTTGAACCCGGGTGCCAATGGGAAAGGGACTATAGGGAATCACTCCTAATCTCCTACTAACTACCAGGGAAGCTCCTAGTAGGTGCCAATGATATGAGGGTGGGATGGTTCTTATTAGGAGGCTTCTGCTGAGAGGATAGTTGGAGTGGGAGAGTTCATATTTCTGAGGGATTTGTGTGGGTGGGGGAGGGGAAATCAAGGAATGGGAAGGCTGTTTCCTTCAAAAGATAGCAGACCTGATTTTGTTTTAAGAAAGAAGGCACTCATTTACTGATGGCTAAATACATACACTTGCAAAGGAAAGTGAAATGATCCATGATTGCTGCTCAGTGAGTACAAATGTAGTCTTTTATTGCATCATATTTCTTTTACAAATCACAGTTACAATGTGCCACAGTTTGCAAATAGTCCATTTTTGTAGGTAAACCGTTGTTCTGGCAATGAAAATGTCTTCCTTGTTTAGTAAGAGTACTTTTGGAATAGTAGGTACTCATTTTAATTACATGGCAAATTGCCCATCCTGTGTGTGGATAGAGGTATACGTTTTGATCTATAACAGTGGTTTTCAGCCTAGTCTTCAGAGACCACCTGGCCAATCATGTTTTCAGAATACCCATAATGAATATGCATGAGAGATATTTGCATGCGATGGAGGAAGTGCATGCTAATAGATCTCATGCATATTCATTGTGGGTATCCTGAAAATCCAACTGGCTAGGTGGTCCCTTAGGACTGAGTTGAAAACCACTGATCTTGAACATCTGTACTTTTACAGAAGAGATACGCTGCAGACTAACTCATACAGACTCGATGGGGAGAGAAATAGAGGAGGAACAACTTGCCCAGCTTGGACAGAGAAAAAGGCAAGCCAATTGGAAGAGTTCCAAAAGACACAGGGAGCTGGACATGTGCTCTGAAACAGCCTTTTACAGGGAGCACGACCCAATTCTCTACTGTCATGCAAATGGTGGCAGAACAAACCTAGGCATCATTTTACTAAAGTGTGCTGAAAAATGGCCTGCAGTAGTGTAGATGCATGTTTTGGGCGCACGCAGAATTATTTTTTAGTGCAACTACAAAAAAATGCCTTTTTTTCATGCCGAAAATGGATGTGCGGTAAAATGAAAATTGCTGCCCGTCCATTTTGGGTCTGAGACCTTACCGCAAGCCATTAACCTAACGGTAAGGTCTCACACGGTAACTGGGCGGTAATGGTCTATGCTCATCAAATTACACTTGATGTGCATAGCTGCCATGTGTTAGAAAATAAAAAATATTTTTCAGACATGTGTAGCAGGCAAGCGCCAAAATTGAAATTACCACAAGGTCCACGCGGTAACCGGGTGGTAACTCCAATCTGGCACGCATTGGGCGCACGTAGGCGCCTACGTGGCTTAGTAAAAGGGCCACATAGTGCAAGCAAAATCTATTTAACACATGTTGATCTGCAAATTAACATGCAAGAACCTGATTTTATACACAGTAAAAGGGGAAGTTATCAATACGGGCTACTGTTAAGTCGAGTTATTTTACCACAACTTGGGTTGTTTTTACACAGGGTCTCAATGCATAACATGGGAACCTGTGCTAAAATAACCTGATTTGTGATAACATAACCCAATTTAACTGTAGCTCATATTGATAACTTTCTTCCCAAAATAGTTCTAATACATGATAATTTTTTATAAACATGAAAATGTGCAAAAAACAACTGAAAATCTGATAATCAGGATAAAAAGTCAAACAAACTATGACTTTTTTCCCCTTTGGACCTTCTCCTTTGGTTAATGTATTTTTTTCCTTTTGCAGCTTCAATGTGAAGTATGTGTATACCTTCACTTTGAAAACTGGAGTAAAAAGTACAGGTAGAATTTGATGCAAGCAGTCAGTAAGAACATTGATCTCAAAATATCTAACTATCTAAACTCCTATTAACAACATCACAGAAATATTGAAGTGGGGGTGATAAAAGAGATATCCTGGGAAATCAGAGGAACAGTTTTATCTTCTGAAAAGTGTCCCTCTAAAATTTCAGCTGTGATAGAAGAACAATTTACAAAATCCAAGGTAATAAAGAATTTGTGAAGTGGAAGCAAGCCTGCTGTGAAAATGAAGTGGTCTCACATTCAAGCTATTTGTGTCTATGAGTCTTGATATAATTTATCAGAGTATCCTCACTGAACCAGATAACTTACATCCTATATATAATGGAATATATAGCAAAAGGTCTTTTTTTCCATAAGAAAGAAAGGCATCAAAGGTGTTAGTCCAAATCTATTATTTTTTTATTATAGTGGGAGGTTTTAACAAAGGAGTAGAAAGATGGTGTTTATTGATAGGTATATGTTTGGTATAAAAGTGTTGACTGAAATTTCTTGTTTGCAATTTTCTTCTTTAAAATTAGGCATCCAGAATAGCTTTTTGAAATGTAATGCTTTGTAGGCAGGGGTGTTTTAACAATACCTACTTAAGTGATATGAACCTAACATGCCATAAAAAATTCATTCTAATAGAGATACTGAAATTTTTATTGGACCATCAAAAAAGGCATTGTGCATGTGCTTTGGAGATCATACAGTTCCTTACTTCAGATGTGAAGTATGGACTTCTGAAGAAGGGATTTCAGTTGGTTCAATAAAGGTATCAAAACTTATTTAAAATAAAAAAAAAACCAAAAACAATTTTCTCCAGGACCAATTTGACTTCTAGGACAATTCACAAATGTGAATACTGTGTTTTTCCTTTAAGTATAACAGTGTAGACATAATGTATGCAAATGTTAGTTACAAATAATTGTGATTAATTTATGCATGATAATTGCAATCTGTCTAGTACTTTGCCAGGGTTCTCAGTACAATTATTTAATTGCTGATTTAATTTGCTAATAGCTTCATGCACATGCTGCATTGTACATCTTCATTTGATATCAAACATATGTAGAACCTACACTGAAATCTTTTCATGATTGGAATGTACTAAGAAGTAGTGGGTGAATATTTAAACTCTAGGGTCCATGTTCTTTTAAACACCAACTTTGGTGTTTCAAAATAGTCCTGGATATTCAATGTTGACTTCTATCTGGATATCAATGCTGATTATGGCAGTATACCCATTGAGCGAGCCCAGCAAAATACCCAGGGCCACCTGCTGCTGCACCCCCTCCCACCACCTGTCTTGGCCTCTCTCTTCCTCTGCAAGTTTCAGTGTTTCTACCCCATTTCTCCTATCCCACACCCCCACAGGTCCAGTATCTGGCAGCCACCAGAGGCAGTGAGATAAATAGACTGTCTACCGACATTGCCAAGGCCTTTCCACTGCCACATCCTGCCTACAGGAAGTTGATATCAGAGAGGTAAGATGTGGCAATGGAAAGACTCTGGCAGCACTGGTAGACAGTCTGTTTATCTCATTGCCTCAGCTCTCAAGGGCTCTGGGGGGGGGGGGGGTAGGAAACAGGGTGTGGGTTAGAGAGATGCCAGACCTACAAGAGAGGAAGAGGGGTAATAACGGTCCTGTGTGAGGAAAAGATGGATACCAGATGGAGGGGGGGGGTTCAAGGCAGAGGGAAAAGAGACAGAGAGAGACAGACCTGGGGATGCTGGACCCAAGGGGGTAGAGTGGAGTTGAGATAGAGATATTGGAAAGGGAAAGGGAGGAGGAATGCTAGACCCCAGAGTAAGTAGAAGGAAAAGAAAGAGGGAGAGAGGGAGAGAGACTGACCAGACCCCAAGAGAGAGATTAGGAGCAAGTGATGTCAGACTGTGAAGGGTGTGTGTGTATGTGTGCGTGTGTGTGTGAGAGAGAGCGAGCGAGAGAGAGAGAGAGAGAGAGATGGGCCCAGGGTGGAAGACCTATCTCATGCATATTCATTATGGATATTCTGAAAACCTGACTGGCTGGGGCCCTAGGCCCTCTAAATTTATATCTTCCCTCACTGCCTGTCTTTCTGTACACCCTCACCCTCCTCTTTTGCACAGATCTACATTCCTTTTTTCAGGCCCATCCCCCAGATCATCTCCCCTTGCAGCTGAGGAAAGCTGTGGGACTAGTCTTGAATATGGATTGATGTTTACAGGTTTTTACTATATTGCCTTTCTCAGATAGAATTAGCAAGTGATAGAATTATATAATTATTATAAGGCTGCTCTGACCCACTGATCCACATTAAACAGCATATCCCACCATGCCTGGAGCTGTTTCAGAATATACTTTTGGAATTATGAAGTAAAAATATGTGAGAGAGACCAATCGAAGGAGAAGATGGGAGGACCCAAGGAGACATGGCATGAAAGAAGTTAGTTGAGTATTATGTCATACCCATGCAATAACGACACCCATAAAGAATATATGGCTGTCTCTAGCATTAGTGTGCGCTAATTTTATGTACATGCTAAACACGCTAGCGTACCTACAGCGTGGCACAATAAACAGGGCCCTAATTCTTTAAGAACCATTCCTCCTTTGGCTCTGAGAGCATGGATAAGTTTTCTTGTTTATACATCTAAGTTTTAAGATATTTAAGATGTCAATCTACACATCCAAAGCTGTATTGCAAGATGATTTATGGCTTGTACAGTATCATATTCCACTGTGTTGAAGCATTTTTCAGTATCAAATTTAATCTCATGATTAAATATTCTTTGCTGATCTGAATAATTTATGCTAGATTGTTGCTCCATTCTCTATCCACAGATATTTATAATACATCTTCCTTTTCACATTCCTTTATATCATAGACATCAGAGAACTGTTTTCATATTTCCTCTAAGAAAGCTTATCTTAGTCATTTGTCCAGGCCAAAAGTCATCATGAATTTGATTACATGGAGCTGTTCTACTAAGTGATCACTGGAGCTATAGAGCCTTATGTGGGCTTCTCCAAGTTGAGTCAGTGGAGTAAAGAACTATTTCTGTACTTTCTTGTTCAGTAGACGTAGAAAGTTATTCTAGAGGTCCTGAATGGCTTCTACACATGTCAATAGTGGCATTTATATGTTGATTGGCTACATGCATAAATGGAGATTTCAGAGTGCCATTATTGATATGTGCAGAAGCCCAGATTGCACCAAATCATAGATTAGGTAAACCAAAGTTTATGTGTATTTCCCGTTTTACAAAAGAGAATTTTTTTCTGTACTTGCTTTTGTACTCCTTTGAGTTATGCACAAGCTTCAGCAATGTGCTTATTACTGACACAGCTTAAAGAGAGTGATTGAGAGGGTAATTCTACTTAGCCCTCAAGTACTTTTTATAACATTTAAAATATAAAAATATACCTTTGGAGATTCACTTTTAAATTGGGTGCATCCATAATTGTCTGAAATATGACTATTAATTTTATAAATGCCAGCATTTATAAGAAGAAGTAGTGAAAATCTTCCCTGCAGTTATATGTGGAGGCTGCCAAGTGATGCTGCTCTATTTTCTGCACGTATAGGTTTCTGAAATCACTGTTCCTGCTGTATGTGCTGGCAAATACTCAACTTATTGCAGGCATACTTAACGTGTATTTTTCAAATAGCTTCATATTCAGTAAACTACTCAGGGATATATGAACATCACAACCTGGATGTCAGATTTCCCAGGTAGTGCACCTATGCAGAATGTGGTTTCATTTTTAATTCCCAACACACTTGGTGGGGGGGGGGGGGGGGGGGGGAACAATATGGCCTACCATTAAGTTGTATTACTTTGCTATTAATCCCCAGTTATTACTAACTAGTTTTCAATGTATAAAATGAATGGAACCTGTGCTAAAAGCTGAGATAGTGGTAAAAAGGTATATCTTGATGGTAGCCCATATTGCTAACTACATCCCTTGGTACAGATTAAAAGGAAAAGAATACTATAGGAGATTGAAGCTAATATTGAAAATTGCCTGAACAGAATAGGATACATGCATAACCATAGAAACCAACTTTTCAAATGATTTGGGGTGCTAAGTCCAGTGAAAATTATCCGCTCCCTTGATACAGTCAATGAATTTGCTCAGTATTGGGGTGCTCAAACACCCATGTCACCCATAGAGCTAGCTCCTATGCGAATGACCAGTCTGCAATTTTCACACTTTCTTACAACTTTGAAATTGTAGACTGACCTCAGAAAGACCCTGAAAAATTAAATGTTAGAACAATAAAACTTTTCCATGCCCATGAGATAATCTATAAGAATCAGTGTATGCCAAAACTATTCATTGCAAGAGCTAAAGGAGGAATGGGTCCTATGGAAATAGATTATACATACAATCACATTTATAGTTCTCCAGGTATCTTATAGGGGAAGTTCCATGAGATTGGAGAAGGACTGATGTGATTCCTCTTCACAAAAGAGGTAACAGAGAAGAGGAGAAAAAAACTACAGGCTTATAAGGCTTACCTCGGTGGTGGGAAAAGTAATTGCCCATCCTCAGGTTATCATGCCCT
This sequence comes from Microcaecilia unicolor, assembly GCF_901765095.1. Classification (NCBI taxonomy): domain Eukaryota; kingdom Metazoa; phylum Chordata; class Amphibia; order Gymnophiona; family Siphonopidae; genus Microcaecilia; species Microcaecilia unicolor. The sequence continues at coordinate 69,320,523 of NC_044037.1, read as the reverse complement.
AGGGCCAGGTTACTATAAGCTGGCAGATTTTGTTTCCAAACTATTGATTTTATACCTGAGGATTGTAATCTTAAAGACATGATGATCCAATAGTATTGGTATTGCATTGGCTGCCGGTGGCATTGTAAATCTGTATTAAGGTTTTTGGCACTGGAGTTTAAGTCCTTGGATGATTTGGGTCTGAGTTATTGGGAAGACTGCCTACAGAAGTATTAATACATTTGAACTTTATGCTTACATAAAGTAGGACTTGTACAATGGTGTATGATAGTAAAGTTTCTGTGAAAGTAGGTATGTGACACCTCATAGATTTAATTTCTGTTAAGAGACAACTAGAAAACTCATTTGTTTTGAGTGTTAGAGTCAAGGTAAAGGGTTATGGATTTGACATACCACCTTTTAGTGGTACAATCAAAGATGTTTACATTCATTAGATGTAGGGACTTTTTCTAAACTTATTAATCTCATAATATAAGGGGTTTTTTTGTACCTAGGGTAATGGAAGATTAAGTGGCTTGCCCAGAGTCACCAGGAGCTACAGTGGGAATCAAACCAAGTTTCCAAGGTTCTCAGTCCACTGTTCTTACCATTAGGCTATGTTAGGTCTGGTTTAGTATTTACTGTGGGGTAGGAGGGGAATATGGGAGGGTATTTTGGTGCATATTTGTTGCTGTTATGATTATGATTTTATGTGTGCTTTATTGTAAACCACCCTGGGTGTTGTTACGGGTGAGATAAAACTTAGATCAAATGAATAAGTGAATGAGGGGCCCTTTTACAAAGCCACAAGAGGGCTAATGTGCAGGTAGCACACGCCAAATTGGCACTACCGCCAGAGTAGTGCATGTGCCTGGCAGTAATTATGAGTTTGGTTCTCACCAAATCCCACAGTAGAAACTATTTTTCTATTTTCACCGCAAGGGGCATTCCCAGCAGTAATCGGCATCGTGGCCACGTTGGCATGCTGCATGGTTACCGTACAAGTAGCACATGAGCCTTTACCACTAAGACAATGACTGGCAGTAAGGTATTAGGCAATAAATAGGTGCTATCTAGTTTTAATTTTTGTGCATGCCCATTTCCCAGTCCATTGAAAATGACTTTTTTCCCAGCCGCGGTAAAAAATGGCCCAGCACGCTACAAAAAGATGAGCTCACACTACTGCAGGCCATTTTTTACCATGGCTTTGTGAAAGGACCCCTGAATAACTAAATAAATCAATAATAGAAATGTTTAAAGAAAGGAGAGTGAACTTTTTAGAATCCAAAGGGTTGCAAAATCCAAGGCAACATGTTTTTACTAAAGGGAGATCATGCCAAATGGATCTGAGAGATGTCTTTCACTAGATGTTCAGAGAACTAAATCTAGGGTATGTACTAGATATTGGTCTACTTAGACTTTAGCAAAGCCTTTGATACTGTTCCTTTTAGGAAGCTCATAAATACATTGTACAGCCTGTAGATGGGTCCCAAGGTAGTAAAATGGATCAGAAATTGGTTGACTGACAAAAGAAAAAGGATGGTGGTTAATTGAATTTACTCAGAAGAAAAGGGTCTGATATTCAGACTGTAGGGGTTAACCCACCTAACTCCAGTGGTTGGTGATAAGCCTGGTTCTTCAATGCCGGGCCGTTTCCAGTGACCGGCACTGAATATCCGATTTATTTTTGGCCAATTCAAACTTAACCAGACAAGGTAATATTCAGCACTGGTCTGTTAATGTAACCTGGGGTTAGGAAATAAAAAGAAAAATATACTTACCTGGGCTTCGGGGGGTTTTGGGCGGCAGCACAGAGAAGGACACCGGGGAAAAAAAAAGCTGGGAAGAAAACGGAGTGATTTTTGGGACTCGGGGACGATTGGGTATGTTCCCGAGTCAGAAGAAGAGAACCGGGGTGTTCCGGTGCGGTTTGGGGCCGGGAAAATGGAGTCTGGAGAGTGCCAGTGCTGCAGGAAGCAGCGCTGAGGTTTTTTCTGTCTCCCGAGTTCGGGAGGGTCGTCGGGTCCATTTTCGGGGCCGGAAGGAGACGCAGCGCTGGTTTTTGGGGGGCTCCCGGAGACGATTGAGCACGTCTCGGGGAGTGAGGAGCAGTCGGGCCCGAAGCGGGGCCAGTGGGATGGTGGCGCCGGGTTTTTCTGTCTCTGGGGACGATTGAGCGTCCCCGGGATCTGGGAGCCGGTGCGGGGGTGAGGACGCTGCATGGGGCAGCGTTGAAGTTTTTTTTTGGCTCCCAGGGCGAAGGAGCGAGGCCCCGGGAGTGAAGAGCGATTCCGAAGAGAAGAGGGCCGGAGAAGACGTTGGCGCGAGTGTGCATGAGGCGGCGCACCTCATGCACGAATCGCGAACGCGCGTCTTCGCGTCTAGGCCGAAGCCGGGGCCTAAATTTTGGGCCGGCTTCGGTGCTTTTTTATTTTTGGATCCGTTTTAGCCCCAGGACGTCCGGGACCGGAACCGAGGGTAGGCATCGAGTGTGCTGAAAATCTACATTAAGGTAAGGGGTTTTTTAACCTAAAATTTTCATTTATTTATTTTTAAATTGTGTTAATTCGGTTTTTGATTTTTAAAAAATCAGGGGCTTAAGTTTTTTAAATTTGGTTTTTAGATTCATGATCAGGGGATTTTTCTTGATTTTTCTATCGGATTAGTTTTTTTGAATTTAAATATTTTTAGGGGGATTTTGGAGGGGTGCTAGTTTGAAGGGGTTAATAAAGGGTTAAATTCTTAAATTCGACAGGGTAGATTAAGGAAGGGGTATATTAATTTTTGAGATGGGTTTTACAAATTTGGGTAGTTTTGGAGGGGTGTTAGAGGGGATAGTGTGCGGCGGATAGGAAAATTGGGGTATTTTTAAAATTTAAAAGTATGGTTAGATGGAGGATTCGGGGTTTTAGTGGCAGGGAAAATTTGGGGTATTTTGGGAAAAATTGGAAGGAGATATAGTTTAATTTTATAATTTCCCATTAAATTCTATGGGAAATTATAAAATAAAATGGAGATTTTGCTGTGCTTCTCAAGATTCCGCTGGTCAGCTTGAGGGTTTAGAATGTTGGAAAAGCCTTGGGATTGGTCAGCAATGCTCGGAATCCCAAGCCAAAGCTTGGTCTCCTAGGAGATGAGGCTAACTGACAGTGGCAGTGAGAGGCTGGTGACTGAAGAGAGCGGAAGCGCAGCTCAGTGTGGGAGAGTCAGTGTGAGATTATTGATGATTGGAAGTTAAAAAGTGAGTTTAGTGTGATAGTAAAAAGTGTGAGAGTGATAGTGAAAAAAAGGGAAAGCCTGTAAAAGGGGTTTTATTTGACTTTTGATCAGTTATAATGAACTTGGGGGTATGAGGTGTGATTGGTTTTGGTAGTGAAGTGTATGAATGATAGGGGAAAGTGTATGATTACAGGTGAGAATAAGAAGGTGATTAAGGAATGTTGGGATGCAAGGGACTGAAAGGGTTATCAGCCTCTTCAGTTTAGGGAATTAAGTGATTAGCATAGGTTTGAAGCAGTACAGGGATTTTTATTTAATTTTATTTAAATAGTTTAATTGGCCCTAAGTATTAAATAATAATTCCCTAGAACTAAAGGTATCAAAAATGTGTGAGAATAGATAGGATTTTTCTTCTTATTAAGTTTTTAAGAGATAGGTTTAGGGAGAAGACCTGGAAGAAGAACCTGGAAGTTGGAGAACCAACAAGGGCCCCTCCGCAAGACAGACTACACATCCAGTGAACTGATATCAGCTAAGTGACTATTGAGAGAATAGAGAAAAAAGATAGAAAAGAAAAGATAGAGAAAGACAAAGACAATTATATATATACTTACCTTGCTTGCTTCTCTAGTGTGAAGACAGGTACCTGTGAAAATAAAAACAAATAGCACACAAAGTATCAATTCTAGTAGTTTACTGTATAGCTTATTTGTTATCTGATTTAATTTAAAAGAAATTGAGAAATGGTTTTTTAAGATACTTATCTGAAAGTTCTTGAGTATAAAAGTGATTCCTGTAAAGAAAAAGATAAGAGAAAACAAGTTAATATATTAAACTTGAGTTGAGAAATTGTTTAGCTAGTATTTTGATAAGAATAGAAGGGAATTTGGTTAGAAATTAAAATGTTATTGTTCCTAGTTTTTATTATTAACAGAATGTGTTAAATAAACTTGTTTTATTTATAGTAAATATAATAGAGTTTCATTGACTCCTTCAACTAAGGGATAATCCTGAATTTAGTTTTTTTTTCCCCTCATGGTCCCAGGGATTATGAGGAGAGGTTAGTTTTTGTAGCTTACCCCTTTCATTCTGGTGTAGAGCCCCAAAGTCACGACTACTGACATCTAAAAATTTGGAGCTCTATTTCTGATGACATCTTGTGCCAGAGCAAGAGGGGTACAGCCAACATTAAGTTTGAACCAGCCAAAGATACGCCTGGTATTCACGTGGCACAATATGGCCACCAACTTAGCCAACGATGCACTGAAAATTGGCAGATAACCGTATATCCACTATCCGCAAATTTTCAGCAGGTCATGGCCGCCCACATCTTGCTGAAAATTTGAGGATAGCCACTTATGGAACATTTAACTGGCCAGGTGACGATGCTGGCTGGTTAAATGTTTTTGAATATTTGGGGGGGGGGGGGGGGGGGGGAGGTACATAGTGGAACGCCTCATGGATCTGTCCTGGAACTGATTCTGTTCAGTGTCTGTGAGCGATATTTCCAAAAGATTAGAAGAAAAAGTTTGCTTTTTTTGTGGATGACATGACAATTTTCAATACAGTGGGCACTAAGGAGTAAATACAAAACATGTGGCATGCCCTATTAAAAATTAGAAACATAGGCAAATGCTTGGCAGTTAAGTTTTAATGTGAAGAAAAGCAAAATGTTGCATTTGGATGCAGAAATCCAAAGGAGCTGTATGTGATAGGAGGAGAGAGACTGATGTGCACTAACCAGGAGATGGACCATGAGGTGATTGTGCCTCAGGATCTCAAAGTAGCAAAACCATGGGAAACATGGTTGCCAAAGAAAGGTGGATAGACAGCACAGAAAGCAGCATTAATCTACAGAAGGGAGGAGGTAATAATGTCTCTATACAAGTCATTGTAGAGGCACCCTTTAGAGTGTTCCAGTTTTGGAGCTCATATCTTGCTAAAAATATAAAATGATTTCAAGTGGTTCACAGGAAAGCAGCCAAAACAACATGGAATCTGACCAGAAGATATATGACAAGAGACTTGAAGACTTGAATATGTATATCCTACAGGAGAGGAAAAACAGGGGAGATATGATCCGGACATTTTAATACTTGAAAAGTATTAATAAACAAACAAGTCTTTTTCAAAGGTAGGGAAGCTATGGAACTAGAGACTATTAAAATGAAACTGCAAGGAGATATACTCAAAAGCAACATCAGGAAATACTTTTTGAAGCAGAGTGGTGGATGCCTGGAATGCCCTTCCAGTGGAGGTGGTTGGGACAAAAGTAACAGAATTAAAAAAAAAGAAAGAAAGAAAGAAAGAAAAAAAAGCATGGGATAAGCACAGAGGATTCCTACCTAACAAGAGAATGGAATCAAAGCAACACTAAAATTTATTTATTTATTTATTGTACTTGTATCCCACATTTCCCCACCTATTTGCAGGCTCAATGTGGCTTACAAAGATCTGTTATGACAGCTCCATAACAGGGAAGAAATACAATTGGTGTTGCAAAGAGATAAAAGAAAACAAGAGTATCTGGTTATGCAGCTGCACAGTGAGACATTCTGAATAGAGGAGTGTAAGGGTTGTGTTCAAGTAGTTATGGGTTATCGTGGTAGGCTTTCTTAAAGAGATAGGTTTTCAAAGCTTTGCGGAAGTTATTTAATTCGCTGATCATTTTCAAGTGAGTTGGTAGTGCATTCAAACTTCAAAAAAGACCTAGAGGAGTGTAACATCCATAGGACAGCAGGTACAACTCTAGCCCATCTATCTATGGGCAGAATAGATAGATCATGCTGGTCTTTATCTGCTATAGTTACCAAAACTATCTGTTATAGATACTATGGATCTCATTTTCAAAAGAAAAAAATGTCTAAAAAGTGGCATAAAGCAGCATTTGGACGTTTTTCTCACAAACACGTCCAAATTAATATTTTCAAAACTAATATTTAGACGTTTTTCTATGAAGTCCTTCAGAAGTGCGTTAAAAATGCAAGGGGGCATGTTAAGGGCGAGATATTGGCGTTCCTAGGACTTAGATGTATTACAGCCATAATGGAACAAAACAAAACCTTCCAGGAATAAAACTGAGACGTTTTGAGCTAGACCTGTTTTTATAACAAATAAGGGACAAAAATGTGAATACAAATATGACTTCCTAGCCTCTATGACAGCCTCAGATGATAGAGCCGGGTCTATTAGAGCAGCATGCAGGTCCCTGGAGTAGTGTAGTGTTCAGCGCAGTGCACCATTGTGTGGCGGATTCAGGTCCCTGTCTCCCTCTACCTGTCGTATTTTTGGTGGAAACTGTGAGCCCTCCAAAACTCCCACATAAAGGTGCCCCCTTCACCCATAAGGGCTATTGTAGGGATGTACAGTTGTAGGCAGTGGGCTTTGGGGAGGGGGTTAGGGTGGATAAGCAGACAAAATAAGAGAGCAATGGTGAGATGTGAACCTGGAAGCATGTTTTTGAACTTCATTTCAATGCCCCCAAGGGTGCTCCATTTATCTCCTGGGATGTGTGGGAGACCAGTCTGCTAAAAACACTGGCATCTCCTACATCCCAATGGCTTCATTTTCTACGTTTTTCACTTGGACTTTTTTTTGCTTCGAAAATGGACAAAAAAAAAAGTCCAAAGCACAAAACCTTGTTAGAAACAGTATTTTTTGAAAACAAAAGATAGACGTTTTTCTTTTTTGAAAATGATCTTTTCAGATTTTGGAGATTTTTTGCAAAACGTCCAAAGTCAGACTTAGACATCATATCGAAAATGCCCCTCCATATTACTATATTTAACAGCACCAATGGATCCTATTTAACAGCACCAATGGATCCAAATATGCAGAAGGTGCTGAAGTGCAAAAGTGAGTCTCCTCAATCGGTCTCTATCCTTAAACTGGACTAGTACTCAGAAAAATAGAAGGAATGGGGGAGAATCCAAGAGTACCTAAAGAAAGGAAGCAACAGAATCTGCATAACAAGTTAACAAAATTCTTTAAAAAAATTAGATCAACAAAGAAAGACAAGTGTCAAATGCAAAAATACACTGCAACATACAAAATATTATTTTAGGAACCATGCATTGATCAAAACTAGACAGATAAATGGTTAAGGAATGGTGAATTTAAACCTATGGATGAGAGATTGGTAGTTGAAGCTCAGAACAATGAGTATTGGACAAAATGGGTTCACAGCAATTACAGAAAAAAAAATAGAAAACAAACAAATGCAGATTCTGTAAGAATCTCTAAGGAAGCACTGAAACGGTTATTCATCTTTTTGCTGGCTGTGACATGTTGATATCAGAAAAAACTATAAACAGAGAATCATAATAATGCAGCATCACTAGCTGGAAATATTGTAAATGCTATAACACCACAATATGAGAAAAGCACTGGAATCATGACCCTAAGAGAATTCTGGAGAATAAAGAGATTATGATCACCTGGGACATTCCGATCCCAACTAATAACAAAAACTTCATGTAAGTATGCACAGTGGTAAAGACGAAAAACATAACAGCATTGATAATAGAAGTGTCAGTTCCAAGTGATTATTTTGTACATCACACAAAGAGACAGAAAATTCTCAAGTGCCGAGAAATGCAGTCAAAGTAAGAAAATTTGGCAAGAAGATAAAGAAATATTTTTCATCATTTTGGGTACCACAAGCCTAATTAAAAGCATTTTCCTATGCATATTACATATTATGAATTCAAGCTACTTCCTTGGCTTCCTGTCTGTTTCTACAGACATTTCAGTCTTTTCTTACTCTTCTACAAGTTAATTCATTCTGCTGCTCCTCATTATTTCTCCTCTCCTGGTGTGTTTGTGTGTGTTGGCAGGGGCAACCATTCTGCAGAGTGGAAGAGCAACTTAGTTATACATACAGATTGCAAACAAGGGAATCCAGGGTTCAGCTCCTCCTTTTCCCATGGATACCTTTAATGACTCTAGGCATGTCATTTCACCTTCCATTGCTTCAGCTGGAACTTACGTTGTGAGTCCATTTGGGCAAGGAAGTAACTCAGGTACGTGAATGTAACTCAACTTGCATTCTAGTTTTGAAAGGTTGAGTAATAAAAATCCAAATCTCTTTTTGGGAGCTCCAGTTTTTGGATAAGTAATTCTAATCTGTGCCCTTCTCAGCCACAGACTCCTATCTGTCTACTCTGCTGTGCCTGGTATAGATATACTGACTCAGTTTTTCATGCTTCCTCTATGATCTTATTTGAAATTGAGCCAAAAGCCCAACGTTTAGAAACTGCTGTCTAATCTTTTTATTCTTCTGTTTTTCTGTCTTGAATAGATTGTTAAGGTCTGTGTATCAGGGATAGTTTCTTAGGCTGCACGACTTAAATTCCGCCAGTGTCGCTCTACTTATATTAGCCCTCTCCTCAAGTCACTTAATTGGCTTCCTATCCATTTCCACATACAGTTCAAACTCCTCTTATTGACTAAGTTACAAGTGCATTCACTCTGCAGCTCCTCTGTACCTTTCCACACTTATCTCTCCCTACACTCCTCCCGTGAACTCTATTCACTATGTTAATCTCTCTTATCTGCACCCTTCTCCTCCACTGCTAACTCCAGACTCCGTTCCTTTTATCTTGCTGCACCATATGCCTGGAATAGACTTCCTGAGGCAGTACGTCAACCTCCATCTCTGGCCATCTTCAAATCTAGGCTAAAAGCCCACCTGTTTGATGCTGCTTTTAACTCCTAACCCTTACTCACTTGTTCAGTACCCATGTTTTATCATTCCCACCTTAGTAATTCCCTTATCTCTTCTTTGTCATGTTTGTCTGGCCTAATTAGATTATAAGTTCTGTTGTGCAGGGACTGTCTCTTTATGTCCAGTGTACAGCACTTTGTATATCTAGTAGTGCTATAGAAATGATAAATAGTAGTAGTAGTAGTAGTAGTCATATGTGGATAGCTTGTGTTTATCTAGAAGCACTATAGAAATGCTAAGTACAGTATTATTAATGGAAGAAATACATGGGAGGAGCTAGCAGAGAATCCCAACAACACTAAACAGCAACAATATGGCAGGAGAAGGAACCAGAGAAATCAGGCCCAAGCATTGGTGGTGGTAAAGTAAGGGAATTTTCTCGATGCTCAAGTTTAATAGTGAGAAGAAAGGCATGAGCTTGGAATGTATTTTAGAAAATTAGGGCCTCCTCTCTGGTAAAGATTCATCATGGAAGTACCAAGCTGGGAAAGAGCACATCAGGAAAGCAATAGCAGTACATAGCAGCAGCTTAGGAGTGGCAATCGGGATGGTCAACAAAATCACACTGCTACCTGGATAGCAATTTTCTTTTTCAGGACAAGGTAACTAGAGTATGATGGTATGGTGTGATGGGAGGTACTTAGACCTTGTTCTTATCAAATAACCAGACTGGAGAAAAACTTCTGTACCCTTGTGAGACATGTGGAGGGGCATAATTGAAAGGGACATCCTCATTTTGATTTGGATATCCTTGCAAAACGTCCCCATCCAGGGGCGGGGAAGCCTGTATTTTCGAAACAAGATGGATGACAATCTTTCATTTCAATAATATGGTTAGGGACGCCCAAATCCTGAAATTTGGTTGTCCTTAGAGATGGTCGTCCCTAGGTTTGGTCGTTTCTGATTTTCGGCGATAATGGAAACCAAGGAAGTCCATCTCAGAAATGACCAAATGCAAGCCATTTGGTCATGGGAGGAGCCAGCATTTGTAGTGCACTGGTCCCCCTGACGTGCCAGGACACCAACCGGGCACCCTAGGGGGCCCTGCAGTGGACTTAATAAATTGCTCCCAGGTACATAGCTCCCTTACCTTGTGAGCGGAGCCCTCCAACCCCCCCCCCCCCCAAAAAAAAAAAAAAAACTGTACACCACTACAATAGCCCTTACTGGTGAAGGGGGGGCACCTAGATTCGGGTACAGTGGGTTTGTGGTGGGTTTTGGATGGCTCGCTGTTTCCTCCACAAACGTAACAGGTAACATAGTAACATAGTAGATGACGGCAGATAAAGACCTGCATGGTCCATCCAGTCTGCCCAACAAGATAAACTCATATGTTACTTTTTGTATATACCTTACCTTGATTTGTACCTGTCGTGTACATCTGCCCAGCACTATCCCCGCCTCCCAACCACCAGCCCCTCCTCCCACCACCGGCTTTGGCACAGACCGTAGAAGTCTGCCCAGCACTATCCCCGCCTCCCGCCACCGGCTCTGCCACCCAATCTCGGCTAAGCTCCTTTGGATCCATTCCTTCTGAACAGGATTCCTTTATGTTTGTCCCACGCGTGTTTGAATTCTGTTACCGTTTTCATTTCCACCACCTCCCACGGGAGGGCATTCCAGCTCAGTTGTTGGCTAGTCCTTGACAGAGGAGGAAGTGCTGCCGGAGGCTCTGCCAGTATCAGGAGGGAGGGGAGCGGGGCCTAGCTCCTTCCCCAGCAATGAGGAGGGTCCCTGGGGAGAAGTCCTCAGGAAGGTCCCAGGCCATGGGGCCTACTGGGGCCAGGGACCAGAAGGCCCGGAGGAATAGCTCTCTTTCTGGATTAGCCCCAGAGAGGAGGGAGAGGAGTCCTGTGGACCGCAGAGTGTAGACGTCCAGGGGTGGAAGCCGGATCATTACCCCCTCCACGACTCAGCTGTTCATGGAAGGTGAGCGTGAAGAATGTGGAGAGGGGAGGAAGTTGGTAAAGACCCCTGAAGAACTCTCTAAGGGGATGGTTGGAGAGGAAGGAATGGAGGTGAGCCAGGAGCCTCTGCCTGTTCCTGATCAGGTAGAGAGCGAGGATGGCTGGTCAGAGGAGGAGGAAGAAGAGGAGGTCCAGTTAGAAAGCTGTGATCCAGAAGACACGGCTAAAGGCGTGGTAGAGAGGGTCAGAAAAATCAAGGCCCTGGAAAAGGAGTGTGCAGAGCTGGGGAAAAAGCAAAAAATGGCTAAGGCTTTGAGCAAGTTAGCCCCAGCTGAACACAGGAAGGCTTACAAGAAGGAGGAAGTCCGACTGGTAAAACAGCTACAGCAGAAAGAGAAGCTGTTGGGCTCCTTAAAAAAGGGCAGTGATAATCCCTTGAGGGAGCTTTATTTGAATCAGGAAAGAATGGCCTCTGCTTCTGAATATTTGTGTCCAGAGAGAGAAGTGTGCCAGAAAGAGGCTACAATGTCTATGAAAGCAGGAGAAAAGGCAGAGTCTGGCTCAGCTTGTATGTTTAAACGTCAGCCTGTAACAGAGGACTTGTCAGGGTCTGATAATCAAGCTACTTTAACTTTTATGAAGGCTTTGGCAAGCCAGCCAGATGTACTCACTGTGGAAAAAGACTCCAGACAGGAGGTGGTTGGACTTGGTTCTGGTGTCTTTTCAGAACCTGTGATACCACCTAAGGGACAAGAATCTGAAACAAGAAAGATTCCTAAACTGTTGCACATTGTAGAAACTGAGAAAGGAGACTTGGGAGGCAGTCTGCTTTCCAAGCAGGTGTTAGTAGAAACATCCAGTGAGAAGGAAAGCAGTTCACATGTTAAAGGAGTGGATACAGCTTGTGCTGAGATGGCAGGAGGACTGCAGTACTCTGGAAGGCTGGCTCAGGTGCAGCCAGTTGACTCTCTGATTGCAGCAACCGATTTTTCTCATTCAAGAGTTCAGCTTGCTGTGCAGCCAGGTTCTGAGGAGCTACGCCCCAGAGGGTTGGATGGACAGGAGTTCCCATCCAATCAGGAGGGAGAAGGGGGAAAGCCTGAGGTGAAACCAACTACCAGTCTCCTGCAAGACCTGCCTGTGTGGAGAGGACAGCATACAGACAGCCAGCAGGGGTCAGAAGATGCTCTGCAGTAGAGAGCTGCACGGTTTCCGTCCCCGCGGGAATCCCGCGGAACCCGCGGGATTCCCGCGGGGACGGAGGCAGTTCCTGTGGGGTTCCCGCGGGGATGGAAGCAGTTCTGCGGGGTTCCCGCGGGGACGGAGGCAGTTCCTGTGGGGTTCCCGCGGGGATAGAACCAGTTCTGTGGGCTTCCCGTGGAAGTGTAAGCTGCACCTGCACCAGCCTCTCATCTACCGAATACCAATTTATTTGAGTGCTGTCTCCTCCTCCTCCTCCTCCTCCTCCTCTTCTTCCTTGCTTTAACAGCATAAATGTGGAAAGTCTTCCATTAAGGAGGTGGTAGAGTCACAAATGATGACGGAATTCAAAAAGGAGTGGGATGAACACAGAGGATCTCTAATTAGAAAATGGAAGTTATATAAAAGCTAACCTTAAATGGCTGCATGTGTATGGATATGTCAAGTGACACTTAGATGGTGACTCTGGCTGTGATGAACTAGAGCTGATACCTGGCAGACTTGTATGGTCTGTGTCTCATACATGGCAATCTGGTGTAGGATGGGCTGGAAAGGGCTTAGACAGCAACTTCAGTGGCTGGAACATGAGGACAGTGCTGGACAGACTTTTACGGTCTGTGTCCCACAAATGAGAACATGAATAGGCTGGAGTGGGCTTCGATGGCAACTCCAGCAGTTGGAACATAAGGATGGGGCCAGATAGACTTCTGTGGTCTTTGTTCCAGAAACACGAAAGAAAAACCATAATCAAGTATATAATATCACACTCGTTGATTTAATGATGAATTGATCATGAGTGTGACTATTGGGCAGAGTGGATGGACCGTTCAGGTCTATTTGCTGTCACTTACTATGTTACTATTAATCCTCTTTGCTCCCAGGCTGGTGCACAGACCTCAGCTCTGACACAGGCACGAGAATCAGATGTCACCTGACCTACTGCCGCGTGCATGTGGCGGCCTCTCAGCACACACTGCCAGTGAATCAGAGACAAATCTTACATGTGCGCACCAGAGTTCCAAGTTCCAACTTCCGTTCCTTCCTTGCCTACAGTGCTGTGGCTCAAATCCAGAAAGAGACTGAGGGAGCTGACTGGAACTTTCTTTTATGTACTATTAAATTCTTACGGGGATGGGTGGGGATGGGTTAAATTCTTGCGGGGATGGGTGGGGACGGGTTGGGATGGTTTAAATTTTTGCGGGGATGGGTGGGGATGGGTAAGATTCCAGTGGGGATGGGTGGGGACGGGTAAGATTCCAGCAGGGACGGGCGGGGATGGGTAAGATTTCTGTCCCCGTGCAACTCTCTACTCTGCAGACAGAACTAAACACCAGATCTTCAGCCCAGGCCTGTGGGGTATTGCTGCAGGATAAGGACAGCTCTGTAGAGGGATTGAGTTTGGACTTGGGGGGGAGGGTTGCTATGGATAGAGAATGTTTGAAGGAGGGGGGCATATCTGATGTGATAAATATGTGTATTGATAAGAGGGGGGAGGGGGGTGAAGGGGAATTTTCTGAATTGATACATTTGTCTGTTGGGGAAAAGGGAGGTGGGGATCAAGGGGGAGGGGGCACGGCACGGCAGGGGGGGGAGGGTGAGGCAAGTGAAGGGATAGCAGGGGGGCAATCGGGGGGGGGGACGGTACGAGATGGGCAGGATGCACTGAGTTCAGGGAAAGGTGGGAGAGGGCGGTGGGGGCAGGGGGCTAAGTCCTTTGCTGCTGTAGTAGGTAGTGGGGGGAGAAGAGAGGGGGGAGGGTTTCCATGGGGTGGTAGGGCGGGGGAAGGTTTTGGGGAAGAGGGGAGAGGTCGTGGGCAAGTACCCAGGAGGCGGAATGTGGTACAAGTTAGATGGGTGGGGGAGGGGGGATGCCTTCCAGGGACACAGTATTGAGGTTGGTTTTGGGGCTAGGGTTTATCCCAGAGGACCTTTACGCATGCATACATCCGGTGAACATCCCGGAGTACGATGTCAGTTTCCTGACACAGAGAGGAATGGAGGTCTTCTGGGAGAGGTATGAAGGGGTAAGGGGGAGAGGGGAGTGGAAAAATTATAAAGTGGTCCCGATCAGCAGACCTGACCTGGTGCAGGTGACTCTGTTGGTGCGGAACGAGTCCATTTCAGGGGCAGACCTGGCTTTCTGGTTACAGAGGTATGCAGAGTTGAGAACTCCATTGACTAAACTCCCGGACCCCAGTAGGGTATGGGCGGGTGGATGGGGGGCTTTGGTTAAATTAAATCAAGTGGGCCAGGTGATACAGCACATTCCCTCAGCGGCGTTCCTAGGGAGGGACAGAATTTTGTGCTTCTATAAAGGACAGCCGAGGCAGTGTTTTAAGTGTGGGTCCTTTCGGCACTTTAGCATGTCCTGCCCAGTAATGCAGTGTGCAAAATGTGGGGCCAAGGAGCATTCCACGGAGGATTGTACCTCCATTAGATGCAATCTTTGTGGGGGTCTGGGGCACGCATTTAGAGATTGTCCGCAGGCTTCTCATAATGGGGGAGAGGATGGCACGGGAAGGGGTAGTCAAATGCAGGAGGGGGGAGGGGAGAGGAGGGACAGGGGTCCAAGGTACGGATGGTGTGGAGGAAGAGTTGACAAGTCAGGGGGGGAGAAACGGGGGGGAGCTCAGAGGCAGGAGGGTGAGGACGAAGGATGGTTACGGGTCTCAAAGAAAAGAGGGGATAATAGAGGATGGCAGGAGGGGGAAGGAAGCAGGCAGGAGGCAGTGAGGGAGGGAGGGGGAAAGGTGACGGGTAGGAAGAAGGGGGGAAAGGTTAGGATGGAGGAGGGTTGCTTGGAAGAGGGGGGGATATGGAAATTGAGAGTGTGGAGGGGGGAGGGGGGAAGGGGGTATAGGAAGGGGAGAAGGGGGGAAGAGGAAATCTGGAAGAAGTAGTGTTTTTCAAGCAGTAGATAAGGGGGGGGAAGGGTCGGACGATGAAAGAGAGGGGGAGGAGGGTGGGGAGGAGGGGGAGCGGGGAGATGGTTGTGCCTCAGGGGGAGGAGGGGGTGTAGGTGAGGAGAAGAAGAAGAAGGGGAGGAAGAAAGTAAGGGGGGAGGGGGGAAGGAAAGAGGGGATTTTTGAATTTGGAGTGAGGGATTGGGCGGAGGAGGAAGATGTGGGGGATGGTAAGGTACAGGATTTAGGTGGCGGGTTAGAGCAGAAGGAAGGGAGGAAGGAGAAGTCTGTGCAGGGGAGGCGTTTCTCTAGATAGAGGTGATGGCGGGAGTGCTGTTATTCTTTGCCACGCTTAATGTGGCCAGTGTCTCCTCCCAGAGGGCGAGATGTGTGGCCTTCGATGGCCTCGCTGCTATACAGGCAGATTCTTTCTTGATTCAGGAGACGAGATTGCAGACATTGGATGCTGTCAGGCGGGCGAAACAGGCATGGAGATGGGGTCCTTCAGTTTGGGGGCTGGCAGGGGAAAGATATGGGGGGGGTAGGTATTTTGTTCAAGACACATAAGGTGGTAATTCAACGGGTGGTGGAGTTAGGGGTAGGGAGGTGTTTGGTGGTGGATGTGTTATTGCACGGGGTGGCTTTGAGAATTATTAATATCTATGGGCCCCAGAGTAAGAGGGGGAGGTCACTGTTGTTCGGGGAAAATCAGGCCATATCTGTATACGTCCCGTCAGTTGGTGTGGGGAGGGGATTTTAATATGATCCTGAGGAAAGAAGATAGTGGGGGTAGGTCAGCACAGGTGCGTTATGATGGGGTGAGGTTGGCAGGGATCATGAAGGGAGCAGGGTTGGTGGACGTGTTTTTGGAATATTTTGCAGGAAGGGAGGGTTTTACGTTTTCCAGGGGTAGTTGTAGAAGTAGGATAGATAGGTTTTTGGTTCGGGGAGGGGCATGTGGGCAGGGGCCTAGACTGGTGGAGGTGGATTTTTCAGATCACAAGTTGGTGTTAATTAAGTTAGGGGGTGTGGGAATTCACAGGTCAGGAAGGGGTATGTGGAGACTAAATTTAAAATGGCTAAGGGAGGGGCCGGTACAGAGGGAATTTTTGGAGTTTCTGATAGATCAATCGTCTTTACAGGGTATTTTTTCATCTCCAGGGGATTGGTGGGAGGAAGTGAAACGGCGCACGAAGGTCTTTTTCATACGTCAGGCGAGACGGGAGGGACGGGAGGTAACCCGGCTAGGGATGGCATTAAAGAAGAGGAGAGATAATTTAATTTCTAGAGGGGGGAGGAGGGAGGATATAGAGGTGGTGCAGTCAGAAATGGAGAAGGTGCAATATAACAGGTACGCCTCTTTGGTGTACGAAAGGGATTTTGGGAAACTGTTGAGCCCGGATCCTTTTGTATGCTGCAAGGAGAGAAGGGAACGTAGGATAATAGAGGGGTTAAGGGATGAAAGGGGGGTCATCAGAGATTCAAGGGAAGGGATCCTGGGGGTGGTGGGAGATCATTTTGAGCAGTTTTTTTCTGATCAGAATTTGGACAAGGAGGTCATGAAGAAGTATGTAGAAGGGACCCCGGGGGTGGGAAACTGGGGGCCTCATCTCCAGGTTCTGGAACAGCCCTGGACGTTGCAGGAAGTGGAGGAGGCCATTGGGGCCTTGCGGAGCAGGACCTCGCCGGGACCTGATGGACTCCCAGCGGAGTTTTATCAGGCGTTCAAACACCAGCTGGCTCCGATTTTGTTGGAGGTCTGGGAGGTGGCACGGAGGACGGGTTCCTTGCCAAAGTCTTTTTCAGAGTCAGCACTGGTTCTCCTTAGTAAAGGCAAAGATTTTCAGCTTATGGCTAATTGGCGGCCTATAGCATTGTTAAATAGCGACCGGAAGGTTTTTGCACATATGCTCTTAGCAAGGATGAGACAGGTATTGTGGGGGGGGGGGGGGGTGCTGGCGATCTCACAAGGTTGTGGGGTTCCGGGCAGGGGGGTGTTGGAGGCAGTGGCATGGGTACGGGAGGGTCTGGAGCGCAGTCGGGAGGATCAGAAAGGGCAGTTACTGGTAGCCCTGGACCAGGACAAAGCCTTCGATAGGGTACAGTGGGATTTTTTATGGGAGGTGTTAATTCATTATGGGTTTCCAAGGGGATGGGTAGAACAGCTCCGGTTATTGTATACCAATGTGCAGTGTTTTCCATTGGTGAATGGCTGGAAGGGGAAGGATTTTGGGATTACGGCAGGAGTGCGACAGGGGTGCCCCTTGAGCTCTCTGCTGTATACCTTTGCCATTGACCCATTTGTGCGGCGTTTGGAGTTGAGTGGTGAAGAGGGATTGCAAGGGGTGGAGGTGAGCAATGGGAAACAACTACGGGTGGTGGCCTATGCGGACGATATTACGGTCTGGGTAGCAGATAAGACAGAAGGCAGGAAATTGCAAGGGATGATTTCAAGGTATTCGCAGGCGTCAGGATCGTGGGTGAATTATCAGAAATGTAAAAGCTTATGGGTGGGACCGGCAGGGGAAAGGTTTGAATTGGAGGGTGGGTTCCCACAGGCTACAGAGAGGATAAGGGTTCTGGGGATACAGTTTGAGGCAGGGGACTATGGATTGATTAATTGGAATCAGAAGATTGAAGAGGCAAGGGCAAAGGTAGAGAGGTGGAAGGGCTGGAGGATGTCGATGGCAGATCGGGTTCGTTTGATCAAATCCCATGTAGTGCCAATGTTTTTATTTTTAAGTTACATCTGTCTGTTACCAGAGCGTTGTTACGTGGCACTTTACAGTGTGTTTTTTCAAATGCTATGGGGTAACCGGATGAACCCAGTCAAAAGAAACATCACATACTTGCCAAGGAATGAGGGAGGGGTAGGTATGGTTAACCCAGTGTTAGTTTTCAGTTCTTTGTTTCTTCAATTTAATTTGGGTCGGGCAGTAGATCAAGAACCCCCGGGGTGGGCAGAGAGTGTTATTCAGTGGTGGAAGGAATATTGGGTCCCCTGGCTGGGAGGGGAGAGGGTGAGGGTTTTGAGGAAAGGCTTTCCAGAGGGGGTAGGGTATTATCGGACCCTGGTCAAGATAGTACGGTTGTGGGGTGTTATGGTAGAGGAAATAAAGGAAGGGAGGAGGGAGGTTTGGGTGGAAAGGGTGCGCACTCAGAGATTTTCCTCTCCACTGGTACTTAGGGATGCTCCTGGGCCGGTATTGGAGCGGGGTCTGCGGTTGGTGTCATCAGAAAGGATCCCACACAAGTACAGGGACATTGCTTGGCTGTCCTTGCATGGAAAGCTATATGTAAGGGGAAATCTGAAGGACAGGAACATGAAGGACCGTGACTGTCCGAGGGGGGAATGTGTTGGAAAGGAAGAAACCATGAACCATTTTTTAAAGGAATGCCCTTTTTCCATTCAGGTGTGTGACAGAGTGGCTTCTCTGTTACAAATTCCCAGTTTTCGGTCTTACACCTATGCGGATTGGGTTTATGGGAGACAGCAGGGGAAAGGGCAGCTGGAGCCGGTAACGGGGTTTCTGATCTCTGTCATTGTCAGGTTCTATCTTTGGATGGCGCGCTGCGGGGTTTCCCTGCGTCAGGAGTACAGGTCTGTTGAGGGGGTCAGTTGGGATATAGTAAGGGCGGTCCAGGAGGTAGCACGGTGGGAAAGGGCGGAGGTAGGGATTGGTAAATTTTTTATTTGGTGGAAGCATGTTAAGTTAAAACTGTCATGATTTTTTGGTTTCAGATGGGTATTGGTTTTATTAGGGTTCCCGGGTAGGGGGGGGGGGATTTGTGAATATGTATATAGTGGGCTGGTTTGTATTTCTGTATTTTTAATGTACGGTTGTCTATTGATTTCCTTCTCTATAAATAAAAGAGTTCTCCAAGCATCCACTACTCTCTCTGTGAAAAAATACTTCCTGACATTTTTCTTGAGTCTGCCACCCCCTTCAATCTCATTTCACGTCCTCTCGTTCTACCACCTTCCCGTCTCCGGAAAAGGTTCGTTTGCGGATTAATACATTTCAAATATTTGAACGTTCGTATCATATCACCCCTATTTCTCCTTTCTTCCAGAGTATACATGTTCAGGTCATCAAGTCTCTCCTCATACGTCTTGTAACGCAAATCTCTTACCATTCTCGTAGCTTTTCTTTGCATCGCTTCAATTCTTTTTACATCCTTCGCAAGGTACGGCCTCCAAAACGGAACACAATACTCTAGGTGGGGCCTCACCAACGATTTATACAGGGGCATCAACACCCCCTTTCTTCTGCTGGTCACACCTCTCTCTATACAGCCTAACAACCTTCTAGCTACGGCCACCGCCTTGTCACACTGTTTCGTCGCCTTCAGATCCTCAGATACTATCACCCCAAGATCCCTCTCCCCGTACGTACCTATCAGATTCTCCCCGCCTAACACATACGTCTCCCGAGGATTTCTATTCCCTAAGTGCATCACTTTGCATTTCTTTGCATTGAATTTTAATTGCCAAACCTTAGACCATTCTTCTAGCTTCCTCAGATACTTTTTCATGTTTTCCACTCCCTCCCGGGTGTCCACTCTGTTGCAAATCTTAGTGTTATTCACAAATAGGCAAACTTTACCTTCTAACCCTTCGGCAATGTCACTCACAAATATATTGAATAGAATCGGTCCCAGCACCGATCCATGAGGCACTCCACTACTCACCTTCCCCTCCTCCGAGCGAATTCCATCCACCACCACCCTCTGGCTTCTGTCCGTCAACCAGTTCCTAATCCAGTTCACCACTTCGGGTCCTATCTTCAGCCCATCCAGTTTATTTAAGAGCCTCCTGTGGGGAACCGTGTCAAAAGCTTTGCTAAAATCTAAGTAGATTACGTCTATAGCACGTCGATGATTCAGTTCTCCAGTTACCCAATCAAAGAATTCAATGAGATTCATATGGCACGATTTCCCTTTGGTAAAACCATGTTGTCTCGGATCTTGCAACTTATTGGCTTCCAGGAAATTCACTATCCTTTCCTTCAGCATCGCTTCCATTACTTTTCCAATAATCAAAGTGAGGCTTACCGGCCTGTAGTTTCCAGCTTCTTCCCTATCACTAATATTGTGAAGAGGGACCACCTCCGCCGTTCTCCAATCCCTCGGTACCTCTCCCGTCTGCAAGGATATATTAAACAAATCTTTAAGAGGACCCGCCAGAACCTCTCTGAGCTCCCTCAATATCCTGGGGTGGACCCCATCCGGTCCCATGGCTTTGTCCACCTTTATCTTTTCAAGCTGTTCATACACACTCTCTTCCATGAACGGTGCTCTATCCACTTCAATCTCATTTGTACTTTTTGCAGTCCATCGCAGTCCTTCTCCAGGATTTTCTTCTGTGAAAACAGAACAAAAGTATCTATTTAGCAAATTTGCTAAATAGGGGGGGATGGGCCTGAGTCCGCCTGCCTGAAGTGCACTGCACCCACTAAAACTGCTCCAGGTACCTGCATACTGCTGTGATGGACCTGAGTATGACATCTGAGGCTGGCATAAAATATTTTTAAAGATATTTTTTGAGGGTTGGAGAGGGTTAGTGACCACTGGGGGAGTAAGGGGAGGTCATCCCCGATTCTCTTCGATGGTCATCTGGTCATTTTGGGCACCTTTTTGAGCCTTGGTCGTAAGAAAAACACAACCAGGTAAAATTGTCCAAGTGTTCGTTAGGGATGTCCTTGGCTTTTTTTCTATTATGGTTCGAGGACATCCTAGTGTTAGGCACGCCCAAGTCCCGCCTTTGCTACGCCTCCTTGAACTTTGGCTGTCCCTGGGATGGAAAGCAGTTGGGGTCGTCCAAAATCAGCTTTCTATTATACCGATTTGGACAACCCTGTGAGAAGGACACTCATCTTCCGATTTATGTCAAAACATGGGCGTCCTTCTCTTTCAAAAATTAGCCCAAAAGCCACCTTCAGGATTGAAGAGGACTTGGATAATATTGCAGAATTTCATGAAAGAACAGCAATTCAGTATCTTAGAATATAAAAACATGGTGCAATAAAATTATCTTTAGATGGTCATGCTTGATCAGGATAAGGACAGGGTCTTTGACTAGCCAGAGGCCACCAAAGGATCAGAGATGATTGAGATGAGGGATCCGATGAATGTGAACTCAGGGAAGTGCAACGAGACAGAGGAAGATTCCTTCCCTCTCTTGTTCACTTTGAACATCTCATTTTACATTACCCACACAGTCTCAACATCCTACCAGCTGTTTTGTACTAAGCCTGTGTTCTTCTTTGCTCAACTGACCTGCCATTTGCGCCTTTCAACCTCCCAAATCTGCTCAAATATGGGCAGGAAATTGAACACTTGAGAATGCATCCCTCCTACTCTAGTTCCGTATCATTTATAGTTGTTACTTCAGCATCTTTATTGAAAAGGGCATTTACCTTATCAAAGGTTAAAGACATGACACATTTCAGCATTGTCCTTTTATCATAAGGAAACCAAAAAAATTGTATGCTGTTTTGTAAATATTTAACTATATTCTTCTAATGAAGGGAGCTTTTACAAAGCTGCACATAAAGTCATTGCAGTTAAATGCTTCTATTAATGACCACATGCTAATTTCACAATTAGCACATGGCCATTATCGTGTGAGCCCTTACTGCCACGTATTTTGTAGGCAGTAAGGACTCACATGCTAACTCCACACTAATCAGTAGCACATGGCAATTTGCCTGTGCTAACTGATTAGCACAAGGCACATCTACTCTCTACCCCAAAACACACCCTGTACTAAAAACTATTTTACAGTTTTTAGCACAGGATTTGCTCATGCCAATCCCAAAACTACTCTGGAACGTCTGAGCACTTCCCGCAGTAGTGCCTTTTAGCATGCAATAAGAATGCATTAGTGCTCACCACCGCTTAGTAAAAGGGCTTCAGGGAGCATCAGTCCAGGGTGTTATGTTTTATGTATGACATTTGTTGGAATTGAGACAGTATGTTCCCCCACTAGTGGGTGCTGGAGATTATCTCCCCAAAACAGATAGGAAACCTTGCATCTATCTCATGTTAAGTTACATTATAACTACAGCAAAGTAGTACTTATGTATGCAATACATTGTGTGTGCCTTGTTCTTTCATTACTTGAGATTAAAGACACTTAAAATTAAAGTGACGCTGTCAGAGCTGATAAAGTGGAAATGCTGAAAATAGTTTACAGCCATAAAGCACTGGTAAAACTGAAAATTGAGGAAACAGATCCTCAGCTGCTGTTTGTCAGGAGCAGACTCAGAAAACAGAAAGAAAGCAAAAATGAAAGGTGCACCCTTGCTTGACTGGGTTGGCTGTTACGATTCTCTCCTTTTCATTCAATAAGTCCAATCCAATAATTGCTCTGCATGGACACTATGTAATAGTAAACACACTGGAGGTAATTCTATTAAGAAATACGATTATAAATAGGCACCTATAATTTAGGCATGAGCACTTACCAGCCAAAGAGGTGACACAAGTGCTCACACCTAAATGCAGAGCATATGTGTGCAACTTATAGTGTTCTATTAAGTTACGCACATAATTGTCAGTCCATCCTACGCTTCAGACTCCAACTAAGTGTACACCTACCTGTAAAATGCATGCTAGGTAAGATATGCACATATTTACTATGGCATTTAAACACATATGTGCACAAATCCTTGCATATATGCCATAATTTTAATAATTTACGCATTTATCCCTGGATTCTTTATATGGTGCGTGAATTAGGATGCACTGCTGAGATGTGAGTGCAACTTAATTGGCTAACAAGCACATACTTCATAGAATTATCCCAATTTGTCCATTTGGAATAAACAGAGAGCACGTATATCTCATTGTTTATTTCTCACGACTTTCTCATGCTGTATAATAATTGGAACTCCCTGGAGAGAGAGGCTTGATGGCTGATTATATATATATATATATATATATATATATATATAATCATTTTCTCTAGTGGGCTTTTATTAATTTTCCTTCCTTGTTTTTGGATATTTAGACTGATGGCCTTTAGTGGGCAAGGTTGGGTGTTGGGGGGGAGGGTTCTTTAGGGGGGGGGGAGTTGAACACCTTTTGCAGTGTCAGGCTTCTTTATTGCCTTGTATCAAAGAGTGATGGTATAACCTTGGTGTTACTTGACACGATCATGTGCTCAGTGTTAGTTTTTCTTATGTACTGCTCAGTTTTGTTACTGTTCCTTTTAAAACACAAAATAAAGTTTAAAAAATAATTGGAACTCTGGCACTCAAGGAAACATCTTCTTTTTACATGTGGAGGGGCATAATTGAACGCAAACGCCTATTTCCATGGGCGTTTATCTCCAAGAACGGGTCCGTGAAGGGGCGGGCCGAACTGTATTTTCGAAAAAATGGACGTTTTTGAGCTGGGCGTTTGTTTTTTTTAGCGATAATGGAAACTAAAAATGCCCAGCTCAAAAACGTCCTAATCTGAGCCATTTGGTCGTGGGAGGGGCCAGGATTGGTAGTACACTGGCCCCCCTGATATGCTAGGACACCAACTGGGCACCCTAGGTCAGTGCGGTGGACTTCAGAAAAAGCTCCCACATGCATAGCTCCCTTACCATGGGTGCTGAGCTCCCAACCCCCCTCCCCCAAAACCCACTACCCACAAATGTACAAGACTACCATAGCTCTTAGGGGTGAAGGGGCACCTACATGTGGGTTTTGGAGGCCTCCCATTTACTAGCACAAGTGTTACAGGTAGGGGGGGGGTGGGCCTGGGTCCACCTGGCTGAATTGCACTGCGATACCCACTAAAAGTGCTCCAGGGACCTGCATACATGCAGGCCTCTAGGACTTGTTGCTGCTGTATAACATTGGCACACCAGTTGACACCTGAAGACTAATCTCTCTGAAAACGTCCTTTATTGGAATAAGCACGTTTACTCACAGTTAACTGCAGAGGTTGTGCCCCACTGGCAACGAGTCTGTCTGGTACTGAGATAGCAGTAGGTCAGAGCTGACAGAATGCTGTACAATGCCCTCTTTCAGCCACATTCAAGGTAAGAATTAAGTTGTCTAACGTGGCTAACATAGGAAAGGAAACTAAAACTGGCTTACAAAAATGGCCACTACCGCATGGACTACAACAGCAAAAACAACAGGGCATACTCTGACCCAATAGGCAGGGGGAAAAGCACAATGGGAGAAGAGCTTACCAACTACCAACATCGTGAGACTGTAACACAAGCTAATGAAATCACGGAGCCCAATACCCTACACCCACCACAATGCAATGCTGATGTGACCCTGTAGTGAACCCGAGAGCCACATCTGACCCAGGGAAAGGCTGTGAGACGATCGAACACATTCTGCTGTCATGGAGGTGGGTACGGCATTTGAGGCTGGCGTACAGGCTGGGAAAAAAGTTTTTAAAGTGTTTTTTTTTTTTGGTGGGAGGGGGTTAGTGACCACTGGGGGAGTCCGGGGACGTCATCCTCGATTCCCTCCAGTGGTCATCTGGGCAGTTGGGGCACTTTTTTGGGACTTGTTCGTGGAAAAAAAAGGGTCTAAAAAAAGTGACCCAAAATCGCAGTAAAAACGCCTTTTTTTTCGATTATCAGCTAAAGACGCCCATCTCTCTTCGGCTGATAACCACGCCCCAGTCCCACCTCCAACATGCCTCCGACATGCCCCCGTCAACTTTATTCATTTCCGCGACGGAGTGCAGTTGGAAACGCCCAAAATCGGCTTTCGATTATACCGATTTGGTCGCCTTTGCGAGAAAAACGCCCATCTCCTGATTTGGGTCGAAATATAGGCGTTTTTCTTTTTCGATTATAAGCTGGATATTCATCTAACAGTCCTTACCCCTGTACTTACATTTAGAACACTCATAAATATTTCAGAAAAGCTTGAGGGGTCCTTTTACTAATGTGTGCTGAAAAATGGGCTTTGCTAGTGTAGGCATGTGTTTTGGGCACACACAGATCCATTTTTCAGCACGCCTGTAAAAAAGGCCTTTTTAAAATTTTTGCTGAAAATGGACATGCAGCAAAATAAAAATTGGCATGTGTCCATTTTGGGTCTGAAACCTTACCGCCACCCATTGACATAGTGGTAACGTCTCACACAGTAACCATGCGGTAATTATCTACCCGTGTAGAATGACGATTACCTCCCAGTTTCTGCCACACATCAGAAAATAAAAATTATTTTCTGACACATATAGCAGACAAGCATAAGAAATGAAATTACTGCCCAGGGCATGTGGTAGCTGGGCGGTAACTCTGAATTGACATGTGTTGGGCATGCATAGGCACCTATGTGTATTCAGTAGTATGCATACATTTTATTGTGTACAATATTCTTACATCAGGTGAAGCTCAGTACAGATTTTTAGATATTCATTTGCAGTTCCTTCTCAGTATAACATATATAATAACTGATGAAATGGTGACTGATCTGTGTATATCTGTGTATATGAGATGAAATTAACCAGCAAAAGCCAGAGTTATAGATCATTGTTCAAATTGTCATAACAATAGATATAGTAGATGCAATTAATTAAAGAGAGAGAGAAGGACAGAGAAGGAGGTATTGCACACAATCCCCTTAATTCTATATATGTAGGGTTACCATATGGCTCCAGAAAAAGGAGGACAGATTGAGCCAGCCGGGTTTTACTTCCATTGCTTTCAAAGCAATGGAAGTAAAACCCGGCTGGCTCAATCCGTCCTCCTTTTTCTGGAGCCATATGGTAACCCTATATATATGGCAACTAAGGTTGCGTGTGAATCAGCTCACATTGTCAATTTGCATGTGCAGCTTCATTGGTTAATGAGCCAATCAGCACCAACAATTGGCTATCAACCAATTATTGGCATTAATTGGCCTTAATTGGGGATTTATACATGGATCATATTCTATAACGATCTGCGTGTAAATCCTAGGATGTGTACTTTTTTTTTTGTGTGTGTGTGTGGGGGGGGGGGTGTTTAGGGGTGTTTTGGATGTGTTCCTATGAATTACATGCATTCTTCTAGAATTTAGGTGCTGGCATTCACACCTGTTTTCAGAAGACGTAAATTAATGCAACTTAGTTAGGCATGGATTAAGCGCTTAGATGCTGTTCTATAGAATACTGCTCAACGCATACTTTTTTAGTGCTGATATTTCAATGTGATTTACTGACTGTAGTCCAATGTATGTTTAGAGAGGGAATAATAAAAATATTGGCACAAATAGTGAGAATAACGTTGACATGCTGTTGAAGACTGTAGTTCAATGACATCAAACTTTCAGATAACCAATTAATCATTTTTATAAACATAGGATAAAGTTGAACTTTTGGAGCAATAAACTGTATTCTATAGAAGCTGATGCTAGTTTTGTTTTGTCATAGTGCTTTCCCAATTCTCTTCTTTTGCTGTTTTGACTACCAAAAGACATTGCTTTTAGAGCAATATCAACACGCTAATCACGCACTACTTCATCATCATTCAACTAGCATAACAAGAAAAGAGCTCTTTAGGAGAATATGGAATGCTAATTTGAAAGTGCTTTAAGAAAGCCTAGATACCAAATAGTAAAGCTCAAAAGATCTTTTCAATCAGCCTTAGTTCACTTGTTTTGTTTTGTATCTCATCATCCAAAGACTTGCATCGCTCACAAACCAAGTGCAAATGAAAGAATCCATTGTGAGTTGGACTTTCAGTGTCTTGAGTATCTTGCGAAATATATGTACGTGGTTGTTTTTTTCTATTCATGGATCTTTTAGCCAGTTTTCAAAGGCAAACAATTAAATAGTTTCTTTAAAAATTGACAACTAGGTACAGAAAAACTTTACACCTGCTTTAGCTACTGGCAGCGGGTGAAACATGGTGAATACATTTGAAAATCAATACTTGTATTATTGTTCACGCCCCCAGTCTACACACTCCACCTGTTTCTTTTTAATCTGACTAAAAATATTCATGTTGTGAAAGCCATGTTTAATCTGAGTTGCTCTCAGGAGGAACAGTTTTCAACCACAACAATATAGAAACATATCTGAGTGGGTCATTTACTAAGCCCAAAACGAGCTTACCGCTCGCTAAACTGGAAGTACCCACTGGGCTGCTGCAGCAGCCCGGCAGTAATTCCCATCCCCAGCATGTGCCATTACCTGGTGGTAATCGGGTAGTGCCGCACACTGCCCAGTTACTGCTGAGTTAGCGTGGTAGCCCTTACTGCCAATGGCGGCAGGGGCGTAGCCAGACAACAGATTTTGAGTGGGCCTAGGCAAGAAGTGGGTGGGCACCAAGTGTTTCCCCCCTTCACCACCACCCAAAAAATATCTCAGCTGGCAGAAAACGCTTCATTCCATCTTGGCAGTCTGCAGCAGGCATGCACTGAAAACTGAGCATGCACAGATGCCGTATTGTGGAGAGTAGCATGGAGAGTAGAGTTACCATCAGGGGGAAGTCTTCAGCTGCTGGAGCTTGGGATCCCCACCAGCTACCACTAAACATGTGATATTGTTGGGTGGGCCTGAACCCTAAGTGGGTGGGCCCTGGCCCATCCAGGCCCACCTGTGGCTACGCCACTGAATGGCGGTAAGTACTCCCCTCTGAAATGGCCGTGTGACAAGTGCTGCAGTAAAAGGGGGCCTCAGCACACGTCAAAAAAACACGTGCTGATGCCAGTGCAGCCCCCCCTTTTGCCGCAGCTTAATAAAAGGACCCCTAAATCCCTTAAAAATTGCTTCCCATATCTTTGTTTAAATTATGTACTTTCTTCTCCTTTGAAGTTGTTAATATTTAAAGGGTCAGAATAAAACAATTCTGTAGAGGAACAGGCCTAGCAGAAAAGACCAAACCATGTTAGATATGTGTAGCATTCCAAGCCAGGGTAGATCCACAGTTGCACTGACTAATTCACAGCACATATCTTCTGGCACTGATTCACTTATTTCAGATGGTAGTGATGAGGATCTGAGCCAATATAATCCAGAATGCTATAAAATAATTTAAAAGGAAAAAACAGTTAAGAAGAGCAAGAATTTGGCCACAGCATGGACTGAGTCAAAAACCCTCGACCCTAGCCCTTCAACATCAAGCACTGATCCATTGTATCCTCCAGTGAATTTTATAACTAGTGTGTCTCTGTAGAGTTCACAGGAAGGTACCCAGCTGTGTCCTGAGAAAACATAACCAAAAACAACCACAAAAGTGGAGAAACTGGATGTGCTATGAGGGGAAGCACAGAACCAGAGGAGTAGTGTGATCAACAGGACGCTTCCAAAAAACCAAGAAGATGAAGAATAAGTAGTAAAAATGTCTTTTAATAGTAGAAAACAAGACTTGACATGGCACCGTGTTTCTACCAACATATCCTGCATATTTACCAACCATTCGTCTTTCTAAGGGTTTGATTTGGTTTAGCTCCACCCACTGGCATTTATCATATACAGACTCCTGAGGCAGGCGTTTCTCACCAAAACACAGTGCCGTGTCAAGTCTTATTTTCCACTATTAAAGGATATTTTTACTACTTATTCTTTGTCTCCTTGGTTTTTTGGAAGCGTCCTGTTGATCACGCTACTCCTCTATTTCTGAGAAAAAAATAAAAAATGTGGAGGAGGGAATGCATAGACAGTCAATGGTATACCATCCACTTATGCATCAAGCTCAGAAAGACAAAAATGGACTAGTGTGGTCAGGGTTCCACAATAGAGTTAAACGCCATCAATGAGGTCTCCTTATTTATTTATTTACTTACTTACTTATTGCATTTGTATCCAACATTTTCCCACCTTTTTGCTGGCTCAATGTGGCTTACAATACATCATGGATGGTGGAAATATATAAGAAAATAGACATTTAGTATTACAGAAGGATCTTGGGTACATGATAATGATAAAGCATGATAATAGTATAACAAGCAAGTATTATAAGACAGTTCTGGATATATGTGGAGGAGTTCACATTTGTTGATCTTTGTGGTATGCCTTGTTAAAGAGATGGGTCTTCAGTAGTCTGCGGAAGTTAGTTAGTTCATATATCGTTTTTAATTTGCACGGCAGTGCATTCCAGAATTGACCCATCAAGTCATTTCTCAACTATATGGCTATGTATCCAGTAGATATGTTCTCCTCCTAGTGCATGAGGATGGCTCTGTGCCATGCTTTCAATTCTCTAGGCTACTCAAGAGGTACTTATCAATGACAGGAAGGAATCTTACCCAGTATGGGGCCCACTTTTTCTATATAGGAGCTGTGACTAAGGCAGCAGGGCTGGCTCTACCCACAAGCACCATAATGTCCCTCAGACAATGGCATTCCCATCATTACAAATTATGCATTAGACCAGGCAGTAGCTGATTGTTACACATGCTCCCCTCTCCCCCCTACACTTTCTTGTTTCCCTGTTCCTGTTTTTGTTTGAACTTTTGGTATTCTGGAGCAGCAAAAGTCAGTGTGGATATATGGTAACTCTTTTGTATTCTGGGCCCCCAAGAGAGTGTTGGAAAGGCTGTTTGACATGTACTTGTATTTATAGAGACATGAGCCATGCAGTGGGCTTAGAACCAGGTTCAATTCCTACCGCGGTTTCTTGTGATCCTGGGCAAGTCACTCAACCTTCCATTGCCCCACGTAGAAAACTTAGAGCGTGAGCCCACTAGGGACAGAGAAAGAACTTGAATATGTAAACCACTTTGATTGTACCACTGAAAGGCAGAATATCAAATCACATGACCCAACAATAACACATATGTTTTAATATGAGTCTTTTCGAACTGATTTATGTATAGTTTTACTGTTTACAGCTTAAAATAAAATACCAGATCTATGAAAGATATTTATATGTTTTAACATTTATTATTATTATTAGGTAGTATATGGACCCCTGACATAAGCATGTTTCCAAAACATGGATGAAGGACACTTCCTCCTTACCTTTGGTGTTACATGTTAAATATATGATGTCTAATAAATAAAACAAATAAGTAAAATAAGACAAGCAACTTTTTGAGTTGATTTGGGAACAGAGTCTGTCTTGGTGGTGATTGATACGATATGTCAGTACTTGACTGAAAGAAAAAGCGCAATAGTGCTGCTTGTTATGCTGCATCTATCTTGAACTTCTGAGCTTGTTGACAACAGCATTTTAGTTGACAAGCATGTGAAGCAGGGATGATTGTTGGTTTGGATAAATCTATCCTAACAAATAAGATTTTTTTTTTACTTGGTTTATAGACCACCAGATTGTGAAGATGTCGTTTGTTTACTTTGACTAGTGGCACTACAACATCAAGGATTGAATTTTTTTTGTCTGCATGAACGATAGTTTTTCAATCTCTACATTTCAGAGAATATTTTAGTATCTATGGATTTATCTAGGAAGTGGACTGAATATTTCCCAGCTTCACCCAGACTCCTCTCTCAGACTGCCCTGCAACTGCCCAGACAGTGCAAAGCTGGTCTGATCAGATTTTCAGCTGTGTTATCTAAGTAAGCACTGTGAAAACTCCAGGTATGACCTGGTCAGCAGGATTTATGCAGGTAGGAGTCATTCCTAGTCAGATAAGTTTGGTTGAATAGTAACCTGGTTAAATAAATAAATAGTTTAAATAGTACAGAGTGATAGACCACCTAGTATTCAAAGGAAGCTATCAGGCTTATTTTCGAAAGAGAAGGGTGCCCATCTTTCGACACAAATCGGAATATGGGCGTCCTTCTCACAGGGTCACCCAAATCGGCATAATCGAAAGCCAGTTTTGGGCGTCCCCAACTGCTTTCCATCACGGGGTTGACCAAAGTTCACGGAGGCGTGTCGGAGGCATAGCTAAGGCGGGACTGGGGCGTATCTAACACATGGCCGTCCTCGACCAATAATGGAAAAAAGAAGAGCGTCCCTGACGAACACTTGGACGACTTTACTTGGTCCCTTTTTTCTTACGACCCAGCCACAAAAACATGCCCTAAATGACCAGATGACCACCGGAGGGACTCGGAGATGACCTCCCCTTAATCCCCCAGTGGTCACTAACTCCCTCCCACCCTCAAAATAAATTTTAAAAATATGTTTTCCAGCCTCTATGCCAGGCTCAAATGTCATACCCAGCTCCATGACAGCAGTATGCAGGTCCCTGGAGCAGTTTTAGTAAAGTAAAAATTGCCTTTGCATGTGGGAATGACTTGTGTGAGCCCACATTAAGGTCACCATTTAGCACAGTTTAGTAAAATGGCCCCAGTGGTAGTTGTTCTATGCATTCCCTTAGGTTTTCTAGTTCCAAATGGTATATTACTATTAGTAAATCTAAGGCCAATCGCCAGAGAGTTATTAACAATTGAAAGCTACAAGTTGTTTGTTGGCCCTTATTTTTACAAATCCCAGTGAATAAACATGACAATCACAAATCCTCTCAAAAAGAAAAGCCATATTGAAAGTGTTTGTCACACAGTGTTCTAAACATCACTAGAGAAAGGGAAGAAACAAGAACTTTGTGAGTAGCTGCAGTCCTCTTTCATGCTTGCTATTGAGGTCATCTGAGAATCAAAACATTTACAGCACTGAACAACAGTAATTTCCAGGGGGCTCACAATGGGGGATAGAAGTACACTTGGAAGCTGCTTTCACGATCATCTCTCAAGAGCAATGCCAAGTGCCAGGAGTTTTTCAGTGCCTGAACTTACAACTGTCAGTCATACTGTTACCAGAAAAACAGGACCAGAAATATGGTCTGTATATTTGTGAATATGTAGGATGGCACTTCTTCAACAGTCCACTCATGGATCAGTAAATGCATTCTTGAAAGAAACTGTTTCAAAATAATTCATTAGACTGGAAGGCCATCATCAACAAATTTTGCTGAAGTTTTAAAGAACTGGGTATTTTCTAATGGCATAACATGATAATACACATGGCATCATCTTGCAAGGAAATGTTATGACTCATAAGCATCGCTATATAAAGAACACCCGTTGCAGACATGATGTTTCTGACATGGTTACAAGATTCTGTTATAATCTGCCAACTCTCAGTTGGTCCATGGCAGCTAACAACAAAAGAACCATCACAATATTACTGGAAAGTTACATCAATAAAACATAAATAACAAATAATCTAAAATATTCCAGAAGCCTTAGAGTTCCTCAGGTTCAATGAAATTCTTATAGATTCAGGGGGTTAAAGAATTTCTTATCTCATAAAGGTTTGCCTAAATTTAAGTGTCATTTGCACGATTACATTTACACAATGCTGCCATCCACATGAGTAAGTGTGCGTTTAAACATGTAAATAGCAGCAGCGTGGCCACGCAACATTATATAAGCCAGTGGATCCCAAACCTGGTCATGGAGGCAGCCCAGTCAGTCAAGTTTTCATGATATCCACAATGAATATTCATGAGAGAGATTTGCATGCAGTGGAGGCAGTGCATACAAATATTTCTCTTTGAAAATTCATTGTGGGTATCCTGAAAACCTGAATGGCTGGGGTGCCTCCAGGACCAGGTTTGGGAAGCACTGGTAAAAGCACTCATGCAAATGGAGTGTTTGCAGGGGAGAAGCATGAGCTGACTATAAGCATGTCTAACAGTTACACAAGCAACTTATAGAATACTGTAAGTTATGTACGTATTTGCCACATGATGGCGTGCTCATTTATTTATGTCAACTGTAGACTTGGCATAAATGTGTATGCCAGTGTCAGGTTATACTAATAATCTATAAGGACATATATGTGTGTGTGAGTGGCCTTAGAAAATTAACCTTTACAGGGTTCCAGTTATCCATTAAGAATTGGAACAGGCTTGGGGTTGTTCCAAGGTTGAGGTTTAAAATTATATGAAAAGCAGCAGAATTCAGCTGTGTTATGGCATAAATCAACACCTGCCTCAGGGGTCAAACAACCAAGTAATGTTAAATACTAGAATAGTTGCTCACAATATAGTGGTTTGTCACAGTGAAAATCCATTCTGAAACAGAATGAGTTCCTAGTACGGAGAAGGATGCCAAGAAATTGCACCAAAAAACTGAAATGCATTGCCCGATTACAGCAGGATTAGTGTGGGAGCCCTTACCAAAAACTAAATACATGACAGTAAGGGTTCAGTTAGGAATGGCTGTGTGCCATTTGTGAAATTAGTGCACGTCCATTACTGAAACAAATACCAATTCCAGCATTTTCCACCACACTAGAATGTGGCTAGAGCACCCAGAAAACCCAAGCGGCAATTGCAGTGCCGGCTACTTTCTAGCATGACTTGGTAAAAGGACCCCATAATGGGCATCTTATCATTTAGCGTGCTAATCCTTAGTGTGTGCTAAATCCATTAGTGCACCTTAGTAAAAGGACCCTTAACCATTTAAAGTTATATTTATTTATTTGTTACATTTGTATCCCATATTTTCCCACCTAATAAAAGGCTCAATGTGGCTTACATAGTACCGGAGAGGCGTTTGCAGACTCCGGTGTGAACAAATACAAAATTATGTTATGGTAAGATAAAGTTCATGTGGTATAGCCACATTTGGGAGTCGTTCAACAGTAGAATTGTGTTATGTCCGTTACATAATTTGGTTTTGTTGTGTTGCCTGGATCTGTCATTTAAGTTGAATCGGTGGGGTATGCCTTTTTAAACAGGCTAGTTTTTAGTGATTTCCGGAAGTTTAGGTGGTTGTATATCGTTTTCAAGGCTTTAGGTAATGCGTTCCACAGTTGTGTTCATATGTAGGAAAAACTGGATGCGTAAGTTGATTTGTATTTAAGTCCTTTGCAACTTGGGTAGTGCAGGTTTAGATATATTTGTGTTGAATCGGATGTTTTTCTGGTTGGTAAGTTGATCAAATCTGTCATGTATCCCGGAGCTTCGCCATAGATGATTTTGTGGACCAGGGTGCAGATTTTGAAAGCAATGCATTATTTGATTGGGAGCCAGTGTAGTTTTTCGCGGAGCGGTTTTGCGCTTTCAAATCACATTTTTCCAAATATAAGCCTAGCTGCCGTGTTTTGGTCAACCCATCACTGAATATCCAGTCCTTTGGGTGTAAATACCACTGTTTAATAATTGGTTTATTTATTTGATTTTGCTTCATATTAGTAACAGAATTTCAGATAATGTACAGGATAGCATGTGGTGTCAAGGAATGTTCACAAGACAATGCAATGTGAAAAAATGCACATTATACTCTGCTATGACGTATTAAAAATTGTTCATAGTTTCAAGAGACATAAAATAATTTAAGTTATATCATGTGTCAGGAAAGGTACATTAAAATGTTTTCCTATATTACAAGAAATCAAATATTATTAGATATCAAGAAATATTCAATATTGCACAAGATCAGACATTAGGGCATAGTATTTATATTATCTAGGGAATGGGAGGGAAGAGAAGGGAAGGGGAGGGAAAAGATTTTGGACTTGCCCCACATCTTTTTCAATTATATCTCCAAGGAAGTTACATTGAGGTACAGTATTCAATGCTGATCAATGGAATTTGTTAGAAATAGGTTTCATTTCAGTTGTTGCCTTTGATCCCTTTTTTACTGCATGTCAGGGATTATCATCCTGATTGACCCAGTACTGATGGCAAAGTTATAGAGCTACAATCAGTTCTGTGAAGTATTAAACTTTTGTATGTTGTAGACAGAGAGTGATGATGAGTGTAGAGAGGATGGTTCTATGATTTTTTCCATGTTTTCTTCAGCACAGAAAGCACGGAGGAGTACGACTATGATTATGTGAGTGTGAACAAAACCTGGGTTCTGGCTCCTAAAACACAGGAGACGGATGCTACACAGATCCTGAACTCTCTGCTGAAAAACTACGACAACAAACTGAGACCTGACATTGGCAGTAAGTTCCCTTTGGATTTTTGTCATCAGCTTTCTCTGTGTCTTTTGTTCCTGTCTTTAAAACATTGTTCTATCAAATGGAAGAACCAAGGAAATATAATAATGGGTGTGAATTCTGTAGTATTTTCTTATCTGTTAATTGCTGCAATGTACACCTTTCCCAGCAGTGGTTTTTTTTTTTTCAGTATTGGCTGAAAATTTGGGAGTTTGTGAGAAGTTCACAGTAATGGCCAGATATCAAATGTCCTGTTAAATGGTATCTAAAATAGAGAATGACATGAGGCCAAAGTTTTTCCCCCTCCTCGCCGCGTTTCAGACCTGTCCCCATGGGTTCTGTCTCCATCCCCACCCCAACCCCGCAGGTTCTGTCTCCATCCCCGTACCGACCCAATGGGCTTTGTCTCCGCCCCATCCCCGCAGGTTCTGTCCCCATTCCCGCCCCATCTCTGTGAGCTCTGTCCTCATCTGCAGAAGCCTCAAACACTTATGATTTTATATTTAAATCTTTATTAAATTATAAAAAGGAACAATATACTGTGCAACTGTTTAAAAATCACAAATAGAAAACAATAATAACAATGAGCAAGTATAATAACTCTCCCCTCTTCCACCCTCTACCCTTCCAACCCAAACAATAGCTGACTTTTACTACCCCAAAATCCTAATCCATCCCGTTAAAATGTTCAGGGATACAAAATACAACCAGTTCTGTATGCCCTAGCAGGGGAGAAATACACCCTATGAAGCACTGTTATGATATTTTAATCTGTGGATTAATAATAAATCATCAATAATCTCAGGATTCAGTCTAGCTCTCCAGTCTTCCACAATCCTTCCTGCAATAGAAGATGTATTTTTAGAAGACGTGTTGGTAGTAGGAACATACAGCATCCCGCATGCAAATTTTGCTAGTTGTGGCCAACATGTTTGCTTGTTTTTCCAAAAAAAATCAAAATACCGTTGTCTGCATCACTCAAACATAAATAACAGACCAGTTCATTAACAGGCTTCAAAGTAGAAAATGACATGGGGACAAAGTTTATCCCTGTCCCCACAGGCTCTGTCCCCATCCCTGCCCCGTCCCCACGGGATTTGTACTTGTCTCCACCCCATCTCCGTGGGCTCTGTTCCCATCCCGTCCCCATTCCCGCGGGTACTGTGGATCCCCATCCCTGTGTCATTCTCTAATCTAAAAGCATATTAATGCAAACTTTTTTTGCCCTTCAAATATTAACCAAGGTTCCGTTGGAATGGCTCTACTCCCGGCTTTATGTTGGAAGAGTTAGTCAGGCTTACCAATACTGCAGTGTTATGTTTATCTCTAGAGAACTAATTCTCTAGAGATAAACATAACTAATTTAGATTGTTTTCCCAAAAATTACGACTTTATGGTTTTCCCAGTCTGGTTTGCAGGTATGCATTTTTAACTTGTTTTCAGCGATGGCCATCTGCTTCAAAATTAACCATCCGCCAGATATTTAGCAAGCAGCAGCCAACATTATTTTTAAACTCTGACTGTCGTTGGCTAAATTATTTCAAGATATTCATGTCAGGGTGACTGAATGGCCGGGGCTAATTATGGATGTTATGCCCACTGGAGCTTATGCAGGTCCCAGCTGAATATCATCTGGGACCCGCATAAATAAATTAAAAAAAAAAATAGGTCAGGCACCCTCCATCTTGATCCTCCCTGCCCACTCACTCCCCAAAAATAGAGGGCTGTCCCAGCCCCCATTCACCTCCATAGACCCCCCTTGTAATCCCCCTTCCCACATCCCAAAGAAAGTATGACTGCCCCAGCCCCCACCCATAGCTCCCCTTGGGCCTACTTGAAGAAGTCCCCGGTGGTCTAGGGGGAAATCAGTTAGGAATAATGCCCAGTCGCTCCTGCCCAGCACCAGCCTCCAAATCAAAATGGCTGCCACATTAGCTCACAGCCATATATTCAAGAAATAGAAAAAAGCCCTTTTAGATGGTCATGATAAAAATGGGCTTAGCGTGTGAGAAAATCTTGCTTAGCACAACTTAGTAAAAGTGCTCCAAAGTTACAATATTTATAGTAGAAAAAAAAAGAAAATAGAACATCATAATTGGACATAAATGTTCCACTCCATCTGAGGCTCAAATTACCATGTGTGTACTGACCGCCACCCATTTTGTAGGTGGTAAAGGCTCACTTTGTATTCCTGTGCTAACCAGTTAGCACACACTAATGTAGCTGTGATGTTTAGCGCAGGAATAACCACTCTCTGCCCCTGTTATGTCCCTTCAAAAATATTTTTTTAGCACATGGTTAGTGTGAGCACATTTGGCAGTTATTGTGGTGGCTCAGCGCATCCCTGACTATGCCATTTTAAGCTGTGTTAGGTGCCCATTAACATCTAATGCAGCTGAGTTAAAGGGCCCCTTAGTATGTTACCTCAAGAGTAGTAAGTGCATCCACACTAATTGCAAATAGTCTTGAATGCATGGTAAAGAACATTTCAGTGCAGTAACAACACTGCCCTCATCAATCATCAGGAAGCCTTTCTAATTACTGCATGTTAATTTTTGCTCTGAAAGCACAGCAAGTGCAAAAACTTGTCATATTGTAGTAAAAAGGCCTAGATTAAAATGGTGTGCTGTATTTTGAATTCTCTCCACATTATTTTTCTATTCACTATAGTCACAAACTCTGACTGAGCCTTTGCAAATGTACCTCTTAATTCTATAAAGGTTTTATCTTGCCCTGCATGTCTTATTTCTTATGCTATATAAATTTAATTTAACTTAAACTGGCACTTAAAATCTGCTTTTATTTAATAACTTTTGAAGTGGTTTATAATAAAAAGTGACAGGTTGCATAATATATGCTTTAAAAGTTCACTTCAGTAACATATAATTAGCCTTACTATCACTGCCTATCATATAGGGGCCCGTTTAATAAAGAGAGGTAAAATTTTACACTTACCATGTGTTAACAGGAAAAATTAATGCATGGTAAGTGCAAAGCCTGTGTGGAAAATGCAGGAGGGCTTACCCATGCAATGCCAGGCCATTATGTGGTCCTTGTTGAAATAAATAATGCAAAATACAGATGCCATGGTGGCACTATCACTACACACATATCCCCCTCCATCTGATAACCCCAGCAGATTCCCTATCTGATTCATCTGACATCCAGTTCCTCACTCTGACACTCCCCAATCTCATTCCCTGAACCCCACCCTCCCCAGTTACATACTTCAAACCACCTGATTGCATCCCCCAACCTCCCCAATGGCATCTCCCCTTTAATCCTCTTAACCCCCCTCCCCAAATTCAAACTCTCCTTCAAGCCCACAGCTCCTCTGGCTCGCCCTTCACTAATGGGACTTACCCAGAGATGATAACTAGTGGTCCCCCTATGCTCCTGCCTTTCAATCTCTTTGTCTTAAAATGGCCACAATGACCTCTAGCAGTAGTCTTGCAGCAATTTTTTTTATTATTTAATTTTTTATTGTTTATGCAATAATTATATACACAAGTAATCATCTTGTTACATGCAACACAGGAAACGAAAGAGTTCAAATAAATACATAGCATATACTCTATCATAGAGATTTGTTCAAATCAAGAAACAAAAATACTTCTCTTTTGTCACTTTCTTAGACCACAAAAACAAGAGGGGGAGTGGAAAATAAATCAGGGAGATCAAACAACAATATATCAAAATTTTAAAGAAAAGGCTCGATGCCCTCCCACCTTCTTATTTCTTAAGTCATACTGATATTATAGTCTTGTTACTTTTTTCAGGTCTGTGAAAGATCTCAGTTGATCTGGTAGAAAGAAGACATATTTAATTCCCAAATATTTCACCATACATTTGCATGGGTATACTAGCAGGAAAGTTGCCCCTAAGGACCGCGTCTCTTCTCTCATATCTAGGAATTTCTTCCTTCTCTCTTGAGTAACTTTAGTTACATCAGGAAAAATCCGTAATTTTTGACCACAAAACTGTTGATGCATATTTTTAAAATACAATTTCAGTATAGCATTAAAGTCTTGCTCAAAGACAAATGAAATCAAGAGTGTAGCTCTATTTGTTACTTCAGTCAATGAGGCCTCTAAAATCAATGAAATGTCCTTCAAATCTTCAGGAATCCTCTCTGATTCCTTTTTTCAGGTAGAAAGTATATTTTATTTATTGGAGGAATATTTTGAGGGGAAAATTTCAAAATCTCAACAAGGTATTTTTTAAACAGTTCTATAGGGAGGATTCCTATTGGTCTTGGAAAATTCAAAATCCTCATATTCAAGCGTCTATTATAGTTCTCTATTTGTTCAACTTTTTGACGAATGCTTGAATTATCTTTAATAAGCACTGAAACATTTTCCTTAATATTAGAGATATCATTTTGGGCTTTCTGTACCTTATCATTGAAATCCTGTCCATTGATTTAGAAAGTTGTTCCACAGTAACTACCAGATTCATCATTTCTTGAGTGGATTTTGTTATCAACACTTTCATACTTTCCATAGCCTGCCATGTGGTATCAAGAGTCACCACTGTGGGGGGGATTCAAAGCTCCTTTCTCAGCCGAACTGATAGTAGTTGCCGATAGCAATTCAGAGTGAGAACCCTCTCCACAGGTCCCAGTCTTCACGCCTTCCACGTCCTGTGGGCCTGCCTTCTCTTCTCGTGTTACGACAGGGCACGGTGGAGTTCCAGCTATTGGAGGAGAGAGCGTGGTTTCATGTTCCAGAGACGTCGGGGTCCCTTCCCCGGCGTCTAAAGGAATCTCAACTCCGGATTCAATCGGTGGGCGTCGGAGTGTGAAACTATCCAGCGTTCACTGTTTTGGAGAAGAAGCAAGAGCTGGAGAAGGTATAGCTTTTACAACCCCTTTTCTCTTAGTATGGGGCATTTTTTCAATGAGGCAAGTTTTGTGCAGCTAAGCGTTGGTCTGTCTCACTTCTCTCGGCCACTCCCCCACCATCTTGCAGTACTTACATGGAAGGCTGACCCTAGCAATAGTATCGCAAGACTACTACTAAGGTCATGGTGGCCATTTTGAAACCTGGAGTGAAATTGGCAGGAGCAGAGGAGAACCACTTCTGCCTCAGTCCACTGTATAATCAACAATCAGTTCCAGGTAAATCCCAGGGTGATGGGAGCTGGGAGGATGGTTCAGGTATGCACATGTGTGTGGGGCTTTGGTTCAGGATGGGGCCTATAGACTTTGCAATTACGGGATTAAGGGAATTAGAGGGGGAATTCATGTAAAGAGGAGTTGAGGGATGTAATTGGGGGAGTTGGAGGGGTCAGGGAATTAGGTCAAGGGTGTGTTGAAGTGTAGAATGAGTTATTGGGCAGATTGAATGTGGAGGATGCCAGGAGACTGCTCAAAGGACCCTGGCCATGCTACTGGACTGCTGGTAGTAAAGTTGCCCTTATCACAGTTGTGACAGCACATGGTTGCAACCATGCACTAGTTGTCACTAAATATCAAGTCTCTGATCATGCCCACATAAAGCACCTAGTGTGGATTTTTGCTATGCTGGCTGTTTTAACGTGCATTAAAGGTTAGCATGAGTCTACGTTAAACATGAGTTTTTGCTGAGGGAAATCTATGGGTGAGTATAGGAATTCAGATGCCACAAACCCATTAAGATGGCCCCTAGGAGTGTTGAGCCATGTATTAGAGGCCCAATGCTCTCAGAAAGGAAAAACAATGCCAGCACAAATAACATAGGTTGTGAAGTTAAATGCAAGCTGCGTTATTACATTTGCATAATAATGAGGTACTTTGCATGCATGTGCTGTATCTCATTAGTTGCTCATGATGCATTAAAGTAATTTGGGTTAAGTAACTACTCTTCTTAGATGTTTAACAGTTGAATATTGCCACTTAGATGTATAAATTATTCATCTAAGTGGTGCTACCCCTGGAATGCCTCAACCCTTGCCCCCTTTTTGACAGGTAACTCTGGCCATATAACAATTCATATACCTCATAATTATCCATTCTGCTCCCAAGACTATTTTGTAAAAAACATTTATGTGGCTGACTTTGATATGTGTTCTTGAATACCATTAAAAGTGAATTTAAAAGACAGATCTCATTGATTTAACCACCTATGGAAGCTAAGTAATTTTCCTCTGTGCCACATAACAAAAATCTCACTAGTATATATTTTAAGAACAAAATTAGCTGTGGGGCAGGTACATCATAGATTTCAAAATTAAAGGCATGCACAGTATTTTGCAATTCTGGCCAAATTATAGATCTAATAATGCCTTCCTCAACTGTGGCTATGAATAAGTATGTTTTGGAACAATACATATTGATTTAGCTGCATTGAAGGATGACAATTTTCATCCAACAGTTGATATGGATAAAGCTATTTACTTGCAAAAACAGTTGTATAAATCATCCTCAAAAAAATCCACTAGTTTTCAGAACTCTGGGCTAGATTTACTAATATGTGCTACCCACATTAATGTGCATTAATGCCATTACATAAAATGAGATGTAGCAAATAGCATGTATCAATGTGTGATAGCATGTGGTAACATGGCAGTGCCTTTTAGTAAATCTAGAGAGGATAGAACAGATCACATATCAAGAGGAGAAAATAATTTATTCATCAGAATGGAGGATCTCACATAAAAGTTGCCCAACGTGGCCACATTTTGCCCACAAATGGGCTGCATCACTCTTAATAAAATAATATCCACTCATAAAAATACAGCAATAAATAAATATAATACTTTCTTATTGTAACCAGAGGTTAAATAAAATATATTTTTATTAGATACCTGAGCTGTCCGGAAGGAGGAAGTTGGCTCCTGGAGGGGGGTTGTCTGGAAATGATGCCCATGGTGAGGATGGTACTGGGATGGGAATCTTGCATATGGCATGACCCACGACACTCTGGGATGCTCAGGAGCAAGGGGAGGCTGGAGGCATAATAATGAGATGCAAAACATGCAATTATGTTTTGCATCTCATTACCACTTAATCTGTAGCAACTTAAATAACACCATGGTAATTCTGTGTCAGGCAGCATTAGGACCATGTAAGATGCATTAAGGGCCTAATAACAAGGTGTTAATGTTACTTGATGAATTCTTCCTCCTCCCCTTTAATGTCTTAATCAATCCTTCTGAGACACATTTATCTGTATGTCCTCTTTCAAGGAAGTATAGCTTCATTTCAATGGATTGATTGTAAAAGTCTATGGGTCCCTTTTACTAAGCGGTGGTAAGCACTAATGCATGCTTACTGCATGCTAAAAGGCACTACTGTGGGACACGCTCAGGCAATCAACAGTAGTTCTGGGATTGTTGCACACCAATCCCGTGCTAAAAAATATAAAATATTGTTTAGCATGGGGACATGTTTGGGGGCAGAGAGTAGACGTGCCCTGGCTAATTGGCATATCACTGCATGCTGCCGATTAGCGTGGGTTTAGCATGGGGGCCCTTACTGCTTAGTAAATAGGTGACAGTGATCCCGTGCTAATGGCTATGCACTAATTGGTAAATTAGCATGTGGACA
Source organism: Microcaecilia unicolor (assembly GCF_901765095.1). Taxonomy (NCBI): domain Eukaryota; kingdom Metazoa; phylum Chordata; class Amphibia; order Gymnophiona; family Siphonopidae; genus Microcaecilia; species Microcaecilia unicolor. The sequence continues at coordinate 69,278,249 of NC_044037.1, read as the reverse complement.
TTAATGGGAAAAAAAGAAATTGTGGCCATTTTATAGCCATGCTAAAGGTGGCCTCAGCGAACAGGAAATCCATGCACTAAAAATAGCACAGGCTACACAGGAACATCACCTTCAATCTTAAAAAATTATTGTACAGGAATCTATTTCTTAAGGGATCTGCTGTGACAACTCATGTAGTGTGAAGTTTTTTCATGTCTGTTGGATTTCTATAAATACTTATCTCTGTCTTCCCATTATTATCTTAATTTGTCTAGAAAGAGAGTTTCATTCTTATTAAAACAAATTTGAAATGTCAGATTTAGATCTTTTTCATTGATCCATTTATAAGATCTAGACAGATTGTCATGGTCCCAGGCGCTAAGCAAACTGTCAATGAATCAGGAACAACGTGAGCTCTTGGACTGCTGTCAATAAGCAGCAGCAGGCAAAACCCTCCAACCAGGACTAGACTAAACAAGCAGGAGTGGAACAGACTAGAAGTGCAATAAGCACACAGGCAGAAACAGATTAGAAGTGCCCAGAGCACACAGGCTGTACTAAGACACAAACTAGGACTGGACTGAACAAGCAGGGCTGGAGCAGACTAGAAGTGCAATGAGCACAAAGGCAGAAACACAGCAGAAGTGCACAAAGCACACAGGCTGTACTAAGACACAACCAGGACAGGAGTATACAGAGAACACAGGGACAGAACTAAGTAAAGCCAAAAGAGAAAACACTCAAACGGGCCGCAAGGCCAACCTGGAACCGATGCACACAGAGCCCTCTCATGCGGGCTGTAAGGCCGAACGGGAAACCAAACACAAAAGCAGAAGGAAGAAGAAACTAGGCATAGCTCTAGGTGAAGCAGACTAGGCAGAGCTCTAGGCGAGGCAGACTAGGCAGAGATCAAGGCTGGGCCACATGGCCACACAAACAAACACCAGAACAAACTGGCAATAACCGAGACAGAAGTGCTAACACTAGCACACAGACAAGCTGAAGAACTAAGGCAGAAGTGCTAACCCTTGTGCACAGACAGACAGACAGAAAGAACCAAGGCAGAAATGCCACACAGGCACACTAACTAGGAAACAAGACAGAAGTGCTATACAAGCACACCAACTAGGAAACAGGGCAAAAGTGCTACACAAGCACACCGACAAACCTGGAGACCTTTGGCCTTGAAAAGGCCCTGAATGATTGTCCTCACCTTCCTTATGAGGGCCTTCACTGATGATGTCATGACTACAGGAAATAGACTTGAAACACACTGAACACCAGAGTGAGGCTTGGAACACACAGGAAGTGGCAGCAGAGGCAACAATGCAAAGAAAATAACAGACTGGAGCCACCTCTGAAGCTGATCATCGGAAGACAAGGTGAGACTGAAAAGTGGAGCCACAACCACAGTCATGACACAGATCTTCTTCAGAGCCTTTCCAAATAAAGAATATACATCTTTTCTATAAGATTAATTGAGCCTTACAGCTATGGCTTGTCAACATTTTTTACCTGTCTTGACATCCAGAGGAGGCTGGTTTAAGTCCCACTGCTGCTCCTTTTGATCTTGGGCAGGCAACTTGGCCCTCCATTGCCTTAGGTACAAAATTAGATTGTGAACTCTCCTCGTCCATCTTTGTCTCTCTTCCCTTTCCCTTTTACTTCTTACCCTGTTCCTTCTCCCCTGACTAATGTAATTGTAATTGAATCATCAGTACATTGTAAGCCACTTTGAATCTGCTTCATGTGGAAAAAAGTGGGGCAGGGGCGTAGCTACGGGTGGGCCTGGGTGGGCCCAGGCCCGCCCACAGAAGTGCACACAGTTGCAGGAGCAGCAGCATGGCACGACGACGGAGGAATCCATTCCAGCCCGATTTCGCTCAGGCCCGCCGCCCGCCCACCACCACCCAAGCGCACACACACACTGCTACAGTCTGCAGCAGCAGCAGCCCCGTCACGGGCAGCCAGGCATCCGCTTAGGTCTCCAGGGTAGGTCCGAACATCAGCCCGCCGGCGCCTACCTTCGGGAATGCACTGCAGGGCCATGCAGGCAGCATGCCGCGTCGTAGTTTCCCATCATGATTCCATCCAGATCCTACATGGCGGTAGCGGTAGTAGCAGCGGCGTTAATGACTGGACGTGCGCACATGCACTGTGCGAGGCGAGCCTCAGCCTGGCCCTGGACGTGAGAATTGGCTTCGGAGGACCTGAAAGTTCGCGAGAGATCACTCCAGAAGTTTCAGCACTAGTGTCTGTCTCCATAACTTTACTGCCAGTGCCAAGGTAAGCAGCAGCTGCCTGCTGCCAGCAGCCCAGCCCAGCCCAGCAGCAGCCAGCAGGTAATAAAATTGTAAATGCTTTTTTTTTTCATTATAATCATCATGTAATTTTTTTTTTAATTAAGGCTAGCTGGGGTCTAGGCACTATTAAAATTTATTGTTGTGGAATTTCTGGGTGGGGTAAGCACTTCACTGCCTAGGGCAAAAAAATGTATGTATTTAGTGATTAAAATATACCTTTTTTTGCCCTGCAGTGAAGAGCCCACCCCAAAGCCCACCACCATGACCTGCCAGCATTTTGATTATTCTTTTGTAATCAAAATGATGGCTGTGGTCTGCTAGTGGGCTTCTGGATGGGGGGGGGGGGTAGACGTGCAGGTGCCTAGGGCAATAAGGAGCCCATCCCCACCCAAAAATTCCCCAACAATAAATTTTAATAGTGCCAAGCTAGCTTAATTTTTAAAAAGTTGTCTTTCTCTCATTTTAGTGGGTTTTTGGGTGGGGATGGTCTCTGCAGTGCCTAGTTTAAAATTTATCTATCTATCTATCTATCTATCTATCTATCTATATAGTACCCACCCATATTAGCTCTGGGCCCACCCAAAATCTCAGGTCTGGCTACGCCACTGAAGTGGGGTATAAATGTTCATAAATAAAATAAACAAACTCTGTAGAAACAAAAAAGAGTGGAAATGACCACAAGGGAAATGTTCCAGGATGGTGAATAACACATTTTATTCACAAATATAGTCCATATTATGGTTTGGCTGAGATGCAATTGTAGCAAATTTGCATTCACAACTGTATGCTACACAGGTGAACCCTGCATGGGCAATGTTTCAGCAAATGAGCCTTCCTCAGGAGTCCTCATAAAAAATATAATAAATATAGAAATACAGATAAAAATAATAATGAAAAAAATTAAACAACAAAACAATATGAAATAGTGTTTATATATATATGTGTATTCAACCATGCAACACGTGATATGGGAAAGAGTAAATGGTGTAGCTTGGAAAGAGATATTGTCTATTATGAACATGGACAATGTCCCCCACATTCTATATAGTATGTCTTACATTGTGCACGTAAATCCAATCATATTTTGTATTTGTGTGCATAAATTAATTAGGTAACAAGCCAATCATTTCTGATAATTGCCAATTAACAAGCATTTATTTACCTTAATTGGCATTAAGTAGATATGCACAGCATATTCTACAACATGATGCATGTAAATTCTAAGTCACATAGTTGAAAGTGGGTGTGGCCATAGGTGTGGAATGGATGGGTCATGGGGTTTCTAAAATCAATGCACATTGTTATAGAATACATCCATTGCAAACCTAATTTAGGCATTGGGATTTACATCGTTTTACTTGGCATAACTGCCCTCAACTAAATTTAGTCGCACAGACCAATGCTCAGCGTATTCTATACACCACATAGAAATTTGACTTCTTCTATAAAGTACATATAAATTAAGGCATACTTTATAGAATACATTTAAGCGAATTTCATTTTGGCTGCAATTTTTTAGGTGTGCTGAATGTGTGGATACCACAGAATCCAAAAGACCTCTAAAGAGTCTTCAAACATGCATCAAAATGATGTTGAGAATAAACAGCATGAGAAATTAGATTTCTATAGTGCAAGATAAGACCTCAACCCGGGAATAAGTATGATCAAGCCACTATGTTTATGCAGAAACATACCTTCCCATACATAACATGAAATACCAGCAAACTAGTTTATATCGCATTGAGACCAATGATTGTAAAGTGAACAGAAAAAAACGCCTGTAGAAGAAAGCTCACATAAATTGGCAATAGATGGGGCCATTGAGGCTCCCATTGCTGTTCCCTTTATTTGCTTATAAAATGTTCCCTCAAAAGTAAAATAATTTTTTTAAGCTATATTGACCAATTCTACAATAAATTCTGTGGGGATCCTTTTACAAAACCCATGTACCTGTAATATGTTGTTAATGATGTTAGGAGCTTCCATCTGATGAATATTAATATATAGAGACCCAATGTCTATTGTCACTAAAATAACATCTTCTTCACATTGCATACCATCTACAATACAAATAATATGAGAGGAATCTCTTTTATTTGACAGAATGTTTGATATCACAGGTCTTAAAGATTTGTCAGTAAAAATGGATAATGGTTCAAAGACAGAGCCTATGCCTCATACTATTGGTCTTCCAGGAAGAAAGCTAATTGATTTGTGAATCTTGGGTAGTATATAAATGATAAGAAAGTTCAATTTTAGAAAATCAAATTCTCTGTCAGTAAGGAATCCACCTTGTCTATCTGTCTCTAATAATGAATCAATATTTCTTAAATTTTGATGTAGGGTCTCCAACCAATACTTGATAAAAGATCTTGTCTTTCAATTTTATTGATGTAATCCTTTTCATTCATTATAACTACTTCCCCACCCTTATCTAAATACAATGTTAAAATCTTTAATTAATTACTCAGCAGACTTTTCCTCTTTAGTTGTATTAAAAAAAAGATTCTTAAGGAATTGTTTGAATCAGGTTTTAGATGATTTTAAAATCTTTTTCACAGTATCTCAGGTTGATAATGGTGATGTAAGCAAATGGGGTGAATTCTATATATAGTACTGAAAAAAATAGCACATAAAAAAGAGCTATTCTACAAGCCAGTTAAAGTTAGGCACAGTTTATAGAATAGCGCTTATGCTCGGCGTGAGTCCCGAATCAACTGAGTGTGGTACCTAAATTAGGCATATATATCCCCATTATTCTATAACAATGTGTATAAATGTTAGGAATGACCCTGTTCTACCCATGACCACCCCCCCACCCCCCATTTCCATGCACCTTTTTTTCACTCACATAAAATTTAGGTGCAGATCCTGCACTTAAATTTATATGCGTATGTTCTAATTAAATATAATTAAATTTCATTAGTATCAAGAATTAGTACTAATTATATTTAATTAGTACCAATAATTGCTTGTTATAATGCAAATTACTGGCACTAATTGGCTCATTATTCAATTAAATTGCATATGCAAATTGGGTGTACGCCCAAGTTTTTTCACATACAATTTTTGGTGACTTATAGAATTGGGTGGATAAAATGTATATAAACCTGATAACTAACAAGTTAGATCCTGATGTACTGCACTGTGTGCTGTCACTCATGTATTACACTGACTTGCTGCTAAGTGAGCTATAGCCCATTCTCAGTTCTAGGTAATTTAAAATTAAGTCCTTTGTGCTTTTGAGTGAACTGACTTATATGTTAGTTTGGTCTACTTTTAATATACTTTTATGATATTTATTTATTGCTGTAATTATATGAATCAATATTATTTTATTAACAGTAACCCCTTGATGCAGTCCATTTGTGGGCAAAATCTAGCTGCATTGAGCATTTTTATCTTTCCTTTTTGTGAATAAATGATTTTATCCTTTTGATGCGTGATCTGCTCTTCAATCCTCACTGTGTGGTGTTCACAGATCACTAGTCCACTCGTGCTTTCATCTTTTAGTAAATCTAGCCACTATCTCTTGAAACTGACAGAGTCTATTGCACTTTTCTACTGTTCATTTTAAGGTAAGGCAGTGTTCAGTCATGCATTCAGATCCAATCCTGGCAAATTTTATCAATTATTCAGCAGCAATTTTACAAAGACCATCAATTTGTGTTCTTGAGGCGTTAAATCCTGTTATTAACTCAATAGATTTCCGTAAAATGATTTTATAGGACAATGCTTCCTGAATGTTCAGAGTACTACAGAATTGTTCATACACTGAATACCAATATGCTTTCAGAGTTGAACAATACTACAATACAAAACGGAGCATACCTAATTCTATTTAACAAAACCAATATTTTACAATTCTTTGGAGTAAAAATTGTAGATAATAACAATATAAAAACTGCTGTATACACCACAAAAATAAACCTGCTCAATGTACTAAGGAGTCCTTTTACTAAGCTGTGGAAAGCACTAATGCATGATTACTGCAGCTTAAAATAGCATATAATGGGATGCGCTAAGTCATCCTACGGTAAATGCCAAATCAGCGCACGTTTACCACATTCTAAAAATATTTTCATTTTTGTGCAGGGGTGTTTGTCTGGGAGGACAGAATGGGTAATCAGTTAGTGCAGCTATATTACCATATGCTAACTGATTAGCGTAGAGTTACCACATGAGCCCTTACCTCCTATAAAATAGGTGTTGGTCAATGCTAACATGGTAAATTTTTCTAATGGCCATGCACTAATGAGGCCCCATTTTGACTGTCCCTATCGGACTGACCATTCACTTGTCTTTTAGATTGTAAGCTCTTTGAGCAGGGACTGTCCCTCTATGTTAAATTGTACAGCGCTGCGTAACCCTAGTAGCGCTTTAGAAATGTTAAGTAGTAGTAGTAATGCAAAAAATGGAAAATCTGCCATTTTACTGTTGTGGTAAAATGGCCATAGTTTACGGAAAACACCCATATAAGGGCATGTTAAGGCTACTTTATACTACAGCTTAGTAAAAGAACTTTTAAGTTCTTTAATATTGATCATTAATGAATATTAATTAGCTCATGTAAATGTCCTCTTTTAATTATCCTTTCTATTCCCAGTTCCACTTTCTTTTTCCCTTTCTAGCTGCCCCTCCTGTTTTCTCTGAGTTCATATGATTGTGTTCTTTCCTATGCTTTTATGTTAAATTTTATTTGTTAACCACTTTGACCTCCTTTGAGAAAAGATGGCATATCAAGTTTTAAATAAACATAAACATACATGCAAATAGGTTTTGCATTAATTTACAAATATCAAAGGGGTGTTTTTACTAAGCTGCAATAAAAAGTGGTCTGCGCTATGACTAGCACATGGATTTTCCATGCACTGAGGCCACTTTTAACATGGATATAAAATGGCTTTAATTCATATTTTCCCCATTTCCCCTGGATTCTATATAGCGTGCCTAGAGTTACGCGAGGTTCTGCACATAAATATAGGTATATTCTATAACTACGCATGTAGATTAATTGTTGTAACAAGCTGTTAAGTGTTGTTAACATCTGTTAACAAGCAATAATGAGAACTAATTAACAAAAATTAGAATTTACACACGTACATTGCTAGGCATATTCTGTAATGTACTGCGCATAAATTCTAACTTGCGCAGGCAAAAGGGGCATGTTTAGGGGAGTTTTCTGAGCATTTCATGGGTGTTCCAAAATCTATGTATGTTATCATAAAATATGGGCCAGTACACGTAAATCTACATGCCAGGATTTACACCAGATTTTCGTTGGCATAAATGGATGCATAGAGATTTATGTTCATGAGCTATACCTAAGCGTATTCTAGATACCATGTGTAGATTTACACACGCTACTTAGAATATGCTTAGGTGTAATTGCCTACCGCATGTTAATTTAGGCACCATATATAGAATGGTGTCCTTTATGGCTATGCGCTGATTTCCCAATTAGTGTGGGAGCCCTTACTGACACCTGTCTTCTAGATGGTAAGGGTTCTCGTGCTAAACACACTAGTCAGTTAGTGTGCAGTGATGTAGCTGCCCTAAACAATTAGCACAGGACATGCCTTCTTTCTGCCTCCCCCTCCCCAGTGCTAAAGGATAAAAAGTATTTAGTTGCGCATGGGAAGTGTGTACTGATATGAAAATTACCGCAAGATGCCTAAATGCACCACATGTAGGTGCTTTGTAGCATATATTAGGTACATGTTAGTGCTTACCGCAGTTTAGTAAAATGGCTCCAAAGATAGCACTTTAATGTGGATGATATCAGAAAAAAAGTGTAGCAAAGTTTTTTGATTTAATCATTAAGAAGTCCTTTTACTAAGCCACGTAAGCGTGTACGCATGCTCAACATGCGCCAAAATGGAGTTACAACCCGATTACCATGTGTCTTTTGTGGTAATTTCATTTTTGGCACACGTCTGATACGCACCAAGTGGCATTTGGCGCGTGAAGGTCATTACCACCCGGTTACCACTTGAGTCTTTACCACTAGGTCAATGGCTGGTGGTAAGGTCTCAGACCCAAAATGGATGTACGGCAATTTTCATTTTGCTACATGTCCAATTTCGGCAAAAATGTTAAAAAGGCCTTTTTTACAGGCACGCTAAAAAATGGATCATCGTGCACCCAAAACCTGTGCCTACACTACCACAAGCCATGTTTCAGCATGCCTTTGCAAAAGGGCCCCTGTTTTCACTTTTATGCATTTTAGCATGTTTTAATTTATGCTCCGACAGGTGATGAGTTGTTTTATATCTCATTAGCATAAGATCTTATGCGATAATGCCGTTACCCTTGAATTCTATAAAAGAGTGGCGTAGCCAGACAGCCAATTTTGGGTGGGCCTGAGCCTAAAGTGGGTGGGCACAAAATTATCACTGCTCCGCCATACCTCCACCTCAAAATATAAATACTTTAGCTAATGAGGATCCTCAAGCTTTGTTAGCTGAAGACTTTCTCCAAAGGCAATTAATACCAATCGGTCCAGCACTTTTCTTCCTTCCCCGCCTCCAGTCTATGGTCTGGCACCTCTCCCTAGCTCCACCCCACTGACAATTAATACCTTTAAATAAATTTAGATATTAGATATGTATCATATGTCAAAGAATAAAGTGGTTGCTCAAAGCATCAATCAAAGCGACAATCGCTCAACTGCAAAACACTATGCACAAATTTGTGCAAAAACACACTCAGAACCTTACTGTACCATAAATATTACACTGGGCAGACCCTAATACACCAATATACCGATACAGAAAATGCAGACCGTCAACAATATGAAACAAGGGATCATATCACAATTCTCATGTAGAGCCACAAAACACCTTTTTAGAGTGGATAGTGTTCACAATGAGCTCCTTTTATTAACTACCATATATAGATCCTTCAAGAGGTAGTGTGTCATGATTTAGGCTCTACACCCTTTCTGATGTTTTGGTGCCACCTCAGTAAGGCCAATACACAAATTCTCCACTGCAAAACACTATACACAAACTTGTGCAAAAACACACTTATAACCTTACCAAACCATAAACAGCACTAATTCCAAGGACAGGACAAGCTACAACCTTATGCGTGGAAAGGCAGCACTATAATTACACCGGGTTCTAAAACACCAGTACACAACCTAGTGAAACAAAAAAAACAAAACGAAAAAGGCTGCAAATACTACACGCTAGCAGAATACTGCACCTTGATCACACATGAAAAACACATGACACAACAGATATGAAGGCAAATTTCTGAACTGGAAAGTTACCTCAAGAAGTCAGACTCAGCATGCAGCAATACTAGAAAAACTGAAACTTACATGCAAAATATCACAGATGCACATTTCCAAAAGCTAACATATTCCAATTAATAAATTCTGAATTAAAAAATGTTTTCTACCTTTGTTGTCTGATCATTTAGTTTTTCTATTCGCGTTGGTCCCAGTGTCTTCTGTTTTATGCAGTGTCTTCTTTCTATTTGATATTTTTTCACTCACCATGTCCACCATCCTCCTGTGTCCTTATGTTTTCTCCCCCTGCCCTCCCCTCCCCTCTCCTCATCCATGCCCAGCAATTTCCTCTCTCCCCTCCATCCATCCATCTCCTGATGTCCAGCAATTTCCTCTGTCCCCTTCCCTCCAGCAATGTTCTCTCCCCCCCGCCCTCCTCTCCATGTCCAGCGAGTCTCCCTGCCCTCCCTCAGCTCCCCAAAAGCCCTCCGAATCCTCTCCGTTCCCCCCTCCCCTCCCATCCCACCCATGGCCAGCGAGTCTCCCTGCCCTCCCTCAGCTCCTCAAAAGCCCTCCGAGTCCTCTCTGTCCCCCTGCACACGAACCTGGCCTTTTTCTTTCAGTAGCAGCGAGCGACGTGAAGGCACTGCAACGCTCGCCAGCTTCAAGTTCTCCCTTTCCTGTTCACACAGTGTTCGTCCCGCCTTCGCGGAAACAGGAAATACGTCATCGTAAAGGCGGGACGGACACTGAGTGAAGAGGAAAGGGAGAACTTGAAGCAGTGTATTCACGTCGGTCGCTGCTACTGAAACAAAAAGGACAGGTTAAAAACATTTGCGTGGTGGGGGTGGGGGCAGCGGACGGACGGACGGACGGAACTGAGAGGGGGAACGGAGGAGGAGCGGAGGAGGTCTGACGGTCGGGCGAGGGAGGGAAGGAGGAATGCCACGCGGGGTCTCTTATTGCGACTCGGGGTGCACCATTCCTGGGTGGGCCTTGGGCTTAAGTGGGTGGGCCTAGGCCCACCCAGGCCCACCCGTGCCTACGCCCCTGCTATAAAAGTTGCTAAAAATTGCGTATGTAAATTTGGGCATATGCCCAATTTGCACTCAATTTAATTCAATAATGAGCTAATTTGTGCCAATAATTGGCTTGTTAACAACCAGTTATTAGCATTAACAAGATTTAATTGAAATATACAAACATAAATTTAGGCACAGGATCTGCCAGCATTAAACCCAGAACTTCAATGCCAGGCCATGTCTGGGCACCAATTTTGAATTTCCAGGTTTCCAGAACTGGCTAATGCATAACCAGTTAAGTGCAATATACAACATTTAACTGGCTATGAGTTATGACATAAAGATAGGACTGACTTGTATGCAGTCCTATTTATGAGTTAACCTGGCCAGTTAAGTGCTGAATATTGACAATTAACTGTCCAAATGCTAACTCTGCCCCTGGAGCATCCCAAAAATAACCAGTTAAGTGCCGCTGAAAATGATTTAATTGGCCAGGAGCTGTTTCTGGCTTTGAATATCGATCTTGTTGTTTATGAAACTATGGGATCATTTTACTAAAGGGTGTAAAGCCCTTAATGTACTGTTAGTCCACACTAACAGGCTACTGCAGAAACATGTTAAAGTCCTTTGCAGTATTTTGCCTGTTTGCGCAAGTAAACCCATGCGTTAACAATATTTTTAAATTATTTTTTTTAAGTGGGCTTGTCATGGGCACAGAATGGGTATTTCCGCATTATCCAGCTAGTGTATTAAAATTGGCCCACGCAAACTGAATAATGTAGAGTTAACTCAGGAGCACTTAGGGGCCCTACCGTGTGGTAAAAGGGTACTACCACCAGATGCACTGAGGCATCCCATGGTGGTCTGAGCAGAAGTACACGCTCCTGCAGTACACGCTCCTGCAGTAATTTTTTTTTTTTGCCACAGGAGGCATGTCTGAGGGCAGGGAACGTAGTCATGCCTGAGCTAATCGGGTAGCGAGGGCACATTACTGAGCTTCTTGATTACCTCAGGAGTAGCACGGGAGCCCTTGCAGCCTCCTAAATAGGTGACAGTAAGGACTCCTGACGATATATTGTCATGCACTAATGGGGAAATTAGCACATGACCATTAAAAAAACCAACTGCACAACCCACACACTACTCCCAGCATCGGCCACTTTCTAGCATGGCTTAGTATAAGGACCCCTAGTGCCTCCTAAATAGGAGGCAGTAAATGCACCTGCGTTAATTCTTTGCAATTAAAATAAATCAGTCCTAAAAATGCCACTTACGATCTGTGCTTAGCATGCTAGAAAGTGCCATGTTAACCCACGTTATACCCAGATTTTCCCACACTTAAGTAAAATGGCCCCTATATTTTTCATTCGGTTCCTCAAATGAGTTCACCTTTTATTACCCTCTTAAGGATCTCGTAAATAAACCAATTCCCATTCTATCTATGCTACCAGTCATCCAGTCACTATTCATCTAAAATCTGTATGTTCTCCTTAGGACATTTTCATTATTTAGTTTCTATACAAATCCTCATGCATACAAACAAGATCATTATTAATAATAGGGAGAAAAATTCATCCAACAGAGGTCAACATTTTTTAAACTTAGTTCCACATATTCGGTGCTGGCCTCTATCGAACCCAGATAGCTACACTGTTAGCTCCAGACAGACTTTTTTGCTGTCCTAAGTGAACTGGATAGTTACCCAGGCACTCGTGATATGTAGCAGTGCTTGGGTAATGCCAAGCTCTGCCCAAGCTCTTCCCCCAGATCATCCTAGTACTACCTGGATAGTTCCACAATGATCTGGCTGGATTTTCAGTTTAACCATCAAGTTATGTGCTACTGAAAATCCAGGTATGACCTGTTCAGCACTACTTAACCAGCTAGGAATCTCTTCTACCCAATTATGTAGTGCTGAATATTAGGCAAATGTGCTCCTTTCACATAAAGAACACCAGTTTTCCCTTAGCATTTAGCTAGCAACTGGTCTTCCTCTGCTTCAGTCTTGCTAGTAATCATACAATTATCACCATATAATGGGATACATGAAGATTTTCTGCTATTTTCTTTATTAAATCACATCCTAGTCTCTTCTTGTTGAAACAACACATCCATCTTTGGGGATTTCCATTAGGTTCGCTCACAAAGTACTGTATCAATATCCTTTCATAGTTTTCAGGGGGTCTTGAAGCTTCTGATTTTGTTGTTGAAAGTCAGTTTCACCCTGTCTCGTAAAGTTTTCGACATTTGGTCTTGACCCTTCTCAGCTACTCTTCAAGCAAGAAATTGTTCCTTTATTACACTGATGTTTTAGCAGCCCTTTTACTAAAGGGTTGGGGCTCGGTAATAGGCTTGTAATGTGCAATTCAGAACTACCACCGGGCTACCGCTGCAGTCTGGTTTTAATTCTGCCTCTAGCATGTGCCATTGGAACACTATGGAAATTTATTTCCGTATTTTTACCACCGGGGTTACCGGATGCAATGTTCCCTCTAAGTGGAGCACATGAGCAATTGCTCATACATTGTAGGAGTGTTGTTAACAGATTTTACATGGTTGCTAACAAAATTTGATTTTTTTTAATGCTATATACAGAAATGTATTGCTAATACTGGTGCTCAAAAATTGTTGGTTTTTGAAACTTGTTTCTCACACGAAAAAAAAAAATTCACACGCCAGGCCACTCCTTAGAGGAAATATTGCCCAGTAGTAATCATGCAGTGCCACGCGCTGTCCGGTTACCACTGGGTTAGCACAGGAGCCCTTACTGCCACCTCAATGGGTGGCGGTAACTGTTCTCACCCCCTGCAATGGCTGTATGGCATGTGCAAACTTACTGCACAGGCATTTCATTTTTCAGCCTTTTTACCTTTTGTGGTAAAAGATGCCTCAGTGTGTGCTAAAAAACACATGCTGCCGCTAGCCCAGGGCCCTTTTTAACACAGCTTGGTAAAAGGGCCCCTTAATCAGGTTAATTAAAATGATCAACTCCTTCTCTTATATTGGAAAAGAATACAAATGCTTTTTAGGAAGCATCATATGAGAAGGCACTTTCTACAAGCTCTCAGGAGCCCTTTTACTAAGCCACGTAAGACTCTACGCACACCCAATGCATGCCAAAATGGAGTTACCGCCCAGCTACCACGTGGTTCTTGTGGTAATTCCATTTTTGGCGTGCGTCTGATATGTGTGGCTGAAAATAATTTTTATTTTTAGACACACGTATCGGACATGCACCAAGTGGCATTTGGCATGCGTAAGCATTACTGCCCGGTTACCACATAAGACTTTGCCGCTAGGTCAATGGCTGGCTGAAAGGTCACAGACCCAAAATGAACTTGCGGCTTTTTTGATTTTTGCCACACGTCCATTTTTGGCAAGAATTTTAAAAAATACTTTTTTACAGGCGCGCTGAAAAATGGATTGGTGTGCGCTCAAAACCCACGCCTACACTACCGCAAGTCATTTTTCAGCACACCTTAGTAAAAGGACCCCTCAGTTTTGAACTCTGATGAACTGAAGGTTCGACAATTTCAGTAAAAACCCAAAATAAGGTGCAATGGATTATGACAATCTCATACTTCTTGGATTCCCAACACATCAGGATTCACACATAAAGATTCTTCTACCTAGTTCTGTTCTCTAATTCCTTCAGATTTTTTTTTTCTAAATTAGTGAGCAATTATATTCTCACCTGCATTTGAGTCACTGCATTTTTTAATTCAGAGCTTAAGTTAACATATAAGAATCACTTTGAAAAGTTGTAAATTGTTCTGATGGAGTAGTTACTTCTATGTTTTTCTTCTTATCTCAATATTACATGTTATTTTTCACATTAAGTCCTCTAGTTTTTGCATTTTCTCCATTATCATTAATATTGACACCTATGACCATTTTCTGTGGAGAAAAATGATCTTGCTTTGAACATTTTATTGTGTTGTCGTTGAATTCATTTTCTTTTTTTACATGATTATTTTGCAGCCATTTTTCAGACTTAATGGGAGTAATTTTATAAAGGGTTTTCTCCATGTAAAACCAGTTTTCCACTGACAAGGCTTTTTATAAAATAGAGCAGCCATTTTCTGCTGGATTCTATATATCACACCTGGCATTCTGTGGTATACACAAAAAACTAGCACATATGAGTTTATCTTGTTGGGCAGACTGGATGGACCGTGCAGGTCTTTTTCTGCCATCATCTACTATGTTACTATGTAAATCTAAGCATATTCCATAACAATGTGTGTAAGTTAATTGCCTTAACCTGCCAATCAGCCTTGTTAACAGCACTTAACAAGCACCACTAATCTGCAATAATTAGAATTTATGAATATAACTCGCTAAGTGCTAATATGCACAGCCAAAACGGGAAATGGGTGTTTCATGGGAGATCCCAAATTTAGGCCCGGTGCTATAGACTATGACCCAGACTGTGTAAATCTACACGCAGGGAGTTATGCCACATTTTCAATGGTGTAAATGGATATGTATAGTTATAGGTACTAGGATATCAACTAAGCTTATTCTATTTCAGCACCTAAATCTTTAAAAATATGCTTGGGCAAAAATGATTTCTCTGCAGATTTTCCAGGCACCATATATAGAATCTCCTCCTTTTATGCCATATAAAAATTTGTATTGTTTTTGAATATTTTTACTGTTATAATTGTCTATTGCTCATGCTTGATGTATTCTTACTGTACACCGCCTTGAGTGAATTCCTTCAAAAAGGCGGTAAATAAATCCTAATAAATAAATAAATGTGTGTATGCCTACAAGACTGTATATCTTTTTTGAATGCAACAATTTCTGTGTTCCTAGCTATTTCTAGAGCCTCTCAAGAAAGATGGAGGAATTTGTAATGTCTAAGGGCACTACTGTTTTTGTTGCACTGTCCTTGTGTTTGTGTAGTTAAGTATCAAAATCATAAATATTTGTTTTATGATCCAATTCAACTAAACAGATTTTGAATAATAGAGCAGCCCAGATTGATTCTTTTCCTTGTTCCTTATCAATCACATCTTCTTAGTTGTTACAATGGAAGACTTATGTAATGTTTAGCTGAAAATGGAAGCTTAAGCGAATATTACAGTTCTATTATCTGGCAGATATTAGTTATTATTAGAGGTGTTCTAAAGTGTCCTTTTCTGCACTGAGGGGTCCTTTTACTACATAGTAACATAGTAGATGAAGGCAGAAAAAGACCTGCATGGTCCATCCAGTCTGCCCAACAAGATAAACTCATATGTGCTACTTTTTGTATATACCTTACCTTGATTTGTACCTGTCCTTTTCAGGGCACAGACCGTATAAGTCTGCCCAGCACTATCCCCGCCTCCCGCCACCGGCTCTGCCAGCCAATCTCGGCTAAGCTCCTTAGGATCCATTCCTTCTGAATAGGATTCCTTTATGTTTGTCCCACGCGTGTGTGAATTCTGTTACCGGTTTCATTTCCATCACCTCCCGCGGGAGGGCATTCCAAGCATCCACTACTCTCTCCGTGAAAAAATACTTCCTGACATTTTTCTTGAGTCTGCCCCCCTTCAATCTCATTTCATGTCCTCTCGTTCTACCTGCTTCGCACCTCCGGAAAAGGTTTGTTTGCGGATTAATACTTTTCAAATATTTGAACATCTGTAAGCCGTGTAAGCATCTACATGCGCCCAACACGTGCCAAAATGGAGTTACTGCCCGACTACCGCGTGGCTCTTGCGGTAATTTCATTTTTGGCATGCGTCCAATATGCATGTCTGAAAAATATTTTTTATTTTCGAGCATGCGTAACGGACGTACAACAAGTGGCATTTGGCATGCGTAGGTCATTACCATCCGGTTACTGCGTGAGTCTTTACTTCTAGGTAAATAGCTGACGGTAAGGTCTCAGACCCAAACTGGACATTTTCATTTTGCCACACGTCCATTTTCGGCAGAAATTTAAAAAAGACCTTTTTTACAGGTGCGCTAAAAAATGGATTGGCGCACCCAAAACACGCGCCTACACTACCGCAAGCCATTTTTCAGCCTGCCTTTGTAAAAAGACCACTCAATCTCCTCTCCTTCCCCACCTTGAGGTCCTATTAAGCCTTATCCTCTATTATTTTATTTCCTTAATACTTTCACTTATATATCATTCCTAACAGATTGATTTGGCCGTTTATTCTTGCATATGTATCTTCTGAAATTTTCTGCCCAGTGTGTGGCAGTGGCCAAAAAGCAAACAGGATGCTAGGAATTATTAGGAAAGAGATAGAAAATAAAACAAATAATATTATAATGCCTCTGTATTGCTCCATGGTGCGACCTTGGAAAAGAGATGGCTGAGGGGAAATATGATTGAGGTCTACAACATACTTTGGTGTAGAACGGGTAAATGTAAATCATTTTTTTTACTCTTTCAAAAAGTACAAAGATTTGGGGACACATAAGGAAATTACATGGTACTACTTTTATAATTA
Source organism: Microcaecilia unicolor (assembly GCF_901765095.1). Taxonomy (NCBI): domain Eukaryota; kingdom Metazoa; phylum Chordata; class Amphibia; order Gymnophiona; family Siphonopidae; genus Microcaecilia; species Microcaecilia unicolor. The sequence goes on along the minus strand of NC_044037.1, from coordinate 69,261,253 downwards.
ACGGGAGGAAATATTTTTTCACTTAACAAATAGTTAAACTCTGGAACTCATTGCCAGAGGATGTAGTATCATTGGTTAGTGTATCTGGGTTTAAAAAAGGTTTGGACAAGTTCCTGGAGGAAAAGTCCAAAGTCTGCTATTGAAATAGACATGGGGAAGCCACTGCATGTCCCTGGAATCAGTAGCATGAATTTTGCTACAATTTGGGATTCTGTCAGGTACTTGTAACCAGAATTGGTCACTGTTGGAAGCAGAATACTGAGCTAGATGGGCCATTGATCTGACCCAGTATAGCTATTTTTATGTTCTTAAAATTCTACAAATAAAGCATTTTAAAAACTTACATAATACTGTAAATGATAAAGTGCCACATTTAAGTACATGCAGATGAAGTTCAATGTTGACAAGTGCAAAGTGATGCATGTGGGTAAGAGGAACCCAAATTACCGCTATGACATGCAAGGTTCTGCGTTAGGAGTTACGGACCTAGAAAGGGATCTGGGAGTCATCGTTGATAAGACGTTAAAAACGTCTGCCCAGTGTGCTGCCGCGGCTAAGAAAACACACACAATGTTGAGTAGTATTAGGAAAGGGATGGAAAACAAACACGAGGATGTTATAATGCCGTTGTATCGCTCCATGGTGCGACCGCACCTCGAGTATTGTGTCCAATGCTGGTCGCCGCATCTCAAAAAAGGTATAAAGGAATTAGAAAAGGTGCAGAGAAGGGCGACAAAAATGATAAAGGGAATGGAACGACTTCCCTATGAGGAAAGGCTGAGAAGGTTAGGGCTCTTCAGCTTAGAGAAAAGGCTGCTGAGGGGTGATATGATAGAAGTCTACAAGATAATGAGCGGAGTAGAGCGGACAGATGTGAAGTGTTTGTTTACACTTTCAAACAACAACAAAACCAGGGGACACAAGATGAAGCTAGAATATGGTAGATTTAAAATAAATAGGAGAAAGTTTTTCTTTACTCAGCCTGTAGTTGGACTCTGGAACTCGTTGCTGGAGAATGTAGTGACAGCAGCTGGCCTTACGGAATTTAAAGGGGGTTTGGACAGATTCCTGAGGGAAAAGTCCATTGAACATTTTTTTTTTTTTTGGGGGGGGGGGGGATTTGCCGGGTTCTTGAAGGCTGGATTGGCCGCTGTCGGAGACAGGGTGGTGGGCTTGATGGACCCTTGGTCTTTTCCCAGTATGGCGGGGCTTATATTGGGTTGTTTAATGTGTAACATCATTTTATGGAGGCTTAAGAAGGAAGCCGTTATGGGTATGTACTAAGCCCACATCTTTAGCATTATGGAGTCTGATGGCATTTTTTGAACTGAATGAATACTGGCTGCATGTATAGCTCCTGAAGAAGTTATATGAAACGGGCCACGTCGTAGAGCTGCAGTCAGTTTCCTTTTGCCACAGCTAAGTGATTGATGATATATATATTTCATGGAAATCATATGCGATTTTTGGATGCTTATATGTTGGGCATGTTTGAAACACAGTTTTTGTTTTGTGGACACATTTGAGGTTTTGACAGTGCATTCATTTATGGCATTTGTTTACAAAAGGAATTACAAGGATGTGTGAACACAGTCACCATATTTAGCAAAAGTAGCTTCTTAGGCTCTATTTTGTTATTGTGACGTACTTCTGGTACGCTATGTGGTGACAAACTGGGAGGCCTCTTTTACAATGCCATGATGCCGATTCTCGGCGCAGCAAATGAGAAGAAGCCCATTCAGTTCCTATGGGCTCCCTCTCATTTGCCACACTGGAATTGCTAGTGTGGCTTTTTAAAAGAAGTCCTGAGTGATTCCTTATTACATATTGTATCATCACCTTGTTGGTTTTATATTGCAGTGTATTGACCCTCTTATGTCCTTGAAAGCATTATAGAAATTTCAGAGAGCAATTGTGTGGTGTTATGTAAAATTCTTTCTGCACAGATTTATAATTTTTCAAGTACCTTGGGATTTATCTGTAGTATGATGGATATTCCTTCTTGGCAGAAGACATTGCACTATTCAGTAGATCAGGTTTCACAGTTAATGAAAAAACCTTCATTATTTCAAGAACAAGGTACAGAATCAGGAAGTAGTTCACAGTTACAAACTCAATGGACAATGTCACATAAAACGTTAATCAAATTAGAGTTACATGTATGTCAATGGTGGAATATATGAAACAACAGATGATTCCATGAGGGTTACAGATATTAAAAGAACCCAACATCTTTACTAACAACATAGCATTTTTGGATAAATGGGTGGCAGTGTTAAATAAATGCTCTTTGGATTTAATGGCCTTTGTTTTAGAGACAATACGAGATGCTACAGAGACTGTATTACAACAGATAGAATCAGTACAGAAAGAATTGCAGTCCATTTTACTGGTGGAGTCTTTGTCAAGAAGTTTTGACTCAGGGGCAACTTTAGAACAATTGCATAAGAAAATTAGATTCACTAAGGTCAAAAATTTTCAAAGTGACAAGGATGATTACGCCAACAGTAAGGTTTATTTGTGGATGAATAAATATAAACAAGAAGCAAGCAAAGTCACTGAGTATAGTAGTAAACCAGTAGTTACTTTTTCTGATGACTCATTGGGAGATTTTGGAGGGGAGCGACAAAGTAGAGGATGCCCCCCTTTTTAATCCAGAGGAGCCCAGGCGAGAGGCAGACAATAACGGCCGAACAGACACAGGGGCAGACAGCAGGAATACAATATCAAAGAATGGACAGGACCCCACTCCAGATCCATGAGTTCCAAGTCTCCTTAGTTGTGAACATCACTGATAAAACCTTAATGGTTCAGCAAACAGTGGCCTTAAATAGGAGCTTGTTGTTTGCTCCTACCAACTATTATAACGCTTTTGCCACCCACAAGGACATAGCGTGAATTATTAACAATTTACAGGTTAAATTATATTGTGCTATCCAATGAAGAACAGAAACCCTACGTGATATATTAACTAATCACAATAACATTTCTACTATACATCAGCAATATAGCTAAATGATTAAACAGTGCTCAGAACTAGGTGCTATAGCTGAGCTATTGGCACCTTTACCCGCATCATAGCACTGCATGCCCTCCCTACCTACCACTGTTAGTAATGATTGAATTCAGTGTTCTAAAAAGTTCAATAAGCTGGTACTTAGCTCGGGAGTGCTGGGTGCTATCCGAGTAGAATATGCTACAGCTGTAGCATCAGCTCACGCCATAAGTGATATATCTTCTTTTTAAATGTTTTTCTTCTGCTCAGGTGAAAGTGCAAAGTGCTTCAAAATGCTGATAAAATATTCACATTGCCTCTTCAACGTTCTCTACATGTGCTCACATGTTTCGCCAGGTGGCGTCTTCAGGAGAACAGAATCTACAAAATAAAATTCATGTTAACCCTCAGCTATATTACTACTCGTATTGGCTACAAATATATACCATCTACATTACAAACGTTCACTATTATAACTTATTACAAACTTCAGGCTCATACCGCGTGGAACCACAGTCAGCAACCTAACTCAGATCGACTGAACGCCGGAGCATGCGCACTAGTCCTAATATATTCACAAATGAGTCACCGCCCACCAATCAATAGCCTTGTTGAGACCTCTGGGGAATGTAGTTTGCCAGTTATAGATGAACTGTGCTTCTTTTCACAACAGACTGGACACTATGTTACCACCCCGTGGTAGCCGTACAACAGCCAAAACCACAAATCTCAAGTCCTCCTCAGCATGACCCTTCATATCCCAATGCCCCACTACCGGAGCCTCATTCTTATGATTTCGCAAATTACTAAGGTGCTCCCCAATCCTCAGTTTAATTTTTCTCTTGGTTTGCCCAATATACCAAAACAAGCATGGGCTTATTGAACTTTTTAGAACACTGAATTCAATCAATACTAACAGTGGTAGGTAGGGAGGGCATGCAGTGCTATGATGCGGGTAAAGGTGCCAATAGCTCAGCTATAGCTCAGCTCCTGCACCTAGTTCTGAGCACTGTTTAATCATTTAGCTATATTGCTGATGTATAGTAGAAATGTTATTGAGATTAGTTAATATATCACGCAGGGTTTCTGTTCTTCATTGGATAGCATAATTTTGGAGAAACCTTCTTTGTATAAGTCCCCGGATTATTTGGATAAATTATATTGTGCCCAGAACAAACTTTTGGGTGGTTGTTCTTTGTTTAGAGCACCTTCCAGGTTGGTCCTCCTAGTGCAATGGACAGTTGTATTTCAACTTTTCAGAAATTAGTATTACGTGATTTACAAGTGTTGAAAAAAGATCGCAATCATTTTAGTCCCCCCAATATGACTAAAGAATTAAAATCTATTCTGAACATTCTTTGTAATGATCCAGACATTGTTGCTTGTCCGGCTGATAAGGGGGGTGCCACAGTTATTTGGTCCAAAGATCAATATCATAATGAAGCTTTTACTCAATTCAGTGATTTTATATTTTACACCAGGTTAACAGAGGATAACACTGAAGAACTGATTGTACAAATTACTCAAGTAGTCAATGAAGCTGTAAGTAGTGGTATTATTACCAAGGCAGAATCCAGATTTTTATTGTGTTTTCATCCTAAGTTAGAAAATTTTTATTTGATTCCCAAAATCCATAACAGCATTGAGAAACCTCCTGGATGTCCCATGGAGGGGCATAATCAAACGGGGAGGACCATCTCTAAGGGCAGCCATCTCTAAGGACGTCCCAGCGAAGGGGCTGGGCATCCTGTATTATCAATACAAGATGGGCGTCCATCTTTTGTTTCGATAATAAGGTCGGGGATGCCCAAATCTCCACATTTAGGTTAACCTAAGAGATGGTCGACCTAAACATTGAGATGGTCAGCTTTAGAGATGGGCGACCTCGGTTTTCGGCCACAATGGAAACTGAGGACGCCCATCTCAAAAATAACCAAATCCAAGGCATTTGGTCATGGGAGGAGCCAGCATTTGTAGTGCACTGGTCCCCCTGATATGCCAGGATATATTGGTCACTTTAGATGTGAAGACTCTATACACTAATATACCTCAAAATGGTGCTTTACAGGTTATTCAGCAGACTTTACAATGAATACAGCCACATAATAGAGTTTCTAAAGAGTTTTTGTAGGTTAAGCCAATTTAGTCCTCACAAAGAATTATTTTAAATTTGTGGACAAATTTTATTTACAGGATCATGGTGTTGCTATGGGCACTGTCAAGGCCCCTAGTGTGGCCAATCTGTGTCCAGATTTGAAGATCTATTCTTATATGGTTCTGTATGGTGGGAACATATAAGAATCTGGTATTCAATTTGACAAACACCACAGTTTGGAGAAAATTACATTTTTAGATGTTCTGATACTGAAAGATGGTAATCAATTACAAACTACAGTATATGTGAGAAGCAGGGGCGCAGCCAGATGGCCAATTGTGGGTGGGTCTGAGGCTAAGGTAGGTGGGCATGGAATTCATCCCGCCCCCTGTTTGTTCCTCTCTCCACCCCTCCCTGCCCACAAACTCCAAATATTAAATATTTGAGCTGGTGGGGATCCCCAAGCCCTGCCAACTGAAGATTTCCTCCTCATCCTCAAGCAACCAGCACTCTTCCAAATGGAAGCCAGCAGCACTTGCTTCAAATTGATGCTGCTGCTGGCAGGCCATGAATGCTGTGCATGCTCAGTGCTTTTGCTTGTGCGAAAACTGAGCATGTGCAGAATGGCCAGTCTCAGCCTGTCAAGGCAGGTGCTGCTGGCCAATATTTGGAAGAGTGGGGACTGCCCAAGGACAGAAAATCTTCAGCTGGCAAGGTTTGGGGATCCCCACCAGCCACAGCAAGAGTGTCACAATTTTGGGTGGGCCTGAGTCCAAAATGGGTGGGCCCTGACCCACCTGTGGCTATGCCACTGGTGAGAAGGTACTGATCGTAACAGCTATTTACATTATTCCAGTTGCCATCCCAGAAATTTTTTTAAAAAAACTCTTTACCTGTTAGCCAATTTTTATGCATCCGCAGAATCTGCACATCTGTGGATCAATATAAACTACAGGCTCAGAGAATAATGAAGAATTTTATGGATTGAGGATATCCTGTCACTGTAGTAAAAAAAAGGTGTACCGTAGAGCACTTTCTCATGGATTTTATGTTTATTTATTTATTTATTACATTTGTATCCCGCACAATTCCCACTCATCACAAGCTCTATGCGGCTTACATAGTAACAAATCACAAACTCATAAGGTTAACAAAATCACAAAATTATGAAGTTAATAAAATCATGAAGTTAACAATGATTTAAAGTATTATATAAAAATAAAACATAATTAGACTAACGTAGATAATAAGGAGTGGAGAGATAGTGAGGCAGTGAAGAAGAGGGGGGAGAAGCAGGGAAAAGGGAAGGAGGGAGGGGAGTAAGAAAGGGTACAAGGAAGAAGAAAGGGAAAAGAAAAGTAGGGAAATGGTATGGAAGAAATCAGATGGTAAAGGATAAAGGGGACGTGAAAGGTAATTGACTATTAAGTGAATGAATCTTTAAAGTCGAGAACTATTGAGTTGAATAAACTTGTTTAAATAAGTGGGTTTTTAATAATCACCTGAAAGGAAGATATTCACTTGTTGATCAGATATGTTTGGGTAGAACATTCCAGAGACGACTTCCAAGATAGCAAAAGTTAGATGAATAGTAAGTTTTATACTTGATACCTCTGTATTTGGGAAGATGTTGATTAAGATAGGTCCGTGAAGATGTAGACATATTTCTAATTGGAAGATTAAACAGATTGACCATATATGTTGGTGACTCTCCATGGATGATTTTATGGATCAAGGTAATAGCCTTAAAACTATATAGCACACCTAGCGTTCCGCGCCAAAATCTAAGTGTATTCTGTAACAATGTACATAACTAAATTGGTTTAACAAGTCGATCAGCATTGTTAACAGCACTTAACAAGCAATAATGAACACTAATTGAAAATAATTAAAATTTACATGCACACATCGCTGTGTATTCTGTAATGCACAGTGCCTAAATTTTAATGCACACTGGCAAAAAGGGGTGTGGTTATAGGTGGGGAAATGAGCATTTCATGGGATTTCCAAAATTTACACACACTGTTATAGATGTCAGACTTGTGAGTTCTTGTACCAAGTAGAGCGCTGCTTAGCCCGGTACTCGGATCAGGTTCTGCTTGGCAGCCGGACAACCCCAGGTTTCACCTGTGCTGACCGCCATTCTCCAGAGGTTGAGCCCCTACGTGTGGGCGGCCTGCAGGGCTTACGAGACAGAGCAGGAAGTGGGGTGGTAAACGTGACGGCCAGACAGGCAGCAGGCAAGAAAGTGATCCAGGTACAGGCAAAGTCAATTTAAGCTGCTGACAGTTGTTCATCAGGTGTTGTTTGCTTCTGCTCCATTTTACCTGAAGAAAGCACTGCAGGTGTACCATCCCAGATGTCTGTTAAGATCAGAATCTACTATGCATATTTCTGTTGATGCAGTAATGCAATTGTGATATGCCAATACAAGAGCTTTGACTTTTGTGTCAGCTGGAATCTCCTTGAGGAATGAACTATGTGACCAGCTTCGACGATGCTCTGGCCTTAAGCAATTTAAAAAACTTTTGAAAACAAAACTGTTTGTTTCTGCATTTTGGTAATTATACTTGAGTCTGCTGTTTGATGCTGAGTAATGTTGTATTTGTGGTTATGAATGTTTTTACAGAAACCACCTAGTTATAGGTGGTATATAATTTTTTAAAATAAATAAATATCAGCATTATGCACATTCTTGTACCAAAGCCAACAACAACAGAAGGTGACCTCTCCACTAAAGAGTGAATGCCAAGCAAAGAACATTAGATCCAAACAACCTATCTCAGATGGTGTACTTAAACAAGGTCTTTGTTCAATTCGATAAAATAATGACCCGTATATAGATTTGAATAAAGACCTTGTTTAAGAACACCATCTGAGAGAGGTTGTTTGGATCCACTTTTCTTTGCTTGGCATATTCTTGTACCACCATTTTATCCACTACAGAAAGACTGGTAATGTTTGAAATCTGTTATAGGGGTAATTGTATAACTGGGCACCACCAGATAAGTGCCCTGATGCAGCATGCTGACCACTGATTCTGCTATGGAATTCTAGCATGAGTCAGCATATACAGAGGACACTGCACAAATACTCTCTGAATTTCCTATAATGCTTTCAAGGACATTAAGAAGGTCAAAACACTGAAATATAAAACCAATAAGGTGATGATATAGTATGTAATAAGGAATCACTCAGTGTGTCACCACTTAAGTGTACCAGAAGTACGCCATAAAAGCAAAATAGAGCCTAAGTAGCTGCTTTTGCTAAACATGGTGACTGTGTTCACACATCCTTGCAATTCCTTTTGCGAACAAATACTATAAATGAATGCACTGTCAAAACCTCCAATGCGTACACAAAGCAAAAACTGTGCTTCAGATATGCCCAAAATATAAGCAACCAAAATTTGTATATAATTGCCATGCAGCCAAAATCCATTCAATTCACAAAATGCTATCAGACTCCATGATGTCAGAGACGCGAGCTTAGTGCATATCCATGAAGGCTTCCTTCTTAAGCCTCCCTAAAATAATGTCACACATTAAACAACCCATAATGCACTGAACACAGTACAATTTTAAAAAATCCCACAGAAAAATCCAGATAAGATATCACAGTACATAACCCCAGTGTCCAAAAATAAAAGGAAACAAAAAAGATGGTATTCCACTCAGCAGTCTCATTCATGCCCCATTCTGGAATTAAATCAACATGAAATATCCAAAATGCTGCTGCTTTACAAAAATACTATTTTATCTTGTTTTGAATAATTTTATTGGTTTTCAAAACAAGACAATTGATAAACAGCAACTATACATTGGAAGTCGTAAACCATATCCAATGCAACTTAGGTAAGATGAGAGAAAAAGAAAAGAAGGGGGAGAATAAATTAAAAAAAAAAAACATTGTATAATCATGTATAACATTTATAATTCCTTTGGGTCTACAAATGTTTACAAAATGCACCATCTTTCTCTCTTTTCAATTTCCCTAGCTCAGTGGAATAGCAAGGAGAGGCTACTTTACCATGACAGAAATCTTCTGCACAAGAACTATAACATCCATTACTGTCTGCATTTCCCTAACCCATGCGTCTGTCAGATCCACTATCTCCAACTGATTATGTATCTGCAAAATAGTAACTGAAGGTTATGTAAAAGCTGTTGTCTTCAATCACTGTTTACCACAGCCTCAAACCCACCTGCTCCTTTGTAGTTCCTCACATATCAAATCTGAATCAATAATGTGGCTACAGTACTTCTTATGCAAAATCAAAACTCAACTATTGAGCCACCTTACCATTAAAATGTCAAAATATCCAATGTATGACCAGCCTGATGCATAGGCCTGTCTATCACCTATGCTAAACCTAAAGCCACACTCATCTCTTTTAATACAGTCACACCCACTTGACTATTCAAATCTCTAGGAAAATTAAGGGTTCCTTTTACAAAGCAGCGCTACCGATTAGCTTGCACTGAATGTAAAGAAGCCCAAGGGAATTGAATGGGTTTCTTTGCATTCATAGCATTGTCAATTAGTAATGCCACTTTGTAAAAGGAGCCTTAAGTCTTCAAAAACCAGACCAACCTGAGAAATAAACTGCAGCATATCATTACATGGCTCCTTCAATTCATCATCAACTTTATAAATCAGAAGAACATCCATTACACAGATTGTCGCCACTAAAAATAGCACATACTCTGCACAGCGCAATGTGTAATTAAACTCTGGAATTCAATGCCAGAGAATGTAGTAAAAACAGTTAGCCTAGCATGGTTTAAAAAAAAGTTTGGATAACTTCCTAAAAAACAAGTCCATAAGCCATTATTTGTTTTAATACTTTATTCAAATTTACATTTATGCAATACAACATAAACAGGATTCAGACAAGAGTAAAAGAAATCAATCCAACATGGCAATTATTTTAACATTATATTGACCACAAATAATGATCCAAGATCTAGGAAATAAAACTATCAAATCAAAGAGTAAACAATTAAAGTGAACAGAGAGAGATGACGGTAAATCGCAGCCAAGTAGCGCCTTAATACAGTGCCTATTACAACATTATTCTTTAGAGGAAATACATTCTTGTAACTTTTCTGGGTCAAAAAAAATATATGATATGGAATTAATAGAAATAAGACATTTACAAGGAAACCTCAGTTGGAAAGTTCCTCCTATACGGAGAACTCTTTCTTTTAACGACAAAAAAGCTTTTCTTCTCTGGGTATCCTGGGAAAAGTCCGGGAAAATCTGTATTTTTGAACCAAGAAAAGTGGAGTTCATATGGCGAAAATAAAGTCTCAGTATATTGTTACGATCGGTTTGTAGAGCAAATGTAACAAGCAATGTGGTTCTCTCAGTTATCCTCCATAGAGCTTTCTAGAAAGTCAGTTAAATTCACAGGAGCTTGAAGATTCTGAGGAATATCACCCCTTCCTGCACCAGAAATATATTGCAATCTAATAATAGGTGGGGAATCCCTCAGAGGGGACCCCTAATATCTCTTTAACATATTTCCTCAACATTTCTAGTGCTGGGATGAGTGGAGATTTTGGAAAATTAAGAAAACGTAAATTATTAATCCTAATTTGGTTTTCAAGAAAATCGATTTTACACTGCTGGAAATTAGAATTTTTCATCAACATTTCTGTTGAAGATTTCACAGTTTTAAGGTCAATATCCAAGGCATCCAGTTTAGTTGTATGCTCTGCGACTTTAAGAGAAATACCTGTCTGAGTTTGCTTTACTTCTGCCAATTCTCCTGTTAGTATGTTGGAATTTAGGCCATGTATCGCTTCCCATAAAACTTCTAGGGTAATAGTTGAAGGTCTTTTCAATTCTCCAAACACCACAGAGGGCTCGCTCAGATTCATTCCAGGCGAGATACTCATCTGTATCGATGTTCCTTCTGGCGCTGAGGAAGCAGCGGGGTCTCCACAAACCAGCGCAGGGGACCGACTTCCGGATTCCTCGCTCTGTTCCACCGCTGCGTCCTGTCTCTCTCCTGGCCTTGGAGGTACAGCTGTTGGGGGAGGACTTAATGAGACTCCCTCGGCGCTCAGGTCAGTAAGATTACCCGGACCACCTGCAGCGAAACCGCCAGCTCCCAGCATTAGCAGTCCCATTTCCGCCAGAGTTATCTGCCTCAACGGAGCAGGCTCCACCCTGCCTGCGGAGATAGGTGCCCTGGGTTTACCTTTTCGCTTCCCCATTCCAGTCAGCGTATCTCCGTGTGCAAACTTCAATGGAAGTAAGAGAGAGCTAAATGCACGTCTGCTCAGCTAGACGCCATCTTGGATCCATAAGCCATTATTAAGATGGACTTGGGGAAAATCCACTGCTTTTCTAGGATAAGCTGCATAAAATGTATTGTACTGTTTCGAGATCTTGCCAGGTACTTGTAACCTGGATTGGCTACTGTTGGAAGCAGGATGCTGGGCTTGATGGACCTTCGGTCTATCCCAGTATGGCAACACTTATGTACTTACATTATGCATAGAACCAGTACAGATTCTTTATAAAATGCCACCCTCTTCCTTTTTCGGTCATGAAAACAACTAAATTATCTAAGGGGGTAATTCTAAAAATATTGGGTGCCAATTACTTGTGTAAACATTTAAATTAATGGTATATACATGTTTATGTGTGCACATACACATGTAAATGCCAAAATTACACCTAAGCACTATTCTGTAAATATGCACATATCTTACATAGCTCTTATTTTACAGGCAGACATTCACAGATACAGAGTTTGGATGGCACATGGGTGGTGCTCACACGAATCCACATAACTTAGGGGCCCTTTTAATAAGCTGTGATAAAAAGTGGTCTGTGGTAGTTTGGATGCGTGAAATTGGCGCATGCTGGGCCATTTTTACAATGGCTTTTTAAGGGGACATTAAATGGCTGTATGCTACAATGGAGGAGTGGCCTAGTGGTTAGGGTGGTGGACTGTGGTCCTGAGGAACTGAGTTAAATTCCCACTTCAGGAACAGGCAGCTCTTTGTGACTCTGGGCAAGTCACTTAACCCTCCATTGCCCCCTGTAAGCCGCATTGAGCCTGCCATGAGTGGGGAAAGTGCGGGGTACAAATGTAACAAAAAAATTAAAAGTGCATGGCTATTTACTGCCTGAACACTTACCGCTACCCACTGACCTAGTGGTAAGGGCTCATGTGCTATTCATGCATTAATCATGCAGTGTGCACCAATTACCGCTGAGAATGCCTCCTGCAGTAGAAAATAGAAATATATTTTCTACTGTGGTAAAAAGCATTCGCCAACTTCAAAATTACTGCCAGGCACCCTCGCTATCCCAGCTGTAGTGTCAATTTGGTTTGCACTACCCACACGTTAATGTATTCTGTCATGTGATGTGCTTAAATTCTAAGCGCATAGTTGAAAAGGGGCGTGGAATGGGTGGGTCATGGTCATTTCTAAAGCCTATGTGCGTTGTTATAGAATGCACATGATCTGTGCCTAATTTAGGCGTCAGCATTTACACCACATTTTACTTAATGTAACTGCCTGCAACTAAATTTAGTCGCAACTAAAGTTAGCATGGATAGGTGCTTGGCGTTTTCTATAAACCGTGCAGCAAGTTAGGCTTATTGTATAAAGTACACCTAAATTTATGCATACTTTATAGAACTTGCCTAGGTGTATTTCGGCGCCAAATTTTTAGGCATGGTATATAGAAACTAGTCCTAAGTGTTTGTTAGTTCTCAATGCAGCTTAGTAAAAGGTCCCCTTAGTTCCTTGTGTGAAGCCCTGGCCTAAATGAGCATTCTTTTGAAACCTATGCCTGATATTGAGCTAGTGCAAAACCTGATGTGGAGGTTGGTTTTTCTGTAAAACTGGAGATACATGGGTATATTTTAATTCAATGCAAGCCATACCCAAACCATATCCAAACTACACCTCCTTGAAATCTTTGCATGATATGGATCTCCACATTACTGACTTTCTGAAATTGGTATTTATACACGTGTGTGATATACATATGTAAATGTCATTTTTTACACATGGATATATTTCTAAAATAAGGGCAATAATGTGTTATGCAGCCATCGGCTTCCCAATCTTGTGGTCCTCTTTCATGTGCATCAAACATATTCATCCCCTTTCCTACAGAAATTGTTTAACTCACTAACAAAAAGATCAAAGCAGAAACATTATCCACTTACCTTCAAGTATTCCTCCTCTTTTATCATCCTTAACCAGATCCCTCCCTCTTCATCACCACACAATTCTCCATGACACATAACCACCCTTCCTATCAATCTCAGGGGCCCTTTGATTAAGCCGCGTTGACGCCTAGGCATGCACAACACTCATCAATTTGAAACTAGCGACCGGCTACCGCGTGGCCCAGGTGGTAGTTTCATTTTTTTTTCGCGCATCCGCTATGCATGCTGGAAAATATTTTATTTTCCGGCACATGGCGCTAACTGGGCAGTAATCAGCATTGAATGTGCATAGACGATTACTGCCTGGTTAACACATGAGACCTTACGGCTAAGTGAATGGGTGGTAGTAAGGTCTCAGACCCAAAATGGACATATGGCTATTTTTATTTTTCCGCACGTCCATTTTCGGTCAAAAAAAGCCATTTTTACAGGTATACTGAAAAATGGATCTGTGCGCATCCAATACACATGCCTACAACAGCGCAGGCAATTTTTCGGTGCACCTTAGTAAAAGGACCCCTCACTACACTACAACCACACCAAATTCCTACCACAATTCCCAAACACAAAGACACACCCACCTATTACCCAAACCCTAACCATCTCAAGATCTACACAAACCATGTATAACAAAACTAATCCCCATATTGATTTTTATATCAACAGCTATGTTGAGTTAAGTATTGTAGCTAATGGCATTATTTGAATAACCTTTACAAGGGATTGTGATTTCATTTTAAGATTCTTGCATAAATTAAATGGGGAATGTGTTTTCATTTCACTCAATTTTGAGATTAGCTTTATTCTTGTGACCAAGTCACTAACATTTCTAGGGTATGTTTTAGATGTGATTGTTTCTCAAGTTAATAAATAATTTTGTTTTTGTTTATGTGTACTTTACAAGAGCCTTCTCCTTTTTTGTATTGTACTACCAATAAATAGATTCTACTATTATCAGTGAGATAAAAAAGAATAATAATAAATGACCCACAAAAGGTGTATTCTCCCTTTGTCTGAACATCCTTCAGGGGCATGCCTGGAAGTAATGTGCCCACTACCCCACACCAGGTCAACTTTTCAAGCTGCTTCATTGGAGGGTCCTTTTACAAAGGCATGGTAGACTCTACATGTGTGCAGTTTACTCAAAAATTAGACTACCACCAGGCTAACGTGCCCCCTCATTGTAATTTTAGATTTGGTGCACACCCATAATACTGGGACAAATTAATTTGTTATTTCCTACCATGTGTGGCATTTCTAGCATTAATTGGCAGTTGGCATGTACTGACCAGTCACCACACATGTAGTGTGTGAGCCCTTACTGCTAGGCCAATGGGTGGTGGTAAGATCTCAGGCTGAAAATGGACATGCTCTGGTTACAATTTTACCGCATGTCCATTTTCCGGCCCCTTAAAAAAAAGCCCTTTTTCCTAGACGTGGTGAAAAATTGTCCAGCGCACACCCAAAATACACACTTGCACTACCGCAGGCCACTTTTTTTTTTACCACTGTTTAGTAAAAGGACCACTGGATTTGTTATTACTTAATCAGCTGAGCTGCATCAGCTGGCTGGAACCTGGTTCTGTTCTTCCTCTCCATTTAGACAACTTCCACAGGCAGACCCAACAGTCTGAGCAGGGTAGATTAAGAAGTTTCCCTGTACTTTTCACTTCCACCTTCTGTCACAGAAGTCAATCTACTGCAGTTCCACTGAGGATTTATATAGAAAAAAAAGAAGAAGTAATGTTGATAATAATATAAAAATAGTAAGAGTCTTCCATGAATGTTAAGGTGATAGTATTTGTAGTTGGGGTAAGAATATGATAGTTAAGGTGCTCATGATGGTGATGATAGTCATTCAGTTGTATATAAGAACAAAAGCCTAGTCATACTGGGTCAGACCAATGGTTCATCTAGCCCAGTATCCTGTTTTCAACAGTGGCCAATCCAAGTCACAGGTGCCTGACAGAAACCCAAATAGTAGCATCATTCCATGTAGAACCCCCAAAAGTAACAAGATTCCATTCAGAATCCCAAAGAGTAGCAACATTCCATGTAGAACCCCAAAGAGTAACAAAATTCCATTCAGAATCCCATAATGATAACAGCACTGTGAATGAGGTAAGAATGGTGATGAGAAAAGTATTTTTGGTAGTGGCGCTGTTGGAGATGGATTAGAATGATTATGGTGGTTGTGATGGAGGTGATGAAGTTGACGGCTGTAGTTATTATGATGAGGATGTTGATGGTGGTGGTGGCACCAGTGCTTGTGATGCTTAATTACATGGTGATGATGCTAATAATGAAGATATTTGCAGAAAAGAAGAGTTACAGTAAATAACAGAATACCTTTTTCCTGCAAGGTAAACTGATTCTTCATTATTTAGTCTGAAAATAAGCAAAAAATGATGTCCAAAGAAAATCACAACCAATTCTGCAAAACCTTTACGTTCATGAAAATGTAAAAGATCTGATTTAGGTGTCACTGAGCTTCATTTTTCTTGCTGCACAATGATATGTAAATTTCCATCCTATCTGATCATTGTTTTATTTTCTGTCTATTTCTAGTTAAACCAACATATATAGATGTGGATATCTATGTTAACAGCATTGGCCCAGTTTCTGTCATTCATATGGTAAGAATTTAAATTCTGCAGGGGGGGTTTCATGATTAAAGTGGGATGTTGGGGTGAAGGGAAAGAAGTAAAAATTATTGAATAATTGTTAAAAACAACCTGAAAATGGTAAAACAAAGTCATTAACATAAATTAGCATTTTCAGGCAAACTGTAATATGCTAATGTGGTGTGAAATATATCTCTGTACATTGCACATCTGTATAATATATCTTGAGAGATAGTAGAATTACTGTATATATTTATATTACAGCATAGTAATCTATCATGTCCTTTATGTCATAAAGATGCTTATTTTATGATATTATAAATACAAAAATCTGCTTACCCTGTCTGTAAACCTTCTAATCTGTTGGGTTAGTAATGAGAATGATTTTGTGAGCCCTTCAGGCAGAAAGATAAAACTTCATCTTTATTATGATGCTCATTCTGATATGAATAAGGATGATGTTATTAAAGTGTACAGAACCAAATGATGCAGAGAAACAGAGTAATTGTCTTAAAATGAAATTATGAACACAGAGCTGAGGTTGAGTTGGATTTCAATGTTCTACTTTCTATAGATACCCTGTGGAATTCATAAGGAGTAAACTATTATGTTACACGCTACTGCATCCTTCCACTGAGTAAGATATTTGTTGAACATTGCTCTGTGTTGAAGAAAACCAAACCACCAAAAAAAAAAAAAGCATATCCACAGAAATAATTCCAAGCCAGTGAAATAGCATGAACAAAAAGCCCTCTTTCCAGTGCCATTGGTTCAGGCTTTTGTGAAGCTACATTACTCAATAAAGTGGGGGGGGGGGGGGGGAGGGAACTCTCTCCCAGTGAATAAATAGTTACATTTCAGCATGGTAAGTACAGATTTACAGAAAACGGCAGTGGTAAAATATGTCTCTAAAAAAAAGGCAGTTTAGAAATCAAACAAAAGGTGGTCAGTTGGGTCACCAGGAAGTATAAACTACCAAAACACACATCTTGTACATATTCAAAATTCAAATGTCTTTATATAACTGTGTACTTATATTTCTATGAGGAGGAAAAGGATCTCAGACACCATCACGACACCTTTGAAACAACTTTTGTGTAATTTCGTTAAGGCTCCATTTTCATTCATTCAGGGCGGTGCCGACACAGTAAGCGAGGTAAGCAATGCAGGGGGGCGCCGACCTCTAGAGGGCGCCACTCACTTGCAAAATCTTTTACCTGAAGTTGTGATTCTCCTCTCTCCCCTGCCCTTCCCTGATCAGGAAGTGAAGGTAGCCCAGCAGTGCTGAGACAGACAGGCTGCTCTGCTAAAGCTGCTTCAAAGAGTACACCCAGCAGCTATTTATGGCTTTGGTGTGTGAACAACTTTCATTCAGGGTGAGCTGAAACAACATTCAAATTAAAGAGAACAGGTTTGGAGGCAGGTGTACAAGTGAGACTGGGGAGAAATAAAAAATAAATAGTGTAATTGTTATCTGTAAGTGGTTCAAAGTTTTTGTTTTTTGAGCATGTACACTGAGAGGAGGGCATGACTGCAATGATGTGTACATAATTATCATAGCTACAGCTAGAATCCATTTAATTGGCTGAGGTTCAAAGAGGAAGTTTAGATGACGTATAGTGTAGAATAGCTGGTAAGTAAAAATCTGATTGCTTTTTTTGTGTGTTTGTTTTTATATAAAACATTCTGCTTGGATAGGGAGAGTTTGTGATATTTGAAAATACATTTTGCTTTAATGAAATTGCTAAACTTTAGAGTCAGAGACTTATCAATGAGGGATACATACAGTGGAAAGAAAGCCCTGGAAACAGAGTTAAGAGGACAGATACCAGCAACAGAATCAGATACTGGGCCAGCATGATCAGAAAAAGAAAGTCACCAGCCAACAAAGGTAGAAAAAAATTGTTTTATTTTCATTTTAGTGTTTGGAATATGTCCACTTTGAGAATTTACATCTGCTATCTTATTTTGCAATGTATAGCAGTCTCCAAGAGACTGGGCTCCCAGTGAGCCAGGGAGGTCAGACTGTGTAAATGAGATGAAGAGACCCCCCCCCCCCCCCCCCCCCCCACACACACACACACACACACACACACACACACACACACACACACACACACACACACACACACACACACACACACACACACACACACACACACACACACACACACACACACACACACACACACACACACACACACACACACACACACACACACACACACACACACACACACACACACACACACACACACACACACACACACACTAACAAAGACAGGAACATGAATAATCAAAGCTTAGGTCTCTGTAGTTGCAAGGGCTGGCCATTCCTAATTATGCTAATAGTTTTTAATAGGCTAAGTCCCACTGAAAAGCCTCTTTATAAAGGCAGTGCTTTCTCTGGAGAGCAGTGTTAAGAAACAGCAGGAATTGTGTTTATTTTTTTAAACTGCTTTCCTGTGTAAGCTAATTTACAGTTTTCTAGTATATGCTTGACACTGAAGGGTGTGGTAGACCCTTTTGTCAGGTCTGGCTGGGCCTGTAGTTTTCAGTCTAAAGGAAAGACAGGTAGCAATAGAGAAACATCTAATGAAGAAGCGAGACGGGGGGAGGGGGGCAGTGGTGTGCTGGAGCAGGCTCTCACAGGCTCGCAAGAGCCGGTTGTTAAGTTTTTAAGAATTTTGGGAACTGGTTGTTAAAGTAGGGCCCTCCATGGCTACTTTAACAACTGGCTCCCAAAATGTGGGCTTGGGCCCCCTGCTGAATTATCTTTTACTTTGCTGGTGGGGATGCTGAGCCCTGCCAGCCAAGTAAATAGACCGCTGCTGCTCTCCGCTCCTTGTTTCCAGCTCCGAGCAGCAGGCTGGGACTTCTCCAGCATGTGTGAGAAGTTTCAGCATGCTGCTCAGAGCAAGACCTTGGGAGTGGTGGCAGTCCATTTATTGGTTGCCAGCAAAGGTATGCCTAGTGTGCCAACACGAAGGGAAGGAGGAGAGAGAGACAAGTGTTGCTCCCCCCACCCTGGCCACCCCTAGCCCTTCCAACTGCAGAGCTGGCTACATCTGGAGAAAGAGCCTGTTGTTAAAAATTTACCAGCACACCCCTGGGGGGGGGGGGGGGGGGACGGGGGGGGGGCACCAACTGATAGTCTGCACGGGGGCACCAGAGACCCTTGGCACGGCCCTGCATTCATTGATTCTAAAAAAAAAACCCAAAACCTCTTAAATCTTTCACAAATTTTTAAAACATCTTGGGGTGCAGTTAAGGTAAGTTAAACAGCTGATAAAGGACCTCTTTTACCAAACTGAACTAGCGATTCTCGCATGGTAATGCCGACAAAGCCCATTCAAAGTGAAAGGCTTTGTCAGCATTGCTGCACTGGAAATTGCTAGCATGTTATAGTAAAAGAGGCCCAATGTTTGCAAAGATTTTTTTTATAGCAAGGTGTTTTGAACATTTGTGAAAGATTTAAATTTTTAAAAAGGGATTTTTTTAAAGGATTAATGAATGAAAATGGAGCCTTAAAGAAGTTACACAAAAGTTGTTTCAAAGGTGCCATGAGGGTTTCCGAGATCCTTTTCCTCCTCATATAAATATAAGTACACAGTTACATAAAGACATTTGAATTTTGAATATCCACAAGATATTCAAAATTCAAGTTAAGAAGTACCCACCTATTCATTCTTGCATCTCAATTCCAAGGATAAGAAATCATTTTCCCCAAGTCTATTTTTTGTTGATAATTATGTATGGTCTTTTCCTTCAAGAATTGTCTCTAAATCCATTTTAAGATCAGCTATAATATAAAACTTTCATGCTTTGATTTCAATCTGTTACCTGTTAGTTTAATGGAGCATTTGTTTATTAGGATTTATTTACCACTTTTTTTAACAAATTCACTCAGGGGTCCTTTTACAAAGGCCCACTAGCATTTTTAGCGTGTGCGTTAAATATCCTTATGCTAAACGATAGAGATACCCATATATTCCTGTGGGCATCTCTAGCATTTAGCGTGCGCTAATCATTAGCACATGTTAAAAACGCTAGCACGCCTTTGTAAAAGATCAACTCAATTAAGTTTACAGCAAGAATAATCTGGACATTAGCAACAGACAATTTCAGCAGAAAAAAAATCAAATAACAGTATGGCATAATGGTGATACAATGTAGAATGAAATGTGTTAATAGACAACATAGGATATATGTGGATGTGAAACTTAGATATGATAAAGTAGCAGGAGTTAGAAAATGCGGCGACTAACAAAGTTGCAAGTACATATGATCTTAGCTAGGGTAGGAGAGTAGAAGTGGATAAGCAAGTTCTGTTATCATAGCACTAGCATATTTGATAGGGTAAATAACAGCTCCCCATTTAGTTTGTCTCATTCCATCCTATTGATTATTTTATAATTCTTTTAATCACATCTATTCTGAAATATGAAGTGTCCTAAGTTGTTTATCCTTTCCATCTTTTTAATCATATCTTTTTTGAGATAGGGCAGCAAGAACCATACAGAGTATTCAAAGTGTAGTCATACTATGCACCTATACAGGGACATTGTGATATTCTCAGTATTATTTTCATTTACTTTCATAATAATGTCTAACATGCTATTTTCCTTTGCTGCACTGAGCTGAGGATGTCAATGAATTGTCTATGATGCTTCCAAGATTATTTTTCTGGATCGTGATTCCTAATACAGAATACATTATTGCAGTATTGCTAAAATGTTTTTCAACCACAACCCCATGTTTGTGGCTATAGCAACGCCTATGAATCACCAAGGTGCATCATAATGATGCACCTATGTAATGAGATCCCAAGTCATGACCTCAAATATAGCATGTGTGTCCCAATTTGGAGTTGCAACCCACAGTTGAGGAAACAGGACATTTAATAATAGGTTGTCTAATTCCATGTGGCTGGTAAACACACCCTTTGTGGTGTGATAGTAATGGCAGGTGGGGAAATTGGAGGGGAAGCAGAGAGGAAAGGGTTTCATGGAGGGAGGGCTCTCCTCTATTTTATGACCTGGGCTCTAGCAGAGTTAACATCTGTCCTGACCCTTGCTGTATAGCTGGTGGGGATCCCCAAGCATCCCCACAGTGGAATTCATCCAAAGATAGCCAGAACTCCCTTCTCTGAAGCTCTGCAGTTGACAACAGAATCCTTGAGCCACCGACAACCAAACATGCGTGGGGTGCCATCATCAGTGACTTAGGGGCGATGCTGCTGCCTGCCAAGCTTGGTAAAAGGGAATTCTGTCCAACCTTCTGAGAAAGTGTAATTTATATTTTGAGGTGGGGGTAGGCAAGGCACAGAAAATCCACACTCATTAGATATACTACTGTCAGCTCCAAAGTTCTGTATGTTGCTTTGTGAGTGATTCCTCAAGACTCAAGCTGAGGGCTCCTGAAATCTCTTCTTTATAGTGGGCCCCAACTCTCCCATATGGAAACTCCCATCTATATGTACACTTCCCTTCCCCTCCATGCACCCCCAAAGTATGGCCATGGGTCATAGGGTGAAGTGCAGCCACTGCCATTAATGAGGATCCTAAACTAGCTAGCATGAGCACCCTACAGATAGATGCCCCAACCTAGTTTTCCAACCTTGATGTCTATAAAGTACCTTTCTCCTGGGAGTCCCAGCAGAAGTGGCCAGAAGGATAGGTGGCTCCAACAGGGTCTTCCATCATCATCCAGCCAGCTGTAGGACACATTGACATGGGGACATATACACACATCCACATCCCTGTCAAAAATGGTAATAATAGTTCCTTCTTGCAACAGCACAATGCTATACTACTGCCTAGCCAGTGCCTGCTCACCCAGGGCCCTGCAGCAGGGCCAGGAGCAATCCTGTGTGCCCATAGACAGACAACCCTCTCAAGGGTCAAACAGTTCTGATATCATTGTCTCTGGGGTTCCCTGCTATGTCATCTTGTTGGTGCCATACCTCAGGCATGTTCCCTATGTAACAACTGCCCCAGTTGTCTCTGTCCCTACCTCCTGATAGCCGGCTATACCACTATTCAAACCATGTAGGATGTGTTAATTTCAACTGAAAACCTTTTATTAAAAAAAAAAAAACCAGGACCAGCCCACCCCACCCCATAGCATCAGTTTTACAACAATAAATAGGTAAATAACATTAAAACAGTTTATATCACAGTTCATTGCTGTCCATTATGTTCCTGCTGACCAATTTATTTATTTATTTATTAGGATTTATTTACCGCCTTTTTGAAGGAGTTCACTCAAGGCAGTGTACAGTAAGAATAGATCAAACATGAGCATTAGGCAATTACAGCAGAAAAAATATTCAAAACAATACAAAGTATGGCATGGTATACTAGCAATGTCAACACAATACGTAATAGAACATTATCATTGGTAGTGAAGGGTAAGGCAAAGTTGTAACATATAGATGGGTAAGAAAGTAGGAAGAATTAGAAAGTAAGCTGACTGATTTGAAGAAAGTTGCACATGGACGCGTGGATAAATAATGCCTGTGCTCTATCTTGTCTAATAGCAAGGTCCCGCAAAAAGCAAGGAATCCTTTTTTATCAGAATTGTAAGGCAGACCAGGTCTCAGGTTATCTCCCTACTAGAAAGAGAAGGGT
This sequence comes from Microcaecilia unicolor, assembly GCF_901765095.1. Taxonomy (NCBI): domain Eukaryota; kingdom Metazoa; phylum Chordata; class Amphibia; order Gymnophiona; family Siphonopidae; genus Microcaecilia; species Microcaecilia unicolor. Next base: position 69,238,704 of record NC_044037.1, on the reverse strand, counting down.
AGGATCAGAGGTTTCTGCTTACCTGGAGACAGTGGCCAAAAGGGACTCTAGCTGGCTCATGGATTCCTGGGTTGAGCTGCCTGATGCTACAGAGACAGAATTGAGAACAAATGAGTTTGTTTCCTAGGTGTGGAAGATTCCAGGCAGATGAGAAGCCACCTCCCTCTTAGCAACAGTAAGGCAACATTGAGGGTCAAAAATGGTGCCTAAATTACAAAATTTAGACATCGTTCTTCCCAAAACATTTTCATGTGTGGGTCATTATCCAAAAAAAAAAAAATCTATCTACCAAACGTCTAAGTAGCCGCAGCTAAAATGTCTACAGTACCCTTCAAAAACATGTATCTCAGGATTTTCAACCCTCCACATCCCACAGTTGCAATGGCACCAAAAAAGAAGGCAGGAAGTGCAATTTCAGTGATGCAGAGATTGAGCTCCTTGTCAAGAAGATCATGGGCTTATGCTGAGGTGATAGAATGCTCTTATACCAAAGGAAAAGAATGCAAGAAGCTTAATGCAGTCTACCACGCAAATAAGGAGGTGGAGGACTGTAAAGTGCAGGCAGCTGAAGAGGTTAATGAGGTGCAAGGCTGGGGCCAACCCGTCAGGTGCAGACACCGTGAACCTCACCCCTATGGAGCACATGGTGCACAGGCTCCTTCCTCAGGAGCGATCCATGGCCTGGAAAGCCATGACCTCAGCATAGGCTGGGGAATCAGATAAGTTTGTGAGAACAAAGCTGTGCTGGCTGTTTCACCCTCTCTTCCTCAACCAGGGACAGTGTGTGAGTGGGAGGGGGGACTCTTTGATAGCACTCCCATGTGTAGTACATGTTTTCAGGTAGATAAGAGAGGGGTTAAGAAGGCACACCAGAATGTATGCTGAAAGGCTGGTTAGGGGCCATGTCCCAACAATTCAACAAGGACTACTACTTAGTGGGCAGGCCTGGGACCACTCAGTTCACTGGGTGGAAGGCCCCTATATCTGTCATGTTTAGTTGCCTTCTTCCCCCCACCCCATCCACCTAGACCCATCACCAACCTGTGTCTATTCCTGCTTTCTAGGCCTCTGTGTCCCTCTCATTGTGCCCTCCATATCACTCCCACAATCCTTCCTTCTATGTCCACCTGCCTGTGTGGCTGTATTTTATCCTGGCCTCTGAGGTACACAGGGCACTATAACCCTTGGCTCCTGCAGTGTTGGATATAGAAACATACATCTTTGGCTGGCATGATAATACCATTCCTCATCAGCTGTGGTCTACAGGGGCAAATGGAGGAAGGCTGAAGCAGGTTAGCTAGTGCAACATACATATTTCATCTACTTTCCCTATGGAGGCGAGGACATGGAGTCTAATGAAGAGCCTGCAACTGCCAGCCAGCAGGCAGTATAGGCACATCAGGAGGAGGAAAGTGAGTTGGTGGCATCTGAGGGCTCAAGGAGGGCACTGTGATGATGAGGATGTCAGTCAGGATCTGTATGCAGGGGATGAAGAGCAAGAGAAATTAGTAGTGGACACCTCATATATACACACACACACACAGGCAGAGAAGGCTGATGAGGAGCCATAGTTGGCCCATAGAGAACCCTATTGCCACAGGTAGCAGGTGCTATGACTGGCCACCTAACTGCTAGTGCAGAATTTGCAGCTGGCAGACTACCGGCAGCATAAGCTACAGCTACTGAGTGAGAGGTCCCAAGTCCAACAGGAATGTGGCCAGCTGCTGCAGACCATGCAGTAGCAGGGAGGCAGCCCAGAATATATGGCAGCAGATTCTGGGGAACCAGTGAGATCTCCCGGATTACACGGTGACCTGGGCAAGAACGCTGAGCCTCCAACTAGAACCAGTGAGGCCACCAGTCCTGCAACAACATCCTCCACATCAGCCACAAGTGCCACCAGTAGCCACACCATCTAGCCAAACTTTAGAGCACCCACCTCAGCTGCAGAGCTGCAACTGCCATCCAAGTGTCCAATGATGGGACACTCAGCACCCCAGACCAATGAGACAACTGTGAGGCCAGGTCGCTTAGGGGCAGTGCACACACTCTCTTGCTGGGTTCTGTGCCCAGCAGCAGATTAACCACCTGGCCAATTGGGTGGCCAGATTTCCATGGTGCAGCAGAATGGACTGATGAATGTGAGGTAAATGGGACGCCACAGGGGAGGATACTGACACACTTTCTGCTCCTGCAGGGCCTGGGTCATCACCAGCAGCTCAGGGACAAGATGTGAGAGGTGGCTTCCAGAGGTGATGGGAGAGAAGGAGGGGGAGGATGACGTACAGCAGTGAGCCAACTAAATGTCATGCTGTGATGTGTGCTGGAGGAAGGGGAGGGAGTGAGGGTGTGCTGGGGTTTGGGGTGCGATGTGTGTGTGTGTGCAGGGGAGGGGATGGGTGAAGGGAGGGGATTGAGGGGTGGGGAGAGATAATGGTGGTAGTTGTGGTAGTGGGGGATGTTACAGAGCTCCTGCGCACAAATAAATAGTGCATTTACATTTACTGAAAATTGGTCAGAATGAGTCTCTGTCTAGTGCAGAACCCCAGCTGATGTGCTCTTTGGTCAGCTCTGCGTGCAGGGGGAGGGAACTCCTCATCTTCTAGGTCTGGCGGCTGCTGTTGTGGTTGCTGTCCCTCCTCTGGCAGGGCCTGTCTTCTTTGGAGAGCCAGGTTGTGCAGCATACAGCAGGACATGAAAATTTTGGCAATCTTTTCAAGACTGTAGAGGAGCTTCCCTCCAGAATGATCTAGACATGTCAAATGATTCTTGACCTGGCCAAAGGTCTGCACTATGATTATACAGGTGCTGTTATGCCTCTTGTTGTACTCCAACTCCATCTAATTTTGGTGGTGGACTATGGGAGTCATGAGCCAGGTTCATTAGGGGTAGTCTCTGTCACTTCTGGGACGAAGCAGAAATCACAGAGAAAGTGTGTTTTGGCTAGTATGGTGACCTTGAGGCAGTGGGGTAATGGTTGTGGGTTCTGGGGGTATCTAGAGGGAGGGACCCTTGTGAACCTTATGCTGCATTATATCTATATATCTATATCTATATATCTATATAGATATAGATATAGATATAGATATATATATATATATAGAGAGAGAGAGAGAGAGAGAGAGAGAGAGACTTCATTCTGGATCTGTTTGTAAAATTGTTTTTCACACTCCATGTACACAGCAAACTTTTTTTTTATTTTTTTCAAAATTATGGTCCCAGATAGCTAATCTACTGTGTTAGGGAAAGTACAGCATTGCAATTTGCAGAAAATAATACAACAACTTGTCAAAATAGAAAGATAACATCTACTTTACTAGCAGAATAGCATAAGGATTTACTGCAAATCCCTTGTCCTCATCTTCCTCCATAAACACATGCCTCCCCTGTGCCTCCAGTATTTCAGATATAGAATGCTCACGTTCGGAAGGAAAATCATTATTATTATTAAACTGAAAGACAACAAAGTGGCAGCAGATAGAGAACCAGAAAGGAAGGCAATTGTATTTATTAGAATATGTTAGCTTTCTAGGAGTTCCTTATAATACAAAGAATGGCATTTGAGTCCATGTGTCTCTGACCTCATACAATCTAGAAAACCCCTTTCCTTTGGATCAGTTTACCAACAGATGTTAGAGTGGAACTTTCCTTGAGTAAATTTAAAATTAAACTCAAAACCCATTTCTTCCAAGAGACGTTTGGCTTTGCCCCTAATAGTGTCTGCTCTTGTGGGAAAAGCAGAGACCCTGTACCCCTCCATGGTAGTATGTGAATGAGTTTTTACTATCTTTTTTTTTAGATCTTCTCCGTTTTTTAAAATTTGACTTAGTAATTCCCTTATCCCTTATTTGTCCTGTTTATCTGTCCTAATTAGATTGTTAGCTTTGTTGAGCAGGGACTGTCTCTTCATGTCCAGTGTACAGTGTTGCGTACATGTAGTAGCACTATAGAAATGATAAATAATAGTAGTAGTAGTAATAATAATAATATTTTTACTTCCCCACAAATCTTTTTTCTTCCTGTCTTATACTCTTTAATTCTGTCCCAAGACTGGATTCCAAAGCATTGATCCTTTTTAACTGGTTAAGTGGCAGAATTTTTTATGAAAGCACCTTGCCATGATTCAGCTGAACTACAGAAAGAATTGATTGCAAAGAAGAGGAAATTGTGTATTGTCCTTACTTGAAAGGTGACAAAAGGTGTTGAAAAGCATTGTAGCATTCAGTATAATAAGTGAGAAAGAACTAGAGAATTCTGCAAGATCACTGTGTCCCCAGGCAGAAACATTGTCTGATAGCAGCTAAAATTAAAGAAAAAAAGTTGTCGCCCTTATCAAGAAATCAAGATTTACAGTATATAATAGCAACATTTGCCACTGAATCTTTTTTTTTTTTTGTAGAAAAGTGTTTTGTCTGGAGAGCAGGGACCATGAAGGGAATCTAAGATATACTCTCTTTGCTGAATTATGAATCAGATGGAAGGCTAATAAAGGGAAAGACTCTGAGGGCATTGCCTGATCCACTATAAAATATAAACTGCATGCAGAAATGATGCCATTCAATTGCCAGGTTTCAATTATAATATTCCCTCCATAGAGATGGATTGAACTCGCTGTATTATTAAATGATAGCCCAGCTGTGTTGTAGTGGCTGATCAAAGTCACTGATATGAAATCAGGAATCTTCAAATCAAATCAAGATAAGTGTTCCCTTTTATAAATTAAGGCACACTGATTTATTATTATTATTATTATTTACATTTATTAATCACCCTAGCCTGAAATGATTTATAACTATAGAGACCTCTAGTGGCTAGGTGCACAGAGGTAAAAAAAATGTTCATTTTGTTTAGTTCATTGTGGGGCCCTTTTCAAAGGTGTGTCAAGGCCTACGTGTATGCTGTGTGCATCAAATTGGCATTACCGCCCGGCTAGCGCGTGCCCCTAGTGGTAATTCTGAGTTTCACATGTGCCGAAAACACACGGTAGAAAATAATTTTCTACCACAGGGCGTTCCCAGCAGTAATCGGCAGTTAGCGCACACTGGACAGTTATCACACAGGTAACACGTGAGTCCTTATCGTTAAGTCAATAGGTGGCATTAAGGGATCAGGATGTAAATAGATGCATGTTGGTTTTTATTTTGCCGCACGTCCATTTCCTATCCCCTCCCAAAAGAAAACCTTTTTAACCAGATGTGCTGCAGAAATGGTCCAGCGTGCATCCAAAAAAAATCCGCAATCAAGCGGAGAACTCGAACGCCCCACGGGAAAACACAGATATAGGTAAAAAGTGGGATGTTTGACCACGGAAATACAAATCCTGGAGACAATATCATAAAAACTTCTTTATTGAAGAAAAGACTCGACAACTGTTGTGTTTCGGCCTACAGGCCTGCATCTGGAGTCTATAAAAACATAAATCGAATAAATCTTTCAAACAAATACATGTACAGAATCAAATAAAACATTCAAGTAAGTAATAAATATACAATAAGAGGTCAACATATAATAAAATACAACAATAAAAATAATGATAATAAATAATGATGAACGTAAAGTCTGTTAGTGATGTATACACAGATTATACATATGTGGGATGTTATAATATCACCAAAAAATTACACACAATGGTCGTGTAAATAAATAAATAAGTGTAAGAGGGACTAATTATAGGAAGGACTAAACATTCAAAACATGTAAAAATAGATCATACTATCTTAAAACACATGCATATATGAAGGACAATAGATAAAATATCCATGAGGCATTATATGGAAACCTATCCACCTTATAATCGAAAGAGAAAAACGCCTAGATTTCGACCCAAATCGGGAGATAGACGTTTATCTCACAAAAACGAATAAATCGGTATAATTACAAGCCGATTTTGGACGTTTTCAACTGCACTCCGTCACTGATGCGGACAAAGTTGATGGGGGCGTGTCAGAGGTGTGGCAAAGGTGGAACTGGGGCATGGTTATCGGCCGAGGAGAGATGTACGCGTTAGGGCGATAACTGAAAAAATAAAGGCGTTTTTAGCGAAAATTTAGGACACTTTTGTTGGACCCTTTTTTCACATGAACAGGTCCCAAAAAAGTGCTCTAAATGACCAGATGATCATCGGAGGGAATCAGGGATGACCTCCCCTGACTCCCCCAGTGGTCACTAACCCCCTCCCACCACAAAAAAAATGATGTTTCACAACTTTTTATTTTCACCATCAAATGTCATACCCACCTCCCTGGCAGCAGTATGCAGGTCCCTGGAGCAGTTGTTAGGGGGTGCAGTGGACTTCAGGCAGGTGGACCCAGGCCCATCCCCCCCTACCTGTTACAATTGTGCTGCTTAATGCTTATTAGTCGTCCAACCCCCCCCAAACCCACTGTACCCACATGTAGGTGCCCCCCTTCACCCCTTAGGGCTATAATAATGGTGTAGACTTGTGGGCAGTGGGTTTTGAGGGGGATTTGGGGGGCTCAACACACAAGGGAAGGGTGTTATGAACCTGGGAGCTCTTTTACCTTTTTTTTGTTTTTGTAAAAGTGTCCCCTAGGGTGCCCGGTTGGTGTCCTGGCATGTGAGGGGGACCAGTGCACTACGAATCCTGGCCCCTCCCACGAACAAATGCCTTGGATTTATTCGTTTTTGAGCTGGGCGCTTTCATTTTCCATTATCGCTGAAAAACAAAAACGCCCAGCTCACAAATTGTTGAATAAAACATGGACGTCTATTTTTTGCGAAAATACGGTTCGGTCCGCCCCTTCACGGACCTGTTCTCGGAGATAAACGCCCATGGAGATAGACGTTTTCGTTCGATTATGCCCCTCCACATATACTAAAGCATATCATAAAAGCAGCATCATACAAATACGCGCACAGCTTATGTTGAAACAAGGAAGACATACAGAAGTAAAACATGCTGTCTTCAAAATGCAAATATAAAAGACTTTGAATAAAAAAACAAGTAAAAATCATACAACCAACATCATATATACAGGAGAAAATGTAAGACCAACATCATATATAAACAAAAGAAGGAAAAACAAATAAAATTATATGCATGAAAAAGGAACGTGGTGTCAACTAGTGTATGTATGTGGTGGTGCCTATACCTGTGCGTACCATATACAGCCAAATGAGAAAAATATACTGTTGCCATGGCTATTTTAAAGACATTGGACAAAAAAAGGAAAAAAGGAAAAAACCGTGCAACATAAGAAAACATATAAAAATGTATATATATACCAAAAAATATATATAAGAATATATATGAGACATGTATATGGTAAATAAAAAAATGAAAATAAAAAGGGGGTAGAGGGAAGGGAAGAAAAGGAAAAAGCTGAAAGAAGAAGAAGTGGGATCACCAAAAAAAAGGTGTGGTAAGGACGTAGAAGATAATATGTGGCCAAATTGTACCTTACAGCTGTGATGGAGCAAGAGGCACATGAAATGTATAGAAAGTTAAGAAAGCAAACTGCCTGCCTCCCATGAATACCGTAGAAAATAAATCAGAGTTTGTACATAAAGTGTATGGTATGCACATATTATGCCTTACAGTTTTGATGAAACAAGGATTGCGCGAATTATATTTAAAATGTATTTTAAATAGATGGAGCAAGTACCCACCTACCGCTATGACGTAGCGTATATGAATCTGTTGAAACAGAAAAGCAAAACACAACAAAATCCTTGTTAGAAGGGGTGGAACAGGACGCTAAATTATGAGTAAAGGAAAAAAAATGGAAGGTGTAAACAATTGAAAAAACTAACCCGAAATGCCTGAAACATGATTTGGTCCGTGTGACGAACCAAACGTAAAGTGATTGGCTATATTACAAAAGTGGTCTGCAACAAAAAAATATATATTAAAAAGCAGCATTAATGAAAAATGGATGCTACTTTTTAGCATACCTTTGTAAAAGTTCCCCTAAGTTGTTTATAATTTTTGTTTTTGTTGTGTTTGGGTTTTATTTTTTGTTTGTTTTGAGAAGTAATATAATTAGTAATGTGCACTATTGCACATTGGTGCACACTTCTTCAAATAGTATGCCCTATTGGTCAATAGCCCACCCCAAGGCCAATCATGCAGGGAGTAGCAAGGTCATTTGGCCCAGGAGGTCTTACACAGAAAAGGGGTCTCCACTTGGGAAAAAAAGGTTTAATTTTATATTTAATTTTTTTTAACCGAACACAAAATTAGTCTTGTAGATTTTTACAGCTATATTTGTTTGTTTTTTATTACTGTTGTGAGATACAGAACTCTGAGGCCTCCGAATTTTGCAGTAGCCCAGGTCTCTGTGATTTTCTGAAAGGCCCTCAAATCATTCACACTGGTTTCTTTATTTGGATTTGCTAACACATTTTTTTCAATTGTAGCTCAAGGTGAATTACACTCAGGTACACTGGGTATTTCCCTGTCCCTGAAGGGCTCACAATCTAAGTTTGTACCTAAGGCAATAGAGGGCTAAGGGGTCCTTTTACAAAGGTGCATTAGTATTTTTAGTATGTGCTAAAAAAGAAAGCACATGCATGTTAGAGATATCCATATCCATATCCAACGTCTGGGGCACTTAAAACTAGTCAGAAGGGAAAGATTGAAAAAAATAAAAACACGGGGAGAAAGGGGCGAGAAGGATACATAATCATCCTCCTTCCTTCCAAGAAGACAAATATAAAAAGGGACTCGGCCAGCTTTGGCTCCAAACAAACCCTGCTCGGAGCTACCGGCGCATCTACCCCCGCACACAACCAAGCACTGGGTACCTACTCCCTCTCCCCACCTGCCTGGGTAAAGTTGCAGCCTGGCCTGGCCTCATAGCACTGACTTTGCTCGCATTAACCCTGCCGGCACATGCAGGGACGGAGAAGGAGGAACCGGATGCTCTCCGTACATGTCCCTCCCTCTGCTCTGCCTGCTTGCTTGGTTCTCCCCACCCCCTTCCTCAACACTGACTGCTCAAGCAGCAGCTTCCTTGGAGGAAAGGGTTTCATTCCTTTCAATTTTTTTTCTTCAGTGGTTTCCTTTCATTTCGCTTCTCCTCCCACTCATCCCTTGAGTTCCCTCCCCCTCCCCTCCATCTAACCTCTTACAACCCAACCCCCTCCTCCTCCTTGATTCCTTCTGACTTTTGCAAAGTGTTTTGCCCTTTCATTCGCTTCCTGTGTACTTCCAAGGACAAAAAAAGAGCAGAAGGCAGTGGAAGGGGTAAAAGGGGGAAGGGAAAGATTAAAAAAAAAAAGAGAAGGAGGGGGCGAGAAGGATACATAATCATCCTCCTTCCTTCCAAGAACACAAGTATAAAAAGGGACTCGGGCAGCTTTGGCTCCAAACAAAGCCTGCACGGAGTTACCGGCACATCTACCCCCCAGCGCGCACAGAAACGCCAACGCGACACTTTTCCCAGCTCTCCTTCCATCAACCATACACAAAGTCTCTCACTATCTCTCTCTTAACTGCAAAAGCGCCCCAGCTCTTCTTCCTTCAAACATACACACTGAGGGGCATAATTGAACGAAAACGCCTATCTCCATGGGCGTTTATCTCCGAGAACGGGTCCGTGAAGGGGCGGACCCAACCGTATTTTTGAACAAAATAGACGCCCATATGTTATTCGCTAATTTGTGAGCTGGGCGTTTTTGTTATTCAGTGATAATGGAAAATGAAAGCGCCCAGCTCAAAAACGAATACATCCAAGGCATTTGTTCGTGGGAGGGGCCATGATTCGTAGTGCACTAGTCCCCCTCACATGCCAGAACACCAACCGGGCACCCTAGGGGGCACTTTTACAAAACAAAAAAAAAAAGGTAAAAGAGCTCCCAGGTGCATAGCACCCTTCCCTTGTGTGTTGAGCCTCCCAAATCCCCCTCAAAACCCACTGCCCACAAGTCTACACCATTAGTATAGCCCTAAGGGGTGAAGGGGGGCACCTACATGTGGGTACAGTGGGTTTGGGGGGGTTGGACGACTAACGCATTAAGCAGCACAATTGTAACAGGTAAGGGGGGGATGGGCCTGGGTCCACCTGCCTGAAGTCCACTGCACCCCCTAATAAGTGCTCCAGTAACCTGCATACTGCTGCCAGGGAGGTGGGTATGACATTTGAGGGTAAAAATAAAAAGTTGTGAAACGTCATATTTTGTGCTGGGAGGGGGTTTGTGACCACTGGGGAAGTCAGGGGAGGTCATCCCCAATTCCCTCCAGTGGTCATCTGGTCATTTAGGGCACTTTTTGGGGCCTTATTCGTGGAAAAACAGGGTCCAGGAAAAGTGCCCTAAATTCTCGCTAAAATCGCATATTTTTCTTCCATTATCGGCGAAAGGGCGCCCATCTCTGTTCGCCCGATAACCACGCCCCAGTTCCGCCTTCGACACGCCTTCGACACGCCCCCGTCAACTTTGTCCGCATCCGCGACGGAGTGCAGTTGAAAGCGTCCAAATTCGGCTTTTGATTATACCGCGTTATTCGTTTTTGTGAGATAAACGCCCATCTCCCGATTTAGGTCGGAACTTGGGCGTTTTTCTCGTTCGATTATAAGCTGGACTGTCTCTCACTCTCTCTCTACACGTACACCTATAAGGAGCAACTGACCCACCACTGTGACAGGGAATACACACTGTCTCTCACTCTCTCTCTCTTTCATAACTGCAAAAGCAACACAGCTCTCCTTCCTTCAAACATACACACTGTCTCTCACTCTCTCTCTACACTTTACACCTACAAGGAGCAACTGACCCTCCACTGTGACAGGGACTCCTAGCACCTCTCTCTCTTTCTCTCTCTCTCTCACACACACACACACACACAACACGGAGGGGATGGAAGGGGAGGAAAAAAGCATTCAGCATGAAGGGGAGGGCAATGGAAAAAAGGGAAAAAACTGGCTCAAATGGTTGTGTTGTGCTATGCCAAATTTTGAAACAGTTTCTCCATTTTTACAATACTCTTGCACACTCTTTCACACAGACGCACACACACACACACAACCACACACACACAGTGTATATCTCACTCAAATGCGCACACACACACACACATACTCTATCACAAAGACACACACACACACTTTCTCTGTCTCACACACACTCACACATTCACTCTCTCTCTCTCGCACACACAATCACTTTCACAACACACTCTCTCAAGCAAACACACTCCCAGGAAAACCTTGCTAGCGCCCGTTTCATTTGTGCCAGAAACGGGCCTTAATTACTAGTTATAAATAAAACTGTTTTTTAAAAGTCTATGCCAATTCCCCTCCCCCAATTCTGCTATTGTAGGTGAACAGTCCTCCTAGTGGCAGGTGTGGCCCTGTTTGTTCTAGATTACACCATGCCAATATAATCAATATCAGATGTGAGTAAAACATTATAAAATAGTTTGTCTCCAGCTGTAGAGCATTAGATTGCCATTGAAGGTCTTTGGAGACATACATTACTCTGGGAATAAAGACCTGAAAATCCAAACAAGAACTGAATAAATTTGAGCTTTTGGCTTATTCTTTGGTTATAATGTCCTGGCTAAACAATTTCAAGGGCTGTCTTGCTAGCAGACTAGTCTAGCAGTCTTACATGCATTATAGTAATGGTTAAAAATAATGATTAAGTCTTACCGGTATATTGTCACAAGACATTTGCTTCAAAAATGTTGATTTAATATTTCTAAACAGTTTACAGTTCGATATATCTTATTGTGTGAATGTAATAATTCATGATATGCCATCTGCTTATTCTAAACAGAATGTATTAGACCATTTATGTAAATTCAAACATTGAAATATGGAGTTTATTAATTAAATGGAAGGGAACAGCTGGAGGAAGGGAGAGAATGCACTGTGTTCCCTCATTATGTTATAAATAGCTCAGGTAGGTACATGAACCTCTTGTTAACTTCCTTAAAGTTCTGGGAACTGATTGATAAGCTCTAATGTTCTCCTTCACAAGATACACTTATTTTATGAAACATTTAGAAAAACAAATAATTAATATGAACTGTTATATAGAAAATTGACTGGATCACAGGGAGTAAATAATGAAAGCAATTTAACCTTGCAAGAAAAGCTCCTACCTGGTTAAATCATTCTGGTTGGCCCTACAGCAGATATTGAGCATCAGTTAATCAGACAGTGCCATTGAATGGTGGTCTGTTCTGACCACCATGGCACTATTTGGTTAGTGCTGGGGTAGTGCAGGGGCAGAGTCGAGGTGAAACCAGGACTTACCTGGGCACTGCCAATATACAACAGCAGTATTACGTTAACTATCTGGTTATTTTGGACAAAAAAGGCTTTCTTAAGTTAACTGGGCAGCTATCTGAGTATTTATTTATTTATTACATTTGTACCCTGCGCTTTCCCGCTCATCGCAGGCTCAATGCAGCTTACATAGTAACAAGAAAATACAATCTGTAGCATCAGATTCATCAAAGGAGACATGTGATAGGACAAATGGACAAGGAGTAAATGGGATGGAAGAGGTGTGAGAGAAAGGATAGGGATTGGTAAGGTGGGGCGATAAAGGAGAAGTTGGGACAAGCATGGAGGGTAAGAAGGTTGGTAGGAGATATTTTCTGAGTCATTTTTGTTGATTAGTTGAACCGGTAAATAGATATATTGCTTATGTTTGCTTATGGTATGTCAAATCATTCGGGTAAACCTGTTTGAATAGATGGGTTTTCAATAATTTCCTAAAGGGAAGATATTCACTAATTGACCGAATGTATCTGGGTAGAGCATTCCAAAGTTGGGATCCCAGGTAGGGGAAGTTAGATGCATGGTAGGTTTTGTACTTTAGTCCTTTGCAATTTCTGCCATGGGCCCCAGCATGTCTAAAACCGGCCCTGGCTGCACACTGCATATAAGTGCACTCATTTACTCTTGCCATTGACCTGGCTTAACTGGGCACATCTAGATTTAGGCCTGTCAGTGTTGGTGTGCATTAATGTTCTATAGTGCAATCCAGGTGTTCAGATGCTATTATAGAGTAGGCATTGACCGCATAACACTGGGACACTTAAAATGGGGCACCCATTATAGAATTGTCTCTACTTACCTGCACCCTTGCAGAATGGTGCTTAGGCATCCTGCTAGCACTTAATTTGTTTGAGCATTTCCTATACCAATGCACAAGTCTGTACCGGGGTGTCCAACCTTGATCCTTGAGGGCCACAGTCCATTCACGTTTTCAGGATTTCCCCAATAAATATGAATTAGCAACCCCCACACTGGGCTAAATCAACTTATTTAAATAACTGCACCGTATATATTACATATAAAAAACTTAATCAGTTATGCTGCAAAGTTATTTATTACTTAATACAAAAAGTTTTTTGTGCATAAATTATGACTACCATATCATTCAATCCTGCATTTGTACTATATCACCCCACAACGATACAATCTTACACTCCTGGGGAACTCTTACTAATACACTTCATCACTAGCTACTCTCTTCATCTGTAGACCATCAAAATATCATATCAGACCGTAGTACCACTTAAAACAGTCTTTATAGTCCCATGTTGCTCAGTTTTTATACTTCCGCAAGGTTACTCTTTAAATGCTGCTCCTTTGGTACAATGAGTTGATATATTTGTAATTCCAAGGGTCATGCCCTGAATTGAAATCCAATTGTATTTGCCACACCAGAATTTAATGGTCATCAAATGTTCAAGCGAGTACCATACTCCATTCAATGAGTTCTCATCTTAGTTCACCATAAGTTGATCCACTCAGCTGAAACACCCCAGACCCAACACAGTCTGTGTTTCGCTCTAACAGCGTCATCAGGAGTAGGGTTCCTACATAAATACATATAATGATCTTAAGTACTGTCCAGATAAATATGAATGAGATCTATCTGCATGCACTGCCTCCTTGCAATGCAAACAGATCTCATAAATATTCATTGTGGAAATTCTGAAACCCGACCTGGCGAGGGCAGAGGCTGGACACCCATGGTCTATACATATCCACAAAAGTGTTATTATTCTGTAATTTTATGTGTGCATGTGGTGCACAGATGTAGGTGCCAGGAGATAGAATTGCTGTTTTGATGTACATTTAGTTGAAGGCTGTTTGAAGATAATTATAGAGGATAAGAAATATATATATATATATATATATATATATATATATATATCTATGAACAAGTTGATGCTATTCAATATGTAATGTTTGATATGAGTGATATGTCTTTAAGATTTTGTCTTTGAATTAAAGAGTTTACACCTAGCTAGTCCGTTGGATTTTTATGTTTTCTGTTTGCATTGCTTTCCACTGCTTTTTGTATTCTGGCTCTTTCTACAATCACCATTTACATGGGGATGTCATTTCCATGTGTAAATGCCAGATTTTCTATGTGGAAATTGTAAATAAGCCTTCTAAAATGAGCTCCTTCTTTGCACTTAGATACTGAAAATCTAGGGGATAATTGCTGTTCAAACTTGGACCAGGAATTCTTCAAGAGACTAAATAAAAGTGAATGAGATGCAAGTGACTATATAATGAAGGTTTTCATGTCTGCTTCACTTTACTGTACTTTATTTACAGAGTTTGATATCACACCTTGCCAAAAAAGCTTGAGACAAGTTACATTAAAGTATAGAAAAGTCACATACAAACATATACTATCCAAATTTACCACCTGGTTATAGGTTTACCCCTAACCTAGTGGGTCTTTTACTAAAGCTTAGTTCAATTTATCTGCAGCAGGGCCCATTTTCTTCCTATGGGCCCTGCTGCAGATAACTAAAGCTAAGCTTTAATAAAAGACCCCTTTAGTTCTTAAGTTTAAACATCTTATTATAAAATCATGCTTTTAAACATTTTAAAATGGCATAAGCTCTGTGCAGAGACATAGCTAGATGGGGCACAAGGGGAGCTATTGCTCCCCCAAATGGATTTTGCCTAAAAAGGTGCCTATCCTGCTTATTTTCGAAGGAGAAGGGCGCCCATCTTCCGACACAAATCGGGAGATGGGCGTCCTTCTCCTAAGGTCGTCCAAATCGGCATAATCGAAAGCCGATTTTGGGCGTCCTCAACTGCTTTCCATCGCAGGGATGACCAAAGTTCAAGGGGGCGTCTCAGCAGTGTACCGAAGGTGGGATGGGGGATGGTTAACAGACGGGCGTCCTCGGCCGATAATGGAAAAAAGAAAGGCGTCCCTGACGAGCATTTGGCCGACTTTACTTGGTCCATTTTCTTTCACGACCAAGCATCAGAAAGGTGCCCGAACTGACCAGATGACCACCAGAGGGAATCAGGGATGACCTTCCCCTGACTTCCCCAGTGGTCACTAACCACCTCCCACCCCGAAAAAAATAACTTCAAAAACTTTTGTCTTTTTTTTTTTTAGAGTATGTCCTTTGCTATGCCTCCAGTTGAAGACGTCCAAAATGTGGATGTTTCTGTGAGAAGGACATCCGTGCCTTTGCTATGATTTTGACACCCTCTATATTTATTTATTTGAATTTTAGATCACAAGTAGCAGCAGTGGGATTTGAATTGGCCACCTCTGGATTGCAAGAGGGGAGGTATGTGTGTGTGTTAGTGGAAGCATAATGAAAGTGTGGACATCCTTCTTTCAAACAATTTGGAGGTCCTCAACTGCCTCCCACAGGGATGGTCAAATTTCAAGGGAGTGGAACAGAATGGAGGAGTGGCAGAGTGGCCTAGTAATTAGAGCACTGGTCTTGCAATCTAGAGGTGGCTGGTTCAAATCCCACTGCTGCTACTTGTGATCCAAAATCCAAATAAATAAAGAGGGTATCAAAGGCATGGGTGTCCTTTTCACAGAAACATCCACATTTTGGACATCCTCAGCTGCCGTCGCTTCCCCTCCTTAGGAAGGAAATCATGTGCAAATGAGCTAACAGCGAGCAGCTCATTTGCATGCAATTTCCTTCATGCATGCCCGTTCCTTTCCAGATCAGTAAGGGAAGGCCTTTCTACATTCAGTTAGTAGGACCAGTGCACTATGAATGCTGGCTCCTCCCATGAACAAATGGCTTGGATTTGGTCATTTCTGAGATGGGCGTCCTCGCTTTCCATTATCGCCGAAAACCGGGGATGACCATCTCTAAGGTCGACCTAAATTTCATGATTTGGACATCCCCGACCGTATTATCGAAACAAAAGATGGATGTCCATCTCGTTTCGATAATACGGATTGCCCCGCCCCTTTACAGGGCCATCCTTAGAGATGGGTGCCCCCGTTCGATTATCCCCCTCCATGTGGCTCAGCCCTTCAGCTTTACACTGGTGCCTATTTTACAAATGCTCTGCTCCCCCTCACCTGAAAACCTGGCTACTCTTCTGGCTCTGTGTATTTCTCAATTCTATGGGCAGGCTATTCCATTCACTAGAGCCTACAACCCAATAAGCAGATTTACACGTACATTGTAATTTCAATCCATTCAGCACAATGAAAAACCCCTTTTGAATACAGTGTTAAGGCCTAGATGGTTCATATATTTTCAGAACATATTGCAGATACCTGAGACCCTCCAGATGTAATGCATCAAACACCAAACAAAGCAGTTTAGAACAAACTCATTGTTCAGCTGGAAACCAATGCAATTCACCCAGGGGTCTTTTTACTAAGCTGTGGTAAAAGGGGGCCTGCGCTAGCGTCAGTGCATGTTTTCAACACATGCTGACCCCCCTCTTACCGCAGCAGGTAAAAGACTGTCTTTTTTCTCAAAAAGAAATGGCTGTGTGGTAAGTGAACCACTTGCCTCGCAGCCATTTCGGAGGGGGAAGCACTTACCGCCATCCATTGAGGTGGCAGTAGTGGCTCTCATGCTAACCCTGAGGCACCTGAGCAGCTCACAGTGCTGCTGCCCGAGTACCGCCAGGTAAGCATTGGCGCTACAAAAATAGAAAATATTTTGCAGCGCCGGAAATGACGCACACTGTGGGTGGGAACTACCGCAGGGCTCCTGTGGTAGCCCAGGGGTAGTTCCAGATTGGCGCATGGCAAGCCCATTGCCGTTCATCATCCCTTTAGTAAAAGGGCTGGCCAATATGTATAATCATCATGGGCCTACAGATACAGGGATCCTTTTACCGAGCTATGGTAAGAATTAGTATTAATGCACGATTACTCAGGTCTTTCCCAGATGCTAAGGCCATTCTTACTGCAGCCATAAAAATAGTCTTTTTTTTCTATTAGTTTCATTTATGTCCATGCAAAACCAGAGGAGCCAACTTTTCAAAATTATTGGGGGTGCTAAACCCAATGAAAATAATCTTTCCCTGGACACATACAAGGAACTTTCTTAATATTGGGGGTGCTCAAGCACCCACAGCATTGGCTGGAGGGCTTACTGCTATGTATTTAACATGCAGCAATATCAATGTGCTGGCTGGTTAGCATAGGAATGCCCACTCTGATACACCCTCTCAAAATCAAAGAAAAAATAGTTACTTCATGCTTAGTGAATGCAGATGCCACAACTAATGTAGAATGCTTTAGCATGTCCTGTTTAGGTTATTTTTGCTGCATTAACATAGTATCAGAGTAACATAGTAGATGATGGCAGATATAAATCTGTATGGTCCATCCAGTCTGCCCAACAAGATAAACTCATTATATATGGTATGATTTGATACATCATATGAATACCTGATCTTGATTTGTCCTTAATGATAAGGGAACCGCAGGAGCAGAGGACAATGATCCACTACGTATAATGAAACAAAACAGAGGAGTAGTGAGACCAGCATGAAACCTTCAGGAACAACAGGACAACTGGGTAATAGAAGAAAAACTTTTATTGATATCATAGTGTATCCTGCATAGCAGCGATCGCGTAATACCTGCATTTCTTCCTTGCCTAATACTGAGCGTCTTTTTCAAGACACCAGTGGTTTACAAAACCAAGTCCATTTTTTTCACAGTAGATATTTACAATAAGAAGGTCCCTGATGCATGCATCTGGCCAAAACATGGTATTGTGTTGGGCATTATCAATAAAAGTTTTTTCTTCTATTACCCAGTCGTCATGTTGTTCCCTCTGTTTTGCATGATTTGTCCTTGCCATTTTTAGGGCATAGACTGTAGAAGTCTGCCCGGCACTGGCCTAAAATTTCTGAACTTGTTGTCAAAGCCCCAAAGTTCCACTCCAGGTCATCAAAATCAATTCAGCATCGATCGGGGCACAGACCTTAGAAGCCTGCCCAGCACTGGCTGTCCTACCTAATCTCCACTAAGCTTCTTTGGATCCATTCCTTCTAAACAGGATTCCTTTGTGTTTATCCCATGCATTTTTGAATTCTGTTATCATTTGCATCTCTACCACCTCCCGCGGGAGTGCATTCCAGGTATCTACCACCCTCTCAGTGATTTAAAAAAACCCCTTTCTGATATTCCTAATTCGGCCCCCTTTCAACCTGAATTCATCTTCTGTAGTTCTACTGCCTCCCCATCTCTGGAGAAGTTTGTTTATGGATTAATGCCTTTCAAATATTTGAATATCTGTACCATATCACCCCTGTTTCTCCTTTCCTCATTGCAATGCCTCAATGCAATTAAGCTTGCATTAGTGCTTAAAGCAGCTCAGTAAAAAGACCCAAAAATGAGCAAAATCAATCAATTGATTACAAAACAGAAGTGCATGTTTGCCTTTGCTTTGCACTGGTCAATTGATTGATTTTGTTCACTTTATTTGTTCACCCATGCTTATAATCAGCTGATGAAGATATAAAATTGGCAGACACATTTTCCCTTATATATGAAGGTCCCTCAGATTTATTTATTGAAAAGTCTTATGATAAATAGCTAATATGAGTTTTTCTGCTAAAATAGAGTAATAGTTGGGTTTTGAGATTTATTTTGGTATATGGATAGCTTTTCCCAGGATTATCATTATTTTGGGGACTATGTATTTACTACTGCAGTGCCTTTACTAAGTAGATGTGTTTTCAAATTCTTTATAGCTGCCCTATCAAATAACCCCTTAACTTTGTACCTGAGGCAAGAAACGTCATGAGAATTGCCTGAAAAATTTGAATCCTAACATCTCTGTTTCTCTGCTTGTGGCTCTAATCAGTAGAAGATGAGTATGTCAATGCTCAGTGCAGTAAGCTAATGAGATGCCAATAATTGAGGTTAAAAAATTTGTGCTAACAAAAAAATACTTTAAAACTCAAATAAAAATATACACTAGATGGTGCACATGATGATGCCAGGTTGTGTGGTTCAAATGAAAGTAAAGTGAAAATGTGCTACCATTTAAAAAGTGGAAAGCATTTGCATTTGGATTCAAATTTAGTTTTTACATTTTTCCATTTCCAAATCTGATCTAAGGTGAGATACATTCAGAGTAAACAGTTGTATTCTTCTTCAAATGTAAATTTAATGAGGGACTGGGCCCCATTTGTAGGGGCGGGGAAAGGGGGGGGGGAGAAACCTTATATCCCTGTGGCCTAGTGTGTGTCTGTTGAGAAGAATCCCTAAGGTGGGCCTCGAGTCTTTGATGCCCCAAAGACTTTAACACTAGCTGTACATTCATTTTTGGATATT
This sequence comes from Microcaecilia unicolor, assembly GCF_901765095.1. NCBI lineage: Eukaryota > Metazoa > Chordata > Amphibia > Gymnophiona > Siphonopidae > Microcaecilia > Microcaecilia unicolor. The sequence goes on along the minus strand of NC_044037.1, from coordinate 69,219,180 downwards.
CAATTTGTTAATGCACCTTAAAAAATGAGGTGGCTATTTTAGAAGCCCTTTTCACAACCATCAATGCCCTGAGATCATCTCTCCCCATATCAGACAAACTGAAAATTCTAGGAATCACCATAGATCATGATCTATCCCTAGGAAACCAGGCAACAGACACTACAAAGAAAATGTTCCACACAATGTGGAAACTGAAGAATATAAAACACTACTTCCTAAGAGATATATTCCACATCCTGGTCCAAACCATGGTCCTTGCACATGCTGACCATTGCGATAGAATCTATACAGGGTGCAAGGACCAAATCTTAAAGAAATTACATACAGAGCAAAATACAATAGTTAGACTCATATTCAGTAAAAATGATTCAAAAGTGCTAGACCTTTGCTTCGAAAATTACACTGGCTATCAATCAAAGCATGCATATCATTCAAGATCTGTTCTGTGGCTTACAACATAATCTTTGGCCTCTCACCAGGTTACATGACCAGCCTAATAGATCTACTAATCCGTAATGCAAGTAAGTCCGTGAGATCCTACCTTACCTTCCACTTCCCTAGATGACAAGGTCTTAAATATAAATCTACATATACTACCGGCTTCTCATACATCTGCACCAAACTCTGGAACACACTACCGAAAGACCTAAAACTCATGAACAATTACCTAACTTTTTGAAAGCAACTGAAAACCCACTTATTCAGAAAATTCCTTCTCGATGACCCAAAGTAGCCAAGTGTATCACTGGAAAACACTATATGACTACAATGGTCAGATCTGAACTAGGCTTCCATCACCCTAAACAACCATGAAACACTCAACCTTTCTACCTTAAGGCAACTGAAAAACCTTTGCAGCCATCAAATTCAAGACTACTGTAAACCTCACTGTTCTATACAACTTGCAACCAATTTACTCTGAACAACTGTAAGCCACACTGAACCTACCATTAGGTTGGAAAATGTAGGGTACAAATGCAGATGTAAATAAATACATTTTTCCCACAGTTGGAAATGTCACTTTTCTATTTTCTCAATTAATGGCCATGCGCTAATGTTGCCATTAGTGTGTTGCCATTAATAAAAATTAGCGCATGAGCACTTACCGCCATCCATTTTGTAGATGGTAAGGGCTCGTGCACTAACCCTGCATTAATCAGATATTGTATAGTAAAGTAGATGCACTATCTGATTAATGCAAAAACGCCAATTCTCTGACTCCTAACATACTCCCTCCATGGAAATTTGTTTAAATTCTTCTGCACACATTTTGCATACCGCAGAAAACCTGAGTGTGTCCCGCTGTGTTAGGAGTGTTAGTACCTAATGCAGCTTAGTAAAAGAGCTCCTAGGTGTCATTGTATATAGCAACCGTTAAGAATGGTATATGAGTCAATCACAAAAAAATAAAATGTAATACACATTTGGATTACTATAATCCAAACTAGAAGGGGTATGACAGCAGGTGGGTTGTAGTGTGTGAAAATGATGAGGCTAATGTGCAGATGGTGAAGCTCCCACCTCAGGATCCCAGGTCCCTCTTTCACTCAGGGTGAGCTGGTTCTCAGTATGCAGATTTATGCAAATTAATCTACCATCCTTTTCTGCTCAGGGTGACCTGCTTCTCACAAAGCAAACAGAGTCAGGTTTCACCAATCAGGCTATTTTCATACACAACTTTATTCCAGCCTCTGGGGCACACTTCTTTTAGCTTAAAACACTTTCACAAGCTACAAGCTTCAACAGTTCTTCCAGCTTAACCATTTCATTTCTTCCTACTCAGTGCAATCTTCCATTTTTAACCTTTCTTCTTGCACAGTTCAATATCCATAGATTTCTTCCCCCTGAGCCCTCTCACACAGGCATTTGGGCTCAGTACTAACTCAGTCCCCGGACACACAGTCCCCGGACCCACAGTCCCTCCTTGTAGCACGCAGCTCTAGACACACAGTCTCTTCCTCTGGGACACACAGAGTACCTCTTCACTGTTCTAGACACAGTCCTTTCATCTGACACACACAGTACCTCTTCACTGTTCTAAACTCAGTCTTTTCACCCCCAGGCCATAGGGCTCAGCCAGCACTTCTCATGGGGATCCCTCTGCTTCAGTTACCAGCCTTCTTTCTCAGCTGCCAGCTCTCCTTCCTCCCTTCACAACTCAGGAGGAGTATAAGTAGTTAATAGCCAAACAGGACCCAGCCCATAACCTGCTGCACCTGTTTCTATCCCCAGGACTCTCCCCGGTCCTAACGACCTCCGGCTATCCTCCAGGACTCGCCCCGGTCCTAGCGACCTCCAGCTATCCTCCAGGACTCGCCCCGGTCCTAGCGACCTCCAGCTATACCTCCCCATACTGGCTCCCTTCAGCAACTCACCCAGCCCTTTTCCCTGGACATTTTAGGGGAACTACGCCCTCTAGGGGCCTAACCAGGGTAGGACAGCCTCTTCCTTCTTACAAGTGACAGAAGGGTGGAGCACCCTTAAGAATATATATTTATAAATATATATCTGTGTGTGAGTCTGTGTCTCCATGTGTGTGTGTGTGTGTGTGTTTATGTATCTGTGTTTTTTGTATGTATTGTCTGTGAGTGTGGATGAGGTATGTGTAGATATGTATATCTGTGTTGGCTATTAGGCTTATTTTTGAAAGAGAAGGATGCCCATCTTTCGACATAAATCGGAAGATGAGCGTCCTTCCCACAGGGTTGTCCAAATCGGAATAATCGAAAGCCAATTTTGGACGTCCCCAACAGGGCGTGCCTAACACATGGACGACCTCGACCCATAATGGAAAAAAGGGCTTCCCTAACGAGCACTTGGACGATTTTACCTGGTCCTGCTTTTCTTACGACCAAGGCACAAAAAGGTGCCCGAACCGACCAGATGACCACCGGAGAGAATCGGGGATGACCTCCCCTTACTCCCCCAGTGGTCACTAACCACCTCCCACTCTCAAAAAAAATCTTTAAAAATATTTTGTGCCAGCCTCTATGCCAGCCTCAAATGTCATACTCAGGTCCATCACAACAGTATGCAGGTCCCTGGAGCAGTTTTAGTGGGTGCAGTGAACTTCAGGCAGGCGGACCCAGGCCCATCCCCTCCATCTGTTACACTTTAGGTGCTAAATGTGAGCCCTCTAAAACCCACCACAAACCCACTGTACCCACATCTAGGCGCCACCTTCCCCCGTAAGGGCTATGGTAGTGGTGTATAGTTGTAGGTATTGGGTTTGGGGGGGGGGGGGGTTGGGGGGCTCAGCACATAAGATAAGGGAGCTATGTACCTGGGAGCAATTTATGAAGTCCACTGCAGTACCCCCTAGCATGCCCGGTTGGTCTCCTGGCATGTCAGGGTGACCAGTGCACTACAAATGCTGGCTCCTCCCACGACCAAAGGGCTTGCATTTGGTCGTTTCTGAGATGGGCGTCTTTGGTTTCCATTATCGCCGAAATCAGAAACAACCAAGTCTAGGGATGACCATCTCTAAGGATGACCTAAATTTTAAGATTTGGGTGTCCCCAACCGCATTATTGAAATGAAAGATGGACGTCCATCTTGTTTCGATAATACGGGTTTCTCCGCCTCTCTATCGGGACGTTTTGCGAGCACATCCTCAGCAAAACTTGGGTGTCCCTTTCGATTATGCCCCTCCACGTGTGTGTTTGTTACCAGTTGGAGAGAGGACAAAGGAAAGAGAAGAGGCGGTTTGAATAGAGCGTGTCCCAGACTGCTATCCCCTTGATATTCAGTCCACCATGATCAGCGTTTTCTAAATGCTGGCTGCTGTGGATTAAGAAATACCCGATAGTCAGCGCCAGTATGCAGATATCAGCCAGAGCTGAATATCTGGAATCAACAATGACCAGTGGTGCTATCTGATTAACAGCAATATTCAGACAGAAAACCAGATAAAATTAGGACAGTCATTTTTTAAATGTTATATTTATTGACATTTTAGCAATCACAAGTAGAGATAAACACTTGCTATAGCAATTTAAGCATTTCAGAAAAAGAAATAAAAAGAAGTAAATCAATACAGATTACCATGCTATAATTAAAAAAAAAACAGTTCCATTAGATCACAATCTTATGATAACCAAGGACAATTATTAAAGAAAAGGTATTAAACATGACTAACTGCAGATAATCTTATTTGCAGCCTATCTGTCCTCTTCTCCTTTCTTTAAGTATTTACATTTTCTTTCATTTCTTTGTTATACTGCCATCCTCAAGAAGCTTCATGGCAATGTACAGTCCAGAGACACAATGAAGCAGTAACAACATGGTAATAAAATTCATTGATATACTGGAGAGAAAAAGATGCTTATGACAATATTCTGTATCCAGAGACAGTGGCCTTGATGATCACACATGAACTCCTTCTCGACTTGAAGTGAAAGTCAGCATGAACCAATTTCTTAGTATTTAAAAAATTTCTCAGCTTCTATGGAACATTAAAAACACTCCTACCCTAGCTGATATAATTTTTAACCATCTCTCTGACCTCATAGGCACCTTTCTTTAAATTAGTCACCTTTTTTTTTTATTATTCTCTTACTTACTTTCTTACCTATCTATATGTTAATGCATCTCTCTGACCTCATGTACAACTTTCTTTAATTTAGTCACCTTACTTTCTAACTTTTCTTACTCTCTTACCTATGTTTCATCTTTGCTTATACCCTTCACTGTCAATTAAAAATGTTCTGTTGCATATTGTGTTGAAACTGTAAGTAGTATACTACGCCATACTTTGTATTGTTATTTGAATATTGTTATTGCTGTAATTGCCTATTGCTCATGTCTGATTTATTCTTACTGTACACCGCCTTGAGTGAAGTCCTTCAAAAAGGCAGTAAATAAATCCTAATAAATAAATAAATAAATAAAATAAATAAACATGGCTCACTCCCAAATACTTTACATGGCATTTACAAGAATATCTTAGAGAAAAGGATACTCCCATTCTTTACACATAGCCAAAAATAACTTGCGACATTCTTGAGTAACTCTAGCAAAATCAGAATAGATCCAAATTTTATGTCCAAGAAATAGTCTGAGAATTTAAAAAATACAAGCACATAATCAAGTTGATATCTTGTTCAAAGCCATTGATTTCCCCTGAGCAACCACTTCCAAGGACTCTAAGAAGGCAGAAGGCTGTTAAATTTAAATCCAGTGATCTTGTGTGAAGGTAATATGCCTTTGCAATAGGGGGAAGTAAATCCAAAGAGATCTGAAGAAGTTCACACACATATTTCTTAAATAGGACCGCCTTTTTATTGTCCTAACTTTATCCAGTTAGCTCTCTGAATATTGGCACTAATCGACCATTACGGCACTATCCAAATACTCCCAGATTCTATATATGTACTTTGAAACTCCAACCCTACTCTGTCCATACTCTGCCTCCAGGAACATCTATATGAAGATCATTTAAAAGTAGGTGCAATCTTTTGGTATGTCTATTTTTATGAACATATGTGATCATACAATTTTATAAGAACATTTTTCTTCATTTAATACAAAGTTTACGTGTGGAAAACATTTTACAAATTTGCCTTTTGTGAGGGGTTTTATAGAACTCTGCCCTCACCCTTAATAACAGTCCCTTAAATAACCTGAGCCACCTTAAGAGTACTAGTCCCGCCTGGAAAGAAGTGAGCCATGAGGAGGGGTGGAGCCTAAACCAGGAAGTATAAAAGACAGGGTTTGACTGAGGTTATGCAGGCCCAGAGAGAAGGAATAGAAGCCCTACTGTACACCGCCACCACCACCTTGTTTTATCATTCCCACCTTAAGTATTTCCCTTATCCTTTATTTGTCCTGTTTTTCTGTCCTGATTAGATTGTAAGTTCTATCAAGCAGGGACTGTCTCTCCATGTTCAAGTGTACAGTGCTGCATACATCTAGTAGCTCTATAGAAATGATTAGTAGTAGTAGTACCAGTGCCGTAGCGAGGGCTAATGACACCCGGGGCGGGTCACTGCTGCGCACCCCCCCCCCCCCGGGTGCAGCATGGCGAGACCCCCCCTCTGCGGCGCACCCCCCCTCCAGAGCGAACCCCCCGCCCCGGACCACATTCTTACCTGCGGGAGGGCCGATCAGCCCCGAGTGCACGTCACTAGGAGCTGCGTCAGCCCCGCTAGTTTCCTGCTCTCTCTGCCCCGGAACAGGAAGTAACCTGTTCCGGGGCAGAGGGAGCAGAGAACCAGCGGGGCCAGCACCCCCCGAGCGCATGCACCCAGGGTGGACCGCCCCTCCCCCCCCCTTCCTACGCCACTGAGTAGTACTATGGTTAAGAATTGTGACCTGGCTGAGGTAAGCCACTTTTGCTTCTTGTTTGAGACTTACAAGCCTTGTTCTGAGGTCTGTCTGGAGCCAGAATCTAGTACTCAGAGAAGAATGAAGAAAGACTCACACACTGTGTTTGGCGCAGGGCTTCCCTACCAGCATGGACTGTATTCAGGTCTTTCAAGCCTGAGACCTGCACTTCTTAAGACAGAGGCATTCTGTCTTTTGTTCCTAGTCCTGTGAGGTAAAAGGCATCAGAATTAAACTAAATAAAATACTTGTTTTCACTTATATCTCTTGTCTCGCTGTGTTATTCCACAGGTCCAACCTTGCCCCTTGCTCGGGGTGTTACACCCTCCCTCAGTTTAGCATACACTGCTGTTTTTGTAACAGCCTCATATGGTGTTAGCAAATACATTCTACAACTTAACTAACATGTATGCTAATAAAGTTTGTACAATATTGAAACTATTTTTTAGCAAATATGTTTTTAACACATATAAGTTACAATAATTGTTTGCATCAGCATTAGAGCATAAGTCATTTACCACTGCATAGCCTTGCCCTGGTAAATAAAATTGTCATATTTTAATACTGAAAAATCCTTGGTTTCTTAGTTTTAAGCCTTGACTCAGCTAAAATTTTAATGGATCACATTATGCTATCATTAGGTAGTTTTGAAGCTGCTAATGATGTGTGGACTGTGCATTAAAAGGATTTTGAAGCATGGCTGCATGATGCTTTTAAATGAAGCAGGGCACTAGATCATTTTCATCCTTTTTATAGACTTTTCATTGCTTGTCCCTGATATGTTTCAAGGTACAAAGTCAAAGGCTTACCCCCTAGTTCCACAAATAGTGCTTTACATAGCACGTGCAAATTTGGCTGCATGCCCAATTTGTGCGTGCAATTTAATTGAATGAGCCAATTATCACTGTTAATTGGGAGCTAACAATCAATTATCAGTGCTAATTGGAACTATTTGAAAACTACATGTATATATTTATGCACCTGGATCCATATATTAATTTTACAGGCGGCTCCAAAAAATGGCCGCGGCTACGAGAGGGACAGGGGCATTCCCACAATTTCTGCATGCTGTTATAGCATAAGGTGGATCAGTGCCTAATTTAGGGGTCCTTTTACCAAGCTGTGGGAAAAATGGCCCTGCACTTGCAGGAAGGGCTGTTTTTCCCACTCGCCAGGGTTCTTTTTACCGCAGCAGGTAAAAAAGCCCAAAGCACACATGGCCATGCAGTAAGAGAGCTCTCACTGCATGGTCATGCGGCAGGGAGCCCTTACCGCCACCCATTGAGGTGGTGATAAGGGCTCCTGCGTTAACTCTTACCACCAGGTTATTGCCGCATAAGCCATTTCTGGGGGGTTTCTTTTTCCTACAGAAATGGTGCGCACTCAGGACAGAACTACCACCAACGGCTGTGTTTGACCAGCAGTAGTCCTGGAAGAGCAAGCGGTAAGCCCTCATTGGGATTACCGCCACTCTGTAAAAGAGCCCCATGGGCACCGTGATGTACACTAGCTTATTTTCGAAAGGGGACGTCCATCTTCTGACACAAATCGGAAGATGGGCGTCCTTCTCCCGAGGTTGCCCAAATCGGCATAATCAAAAGCCGATTTTTTGTGTCCTCAACTGCTTTCTGTTGCGGGGATGACCAAAGTTCACGTCACTGGAACATCCTTAGAGATGGGCGCCCTTAGAGATGGTTGTCCCCGTTCGATTATGCCCCTTCACGGTTTCATTGGGGTAAATGGTCATGCCTAAATGTAGTCACAGTTCCTAGCGCTTAGCGCTATTCTATAAATGGTGCCTAACTTTAAGTACCATTTATAGAAGAGCACTAAATACTATTTTATTCAGCGCCAGTCTTTAGCCGCCATTTACTAAATTTACCCCTAAACATCTTCATCACCTAAAAAATGCATTAATGGGGCAATTTCAGGCCTTTAGTACTGGGAAAAGGGTTGTGGATACTATTATTTGTGAAATTTACACCAAATTAAAAAACATATACTTTCACTTTGAAATTTGCCTTACATGCTTTTAATGCTTAATGGAAAATAATCCTTGCAGAGCTGAAAATGTAGTCTTTCAGGCTTATTTTCAAAAGAGAAGGACACCCATCTTTCGATACAAATTGCAAGATGGGCGTCCTCACAGGGTCGCCCAAATCGGTATAATGGAAAGCCCATTTTGGGCGTCCCCAACTGCTTTCTCTCGCGGGGACGACCAAAGTTCCCAGGGGCGTGTCGGAGGTGTAGCGAAGGCGGGACTTGGGCGTGCCTAACACATGGGCGTCCTCGACCCATAATGGAAAAAAACAGGGCGTCCCTGACGAACACTTAGACGACTTTACCTGGTCCTTTTTTCCTTACGACCAAGCCACAAAAAGGTGCCCGAACTGACCTCCCCTTACTCTCCCATTGGTCACTAACCCCCTCCCATCCTAAAAAAATATCTTTGCAAATATTTTGTGCCAGCCTCAAATGTCATACTTATGTCCATCACAGCAGAATACAGGTCCCTAAAGCAGTTTTAGTGGGTGCAGTGCACTTCAGGCAGGCAGACCCAGGCCCATCCCCCCCACCTGTTACAATTGTGGTGGTAAATGTGAGCCCTTCAAAACTCACCAGAAACCCACTGTACCCACTTCTAGGTGCCCGCTTCACCCATAAGGGCTATGGTAGTAGTGTACAGTTGTGGAGAGTGGGTTTTGGGGGGCTCAGCACACAAGGTAAGGGAGCTATGTACCTGGGAGCTTTTTCTGAAGTCCACTGCAGTGCCCCCTAAGGTGCCCGGTTGGTGTCCTGGCATGTCAGGGGGACCAGTGCACTACGAATGCTGGCTCCTCTCACGACCAAAGGGCTTGCATTTGGTCGTTTCTGAGATGGGCGTCCTTGGTTTCCATTATCACCGAAAATCGGGGACGACCATCTGTAAGGATGACCATTTCTAAGGTCGACCTAAATTTCACGATTTGGGCGTCCCCGACCGTATTACCGAAACAAAAGATGGACACCCATCTTGTTTCGATAATACGGGTTTCCCCGCCCCTTCATTGGGACATCCTGCGAGGACGTCCTCAGGAAAATATGGGTGCCCCTTTCGATTATGCCCCTCTATATGAACTATTCTTCTCCCCCTACCTAAACACACCAGAAGATGACCTGCTCGGAATATGTTTATGTTTAAAAATCATATTTATTGACATCAAGACAAGAGCAATAACTATCATACAAACTCTTCAACTTCTATATGCCATGTGACAACCCGACCCCCACCAGCCCCCCCTCCAACCCTTCCCATCCCTTGTGGCCTGGTTATCAATAAACAATGCAACACCAAAAATTGTATATGAACACTGTGAAGACTGCCAAAAGTCTTGACAGCATTCATATACAGTTTGTCCATACAAGTACTTCCTGCATTCTAAGGTTTTGTTTTTGCAGCTGTGCATACAAGATATCCCTTTTTGAGTGAGTGACCCTTGAGGTAGTCGAGTGTTTACTGTTGAAACACAGCCCCATGTCGGGTCTGATGCATGAGTGGTGCCTAATAAACACTTGTATTCTACCCATTGGCTGTGGGTGCCTCCTTGGTTCACCCCTACGTCTTGGGTTTGCATCAATAAACAATACCATTACCATTAAATATTTGAATGTGTTTAAAAGTGCAACATTGTGGAACAAAACATACATTTCTTTTGCCTTGTTCTGCAACTTTTTTTTTTGCCAGTGGGAGGTCACCTTTTGGGATGGGAAAGTACAGATTCTGGATAGGAGGAAGCAATTCCTAAATCTTTGCCAGGATCTAGAGGGTCTGGGAGCTAGGTTTGTGTTACATTCCTCCTGTAAATGTGAAATCTGGTATCAAAATATGTTATATGAACCCTCACAACTCAGGGTTTTCTTGAAACCTAGGAGAGAGAGTTAATAGATCTGATACTAGTGCTTCATTGTGAATGTTGTAGGGTGGAGGTTTGGGGTACTGTTCCAGTTTTCTGTGCTTTGTAGATCTTTTTTTTTTGTTACATTTGTACCCTGTGCTTTCCCACTCATGGCAGGCTCAATGGGGCAATAGAGAGTTAAGTGACTTGCCCAGAAGTGGGAATTGAACTCAGTTTCTCAGGACCAAAGTCCACCACCCTAGCCACTAGGCCACTCCTCCACTCGGCAAGACAGCAAAAGTCATCTCCTTATGGACTTGGTTGTCTTGCCTCTTTTAGTGTAGACTGCATAGCTGATGAATGTTAGCATTTTTTTCTTTTGGATTTAGCCTGTGTAAGGGGTCCTTTTACTAAGGTGCGCTGAAAAATGGACCTACCTGTGCCCAATACATGTGTCTACACCGGCGCAGGCCATTTTTCAGCGCACCTGCAAAAAAGGCCTTTTTCTGGTTTTGCTGAAAATGGACGTGTGGCAAAATGAAAATCAGCACACCTTCATTTTGGGCCCAAGACCTTACCGCCATCCATTGACTTAGCGGTAAGGTCTCACGCTTTAACTGGTCGGTAATCATCATCGCACGTACACTGCCGATTACCGCCTGGTTAGCATCATGCTGTAGAAAATAGAAATTATTTTCTGATGCATATATTGGACGCGTGTAGAAATTAGAATTATTGCCAAGGGCACGTGGTAGCTGCACAGTAGTTCTAATTTGATGCATGTTTTATACACGTGGAGGGGCATAATCGAACGAAAACATCTATATCCATGGGCGTTTATCTCCGAGAACGGGTCCGTGGTGATATTGGAAAATGAAAGCGCCCAGCTCAAAAACGAATAAATCCAAGGCATTTGTTCGTGGGAGGGGCCAGGATTCGTAGTGCACTGGTCCCTCTCACATGCCAGGACACCAACCGGGCACCCTAGGGGACACTTTTACAAAAACAAAAAAAAGGTAAAAGAGCTCCCAGGTGCATAGCACCCTTCCCTTGTGTGTTGAGCCCCCCAAATCCCCCTCAAAACCCACTGCCCACAAGTCTACACCATTACTGTAGCCCTAAGGGGTGAAGGGGGGCACCTACATGTGGGTACAGTGGGTTTGAGGGGGTTGGACGACTAATAAGCATTAAGCAGCACAATTGTAACAGGTAGGGGGGGGGGGGTGGGCCTGGATCCACCTGCCTGAAGTCCACTGCACCCCCTAACAACTGCTCCAGGGACCTGCATACTGCTGCCAGGGAGGTGGGTATGACATTTGAGGGTGAAAATAAAAAGGTGTGAAACATCATTTTTTGTGGTGGGAGGGGGTTAGTGACCACTGGGGGAGTCAGGGGAGGTCATCCCCGATTCGCTCTGAGGGTAATCTGGTCATTTAGGGCACTTTTTGAGGCCTTATTTGTGAAAAAACAGGGTCCAGGAAAAGTGCCCTAAATTCTAGGTACAAACGCATACTTTTTTTCCATTATCGGCAAAAGGCGCCCATCTCTGTTCGGGTGATAACCATGCCCCAGTCCCGCCTTCACCACGCCTCCGACATGCCCCCGTCAACTTTGTACGCTTCCATGGTGGAGTGCAGTTGAAATCGTCCAAGTTCGGCTTTCAATTATACCGCGTTATTCGTTTTTGTGAGATAAACGTCCATCTCCCGATTTAGGTTGGAACTTGGGCATTTTTCTCATTCGATTATAAGCAGGATAGGCACCTACACTTCTTAGTAAAAGGGTCCCTAACTTCCTTCCCAGAATCTCTTTAACAAAGTCTGCTTTGTTATATATAAACAGTTAATATTTGAAAAAAGTTCATGAAAAAATAGTATAATCCTTTTAATACAAACTTAGGGCCCTGTTGGCTAAGGTGCACTAGCATTTTTAGCATGTCTCTACCATTAGCTTGCGCTAAAATCGCTAGCATGCCTACAGCGTGGATTAGTAAACAGGGCCCTAAAAGTATTATGATCGTTCATTATTCAATGTCATCTCATATAAAAATGTTAAATGTTACCATACCTCAGAGTTTTGATTGTCTAGAAGTTCAACAGCTCAATCATGAATGATGGCTAGCAGCATCCCCAACCTGTCAAAACATGATCATTACAAATAACAACCTTTTGCTCTTTTTCTTTTTTAAAAATAGGTAGCAAGCACTTGATACAAATGGTTCCAGGGATCATTTCCGTCATGGATGTGAAATTTAGTAAATGCGGACAATTAGGGCAGTAACAGCAGCTTGCAACTGTGAAAATGAAGTCATTTGCAATTCCATATAATAGAGCAGGTTATACTTTTGCAACCCGTGAATATGCAAAATGTAATGCTCCTGCTGAGGACTTAGCCGCAATTGCAGAGTTGAAAGAACAGAGCCCAGGTGCAAGATCAATGCTTAATGGCAAAGGTAATCATTCCAGAATAGGTGGGGAGGGAGGCAAGAGTGGAAGAAATACATCTGTGAATCAGGAGCAGCTATAGAGTGTACTGGAGAGAGAGAACAAGAGTGGGTCAGATGCTTTGTAACTGGCAAAAACAATTTTAACAAACAGGAAATTCAATGTGATGAGTAATTTATACTGGCAGCAAAGAACACTCCATGTTTGCAAAAGTGTGTTATTACTAATGAACAGGTGTCTCTGTCTGAGAGGTAACAAGATATTCCACCCTCTGCTCTAGAGAACCAGCTGTGCGCAGTGGGCAAAGCCTAATCAAGGTATCCAAAAATTGCTTCCCATTTGGTTAAATATTCATATTTCCAGAATTGTAAGGAGTTATGTATTGCTTACAATGCCAGATGTTACAAAGTTATTAGAAATGCACTGAATCTTTTATTTTCCTTTTCTGCTTTGTGTTTTTTTTTAACTCCCACTCCAATAAATGTAAAAACCAGTGTTTCTATTTGTATTGTGAATAGTAGGATGGGGGAAGGGGATGAGAACTACGAATCTCAGAATGCAATTGCAAAGTAATTACAACCAATGCAACTGTCACTAACCTGCCCCTGATGACGTAAATAAGCCAACCAGAAACTAATCTTATTGTGTGCCTATTATATATATATATATATATATATATATATATATATATAAACATATCAAATGGAAATAACAAATGTCTTTTTTGTGATCTCTACAGCACTGTTAGCATTTAAATAGAAGAGCAATCATTTCATTTACTGTACAAAATTGCACAGTGAATTAACTCAATAGGAGCCCTTTTACTAAGCTGTGTTAAGTGCTAACACATGCCAAGCATAGCTTAAAATGGCACACCACGGGACGTGCGCAGGTGTTATGTGGTAACTGACAAATTAGCACACATTAACCGCTTGCTAAAAAATATTTTAAAATTTTTTTTGAGGTGGGACAGGGGATGAAGAATGTTGTAGAAGCCATTTTCCTATGGCAGCCACAAGGGGCAGAAAGGAGTAGGCTATGCTCCTCCTCCCATCACATCAACTGGACCACACTGAGGGACCTTTCTAGACTGGGATGGGAGGGGGACATTCATAGGGGAAGGGGTTTGTACAGTTGTGGGCTTGGGGGAAGGTGTATGAGGAGGGAGGTCAGAGGGGGGAAATTTATGCGGGTGCTGGCCAATATTCAGCTGGGACCCATATAACTTCAGAAAATGAGAACAGTCATACTGGATCAGACCAGTGGTCCATCCAGCCCAGTATTCTGTTTTCAACAATGGCCAATCCAGGTCACAAGTACCTGGAAGAAACCCAAATAGTAGCAATATTACATACTACCAATCCCAGTGCAAGCAGTGCTTCCTCATGTCTGTCTCAATAGTAGACTATGGACTCTTTCTCCAGGAACTTGGCAAAACCTTTATTAAACCCAGATACACTAATTGCTCTTACCATATCCTCTGGCAACGTGTTCCAGACCTTAAATATTTGTTGAGTGGAAGAATATTTCCTCCCATTTGTTTTAAAAGTATTTCTATGTAACTTATTGAGTGTAACCTTTTTGAAAGAGCAAAAAATTGATTCACTTTTACCTGTTCTATATCATTCCCCTCAGCCATCTCTTTTCCAAGCTGAAGAGTCATAACCTCTTTATCCTTTCCTCATATTGAAGTTCCATCCCCTCTATCATTTTGGTCGCTCTTCTTTGAACCTTTTTTTTAAATCCGCTATATCTTTTTGAGATATGGTGGCCAAAACTGAACGCAGTACTCAAGGTGAGGTCACACCATATAGCAATACAAAGGCTTTATAGTATTCTTCATCTTATTTACCATCTCTTTTCTAATATTTCCTAGTATCCTGTTTGCTTGTTTGGCTGCCAACACACACTGGGAAGAAGATTTCAATGTATGACACCTACATAATTTTCTTGAGTGCTGAAGCCCAAGGTTTTTTAACCATTTCCTCATTTTATCATAGTTGTTTGTTGAAATGGTGCTAAAGTAGATTTCCTTTGTGACTTCACTCCAGATATTAGCTTAAATTTGATCATGTTATCATCACGGTTTCTCAGCAGACCCAACACCATTACATCTCTACATTCCACTAAGGACTAGATTTAAAGTAGCTTCTTGTGAGGGAGTGGATGGTACAATGAACTGATGATACAGTTTAGCCACCTTGCAGCAGGTGGTGCTGGTCTGCTGAGGCTGAGGCTGAATCAGGTCAGGAAGGTGTTAAAGCCCTGAGTCAGTAAGAGAGAGGGAGGCTCTGATACAGAGGTCCCAAAAGGAGAGAAGCTACCCTGTAGTGTAAGGGCTCCCTAGCTGATGTGTAAGCTACCAGAACCTGGCTGAGGTAAGCCACTTTTTGCTACTGGACTCAAACTTGTAAGCCTTGTTTGAGGTTTGGCTGGAGTCAGACCTCGGACTAAGAGAAGAACTGAGAACTTATGGCTGGGTTTGGGGCCACAGACTGTTTGGGCCTGCCGCCAGAGGCCTGTTTAAGATTGTGTTTACTGAACCACCAAGGTTTTTCCTTATGTTCTTAACCTGTGAAATAACAGGTTTCAGGGCTCAGTTAATAAACCAGTTATTTTCTCATTTACATACCATGTCTGGGTTGGTTAATTTGCAAGGTCACCCATAACCCTCACCCAGGGTATCATACTCCCTCTCTTGTCAGTCCCTGGACCAGTTGCTCCAACAAGCAGTCATTGATTATGTCTAAGAATTTTACCTCCCTAGTGCTCCATGATGTAACATTTACCTAGGCAATAGTGGGGTAATTGAAATCACTCATTATTATACTGTTGTCCAGTTTGCAAGCTTTCCTAATTTCTGGAAACATTTCTTCATTTGTCTGTTCATTCTGTCCTGTCAGGTTGTAAGCCTCACCTGTATATCCTTCCCTTCAGACGTGGAATTTCTACCCATAAGGATTCCCAGCAGCTATCAGTTTCATATATGTTTATTTTGTTTGACTCAATTCCCTCTTTAACATATACCACAACCCCCCCCCCCCCCAGCCCATTTGATCAATTCTATCATTGCAATATAATTTGTACCCTGTTAACACAGTGTCCTATTGATTGTCCTGCTTCCACCAGGTCTTTGAGATGCCTGTTATGGGGCTCATTTTCGAAAGAGAAGGACGTCCATCTTTTGACATAAATTGGAAGATGGACGTCCTTCTCCCAGGGATGTCCAAATCGGTATAATCGAAACCGATTAAGGACGTCTCCAACTGCACTCCATCGCAAGGATGGCCAAAGTTCAAGGGGGCATGTCGGAGGTTTAGCGAAGGTGGGACTTGGACGTCCTTAACCCATAATCGAAGAAAACAAGGACATCCCTGACGAACACTTGGACGTTTTCACCTGGACCTGTTTTTCTTATGACTAAGGCACAAAAAGGTGCCCGAAATGACCAGATGACCACTGGAGAGAATTGGGGATGACATCCCATTACTCCTTCAGTGGTCACTAACCCTCTCCCATCCTCAAAAACATCTTTCAAAATATGTCA
The DNA here is from genome assembly GCF_901765095.1 of Microcaecilia unicolor. NCBI lineage: Eukaryota > Metazoa > Chordata > Amphibia > Gymnophiona > Siphonopidae > Microcaecilia > Microcaecilia unicolor. The sequence continues at coordinate 69,202,990 of NC_044037.1, read as the reverse complement.
TGCCAGCCTCTATGCCAGCCTCAGATGTCATACCCAGCTCCATCACAGCACTATGCAGGTTCCTGGAGCAGTTTTTAGTGGGTACTGCAGTGCACTTCAGGCAGGCGAACCCAGGCCCATCCCCCCCTACCTATTACACTTGTGGTGGTAAATGGGAGCCCTCCAAAATCCACCACAAACCCACTGTACCCACATCTAGGTGCCCCCTTCACCCAAAAGGGCTATGATAGTGGTGTACAGTTGTGCGTAGTGGGTTTTGGGGGGCTCAGCACACAAAGTAAGGGAGCTATGTACCTGGCAGCAATTTATGAAGTCCACTAGGGTGCCCGGTTGGTGTCCTGGCATGTAAAGGGGACCAGTGCACTACAAATGCTGGCTCCTCCCAAAACCAAATGGCTTGGATATGGCCGGGTTTGAGATGGCCGCCATTAGTTTCCATTATCGGCGAAAAACAATGGTGGCCATCTCTAACACCGGCGATCTCTAAGTGCGGCCCAAATGTTGAGATTTGGCAGGCCCCGACCGTATTATCGAAATTAAAGATGGCCAGCCATCTTGTTTCAATAATACAGTTGGGTACGCCACTTAACGGGGCCGTCATTACAGATGGCCGCCCTTATAGATGGCCGGCCTCATCCGATTATGCCCCTCTATATCACATACATTAAAAAAAACATAAAAACAATCAAAATGGACTCCAATTAGATCTAGATGTCCTTTTACTAAGGCGTGCTAATGATTAGCATGCGCTAAATCCTCAAATCGTTCCTATTCAAACAAACTCTGACAAAGAACAACCGTATCTCAAACAATTAATTATTACCTGAATTGGTTATTGCTCTATTTACAATTAACTTTCTCTTTGCTTCATGTACAATTTCTCATTCATAATAGGTTTTCTCAATGTTAAACATCCATAGCTATCCCAGTATGTTTATGATACTGTATTGTAAAATTGGATTCTTGCAACAAATTACTTTCTTATGCATTATTCTTTGTTATGTATCCAGTACTGTTTATTGTAAGTCACATTGAACTCAAACTTGTTTGGGATAATGTAGGATATAAATGTCATAAATAATAATAATAATAAATGATAATATGTCCATAGGAATATAATGGGCATTTTGTCATTTAGCACACACTAAATCTGTTAGCACAACGTAGTAAAAGAATCCTTTAATGCAATAATAAAATAAAATCCAATCAGTGCAAATAATTGTATCTCTAAGCAGCAGCAGAGGGTTAGGTAAAAAGAGGTGCTTTTAATTGTTTACGAAATTGAAGAAATAAGGTAATGCTTCATACACTAAAAGCTAAAGAATTCCATTGTTTCACCCCCCTCAACACAAAATATGGAAAAGCAATATTATGTTAATCTAATGTAGTGAAAGGAATAAATATTGAGTAGTAAATTTATCTTCAGAATGTAAGGTCCTAGAAGGATGATAGATTCTCAAAGAGCTGGCAACAATGATGGGAGCATCATTATTCAGTGCCTTAAATCTGATCCTCCATTGAATAGGCAACCAGTGCAGATCTTTAAGAATCAGTGTTATGTGAGAGAATCAAGATATATATTTGTAAGTAAATGGGCAGTGGCATTCTGCGTAATTTGTAAAGATTGAATCTTACCTAAATGTATTCATAGATCTAGAGAATTACGATAGTCCAACAATGGTGTAATTGCACTCTGTAGCACAGTTCTGAAATTAACATAAGATAACAAATACAGTGCAATCCGCTTAAGTGCAAGGGTCTGGGACCAAAGAAATACATGCAGTTAACCGGAGCATGCACTTAACAGTTGTGACCCAAAAAAGAAGCTTGACATCTGATAAACATATGTACAGTACTGTTTATTATACGTACAGCATACAGTCTCCGTTAACTGGCATTAGGCTTACTTGAAGTAATCAGTCATAGTCCTCTACACACTCTTGTGTCTGTGAGTTCCATAGACTACGTCTGCCAGACGGTAAAAACTATCATAGCACTGACATCCAGTGGCCTCCAGATAGGCCTGCATGGTGTTGAGACTCTCCAGCGCTCTTGCAAAAGTGACAGGAGGTTGTTGAATTTCATCAGCATGTGCCTCGCTGCTCATTTCATCATCTGTTTCATCATCAGCCGTTGCCTGCGTGTAGGCGCATATCTGGACTTCAGTGCTGTTGTCAGCTGTTTGTTGATCGTAATCAACAGCTACATAGTGATGAAACTCCTCTTCAGTAACACCGGCTGGGATGTCAATAGCCTATTCATCTGATGCGTTTGCAACAGCTGCATCTTTCTCATCCCTCTTCACATCCTTAACAAAGCTTGCCCGCTTGTAGCAATTCACAATGGTTGCCTGTGTAACATGATTCCAGGCTTCTTTCTGCATATGTAGGGAATCTAACAGTGATAGATTATGAGCCAGTTCAACAGCACGCTTATCCTTGCCAGTCTGGTCATCCATAATGCTCACCAGGCGACGTAGCTCAAGAGCCCGACAATGTTGTTTGAAATTGGCTATTATGCCCTGATCCATAGGTTGGATCAGAGAGGTAGTGTTTGGTGGCAGGAAGACCACCTTGACGTTAGACATCCTGACATCATCACTATGTGCAGCACAATTATCACAAAGCAACAAAATCTGACGCTTTTGTGCCCGTATTCTAGTGTCTAACTTCTTTAGCCACTGCTTCCAAATTTCCCCAGTCATCCATGAATTTGTGTTAGCCTCGTAAGACACGGGAAGTCGTTTAACATTCTTGAAGCAATGGGGCTGTTTGCTCTTTCCAATGACAAGTGGTTCCAACTTCTCACTCCCAAAGGAGGATCGTCAGTCGGTCCTTCAACATTTTACTTCCTGTAGTTTCAGCTTGTTTGAATGCAAGTGTTCCATCAGGAATCGCTCGCCAGTAGAGTCCATTTTCATCAACATTGAAAACGTCATGAGGTGCAAACTCGTTCAAGATGGTAGGAAGAACTGAAACAACCTAATTTTCAGTACCAAAGTCATCAGCGTCTTGTTTTTCACCATGCTGTTTCTTGAATTTTATGTTGTTCCTCTTCTTCCATCTTTCCAACCATCCAACAGTGGCTTTGAATTCAGTTAGTCCAAGACTTTCAGCTAGCTGATTAGCTTTCTCCATAAGCAGTGGACCACTGACAGGAAACTGTCTGCTCCTGACTTGAGAAAACCACCGAAGAAGAGCATCTTCTACCTCCTCAGCTTTTCCCGCTCGTTTTCATTTCCTGTGTGGATTTGTATTATTTTTCCAGTCTTCCAGAATCTGGTCTTTCTGCTTCAAGATACGTGAAATTTGACTGAGATTGATACCATATTCTTTAGCAATAGATGCTTGACTTTGTTTGTTTTCTAATTTTTTAAGAAGTTCTATTCGTTCAGCTAGTGTTAAAGTCTTACAGTTGAGTGACAACGACTCCAGTGTACACTCTAACAACATTCTTTCGCTTCTTCTGCCTGTGGCAGTTAACCAATGAGATTTCAAATTTACCGCCCCTTTGTCACCCGCCAATCGACTTCTATATTTTGTGCACGCTCTTATGCGGAGTCTTTCCTGCAGAGGAGCGGTCTTAAACCATGCATATAAGCGAATCTTGCACTTATCAGTGGTGCGCTAAACTGAAGTTTGTCCCCATAGAAATTGATGGCGCCAAAAGCAGGACCGAAGTACAGCATGCAGTTAAACAGAGCATTCGCTTATCTGACGTGCACTTAAATGAAGTCTTCTGATTAGTCGCAGTTTATAGAAAGCTTTATGGACAATGGTTCTAACTTGAATTGCCAAAGATAAATTGGTTCTCTGGCACATCTCTTTCCCTTCCTTCACTTATCACCCTGTTTGGTACCTCAATCTCACCGGTATCTAGCTTTCGATATTTTCCTCTCTCTCATTCTTACCTCAAATTTGACTAAAGTTATTTTTTGGTCTTCCATCAATTACGAGCAATTTGCCACCTCTTTGACACTCAACATTTTCATGCACTGGTCCTTTCCTTCTTCACTTCCCACCTGGACTATTGTAATGTAGTTTATGTGGATTTAATACACTGAAGAAACTCCGAACACTTCAAAATACACCCATTAGATTATTGTGCCATGCCCATCGTTTTGACCACACTACATCTTTACTGATGCAATATCACTGGCTCCCTGTCGAACAATGAATCACATTTAAAATTGCTATTCTCACTTTTAAGGTCCTAAGATTGGGCACTCCAGATTACTTTTCATTACTTACTATCCCCTATTGTCACACTAGGTCTTTACATTCTCTAAATGACCATCATCTAGTTCTGCCCAGCTGGAGATTCGCCTACACGTCATAGTGCTTTTTTCTTCTTAGCACCCCATACTTGGAATAGTCTCCACTAACTCTCCGTAGTAATCTCTCTTTCAGGAATTTTAAGACAGAACTTAAAACCTGGCTTTTTCAAATAATTTATGGATGAATATTGTGATTGAATTGCCAGCTGTATAGGTTAGATCTGCCCACCTCCCTCTCCCCTTCCCCCACTCTTTTATTGCCCCTTCTCTTATTACACCCTGGTGTGACTGCTTGCTTTCCTATATTTTAATGGAGTTCCTTTCTTGTTTCCTTTTGTAGTCTGTACACCACTCTGTTCTGTCCATCAACTAGAGCGGTATAGAAAGTCCTGTAAATTAAATTAAAATAAATAGTCTTAATCCAGATACCAAAATACTTTAAACTCTTATAAAATAGAATTTTCAATGAGTCTATAGAAAAAGTTTCTGGAACTAAAGAAGTGGAGACCTTACCAGACAGAACCAAGATCTATGATTTAGAGATTTTCAATTTAAAGCAATTAGCACTCATCCAAGCTCTCAATGATTGAAGACAGATAGTCAAAAATTGTAAACTTTTCTCAACAGTGACCAGAAAAAAAGAACTGCAGGTCATCTGCATAGTGTCTGAATTGAACACCTAGACATCAGAGAACTTGACAAATAGGTCTCATATAAATATTAAACATGATAATGTCAAGCCTGGAGAGCTAGCCCTGGAGAGCACCCAAAGATCACTCTATCCACTCTGAGTATCTATGACCTTAATTAAAAGTTGTTAAGGTACTAGGGATATTAGGCTAATATAAAGATCCTTAAGATTATATAGTATATTGTGATTTATTAATGTTGGCTTCTCAGAAAGTAATGAAATGTAATTAAAACTCTGCAATGAAAACCCCCTTCTTGTTATCCCTATTAGAATAATTGAATATAAATAGCCAGGGGTTACCACATAAAATTAGGGCAGACCTTTATGCGAGCCCATTTATGCAGTAAACCTGGCTGTTTAAGCGTTGAATATCAGCACCTAAGGTGCCAAATGCTGACTCCATCCCTGGAATGCCCCCAACATAGCCAGCTTTGAGTTTGGCACTAACCGTGATATTTAGCGGCACTTAGCTGGATAAATGCCACTAAATAGTAGCCACTAACCCTTACAAAGCAATTTAAATGGTCAGCAGCCAGCTAAATCACTTTGAATATCGGGCCCCATTTTTCTAGTGCTTTATATTCCTATTCCAAATTCCAGATAAAGTCTCTTATCCTTATGCCACTACTGTTTGTAGCAGCAGATCAGTACAGTTCATAAGTTACATTTACAGTTCAGGTTGCTTCTGCTGATAGGCTCAGAGACTCTGGTTAGCCAGTCCTAAGGACTGGGTTGAGAACCCCTGTTCTATATCCTCCTTCCTTCGGAAAGAAGCCGGAAAGTCTGAGCATTGTGTTGTGCTTTGCCAGCAACTACTGAGGTCAGAAAACAGTAAACTTACACTGAGAATCTATGCAGGTGCCTTTACTGCAATATTCAACCTGTCCTATATCTATGCAATTGCTTAGAAGTTTTCTGTATCATATTGGTTTGCTTTCAACTTATGGTACAACAGCTGTCTCATAAATGAACATAGCAACATAATAAATACCAGTACCATAGAAAAAGACCAACTGCCTCATCTACGCTCACTAGTTTTTCCTGCCTGCACTGCTAAACATATATCGCAGCTGCCAGCTGGAAAAGCTTCCTCACTCGTAAGTAGATCACTGTTTTTCCATGTAAAATAAAAGTTTGACAAAAGCAGGCATACAGCCAATTAAGAATGCAGAACTGAAGCGCAAGAAACTAGACTATTAAGAAAAGCTTTCACTCTGATAATGTTCCCCTGCATTGTGGTGTTTTGAGATAGTCAGAAAGCAAATTTTGGATAATTGCAGCATGCACAACAGCAGCGGTGTCCCAGAGAAATAAGCTGGTTTCTAAACGATTTGTGGATTCCATGCTGTTTCATTGTATCTCTGTTTCTGATCATTTGGCTACAATAGAAAATAATATCAGTGGAAGGATAAGCAGTTGCAGCAGAAAAATGGTCTCCTGCTATGTAAATAAATGTCTTGTCTTTGCCTCATCATTTATCGTCCGTAAAAGCTTTGAGCTTTCCTTTGCGTTTACAGTTTAGCAGCAGGACCCTATAATCCAGTCTCAATATGAAATATTATTCTATTAATATTATTTTTGTCCTTTTTCCAGCCTTCTTCAGCAGTGTCCTACATAACTTTGCTCCTCCTCGCTGTAAAACAAAATCAAAGCTGACCAATCATCCATTGCTGCTCTTCTGTATGACATTGCCTGAAACATCGCACCAATTAACAATGGCCATGCACCTCTAACTGTTCTATAAGGAAGAAACTAACAAATCACATCTGATCAACTTTCACTGTCTTTGCATTAGAACCCCCTTAAATAGGTTACAATTTGACTAGTTGAGGGAGAGCTAATCCTCTGGAGAAATAAAGAAACATGAACCCTGAGGGAAAACAGATTAGTAGCCTCATGTACTAATATATAAGTGTGCTAATGTGTTAATTTAAAGTACATCAATGCAATTTAAGGCATGTTAAATAATGCAATCCCCATTATTCTTCTTGGGGACTATTTATTAACTATACCCTTAACTTGAATTAACTCATTAATGCGCATTAGTAAATCAGGTCCTGGATTTTTTAAGACATTAAAAGCTTGGACACAATAGCAGCCTAAGTTAAAAGGTTTTATCAGATATGTTTGTAAAGAAATTGTTGCATTAAACATTTTACCATAATAACATAGTAGATGATGGCAGATAAAGCCATGTATAGTCCATTAAGCTCTATGTGCGCTCATTCAAATGAAGGCAAACCCACTTTTCTGAAACAGTGCTTGATTCAGGGATCATTAGGACACACTTTAAGATAAAAGCAAAACTGAACTCCACCTTTGCAGGAGACCTGGTGTCATTACCTGTCAACAGCACTGTGAAGAATACCAGAAATGTAGGTAGTATCCCCCTGATATTCAGCCAGCGTTGGGCTATCTGGTGATTGCCTGACGCTGGTGGTCAGAATGTATATTCAAAGCCAGGCCTTTTCTGGCCACTGGCATTGACTATCCAGTTTCATTTTTGACTGCGGCAACTTAACCGGTTAAGCTGATATTGAGTGCTAACTAGTTAAGTGCTTAGCGGTTAAAGATAGGCCTGCTATTTATGTGGCCTATTTTAACCGCTAAATGACTGAATATCCCTGCCTAACCGGCTATGTCATGTGATATAGCCTAGCTGCTAACCAGGTTATCTCCCAATGAATATTGCATTTAGGCGATAAAACTCTATTTAACTGGCCTGGAGTCGTTCCTGGCTGGTTAAATAATTTTGAATACCTGCCAGTTTGTGTTTACATACAGTAGCTTCCTTTCCCTTTGGGTTGAGTCTTCTGGTACTTAAAGCATGAGGTCAAACTTTTCCTCACAGAATAAGTATAGACAGTAGTCCACAAGAATGAAAAGAGGCTGGATATACTGGAAAACTGCTCCTAAATGTGGCTGGCCTCAGCAGAACAGCACCAGCAGACAGGAATAATACCAAATCAGCAAACAGGAACATGATCAGAAAAAAAAAAAAATGCACAGGTCAGGGCAGGTGGAGCAGGACCAGAAATGAAAGGCAAACTAAGGTCAGCAAGGACTTATTATACCTAGGAGTGTAAAGTGAGACCTATCCATGGGTGAGATAGAGTGGGAGCTCCGAGATTAAAGTAGGTATAGGGGACCAATCAGAACAGATGCTTTCTGAGAGGGTCAATTGGGCAAAAGTGCATTATTAGAGACCCAAACGGAGCAAACCACATCATCAAAGCATGGCTAAGAACAGCATAAAAGATAGGAAGAAGATAAAGCTTACTTCCTATGTGAAGAGAGTATCCTGGGAAGTAAGTATATGACACTAGGTGTGTTCCAAGATAGATTTTCCTCCATCTGGTTGTCCTGCCATGTACCAAGCTAGGTCTGGCCTTGTCATGGAGTTGTACCTAGCCCATGTGAGTGCATTTCAAGTGATGGGGTAGGGTGATCTACTTTCCCTTGCCAATGTTTAGGAGAAGGAGAAGAAATCCTGTATCCTATCTGACTCCTAGTAAAAAGGCTGGTGAACATGTTGAGTACCAGCTAACATGAGAACCAAGCATTATTGTATTAACATCTACATTAGTCACATGGTCCTACTATGTATGTGAATGTATTATCATTGAGGAGAAACATGTTTTCTTTATGTAATCCCCCATTCTAATGGGGATTGCTGAAGAGCTTGAGAGAACTCTCCTGAGTGTCTGAGCGGAGGGCTCTGAGGTTGTGGGTGGTAAAGGATTCTGCCCAAGGTGGTGGATTCTTGGGTAAAGTTGCAGAGGGAAATGTTTTTGGTTGTTGAATGACTAGGGGAGGAGTTAGAAGTTAATAAGTAATGTTGTTTGGGTTTGCATGAGGTCTTTGGCTGCCTCTACCCCCGCCAGGACCCTTGAGAAGAGTGAGGTATCCTGGATGGGTTCAAGAAACTAAGGCTGACCAAAAAGGAAGGTTTCTGTCAGTAAAGCATTAACCGTGAATTGGAGGAGTGCTCCAGGTGGGAAATAGGAGTGAGCAGGAACACTGAAGAGTTGTTCAGAGTCAAAGGTGGTAGCAGGGCCGTGCCGACACGGTAAGCGAGGTAAGCATGGCAGGAGGGCGCCATCCTCTGGGGGGTGCCCCGCCGCACCATGCTTACCTCGCCCTCTTCTCCCCAGATCCTTTTCCTTTTTGTTTAAATTTACCTCTCTGGCGCGTGGCAGTGTAGCATTAGTGAGGAGGCGGCGCTCCCCCGCCCCGACGTGTCAGTCTCTTCCCTTCGCTCGGTTCCGCCTTCTTCTGACGTCAGAAATGACGTCAGAAGAAGGCGGGACACTGAGCGAAGGGAAGAAGACACGTCGGGGCGGGGGAGCGCCGCCTCCTTCTCACTAACGCTACGCTGCCGCGCGCCGGAGAGGTAAATTTAAACAAAAAGGAAAAGGATCTGGGGAGAAGAGGACGGGTAGTGTAGCAATCGTTTTCGGGGGGGGGGGGGCGTGCCGGTGGGGCCAACTGCAGGGGGGCGCCGGAGACCCTAGGCACGGCCCTGGGTGGTAGCCTGGATAGGGGCCAAGTCAGGGGCAATGAGAACCAGCTGGTGTAGAACCTAAAACTTCTCCTACACTGGTAACAAGAGTATCTCTTCCTGGGTCTGTATGAAACCATGTCAGGCGCTTGTTTGTGAATCCTGAGAGTATTGATGAACCTGTAAAGACTGCTTTTCTACAAAAGGTCTGCTTCTCTTTCTGTCCCATGTTGGGTCTAGTAGACTACCTTATTGCTTTCTCACTCATAAAATTATGAAATGCATGATAGAACTTTTTTAATGCAGGCTACTTAATGAATGCTAATTTGTAGTTCATGTGTATTAATTTTACAGCTCAATATTCAAAGTGATTTAAGAGGCCAGAAATGGCTCTTGGCTGGTTAAATCACATGTTTTGGGGATAACTGGACATTTTCAGTGGCACTTAACTGGTTAGTGTCACTGAAATTGTCTGGTTAGCACCTATCTCAAAACTGGCTATTTTGGGGGCATTCTAGAGGTAGAGTCAACATTTGGCTGGTTAAGTGCTGATATTCAGCACTAAACAATCCAAGGTAAATAGAAACGTATAAAAGTCAGCCCCATCTTTATGCACTGCTCCATAGCCAGTTAATTGCTTTAGCTTGTTCCACCAACCCAGAAATTCAGTGGTGAAGCCCAAACATGAACTGGTATTGAATTTCTGGGCATAGTGTTCATTATATTTTTTTAAGGTACACTAACAAGCAGAATGCATGCTAATAAAGGCATAGCCCTACTTCTACTAATAGTTGCCAGGTTGAGGGCACGGGGGGAGCGGAGACCAGACTGCCAACAGTGCCAGCACGTATTTTAAACATGACAGATCATGTGAAAAATAGGCACTGGCGCTGTTGGAAGTCCATTTTGGAGAGTGGCCGCTCCCCTGGTGAACCACCTAGCTACGCCTCTGGTTTCCAGTGTCTGAAATATTGGTAGAAAATTTGCATATAAATGTCCTTTCTTTCTTTATCACCCTACAGATGAAATTTAGGGTTCTGATCATAAGAACCAGCTCTGTGGGTGCCTGAGCACCCCCTATATGAGCAAACTCTTTGTGTCCAGGAAGGGGTAATTTCCATTGGGTTTGGCACAGGGGTGTGCTGGTAAATTTTTAACAACAGGCTCTTTCTCCAGACGTAGCCAGCTCTGCAGTTGGAAGGGCCAGGGGTGGCCGGGGGGGGGGGGGGGGGGAGCAACACTTGCCTCTCTCTCCTCCCTCCCTTCGTGCAGGCACGCTAGGCATACCTTTGCTGGCAGCCAACGTCTTGCTCTGAGCAGCATGCTGGAACTTCTCTTACATGCTTGAGAAGTCCCAGCCTGCTGCTCAGAGCTAGAAACAAGGAGCGGGTCATAGGGTTACCATATGGTTCCAGAAAAAGGAGGACAGATTGAGACAGTCTGGGTTTTACTTCCATTGCTTTCAATGGAAGCAAAACCCGGACTGGATCAATGTTTCCGGCTTTTTCTGGAGCCATATGGTAACCTTAAGCGGGGAGCAGCAGCAGTCTACTTACTTGGCTGGCAGGGCTCAGCATCTCCACCAGCAAAGTAAAAGAGAATTCAGCAGGGGGCCCAAGCCCACATTTTGGGAGCCAGTTGTTAAAGTAGCCATGGAGGGCCCTACTTTAACAACCGGCTCCCAAAATTCTCAAAAAATTAACAACCGGCTCTTGCGAGCCTGTGAGAGCCTGCTCCAGCACACCACTGGTTTGGCACCTCTAATCATTGTAAAAAGTTGGCTCCTATGGTTCTGATCACAGACCGTGGATATACGAGTGAATGTTTTGGCTACTGAGGAAACTAATAAGACCTCTATCAAGTTGATGAGATCCCAGCAGCCATTTTGATATTGAAACCAGCACTGCCAGAACTGAGTCCTACCCATATAGGTTCCAGTCTCAAAATGGCTGCCTGAATGAGACTGCCATGGGAAGTCTTGTCAATCATTTCTACTGAGAATTGGCACTGGGCAGGAATGAGTGCTTCTTAAGGTAGGCCCAAGGAAAGCCTACACTTGGTCAAGTAGGATGGTGGGGGCAGAGAGTGATGGTGGGAGAGGGGGCGCAAAGAATAATTGCGGAGTGGAGAGAATTTTGGTTTCAGCCAAAAATGCACTGGCATTTTTGGCCAAAACCTGAACCTGATTTTGGGCCAGTATTGGTGCTGAATCTGAAACCAAAATTCCATCAGCTCATAACCTGCAATTTTGCAATACACTGTTCTTCCAAAAGAGGCATTGTAATTTGTTGTGTTGCTCTACACGTGTAAAGAGCAGCATTTACATCTGTTAATCGCATACATATGTAAATGCTGATTTTATAATGTCATTGACTCTTGCACCACCTCCCAGGTATGCATAAGTGTCAGTACACCAGTAAACTGCTCACTTTGGCCAGGGATTTAAAAGAGTGCCTGAGGGTACAATTAGGCCTAACCCTATGGCTTTTGAAATGTCCATAAATATGCAAAAGATTGCAGCTCTTTTGCATTGAATTTGGTAGAATACAGTACATCTACATGTACATACCAGTACTTGTGCACATAGGCAGTGAAAATCATAAGCCACTTTGATGCTGCTATTCATGTACACCTCTGTTTTTTCTAAAATGCTTGATTTCACTGCACTTTTTAAAAAATATATGTGCATTTGTCAATGGGTGTTTTGTAAAATAGGCTGGAAATTGTGAACATTTTGACTTGGATGTTCTATTTCCAATCTGGATTCCCTATGCAAAACTAGGCTTTATATGCGCACAGCAAACCTCAAGAGAAAATAGGATAAGACCTGGATCAGAAGAATAGGCATTATTTATTTAGATTTTGCTCACACCTCTTTCAGTAGTAGTTCAAGGTGAGTTATATACAGGTATACTAGGTATTTCTGTCCCTGGAAGGTTCACAATCTAAGCTCATAGCTAAAGCAATGGCGGGTTAAGTGAGTTGCCCAAGGTCACAAGGAGCAGCAGTGGGATTTGAACTGACCACCTCTAGATATTAAGACCAGTGCTCTAATCACTAGGCCACTCCTCCACTCCACAGTTTTCTTTGTTGAATTAAATCCACAGTGGAACATACTTCCAATACAGAATAGATACAGGTAATTTGACTAAGGTTTAGACACAAAGCCACCTTCTCTTTTTACAGCCTCTGTGTGTCTGGTCATAAAAAAACACATCTGGTGAGTCACATCTGGTGAATCACATGGATGGATTTTTCTGATATAGGGAACAAAGCAACCTTGTGTGAATCTCAAATGTTAATTTGGGTTTCATTTAGTGAACATAATAGCTCATTTGTGAGGATAGGGGGTGAAGTATTTCTGTGCATAAAAGAGAGTGGAATCTGGGAGTGATCATATCTGATCTGGAGGTGGCCAACAAGTGGAAAAGGTGACAACAAAAACCAGAAATGATACCTGAGTATACAGGGAAAGGAATGGTTAGCAGGATAAAGAACATAATAGTGACTTTATATATGTCTCAGGTGATACCTCATTTGGGGGTCCTTTTACTAAGGTGTGCTGAAAAATGGCTTCAGGTAATGTAGGCGCGGGTTTTGGGCACACACAGAATTATTTTTCAGCGCACCTGTAAAAAATGCCTTTTTGTTATTTTTACTGAAAATGGATGTGCAGCAAAATCAAAATTGCCATGCGTCCATTTTGGGTCTGTGATCTTATTGCCAGCCATTGACCTAGTGGTAAAGTCCCATGCAGTAACCAGGCATGCATCTGATACGCACAGCCAAAAATAAAAGTAATTTTTCAGCCACACGTATTGGACATGCGCCATAAATGAAATTACTGCAAGAGCCACATGGTAGCCATGGCGGTAACTCCATTTTGGCGCATGTTGGGAGTACGTACAGGGCCGTGCCGATGCGGTAAGCGAGGTAAGCGCCGCAGGGGGGCGCCCACCTCTGGAGGGCGCCGCCGCGGTGCTTACCCTCGCCCCGCGCCGTCAAGGCCTTTAAATCTTTTACTTGGGTCGCAGCAGCGTCAGTGAAAGCGCTGCCGACCAGCAAGGGCGGGGCGGTGGGGGCGGTCCGCCCCGGGTGTCATCAGAAAGGGGGGTGCCGCCGCTCCCGCTGCTCTTCTTCCTGGCACCCCCCCCCCCCCCCGCACCAGCCCTTTAAAAATAAATTGCCGACGCGAATAGCAAGCACAGCACCTCGTGTGGAAGTAAAAGCAGCGGATCCGATCATCTCATTGGGCCTTCCCTCACTGTCCCGCCCTCCTCTGACGCAACTTCCTATTTCCTCTAGGGCGGGACAGTGAAGGAAGGCCCAATGAGATGATCGGATTCGTTTCTTTTACTTGCACACGAGGTGCTGCGCTCCCTATCGCGTCGGCAATTTCTTTTTAAAGACTGGGTGGCAGGGAGAAGACGAGGCAGGGTGAGGGTGGGGGACAGATGGGGTGAAGGTGGTGGGGGGGGGGGACTCGGATAGCAGAAGGGACTGGGTGGGAGCCAGATGGGGTGAGGGGGACTCGGATGGGCAGAAGGGACTGGGTGGGAGACAGATGGGGTGAGGGTGGGGGCACTTGGATAGCAGAAGGGACTGGGTGGGAGACAGATGGGGTGAGGGGGACTCGGATGGGCAGAAGGGACTGGGTGGGAGACAGATGGGGTGAGGGTGGGGGCACTTGGATAGCAGAAGGGACTGGGTGGGAGACAGATGGGGTGAGGGGGACTTGGATGGGCAGAAGGGACTGGGTGGGAGACAGATGGGGTGAGGGTGGGGGCACTTGGATAGCAGAAGGGACTGGGTGGGAGACAGATGGGGTGAGGGGGACTCGGATGGGCAGAAGGGACTGGGTGGAAGACAGATGGGATGAGGGTGGGGGCACTTGGATAGCAGAAGGGACTGGGTGGGAGACAGATGGGGTGAGGGGGACTTGGATGGGCAGAAGGGACTGGGTGGGAGACAGATGGGAGAAGAGGCATGGATCTGGAACTGGGGTCTGAAAAGTGAGCAGGAGGGAGAATGGGGTCATGCCTGGGGCAGGGGTGGATGGGAGAATCAATGGATCTGGAACTAGGGGCAGCCACAGGTGGGAACTGGGAGCCGAAAAGAGGGGGCATTGAGAGAGGGGGGATAGATCCTGGATGGAATGGGGAGTGAGAGGGAGGGCAGACCCTGAATGGATGGGAGGGGGAAAGAGAGAGGGAAAAGGGTGAATCGAAGGAGCAGAGAGAAAGGGCAGACAGTGGATAGAAGGGAGTGAAAGAGCAGACAGTGGATGGAAGGGGCAGAGATAGAGGGCAAATGCTGGAGGGAAAGGAGAGAGAGAGGGCAGATGGTGGATGGAAGGGGGAGAGAGAGATGGCAGACTGGGGCAGATGGTGGATGGAAGGGGCAGAAATAGAGGGCAGATGTGGATGAAAGGGACATTAGAGAGGGCAGACACTGGATGGCAGAGAGAGAGCGAAGACAGATGCTGGATGGAAGGAAGACGGTGAAAAGAAGATGAGGAAAGCAGAAACCAAAGACAACAAACTGTAAATACAGTGGTGGAAATAAGTATTTGATCCCTTGCTGATTTTGTAAGTTTGCCCACTGACAAAGACATGAGCAGCCCATAATTGAAGGGTAGGTTATTGGTAACAGTGAGAGATAGCACATCACAAATTAAATCCGGAAAATCACATTGTGGAAAGTATATGAATTTATTTGCATTCTGCAGAGGGAAATAAGTATTTGATCCCCCACCAACCAGTAAGAGATCTGGCCCCTACAGACCAGGTAGATGCTCCAAATCAACTCGTTACCTGCATGACAGACAGCTGTCGGCAATGGTCACCTGTATGAAAGACACCTGTCCACAGACTCAGTGAATCAGTCAGACTCTAACCTCTACAAAATGGCCAAGAGCAAGGAGCTGTCTAAGGATGTCAGGGACAAGATCATACACCTGCACAAGGCTGGAATGGGCTACAAAACCATCAGTAAGACGCTGGGCGAGAAGGAGACAACTGTTGGTGCCATAGTAAGAAAATGGAAGAAGTACAAAATGACTGTCAATCGACAAAGATCTGGGGCTCCACGCAAAATCTCACCTCGTGGGGTATCCTTGATCATGAGGAAGGTTAGAAATCAGCCTACAACTACAAGGGGGGAACTTGTCAATGATCTCAAGGCAGCTGGGACCACTGTCACCACGAAAACCATTGGTAACACATTACGACATAACGGATTGCAATCCTGCAGTGCCCGCAAGGTCCCCCTGCTCCGGAAGGCACATGTGACGGCCCGTCTGAAGTTTGCCAGTGAACACCTGGATGATGCCGAGAGTGATTGGGAGAAGGTGCTGTGGTCAGATGAGACAAAATTGAGCTCTTTGGCATGAACTCAACTCGCCGTGTTTGGAGGAAGAGAAATGCTGCCTATGACCCAAAGAACACCGTCCCCACTGTCAAGCATGGAGGTGGAAATGTTATGTTTTGGGGGTGTTTCTCTGCTAAGGGCACAGGACTACTTCACCGCATCAATGGGAGAATGGATGGGGCCATGTACCGTACAATTCTGAGTGACAACCTCCTTCCCTCCGCCAGGGCCTTAAAAATGGGTCGTGGCTGGGTCTTCCAGCACGACAATGACCCAAAACATACAGCCAAGGCAACAAAGGAGTGGCTCAGGAAGAAGCACATTAGGGTCATGGAGTGGCCTAGCCAGTCACCAGACCTTAATCCCATTGAAAACTTATGGAGGGAGCTGAAGCTACGAGTTGCCAAGCGACAGCCCAGAACTCTTAATGATTTAGAGATGATCTGCAAAGAGGAGTGGACCAAAATTCCTCCTGACATGTGTGCAAACCTCATCATCAACTACAGAAGACGTCTGACCGCTGTGCTTGCCAACAAGGGTTTTGCCACCAAGTATTAGGTCTTGTTTGCCAGAGGGATTAAATACTTATTTCCCTCTGCAGAATGCAAATAAATTCATATACTTTCCACAATGTGATTTTCCGGATTTAATTTGTGATGTGCTATCTCTCACTGTTACCAATAACCTACCCTTCAATTATGGGCTGCTCATGTCTTTGTCAGTGGGCAAACTTACAAAATCAGCAAGGGATCAAATACTTATTTCCACCACTGTATATATTTTTATTATTTTGCTTTAGGATATAGTATTTAGCTGTGTTAATAAATGTTTATAAATAGAACATGTAAATAAGGTAATCTTTTTATTGGACTAATTTTAATACATTTTGACTTAACTTTCAGAGAACAAAACCCCCTTCCTCAGATCAGGATAGGATACTGTAACAGCACTATACTGTATTGACCTGAGGAAGGAGATTTTGGCCTCTGGAAGCTAAATGTATTAGTCCAATAAAATGGTATTATTTTATTTTCTGTATTTGTTTTATTTCTATTTGTTAATTTGTAAAGTGGTGATTGGTATTTGTTAGTTTTTTCAAATTTACATCTGCTGTCTTTATATTTTGCACAGTACTAGGAGACATTTTCTGTTTCTGTGGTGTTGCATTGTATGCAGAGTCTGGCATCGGGGGTTCAGTTTAATTTTTGTCTAAATAGAAAGTTTATGATTACTTATTCTATAGTGGATTAGGGTGTATCTGTGTTTGTGAGAAAGACATGGCTTTCAGTTGGCATTGACTGTGCAGGATCGACGATCTGTACTATTCTGTCTGGTTTCGTTTTACAATAGGTGAATTGATGTTCTAGTGCTCACTGTAGTGCTTAAGATGCTTTCTTTTTCCTTGTGTGACTCATAGAAACGACTGCTTATGGTATGGTAAAATTGCTCTATAGGTCGTGAGTGTTTTGTATTCTCGGTATGCCTAGTACTGGATTTGAGGGGGTGGGGGGTGGTAAAAAAATGACCGGCCCCGGGTGTCAACTACCCTAGCTACGCCACTGCTGCCGACGTCTCCCTTCCCTTGCACTCGTTGGTTCCCTCAGTGTCCCGCCTTCTTCTGACGTCAGAAGAAGGCGGACACTGAGGGAACCAAGAGCGCAAAGGGAAGGAAGACGTCGGCAGCGCTCCGCTTTCACTGACGCTGCTGCGATCGGAAGTAAAAGATTTAAAGGCCCCAGGGTGCGGAGGGAAGGGCAGAGAGGCATGGATGGGAGGGCAGAGAGGCATCGATGGGAGGGCAGGGCCCAGGGAGAGGACAAATTGCTGGAAGGGGAGGGGAGAGAGGATTGCTGGCTATGGATGGAGGAGGGAAGGGCAGAGAGGGACAAGGATGGACATGGGGGCCCAGGGAGAGGACAAATTGCTGGAAATGGAGGGGAGGGGAGAGAGGAGGATTGCTGGCTATGGATGGAGGAGGGAAGGGCAGAGAGGGACAAGAATGGACATGGATGGGAGGGCAGGACCCAGGGAGAGAGGAGAAATTGCTGGAAATGGATATAGAGCAAGAAATGAAGAAGAAAGGAGAAAAGTAAAGAAATAAATGGAAAGGAAGCCCTGGAAATGGAATTAAGAGGACAGATAGCAGCAGAATCAGATACTGGACCAGCATGATTGAAAAAAAGAAAGTCACCAGACAACAAAGGTAGAAAAAAATTATTTTATTTTCATTTTAGCGTTTGGAATATATCCACTTTGAGAATTTACATGTGCTATCTTATTTTGCAATGTATACTAATTTGTTTCTAAGAATATTGCTGACAATTCCTTTCAGTGTGGCAAGTGGTGAGCGATCATTTTCATTGGGGGGCGTGATCATTTTCACGGGGGGGGGGGGGGGGGGGGCGCCAACTGATAGTCTGCAGGGGGGCGCCAGAGACCCTAGGCACGGCCCTGAGTACGTAGAGCCTTACGTGGCTTAGAAAAAGGGCCCCCATGGGTGGGGATTTGACAAGGAATCATTATCAGTCTAGTACATTTGCATTAACACATGCTAACTCGGTAACACTGAATTAACACAGGAGCACTTAGCACCTCCTAATTAGGAGATGGTAAGGAGGGAATTCAATAAACAGCACCAAAACGTAGGCAAAAAAAACTGAGTGTTTAGTGCTATTCTATAAAAGGCACATCTTATATAGAATAGCATTTAGCATGGATCCTATGCATAACTTTTAGGCACCAGACTTATGCCTGCTAAAACCTAATATAAATGCCAGCATTCAAGTTAGGCGTGATCAGGCAGTATTCTGTAATTCTGTATGCAACTTTTGAGATATGCACCATCGGAGTTAGGTGTCATGCCTTATAGAATAGCATGCATCAAGGTGCATGCACAAATTTTAATGAGTGCCAATTAAAATTAATAATAAGGTTGTTAGCATCCATGGCTAGATTCTATATATGGCACCAGAAGAATCTACATGGTAAAAAAAATATGCCTAGGTATATTCTCTAAAGTACACCTAAATTTCATAGAATAGGCTTAAATTTCCATGTAGTATATAGAATACACTAGGCGCTGTTCCAAGCGACCAAATATGGTCACACCCAATAGGCCATCTTTTACTTGGTGTAAATTTTGATACCTAAATTAGGCATAGATCAGGTGTATTTTATAAAAATGTGCATAGATTGCAGAAATTCCCATGACACACTAATTCCATGCCCCTTTTCAATTACGCAACTTGGAATTTATGTGCACCATGCTAAAGAATACATTTAGCGAGTTGTGCGCGTAAATTTAATTAATGTCAATTAATTGCTTGTTAACATGCAATTGACAGCACTGATTAGCTAGTTAACCAATTAAGTTACATGCATTGTTGTACAATATGCTTTGATTTCTGCATGGAAATTAAGGCGTGACATATAGAATTTGGGGGCATATGTAGAATCTAATGGTAAGTTCTCCTGCATTGTTTTTTGCAAGTCCCACATGCTAATGGAAAAATTTGTGTATTTAAAATGACCGCAATACTACTGCATTAAAAATGGGCTTAGCACACAGGAAATTCTCACGTTAGCACTCGCTAAGTCTAGATTAAGTTACGTCTTATTAAAAGGGCCCCTAAGTATGTATAACCTGAGTTTCACCCGTGCGCTTGCTGTGGCCCGGGCTACAAAACAGATCTCAGTTCAGTTCAGTTAAACATTCAGGGCCAATCTCATCTCACCCATCCATCCCAGTTTACCTGCAGTTGAGATTGGGAGTGGGTCAGTAGACTGGAATTGAGATCCAGGGGTTTCAGAGGCTATGCTTTATCCTCTAGAGCTGATTGGTTCCCTCAGCTCCCGCTCTCCCACAAACCAATCAGTACTCAAAAAAGTCTCAAACAAATGCAAACTCTTTATTCAAACACTTGCAACAGGCAAACGGCAACTGGCAAATTATCAATCCAAAGTATTCCTTGTTATTCCCAAAAGGAACTCCTTTTTCCACTTCTTCCCCAAATTATATGTACAGGATACTTGGTGTTATATTTACAGGTACAGTGCTATTTTCAATGACTGTTTCTTCCCCTCTGAGCACAAAATCGATCTCTGTGGGCTCATACCCTCCTCTGGTCTGACTCTCTTCCAGCCTTTCTCTGCTGTTATTTTTTGTGTTTCTGTTTCAAGGTAGTATTACCATATTTTATTACACATTTTATCTAATAATATAAAAAAAAACTTGCAAATATAACATCTGGGATATGTGATGTACAGATTTCCATTTGTCTTGATATATTCTAAGTCAATTACATTGTTTCAGCAGTAACAACTTCATATTTGTATTTCAAACAGGAAAAAAAAAAGTTTAATAGATTGAACAAGTTTTCACAAGATTAGTTTTTTTGGCAGCTACTCATGCGGTAATAATTTAGTGCACACAAGAGAGGTTTTTGGAATTGGAAAGAATATGAAAGATCTTTTTTATGTTCTAAATTTAGTTTGAGATTCAATCATATCAATTCAAATTACACTACTTACAGTAGTCAATGTCACAGTGTATTTAATCTATCTGTGGAAGAGTTGGACTTATTGGATACGTAAATCAAGACAGAGGCAGGCAAGATGGATATTGTACTACTTGGTAGATTATAATTTATCAATGTACTTTTTCATCCCTGCATTCATGTCACATATTACCATCCTTATATCATTTATATTGTCATGAAAGAGACCAACATAATCTGTAGCATCAATAATATACCACGTCCTTAGGAACCCTGTCCTAAATAGTTCCTTTATTCATTGTCCCTTTCTCCATACAGAGCCCTGGCTGTGTGCCACTGACTGGAGCCTCTCTGCTGCAGCCCACCCTTGTAGAAGCAGGAAGTCACATCAGAAAGGGGTGGGTTGTAGCAGAGAGAAGGTTCCAGTCAGCAGGGAATGGACTTTTGAGGTAAATGGGAGATTGAAGAGGCAGAGAGAGGGAGTGCCAGATCGGGGGGGGGGGGGGTGAGAGAAGGGGAGCTCCAGGCCTGGGGGGTGAGGGAGGGGGAGTGCCAGACCCAGGGATGGAGGGGAGAGAGATGTCAGACATGTGGAGAGGAGGTACTGCCCCCCCCCCCCCCCACTGCATTGGGCCCTTCAGCACTGCCCCGTTGCCTGTATGGTCAGTTCACCCCTGGTGCCAATTAAGTGCTTGTTAGTGCCAATAATTAAATCATTGGAGCTGATATTCCATCACTATTATGCTTACATCATATTAAATCTCTGATATTTGAATTTCAGTGCTGTTAAATGTATATATTTTTGTTACTGTTTCATGGTAGTCCTATTATTAGGTCTCAATTTGCTGCTTTCAAGTTTTCCTCTTTTATTGTATTTATGTTTATTTTTGGTTATTTTACTTTTGTTTGCTGTTAACAAAATTGTAAGTTTGATGTTAAACTGTCCAGCTTATAATCGAACGAGAATAACGCCCAAGTTCCGACCTAAATCGGGAGATGGGCGTTCTTCTCACAAAAACAAATAAAGCGGTATAATCGAAAGCCGAACTTTGGACGCTTTCAACTGCACTCCGTCGCGGGTGCGGACAAAGTTGATGGGGGCGTGTCGGAGGCGTGGTGAAGGCGGAACTGGGGCGTGGTTATCGGGCGAACAGAGATGGGCGCCCTTCGCCGATAATGGAACAGTTTTGAGCTAGAATTTAGGACACTTTTCCTGGACCCTGTTTTTTCACGAATAAGGCCCCCAAAAGTGCCCTAAATGACCAGATGACCCCCAGAGGGAGTCGGGGATGACCTCCCCTGACTCCCCCAGTGGTCACTAACCCCCTCCCACCACAACAAATGATGTTTCACAACTTTTTACTTTCACCCTCAAATGTCATACCCTCCTCCCAAGCAGCAGTATGCAGGTCCCTGGAGCAGTTGTTAGGGGGTGCAGTGGACGTCAGGCAGGTGGACCCAGGCCCATCCCCCCCTACCTGTTACAATTGTGCTGCTTAATGCTACTAGTCGTCCAACCCCCCCAAACCCACTGTACCCACATGTAGGTGCCCCCCTTCACCTCTTAGGGCTATAGTAATGGTGTAGACTTGTGGGCAGTGGGTTTTGAGGGGGATTTGGGGGGCTCAACACCCAAGGGAAGGGTGCTATGCACCTGGGAGCTCTTTACCTGTTTTTTGGTTTTGTAAAAGTGCCCCCTAGGGTGCCCGGTTGGTGTCCTGGCATGTGAGGGGGACCAGTGCACTATGAATCCTGGCCCCTCCCACGAATAAATGTCTTGGATTTATTCGTTTTTGAGCTGGGCGATTTCATTTTCCATTATCGCTGAAAAGCAAAAACGCCCAGCTCACACCTTGACAAATAAAACATGGGCGTCTTTTTCTTTTAAAAAATACGATCCGCCCCGCCCCTTCACGGACCCGTTCTCGGAGATAAACGCCCATGGAGATAGGCGTTTCTGTTCGATTATGCCCCTCTGTACCTACTGTACACCGAATTGGGTGAATCTCATCATAAAGGTGGTTAATAAATCCCAATAAATAAATAAAAAATTGTCTGCCTTAGGAAAGGGCAGGTTTTTCAATGTAATAGCAGGTGAACTAGTGGTTAAAATTAAAGGTAGTTACTGACTTTAGGGTTTAATAGAGAAACACAGATAAAACACCCTTGAGGCAATAAATAAATAAGTATGGGCCCTGTTTACTAAGGTGCGTTAGTGTTTTTAACATACCTACAATTAGCGTGCACACTAACCGTGTAGGTACCTATAGAGATATTATAGGTGCATACACGGTTAACGTGCATACATGGTTAATGCACGTTAAAGATGCTAATGTGCCTATAACATGGCTTAGTAAACAGGGCCCTAAGTGTTAATTGGATAAACATCAGAAAAATGAAAACACATCCCCTAGTCCTCTTTCACCTCTTCCATGGCTTATCTTGTATCTTCCACTCAGTTTATGTGCCTTTTCCCTGATTGAATACTACAGTACTAAGGGGAATAGTGTAATGAGGAAGATCAATTTAGGCTGGCTGACAGCCAAGATGGTACAGAACTACCCTACCCACAAGGCCCTGGGAGAAAAGGGAAGGCAGTCCTCTTAAAACCCAGACATGGAGTTCACCTAGGAGAAGGAAGGGAAGGGTTCAGGGAGAGAAGAAGCAATACCAGATAATGGCCAGTAGAGGGAGCGACAATGTTAAAACCTCTTTTCCATGGATACAGAATCAGTACAGCATTCCACCCACCTGTGAGGAGAGGGAGGATAGAGATATCCCAGCTGTGAGGAGTGGGGAATCAAGGGAGCAGGGTGAAGAGGTATCTGATTGGATGGAAGTCCTAGAAGAAGGGCTTGGGAACCCAGGGGAGGGGGAGGCATGGGGAGAGCAAGTGCCCATGGACTGTGAGGCGCCAAAAGACCAGACTTTGCAAGTATAAGAGGGCAGTGTGGGCGGACACAGGAGTGAAGTATCTGTGAAGAGGGATGTGAGCTGCCCAGCCTGCATTCTTCTGATTCAAGTGGGAATCAGGAACAGGCGATCTTTTTTCCTTTAATTTTGTGAATCATTTTTGCTGTTTCTTTATGTACTGTGGATTACTGAAACTGAAAACTGACAATCTTGTTGACTAAGGATTATAAAGTGAACTGTGTATTTTGGTGCTGAACTCAGGGAGACCAGTTGTTAAGGTCTCTGAATTAAAAACTGTGAATTTTGAAAGGAGTTTATTTTGGCTTGCCGATAGCTGGGCAGAGAGACCAAGAGGGGCATAATCGACCAGAAACGCCTATCTCCATGGGCGTTAATCTCCGAGAACGGGTCCGTGAAGGGGCGGAGTGAACCGTATTTTCCAAAAAAAATAGACGCCCATGTTTTATTCGCCAAGGTGTGAGCTGGGCGTTTTTGCTTTTCAGCGATAATGGAAAATGAAATCGCCCAGCTCAAAAACGAATAAATCCAAGGCATGTGTTCGTGGGAGGGGCCAGGATTCGTAGTGCACTGGTCCCCCTCACATGCCAGGACACCAACCGGGCACCCTAGGGGGCACTTTTACAAAAACAAAAAAAAAGGTAAAAGAGCTCCCAGGTGCACAGCACCCTTCCCTTGGGTGTTGAGCCCCCCAAATCCCCCTCAAACCCACTGCCCACAAGTCTACACCATTACTATAGCCCTAAGGGGTGAAGGGGGGCACCTACATGTGGGTACAGTGGGTTTGGGGGGGTTGGACGACTAAGCATTAAGCAGCACAATTGTAACAGGTAGGGGGGGGGATGGGCCTGGGTCCACCTGCCTGACGTCCACTGCACCCCCTAACAACTGCTCCAGGGACCTGCATACTGCTGCTTGGGAGGAGGGTATGACATTTGAGGGTGAAAGTAAAAAGTTGTGAAACATCATTTTTTTTGTGGTGGGAGGGGGTTAGTGACCACTGGGGGAGTCAGGGGAGGTCATCCCCGACTCCCTCTGGGGGTCATCTGGTCATTTAGGGCACTTTTTGGGGCCTTATTCGTGAAAAAACAGGGTCCAGGAAAAGTGCCCTAAATTCTAGCTACAAACGCATCCATTATCGGCGAAAGGCGCCCATCTCTGTTCGGGTGATAACCACGCCCCAGTTCCGCCTTCACCACGCCTCCGACACGCCCCCGTCCACTTTGTCCGCATCCGCGACGGAGTGCAGTTGAAAGCGTCCAAAGTTCGGCTTTCGATTATACCGCTTTATTTATTTTTGTGAGAAAAACGCCCATCTCCCGATTTAGGTCGGAACTTGGGCGTTTTCTCGTTCGATTATAAGCTGGCAAGGCTATTAGTGGAAGGGTGGCAGCTTGGAAATTTTTTTTTAAATTTTTAGTTACATTTGTACCCCGTGCTTTCCCACTCATGGCAGGCTCAATGCAGCTTACATGGGGCAATGGAGGGTTAAGTGATTTGCTCAGAGTCACAAGGAGCTGCCTGTGCCTGAAGTGGGAATTGAACTCAGTTCCCCAGGACCAAAGTCCACCACCCTAACCACTAGGCCACTCCTCCACATACCCCAAAACCCCAGGGACGATTACAATAGTTACTAGCAAGGGCTACTGTTAACGTGTTATTTTACCACTAACTTGTACTATTGTAGTACAGGTCCTATTTTATGCAATGAGACCTAGTTACTAGTAACTGTGGTTAATAGTAAACTAACACATCTTAACAATAGCCCACATAAGAAATTATGCCTCTAACTGGCACAAATGTACATAGTTGATTCCATCTGAATAGATGCCCAGCAAATAATATCTGTGGCATGAAACTTCCAGTAAACAACATTTTTTTTATCCATTAAGGAACCCATGGATAAGTTGGAAAATAAACTCCTAAGGGCCTGTTATTCAGCCAGAAGTGATAGACGTTTTGCTGACTGCCACTGGCATTACACCAGAAATTCAATGTCATGCAATGTTTGTGCTCCAGCATTGAATTTTGAGGTATACAGACTAGAGCCCACAAATATATAGCCGGTTAAGTATGATTTTCAGCACTTAACTGGCTATGAAGAACACTATTATTGTTCTCATGTACTATACAGGCTGATAATGTAAAGAATAGAAAATAAACTGCCAGTGCTAAACTTATGTCTACATTAAATATTGGTGTCAGTACGTTGCTTAGTTACTTGCTTAGCATACGTGCAACGGTCAGTTTTTCAAACAGGCCAGATACATTGCAAAATAACACAAAACCCTGCAAAAAGACACTCGAAACTTATATAGGAAATTTACCAAACCATAATAACCCTAAACCACCTATAAAAAGACAGTGCTATAAATATTACACTTGGCCCTAGAGCACCAATATACTAGGAAACTGGAACAAGATGGTGTGTTACAAATTCTTACACAGACACTGTATGCTAGCAGAATCCTTCACCTCAGTCGCAGATACAGAACATGACTCTCACCTGACACAAAATAGGGGAAACAGATGAAATGGAGACAAAAACTGAAACAGAGAACCAGACTCTGCATGTCATACAATACCACAGAAACAGAAAGAAATGCATGCCCTTCTGTACAGAGCAACTATTATTGTTCTCAACACTGACATAATTCAGCTACTAAACTGAAAATAAAATCATTTTCCTACCTTCATTGTCTGGTGATTTCATGTTTTTAATCATCTTGTTTTCAGTCTCTGGTTCTGTTTCCCTCTTAACTCTGCTTCCAGGGCCTCCCGTTCATTTGTTATTTCTTTTCTTGCCTCTTTTCTTCTTCATGTCCTGCCCTAGGTCTATGTTCGGCACTAATCTTTCACTTTCAGCTTTTTTCCATTTTTCTGCCTCAAAGCTATTTAGTTTTCTATCTCCTTTCCCTTTCCTTCATTTGCAACACTCCCCCCTACCTTTCCCTTCCTTTAATATGCAATGACTCCCCTCTTTCCTTCATGTGCAACATTTCTCCCTCTACCTTTCCCTTCCCTTCATGTGCAACATTTCTCCCTCTACCTTTCCTTCTTTTCATGTGCAACATTTTCCCTCTACCTTTCCCTTCCTTTCATGTACATTTCTCCCTCTACCTTTCCCTTCTTTTCCCTTTCCTTCATGTACAACATCTTCCCTCTTCCATTCACTTCGCTTTCTGTGCAACATTCTCTCTACTCTTCACATGCAGGTTTCCCCTTCATTTCCTTTCATGTACAACATTTCTCCCCTCTTCCCTTCCCTTCCTGTGCAGCATAGGAGCCAACTTTTCAAAATTATTGGGGGTGCTAAGCCCAGTGAAAATAACTTTTCCTTGGACACAAATAAGGAATTTTCTCAATATTGGGGGTGCTCAAGTCCCCACAGCACCCACAGAGTCGGCTCCTATGCTGTGCAGCATCTTTCCCTCTCCTCCCCACTCCAGTTCCCTCCTGCGGTTCCAATCTCTTTCCCTACCTTCTTCCTGATCTGGTCTCTCTCCCTTCTGCCATGTTTACAAACTCATTGTGATCACTGCCAGCCATTAGATCAGGCTTTCCCTCTGCCACATCCCACCCATGCTGCAAAAGGAAGAACCCTGTGGCTGGCCAGAGGAAAGCCTGATCTAATTGCTGCCAGCACCCACAACAGTTTGCAAACTTGAGGCGGAGGGGAGAGCAACCAGACCCAAGGGATGAGAGAGGAAGAAAAAGGTTGTGAGGCAATGCTGGAGTATGCTGACTCTGGTTGGAGTGGTAGAGGAATGGCAAGGCAGTTTTTTTGGAGTGGCACTTGCCATCCCGTACCACCCCGTAGCACAGCTATGGCCAGTGCAGGAAAAGTGCTGCTAGCAAGGGATGCATATACACCGTGTATGGCTACGCCACTGAACTCCATGTTTGATCTTCAGGACCCTTAGGGACATGGGTCAGAGTACATGAAGTCCAGGATCTGCCACTATGGTTGCTAAGGTCCTCTTAAGGAATATCCCTAACCACACCCTCGCCAAAGGATATCACAAGATGTGACACCCAACACTGACTTATCACCAGAGTAGCCCCCACAATCTGGAGTGCACTCCCTGAAAGGCTCCATCTAACACAAGACTATCTCAACTTCAGAAAGCAGGTAAAAGTCTCGCTCTTTTACCAAATCTTTGATGGAAGAAGCAACTAACCAGATAGTCATGTACACACAAGAACTAACATTGGTTACACTTACTGCTGCAGTACTTGCCACATGCACCTTTCCCCAATATTCTATATATGGCACTCAAAATTGTGTACAGAAAATTGGGTGCACAATTTAATTCAATAACGAACCAAATTAGTGCCAATAATTGGGCGCTAATCAATTATCATCACAAATTGGCAACAATTAGAATTTATGCATCCATCCTGCTAGGCGTATTCTATAAAGATGTGTACATATATTCTAAGAGGCAAAAAAGGTAGGAAATGGACCCAGGACCCCAGAAATGAGGAAAACAACTTGATGCTTTTAAAAAGGTTTACTGTGCTGTGTGTTGGCCCGAGGACTGCTTCAGGAGTCTTGAGACAATAAGTAGATTAAAACTATTCAATAATGTGCCTTTTCAATCTTGTGACACAAATATGCACATGCATCCAAACTACAACAAGATTTAATAAACCTAGATAACAAAGATCTAGTACCATGAATCTTCATGGGCTCAAAACAATCCCAAATACAATCACTAGGCATCTCATTAATATAACAAAACGTGTCTTGTACTTTAATCTCTTCTAAAATGAACTGGGACCTGATCTTAGGTACCTCATCTCTGAAAAACAGAACTAGTGCTTCGGTTGTAGCTGCCTCTATATCCTGCATTATTGCTTGTCTTTGGAGACTTCCTGTTTTCAACTTGTGTGTATTTACTGCTCACATTCTTGATTTTAGGTGTACAGCATTCTTTTGATGCTGTTTTATTGGTTATTGGATGCTCTGTATTGTCAACTGTAACTTATCATCGTTGACCAAGGTTACGTGACTACTGAATCAGGTGCATCTGGTGCCAAAATGCAGGACTGTGAGTCACTTTTGCTATTGCTCATAAGTTGAGTGACTATTAATAAATAGCCTGTGTTGGAACTACATTGGTCTACCTCCATTTTTTGTATTTTTTGTCTTGTTCGGTATCCTACATTAACATAAGATCAATGTTGGTAAGTCTGTCTACTGGATTAGAAAACATGTACAGTGGTGGAAATAAGTATTTGATCCCTTGCTGATTTTGTAAGTTTGCCCACTGACAAAGACATGAGCAGCCCATAATTGAAGGGTAGGTTATTGGTAACAGTGAGAGATAGCACATCACAAATTAAATCCGGAAAATCACATTGTGGAAAGTATATGAATTTATTTGCATTCTGCAGAGGGAAATAAGTATTTAATCCCTCTGGCAAACAAGACCTAATACTTGGTGGCAAAACCCTTGTTGGCAAGCACAGCGGTCAGACGTCTTCTGTAGTTGATGATGAGGTTTGCACACATGTCAGGAGGAATTTTGGTCCACTCCTCTTTGCAGATCATCTCTAAATCATTAAGAGTTCTGGGCTGTCGCTTGGCAACTCGCAGCTTCAGCTCCCTCCATAAGTTTTCAATGGGATTAAGGTCTGGTGACTGGCTAGGCCACTCCATGACCCTAATGTGCTTCTTCCTGAGCCACTCCTTTGTTGCCTTGGCTGTATGTTTTGGGTCATTGTCGTGCTGGAAGACCCAGCCACGACCCATTTTTAAGGCCCTGGCGGAGGGAAGGAGGTTGTCACTCAGAATTGTACGGTACATGGCCCCATCCATTCTCCCATTGATGCGGTGAAGTAGTCCTGTGCCCTTAGCAGAGAAACACCCCCAAAACATAACATTTCCACCTCCATGCTTGACAGTGGGGACGGTGTTCTTTGGGTCATAGGCAGCATTTCTCTTCCTCCAAACACGGCGAGTTGAGTTCATGCCAAAGAGCTCAATTTTTGTCTCATCTGACCACAGCACCTTCTCCCAATCACTCTCGGCATCATCCAGGTGTTCACTGGCAAACTTCAGACGGGCCGTCACATGTGCCTTCCGGAGCAGGGGGACCTTGCGGGCACTGCAGGATTGCAATCCGTTATGTCGTAATGTGTTACCAATGGTTTTCGTGGTGACAGTGGTCCCAGCTGCCTTGAGATCATTGACAAGTTCCCCCATTGTAGTTGTAGGCTGATTTCTAACCTTCCTCATGATCAAGGATACCCCACGAGGTGAGATTTTGCGTGGAGCCCCAGATCTTTGTCGATTGACAGTCATTTGTACTTCTTCCATTTTCTTACTATGGCACCAACAGTTGTCTCCTTCTCGCCCAGCGTCTTACTGATGGTTTTGTAGCCCATTCCAGCCTTGTGCAGGTGTATGATCTTGTCCCTGACATCCTTAGACAGCTCCTTGCTCTTGGCCATTTTGTAGAGGTTAGAGTCTGACTGATTCACTGAGTCTGTGGACAGGTGTCTTTCATACAGGTGACCATTGCCGACAGCTGTCTGTCATGCAGGTAACGAGTTGATTTGGAGCATCTACCTGATCTGTAGGGGCCAGATCTCTTACTGGTTGGTGGGGGATCAAATACTTATTTCCCTCTGCAGAATGCAAATAAATTCATATACTTTCCACAATGTGATTTTCCGGATTTAATTTGTGATGTGCTATCTCTCACTGTTACCAATAACCTACCCTTCAATTATGGGCTGCTCATGTCTTTGTCAGTGGGCAAACTTACAAAATGAGCAAGGGATCAAATACTTATTTCCACCACTGTATATTTGAAGAAGATGCACTAATCAGCTTTGAATAAAACTCTATTTTCTTTCTAGTAATAAATAGTATGTTTATATAAAGTTACCATAATTCTCCAATCCTGTCTGGATTCTGGGGAAGGAGGTTTCCTCCAAAACTACTCCCTTTTCCTGCATTCTTGTTTCAATGCCAATATTTCCTCATCAATCCACATCTCTGATTTTCTAAAAAAAAAAAAAAAAAAAAAAATTCATTTTCACTGGTGCTGTTACATCCATGGCATGTAAAACATAAGAATTCCAGTTCGCCAATAAATCTTGTGTTGAGTAGTGACCTCCCAACTTTCTAATTTTCACCTAAATCAGCAGGGGATCAATTTTACCTCTTGTTTTTATAGACACCTTACTCTATTAAAATTATTATCCTGCCACTCTATGGTAAAATCTATTAAAAATTGAAATAAAAACAATGAACAAGTATTAAAATTAAAAGTACAACTAGAGATATATATGTATGCAAAATGGCTAAAATATCCAATAGGTGCCCTTTTTCACAAGAACTCTGAATGTATGGCCAAGTAAATCCTACCAAGCCTAGAAAATCTAACAATTCTTTAGCATTATTTTCTGACTTGTCTTCTAGTTGTAAATTTATATCTCCAACTGACAGAGTGGTATGATGTTGCATAGTGCATTTAGGGGCCCTTTTACTGGAACTACCACCAGCCCGATGTGGGAACTAGCAGAAATATTGAACAAATATGTCCGCAAGGGGTTACCCGGCAGTAATTGGGCATGAATCATAATTTCACTTTCACATAATATAATGATAGTATCCCAAGATTTTAGGTCAAGCTTGGCATATTGTATGGGAGTTTTACTGAGAAACTGGATAAGAATAGGTAAATGAAAATGTAATAGTCTTCATCTAGCAAAGGAAGTTGATGCATTCATGTGAGGACCATTATTCATTGGTTGAGCACGAATAAGCCATAATTCATTTTCAATTGATTATGGACAGAGGCTGTGTTCTCTTTCTGCCAAATAATCAGAATGGTTCTGGGAAGAATACAGCAGGTGAGTTAAAACTGTCCTTCTAGTCCTGATGAACTGAATATGACTCAGGCACATGCACAGCCCACAGACCATTGGCTGAAATGCCCATGAAGTCATGGAATTGGAACAGAATTAGCATACATTTTTCACACAGTCTACTTGCTGATCACTGCATTTATTCAATCTTTGGAATGGCTGTCTGCATTTCATTGCTAGGACCTGCTGCCTGTTTAATGAGATTCTGGCATTTAATCATCCAAAACTGGTATTAGCATTAACTGCAATGGCTCTGGGAAACTGACAGTGGTAGAGTCAGACTGGCACAGATTCTGGTCTCATTTTCACCATGATTTCTTTCCCTCCAACCCCTCCCTTTCATCCATAATTATGAACATGTCATCCCACCTCCCTTGATTCCCATCACCACCTTGGAGTGGAAACTACTTAAGATAATGAAATACTGCTACATTTCACACTTGATGGAAAGGTGTCATGTGGATTTCAGCCATTTCACAGCAGGACAGGCTCTTAGAATAGATTGAAACATAGGGAGAAGGATTCCATAAAAAAGTTAATATGACAACCGTCCAATTGACCCTAAAGTGAAATTAGGAAGTCTAAGTTCAGGTTAAAATGTGAGTCCGATTCCTGTACTAGTTTGACTATCAGAAATACATAGGAAAACTGATTTGGTTCTGAGTGCATCAGTATCCTAATTGCTCACTTGAGCAATTTCAGCCCCATCCTAGGAAACCTATAGTGAAGAATATTTCACTTACTTATGAAACAGTGCTTCTGTCAAATATGATTTTTCTTTTGCTAAAGGGACTATTTTCAACTTCCCTCATTCGGAGACTGTTCAGACGTTTTATTGGTATGCTTTCTACAAGTTCTTAAAGTGGAAGATGCATGCACATTTAGGTGGGGGGGGGGGGGAGTTATCAATCTGCATTAGGGTCCGAATGCAGCTTGATTTGCTTTAATGAGGCGATATTTAGGTTGCCATGAGTTAAACAGTAATGAGATGCAAAACATGCAAATGCATGTAAAGAATCTCATTACTATAGAAAAACCAAAATATTATTTACAGTGTGCACAAGTTGTACACCACAAGTTCCGTTCTGGGCCCAATGTTCCATTCCAGGAACATTGGGCCCCAAAACCATGGCCTGATGCTTCCATGCCGAAGACTGAGGGGCAGTGCCATTACCCTCCCAATCATGTCCTCAATCCCCCCTGTCATGTCCCTACCCCCTGGAAGCAAGTCCTCCATTCCCCCAAACATCAGAGGTGTTTATGTTAGTTATGGTGTCCGCCAGAAAATGAGTGACTATCACGCTTATTTTCGAAAGAGAAGGGCGCTCATCTTTCGACACAAATCGGGAGATGGGTGTTCTTCTCGCAAGGTTGTCCAAATCAGCATAATCGAAAGCCGATTTTTTGATACCCTCGACTGCTTTCCGTCATGGGGACGACCAAAGTTCATGGGGGAGTGTCAGCAAGGTAGCGAAGGCGGGACTGTGGTGTGATTAGGAGATGGTCGTCCTCGGCCAATAAGAGAAAAAAGAAGGGTGTCCCTGACAAGCACTTGGCTGACTTTACTTAGTCTATTTTATTTCACGACCAAGCCTCAAAAAGGTGCCTGAACTGACAAGGTGACCACCGGAGGAAATCGGGGATGACCTCCCCTTACTCCCTCAGTTGTCACTAACCTCCTCCCACCATAAAAAACAAGTTTAAAAATACTTTGCCAGCTTCTATGCCAGCCTCAAATGCCATACTAAGGTCCATCGCAGCAGTATACAGGTCCTGGAGCAGTTGTAGTGGGTGCAGTGTACTTCAGGCAGGTGGACCTGGGGGGGTTGGGGGACTCAGCACCCAAGGTAAGGGAGATATGCACCTGGGAGCAATTTATGAAGTCCACTGCAGTGCCCCCTAGGGTGGCCGGTTGGTGTCCTGACATGTGAAGGGGATCAGTGCACTACAAATGCTGGCTCCTCCCACGACCTAAGGGCTTGGATTTGGACAATTTTAAGATAGACGTCTTTGGTTTCCATTATCACCGAAAACCAAGGACAACCATCTCTAAGGTCGACCTACATGTCAAGATTTGGGCGTCCCCGACCGTATTATCGAAACGAAAGATGGACGTCCATCTTGTTTCGATAATACGCATTGCCCCGCCCCTTCGTGGCACTGTCCTTAGAGTTGGGCACCCTTAGAGATGGTCGTCCCCGTTTGAAAATGCCCCTCCACATATCACTCCTGTATAATCACCACTAGACCACAAGGGAACTGCATGGTAGGTCCTTTTGAGGGTGGAGGACTTCTTTTAAGGGGTGGGGCCATGATTGTGGGGCTTGCTTACATAAGTACATAAGTATTGCCACACTGGGACAGACCAAAGATCCATCAAGCCCAGTAACCTGTTTCCAACAGTGGCCAATCCAGGTCACAAATACCTGCCAAGATCCCTAATCCTCAATACATTTTATGATGCTTATCCCAAAAATAAGCAGTGGATTTTCCCAAGTCAATTTAATAATGGTCTGTGGACTTTTCCTTTAGGAAGCCATCCAGACCCTTTTTAAACCCCAAAAAGCTAACTGCCTTTACCACATTCTCTGGCAACGAATTTCAGAGTTTAATTACATGTTGAGTGAAGAAACATTTTCTCCGATTCGTATTAAATTTACTACTTTGTAGATTCATCGCATGCCCCCTAGTCCTAATATTTTTCAAAAGAGTAAACAAATGATTAACGTCTACCCGTTCCACTCCACTCATTATTTTATAGACCTCTATCATATCTCCCCTCACCCATCTCTTCTCCAAGCTGAAGAGCCCTAGATGCTTCAGCCTTTCCTAATAGGGAAGTTGTCCAATCCCCTTTATCATTTGTGTTGCCCTTCTCTGTACCTTTTTTTAATTCCACTATATCTTTTTTGAGATGCGGCAACCAGAATTTAACACTTCAAGAAGTGGGGGTTTGATCAGGGGAGGATGGATCTCTGAGGGCCCTGCCACAACTTTGAGGCTTGATGCTCCTGGGGAGCTGGAAAAATGCATTGTGGTGCGCAAGTAAAATTATTCTTTTACCACAGGACTCAACAACCTGCAGGACTGTTATCCCGCAAATTGCTGAATCCCATGGTAAATCAAGGTGAAGTAACAGTTCAGCTTTTATTGCACCTTAATAAGTTTCCCCTTTACTTTGATACTTGCAAAGGCTACAAAGCACATGTGGTCACATGGATCTGCTTTTGTTATAAATAGGATCTCACTGGAATAATGTACTTTTCCTCTTATGAACCAGTGATGGCCTTATGAACGCCTCCTCGCAGTGCAGCCAAAATGATTATATTACAGAAAAAAACAGCCTGTCATGGAGTGTAGACTAATTTATAGATGACTGATTAATGAAGACAAAGCACTTTTTACCCACATAAATAATCCCGAAAAGTGATTTTTAGAAGTACAAGATGACCCAAACAAACCTGAGGTCTTTTTTTACAAACACATAATCTTCCTTTGGATCTATATTAAGAATTAATGCTGGCAGCTCATTCATTGGCAGTGTTTACAGGATATACTTTCTAGAAATGAGAGTCAACAAATGTGTTATTAATGATACCTTATTATTTGATTATCTTAATTCAACAGTGCTAGCAACAGCAGCAATGTTTTCAGCATTTTCAGTTCCAGAAGGAGTACAGTGGAAAAGAAGATGCCATGCTTGAAGCTGTTCCTTTCTCCCATCTCTTCCATTGAATAAGATTGGCTTTCCCTTTCTGCAGCTACTGAGCCTGTCACAACAGGATCCTGCTGCTCTTTGGTCTCAGCAGGCTCTGCATGTCTGCATTCCAATGATGGTGATGATCTTGTGAATGGCATGGAAGGCTGGGTAGCACCTTCTCTTCTAGCAGCTCCACATATCCATGATTCACCTGCTGTGCGCATTCTTCATTTCTCCTCAGATGCTTTCCCAAAAATTCAGTCTATGTTGCTGCAACTCATTTTGCCTGTGGAAATAGAAGCCCATGGGCCAAATCTAAATAATCCAAACATCGTACGGGCACATCCAATGAATATTAGTCCTGTATGGGCAAGTTCAGCAGTGGAAACTAATATTGAATACAAATGGAAAACAACAAATGTGCAATGATTGTCAAAATAAAAGTATGATGATGCTCATGAAAGTTCTTTGCTTGATGTTAGCATGGGGAGGGGGTTATTTTGATAAGCAGTTTCCACATGGAAATAAGTAGAGGAGTGTGGTATCCGTGTTAGTCCACTCTTAAGGTTATCAATAGAAATCAAACAAAATAAAACATGGAAAAGAAAATAAGATGATACCTTTTTTATTGGACATAACTTAATACATTTCTTGATTAGCTTTCGAAGGTTGCCCTTCTTCGTCACATGGAAATAGATATTATAAAATTACAAATGCATATATGCACATACAAATAGATTTGCCAACAAAAGCACACATACTTCTACATGGTCAGCACATAGGCATTGCCAGGGGCAAATATTTGGGCCAAACTGGATGGAGTTGATAGGTACATATGTACTTTGTTAAAAAAAAAAAAAAAAAAGCATACCTGCCAGTAGTGTGGCTACCACAAGGGGAGGGGTGTCTCGGTGGCCTGGGCCACCTACTTTAGGTTCAGGCTCCTTTCAACATTGTGGCAGCCAATACAGTACATGGCTGGTGAGGGTATTCAAACCCCACCAACTAAAGAGTTTCACTACTAGAGCCCTGCCCATGCTGCATTCCACTCATGCTCAGTTCATGTATTTGAACTGAGCATGCGCGGAAGAGGCTGGCACAGCCGGTCTGCTTCCCTGCTTCTCAGACAGCATGTGCAGAGATACAGTGGCAAACATTTTGCTGATGGGGCTCGAGCATTCCTGCCAGCAAAGGTATGATTGTGTGTGGGGGGGGGGGGGGGGGGGGAGGGAACGCAGTAGCAGTGGCAGTGGGGTGAGGGAGGACTGAGAGGAAATGCTTGGGTCTCCCCCATCCACCCCGCCACCGCCCCTCAAAATCAACTTCTGCAATGCCCCTGGAACCTGCACATCATATATGAACATAATTGCACCTGTGTTGGAGCAGATACAGTACAACTCTGTGTGAGAACACTTGTGCACAGCTGGGGCTAGTACTGGCAGGCTCTTTTATAAAGGCACATCCATATGTATGTGACCACAGATTTACATGCTAAAGATAAATAAAATTGAGATAGTACAGTGGTGGAAATAAGTATTTGATCCCTTGCTGATTTTGTAAGTTTGCCCACTGACAAAGACATGAGCAGCCCATAATTGAAGGGTAGGTTATTGGTAACAGTGAGAGATAGCACATCACAAATTAAATCCGGAAAATCACATTGTGGAAAGTATATGAATTTATTTGCATTCTGCAGAGGGAAATAAGTATTTGATCCCCCACCAACCAGTAAGAGATCTGGCCCCTACAGACCAGGTAGATGCTCCAAATCAACTCGTTACCTGCATGACAGACAGCTGTCGGCAATGGTCACCTGTATGAAAGACACCTGTCCACAGACTCAGTGAATCAGTCAGACTCTAACCTCTACAAAATGGCCAAGAGCAAGGAGCTGTCTAAGGATGTCAGGGACAAGATCATACACCTGCACAAGGCTGGAATGGGCTACAAAACCATCAGTAAGACGCTGGGCGAGAAGGAGACAACTGTTGGTGCCATAGTAAGAAAATGGAAGAAGTACAAAATGACTGTCAATCGACAAAGATCTGGGGCTCCACGCAAAATCTCACCTCGTGGGGTATCCTTGATCATGAGGAAGGTTAGAAATCAGCCTACAACTACAAGGGGGGAACTTGTCAATGATCTCAAGGCAGCTGGGACCACTGTCACCACGAAAACCATTGGTAACACATTACGACATAACGGATTGCAATCCTGCAGTGCCCGCAAGGTCCCCCTGCTCCGGAAGGCACATGTGACGGCCCGTCTGAAGTTTGCCAGTGAACACCTGGATGATGCCGAGAGTGATTGGGAGAAGGTGCTGTGGTCAGATGAGACAAAAATTGAGCTCTTTGGCATGAACTCAACTCGCCGTGTTTGGAGGAAGAGAAATGCTGCCTATGACCCAAAGAACACCGTCCCCACTGTCAAGCATGGAGGTGGAAATGTTATGTTTTGGGGGTGTTTCTCTGCTAAGGGCACAGGACTACTTCACCGCATCAATGGGAGAATGGATGGGGCCATGTACTGTACAATTCTGAGTGACAACCTCCTTCCCTCCGCCAGGGCCTTAAAAATGGGTCGTGGCTGGGTCTTCCAGCACGACAATGACCCAAAACATACAGCCAAGGCAACAAAGGAGTGGCTCAGGAAGAAGCACATTAGGGTCATGGAGTGGCCTAGCCAGTCACCAGACCTTAATCCCGTTGAAAACTTATGGAGGGAGCTGAAGCTGCGAGTTGCCAAGCGACAGCCCAGAACTCTTAATGATTTAGAGATGATCTGCAAAGAGGAGTGGACCAAAATTCCTCCTGACATGTGTGCAAACCTCATCATCAACTACAGAAGACGTCTGACCGCTGTGCTTGCCAACAAGGGTTTTGCCACCAAGTATTAGGTCTTGTTTGCCAGAGGGATTAAATACTTATTTCCCTCTGCAGAATGCAAATAAATTCATATACTTTCCACAATGTGATTTTCCGGATTTAATTTGTGATGTGCTATCTCTCACTGTTACCAATAACCTACCCTTCAATTATGGGCTGCTCATGTCTTTGTCAGTGGGCAAACTTACAAAATCAGCAAGGGATCAAATACTTATTTCCACCACTGTATGTTATATTGCCCTTGAGAGTGTTGAAATGCAATATGATATTCACGATGGATTCCACTGAAAAAAAGATTTTAGATGTAGTTTATGTTTTTTTTCATATTGAGAAAAATGATTCACATCTCTTTGAATATGTACATAGAAATGTCTTAAAGCCACAGCGTGTATTCAGATATGAAGATCCATTTTTTTATAATTATTTCTCTATGAAGCCCTTTTATTAAGCTGTGCTAAGAAATAGGATTAGTGCATCCTTACATGGGCCCCTCCTGTTCGCTAAGCCCATTCTAGCGTGGCTGTCAAAATGGCCTTTTTGTTGGTATTTGTTTTTTAAGTTTCTGGCCATGCGCTAACAGCGCTAAGGGCTCCTGCATTATGGACACGACGACAACAGCATACTAGCTGGTTACCACATCCATACCCATTTTCTGTCCCTGACATGCCCCATCAAAAATAAATAAATACCACTTGCTTATTAGCATTCACAGATGGCAAAACTAATGCAGCATGCTTTAGCGTCTCGTACATTAGAACACTTCTGTTGTGTTAGGCACATTTTATCATCCAATGTTGATTTGTAAAACAACCTATATAATTGGACGGGTTGTTGCTGCTATTTTAAGTATTTTTTTGGCTGAGCCTCTTTCCAAAGTGCAGCCTTTACAAAATAGGCATAACACAGACATGTTTTTTGAATGTGATGTATCATGTCATTTGTATTCCTCCAGCTCCCAATTAAGGTCCAAAGTGATCACAATTTTTTGTAGAAGATCAAACAGTAACAAAAAAACTGACACCTTAAGTATTGTTGTAAATAGTGTTTATTCACTCCTTTCCTAACTGATATAATATTTAACCACTCTATGACCTCATGTGCACCTTTCTTTAAATTAGTCACCTTACTTTCTAACTCTTCTTACTCTCTTGCCTGTCTATATGTTCCATCTTTGATTCTATCCTTCACTGTCAATTAAAATGTTTGCATTATGTATTGTGTTGACATTGTAAATAGTATACTAAGCCATACTTTGTATTGTTATTTGAATATTTTTACTGCTGTAATTGCCTATTGCTCATGCTTGATTTATTTTTACTGTACACCACCTTGAGTGAATTACTTCAAAAAGGCGGTAAATAAATCCTAATAAATAAATATAAGTCTTCAGGGATTTTGAAAATGAGTAATAGGATGCCATAGTTCTTAATTCCTTAGGTAAGGAACACTAAATTTGAATAGCTTGATAACAGACTGAATTCTCCAATACATTTTTTACAGCAAACATCAGATACTGAGAGAAAACAAATTTATTTATTTATTTATGGCATTTATATCCCACATTATTCCCACCCATGGGCAGGCTCAATGTGGCGTACAATAGTCTAGTAAACAACAAATAAGATGACAACCACCTGCTCTGTATAATCTAAGATTATTCGGAAAGGAGAACAGGCCAATTAAGTATTCTGGATTGCTACCATCAAAAATTACATATACCAGAATGCCAGTTTAAAATTAATGTTGGCCTATATGGGCAACCAATGTAAACCCCACCTCCGTAACAGAAACATAGCCAGGTTGTGACACTAAGGGCAGTGGAGAGCAGACTGCGTAGATGGAAGTCCATTTTGGGGGGGCAGTTGTTCCCCTGGTGCCCACCTAGCCCTGTAAGTCCCCCCAGGCCTACCTTTTCTATCCCTGGTGATTAAGGAAAGACCTACAGGCAGGACTGGTGCCCACTTGCTCCTGTTTGTCGCATTTCCTTGCTAAAATGGTCACCAAAACATCTAGAAGCAACCTTGCAGTACTAGCAAGTACCAAAAAACTGCTGTGAGGGGTCACTGTGGCCATTTAGGAACCCCCTAGACCACCAGGAACAAAAAAGGAAGTCTTGGTGAGGGCCTTCAGGGGTGGAGGATGTGGTGATAGGGGAATTTAGTAAGGCCTTAATGTCAGAGGGAGAGGAAATCAGTATTGCAGGGGAGGGAGGAGGCACCAGGAATCCCTTAGACTGCTACTCTGCAGATAAGGTTCAGACAGTCCTGCTTAGTCCACACTCAGTATCAGATCTACCCAGGCTCTGCCCAAGCTATGACCATGGACTGTCCCAGCACTAAGGGGCCCTTTTACAAAGGCACATAGGAATCTACGTGCATCCAAC
Organism: Microcaecilia unicolor; assembly: GCF_901765095.1. Taxonomy (NCBI): domain Eukaryota; kingdom Metazoa; phylum Chordata; class Amphibia; order Gymnophiona; family Siphonopidae; genus Microcaecilia; species Microcaecilia unicolor. The sequence continues at coordinate 69,162,874 of NC_044037.1, read as the reverse complement.
ATGCATCAAATTGGCACTACTGCCCAGCTGCCGCATGCCTTGGGTGGTAATTCCAACGTCCCTGAAGGCCTGCTCTATGTACCTCTCTGTCTCCCTCAGCTCCTTCAAGTCTGCTACTCTAGCCTCAAAAAACCGGACTTGTTCTCTAAGAGCTAGGAGCTCTTTGCATCGAGCACGCATACATAATCTCTTACCAACTGGGAGATAATCATTCATGTGACACTCCATGCAAAAGACTGGATAACACCCCTCTCGCTGCTGGACTACTGTCTGCATCTTAGTATTATAGAGTTGTTTAATTAAAACTTCTTAAGGTACTAGAGATATCAGATGAATATAAAGAGCCTTAAGATTATATGGCATAATGCGTAATTTATTTAGTGTTTGCTTCTCAGAAACTGGTTAAATGTAATTAAAACTCAAATGAAAACACCCCTCTTGTTGTCCTAATTAAAATAATTGACTATAAATGAAGAGTTCACTTAGGGGTGGGTGGGAATGAGGACCGAACTAGGCCCTACTGTGCCTTCTATGTGAATGCTGTGGAAGAAAATTCAAGTTCTAATATTATGGGGAAAAGGGTATGGAGACTAGCTAATAAGATAAGTTTCCATGATGGAAAGTTTTAAACTGATATATATCTTAAGCCTACAGATATTAATAAATATTTGAAATTTGATAGTTGTCATAGTAAGGGGCCCTTTTACTAAGCTGTGCTAAAAGGTAGCGTGCGTTATAACTAGCATTTGGGTTTCCCCACTTGCTGAAGTCACTTTTTGTGCAGCTATAAAATGTAAGTATTTCTGTTTTTCCTATTAATGGCCAGCGCTAATTTCCAAATTAGCGTGTGGCCATTAGCACATGAGCCCTTTCCAACACCTATTTAGTAGGTAGAAAGGGCTCATACACTAACCATGTGCTAATCAGTTGGGGTGTACCAATTAGTGCTGGGCACATCTAATCTGTACACCCAGGGGTGTGCTGGTAAATTTTTAACTACAGGCTCTTTCTCCGGACGTAGTCAGCTCTGCAGGGCTAGGGGTGGCCGGGGTGGGGGGAGCAACACTTGCCTCTCACTTGCCTCTCTCTCCTCCCTCCCTTCGTGCCGGCACGCTAGGCATACCTTTGCTGGCAGCCAATAAATGGACTGCCACCACTCCCAACGTCTTGCTCTGAGCAGCATGCTGAAACTTCTCACACATGCTGGAGAAGTCCCAGCTTGCTGCTCAGAGCTAGAAACAAGGAGAGGGGAGCAGTAGCAGTTTATTTACTTGGCTGGCAGGGCTCAGCATCCCCACCAGCAAAGTAAAAGAGAATTCAGCAGGGGCCCAAGCCCACATTTTGGGAACCAGTTGTTAAAGTAGCCATGGAGGGCCTTACTTTAACAACCGGCTCCCAAAATTCTTAAAAACTTAACAACCGGCTCTTGCGAGCCTGTGAGAGCCTGCTCCAGCACACCACTGTCTACACCCCAAACACGCCCCCAGCACTAAAAAAATACAAAGTGTTTCTTAATCTACTGAACCAATCGACCTACCAATTAGAAACACAATTGAATCAGCAAGAACGTACCTAAACCTTCACTTCCCAAGACGCAAAGGCTGAAGTATAAATCAAAATATGCATCCTGTTTTTCCTACATATGCACACAGTTCTGGAACACATTACCAAAAGACCTGAAAACTATGAACAATCACCTAAACTTCCGAAAAAACCTGAAGACCCACCTTTTCAGAAAGGCATACCCCACACAACCTACATAAACACCGAACAATGTAACACAACAACTAAACTAAGTAATGGACTATACTCAGTCCCTTGATGAACAATCCCACCTTTGCAACCCAGACAGGACAATCTGCACCAAATCTAATCAATAGAAATCAAACAAAATTAAAACATGGAAAAGAAAATAAGATGATACCTTTTTTATTGGACATAACGTAATACATTTCTTGATTAGCTTTCGAAGGTTGCCCTTCTTCATCAGATCAGAAATAAGCAAATGTGTTAGCTGACAGTGTATATAACAGTCCCTCATAGATGGTCTAGCAGGGCGGGTAGGAGATGTGCATGGGGACTTCAAAGCATTGCATAGTCTTGTACTTTCCACTTTGTATTTGTTCACACCGGAGTCTGTAACTACTTCTCCAGAACTATGTAAGCTACATTGAGCCTACAAATAGGTGGGAAAATGTGGGATGCAAAGGTAACAAATAAATAAAATAAAAATAATGCCAGGGAAGTGTGCACAGATGCCCGAAATACTGCATGGTACCTGAGTGCCACTCACAGTAGTACATTTTGGAGCCCGGGAAGCACATATTAGTGCTTACTGCTGCTTAGTAAAAGGACTCCTAAGTCTCTTAAGATAAACCTTCAATATAGTCAATTTTTACGATTAAAAAGGTTATGCTCAGATACTGAAACTTTCAACAAAAAAGATCTTGTGATATGAAAAAAAGATTTAGAGATGTTTATCTAATTTCATATATTGAAGTACTGTATGTTTTCAGAAAGCATCAGCATGCAATAGGGAGGCTCTGCTTAAAACAGCACATAGGAAAAGAAATGACAAAGTTGTATTAATACCCTACCATTTACACGTGTCTTATAGTATTGTTCAGATATTAAAACAACATTGGCACATTATACAAAAATTGAAACCTTTTTCTGACAAGGAGTTAATGATAGCCTATAAGAGAGAGAGAGAGAGAGAGAGAGAGAGGAATCTTTGTGACATGCTTGTAATACCTGCCTTAGCACATCAAACAAGGGCAAAAAAAAAAAAAAAGAAACTTCCAACAGGACATTTTCAATGCAAGAGTTGTTCTGTTTGTAGAGTAAATATGAATACTAGAATTTTTATAAATCCCTCTTCTGGTGAATGGTTTACCCTCAAACAATTCTCGAACTGTAAAACAGAAGGTGTGGCATATGCTGCAATCTGTCTGTGTATTTTGGTTTGTATTGGGAAGACCAAGAAGAAATTTAACATCAGGATTATGGAACACAAAAGCCCTATCAAGAGACAAGTGAGAGAGAAACTACTGGTGGACCACACTATGGAGGATGTTCATATATTTGAGGACTATAAATTCTGTGCTTTAGCAGCACAAAAGCTTATTTTCAAATTTGCTACCCCATCTCCCAGAGGTTTAAATATAGGTACAGATTTGTCAGTATTCCTGTTATACTTTTTTAATCATCTGTAAGGTGAGATAAGGGTAGTTTTGTTACACTTACATGACTAAACTCCATTGAAGCTGTATTAATCAGCATCCCTGAGAACAGTATTAGACTTGCTGCCAGAGTGATCTATGCTAGAATGCTGTGCTGCTTTTATTATTTGGTTAGTTTATTACTTGCTTAAATCCTGTGGTTTGAGTTTAAAGATATGTTTTTGAGGCTCTATGGGGCCCTTTTACAAAACAATGGTAAGCCCAACACGAGCTTACCACATGCTACTGCTGGTCCAACGCGGGCACCGTCGGTAGTTCCAGTCCAGAATGTACCATTTCTCATGCTAGGGAAAATTGGCCCATATTTTTTTGTGTACTGTGCTAACTCGGTAATAATTGGGCAGCACCACACACTACACAGTCACTGCCAGGTTAGCGCAGGAGCCCTTACCACCACCTCAATGGGTATGGCAAGTGCTCCCCCCAGTATGGCCACATGGTAAGAACAACCTTACCGTGTGGCCATGGCTATTTTCAGCCTTTATTGCCCGCTGCAATCAAAAAGGGCCTCAGCACGCAGCAAAATCAGCCCCCTTTTTACCGCAGCTTGATAAAAGGACCCCTATGTGTTATGTGCTGGAACCTGTTTAGACTCATCGGTTTAAGTTATTGTTTGTTTTTTTTAACTCGAACCAAGCTGTTGTAATGTTTACACCATTTTAAAATGGATTTTAGCTATTTAGTGTTAATTATTGAACATATTAGTAGATATAAAAAAAATCTTCTGAACTACATTGGAGCTGTATAAATCAGCGTTCCTGAGAGCAGTGTTAGAATTGCTGTCAGAGTGAATTGTGCTAGAATGCAGTGCTTCTGCTATCCTTTGGAGAGAATTGGTTAGATTGTTTTAGTTAATTAGATAATTGCCTATACCCTGTGGTTTGACTTAAAGCTTTGTTTTTGAGGCTTTAATTGTTTTGTGCTGTGACCTGTTTAGACTTGCAGGCTTATTTTCCACACAAATCGGGAGATGGGCGTCCTTCTCTCAGGGTCGCCCAAATCGGCGTAATCGAAAGCCGATTTTGGGCATCCTCAACTGCTTCCCATCGTGGGGATGACCAAAGTTCACGGGGACGTGTTGGCACCAGAGTGAAGGCGGGACTGGGGCATGATTAGGAGATGGGCGTCCTCGGCCGAAAATGGGAAAAAGAAGGGCATCCCTGACGAGCACTTTACTTGGGCCATTTTTTCTTGCGACCAAGACGTGAAAAGGTGCCCGAACTGACCAGATGACCACCAGAGGGAAACGGGGATGACCTCCCCTTACTCCCCAGTGGTCACCAACCCCCTCCCACCCAAAAAAAAACTTTAAAAAATTTGCTAGCCTCAAATGTCATACCCAGTTCCATTACAGCAGTATGCAGGTCCCTGGAGCAGTTTTAAAGGGTGCAGTGCACTTCAGCCAGGCAGACCCAGGCCCACCCCCCTACCTGTTACACTTATGGTGGTAAATGTGAGCCCTCCAAAACCCACCCGAAACCCACTGTCCTCACTTGTAGGTGCCCCCCTTCACCCCTTAGGGCTATGGTAGTGGTGTACATTTATGGGGAGTGGGTTTTGGGGGGGCTCAGCACCCAAGGTAAGGGAGCTATGCACCTGGGAACAATTTGTGAAGTCCACTGCAGTGCCCCCTAGGCATGTCAGGGGGACCAGTGCACTATGAATTCTGGCTCCTCCCATGACCAAAGGGCTTGGATTTTGTCGTATTTGAGATGAGCGTCCTCGGTTTCCATTATGGCCGAAAACCAGGGATGACCATCTCTAAGGTCGACCTAAATGTTGAGATTTGGGCATCCCCAACCGTATTACCGAAATGAAAGATGGACGCCCATTTTGTTTTGATAATACGGGTTTCCCCACCCCTTCGCCGGGACGTCCTTAGAGATGGGCGCCCTTAGAGATGGCCATCCCCGTTCGATTATGCCCCTCTTAGTGGTCTAAACTATTGTTTGTTTGTTTTTTAGGTAGAGCTAAGCTGGTGTTTAATAATTTTTATACCAATTTTAAAAATGATTTTAGCACATCCTTGCCAACTTATGCTATAACAGCATCACCGTGCAAAGATGCCATTATTTAGTTGGTACCCATATTTTGGCATCAGTATATTTAAATGCAAGTGTCAATTTATAGATTTGTCTCCTATATGTGTAGCTATTTCTGGGGGTTGGACTTGCAGGTGAGTATTACAAAATATGCACATCTGTGCATATAAACTGGGACACTGAGAGTGGGTGCCTACTTTTTGGGGGGGTTATTTCATAAAGGCAGATACACACATAAGCCCTTTATGAAACAAGTGTAATGTATTTATTTAATATATTTATAACCTGCACTATCCATCATCTTATGAACATTTCCATGACACTTGTGGCTAATTTTACAGCTGGCTGCCTAACTTCTGAGGCAGGAATGTGCATAAGTTGCAACAACTTTAAAGAGAAGTTATGTACATTTAAAGTCATCTCATAACAAGTACACATACATATTTATACCTAATCTCAGGCATCTACAGATTTACCAGTTTATTTCATGTGTTTTTGAAACCTGCCAAAATGTACCCCAAGGAATGTCTCCAACCAGGTCAGATAGGGTGTGCGAGCATCAGTATAGGTATCTATACCCCAAGCAACTTTATTAAAAGACAATGCCTGCCTGTAAAATGTTTTACTTGCTGAAATACTTTATTAATTTATCCTCTTAGGAATCAGGTAAGAGCAGGACAAAGCCATGCACAAAAACATGTAGGTCAGTTGGCTTATATAATTTTGAACTACAACTTTTTGTCCACAGCATTAATTTCCTGCCCTTCCTGAAAGGGAAAATATTATCTACAGAAAAGTAATACTAGCAAAATATTCTGAAAAGTCTTTACTGAGCTTTTGCCCTGTTCTTAAAACTCAAAAGCACTGGATGCTTTTTAATGCAAAAAGTAATGTAGCATACCTACATGAAAATAAGATAATTGCAGTTGTAAGTTTTTATTCAGTTATGTTAAGACGTTTTGTTGCTGCATAGCCCATATGATTAAATTTTGCATTTGTATAAGCTAAGTGAAGCTATTCATGTTTTTGGATCACATTTTTGCTTTTTGTAGAATTAAAGGCTTGCACAAAAGAGAACGGTATTACAAAATCAGGCAAGCCAATTGATTTGCAGCTTGTCTGCCAATTTGTGGTCTTATTATTACTCAAAGAGGGCAATTTTCAAAGCTATTCCCATAAATATAACTGTGTTTTACCCATGAAAATGGCTATTTGATAATGCTCATCCTGTGGCATTACAAGTATGTATTTAGAAGAGGCATTTCCAGGGTGAGTTTATGGTGAGGATTGAAACAACATTTGTATTTATTTTTTTAATTTATGCATTAATTTATACTCAGTCTAAAAAAAAAGCTAAGGGCCTCTTTTACAAAGCCACACTAGTGATTCCTTTGTGACAAATGAGAGGAAGCTCATTCAGTTCCTATGGGTGGCCTCTCATTTGCCACTTTTATATTAGGCTAATATCCTTAATACTGTAGCAACTTTTAAATTATTGAAAAACTCAAAAACACAAAGATGAAGTCAGCAGTTCAGCAGCGAGAGGGGTGCTATCCAGACTTTTGCAATGAGTGTCACATGTATGATTATCTCCCAGTTGGAGAGATGTCATATGTGTGTGCCCGATGCAAAGAGCTTCTAGCTCTCGGAGAACGTGTCCATTCTCTTGAGGTTAGAGTAGCAGACTTGGTGGAGCTGAGGGAGACAGAGAGGTACATAGAAGAGACCTACAGGGATGTTGCAGAGAAGTCCCACCTCCAGTCTGGTAGCCTCTGTGCTACCTTGGGGGAGGGAGGTCTCCTAGAAGGAGAGCATCACCCTGGTGAAGTAGGAAGTACTCCTGTAGCCAGGACCTGTACACCAGAGGATGTACTGTCCTCTCGCACTGAGGATATGTCTCCAAGTGCTGACCGGAAGGGAAAGGTTAGGACAGCTGTTATAGTTGGTGATTCGATCATTAGACATATACAGTAGATAGCTGGGTGGCTGGTGGACGTGAGGATTGCCTTGTGACTTGCCTGCCTGGTGCGAAGGTGGTGGACCTCACGTGTCACCTAGATAGGATTTTAGATAATGCTGGGGAGGAGCCGGCTGTCTTGGTACATGGGGGTACCAATGACATAGGAAAATGTGGGAGAGAGGTTCTGGAAGCCAAATTAGGCTTTTAGGTAGAAAGCGCAAATCCAGATCCTCTAGGGTAGCATTTTCTGAAATGCTACCTGTTCCACGCGCAGGGCCCAAGAGGCAGGCAGAGCTCCACAGTCTCAATGCGTGGATGAGACGATGGTGCAGGGAGGAGGGGTTTTAGATTTGTTAGGAACTGGGCAACATTCTGGGGAAGGGGGAGCCTATTCCAAAAGGATGGGCTCCACCTTAACCAGGGTGGGACCAGGCTGCTGGCATCGGCATTTAAAAAGGAGATAGAGCAGCTTTTAAACTAGAAACGGGGGGGGGGGGGGGGGGGGAGGCCGACAGTCGCTCAAAAGCGCATGGTTCAGGATAAGGTATCTTTCAAAGATATCACATATATACTATCTGCTACCACATTTGCTTATTTCCAATCTGACGAAGAAGGGCAACCTTCGAAAACTAATCAAGAAATGTATTAAGTTATGTCATCTTATTTTCTTTTCCATGTTTTATTTTGTTTGATTTCTATTGATAAAGATATCACCAAAACAGGGAAGATAGGGTATCCTGATAGTGAGGTTGCAAAAGAGACCGTAGTAGATCAGGTGTCCTTAAATAAAAATAAAAATCAGACAAAAAATTGCAAATTAATACTGTCAAGTACTAAGCATCATGTAAATAGGAACAACAAACATAGTTTGAAATGTCTATATGCAAATGCCAGGAGCCTAAGAAATAAGATGGGAGAGTTAGAATATATTGCACTAAATGAAAAATTAGATATAATAGGCATCTCTGAGACCTGGTGAAAGGAGGATAACCAGTGGGACACTGTCATACCAGGGTACAAATTATATCGTAGTGACAGGGTGGATCGAATTGGTGGAGGGGTAGCATTGTATATTAAGTAGAACCTTGAATCAAATAGATTGAAAATTCTGCAGGAAACAAAACACTTCTTGGAATCACTGTGGATTGAAATTCCATGTGTAAAGGGGGAAAGGATAGTGATAGGAGTGTACTACCGTCCGCCTGGCCAGGATGAACAGACGGATGTAGAAATGTTAAAGGAAATTAGGGACGCAAACAAACTGGGCAATACAATAATAATGGGTGATTTCAATTACCCCGATATTGACTGGGTAAATGTAACATCGGGGCACGCTAGGGAGGTAAAATTCCTTGATGAAATCAAGGACAGCTTTATGGAGCGGCTGGTACAGGAGCCGACGAGAGAAGGAAAAATTCTAGACCTAGTCCTTAGTGGAGCGCATGATCTGGTGCGGGAGGTAATAGTAAGCCACATTGAGCCTGCCATGAGTGGGAAAGCACAGGGTACAAATATAATTTTTAAAATATGATCAGATTTGATATTAGCTTTGAAATAAGTATACATGGAGGGGCATAATCAAACAGAAACACCTATCTCCATGGGCATTTATCTCCAAGAACGGGTCCGTGAAGGGGCAGGCTTAAACAAATTTTCAAAAAAATGGACGTTTTTGAGCTGGGCGTTTGTTTTTTTTAGCGATAATGGAAACTAAAAACGCCCAGCTCAAAATGTAGGGAGGAGTGGCCTAGTGGTTAGGGTGGTGGACTTTGGTCCTGGGGAACTGAGGAACTGAGTTCGATTCCCACTTCAGGCACAGGCAGCTCCTTGTGACTCTGGGCAAGTCACTTAACCCTCCATTGCCCCATGTAAGCCGCATTGAGCCTGCCATGAGTGGGAAAGCGCGGGCTACAAATGTAACAAAAAAAAACCGTCCTAATCCGAGCCATTTGGTCGTGGGAGGGGCCAGGATTGGTAGTACACTGGCCCCCCTGATATGCCAGGACACCAACTGGGCACCCTGGGTCAGTGCAGTGGACTTCAGAAAAAGCTCCCACATGCATAGCTCCCTTACCATGGGTGCTGAGCTCCCAACCCCCCTCCCCCAAAACCCACTACCCACAAATGTACAACACTACCATAGCTCTTAAGGGTGAAGGGGGCACCTACATGTGGGTACAGTGGGTTTTGGAGGCCTCCCATTTACCAGCACAAGTGTTACAGGTTGGGGGGGGGGGGGGCCTGCGGCCACCTGGCTGAAGTGCACTGCGGTACCCACTAAAAGTGCTCCGGGGACCTGCATACACGCAGTCCTCTAGTACTGGTTGCTGCTATGTAACATTGGCACACCAGTTGACACCTGAAGACTAATCTCTCCGAAAACATCCTTTATTGGAATAACCGCCTTTACTCACAGTTAACTGCAGATCAGAGGTTGTGCCCCACTGGCAACGAGTCTCCCTGGTACTGAGATGAGCAGTAGGTCAGAGCTGGCAGAATGCTGTACAATGCCCTCTTTCAGCCACATTCAAGGGAAGAACTAAGTTGTCTAATGTGGCTAACACAGGAAAGAGAATTAAAACTGGCTTACAAAAATGGCCACTACCACATGGACTACAACAGGAAACACAACAGGGCACACTCTGACCCAGTAGGCAGGGGGAAAAGCACCATGGGAGAAGAGCCTACCAACTACCAACATCGTGAGACTATAACACAAGCTAATGAAATCATAGAGCCCAATACCCTACACCCACCACAATGCAATGCTGATGTGACCCTGTACTGCACCCGAGAGCCACATCTGACCCAGGGAAAGGCTGTGACAGGATCGAACACATTCTGTTGTCATGGAGGTGGGTACGGCATTTGAGGCTGGCATAGAGGCTGGAAAAAAAGTTTGTAAAGTGAGCTTTTTGTTGGTGGGAGGGGGTTAGTGACCACTGGGGGAGTCCAGGGAGGTCATCCCCGATTCCCTCCAGTGGTCATCTGGGCAGTTGGAGCACTTTTTTGGGACTTGTTTGTGAAAAAAAAGGGTCCAAAAAAAGTGACCCAAAATCGCGGTAAAAACGCCTTTTTTTTTTTTATTATCAGCTAAAGACACCCATCTCTCCTCAGCTGATAACCACGCCCCTGTTCCACCTCCACCACGCCTCCGACACGCCCTCATCAACTTTATTCGTTTCCGCGACGGAGTGCAGTTGGAAACGCCCAAAATCGGCTTTCGATTATACCGATTTGGGCGCCTTTGCGAGACAAACGTCTATCTCCCGATTTAGGTCGCACTATAGGTGTTTTTCTCTTTCGAAAATAAGCTGGATAGGAAAACAAATATGTTAGTGTTTAACTTTAAAATAGGAGACTATGATAAAATGAGAGGAACGGTGAAAAAAAAAAACTTAGAGGAGCTACTGCGAGGGTCAAAAATTTACATCAGGTATGGATGCTGTTCAAAAACACCATCCTGGAAGCCCAGGCCAAATGTATTCTGCGTATTAAACAAGGAGGACGGAAGACCAAACAACAGCCGGCGTGGTTAAAAAGTGAGGTGAAGGAAACTATTAGAACTAAAAGAAAATCCTTCAGAAAATGGAAGAAGGAACCGACTGAAAATAATAAGAAACAGCATAAGGAATGTCAAGTCAAATGGCAAGCGCTGATAAGGAAGGCTAAGAGGGACTTCGAAAAAAAGATTGTGTTGGAGGCAAAAACACATAGTAAATTTATTTTTAGGTATATTAAAAGCAGGAAGCCAGAAAAAAAGAATCGTTTGGACCGCTAGATGACCGAGGAGTAAAAGGGGCGATCAGGGAAGACAAAGTCGTAGCGGAGAGGTCTTCACCGAGGAAGATTTGGGTGGGATACCGATGCCAGAAATGGTATTCGAAGCTGACGAGTCGGAGAAACTTAATGAATTCTCTGTAAACCTGGGACAGTTCTACAAACTGAAGAGCAGCAAATCTCCTGGACCGGATGGTATTCATCCCAGAGTACTGATAGAACTGAAAAATGAGTTTGCTGATCTATTGTTAGTAATATGTAATTTATCCTTAAAATCGAGTGTGGTACCGGAAGATTGGAGGGTGGCCAATGTAACGCTGATTTTTAAATGTTGCCAGCGCAGGGCCCTTTTTCCTGCAGCTTGGTAAAAGGGCCCCTTAATGCAAGGCCATTAATGCTGGAAATAGAAAAATAAGCCATTTTACTCACACAATAAAAATGACACGCGTAAGCACTAACTAAGGCCTCTTTTTACCACAGCTTAGTAAATGAGCCCCTATATTTTTATGATGTTGACTCTGCAAAGCCCCTTTTACATACAATTTCATAAAGAGATCATTTTTCAGTGAACTTTCAGACAAAGTGGATTTTACACAAAAGTTTACAGACTTGCATATTAATGATCTGTGGTGCAAATGTAGGCAAAATAGCTCATTAATACTCAATGTTGTAAAAACAGGTGAGAAAAGGAAAAAGGTCTCACAGATCAGTTTTCAAAGAAAAGTGTAGTCCAGTGGTTCCCAAACCTGGTCATGGTTTGACACTGGTATATCATAAATGAACTTTACTGCTGGGTTCTTATCTAATTTTTGAAAATCCTTCTATGCACCAAATCAGCATTTTACATGACAAAAAGATTTCTAAACTCGCCCTCGATGTGTGCACAAACATATTTTATAAGGTATATACAGTTTATGGTTTATTTAAAATGGTGATAAACTGATTTTCCTGTATCACATAATGAAATGGTGTACAATATAAAAACATCGAAAGGAAAATGAAAGAACAATATTTATCATACGAAAGAAGAGGGAGAACAGAGATAAGTAAAAAAAAAAAATCCAATATACCAAACAAAAAAGGATTTATTTTTTTTAATTTAAAAACATATACATACTAGTAAAAAAGGCCCGTTTCTGACACAAATGAAACGGGCGCTAGCAAGGTTTTCCTCGGAGTGTGTATGTTTGGGAGAGTGTATGTGAGAGTGACTGTGTGAGAGTCAGAGTGAAAGTGTGAGTGTGTGTGTGTGAGAGAGAGAGTGAGTCTGGGTGTGAGTGTGTTTGTGAGAGTGTGTGTGTAAGAATGAGAGTGTGTGCAAGTGTGTATGTGAGACACAGTGTGAGAGTGTGTGTGTGTGTGTGCGAGAGAGAGAGTGTGTGTGAGACACAGATTCTCTGTGAGAGTGAGTGTATGAGACCAAGCGAGTGTGTGAGTGACTGTGTGGCACATAGAGAGTGAATGTGATACATTGTGAGACAGAGTGTGTGAGAGTGAGAGTCAGAAAGACATTGTATATGAGAGAGTGTGAGCCTTGCCCTCCCAATCCATGCCCATTTGTCCCCTGCCCCCTCCATTCATCCTTTTCCAGCAATTCCTCTCTCTCCCTGAGCCCTGCCATCTCAATCCATGCCCATCCATGCTTCTCTGTCCCCTGCCCCCTCCATTCATCCTTTTCCAGCAATTCCCCTCTCTCCCTGAGCCCTGCCATCTCAATCCATGCTTCTCTGTCCCCTGCCCCCTCCATTCATCCTTTTCCAGCAATTCCCCTCTCTCCCTGAGCCCTGCCATCTCAATCCATGCCCATCCATGCTTCTCTGTCCCCTGCCCCCTCCATTCATCCTTTTCCAGCAATTTCCCTCTCTCCCTGAGCCCTGCCATCTCAATCCATGCCCATCCATGCTTCTCTGTCCCATGCCCCCTCCATTCATCATTTTCCAGCAATTCCCCTCTCTCCCTGAGCCCTGCCATCTCAATCCATGCCCATCCATGCTTCTCTGTCCCCTGCCCCCTCCATTCATCCTTTTTACAGCAATTCCCCTCTCACCCTGAGCCCTGCCATCTCAATCCATGCCCATCCATGCTTCTCTGTCCCCTGCCCCTCCATTCATCCTTTCCATCAATTCCCCTCTCACCCTGAGCCCTGCCATCTCAATCCATGCCCATCCATGCTTCTCTGTCCCCTGCCCCCTCCATTCATCCCTTTCCAGCAATTCCCCTCTCTCTCCCTTCCATGACCCCCCCTCGCATCCATGCTCTTCTGTCTCCCATGTCCCAGCATGTCCCGCCCCCTTCTTCCCCCCCCTTCGCATCCTTGCTGTCGTTTCTCCTCTGCCCTCCCGCTCCCATTGTTCAACTGCCCACCCTCTTCTCTTCCCCCTACATCCCTTTTTTTTTTTTAAATTTACCTCCGTGGCGGCGGTTCCGGCAGCGCAGCGTCAGGGAAGGAGGCGGCGCTCCCGACGTCTAGCCTTCCCTTCGTTGTGTTCCGCCTTTTTCTGACGTCATCCTTTTTTTTTTGCGCCGTCGACGTCATGACGTTTGCCCTTGACGTCATGACGTTTGAAGCGAGGGCGGGGCAGAGACGGCTGGCAGCCTGGCTGGCTTCACACCACGAATCCACGAACCCTAAGAAATGTTTGAGTGACTTCAGAACGTTGTCCTCATTAGAACGTTCACGGTGCGTTTTATTATATTAGATACCCCTGGATCATATATAAGGCACAGAGAGTAGCATGAGTTGCATAGTGCATGTGGCCAATATACATATGCCACTCAATTCAGTAAGCCAATCAATGATGATAATTGGCCAATAATAACCAATTATCATCACTAATTGGCAATAATTGGAATTTACACACACTTCTTTTTAAGTGTATTCTAAAAATAGGTGTGCATAGATTCCAACATGTGTATATAAAAAGGGAGTGTGGGCATGCTGGGGGGGCGTTAATCGAATTTACGTTATTGTTATAGAATTTAGGGGAATGTGTCTATATTTAGGCATGGTTATTTACATCAAGTTTTCAGTGGCGTAAATGGCCACAGCTAAATGTAGGCATGTTCGTTGGTTCTGTACGCTATTCTATATACTGCACCCGACTTTAGGTGTATTGTATAGAATAGTGCTAGGCACGTTAATTGGACAAGTTTGATTTTAGATGCCATTTACAGAATCTAGCCCATATAGAATAAAACAGAAACATATATGATATCTCTGTCCTAACCCCACCCCCTGAACCACTTACATATGTCACATACATAAGTACACGTGATTGTTGGCACACAACTATAAATGCATATGAATCCACACAGTTTAAATAAGCTCCTTTTCTGCATGTAAAAGAGGCTTTACACACGTGGTCTTTCTAGAATGATCTCCTTCATCTGTTCTTCAGTCTTTATTGCTTTTTCTCACATAAATATTTGCAAAAGTATCTGTGTCATGCACATGTAAGTAGAAGTCGAGCACTACAGCAGAAAGGGAATTCAACGGCTATGTCTGGGTTTTTTTTTGCCTATCTAAATCTGTGCCCCCTTTGCAATATCTATCCTTTATCATGAAAATTGTTAATAATGGGCAAACTGCCTTCTCTGAAAAAGAGAGGTGTACACAAAGAAGCATACAGAAACAAAGGTAGAGGTTGAAGAGAGATAGGACATGTGAGAGAAGCCTAGAGGGAGAAAGACAGATAGAAGAAGCTGAAGATAACGAAGTGTGGCAGAAAAAGGAGAGTTCATGAGAGAAGGATGCAGCAGCAGCAGCAGGAGAAAGCAAAGAAGAGTGAGAGAACATAAACTGAAATAATGTCGAAAGTCAGTGGAGCAGAGCATGCCATCTCTTGCTCTCAGTTATAAAATATCTTCACCACATTATGTATTTTCCTGCATGCTTGGATGCCTTTCTTTGTAAAAGATATGAGCGTCCTCCTTTCTAATAGAATTGATTTTTTTCAGAAAGAGAGTGAGAAAGAATGAGATTGAACAACAACTAGGTATCTGATTCTTAGCATTGTAAAGAAAAAAAAAAAGAAAAGAAACAAACAAACAAACAGAGTAGTAATATGAAAAGTTTGGAAGGCTCTGAACTCCAATTTTTCAGATGAAAATGTTGGTATAAGAAGATCACATGAGGATATATTATGTAAACCAGGCCTTCAGCCCTTATTATCATGTTATACCTGTACTGAAATTGATAATCTTTAGGAAAAATATTTTCAATAATTTTGCTCAGACATACCTACGTGCACATTTGATTTTTTATTTTCTATGATTGGGCAAAATTGTAACGACCCTATGACCAATGTGTCTTTGGCCATAAGCGTTACTGGCAGAAGGAAATTCTGTAGTGGTTAACTCTATGCAGTTATAAAACATGGTGGCATTCAGCAGTGAATGAGTGCACTTTCATAGCATACGTTTTGCCCCTAAAAATTGTTGCCCCTCCAATGCCATTTAATCCATGGAAATTGGCAATTGTTTGTTTCTATTTGAATTCTAAATTTTGTTAGGTAAGGAAAAAGATGAATTACATAAAAAATCTTAAATAAACTGTGCAAAATAATAGTTCATACATAATCACGTGTTAAGGTTCATTTTATAACTGGGAACCTAGTTTAAGAGAGCAAATAGGCATCTACTTAGGCACTATTTTATCAAGTTTTGCAGAAGACTTGAGAGGAAGTGGCTGAAACAGAAGTCACCTGAGAATAAATTATTGTGGAGGAGAGCTATTCAGGTATACAAGGATAAAATTTGGGAGGCTAAAACTCAGTATTTTAACAAGCAGGTTGGCAGCATTATTACCAATACTAGCAAACTTTTCAGACTTGTACATAAACTATCAACCAGTGTGGCTACTCCTGAGGCCTGCCAACTAGCTGCTTACTTTGAACAGTAAATAGCAGCAATCAGGAAGGCGGTACTCCTGCAGCTCAGATTGATAACTGTGATGGAATGCCTGCTGATAGACTATGGTCCTCTTTTCAAATGCCCACTTGTGACACTAGCAAACTCATTCTTTCAAAGTATTTCTCCTCCTACTGCCTCTTTGATTCTTGCCTTAGTTGCCTACATAAAAAAAATGCACCTACTCTGTATATTGAGCTTCTGGGGGTGGGGGTGCACCTTTCTTTTATGTTTGCCCAGGGGCTCTTTCCTGCAGAAAAGGGCTCCATCATATTAACCCCTATACCTAAGAATTCTTCAGGCTCATTATGGCGTCCAATGTGTGCCAGATTGGAACTACTGCCCAGCTACTGCGTGACCAGTAATTCCATTTTTGATGTGTGTCAGTGGCGTAGGAAGGGGGAGGCGGGGGAGGTGGGAGGGGCGGTCCGCCCCGGGTACACGCGCTCGGGGGTGCCGGCCCCGCTGGTTCCCTGCTCAGGTTACTTCCTGTTCAGGGGCAGAGAGAGCAGGGAACCAGCGGGGCCGACGCAGCTCTGAGTGACGTGCACTCGGGGCGGATCGGCCCTCCCGCAGGTAAGAATGCGGTCCGGGGGGGTGCGCCGCAGGGGGGGGGGTCATGCCGTGCTGCACCCGGGGGGGGGGGTGCGCAGCGGCGACCCTCCCTGGGTGCCATTAGCCCTCGTTACGGCACTGATGTGCATCCAAAACACATGGTAGAAAATATTTTCTATTTTCTACCACATGGTGCTTAACTGGCCTCAATTGGCAGTTTATGCTCTCTGGCCGCTTACCACCCGGTTAGCGTGTAAATGGGCGATGGGTAAGGTCTCAGACCGAAAATGGACACGCGCTGGTTTTAATGTTGCCACACATCCATTTTTGGCCACAAAAACATGTCTTTTTTCCAGGTGCGCTGAAAAAAATGACCTGCGCACGTTCAAAACACGTGCCTACACCAGCACAGGACACTCTTATTTATTTATTGCATTTGTATCCCACATTTTCCCACCTATTTGCAGGCTCAATGTGGCTTTCATAGTACCATAACGGTGTTCACCAATTCCGGTACAAACAGTTGCACAGTGATGTTGTGGTAGAATAAGGTTCATGTGGAACAAACATATTAAGAATCATATATGGGAATAGTTTCGTTATGTCCATTACGTGCTTTGGTTTCGTAGTGTTGCAGGGTTCAGGTATTCAAGTAGGGTCGGTAGGGTATGCCTTTTTGAACAGGTATGTTTTTAGTGATTTCCGGAAGTTTAGGTGGTTATACGCCTTTTTTTTTGTTACATTTGTACCCCACACTATCCCATTCATGGCAGGCTCAATGCAGCTTACATGGGGCAATGGAGGGTTAAGTGACTTGCCCAGAGTCATAAGGAGCTGCCTGTGCCTGAAGTGGGAATCAAACTTAGTTCCTCAGTTCCCCAGGACCAAAGTCCACCACCCTAACCACTAGGCTGCTCCTCCTATTTAGTTAAAGAGCCCCTTTTATGTTACTAATTATAGGCCAGTTGCTTCCATTCCGTTTCTAATCAAGGTGATGGAAGGAATTGTGGGAATCAAACTCACAGATTATCTACCTGCTTTTAATTTACTACACAAATCTCAATCTGGCTTTTGGCCATGTTACAGTACAGAGACTGTCCTTACATTTAGAATTTAGATTGTAAACTCCTTCGAGCAGGGACTGTCCTTCTTTGTTAAACTGTACAGCGCTGCGTAACCCTAGTAGCGCTCTAGAAATATTAAGTAGTAGTAGTAGTAGTAGTAGTAGAATAGAGGTTAGTCTAGGAAACAAGATTCATGTAATGCAGTTCAATATGTCTAGTGCATTTGACTTATTAGATCATGATTCATTATTAAATTTACTGGACCAGTTTGAGCTTTGTGGGAAAGTACTGTTGTGGTTCCAGGGCTTCCTGAATTTTAGATCTTACAGAGTAAAAATGTTGGGTTCATTCTCTTCACCTTGGTTTCCTGATTGTGGTGTGCCGTTGGGCTCCCTTTTTGTCTCCAATTCTGCTTAATGTTATAATTGCTTCTTTAGGAGGGAGGCTTGAGTCCTTGGGTTTCCACCCTCTTATCTATGCTGGTGATGTCACCATTTATATCCCTTTTAAGTGTGACACTCATGAGATTCTCAATAAAGTTAAATTAGGCCTGGACTCAGTGCAGACCTGGGCTTCAGAATTAGGCTAAAGCTAAATTGGGAGAAAACTAAATTCTTAGGGGCCCTTTTTTCTAAGATGCGTAGGTGCCTACATGCGCCCAATGTGCATCAATTTTGAATTACTGCCCGGCTACCGCATGACCCTTGTGGTAATTTCATTTTTGATGCACGTACGATACATGTACCGGAAAATATTTTTATTTTCTGGCGTGCGGGCAATAATCAGGCAGTAATCGTCATTCTACGCGTGTAGATCATTACCGCCCGGTTATCGCATGAGACCTTACCACTAGGTCAATGGATGGCGGTAAGGTCTCAGACCCAAAATGGATGTGCAGCAATTTTCATTTTACCGCATATCCATTTTGGGCAAAAATGTTAAACAGGCATTTTTTACAGATGCGCTGAAAAATGAATCTGCTCACACTCAAAGCACGCGTCTACACTACTACAGGCCACTTTTCAGGGTGCCTTTGTAAAAAGGCCCCTTAGTTATTTTAAACCCATTTGAGCACCATCCATATAGCAGTTTTCTTGTTGATCATATTTATTACCCTTTGGATAACACTTCAGAATATTAGGGGTCCTTATAGATCACCACCTCACCTCTGAGCCTCAGGTATCCTCTGTTATTTGTCAGTTCTTTTTGTTCCCTCTGGAAACTGAAACATGTTTGGTCTTCCTTTTCTATTGACATTTTCAGGCTACTTGTACAGTCTCTTGTCCTGTCCCAATCTGATTATTGTAACTCTATTTACGTAGGTTGTCCTGAATACTTGTTAAGGAAGTTGCAAACTTCTCAGAATATGGGCACATACATATGGCATACTTCCACCACATTTGCCACTCATAAAATCTGCATGCAGTTTGCTTTTTGCATGCCACAGTATTATGCTCACAGTATAAACCACATGCTCAGACATCCATGTGTGGCTCTACTACCGTCCCGAGCGCCTAAAACAACACACTTGCGGGCTCTGAATGCAACTAGCAGTCAAATGCATGCAAAACAGGGCTCTAAGCACAAGTAGCATGCAATTGCATGCTAAACATATTCCTCTCCAATGATCAGCGAGCAGTGCACCAAACATTGCTGTGCTGTCTGCAGTAAACCCTATGCCAGCTCAGAGCTGGTATTAGGGTTTGCAGAACATTGAGGAGGAATGGTGAGCCCTGTCCAGCATATATTTGCATGCTAGCAGGCCCCCCATTCCTCCTAATACAGCCCCCCCCCCCCGCAGGAGCAGGAACCCGACCCCCCTATCCAAAGCCAGTGACACAGGAGCTTGAGGTCTGATGGACCTTCAGTCCCCCCACCCCCCCGACACAAGTTCAGGGGGGGCTGGAGATCCGGGGGGTCTCCAGCCCCCCTAACCTCCTATCATCCCCCCCAAAAACTCCTGGTGGCCCAGTGGGCCACAAATCAAGCCCCCCAACCTGTGGTCTAGCAGCCCTCTTACCCACCTCCCTTTTGTTTGAGGAGGGCAGTAGTATACTCCCTCCTCTTCTAGCAGTGCAGCCTCGAAAATGGTCCTGGGATGCACTGGGCAGGGCTTTACACAAGGACATCATCTTGGCAATATTGTTAGAAGAATGGCCATACAGATTTACCCCCAGAGTAGAACGGCAGACTAATGGTTAGTGCAATGGACTTTAAACCAAGAGACACAAGTTCAAATCCCATTTTAACTCTTATTTTGTAATTGTGAACTCTCCAGGAGCAGAAAATATACCTACTGTACTGAATACACACCACTTCAGTAACATCCAGCCTTGCAGATGACTTATGTATTTAGGTATAGTAGGTATTTTTCTGCTTCTGGAGAACTCACAAAGGCTAAAGTGGGAGCTGAACCTGGGTCCCTTGGGTTATTGTCTACTGCATTAACCACTGGCCTACTCCTCAGACTTGCTTTCTGTTTTACTTATAATACCTGAAACTCATGGAGCCTGGTATCCCCCTTCATTTTTACTTTCAGGGGAGAGGGAGGGGGACAGCAACAACTGGGGGATTAAGGGGGTGTCATGCCTTATTCCCTCCAATGGTCAGCTGCTCAATCAGAGCACCTTTTTGTACCCTGGATGAGATTGAAACAGGTCTAACTGAGAATGTCCTTCTTTTTAGTCTTGGACATTTCTCCCCATTTGGTAATCGCTGTTGGATGTCCTGATTTGGGGTCCTCCCTAGTCCTACCCAAAACACGCCTACAGCATGCCCCCTTGTTATTTGTACATACTGTAGTGTTGGATGTTCCATTTCAGCCTTTGCAATATTGGAATTCGGACATTTCAAGCACATAGATGTCCATTTGGGCATTTTGAGATGTCAATATGCTTTGAAAATAAGTTCCATAGTGTGTAAATGCCAGGAGGCATGGTGAATGATGATAGGGGCATGGGTGGGGCTGACACTTATGTGTGCAACTTACAGAATACTGCAATTTTTGTGACCACAGTTAAAATCTGTGGCTGCTGTAACTGCGTGCATGAAAATGTTTGGTATGCCACTGCTGGATTTTGCTAGTACTCTTACAGAATCTGGGCACCCAGATGCCATTATAGAATAGGCTATTACTATGTGGCATTGGGGCACCCAAATGAAGGTGCCCATTTATAAAATTGCCTCATTATTACATAATGTGCTATTCTGCATGCATACATGCTAACGTTCAGTGCATAAGCTGCTAAGAAATGTTCTTGCATTTCTTGTAGTATTTTTAGCAAGAAAGGCATATATTAATCTGTATCCAATTGATTCTGCTGAATACAATGCCCTAGTGCATGATATTTCATGACACAAAAAGGAATCCCAACAAAAAGAACCCCAAAACAAATACCGAATTCCAAAAATGCCCCCCCCCCCCCAAAAAAAAGAAAAAGAAATCAATGAAAATAGTCCAAATCAGTTTCTGTAACTTGTTCTTTACCATGTGCAGAGTTGAAAATTAAAGTAGAAATGCTTTGCTTAAGCTAAATATACTCTATATTCCTGCTCATTGCCTTAACATAGAAAATACTAGTTTTATGTTTTGTTGTCTAAGTATAATCTATTGCGAAGGAAGAAGAGAATGTTTGGGATCAGGGCATATAACCATTGAATAATTCATCAAGTTCCTGTACTTGTCATGGATTTGACCTCATCAATAGGATTCATGAGACTCCAGAGAAGCTCACCTTGAGGACTGTTTCCCTTAAATTAACTGAGTGGGAAAGGAGTGAATGATGTTGAGTTGCCTAAGTGCGGGCTTTGGCATGGGGGAAAAGAGGCATCCAAATCTTCAGTTTTGAGCCAAAAAGCAGATTTAATTTATTTTTGGTCTTATACTTATTCTCAGTTATACACTATATAGGGACAGGATAATGGCTGCCATGGGAGACATTATCACAGGCCATGAAACAGGAATTGTTTCAGACATGAAAGATTAAAGCCCAAGAACTTGGGTCACTCAAATGCCAAGAAGCATAGCAATTCCCCTGCCTGTTATTCTTACCATAATCCATTTTTCTAATTCAGGTCTTTTTTTCTGGATTTGCAGCACATGGCTGCAGTCTAATCAGCTGCAAAGCTTATCAGAGAATGCAGGGTGATATGCCCCAATTAATACAAGCTGCACAGACAAATGTGCTAAATGTTTCTTATGCAAATTCTTTCACTAGTAACGTGATTTAGCTTGAAGTAGATGCAACAGTGATTTTGCGAATGAGAATGGCATTTCTATAACAAATTCTACAGAGAACCTAAAAATGCACTCTTCCTTTGATTGTCCACTTTACACTTAATGATAGAAATTATAAAATACTAAGAAATGAAAAAAACAACCTAATATATGATAAACAAAAACAAAAAACAAAACCATGATCAGCTGCAGGTTCTGAAATACAAGGAGCCATGATCAGATTGCTCCTATGGTATTACACAAAAGCTCCTGGAGACATTAACTTTAGTTGCCTTGACAGCATCTTGCACTGAATTACCCATAATGCTCCCAGGAAAGTTCTTATTGTAAAAGTCAGCAGTTTCATGAGGTCAGGCTAACCTAGTTTAGTCATTATGTCATGCCTCAGAAAAATGAGGATGGTGTTTGCCCTTTTTGCATTATCATATGCAGTGCAAGTTTTTCCAATAATTATTTATGGTATCGTATTATGAGTCTGTGATTTTGAAGACTCTAACCCTTCAAATTAAGGTTTTATTAAGCTCATTATCTAATGCAAAGATAGACTTAATTTACTAGTTGGTGATATCAGTCCAGTTGATATCATATTTGAATTAGAATTAGCTCATACTTTTTTTGTAGACCGTAAAAATTAATTTTACATGGTAATTAGGTTTTGGGGCTAAAGGTGAAGATATTAAGCGTTAGTTGTTTGTAATAAAAAGAATGCAATAGTCAGGAAGCATAATTTCCTTTAGGTCTGAGGAGCAAGATAGTAGATTAGGGATTATCCCCCAAATTCTATGTAGTGTGATCTAAGTTACGTGTGCAAAACAGGTTGTATTCTGTTTTGTGCGTGCAACTTAATTGGCTTAACAAGCCAATCAGCGCCAATAATTGCCACTTAACAAGCAACTATTGCCACTAATTGGCTTTAATTAGAATTTACATGAACAACTTTCGAAGCGTATTCTATAAAATGATATGTGTAAATTCTAAGACACAGATCTGAAAAGGGGGTGTGGCCATGGGAGCATCATGGGTATTCCTAGAATGTATGCACTGTGTTATAGAATATAACATGGTACAATGAAGAACTAAAAAAACTAAAAACACAATCCGGGAAGCTTGAACGAGCATGGAAAAAAATAAAAGATGAAGAATCACTTCACGCATGGAAACAAACTCAAAGAAAATACAAGTATGCAGCAAAACAAGCCAAAAGGTCATATTACAGAACCAAAATAGGACCTGACTACAAAGACACAAAAAAACTATACCAACTCATGAACAAACTATTAGACACTACCGTGGTCACCACATCTAACACAAATACCCCATCTGCAGACGTACTTGCCAAATACTTCAACAAAAAAATTGTAAATCTACGCAACACGCTATCTCAGAACACCACCGACTTCGATAATTTCTTTGAGTGTATGGACCCAATCCCCGGTGAATACCCAGCGGACAGACTCTGGACAACCTTTGCTCCCCTTACCACTGAAACAGTCAACCAAACGATTAATAGGTTCTCCAAGACTCACTGTAAACTGGATGTCTGCCCCAGTTACCTATTAAAATCTGCTCCCCACTACTTCATAGTAGACCTCTCATCCCACTTAAATTACAGGCTCCAACATGGTCTCTTCCCAAAGGAAAACGGCAACATCCTACTTACCCCAATACCAAAAGATACCAGGAAAAAAACAGATCATATCACCAACTACCAACCAGTAGCATCGATTCCACTGGTAGTCAAACTGATGGAAAGCTTAGTAATCAAACAACTTACTGACTACATAAACAAATTCACAATATTACACGAATCACAATCAGGATTCCGCTCCAACCACAGTACTGAAATAGTACTAATCACTCTACTAGCCAAATTCAAACAACAAATAGCAACAGGCAAAAGCATACTTCTCCTACGATTTGACATGTCTAGCGCATTCGACACGGTAAACCACAATATATTACTAAGCATATTAGAATACTTTGGGATCGGTGGAAGTGTACTTAGCTGGATCAAGGGCTTCCTAAGAAGTGTACTTAGCTGGATCTAGGGCTTCCTAACAACTAGAACTTATCAAGTGAAATCAAACTCGAATATATCATCACCATGGAAAACATACTGTGGAGTACCTCAAGGATCACTACTCTCACCGCTCCTTTTCAACTGAATGATGATCCCACTAGCCAAATCCTTATCCAATCAAGGTCTTAACCCCTTCATATATGCAGATGATGTCACACTATACATCCCTTACAGACATGACCTAACAGAAATCACCAAAGAAATCACACTCAGCTAGAATATTGTGAACTCATTGGCGAACGCATTTCAACTAAAACTAAACACCAAAAAAACACATTGTCTAATCCTCTCACCCCAATATAACACGAACATACCCTCCATCATATCCACCCCAGACTACACCCTCCCTATCTCAGATAGCCTGAAAATACTCAGAGTTATAATCGATCGAAATCTCACACTTGAAAGCCAAGCGAAAGCCACAACAAAGAAAATGTTCCACTCTATGTGGAAACTCAGAAGAGTGAAACCATTCTTCCCGAGAGAACCATTTCGCAAATTGGTACAATCAATGGTACTAAGCCACCTAGACTACTGCAATGGAATCTATGAGGGATGCAAAGAACAAATCATAAAGAAACTCCAAACTGCCCAAAACACAGCAGCCAGACTCATATATGGAAAAACAAGATTCGAAAGTGCAAAACTTCTACGAGAAAAGCTACACTGGCTCCCAATCAAAGAACGTATTGCATTCAAAATCTGCACCCTCATTCACAAAATCATTGATGAAGCCCCGGGATACATGTCAGGCCTCATAGACCTCCCAATCAGAAATACAACAAGATCAACACGAACATACCTAAATCTCCACTACCCAAGCTGCAAAGGACTCAAATACAAATCAGCCTACAATTCCGGCTTCTCCTATATAAGCACACAATTATGGAACGCACTACCAAATGCCGTGAAAACAACATATGGCTACATAAATTTCCGGAAACTACTAAAAACTTACCTGTTTAAAAAGGCATACCCAAACAATCCAACTTAAATGCCTTAACTCTGCAACACAACAAAACCCAAACTCGATTGGACATAAATTACCTCTTCCTCCTTATGATTCCTAAATCTTACTGTCATGCATGAACTTTACTCAACCACAACTTCACCTTGTATTTGTTCATACCGTTATTGGCGATCCCCTCTACGGTACTATGTAAGCCACACTGAGCCTGCAAGTAGGTGGGAAAATGTGGGGTACAAGTGTTACAAATAAATAAATACATAAATATGCCTGTTCCACACGTAACTTAGACTTCGGCATTTATACCAGGTTTTAGTTGGTGTAAATGGCCATGACTAACTATAGTCACAGGAAATGGGCACTGGGCGTTTTCTATAAACTAAGCCTAAATTTAGGCATATTCTATAAACTGTACCTAACTTTATGAGTATTTTATAGAATATGCCTAGGCATATTTTTTTTGGTGTCGATTTTTTAGGCATCATAAATAGAATCTAGCCCTGTATGCCTTCTCTAAGAATCTAACAAGAAGAGCCAAGTGCTATAAAGTGCCACAATTTGTGAAATAATTTTGTACAGTCTACAAATACAAATTTAGTCAACATACTTACATGTTTGGGGATGCAGGATGCCTAATCAGTAATACATTTTAAAACTTTAATTAACAACAACAAACATTGCACAGACCCTTTGTGTTTAAAAACAAATGAAAATGATTTAGCAATTTATGCACTAAGGTCCCCTTTAACCAAGTGGCGATAAAAGGGGCCCTCCGGTGGTGTCAGCGCATGGGTTCCATGTGCCGAGGCCACCCTTTTCCCACCACCCGGAAAAAGGAAATTCCAGGTGGGGGATGGAAATGATCATGTGGTAAGTGAAACACTTATATGAAACACTTGCCCTGCGACCATTTCCCAGGAAAGCCTTTACCGCCACCTATTTAGGAGACGATAAGAGCTCCCGCAGTACCCCGGTGGTAACCAGGCAGCCCCCCAGCACACATTTTAAAAAATCTGATGCACTAGAAATGGCGTGCATTGGGGGCAGGCACTAGCACCGAACTCCTGCAGGAGCCTGGTGTTAGTGCATGATTAGCGTGCAGCAAAGTGGCGGTACAGGTTCTGCCGCTTTGTAAAAAGGGCCCTAAATCACACCAAAAAGTCAGACGTGTGCACACACATGTAAATGCAGCATGTCATATGGAAGAATATTTTAAAAAGCATATGATGAATAGCATAGCATGCTGTCCTGCATATGAGGCTTTTTACATGCTGATTACTAATTTTTCTATTACATTATACTTTTATTTGCTTGGAACATTGAAGACAAATGTGTATGTAAGCGTAATTAAATAAGTGGAGATGTATTTTGTTTCATTGCTGTTGGTTATGATATATGTTTTATCTATTGAACCAACAGCATTGTACAGTTAAGAAACATTAGATAGATAGATAGATAGATAGATAGATAGATAGATAGATAGATAGATAGATAGATAGATAGATAGATAAACAGACAATGATTTGTCCAGGTAAATCAGGCTACCTAAAAATTACCTTCTTTTGATTTACAGAAAATGTGTCGAGGCTTCCACAGCCTGTATAATTTTAGCCAAGTTATAAAGATCAGGATGTGCATTTTAGTATCATTTTGTTTTGTAATGGCACATCCTACAGGTTTTCATTCAGGGCTTCTTTTACAAAGCCACACTAGTGAGTCCCGTGCGGCAAATGAGAGGAAGCTCGTAGGAATTGAATAGGCTTCCTCTCATTTGCCTCACCAAGAATTGGCAGCACGGCTTTGTTAAAGAGGCCCTCAGTGTTTATTAAATAGCCTTCCTATTTCAAATAGCATGTACTAATTAACTGGAATGTGCATTCATTGGTAACAAATATTTCTCATGCCAAAATGTGGAGCATGCACAGTCATCCATTCACAGCCAAATAGCACACAATACAAATAATTATGGTGCACCAAAGTCCACAGCCTTTTTACAAACCAGAGGAATTCAGCCTTAGGTTTCAATAACTGAACAGATCAATTATTTCACCCTTTCCCAGTCCAATATAACACATGTAATCAAACACACAGCTAGATGGTAACGTTCTAGTCTTTTGCAAATTTCACATCAGCATTCTAAGCCACCCTGAACTCTTGAGGTGACACCAAGTAGTTCAGTTCAAAGGCAAAATGACTTTTTGAGGACTCCTACAGTAATGTCCGAGAATCTGGGCTATCCATGTTATTCCACTCCTAATCTTTATTTACTATAACTCTAAATGGCTCACATTCTGCAACTAAAACACCACAAAGAGCAAACGAAGGATATGCAAAAATAGAATGAAAATCTAGCTATAGTAAATATCCATAAAAGTCTGATGTATATATTTAAATAGAGGAAAAGCCTCAAAATCTAGAGGAACACTCTATCGTTGATAATATTAACATTAAGGAGGTCCTCTAAATCATCATAGGCAAAAACCTCTTTTTACAAAAGTATGGCTAATCTGCTCAAATACTTCTCACAAAAAAACCATGTGAATATTCACTAATCGGTTACTTATCTTTTATATTCAGCAGTCAAAAGAATACCATCCAGGGCCTCTAGATTTTGACTGCTGAATATAAAAGATAAGTAACCGATTAGTGAATATTCACATGGTTTTTTTGTGAGAAGTATTTGAGCAGATTAGCCATACTTTTGTAAAAAGAGGTTTTTGCCTATGATGATTTAGAGGACCTCCTTAATGTTGATATTATCAATGATAGAGTGTTCCTCTAGATTTTGAGGCTTTTCCTCTATTTAAATATATACATCAAATTTTTATGGATATTTAATATAGCTAGATTTTCACATTCTGCAACTGCCAAAAGTTGCAACAAACCCCTTCCTTCAAACCATTATAAATATTTACAAAAACGAGGCGGGGGAAAAGGAAAACCTCCTTCCTCTTGTAACCAAAACTGAAACAAAAGCTTGCTAATACTTCCAAACAGTATTGGACATAACAGCAATCAACCAATGCCTCAGTCTGGCTCCACATTAGGCAGCCCCCAGATCTATTCCTCTGTCATAAATCATGTGTGTTGTTCTGAAAGAGTGTGTATTATTTCCCAATAGCTCACACTCTTTGTGAAGAGTGTACACTCTTTTGAAAGAGTGACAACTACTAATGATATTGATTCTGAAATGAAAACATTAAAAAAAAAAAATCCCCATAAATTACATGGAAAACTAAAGATTTGAATAACCCTACTAATTAGTAAAGGTATGCACAATTAAAAACCAAAATAGAATATTAAAAAAAATGAGACAAACCTTCTTCTGCCTGCGCACTCTACTGAAAAATAAGCACTCTTGTGAATGCATTTACATTCTGTTTTGAAATGTAAATGCCCCATTTTCTTGACTTTGTAAACGTAAAAGAATGGGGATTTGATATACTGCCTTTCTGTGGTATACTCAAAGCAGTTTACATGTATTATATATATGCCGGTACTTTTATGTGCCTGGGGCAATAGATGGTTGACCCCCAAATTCTATATAGCATGCCTAGAGATCAGCATCAATGCTACAACAACGCACATAACTTAATTGGCTTAACAAGTTAATCTGCATTGATAACAGCTCCTAACAAGCAATAATAAGCACTAATTGGCACTGATTAGAATTTACACGCACAACTCACTAAGGGCCCTGTTTACTAAGGTGCGCTAGCATTTTTAGCGTGTGCAGAAAATTAGCGTGTGCTAACTGTGTAGGCACCCATAGGATATTGTGGAAGTCTACACAGCGCACGCTAATGGTTAGAGCATGCTAAAAGCACTAATGCGCCTCTAGCGTGTCTTAGTAAACAGGGCCCTAAGTGTATTCTGTAATTAAGTGTGCTGAACTTCTAATGCACACAGGTAAAAAAGGCTGTGGTTATGGGTGGGGAAATGGACGTTTTATGAGCATTCCAAAATTTCCACGTTTAGTTATAGAATATGGCCCAGTGCCATGTTTTCATTGGTGTAAATGGATGCGTATAGTTTTAGGTGCTGAGATGTCAGCTAAGTTTATTCTATAATCCGTGGCTAAATCTAGGCGCCAATTATAGAATACGCTTAGTCGGCACTGATTTCAGCGCTGATTTTTTTAGGCACCATATATAGAATCTCCTCCTAAGTGACTTGCTTAGCTCCTCAAGAAGCTGCTGTAGGAACTGAACCCAATTCCTCAACTTCTCAGCCCACTGCACTAACCATTAGGACGACTCCTCCACTTCCTGTATAAATAGCCACTATCTACACTGTACATGAGCTGTTTCAAGATTCCCCTTTAAAAGTGGGGATTTTATTACAGTCTTAATTCTAAGGGCTTAAAGTGTTACTCATTTTTGGTGAGATTGAAAAAAGCTTCTGAGCTCCTCCAGGGTACATTTCCTCTGAGAAATGATTTCTCATTAATAAATACTGTTTTGACAGGTACGCAAATTCAGCATGTGCATTAATTTAGTAGGGCAAGTCAATAAAAAGGCAAGTCTCATTTCACCTCTATCAAGTACACATGCATACAATTTCTTTCTGTCTCCCTCTCATTTCCATTTATGCTCCATACTCCCAGAAAGGAAATTTGTGAAGTAAAGTAAGCTTTGTGCATAGTTTTCATTATAGCTATGTCATGCAAGGTTCCATGTTAGGAGTCACGGACCAAGAAAGGGATCTAGGTGTTGTCGTTGATGATGCGTTGAAACCTTCTGCTCAGTGTGCTACTGCAGCTAAGAAAGCAAATAAAATGTTAGGTATTATTAGGAAAGGAATGGAAATAAAAAATGAGGAT
Source organism: Microcaecilia unicolor (assembly GCF_901765095.1). NCBI lineage: Eukaryota > Metazoa > Chordata > Amphibia > Gymnophiona > Siphonopidae > Microcaecilia > Microcaecilia unicolor. The sequence goes on along the minus strand of NC_044037.1, from coordinate 69,133,217 downwards.
GTTATAATGCGTTTGTATCGCTCCATGGTGTGACCGCACCTTGAATATTGTGTTCAATTCTGGTCGCCACATCTCAAAAAAGATATAGTGGAATTAGAAAAGGTGCAGAGAGGGGTGACAAAAATGATAAAGGGGAAGGGACGACTTCCCTATGAGGAAAGGCTAAAGTGGCTACGGCTCTTCAGCTTGGAGAAAAGGCGGCTGAGGGGGAGATATGATAGAGGTCTATAAAATAATAAGTGGAGTTGAATGGGTAGATCTGAAGCGTCTGTTTATGCTTTCCAAAAATACTAGGACTGGGGAGGGCATGTGATGAAGCTACAATGTAGTAAATTTAAAACGAATTGGAGAAAATATTTCTTCACTCAACGTGTAATTAAACTCTGGAATTTGTTGCCAGAGAATGTGGTAAAGGCGATTAGCTTAACAGAGTTTTAAAAAGGTTTGGACGGCTTCCTAAAGGAAAAGTCCATAGACCATTATTAAATGGACTTGGGGAAAATCAACTATTTCTGGGATAAGCAGTATAAAATGTTTTGTAGTTTTTTTGGGATCTTGCCAGGTATTTGTGACCTGGATTGGCCACTGTTGGAAACAGGATTCTGGGCTTGATGGACCTTTGGTCTTTCCAGTATGGCAATACTTATGTACTTATGTACTTCAATTTACATTGTTATTCAGTCCCAAGTTATAGAAAGATCAGTATATCATATTTGAAATAGCATGGCCTTTTTTACTATCTGGTGTGTGACTTGCAAAGGAATCCTTAGTCTTGGCAGTAGGAATTAACATTCTACAAAAGCTTATGTTAATTAGGGGAACGTCTCTTAACTCAAGTTGAAATTAAAAAATAACACATGTTGAATTGTTGTTCCTGAAAGAATATCACTTTAGTTGAAGTTAGAAAGTAGATAAATATTTACATTGGTTACCTTGTTCCTCTAAGTCATTGTATCAGTAGCTTGTGTACTTGGGCCTTTTGTTTTACTAAGCTAAAGTAAGCACTAACGCATAATTAATGCCACTTAAAATGCCTTACCATGGGGTGCACTTAGGCATCCCGTGGTAATGTTGGCATCGGTGCATGCTACCCAAACACTAAAAATAGATTTTAGTTTTAGTGCTGGGGTGGGTCTGGGGGCAGAGTGTAAGTGTGCTATGTGCTAACCGGTTAGCGCAACTACACTGCCATGCTCTAATCAGCATGTAAGCCCTTACTGCCTACAAAATAGGTGGCACTAAGTGCTCAAGTTCTAATGGCCATGTATTAATGGGGAAATTAGCTCGTTGACATTAATAGAAAAAAAATCAGAAATTTGGCCATTTTACCCATGTGGGAAAAAATGGCCTTAGCACACGGAAATTACCCACATAACCATGTGCTAAGGCCGATCTTGACCTCATTTAGGTAAAAGGGCTCCTAAATTAGATAAACTCTTCTGTCATTCTTATTATATCATAACTACTTCACAGTTTGTTTCTCAGATCTCTCAGCTTTGAGGAGTGCTACTCTGGGGTTGGAGCAATGTCCACCCATAAGGATGGCCTTTTATTTTCAAGTAATGTACTGCTAATGCTCGCCATAGTACTTTAATTGTGCCAAAGAGAGTTTCTTTCTGGAGTTCATAAGATGTAACATGTATAGGCAACTTGTCCAGGTACACTTGAAAGTTCTTTTTGATCAAGCCTATGGCACCCAGAATGATTTCTGTATCTCTTTTTCACATTTTCTTGGTCTCAGATTGCATCTCTTGGTAATTGAGGATCTTCCCTCTCTCCATGTGACTCACTGAGTCCCTTGGGACTGATACCTCTATAACCAATGTTCTGGTGTTTTTGTGTTTTACCACTATATCCGGTTTTCTTGTTTCCACTTTTTATCAGTCAGGATGGAGATGTCCATATTAAGTGTTTGTTGGCTCTTCCAGCAGAATTTCACTGACCATTGACCTGGGGTAGGGCTTTTTGGATTTTGATTTAGGATTTATTACTTGTCTTTTTCCTAAACTGAGCTTCCCTAAGTTCATGAAGATTTTTCCTTTACACTGAGCTTGCATCTAGACGGAATTTGCATCTAGGTTAAAATCTCTGAGATTTTCTTCTGCTCAGGAGCACTATGCAACCTTATGGACTAACATAAGAACCACATGCAGAAACAGAAGAGGACATCAACACAGATTACTAATACTTTAGTGCAGGGCTGGCTTTGAATTCTGGCACCCATAAAAGAGCCATTTGTCTGTATAAGCCCTTTGCTCCAAATGAATTTACTCTTGCAGGACAAGATAATTCTCAGTGACCTGCCTTTCTAAAGAAGGGAAAATGAATACTTGATTTTCTTTCTCAGTCAGAGAAAGTCCTGGCAGATGGCCACTCACATACTTTTCCCCCCCTTCTTGTTCTATCCTCTGCCTCTGGAAATGAAGCAAAAAAGAAAACAGCTCTATACAAACTTGGTGAAAAGTTCCATCTCATTACTTTCAAAGAAACAGTCCCGAAAGAATAATAACACACTGCAGCACTTCAGGCTGGTATACCAACAAACTGCAGAGGAGAAATATGCTATTTTGCAGACATATTTGAAAGAAAGAAATACTAAAGGATAGCACAGGTGCAGATGTCTGCAGGTAATTTACATTGTTGCAATTTTCAAAGAGAAAGCGCTGACATAGGGGGTCTTTTATTAAAGTGTGCTAAGCACTTAGGGGCACTTTTACTAAGCTGCGTTAGATGCTAACAAATACCCAATGCGGCAAAAATGGCCTAACGCAGATACACTAAAGCATTCTGCATTAGTTTTGTCATCTGTGTGTATTAAGTATGCAGTAGTTTTTTTTTTTTTGGGGGGGGGAGTAGGCTTGTCAAGGGTGGAGAATGAGCATGGATGCACTAATTAGATAAAATGCTGATATTACCGCCACAGTAACTGTTTAGTGCATCCATAATGGAGGTGCCCTTAGTGCCTCCTAAATAGGATGTGGCAAGTGCTCCCGGGTTAATTTTTTTAATGGCCAGAAATGTAATAAATAGAAAAATGGCTGCTCTAGAAATGGGATTAACACACCGTATAGGGCCTGCATAATGCTGTGCTCAGTCCATTTACTAGGGTGGCTTAGTAAAAGGGCCCCTTAATGTGCAAATTGGCACGCATTAACTGCTAATGCATAAGCACCTCACAGTTACCTCTATGAATTTGCAGTTCATGCAAGCTAATTCACTTGATAATTGATTTTTGTGTTAGTAGGTGGGAACTAATACAGAGCCAAGGAGGGCAGGCAACCTAAATATCAAAAAGTGACATAAAAAGTAGGGATGGACAAATGACCTTCTAACAAATAGGGCTCACTCAAAAGTAGATGAAGCGATAACTTTATTAATGGTTCCAATTGTATCAGGATTCTACATGCATCAAGACGTAAACAGACTGGACACGAACCTGTGTTTAGGTGCAACAGCGCCTGCTTCAGGAGTTTAGGGATATTTTCCTTGTCACCTTTGTTAGGCCTGAGGCCTGGTTAGGCCATGAACCATCTTTTCTGAAACAGCATGGATTCTGCGTTTCTTACTGGCACAGCTGTGCTTGCTCTCTTCATCAAGGACCTGGTGTTTACCTGAATTTGTTCTCCACTTTATCTCCTGGGAAACTACAGAGGAAAGAGCTTTTAAGTCACAAACGGCCTTCAGAACCTTATGTGAAAGTATGTAGGAGTGTTATGCATTGCAAGATATGAATGAGGTAGTGCTTGTTGCTTACTTCTGTGGCGAGACTACTACTGATAAGGTGGTCTTTCTGGAAGCCCAAGGCCCCTCATTGTGATGATTGTATGTAACCTGCTGGACAGAGGTATATGGTTCCTGATTGGTCCCTGATTGTCACCTGGGGACCTGGAGGGCAGTGCCAATGCTGGACTGAGAGAGAGAGGAGTTGGATTAGGAACAGAGAGGAGTGGAAGATTTGATGGTGAAGGATTCCAAGATGGCGCTGTGAATAGACACACCTGTGTTTGCTCCTGGAGGCTGCTGTGTTTGTGAGTTTCTCTCGGTGCCTCTGTAGCCTCGTTAACCATGGGGAAGCGGAGGGGGAAGGTAAAGGAATTTCCCTCGGTTCCTGTGACCTCCTCGACGTTGAAACAAACAACCCTGCAATTTCCCAGGCAGCAACCGGGTCCTCAGGGAACTTCGACCCCCACTGCAGTTCTCGGCCCTTCGGAGTCGATTGAGAGTGGAAACGGGGCTTCCTTGAGCCCTGTGGAGCAAATTGCACCTCCCCAGCCTGGAGGAGAGTTGCTGGCTGTTCAAACAAAGACAGACGCCGAAGTGGCTCAGCTGGTCCTGTCTGAGGGTGTGACTGCAGCAACGGAGTTAGATTCTCAACTTCGGGAAACATTACTACAACAGGCTTCAAAGGTATTGCCTCAAGCTATTGTTTCCAAGTTAGCTCGGGCTGATAGTCTATCTCAATCTCCTCCTGTGGCTAGTGGAATGATTAGACCAGCAATTGTGACGCTGGAGTCACTATGGGACATGGTTTACAATATCCAAACCTCTATGCAAACTACTTTAAAGCAGAATTCTTCTGATATTGAAGTTCTTTCTGAGGCTGCCCTGCTTCAAGCACAAGTGACTGCACAGCAAACCCAGAAATTGGAACGTGTGGATATCAAAATTCAAGAAATGGGATCTATAGAAACAGCTTTGGTTAAAGACAATAATTTCCTACATAAACGACTTGAATACCTTGAAAATCAGACTAAAAGACTTAACCTTAGGTTTCTTAATTTTCCCAAATCACCATTAATTTCTCCTTTGGAGATGGTCAAAAAATATTTGGTGGACATCCTGGGAATGGACAAGGACTCACTCCCTCCCATTACACGGGCTTATTACATCGGGAGTACTGGAGCGGTGGTGGGAAACCCCCCCGTAATAGGGGAGGGAATGAATCTTACCTCATTCCTAGAAAGCTCATTAGAAATAGTTACTCAGAGGTTAACTCTGCTTGCCGCTTTTGCGTTGGAGCCTGATAGGAATGCCGTACTACGGCTTTCGTTGAGACACTTAGAAAATCTGTTTTTGGGCTCAAAGGTCCGTATCTTTCCAGATCTCTCACGGCCTACACAGATGAGACGAAGGGCCTTTTTGGAACTTCGCCCCAGGGTGGTGGGCATTGGGAGCAAATTTTGTTTTGTGATTTCCTTGTTTTTGTAATGTGATGCTTGAGGGTAAACATTTTCAGTTTGTAGATCCAAAACAGTTGAAAGAGTTTATTGATGCAAGAGTTGATGTGAATATAGTAAACCTTCCCTAATTTAGCAGGCTGGGGTCTGAACCAGAGGAAGCATCTATTGATTATTAATTTTTGTATTTTTTTTTTCTTTTTTTAATTTCCTTAATCTTGGAATCAAATTTCTTCAAATTGTGGACAAATGGGCTATAAAGATACAGTATATACTTATCATTTTTGTTTCCTAATGTTAAATAATGCCGATTGCAAATTCACTTTAAGTGGTGATATATTGGAAAATTTAAATAATTAAATTAAGAAAAAAAGAAGAAGATTTGATGGTGTGTGCATCCCTCGGAGGAGAGAGACTGACTTGCCTGAACACCTGTAGACTGTATCTCTCTGTGCTGAGTTCAGCAAAAGGAAGGATTCAGAAGCTGATTTATAGCTTTCAATAGACTGAGTATCCAGCTGCTTTCCAGAGCAAGTACATGTGGGACTTTAACTGTCAGAGGGCTTGCAGGGAATCCTGCTTGAGCCCTGAAAAAGGACCCAATTCATTCCCCCTATCTGAACGCTGAATTTATGGACTGCAAGGATGAGAGAAGGGGATTTTCCTTTATGGCTTAGGGTTAGTTAGTTTCTAGTCTTTGCTAGTGAAGGCTATGTTATTGCTCATATGGTTAGAGGTGTGAGAGCAAGTAAGTCACCCTTATATGAATATATCACACGCAGACACACGCATCTAAGTGAAGCGTTAAATATCTCTACACAAATGGGAAAGGGGCAATGTCTGGAAAGCAGTATATATTAATATCCGAGGTATGGGAAATAAGGTTTTAGATGTTGAGGTTGTGTTGGAAGAAGCTGATTTGGATTTAATGGCCATCACAGAATCATGGTTAACAGAGAACTATGACTGGGATATAGTTATACCAGGCCATAATGTGTTTAGAAAAGACAGGGTAGAAAGAAAAGGAGGGAGAGTGGCATAATATGTTAAAGATAATATTAAAGCCACATAATTGTAGGACCTACAGGTTAAGGAAGAGGCACTGTGGGTCAGTCTAGAAAGAGGGTACGGCAAATGTATTTACATTAGTGTGATATACAGGCTTCCTTCAAAGACAGAAGAAGTGGACAGAGATTTTATTGAAGACTTTCAAAATATAGTTGTGAAAGGGGAAGTACTGCTTATAGATGATTATAATACACTAGATGTTATTGTGGAAGTATTTTAGAAGCAGGGAGATCCTGGATTCTCTAGAGAGGAAATTATTCCAGCAGTTGGTAATGGAACCCACATGGGATGGGGTCATACTGAGCTCCGTGCTTACTAATTGGGAGAGTGTTTCTGATATAGTAGGTGATCATTTGGCACTAGTCGATGTGGTTTAATAATAAAATAGGTGTGGAGAGAGTTCATTCAAAAAGTGAAGGTTCTAGACTTTAAAAAAACCATAACTTTATTCAGATGGGGGGTAACCTTAAGGAATTGTTTGGATGGGAACATCTGGAAGAAGTTGGAAAGCAGTGTGCAAAACTGAAAGGAGATATTATAAGGACAACAAACCTTTAAGTAAGGAAAGTAAATAAAAGTATGAGGTAAAGGAAGCCACTTTGGTTCTCAAAAGTAGTGGCTGAAAAGGTAAGGAAAAGGAGGTTAGCCTTTATAAACTACAAGAGATCACACAAAGAGGAAGACATGCGACAATATCTGGAAAAGCTAAGAGAAGCTGGTAGAGTAGTCAAGAAAGCAAAGATGAAAATGGAAGAAAAAATAGCCAATATGGTAAAATGGGGGGGGGGGGGGGACCTCCAAGACTTTTTTTATATATGTTAGTGACAGGAGGAAGCTCAAAAGTGGCATTGTGAGACTCAAAGGTGAAGGGGAGGAATATATAGAAGCTAAAAAGAAAAGGAGGAATTGCTTAACAAATTTTTCTGCTCTGTGTTCACAGCTGAAGGGCTGGGAGTAGGACCATAGAAGACAAACACAAGTAGGAATGGAGGGGTAGTAGTCTCTGAATGATTTTCAGAGGACTGGGTTTGTGAGGAGCTGGCTAAACTAAAGCTGGACAAGGCAATGGGTCCGGAAGGCATATATCCAAGGGAACTGAAGGAACTTAGGAAAGTTCTAATGGCTCCGCTGGCTGACCTTGTCAATGCTTCTCTAGAGTCAGGAGTGATCCCGGAGGACTGCAGAAGAGCAAATGTGATCCCCTCTCTACAAAAGCAAAAGGAAGGAACAGTTTGGGAACTACAGACTGGTAAGTCTGACTTCTGTGATAAGTAAATGAATGGAAACACTTATAAACAGAGAATAGTAAAGTTTTTGGAATCCAGTGAATTATAGGACTTGAGGCAACATGGTTTCAAAAGAGGTAGGTCTTGTCAGACAAACCTAACTAATTTCTTTGACTGGGCGACAAGATAGTTGGATTGAGGGAGAACGCTTGATGTGGTGTATTTACATTTTAGAAAGGCCTTTGACACAGTTCCTCATAGATAACTAATAAATAAACTGACTGCCCTTGGTATTGGGCATAAAGTGACTGACTGGGTTAGGATATGATTGAGTGGAAGGTGTTAAAGGGTAGTAGTAAATGATGCTCATTTGAGGTGTTCCAGAAGGTTCAGTTTTTGGGTTGATTCTTTTTAACATTTTTGTAAGTGATATTGCTGAAGGGCTGTCTGCTAAGGCTTGGCTCTTTGTGGATGATACCAAAATCTGCAATAGGATAGATCCCCTGATGGTGTGGATAACATGAAGAAGGATTTGGTAAAGCTAGAGGATTGGTCTGGAAGTTGGCAGCTAAGAGTTAATGCTGAAAATGCAGGATCACGCATTAGGCTGCAAAAACCCGCGGGAACGGTGCGGTTTAGGGGGTGAAGAATTTTTGTTCCTGAAAGAGGAGTGGGACTTGGTGGCCAAACAGGTAGAAAAGTCAATGGTGAAAGCTAGAAGAATGCTTGGGTGCATAGGGAGAGGAATGGCCAGTAGGAAAAAAGGAGATGATGATGCCCCTATATAAGACTCTGATGAGACCTCATTTAGAGTATTGTGTACAATTCTGGAGACTGTGTCTTTAAAAAGATATAAACAGGATGGAGTCAGTCCAGAGAGTGGCTTCTAAAATGGTCAGTAGTCTTTGGCATAAATCATATTGGGACAGATCTCAATGCGTATACTTTGGAAGAAAGGCGAGAGAGGGGAGATATGATAGACATTTAAATACCTATGCAGCATAAATGCACAAGAGGTGAGTCACTTTCAATTGAAAGGGAGCTCTAAAATGAGAAGGCATAGGATAAAGATGAAAGGGGATAGACTCAGAAGTAACCTGAGGAAATACTTCTTCACAGAAGGTGGTGATTTCATGGAACAGCCTCCCAGTGAAAGTGGTGAAGATGAAAACATCTGAATTCAAGAGAGTTTAGGAAACGTACTGAGGATCTATAAGGGGGTTATAGGGAAAGCAGGTGGCATTGATGATCAGTCTGGGTAGCCCATATGGTTTCTATCTGCCTTCATTTTTCTCTGTTTTTATGACTTGATCTCCATTTGGGCATACTCCCAAGGGTACTGAAAGAACTTAAACATAAACTTGCTGATCTGCAGTTAGTAATCTGTAACCTATCATTAAAATCATCCATAGTACCTGAAGACTGCAGGGTGGCCAATGTGAAACCATTTTTTTAAAAGGGTTCCAGGGATGATCTGGGAAATTATAGACCAGTAAGCTTGCTAGGTAAAATAGTGGATACTTTCATAAAGAATAAAATTATGGAACTCACAGATAAACATGGTTAAATGAGAAGAGTCAGCATGATTTCAGTCAAGGGAAGTCTTGCCTCACTAGAAGTCTTGCCTCACATGATCAAAATCCCTGCACTGTTCCAAACAGAGCTCTAAAAATAGCGCCAGAACAACGTGGGGCTTTGCCACCCCTATCATCAAAGATAATAGCATACAAATTTAAGCATGCTATTATCTCTGATCATAGGGTAAAAGTGTGGGAGGATCAGTGCTTTTTTTGAGGGGGTACTTGGGGGTACTGAGTACCGGCACCTTTTCCATTGTCTGCTAAAATTGACCCATGGACCCCAACTTTTAATGAAAAATCTCAGGCTCTACACACCAATTCTGCCTTGTTATAGATTCTGTGACTGGTTGCAGGGGGCCTAGCTATTGTGGGGTGGGTCTCTCAGTGATCACCCCACCCCTGAAGGGTGACCTGGCATTTGAGTACCGGCACCTTTTTCGCACTGGGGAGGATTGTGCCTGAGCATGTGCATAGGCACAATTCTCCCACACTTGTTTGATCAGTTCAGGCTGTCAAAAGCCCAGACCTGTCAAACACAGGGGCTGGAAGTCGGTGGGATTCCCAGACCCCACTGCAACTACAAGTCCCTGGTGGCCTAGATGCACAGGGCACGGCTAAGCATCGCTATTTTCAAGGTGGTGCTGAAAAAGGAGAGAGTGTACTACTCCCTCCTCCACCACTAAGGTACAAGGGGGGGGGGGCATGTTGGGAGGGGCTGAAGATCCACCAGATCTCCAGCCCCCCTACCCTGTGATCTTGTGTTGGGAAGAACAATCCAAATCAAAGTTACATGATGCTAGGGTACACCTTGAGGGTCAACACCCAAGAAAAAGATCTAGGTGTCATTGGAGATAATATGCTGAAATATTCTACCCAGTGCATGGCAGCGGCCAAAAAAGCAAACAGGATGCTAGGAATTATTAGGAAAGGAATGGTAAATAAGATTGAGAATACTATAATGCCACTGTATTGCTACATGGTGCTACCTCATCTAGAGAATTGCATTCAGTTCTGGGGTCATTGTATTTTTAAAAAGAAATAACGGCATTAGAAAAGGTACAAAGAAGAATGACCAAAATGATAAAGGTGATGGAAATACTCCCATATGAAGAAAGGCCTGGAAAAGAGATAGCTGAAGGGAAATATGATCGAGGTCTGCAAAATCCTGAGTGGCGTAGAACGAGTAGAAGTGAATTCATTTTTCAGTCTTTCAAAAAAGTACAGAGACTAGGGGACACTCAATGAAATTACATGGAAATACTTTTAAAAACAAATAGGAGGAATTTTTTTTCATTCAATGAATAGTTAAGCTCTGGAACTCTGTGCTGGAAGATGTAGAAACAGCAGTTAGTGTATCTGGGTTTTAAAAAGGTTTGGACAAGTTCCTGAAGGAAAAGTCCATAGTCTGCTATGGAATCATAGGGAAGCCACTGCTTGCCCTGGGATTGGTAACATGGAATGTTGCGACTATTTAGATTTCTGCCAGGTATTTGTGACCTGGCTTGGCTACTGTTGGAAACAGGATACTGGGCTAGATGGGCCATTGCTCTGAACCAATATGGCTATTCTTATGTTCTTATGATTTTTGCAGGTAATCAGATGCTTACTTGTGGAAAAAAAAAAAACATTCAAAACTCGATTCCCCCCCCCCCCCCCCCCCATTATATGCACTGGACAGGGCAATTCTATAACAGGGTGCCCACATTTAAATTCCACTCGAGTGTGTAAGAGTACATAATACTGTCACTTTTGGGATAAGTGTACACTTACAGTGGGGGAAATAAGTATTTGATCCCTTGCTGATTTTGTAAGTTTGCCCACTGACAAAGACATGAGCAGCCCATAATTGAAGGGTAGGTTATTGGTAACAATGAGAGATAGCACATCACAAATTAAATCCGGAAAATCACATTGTGGAAAGTATATGAATTTATTTGCATTCTGCAGAGGGAAATAAGTATTTGATCCCCCACCAACCAGTAAGAGATCTGGCCCCTACAGACCAGGTAGATGCTCCAAATCAACTCGTTACCTGCATGACAGACAGCTGTCGGCAATGGTCACCTGTATGAAAGACACCTGTCCACAGACTCAGTGAATCAGTCAGACTCTAACCTCTACAAAATGGCCAAGAGCAAGGAGCTGTCTAAGGATGTCAGGGACAAGATCATACACCTGCACAAGGCTGGAATGGGCTACAAAACCATCAGTAAGACGCTGGGCGAGAAGGAGACAACTGTTGGTGCCATAGTAAGAAAATGGAAGAAGTACAAAATGACTGTCAATCGACAAAGATCTGGGTCTCCACGCAAAATCTCACCTCGTGGGGTATCCTTGATCATGAGGAAGGTTAGAAATCAGCCTACAACTACAAGGGGGGAACTTGTCAATGATCTCAAGGCAGCTGGGACCACTGTCACCACGAAAACCATTGGTAACACATTACGACATAACGGATTGCAATCCTGCAGTGCCCGCAAGGTGCCCCTGCTCCGGAAGGCACATGTGACGGCCCGTCTGAAGTTTGCCAGTGAACACCTGGATGATGCCGAGAGTGATTGGGAGAAGGTGCTGTGGTCAGATGAGACAAAAATTGAGCTCTTTGGCATGAACTCAACTCGCCGTGTTTGGAGGAAGAGAAATGCTGCCTATGACCCAAAGAACACCGTCCCCACTGTCAAGCATGGAGGTGGAAATGTTATGTTTTGGGGGTGTTTCTCTGCTAAGGGCACAGGACTACTTCACCGCATCAATGGGAGAATGGATGGGGCCATGTACCGTACAATTCTGAGTGACAACCTCCTTCCCTCCGCCAGGGCCTTAAAAATGGGTCGTGGCTGGGTCTTCCAGCACGACAATGACCCAAAACATACAGCCAAGGCAACAAAGGAGTGGCTCAGGAAGAAGCACATTAGGGTCATGGAGTGGCCTAGCCAGTCACCAGACCTTAATCCCATTGAAAACTTACGGAGGGAGCTGAAGATGCGAGTTGCCAAGCGACAGCCCAGAACTCTTAATGATTTAGAGATGATCTGCAAAGAGGAGTGGACCAAAATTCCTCCTGACATGTGTGCAAACCTCATCATCAACTACAGAAGACGTCTGACCGCTGTGCTTGCCAACAAGGGTTTTGCCACCAAGTATTAGGTCTTGTTTGCCAGAGGGATTAAATACTTATTTCCCTCTGCAGAATGCAAATAAATTCATATACTTTCCACAATGTGATTTTCCGGATTTAATTTGTGATGTGCTATCTCTCACTGTTACCAATAACCTACCCTTCAATTATGGGCTGCTCATGTCTTTGTCAGTGGGCAAACTTACAAAATCAGCAAGGGATCAAATACTTATTTCCCCCACTGTATATGTGTATGTGGCAACAAAATACTTAATCACCGTCTTGTAAGAGCATGCATTAGAGGCATAGGACTAGATTCTATATATCACACCTAAAAAAATCAGTGCCAGGACAAAATATGCCTAGGCGTATTCTATAAAGGACACCTAAATTTAGGCGTACTTTAAAGAATAAGCTTAACTTTCTGATTGGTTTATAGAATGCGCTGAGCGCCCCTTTTGTGCAACTAAATTTAGTTGCGGGCAGTTATGCCAAGTAAAGGTTGGTTTAAATGCCGATACTTAAATTATGCGTGGACCGGGTGTATTCTATAACAACGCGCATAGATTTTACAAACACCCACAACACACCCATGGCTATGCCCCTTTTCAACTATGCAACTTAGTATTCACAGACATCACATTATAGAATAATCTTAGATAGTTTTGCGTGTAAATTCTAATTAATGCCAATTATTGTCAATAATTGCTTGTTAAGTGGCAATTATCGGCATTGAGTGGCTTGTTAACTAATTAAGTTATGTACGCTAATCCAGAATATGACTGGATTTGCACACACAACTTAAGTTGCTCTATATGGAATTCAGGGGGATAGTTTGTAAATGCAAGGGAGGAGATCACATGGGCAGAATTTGGGAGGGACATGGGTGGGGCTGACATTTCACATACAACTTACAGATTGCATTGTTACGTGCATCCAAGCTGCATTGAGGTACCCACAGTTATACCAGGTCTATGGCTGGTGTAATTGTGGGCACCTACATGTCAGGTGCATTGATGTCGGTTAATACTAGTATTCTATAACAGAATCTAGGGGTGATCAGATGCTATTACAGAATAGGCTCTCATTGCATGGCATCAGGGCACCTAAAAGGAAGTACCCACTTATAGAACTGCCCTGGATACTGAGTTTTCACTCATCTCTTCTACTTCCCATTGGAGAGGTTGAATCTGAAAACTCCATGGTGGCTTATGTAGCCAAAAGCCCTCTCTGAGCAAGACATTTTTAACAGAACTTTGATAGCAGTTTCCCTTTGGAATTGAGCTTCTAGAGCTGTTCAAGTTACAAAGGAGACTAAAATATCCCCTTACTTGTTTTTTGTTTATAAGGTTTTTAAAATAAGAATATTATTGCAATGGACACTAATCAAAGCTGTAATCCAAAGTCTAGGTGAGATCATGTATGTATTGTTTTTTTTCTTGATAGGAATACACCATAGACATTTTCTTTGCCCAGACCTGGTATGACAGACGTCTTCGCTTTAACAGCACCCTTAAAGCTCTGACTCTGAACAGTAATATGGTGAGCCGTATCTGGATCCCAGACACCTTTTTTAGGAATTCTAAGAGGGCTGACTCACACTGGATAACGACACCCAATCAGCTTCTCAGGATCTGGAATGATGGAAAGGTGCTCTACACTCTCAGGTACTGTGGAAATCATTAAAAACCTTAAGTGATGTAACTTCCCTCTCATGATTTCACTGCAAAGGGGACTAATGGATATGGTTCATTCCAAAGCAGGTGCAAAGTTTCAAGGCCTTTGGAATGCAGTGACTTTCCACACTTAGGCCTTAATTCAGAAAGCCAGGTGTTTGAACACTGCACTAAGCTTAACATTGTCATTCGCACTTCAGGCAGCTCTTAACACATACTTAAAACTTAAATAACTCAAACAACATTTTTCTTTTTGGAATAAAATTTGGCTGCAGCTTTATTTTTAAATATTAATAAAATTCATTTACTTAACATCAACTTAGTAACATATCATTCTTTCCACCAGGTTAACTTCACAAATGCGGTTAATAATGTTAAGCCCTTCGGTAACGAACTGGCTCACTTTCTCCCCACTTCACAGTGTGATTAATAATAATGTTAAGCCCTTCGGTAACGAACTGGCTCACTTTCTTCCCACCTTACCCCCCTCCCCCCATGTGACTTACGGTACCGTCAAGCCACCTCTTACTCATGGCGGTTCCGCCCACGAGTTCATTTCCATTTCATATATTTCATAATATTCATTTAACCGCTTCTGGTGCCTCTTAAACCCCTCATCCAGGCACCCCTTTCATGTAAAAGCTGCTACCCATATACCCCCAAATCCTCCCCACTTTCCCTAAACTTCTCAAAACCTCTGTCTCCACCACACACTCCTCACACCCAGGGCGGGCTGGGATGGGTCTTTAAACTCCCTTCTACTCACCCTAACCCTCACCTACCTAACTAAAAACTACTTCTAAGCTCCAAATCTTCACCCTATCCTAACACTTCCCTTTCAGCCAATCCTATCCCTGTTTTCCTACCCAATCCCCTTCCTCCCCTTCCTGTTGCTAACCTCACCACTAACTACTTCTAAACTTACTCCCTCCTGCAACCCCCCCCCCCCCTTTCTTTACTTATTCTGGCTGCCTTGGCTTCAGCCAATGTTAACACCCTCACAGCTTAACTGTGAGGGCTTCCTTATTCAACAGCATTCTAATTCACAGCTATAAAATATTTTTTCTTCTGATATAGTAAATTAAGGGCATGCAAATTACCACTGCATTAAAAAATGTGTGATCCCAGTAAAAAAAGTGCATATCATAGTGGTAAAATGCAGATACTTGCTGTATCACAAGCAGACATCTCTCTTTCTGTCAGTGTGTGAGCAAGGATTGGCCAACACTGATAGGAAGGGAGATAAAAACACACACACAGGACTGAACTCTGACTCCTTTTACACTCCCCTCCACCCTCAGACACTCTTCTCCCCCTGAACTTCAAGGCACAAAGAACTACAGTGGTGGCTCAAGTGGGATCTGTACCCCCAACCCCACAAACATCACCGATGGCCTCCTAGATCCCCCAACCCTCAATCCATAAAAGTCACTGGTGGCTCCCAAACAACCCCCCCCCCCCCCTCATGTCACTGGTACCTCCCCAGACTCCCACTCCCCTCAACCCCACAAACATGTGACCTATTGCTCAATAGTTCACACTGTTCTTCAGTTGTGTACCCTATTGATAGTACAGGATTAAACCTGAAATTTTGTTTCTACCCTGTTCAGGCTAAAAACAACATGGCCTTTTTTTCCATGTTGTTTCAAATGAATGCAAATCCCTATTTTTTTTACTTGATACCAACCTCACTTCTCTTAGAGCAGTGGCTCCCAACCTAGTTTTTGGGATACACCCTCCAGTCAGATTTTCAGGAGAAATATGCATGAGATAAATTTGCATGCCCTACCTTTGTGAAATGCTCATGTATATTCATCGTGGATATCCTTGAAACCTGACTGGCTGGGTATGTCCCAAGGACTGGGTTGAGAACCCTTGCCTTAGAGGAAAACACTAATCACACTATACATTTCGTATTTTCCAAAACAATTGTGACAGTAGCAGGAAATCTAAGGGTGCACTACTAAAAACAGCTCAATGCCCAATCTTCTGTCCAATTACAAAGTCAGGTCAGTCATCACACAGTGCTCTGCCCATTTTGTATTTAAGACTTATTTGCAGCTGATTTTACACTGATATTATACATATCACATGTTTGCTGAAGGCAATTAATTTTGAAATCTTAAACCAGCATGACTCAAAAATTTTCCCAACTAATTAAACCAGGTGTTTAACTGAAATCTATACCCTAGATTCTATGGTGCTTTATTGGAAAACATCAGAAGTCACAGTTGGAAGTGTTCCTCTTTGCTATATATCAATCAATGTGATTTTAAAATTTTAACTTGAACTTTGTACCTCTGGGATGAGATCTTATCTATGGTAGTGAAGGTAGGCATTATATTTAATGCCATTTGCATACCACATTCTTGATCTTGAGAACAAGGAGTAGAGTATTTTCACAGTCTCCACAGAAGAAAAAGAGGAGATACACTGTCAGAGGATCATGTGAGAGATAAAGAAAGGCACTATTAATTTTATTTATTTAAAATTCTTATATACCAATAAAATTTATGCAATTAAAAAAAAAAGAAAAATTATAAACATAACACAAAAACACAATTACACTCACAATCTTATAAAATTTGGAGACTCCCACACTTAAAAACATATTCTGTGACTTCCAACATAGACATTACTAGCAAATCAAACTACAGCAAAATCAAATGTCCATTGAAGCAGCACAGACTTTAGAGCTCCCCAACCCAGTCTAGGCATATCAATTGATAGTTCAATTTAAGGTATCTGAAAGGGAATGCCTCTGACCAAATTTCATTGGATTAGCCACCAAGACAGGGAGTCCTGGAGCTGATGGGTAACTTGATGTCCCCCTGAAAGCATACTGTCTTTTGGGCTTGTCTCATACATAGGATTGTGTGTGCAAGCACTACCACACACAATGAGAAGGATTGCACTTGTAGGAGCCTGACTGTTAGGAGATGTTGATGAAGAAAATAGTGAGGAAGATGTAAAAATCTAAATAGCGTATGAACCAATTCCTTTTAATTCACCCTGTAAACCATTGGGCCAACATCTACATGGAGTTATATGTTTATAAGGAGCAGGTGAATGTTTTACTACACTCACAACAGATTGTCAGCCCATAAAAAAATAGTGGCAGCTTCATCATCATCCATGTGTGGAGAAGGCACATCAAGGGTAGGAACCCCAACCTAGACCCCATTTAAATATCCAATGTTCATCTTTATAGGGATTTCTTATCTACTGCCATTTTTCAAGTTATAACAATGCTGTCTACCTTTGCTCTGATTTTGATCTCATCTCATTGGCCTTGGTTGTTAAGGAGAGGGATATAAAGGTCTGAAACACCATCACAGGAATTATTTTAGACCCTCTAGTCTAGGTGAAATCTATCTTTATTATGCTATTCTATATGTTCCTTTCTAGGGCCAGAGTTTTAGCCTCTGCAACATCACACAATTTATCAGTACATTTCATTTTTTATTCCTCCAGATGTTCTACAGATTAAGGATATACTCCCCATTCCAATAAAATATTCCTTATTATTGGCTTTTGCACTCTTTATTGATCTAAGCACAGATCTCATTGAGGGGCATAATTGAAAGGGACGCCCAAGTTTTGCTGAGGATGTCCTCGCAAAACGCCCCGATGGAGGGGTGGGGAAACAAGATGGACGTCCATCTTTCATTTCGATAATATGGTCGGGGACGCCCAAATCCTGAACATAAATTACCTCTTTTTCCTTATGATCCTAAATCTGTCTGTTACGCACAAACATTTGTTCATACTGATATTGGCGATTGCCTCTACCATAGTATGTAAGCCACACTGAGCCTGCAAATAGGTGAGAAAATGTGGGATACAATTGTTACAAATACATAAATTAAAATAAATAAATTTAGGTCATCTTTAGAGATGGTCATCCCTAGACTTGGTCATTTCTGATTTTCGGCGATAATGGAAACAAAGGACGCCCATCTCAGAAATGACCAAATGCAAGCCCTTTGGTCATGGGAGGAGCCAGCATTTGTAGTGCACTGGTCCCCCTGATATGCCAGGACACCAACCGGGCACCCTAGGGGGCACTGCAGTGGACTTCAAAATTGCTCCCAGGTACAAAGCTCCCTTACCTTATGTGTTGAGCCCCCCAAATCCCCCCAAAACCCACTACCCACAACTGTACATCACTACCATAGCCCTTTCGGGTGAAGGGGGGCACCTAGATGTGGGTACAGTGGGTTTGTGGTGGGTTTTAGAAGGCTCACATTTAATACCATAAGTGTAACAGGTAGGGTGGGGATAGGCCTGGGTCCGCCTGCCTGAAGTGCACTGCACCCACTAAAACTGCTCCAGGGACCTGCATACTGCTGTGATGGACCTGAGTATGACATTTGAGGCTGGCATAGAGGCTGGAAAAAAATATTTTGAAAGATTGTTTTTGAGCGTGGGAGGGAGTTAGTGACCACTGGGGGAGTAAGGGGAGGTTATATCCGATTCTCTCCAGTGGTCAACTGGTCAGTTCGGACACCTTTTTGTGTTTTGGTCGTAAGAAAAACAGGACCAGGTAAAGTTGTCCAAGTGCTCATCAGGGACACCTTTTTTTTTTTCCATTATGGGTTGAGGACATCCATGTGTTAGGCACGCCCAAGTCCCACCTTCGCTACGCCTCCGACATGCCCCCGTGAACTTTGGTCATCCCTATGATGGAAAGCAGTTGGGGACTCCCAAAATCGGCTATTGATTATACCGATTTGGGCGACCCTGTGAGAAGGACGCCAATCTTACAATTTGTGTCAAAAGATGGGCGTCCTCTTTCGAAAATGAGCCTGATTGTGTCATACCTGGAAGGTTTCATGACTGTTCTATAATGGTATAGTTGTACAACTTTTTAACATGTGCAGTTGTTAGAAATATATTACAAGACTTTGAGGCTGAGGCAATAGCAGGTCTATTTTAGACCTTTACTTTGCATGGTGTGTTGTGATTATGGTGAGGTACTGCATTCGTTTCTTAGTGCAATAGTTTAGGTGTCAAGCTCTAATTTACATATTCAAACAGGTGTCAGTTCTACAGAGCACTAAATGCTGAACTGTAATTTAACAGAGGTGAAACAGACTAGCCTGACATATTTGCATAAGCTCTAATTATTATACATTTGTCTGTCCTCTAGACTGACAATAGAGGCTGAATGTCAACTCCAGTTACAGAATTTTCCAATGGACACTCACTCCTGCCCCCTTGTGTTTTCCAGCTGTGAGTATATGTTTCTTAAATCTATGAACAAAAGTGAACTGTGAAAATAACTCCACAAACCAGAGAAAGAGTTCTGACATTCACTATTTATCACAAAGGATAGGCTAAGGAGTAATGCTAGCAATTTAGGATGACCAATAATTTCCAAGTGCTCTCTCCACAGGGCATGTCTACATGAATAACACTTCCTCTCAGCTATGTGATTTACAATGAGTATGTGAAATGTGCCAACACAGCTAAAGATTCTGCCAGAGGTAGGGAGGGGACTAGAACATATTTTCTTATAATAATAAAAACACAATTTATTAGCAGAGCAACACCACTTCTCTTCACGGAAAGTCAGCAGAAATTTATCATAGCAATTACAAAACATATATAGTTGGGATACCAAAAGAATGTTTACACAAAAGTTGAGCTTATTGCAAATTAAGGAGACAATCTTGAAAGCATTTTCCATTTGTAAAGCCTATTTTCCACTGCAAAGAAGACTTTTATGAAATTAAATGACTGAAAATGTAAGGAAAATTGTGGATACACCTACTTTTATGTGATTTGCATACTTGTGTTCCCAGGGCATACTTTGGGTTGACCAGTGGCAGATTTCTTTTGTGTGTGCATACAAGTGTACATGCAAAGGGGATACTGTGAGTGACAACAGGATTGGATTTAGGGTGGGGGAAAAAGTTAAGAAATTACCAAAGTCTTTTTCTTCAGCATTAATCTGAGTCAATGTCAGAGAATGTGATGACAAATTGACCCCAGTCTGTAAGGGAAATGTGTCTTTCTGCTTAGACTTCTCCCTCTCCCCCTCTACGTGCTGTTAAAAGAAAAAAAACCTTGATTTGCCCATTCCTGTGGTAATGGAGATGTGAAAAGAGGGGCTAAGGGATTATAAGTGTCCTCTGATTCACTGTGTCACCCTTTTACTAAAGTTTAGTATGTGCTAATGGACATTAGTGTGTGCCAAGAGTCATGTGGCTCATAGGTATAAAAAAAGATCTGAAGCATTTTGGGTGCACTGATGTCTATTAGTGCAGGCTAAGTTTTAGTAAAAGGGCCCCAATGTATCTTTTGTCTATTTCTTTTACCCTCCAATTATGTGAAGTATCTGTGGACTCAGTATTACAAAACCTCTTTCTAAAGGCCCCTTTTACCAAACTGCAGCAAAAGGGGGCCTTTTCTAGCATCGGCACATGTTTTTCACACGCGCTGAGGCCCCCTTTTATTGTAGTGGGTAAAAGGGAAGTCTCTCTTTCCTACTGGAAATGGCCGCAAGGCAAGTAAAACACTTGCCATGCAGCCATTTCTGGGGGGAGCCCTTACCACCACCCATTGAGGTGGCGGTAATGGCTCCCATGCTAACCCGGCGGTAATCTGGCAGCACATGGCACTGACCGATTACCGCCGGGTACACTCCGACGCTACAAAAATAAATATATTTTTGTAGTACCGAATATGATAGTGCACTAGGGGTGGGAAGTACCGCCGGGCTGCTTCGGTAGCCCGGCAGTACTTCCTGTTTAGCGTGCAGTAATCCCACTTTGGGCTTTCTGCCGCTTAGTAAAAAGGGCCCTAAATTAACTATTTTCTTTTGATTATTCATGTTTTTGCCACCGTCACATCTACTCCAAGGATAGACTGATCCTTCTCTGTAATCAATATCATTTATTTTAAATGTCTCATGTTTAGCTTTCCAGATTTTTATTACAATTAATTAATAGCATATGAAAACATGGATCCTTTCATTTTAAATCATTCATTTCTGTACCAAGTTCATGGCTTACTACCTCAGCCCTTTTGTTAGAAGTATTGATTAACAACATCAAGTATATTGAACAGTTATTCAAATGGAATTTCAGCTCTTAGTGAAGAATCATGAGGTATACACTTGTGAAATTTCTGCAAATTATTTTTTTAAATAATTTTTATTAATAATGTATTAAATTTACCCCCCTCCCTTTTACAAAGCCACACTGGCAGCTGCTAGCATGACTTTGTAAAAGGGGGGGGGGGGTGGATAGTGTATTTAGTATGTGTGGGATGAATGTTTGGGTGACAGCGGGAGTATTCAGCATTTCTGTACGCGCAGACCTCAGCTATAGGCATGGTGGTCATGGTCTCAGCCAGGCATCTATTATGGCTTCAGAATTGGTTGGCAGAGCCAGCCTCCAAGACTTAGCTCTGTAGGCTTCCATCTTGGGAGAAGCTGCTCTTTGGTGAAGACAAACTCATTCTATTCTTCTGCTTTGCCGCATGGATGTCCAAATTCTGTGACATGCACCATTACCACCAAGGACAGTGCCAGGAAGACTTCTATGTTCTCTGCCTGAAAATGGCAAGGACAAATCAAGATCAAGTATGCATATGTAGTATCACATCATACCTTATGCTATGAGTTTATCTTGTTGGGCAGACTGGATGGACTGTACAAGTCTTTATCTGCCGTCATCTACTATGTTACTATACGTTACTATGTCTTGGTGTGTCTGAGACAGGCTTTTCTATTACTAATTGGTTTTCCTTAATTTTGATATTGTATTGTTTTTAGTATGATGTAAACCGATTTGTACTATTTTTGTTTAAGTGGTATATTAAAATTAATAAACATAAACATAATGAATTCACTATCTTATGTAAATAATTTTGGTTCCTTAAGAATTCTGAAGCTCCTACAGATTCTCTGGATCTTACAGTATCCTCCCGATATTCAAAATCATTTAACTGGCCAGGATTGGCGCCTGGCTAGTTAAATGCACCATGAATGGCTATCTGAATTTTCAGCAGGACATGGCCGACCATGACCTACTGAAAATTTGCAGTTAGTGGATAGCCGGTTATATCGTATGATATAACTAATTTCCAGCACGTTTGGCGGACATATTTGGCTGCATGAATACCAAACCTATTTTTGGCAAGTTCAAACTTAACTGGCCAGTGCTGAATATCAGCTTGGCCAATTTAGGTTGAACTGGCCAAAAATAAACCAGATATTCAATGCCAATCACCAGAAACTACTCAGCATTGATTATCTGGGCTCAGCATCAACCGCAGTATGAATATCAGGCCCTATTTGAGAAATGTGGCAGCATGTAATTCAGATCATACAAATGTTTTGCTACGTTTTACCACATCCTCTCACTGTTCAACAAACTCATCTCTTTCTTCAGCTTTATCAAAGAAGGATTCCTTTGGAAGCATCTCTCTGATTAAATCCCTTTTAAAGCTGAGAACATTGACCCAGCCAGAAAATATGAATAATGGTCACACCACACCAATTGGAAACAAAAAGAGACAACATTTTATCAGGATTTAATGATAAGAGTGACCACACATGCAGCGCAACACAGGCAATATGACAACTACAGAAAATGTTAATTTAGCAAGTGGTCAAAGGAAATCCAACATTTTGGCAAACTGCCTGCATCAAAGAATAAATCCTGCAAAACATAACTAAGTCTATATCTATCTATCTATATCTAGGTATAAACAGATCTTTTAAAAAAATCCTTTAAAACAAGAGGTCAATTTTCAGACCGCAAGAGTAAGACTGGCTAACTCCTGTGGTCAGCGCTGAACCTGGATGTTTATTTTATTTTTATTACATTTGTACCCCATGCTTTTCCACTCATAGTAGGTTCAATGCAGCTTACATATTATATACAGGTACTTATTTGTACCTGAGGCAATGGAGGGTTAAGTGACTTGCCCAGAGTCACAAAGAGCTGCCTGTGCCTGCAGTGGGAATTGAACCCAGTTCCCCAGGACCAAAGTCTACCACTCTAACCACTAAGCCATTTCTCCGCTCTGAGCCATTTCTGGTGATTGGCATGGAATATCTGGTTTATTTTTGGCTGGTTTCAAAATAATCAGCTAAGTAAATATTCAGACTTAGCCGGTTATTTTGAAACCGGCCAAAGATATTCTACAGTTTCACGCTGCCACAAATGGACGCTAAACTCACTTTAAAAATCGGCAGGTAGCCAGTTGTATTGTGCAATAGAACCAGCTATCTGCTAGCCACTAACCGGGGAAATTCAGTGGGGGTAGCCCATTATTCCCCGCTGAGTATTGGCAGATGGCTGGTTAAGCGCTATTTAACCAGTCAGCAGCCATTTTAGCTGGATTAATAGCGCTGAATATTGGGGGAATAACTATTTAAAAACTCCACAAACTTTAAATAAATCTTAACTTGTTAAGTACAATCATAGAATAAAACTGCTTGACTAATGTGCCACAATATTGCAGGGCTCATTACCACACAATATTTGTGATAGTCTGCCAAGGGTCTCAAAATAAATTAATAGCAAGTGATTGACATCTGAAATAAATGATGAATAAACTGAGTCTCTCTAATAAAAAATATATCTTAACTTTCTAAGGTACACTATTTACCAAGAATTAAAAACTGAAGTGCCAAGGTTAGCTTTGAACTGGTCACTTTTTCTCATTTGTGTGCATGTAGAAAAAAATCATTATTACTACTACTACTACTACTATTTAGCATTTCTATAGCGCTACAAGGCGTACACAGCGCTGCACAAACATAGAAGAAAGACAGTCCCTGCTCAAAAAGCTTACAATCTAATAGACAAAAAATAAATAAAGTAAGCAAATCAAACCAATTAATGTGAACGGGAAGGAAGAGAGGAGGGTAGGTGGAGGCGAGTGGTTACAAGTGGTTACGAGTCAAAAGCAATGTTAAAGAGGTGGGCTTTCAGTCTAGATTTAAAGGTGGCCAAGGATGGGGCAAGACGTAGGGGCTCAGGAAGTTTATTCCAGGCGTAGGGTGCAGCGAGACAGAAGGCGTGAAGTCTGGAGTTGGCAGTAGTGGAGAAGGGAACAGATAAGAAGGATTTATCCATGGAGCGGAGTGCACGGGAAGGGGTGTAGGGAAGGACGAGTGTGGAGAGATACTGGGGAGTAGCAGAGTGAGTACATTTATAGGTTAGTAGAAGAAGTTTGAACAGGATGCAAAAACGGATAGGGAGCCAGTGAAGGGTCTTGAGGAGAGGGGTAGTATGAGTAAAGCGACCCTGGCGGAAGACGAGATGGGCAGTAGAGTTTTGAACTGACTGGAGAGGGGAGAGGTGACTAAGTGGGAGGCCAGCAAGAAGCAGATTGCAGTAGTCTAAACGAGAGGTGACAAGGGTGTGGATGAGGGTTTTGGTAGAGTGCTCGTGAAGAAAGGGGCGGATTTTACGGATGTTGTAAAGAAAGAAACGACAGGTCTTGGCAATCTGCTGGATATGAGCAGAGAAGGAGAGAGAAGAGTCAAAGATGACCCCAAGGTTTCGAGCTGAGGAGACAAGGAGAATGAGAGAGCCATCTACAGAAATAGAAAACGGGGGGGAGCGGGGAGGTGGGTTTGGGGGGGAAAATAAGAAGCTCTGTTTTGGTCATATTTAATTTCAGGTGGCGTTGAGACATCCAGACAGCAATGTCAGACAAGCACGCTGAAGCTTTGGTTTGGATGCAAGGTGAGATATCAGGGGTAGAAAGGTAGATTTGGGAGTCATCAGCATAGAGATGGTAGGAAAAGCCTACCATCTCTATGTGTAGCAAATTACGAGTGATGGAATCATTGTTTCTAGTAAGTCTCCATGTTTCTTTCAAAGTATTTGATCATTTTGTGGTCAAATATTTTCCTTTCATAGGACCATTTAAGTTCAACTTCGTATCATGATTATACAATGGTCTGACCTGCAAAAATGACCCTTCACAGTAAGGCCGCCTTCTCTGCAATGTGTTATTTTTCTCTCTATAAACATTTACATTTGTGGATGTTTTTGCGTATTTTTGAAGTCGAATAATTACAAATGGAAGGTTAAATCAAGTTCTGACAAAAAAAATGATCCTACTCTGTCGTACTGCCTTTCCCTTCCTATAATTTAATTTAATTGTGCCCGTTATTTAATAGGCCAAATAGCAATACATTGGAAAATTGACTTTACCAATAAAGAGCTGTGTCCCATTTCTGAGGGCTCTTGGTGCTTTTTGTTGTATTTTAGTTATTTAATATGGGACATCACATATTAAGGACCCTGTTTACTAAGCCATGCTAAGGGTGTGCTAGCATTTTTATCATGTGCTAATGATTAGCACATGCTAAATGCTAATTTGTCCATAGAAACATATTTATTTATTTATGTATTGTTCACTTATATTCCACATTTTCCCACTCATGCAGGCACAATGTGGCTTACAAACATTAAATAAATTCAGAATAGGAAAACTTAGAAGAGTATACAAGGAGTATGCAGGGGGAGAAGCATCTAATAGGGTGACTCTAGCATTTTGCAAGCACTAATTTTAGCACATGCTAAAAACATTACCTCGCCCATAGAAACATGGGTGGCTCTAGCGTTTTAGAGTGTGCTAATTTTATATCACACATTATCCGAACAAAAATATCCATTCAATGTAGCTATCATACATTAATGAAAAGTATTACAATGCATAGAATTTTAAATTTCAAGAGGTCAATATTCAGAAGGATATGGCCGCTAAAATGGCACTTAGGCAGCTATCCAGCAATATTCAGTGCCAGATAGCCAGCTATCCGACACTGAATATCGCCAGTTAGTGGCTTAAAGGTAGCCGATTATATCTTATGATATAACCAGCTATTCGCTGATTGCAAAAGTCAATTTGCCCAAGTTTGGCGGCCATATTAGGCAGCTACAATAGGTGGAATAACTTTGGCCAATCTTGGCTGGGTAAAGTCGGACTGGTTAAAATTAAACCAGATATGTAATGCCGGTCACCGGAAACGGCCTAGCATTGAATATCTGGGTTTCTTCTGCATTTTGAAAATTGGGCGGCATATGAATACAGGAGTACAGTACACAAGTTATTGGTGAGTGAAGAATTTTAGTAATTATAGTTTAATCCTAACCGGCAAGCACTGGATATTGGCTTGGCTTGTTAAGTTTAAACCGGCCAAAAATAAACCGGATATTCAATGCCAGTCACCAGAAATGGCCTGGCATTGGATATCCGGTCTCACCGCTGACTACGGGAGTTAGCCGAGCTGCCTCCCACAATCTGAATATCAGCCCCGGTCAGTTTAGCATGTTTACAGTATTTAGCATGCAGCCAATAAGTAAAATGCCCAGACTATTCATTGTCAGCATTATGGGTTTTCAGTGCAGTAGAATATTTTGAAAAAACTATTTGTGACATGAGCATGCTAAAACTTTTGTTTCACTCCTAACGTGCTTTTTTTTTTTAATGTACTCATTACATTTCTTTGAGAGCTCACATTAAGGGGCCCTTTTATTAAGCTGTGTTAGAAGCTAATGCACACCTAGCAGTGAAAAATCGAGTACCACGGGATTGCTCAGGTGTCCTGTGGTAACTGTGAAATCTGTGTATGCTAACCATGTGCTAAAACATTTTTTTTATTTTTTTTTTTATGAGATGTGTCGAAGCAGAAAGTAGGCATTCTTGCACTAACCAGTAAGTGTATCTACATTACCACGCACTAAATGGTTAGCATACAGTTACTACATGAATCCTTACCAACTAGAAAATGAGTGGCGGTAAGTGCTCGTGGTAATTTTTTTTTAATGTCCATACGCTAATGTATGCCATTAAAACAAAGAATAGAAAAAATGCATTTTTATTGCTGCAGTAAAAAAGTCCTTCGCGAGCAGGAAAGACTCGCATAAGGGCACACTAGGGCCACTTTTATCCGCAGTTTAGTAAGAATTCCAACGGTTGTTTTTGCAAGAATTTTTTTGTATACAAGGATTTAGCATACTTTGTGGAAAATTGTATCCCCTTCAATATTCAGCCAGTGGTGCTTAAAGTTTTTTTAAACGCTGATCGTTCCAACTAAATTATCCCCAGCATCCAGTGCCGGTCCATATCCGGGCGCCAGCACTGTATATTGGGGAATAATTTTGGACAGCCTGGTCACCCAGTGCTTATCATACATTAATGAAAAGTATTACAATGCATAGAATTCTAAAGATCAAGAGGCCAATATTCAGAAGGATATGGCCGCTAAAATGGCACTTAGGCAGCTATCCATCAATTGGACCCAGCCACAAGCTGCCATGAGAGGTCACAGCAGTCATTTTAGAACAGTGCCACAAGGGGCAGGAGTGAGGGAACTGCACTCCTGCCCCCAATGACCCCTGCTGCACCACCAGGGTAGAGGTAGGCCTGGGGGGGCCTACCTGGATGTTAGAGGAGTTAAGGGATCTGGGGGAGCTTTTCTCCTGTGGACATGGGGAGGGTGAGGGGGAGGGAAGGGAAGGAGGGGGCATTGTCAGTTGGCAGAAGGGGGCTCGGATTATGAACTGTTCTAAATTATGCTGCTTATCTATGCAAGTGCTGGCACTGAATATTGCCAGCACCCACATAATCCTGGGCTCCTCCCCAGTGCCACTCCTAGTGCTGACCTGCCCACCTTTTAGTTGACTGGTCTTTGGGGATATTCAGCAGCACTCTCTGGTTAAGTGCCGCTGAATATTCCCACTTAGGTGGCAGGAAGTAATTTAAGCGGGCAGCAGAGGCTCCTGCCCACTTAAATCTCTTTGAATATTGGCCCCTATGAGTTTCCATTTTAGTTTTTAATGCCATAAAAATAAAGAATTACAAAATACAGAAGATAAACAACATGCACAATTATAGGGCTCTGTGGATCTTCATGATTGTTTTTGATTATATTATATTTATAGCCTGGAGTTTGTATACTGCACAACATATCTTCCAGCTATACCTGTTTATTTGAAGAATCTACAGAGGTCTTCCTGCTCACACAAAACTCTTTCAGAAATTCACATCATTTTGCTGAGTTTCAGATGTGATAAATGATTTGAAGTCATGAAGCAGACAGCATTATGCTTACCACCCACCTCTGTCGGTTTGCATTTAATTCATGCAAGCCACGTGCACGAGTTAATTTGAAACATAATATAGTTATCTAATCAGACAAATTCCCTCCCCCGTGGGCCAATCATATCAGTATCAATTTCCCTTTGACATTTAATTTCACAAAATAGAACCAGACTCTTGACATACAGGTATAGCAGATCTATTAAATCATTTTTTTCCCTTTCCCTTTTGATATAATTAAATAGGGTAAAATGTCATTGCATTTTATATATTTTTTTTCTTAAAGATGATTTTGTGGATTACGTGGAGGGGCATAATCGAACGGGGCGCCCGAATTTTCCTGAGGGCGTCCTCGCAGGATGTCCCCGTGAAGGGGTGAGGAAACCCGTATTATCGAAACAAGATGGGCGGCCATCTTTCGTTTCGATAATATGGTCGGGAACGCCCAAAACTCCACATTTAGGTCGACCTTAGAGATAGTCGTCCCTAGAGATGGTCGTCCCCAAATCCAAGCCCTTTGGTCATGGGAGGAGCCAGCATTCGTAGTGCACTGGTCCCCCTCACATGTCAGGACACCAACTGGGCACCCTAGGGGGCACTGCAGTGGACTTCAGAAAAAGCTCCCAGGTACAAACCTCCCTTACCTTGTGTGCTGAGCCCCCCAAAACCCACTCCCCACAACAGTACACCACTACCATAGCCCTTAGGGATGAAGGGGGGCACCTAAATGTGGGTACAGTGGGTTTGTGGTAGGTTTTGGAGGGCTCACATTTACCATCACAAGTTTAACAGGTGGGGGGATGGGCCTGGGTCCACCTGTCTGAAGTGCACTACAGTACCCACTAAAACTGCTCCAGGCACCTGCATACTGCTGTCATGGAGCTGGGTATGATATTTGAGGCTGGCATAAAGGCTGGAAAAAATATTTTTAAAGTTTTTCTTTAGGGTGGGAGGGGGTTAGTGACCACTGGGGGAGTAGGGGGAGGTCATCCCTGATTCCCTCTGGTGGTCATCTGGTCATTTAAGGCACATTTTTGTGGCTTGGTTGTAAAAAAAAGGTGCAAGTAAAGTCGGCCAAGTGTTCGTCAGGGGCGCCCTTCTTTTTTCCATTATCCATGTGTTAAGCAAGCCCCAGTCCTGCCTTTGCTATGATTCCAACACGCCCACAGGAACTTTCGCCACCCCCGCGACGGAAAGCAGTTGAGGGCCCCCAAAATTGGCTTTCGATATGCCGATTTGGGCGACCCTGGGAGAAGGACGCCCATCTCCTGATTTGTGTCAAAAGATGGGCACCCTTCTCTTTCGAAAATGAGCCCAACAGTAACATAGTAAGTGATGGCAGATAAAGACTTGCCCAACAGTCACACTCATTATCAATTCATGATTTAATTAACAATGGATGCGATGATATATACTTTATCACAGGTGTTTATTTGGTGTTTCTGGGACATAGACCATAGAAGTCTGCCTTACTCTGGCCTTATTTTCCACCTACTGAGAGTTTATCTGTGTTCATCCCATGCCTTTTTGAATTCCGTCACTGTTTTTGTCTCAACAACCTCCTTCAGAAGTGCATTCCAGGCATTGATCACCCTTTCCGTAAAAAAAAATTTCCTGACATTGCTCCTAAGTGTACCACCCTCCAAACTTAGTTCAGGTTTTCTAGCTTTACCATTTCTCCTTCTCTGGAAGAGATTTGTTCCTATATTAATACCTGGCTAAGTATTTAAATGTCTGTATCATATCTCCCATGTCCCTTCTTTCCTCTAGGCTATACATATTCAAGTCTTCCAGTCTCTTCTCATACATCTTTTGGTGCAAACCCCATATCATTTTTATCACCATCCTCTGGATTGCTTCTAGACGTTTTACATCCTTAGTAAGATGCAGCCTCCAAAACTAAACACAATACTCCAGGTGGGGCCTCACCTGCGTCTTGTAGAAGGGCATCAACACCTCCTTTCTTCTGCTGTTTACTTTTCTCTTGATGCAGCCTAGTATCTTTCTGGCTACAGTCACCACTTTGTCATACTGTTTTTTTTGCTTTAAGGTCCTTGTACACCATCACCCCAAGGTCTCTCTCCCCGTCTGTGCATATCAGTCTCTTTCCTTCTATGATATATGGCTCCCTTCAGTTTCTACTCCTCAAAGGCATCATTTGCACTTCTTCACATTACATTTTAATTGCCAAATGTTAGACCATGCGTCTAACTTTTGCAGATCCATTTTTATGTTTTCCATTGCTTCCGGGGTGTCCAGTCTATTACAAATCTTAGTATCAATGATATCACAGTACAATTTTCCTTCTTCACAATATAAAACATAGAAATATGGAAAACGATGGCAGATGAAGATTGTACGACCCATCCTGTATTCCTAGATTCAATATGGCACATGTGACCAATTTGTGTGCACAATTTAATTGAGTAACAACTAAATTAGCACCAACAATTGGGCATAATAATCAATTATCAGTGCTAATTGGCAATAAATTGAATTTACGTGCACATCTTGGTAGGCACTATTCTCTAAAGATGGATGTGCATACAAATTCTTGTGCACAGATCTGAAAGGGGGCATGGCCAAGGGAAGGGCATGGGCAAGTCATGGCCATTTCAAGAATTTGCATGCCGTGTTACAGAATACGGCAGATCTGCGCCTAATTTAGGTGTGGGGATTTACACCAGGTTTCAGTTGATGTAAATCCTTATGTCTAAAATTTAGGTGTGGATTCCAGTGCTAGGTGCTATTCTTAAATGGCACCCAACTCAGTTTGCTGTATATAGAATAGCACTTAGCAGTCATTTTTTTTTGTGATGACTTTTCGGTGCCATATAATGAATTTGGTCCTATGTCTGTCTACAAACTGCTGAGCTCTATAAATTGTAATTTGTAAGTTTTATGTTAAACTGTACCTGCTGTACACCACCTTGGGTGAATCTCTTCATAAAGGCAGTTATTAAATCCCAATAAATAAATAAATTGCAGAATTGCCATTGCTTGTACATAGAAGTTGCAGAGTAACAATATTTTTTCCCTGTTTAAGTTTGTAAAATCTGTGCTATCACAGCGGTGTCCTTATATATATTTTACCAAAGGCTCCACGTTTTGGCAGGACGTCAATTTGCATATGTTAAAAAGTTCTAAGAGAATAAAGGACCACTTTACAAAGCTGTGGCAAGCACTAACTTATGCTTACCACAGCAAAAACTCCTTACCATGGGGCATGCTTAGGCATCCCACAGCAACTGAGATTGGTGAATGCTACCAACGTGTTGAAAGATTAATTGTGTTGCACTGGGCTGGGTCTAGGGGTGGGTCTGGAGGACAGAGAGTGGGCATGTTCTGCACTTATTGGTTAGTACATGGGAATTGTGGTACACTAATCAATTAGCACAGGTTTAGTGTGTGAGTCTCTACTGCCTACAAAAATAGGTAATGATAGGGGCTCATATGCTAATGGCCACATGCTAATGGAAAAATTAGCATGTGGTCATTAATAGGAAAATATAAAAATCTGCCAGTGGTAAAAATGGCCTTAGCATATGGGAATGACCTGCCGTATGCTTTAAGGCCATCTTTTACTGCTGTTTGTAAATGGGCCCCTAATACATTGTTATTAACATGAATATGTGAAATGAAAAAAAAATCTGAAACAAAATCCCTAAAATCTAAAAGCTATACCATTTTTATCCTGTGCACAATTTTTATTATCCACAGAAGAATTTTTCCCACTATATCGTGGAGCTCTTTTTCAAAACAAACAAACAAAAAACCATCCAAAAAACGTAAGGTGGGAGAGGGATGTTTTTTCTCTCAAATATGTCCAAAATTTCGATTTTTGGCATCCCGAGTTTAGGTGCTTTGCTTCACAGTTCATTCAAAAATCAAGGGGACATGATGGGAACATGTTTTGGGCAGGACATGGATGGCCACAAAAGAGAAACATTTTTTGCAATAATGGAATGAAATGAAAATGTCTAGGGCCAAAATTAAGATATCTTTGGCTAGACCTGTTTCAATCACGACTAAGGGTTTCTTTTACTAAACCACACTAGCAATTCTCACATGGCAAAGTGACACAGCCCATTCAAACTGAATGGGCTATGGCACATTTTCCACACCAGTAATCGCTAGCGTGGTTTAGTAAAAGAGGCCCTAAGTGACCAAAAGGTGCCCCAAATGACCACTGGAGGGATTAAGGACCCCCATTACATCACTAGTGGTCACTGTCCCCACCCAGTCCCATAAGATTTGACAGTGACAGTACATACCAGGCTCTATGACAGTTTCACATTTGATGGCCATTCTTTTAAGAGCAGTAAGCAGGTACCAGGAGTAGCCTAGTGGGTAGTGTAGTGGATGGTAGAGAAAGTGATCCAGGCCCATATCCCACTCTAACCAGTACACTTGTGGTGGAACGTGTGAGCCCTCCAAAAAGCACTAAATACCTAGGGGTTTGTTTACTAAGCTGTGCTAGCAGCTTCTTTGCAGCATTGCCGACACAGCCCAATCACCTATATGGAATCATGTTAGAAGCGTTACTGAAATACAGGTAGATCACATCTCATGCTCTGGATCCAACTCTCTGATCACTCAGTCACAGAAACTAATCAAATTTGCTTGGCAATACCTACCTTGGATTAAAATGTTCTGCCTCAAATCTAGCTACTACATTAGTCTGCTTTTGCAATGATTCCATTAATTTACTCACCACCGAGGTTAGACTAACCTATCCAAAGTTACCAGCCTCCTCCTGATTTCCATTTTTCTGAAAAAGAAGCAATCTGCCCATCTTCAGTCCTCCTGCACATCTCTCAGCTCCAAAGTAGTGTTCAAACTTCCCAAAGTTTTCTTAGTACATTTGGATGTGTGATACCCAGCCCTTTTGTGTGGACTACTTTAAGTTTATCTAGTTCCTCATAAATACAGTCAGTCTTCTGAAAATTATTTTAGGTCTATTTCTATTTATGTCTGTTTTTGTATTTCTTATCTTAGCCCTTCCTCTCTGAAATCTGAACAGATATATTTGTTAAGCAGTGTTGCTTTTCCTTTATCAGCCTGTACTCATTCTTCCCCTACTCCCTAAGTCTCACAGTGCCACTTAAGCACTTTCTCCTATCACTAATGTATCTCAAAAGTCTTCCATTTCCATTTTTGCTTTTCCAGCTTCTCTACATTTGCCAGATATTTCTGCCTCTCTTCCACTTTCTGTGATGATCAATTGTATTTGATGAGCATTACTTTTTTCCTTAACATTTCAGATAAGAACATAACATAACATAACAACATACTGGGTCAGACCAAAGGTCCATCAAGCTCAGTATCCTGTTCCCAACTGTGGCCTAAGTCCATCTTAAGAACCAGTTTGTATTTTAACACTAGTAATTTGTAAAGCAGTCAACCAATTAGTTGTACAGTCCAATTAAGCAAAACACCAGCCTTAAGTTGTCACAAGAAAGATTTTGTATTGTCATGACCTATTGTTGCCTAGATGATAACAAATCAAAGCACACTTCCTCATTTTTGCCATGAAAATGTAAGCCTAGAATAAGCAAAGGTGATGTAGTTATAACAGTTTTCTGTAAAACAGTCTGTAATGAACAAATGATGAAATGAAAAAAAAAATAGCATTCTCTATTTCCTCTTACCATTATTTACTTTATAAAAAGGGCTGTTCACCTTACAAGAACACTTTTCAGTTTTACCCACTATCTAAGTACAGAAGTATGGCCATACTGGGTCAGATCAAAAATCCCAGGTATGATGGTCACTGATTCTGAAGTTTTGGTTTTACAAGTTCTGGCTCCTCCCTTCCTAGTTTGGTTAGAGATGGAGGGACCGATATTCAAACTGTGGGAGGTAGCCGGGCTGCCTCCCACAGTTGGCACTGAGCCTGGATAGTCAATGCTGGGCCGTTGCCAATGACTGTCATTAAATATCTGGGTATTTTTTTTGCCAGTTTAAATTTAACTGGCCAAGCTGATATTCAGCGTTAGCCAGTTAAGTTAAAATTGGCCAAAGATATTCCAGCTATTTTGGTGGCCTAATATGGCTGCCAAACTTAGCTGGCGATGCACTGAATATCGGCGGATAGTCAGTTTTATTGCACAATATAACTGGCTATCTGCTAAGTGCTAACCGTCTGAATATTGCTGGATAGCTGGTTAAGTACCATTTAACTGGCCGGGAGTTGTTCCTAGCTGGTTAAATGGTTTTTAAAATTGGGTGGGTAGTTCTTACAGTAGAGCATTTCTCACCAAAGTGCATTTAAATTTGAAGTTACTGTGGCTTAATACTGGGCTGAAGCTTAATTAATTGGGAACGTTCAACAGAGAGCCCTGTTTCTCAAGTGCTTCTTCAGGAGCTGTGTCCTCGGCTGCTAAATCTGCCCTGTAATAAATGTGTAAATATAACGTTTCAGAGAGAGGACCGGAGGAGTTACGCTATAGAGTAAAGTGCAAGAAGAGGCCTACCTTTGGAGGGTCCTGCTCGTTCTTACTCCTAATGCCTAAAATGACGCCGGGAATTTTTTAACCCGATGCCATCCAGCCCTTCCAATCAAAAGAGATCGTATTGAGTGGAAAGCATTTTTATAATATTTCTAGAGAAGTTGTCTCTTTTAAAAGATAAGTCCTTTTAAGAGTCAAGTCTCTTAGGATTAAGTTTCAGTCCAGATAAGTGTAATTTTCTATTTTGTATCTGTCAAGCAAATAAATAACTGTGACTAACAGCATTAACAACTCTAAATGGAGGTTTTTTGACTTGTGGCGATTCTGCACCTAATCCCATCATAGCAGAACATGGTCTGCATAGGATAGGAGGCAGTCTGCTATTCAGGTGAATAAAACCAGGGAGAATTCAGAGAATCTGAAGTCTTTCCTCTGCAACCGAAGAGAGAATCTATCTTGCTAACAGTATAGATTGAAATAGGTAAATTTCTGCAAAATGGGTTTTGCACATACCAATTTGGACATTTTGAGATGAAATTTGCCCAAATGCTGCTTTTTGACACTTTTCGGACATTTGTCTGTTTTGAAAATGAGCCCCATAGGCACTCCAGTTTCATTTTTGGTTTAATTACTTAATATACCTCATATGGTAATATGGTTTTATCCTGCAGGTTGACCACAGATTTGTAAAGAATTTCCAAGCTTGTTGAGGAGTCTACATTTCAAATGAAATGAATGGTGTCCAAACTGAGTGATGGAAACCTTGAAGTTGGATTCTAGAAAATGAAGAGATCCAATCCTCACTTGACTAACTAATGTGCCCAAACCATAACAAAGTACTAAAAAGAGACAGAGACTAATCTTGAATTGAAAGTTGTACTCCACTAAATACAGAAGTATAATATTACCTGAGCAAGAATTTCACTTTTCTTGGCCTTTTATGATGATTGATGTGCTATCACTTTTGTGATAATGATGACTAAAGTAGACAAAGAATATCAATACACCCCTAGCAGCAACATTCAGATGACAGTGCATTGCAGTTAGTGTAGGCAATCACTATACCAACTTTTGATCAGTGTGGAAAGCTTCCCTGTTCCTCCCTGGGCATTCACAAATCCATCCTGATGTTTATTGTAAGTTCCTCATTAAAATCTGCCTTTTTCAAAATGAAAACAGTCTTTCAAATTACATATTCTAAATTATGAACAATCCATCATGTAATCCGCAAAACCCAAAACCCTGTTGCTCTCATTGGATTACAATTACTTTTCATAAACCTTTAAACCCTGTTCGCTATTCATAATTAGGCCTTTTCTTTAGTTACACATCATCACTTCTCAATCAATTACTTCATTCATTGCTTAGTACAAGTATGAGAAAGCCCAAGGGACTTTAGAAGTAAGAGCACCTGACCATAATATGGCACAGAGCCCAGTGTTGAAAGCACTTTACTCGTAGGAAGTTACTTTAAAACAAAATCTTTAGCTATTAATTGGAGTTTGACCTTTCCCTCTGATCTGACTGACTCATGGCTTGTCTGTCTCTCATTAGCAGAGTTTGACAGCATCACCTCATGTCTTTGAAGCCCTGACAGTGTTTATGTATGCTGTGGTAATGAACACCCTTAATTACACATGAAGCAGATGTAGTTTAATGAGACTTGTAAAATCTTCAAAATGCTAACGCTCTTTGTCATAAACTTCAAAATGCATAAGCATTATTATCATCATAATAAAATCAATTCCAATTCTAGTAATAATAATGGAATCCTATCACAATTTGCATCAGATCAGATTACCAATAAGTTTTTTTGCAGAAGTTCTTGGCAAGGCCATCTGTTGGCTTAGAACAATTTATAGAAGGAACCGTACAAGAAAACAATCAGGAGTGGTACCTAATGGTTAATGCAGTGGCATGAGAACTGGAGAACCTGAGTTCAATTCTCACTGCAGAGTCAATTCAGCTCCTTGTGAGTCTGGGTAAGTCACTTAACCCTCCATTGCCCCAAGTACAAAATAAGTAACTGTATATAATATGAAACCACCTTGATTGTAACCACACAAAGGCAATATATCAAGTTCCATCCCCTTTCAGTTGTGTGTTGTGTGAAGCTTCCCAAAGGGAATAGTTTATTCTCCCTTTTTGTTTGGTTTTGTGAAAGGGTTATAGATGTTACTGCATTCTGTATTTCATCATTAGAGAATAAAATATTTCCTTTGAGAAGCTCTTGAAGACCAATAATTTCTTTGGACTTTTGGACATTTTGGGATCTGCTATACACCTCCAATACTGTGTGCAATTCTGGTCGTGCATCTCAGAAAAGACATAGTGGAATTAGAAAAGTTACAGAGAAGGGCGAAGAAAATGATAAAGGGGGTGGGGCGACTTACCAATGAAGAAAGACTAAAGCAGCTAGGGCTCTTCAGCTTGGAGAAGAGATGGCTGAGGGGAGATATGAAAGAGGTCTATAAAATAATGAGTGGAGTGGAACCGGTAGATGTGAATCACTTGTTTCCTCTTTCCAAAAATACTAGAACTAGGGGGCATGTAATGAAGCTACAAAGTAGTAAATTTAAAACAAATTGAAGAAAATATGTTTTCACTCAATGTGTAATTAAACTGTAGAATTTGGTGCCAGAGAATGTGGTAAAAGCAGTTAGCTTAGCAAGGTTTATAAAAAGATTTGGATAGCTTCCTAAAAGTCCATAAGCCATTATTAAGATGGACTTGGGGAAAATCCACTGCTTAGGATAAGCAGTATAAAATGTATTGTACTGTTTTGGGATCTTGCCAGGCACTTGTGACCTGGCTTGGCCACTGTTAGAAACAGGATGCCGGGCTTGATGGACCTTCAGTCTGTCCCAGTATAGCAATGCTTATGTTCTTATCTGGGTATAAAGCAGCTGGCAGTTAAATTAGAGTACTGCTGACTTATTGGTGGTACCCTGGAGTGTCCTTATGCTATTGGGAAACTGCTGAGGCAGTCAGTATAGATTTTCAGTGGCATTATTTAGATAATGGTGCTGAAAATCAGTGGCTAGCCCTGGTAAACGGCATGTATCTGGGGAGGAGCCATTTCTGCCTGGATAAGTGCTACTGAATATTGATAGGGATGGGTAGTTGTTTGCAATGACACGCCTTCGTGGCCACACCTCTCCTACTCTCCTCCGCTCTCTTTTACTCCTTCTCTTACTCTCAGCTGGTGACATCAATCCCAATCCTGGCCCTCCTCACCAACTATTATCCAAACTCTACAGATCTCACCGTGACCTCTCTAACCTCATCTCTATTCCTCTACTCCCCTCCTCTTCTCTGCCCTTCTCTTGCGCCCTATGGAATGCCCGCTCTATCTGTAATAAACTCCCCTATATCCAGGACCTCTTTATCTCGCGTCACCTCCATCTGCTCGCCATAACAGAAACCTGGCTCTGCCCTGATGACTCTGCTTCAGTCGCAGCCCTGTGCCATGGTGGTTATATATTTTCACATACTCCTCGCCCTGCTGGCCGTGGGGGCGGTGTTGGACTACTTCTCTCTCCCTCCTCCAGATGTCAACCCCTTCTTCCACCTCAATCTCACTGTTTTTCCTCCTTTGAAGTCCACTCTATCCGCCTTTTCTCTCCTCTGCCTCTTCGAATAGCGGTCATTTATCGTCCCCCTGATAAGTCCCTTTCATCCTTTCTCAGTGACTTTGACGCCTGGCTTGCCTTCTTCCATGATCCTTCCTCCCCCTCTCTCATCCTTGGTGACTTTAATATTCCTGCTAATGATCCTTCCAACTCTTATATTTCCAAGTTACTCGCTTTAACGTCGTCCTTTAATCTCCAACTATGCTCCACCTCCCCCACTCATCAAAATGGTCACTGTCTTGATCTCATCTTCTCCTCCAACTGTTCACCTTCTAGTTTCCTTGCCTCTGATCATCCCTCCTCTGATCACCATCTTATAACTTTCACACTTAAATCTCCTCCCTCCCAGTCCCGTCCTATCCTATCTAATTTATCTAGGAATCTTCACAATATTGACCCTTCATCTCTATCCTCGCATGTTTCAAACCTCCTCTCTACTGTGGCACCATCCACGTCTGTCAACGAGGCTGTTTCTTCTTACAACAATACTCTATCCTCTGCCTTAGACACTCTTGCACCTTTGATGACCCGCCCTGTAAGGCGTACAAAACCCCAACCTTGGCTGACTTCTTATATCCGCTACCTACGTTCCTGTACCCGCTCCGCCGAACGCCTCTGGCGGAAATCTCGGGCCCTTGCTGATTTCTTACACTTTAAGTTCATGCTGACCTCCTTCCAATCTGCTCTTTTACGTGCCAAACAGGATTATTATATCCAACTGACCAACTCTCTTGGCTCTAATCCTCGACTTCTCTTCACCACATTGAACTCTCTCCTCAAGGTGCCCCCTCCCCCAACTCCCCCTTCATTATCTCCTCAGACCCTTGCTGAATTCTTTCACAACAAGGTTCAAAAGATAAACCTTGCTTTCTCTACCTCACCAGCTCTCCCTCCACTAGTCCGTTCCCCTCTCTCTCCTTCCCCTCATTCCCTTTCCTCCTTTCCTGAAGTTACTATTGAGGAAACTACACTTCTCCTTTCTTCCTCAAAATGTACCACCTGTTCCTCTGATCCCATTCCCACCCACCTTCTTAATGCCATCTCTTCTACTCTTATTCCTTTTATCTGTCACATTCTCAACCTCTCACTTTCCACTGCGACTGTCCCTGCTGCCTTTAAACATGCTGTGGTCACACCTCTCCTTAAGAAGCCTTCACTTGACCCTACTTGTCCCTCTAATTACCGACCCATCTCCCTCCTTCCTTTTCTCTCCAAATTACTTGAGCGTGCTGTTCACTGCCGCTGCCTTGATTTTCTCTCCTCACATGCTATTCTTGACCCATTACAATCTGGTTTTCGCCCTCTCCACTTAACCGAAACTGCGCTTACTAAAGTCTCCAATGACCTATTACTGGCTAAATCCAGAGGTCAATATTCCATCCTCATTCTTCTTGATCTTTCCGCTGCTTTTGACACTGTCGATCACAGCATACTTCTCGATACCCTGTCCTCACTTGGATTCCAGGGCTCTGTCCTTTCCTGGTTCTCTTCCTACCTCTCCCTCCGCACCTTTAGTGTTCACTCTGGTGGATCCTCTTCTACTTCTATCCCTCTGCCTGTCGGCGTACCTCAGGGTTCTGTTCTTGGTCCCCTCCTCTTTTCTATCTACACTTCTTCCCTTGGTTCATTAATCTCATCCCATGGCTTTTCCTACCATCTCTATGCTGATGACTCCCAAATCTACCTTTCTACCCCTGATATCTCACCTTGCATCCAAACCAAAGTTTCAGCGTGCTTGTCTGACATTGCTGCCTGGATGTCTCAACGCCACCTGAAATTAAATATGACCAAAACCGAGCTTCTCATTTTCCCCCCCAAACCCACCTCCCCGCTCCCCCCGTTTTCTATTTCTGTTGATGGCTCTCTCATTCTCCCTGTCTCCTCAGCTCGAAACCTTGGGGTCATCTTTGACTCTTCTCTCTCCTTCTCTGCTCATATCCAGCAGACCGCCAAGACCTGTCGTTTCTTTCTTTACAACATCCGTAAAATCCGCCCCTTTCTTTCCGAGCACTCTACCAAAACCCTCATCCATACCCTTGTCACCTCTCGTTTAGACTACTGCAATCTGCTTCTTGCTGGCCTCCCACTTAGTCACCTCTCCCCTCTCCAGTCGGTTCAAAACTCTGCTGCCCGTCTCATCTTCCGCCAGGGTCACTTTACTCATACTACCCCTCTCCTCAAGACCCTTCACTGGCTCCCTATCCGTTTTCGCATCCTGTTCAAACTTCTTCTACTAACCTATAAATGTATTCACTCTGCTGCTCCCCAGTATCTCTCCACACTTGTCCTTCCCTACACCCCTTCCCGTGCACTCCGCTCCATGGATAAATCCTTCTTATCTGTTCCCTTCTCCACTACTGCCAACTCCAGACTTCGCGCCTTCTGTCTCGCTGCACCCTACGCCTGGAATAAACTTCCTGAGCCCCTACGTCTTGCCCCATCCTTGGCCACCTTTAAATCTAGACTGAAAGCCCACCTCTTTAACATTGCCTTTGACTCGTAACCACTTGTAACCACTCGCCTCCACCTACCCTCCTCTCTTCCTTCCCGTTCACATTAATTGATTTGCTTATTTTTTATTTTTTGTCTATTAGATTGTAAGCTCTTTGAGCAGGGACTGTCTTTCTTCTATGTTTGTGCAGCGCTGCGTATGCCTTGTAGCGCTATAGAAATGCTAAATAGTAGTAGTAGTAGTAGTTGATCTTTTCTCTGTTGTTTCATACCATTACCAAACAAAAGTGAACAGAGAAAGCATGTTGCATGTTGTTGTTCACGCATGGTGTACACACTGAAAATTGTGTGCATGCCTCCAGATTCTATATATGGCACTCAAAATTGTGCATACTCAATTTGCACACACAATTGAGTGACAAGCTGATAACTAGCAATAATTGGATGCCAACAACCAATTATTGAGATTAATTGGCTCCAATTAGGATTTGCACGTGCATCTTCCTATGCACTATTCTATAAAGATGCAAATCTTTTTGTGCACAATTGAAAAGGGGGTATAGCCAGAGGGGGGGGGGGGGGGGCATGAGCAGGTCAGGGGCATTCACTAAAGATGTGTGAAGTATTATGGAATTCTGGGGATCCATGCCTAACTTAAGCACACAATGATGTACACCAGGTTTCAGCTGGTATACATCCTGGTGCCCAAAGTTGGGCATAGATCTCAACACCATGCGCTAGTCTATAAACAATCCTCAACTTAGAGTGCTCTTTAAGGAATAGCACTGAGTGCGCATTTTTTTTGGTGCCCAAATTTGGGTGCCATTTATTGAATCTAGTCCACCCTATGGAAAGAGGGTGAACTCTTTTCCGATAGTGGAATCACTACATATGTGCAAACTATTAAGCATGTGCAAACTTGTGTGAGCATGTGCACCCTATTGGGAAAAGAGTGTGGCCTAGTTCTGAAATTTCAACATAATTCCCCGGATTCTATATAGCATGACTACGTTTGGTGTGCAAATCCTGTAGTATTATGAATTTGTTATAAAAATAATCAACAGGTGTGGTTTATCAATAGCAC
Source organism: Microcaecilia unicolor (assembly GCF_901765095.1). Lineage (NCBI taxonomy): Eukaryota > Metazoa > Chordata > Amphibia > Gymnophiona > Siphonopidae > Microcaecilia > Microcaecilia unicolor. The sequence continues at coordinate 69,091,674 of NC_044037.1, read as the reverse complement.
TACTGCAAACTTCACTAAGAGAAATCTGTAAAACAAAAAATAATTCAAATATTATATCGAAAGGAAGGAAAAAGCCTCAAAGAGCTTGAAATTTAGCAGATTAACAAGAGCTGTAAAGATCTAAATGATCTCTTACTCTTTCATCATTGGCTGAAATAATCTTTCAATATTTTGATATAGGTATTGCAAAAACTTCATAATTTCACATTCATGTCATATAGCAAAAATCAAAAAGCAATCTAACCCTCAAAAAACACTTACCTTTAAAGAGCTGGGTGAGATGATAAATGCAGGAACCGAGCCCAACGGCTGCTTCTCAAATGGTAAACACTGCCATCGGGCCGACGGACAGCGTTTTGCTTTGCTGCGTCAGGGTCCCGAATGGTGAAAAATCTTCAGGCGCTAGGCAAGTTGGAACCTCTTTCTGTTACAACATTCCTGTATTTATCATTTCACCCAGCTCTTTAAAGATAAGCGGGGTTTTTTTTGGGTTAGATTGATTTTTGATTTTTGCTATATGACAAGAATGTGAATTTATGAAGTTTTTGCAATACCTATATCAAAATATTGGAAGATTATTTCAGCCAATGATGAAAGAGTAAGAGATCATTTAGATCTTTGCAGCTCTGTTAATCTGCTTAGATTCAAGCTCTTTGAGGCTTTTCCCTTCCTTTTGATATAATATTTGTGGTATTCTGGATTTGTGCATGCAACTTAATTAGCTAGCAAGCCATCAGTGTCAATCATTGCCACTTAACAAGCAATTATTGACACTAATTGGCATTAATTAGAATTTACATGCAGAACTAAGCGTATTCTAACATGATGCACATAAATTCTAAGTCACATAGTTGAAAGGGGTTGTGGAATGGGCAGGTCATTGGCATTTCTAAAACTCTACATGGTGTAATAGAATACACCCGGTCTGTACGTAATTTAGGCATTGGCATTTATACCAAGTTTTATTGCCCACAACTAAATTTAGTCACACGGACGGGCACTTGGGATATTCTATAAACTGTGGAGAAATTTAGTCTTATTCAATAAAATATGCCTAAATTTAGGCATATTTTATGGAATATGCCTAAGGTATTTTGTCTCAGTGCCAATTTTTTAGGCATGATATATAAATCTTGACCAATATGCACTATTTCCAAAGAGTGCACATTATTGTTGGCAACTGACAAAATGATTATTGATTTTGTGAATGAAGGAGTTTGTTTGCAAGAGTTTCTCTCTGCTTGATTTCGCGCAAAGGGACAACATCACAGCGCAGCATATTGCATCCAGCTGACGTATTGAATTTTACAACACAGGCATACCCACGGTGTTGCATTTCATGACCCCTGATGCAGGTGCTGAGTGCCGAAACACGGACCGTGTCGGGTCCACTATAGGATTGTTTCATCATAATACATGATTAAAGATTTCAACCCACCTTTTTTTGAAGGCTCCTGTTTTTGTTCTTTGGATTTTTTGTACTTTGCTCCCTCTCTTCGATACATTAAAATGATAAAATGGCCATGTGTAAATGAGCAAAATGAAAATTCCCATAAACAGCATACAATGAAGATTTTCTAGCTGCCCATACGTAAATATTGATCCCGTAATATTGTATCCTTTGATAACACATTTGCAATGAATATTTATTGAATACTCATATATGTAAATAATAAGACTTTTTTTCATTGTTCAGTTCTATTTCACCTATAGGGAAATTAATCAGTTTATCTAGTTATTTCTATTCAATCTGTCAGTGTGTAAATCCATAATGTATGTTTAATCTGCTGGATGATGAAGCCATAATTCCTCAAGAGGATTCTTAGATTGCTAGAGATTGTTTCCTTCGGGAGATGAATCATTCAGTTCCTGATGCTTATTTAATCTGTTGAAGGAAAAATGTGTCATTGCAGGAAACATTACTCATCTTTCAAGTGCAAATAGTTATTCATATTCTGGACAGGTGTATTGCCTTTAGATTTAAGGTTGCATTTACTAGCCTATGCTAATGCATTAAAAAGTTAATATACTTGAGAGGTGTTCAGGCATTAAGTAGTTGTGTCATTTCATTTTCTTTTGTTTCTATTTTCATTTCATTTAATTTTTTTTGTCTCTTTTTAACAGTCATGTGCTATTCAATAACAGAGCACATTAAGGGCCCCTTTTACTAAACCATGGTAAAACTGCAGTTACTGCAGCTTAACAAGTGTCTTTATCACATGGTAGCTGCAAATTTAATGTGGCGCCTATTTGCATGTGTTCCCTGTATTTTGAACTGCAGGTTATGCACTACTATTCACATTAATGCATGGTACCTGCTCCTGGTTAATGTGGTATCACTTAGCACCTCTTGTCTAGGAAGCAGTACGTGCTTTCACATTAACTCCTTATTAGTCAGTTAGCAGGGTAAGTGCAGATCATTATAGGCCTTCCATGCCTATTCTCTGACCATTCTTCATTATATGCCTACTGCCTTCTATGCCCATTTTCTGCCCATTTTTCTTCATACAGTTAATGTGTGGGAGCACTTACTGCCTCCTGTTTAGGAGGTGCTAGGTTTTCCTGTGTTAACTCTTTGTTGTCCAGTTGGCATGTGCCAGTGGTGTAGCCAAGGGTGGGCCCAGTAGCAGCACACCTATGATGTGACTGGTAGGGATCCCCAAGCCCCACCAGTTGAAAACTCCCAACAACTGTCCCTCCTGCATACCTGTAAATAGCAGATCTTTGCCTGCAGTGAGCAGCAACTGATACATACTGCTCACACCAGCCCCACAGCCTTCCCTCTGATGTATTCCCACCTATGCGGAAACAGGAAGTTGCATTAGAGGGAAGGCTGTGGGACCAACATGAGCAGTGTGTATTAGTTGCTGCTCGCTGCTGGTGAAAATCTGCTATTTAAAAAGTATGCGGGGAAGGGGAGATGTTTGAGAGACCATATGGCATGCAGGCGAGAAAGGGCAAGACCATATCACTTGTGGGACAAGGTGGAGTTCTTCTGCCCATCCATCTTCTGCCCACCCAGCATTGTTTAGGTTTTACAACTTTTATTAACCAAACAAGAGAACAAACAGTTACAATTGTGGCGGGAGGTGGAGATGGTGCTGGGCAGACTTAAACGGTCTGTGCCAGAGCCGGTGGTGGGAGGCGGGACTGGTGGTTGGGAGGCGGGGATAGTGCTGGGCAGACTTATACGGTCTGTGCCCTGAAAAGGACAGGTACAAATCAAGGTAAGGTACAGTGGTGGAAATAAGTATTTGATCCCTTGCTGATTTTGTAAGTTTGCCCACTGACAAAGACATGAGCAGCCCATAATTGAAGGGTAGGTTATTGGTAACAGTGAGAGATAGCACATCACAAATTAAATCCGGAAAATCACATTGTGGAAAGTATATGAATTTATTTGCATTCTGCAGAGGGAAATAAGTATTTAATCCCTCTGGCAAACAAGACCTAATACTTGGTGGCAAAACCCTTGTTGGCAAGCACAGCGGTCAGACGTCTTCTGTAGTTGATGATGAGGTTTGCACACATGTCAGGAGGAATTTTGGTCCACTCCTCTTTGCAGATCATCTCTAAATCATTAAGAGTTCTGGGCTGTCGCTTGGCAACTCGCAGCTTCAGCTCCCTCCATAAGTTTTCAATGGGATTAAGGTCTGGTGACTGGCTAGGCCACTCCATGACCCTAATGTGCTTCTTCCTGAGCCACTCCTTTGTTGCCTTGGCTGTATGTTTTGGGTCATTGTCGTGCTGGAAGACCCAGCCACGACCCATTTTTAAGGCCCTGGCGGAGGGAAGGAGGTTGTCACTCAGAATTGTACGGTACATGGCCCCATCCATTCTCCCATTGATGCGGTGAAGTAGTCCTGTGCCCTTAGCAGAGAAACACCCCCAAAACATAACATTTCCACCTCCATGCTTGACAGTGGGGACGGTGTTCTTTGGGTCATAGGCAGCATTTCTCTTCCTCCAAACACGGCGAGTTGAGTTCATGCCAAAGAGCTCAATTTTTGTCTCATCTGACCACAGCACCTTCTCCCAATCACTCTCAGCATCATCCAGGTGTTTACTGGCAAACTTCAGACGGGCCGTCACATGTGCCTTCCGGAGCAGGGGGACCTTGCGGGCACTGCAGGATTGCAATCCGTTATGTCGTAATGTGTTACCAATGGTTTTCGTGGTGACAGTGGTCCCAGCTGCCTTGAGATCATTGACAAGTTCCCCCCTTGTAGTTGTAGGCTGATTTCTAACCTTCCTCATGATCAAGGATACCCCACGAGGTGAGATTTTGCGTGGAGCCCCAGATCTTTGTCGATTGACAGTCATTTTGTACTTCTTCCATTTTCTTACTATGGCACCAACAGTTGTCTCCTTCTCGCCCAGCGTCTTACTGATGGTTTTGTAGCCCATTCCAGCCTTGTGCAGGTGTATGATCTTGTCCCTGACATCCTTAGACAGCTCCTTGCTCTTGGCCATTTTGTAGAGGTTAGAGTCTGACTGATTCACTGAGTCTGTGGACAGGTGTCTTTCATACAGGTGACCATTGCCGACAGCTGTCTGTCATGCAGGTAACGAGTTGATTTGGAGCATCTACCTGGTCTGTAGGGGCCAGATCTCTTACTGGTTGGTGGGGGATCAAATACTTATTTCCCTCTGCAGAATGCAAATAAATTCATATACTTTCCACAATGTGATTTTCCGGATTTAATTTGTGATGTGCTATCTCTCACTGTTACCAATAACCTACCCTTCAATTATGGGCTGCTCATGTCTTTGTCAGTGGGCAAACTTACAAAATCAGCAAGGGATCAAATACTTATTTCCACCACTGTATACACAAAAAGTAGCACATGTGAGTTTATCTTGTTGGGCAGACTGGATGGACCTTGCAGGTCTTTTTCTGCCGTCATCTACTATGTTACTATGAGGCATATTTTCAAAGCACTTTGGGAGGCTAAGTTCCATAGGTTTCTATGGAACTTTGGGAGGCTAAGTGCTTTGAAAATGAGCCTGTGTGTCACTATGTTACTATGTCTGGCTATGCCCCTGGCATGTGCTAATTGGACAATGCAGGAGTGCCCACTCTCCACCCATGTCAGGCCTCCTCCCCCCCCAATTTGTTTTTAAATAAATAACTATGGAACACATACCAAAAGTAGTAAAAACTACACTCGATCACCTAAATTTTCAGAAACTACATAAAGACAGACCTGTTCAGAAAAGCATACCCCACCGACCCAACATAAAAAACCTGAATACCTGCAACACAACATAACCAAAGACCGTAATGGACATACCCTAACTCTTCCTCGCCCTCTCTAGTTCCCCCAATTGTATTTACCATACGTGTAACCCATTCTACCACAATTTCACCTTGTATTGTTCATACCTGTATTTGTTCATACCGGAATCGGCTAATGCCATTTACGGTACTCTGTAAGCCACATTGAGCCTGCAAAAAGGTGGGGAAATGTGGGATACAAATGTAACAAATAATAATAATAATAATATGCCAATTGTCTTCCATGCCCATTCTCTGTCCATTCTTTCATGCTACACCTCATGACACAAAAAGCCCCTTAACACAGCTCTTGGCTAGCAGTTACTGTATGGTAAACTGCTTTGTAAGTGCTTGAGGCTCTGCATGATGATCCTGTTCCTGCAGCACCTGTAAACCCATCACCACTACCCCCCCCCCCCCCACCACCACACACACACACACACACACACACACACACACACACACACACACACACACACACACACACACACACACACATGCCTGTTTAAACAAGCTGAGTGGGCTAGCCATGATTATTCAGTGGCTCTTATCCAGGCAGTGCTGCTGTACATAGACTCTAACTTCTGTAGCACTGTGCAGACAGTGCTGGGGCAGTCGGTGTGCAGAGCTGGGGAGGAGCCAAGAGTTATGTGGGCGCTGGCCATATTCAGTACCAGTGCCTGCACAGCTAAGGAGTCATTTTAACAAGCTGCAGTAAAAGGACCCCTGTGGTGGCATTGGCACTTGGGTTTGCTGTGTTCTGAGGTCCCCTTTTACCACAGAGGGTAAAACGAGTTCATCTTTTTAAAGAAGGAAATAACAGTATGGCAGGGACGTAGCCAGACCTTGTTGGGAGGGGAGGACAGAGCCCAAAGTGAGGGGGCACATTTTGGCCCGCCTCCCCGCTGCCACCCCCACACTGTCGCTTCCGTTCCCACCCCCCTGTCGCCACTGCATGGGGTAGGTCCCCAACCCCCGCCAGCTGAAGTGTTTGTCCTGCGCTGATCTTGTATTGCCTGTCCTGTTCTCAGTCATGCCGTGCATGCTTGTTTTAATGAAACTGAGCATGCGCAAAGTGTCAGGCATGCTCAGTTTCACTAAAATGAGCGTGCATGGCACGACTGAGAAGAGCAGGGTAGGCAATGCAATGAGACGAGTGCTGAATAAATGCTTCAGTTGGCGACCCACGCCAGCCAAGCCAGGGACCTCAGAGTCAATTTGGGGAGGCCCAGGCCCCCATGGTCCCCCATAGCTATGCCATTCCCTTATAGTAAGTTTAAGCACTTGTCGCTTGGTTATTTCCTGGAGGAGAGGCAGTAAGGGTTCCTGTGCTAATCTGGCCTGCTTGATTACCACCAGGGCTTATGCTGGAAAAAAGAATCCCAGCATTGCAAATGGAGCACAGCACACACTGGAACTACTGCTGGGCTCCTGCAGTAGCCTGGTGGTAGTGCTGATTTGCCACGGTAGCCGTACCGTTGCTTAAAAGGGCCCCTAGATGATCATAGAACTGCACAAAAGGCAGTAATGTCTTTATCCACCTAGCTCTGCGGGTGTCAGCACAGTATTGGTTATCACTACATAACTTTTAGGCATAGGAGCCAACTTTTCAAAATTATTGGGGGTGCTATGCCCAATGGAAATAACCCCTCCCTGGACACATACAAGGAATTTTCTCAATATTGGGGGTGCTCAAGCACCCACAGCACCCACAGAGTCGGCGCCAATGCTTCTAGGGTCGGCAGCTTACCTGGATATTCAATGCTGGTGCTCATACCTGACCTAGCATTGAATCCAAGCTTAATTCTGCCCATAGCTATTAGTGGTTAAAAACGATGACTGCTGCATGATAAATATTGGCCCTAGTATTTATTGATGTTTTCATGCCAAAAGTACTGTTGTCGGGTAAATTTTCTTCTGGAATCAAATATGTATGTTTGTGTCGCTTATGGGTCTTCAGAGCAGAAAAGGCACAACAACTGTGTGTGGGATAGAAGACAAATTAGGCAAGGGGTAGGAAGAGCATTAGGAGAAATGCTGTTTTTCTAGTGTTTATTTAATAAAAACCTGTTTTATTCATCTATTTATGTTGCATTGGGAGTGTATTATCAGTGTTTATCAGCTAAAACCTGAAAACAGAATCCCTAACCATATTGCATATTGGAGTTCATATTACAAAACATTTCAAGCAACTGGGCAAAAAATTAAATCAACAATAAAACACCAGTTATTTTTCAGAAAAGCTGGTGCATAACAATATCTATTCTCTAGAGTTCTAGGATGCTTCATTATCTTTGTTATATTACCTTCTCCCTATATAGATGGGTATCCAAAAGAAGAGATAAGGTATCGCTGGAGACCCTACTCCGTTCAAGTTGCAGACCAGCGATCCTGGAGACTTTATCAGTTTGACTTCACTGGGTTAAGAAATACCTCAGAAGTTCTCAGAACAGGAGCTGGTAAGATAATCAAAACTTGCCTTGTTCACAGCCTTTTCATTCAACTTATGGTTTTAACTTGCTCACAAGTGGATACTAAGAGAGACTAACAGAGTAAAGCACTGCATCTCATGAGAGCAATAAAATATATGGAAAGAATGTGAAACTTGAATAGCTTTGCAATGAAATGCACTGCTACCCAAGAATCTGATATTGGAATCTAATGCTGAGATTTTCAAAACCGAGACCAGGGAAACCTATGAGGCTTGAGAAGGGCATTGTCTATTAATAATGGTTGGCAGCTAAATTTTTGAAAGGGGCCACTTCTTGCTACTGTGGTTAGCTTTGCTTTGTGCTAACTGGGTAAGTGACTTTTTATTTATATTTTTTGTTTCTTGCAACAAAATTGCCATGGATATTTCCATTGTTTGAATTGGCACACTGATATAATGCAATTTTGGGGCCCTTTACTTAATGTGCACTAAACAATTGCCATGTGAATTAGTGTGTGGTAACTGTTACTGTAGCACATAGCTGTGGTAACCATTGGTGTGATGGAATGATAGTGAGTATATGCTTCCTCATTCATAGATTGAATAGCCTGGGATGCAGAGGGAAACAGGCAGAGAATGGGAATGGAGTGCACCTTGCAGTTAAAGCATAGTATTATACCACATGCCGCCACCCATGCAGATTGCATGAATGCTCTTACCACCTCTAGGTGCCTAAATAGAGGCATCTTATTCTAAAATTGACTCCTTGGTCCTCCATCATTCTAGCATGTACCTTTCTGCTACCTGACCTCGCTAAATTCCTGTTACTCTTTTGACCCTGATTCCTTGCCATTATGTTGCTTTCATCTGGTCCTTGATTCACTACCAAGCTGTTGTCAAGATCTGCTATTGCCTCCAAAGTGGCCCTCTTGCTGTAAATGTGTTTAATCATACCTGTCTTCCTGCTGTTTTTACTAGTGATGTGCATTCTTTTGAAACAACATTGGAAATGTAAGCAAGATAAAGGGGGGGGGGGGGGGGGGATCAGTTTTTCTTGTATTGTTTTTCTGGTACTCATAGTTCCTGTTTCCTGATTGACCCAGCAGAGACCAGCTCATGGCAAATTAGGCTATTTCTACTCAGCCTCTTGGGTTGCTCTCTGCTGTTTGTCTTGTTTTCTTGTTCAGTCATGCATTTGGTTCCTGTTAGTGCAGTGACATTAAAACTTACCTTGAGCAATCCTAGTTATCATCTTGTTCTTGTCTAATACAAGCCTTGGAAGTCCTGTCTAGCAGCTGCCCTGGTTATTATTATTTTTATTATTATTTGTTACATTTATACCCCACATTTCCCCACCTATTTGCAGGCTCGATGTGGCTTACAAAGTATCGTAAAGGCGTTTGCAATTACGGTTGATAACAAATACAAGATTGTGTTGTGGTCACATGAGGTAGAAGTATATCAGGCGTCATGGGGTCGAGGGGGAAGAGGAAGTAATTTGTCCAGTATGATCTTTGATTATGTTGTGTTACTGGGTGTGGGGGGTTTATGTTGGATCGGTGGGATAAGCTTTTTTGAAGAGGTGGGTTTTCAATGATTTCCTGAAGTTTAAGTGGTCATATATTGTTTTCACTACAAACGGGACTCCATTCCATAGTTGTGCACTTATGTAGGAGAAGCTAGATGCGTGAGTTGTTTTGTATTTTAGCCCTTTACAGTTTGGGTAATGTAGGTTTAGGTATGATTGTGCTGATCTGAGTTTGTTTCTAGTTGGTAGATCAATGAGGTCCGTCAAGTATCCTGGGACTGTGCCGTGAATGATTTTGATGACTAACGTGCAGATTTTGAAGATGAGCCGTTCTTTGATTGGAAGCCAGTGCTGCTTTTCTCGAAGGGGTTTGGCGCTTTTAAATCGTGTTTTACCATATATCACTGGCTGCTCTATTTTGGGCAGTCTGGAGTTTTTTTTGTGAGTTGTTCTTTGCATCCTGCATAGATTCCGTTGCAGCAATCTACATGGCTTAGGACCATTGATTGTATTAGTTTATGAAAGGTATCCCTCGGGTTAGGGACTCTATGACAGAATGAACCAACTGGAGTAAAGGTACTGATGGACTGGCTCAGTTACCTAAATAAAAAAAAAAACAGATAGAAGGTCTCAGCAGTTTAAGCAGAGCTTCCAAGCTACCCAGTTTGGGATTTATAATTCCTGATTCTACCCATTGAAATCAATGCTTCAGATTCCATAATGTACCAGAATAGGGTTATCAGAAATCCAAGACTGGCCTACAGTCTCCCTCCTTGAATAGCTCTAGAGTCTTATGTCAAAGATTTTTTTCTTGTGCCATGATTCTTGTTTTGTTAGTTCTAGAGAAAGTATTCTGGAACTCTTGTTAAAATGTTTTCATTTTTGAGTTCTTGGATTTACAATCCTGAATCCTTGTGTGAAATTCACCATTACCGTTATATTATCAGAGACTTTTCCAAAGCTTACTCCACATCCTTAATGATCCAGTTGAGAAATTCTATGACACCATCTCTAATGGCAGCAATTAGCCCTATTGCCTGGAAATGTTTAGTAACCTCTCAGGAACCTTCTGAGCTTTTCTGATGGCACCCAAGAAGCATTAGCAGAATTGCCAAGTTACCAGTTCCAAGAGTGAGATTTTAAACCAGTCCTGGCTTTCTTACAAACTTATCATGATGTACTATGGATTTCAATGACTCCAGAAATGAGGAGGACAATTTTGAAAAGACCCTAAATCTTCTCAAGTATCAAGATTGCCCTCCTCGTTTCTGGAGTCCGTGGCCAGTTTCCCACTTTCCTCTTTTATCTTCTTCTTTTTGTGGGATCTCAGAGTTCTCTGCGCAGGCAGATTTCTGCTGGAACTTTCTGCCAGAAATACTCTGTCATAAGAGTCTTTTTTCCTCGTTCTTGAAATTCTACAAGCTCCCCATCCCAGGATCCCACCCACTAACAAGAATCATCACATCCACTTTTTTCAAAACATAAAACAAAACCTTATACGCAGCAGCAAGTCAAAGTGTTAATGAAAACTGGAACATGAAAACATTTATCACTGTCTAGTTCTACTAAGAACAGCTAGCTGGGGCAGCCTAAACATATGTTAAATCATCAAAAAGAACAGCTGATGCAACAATTCTTTGAGGAAAAGATTAGAGGCTAAACTTATCAACTTAGCACAGAGGGCAAAAGGATTAAAGCACTATTGGAAAGAGGAAATAATAAAAGACAGAGACAGATACTGATGGGAAATTATTAAATTGTGTCTATAGTAATAAGCAAAAAATGTGAAACTCTTCTTGAAGCTGTCTACACAAGGTCTGCCCTAGAAAAAAATAGTATCCACAAACTTGAATAAAATTTCAATGCAATTGCTTTGAAAAGATCTCAGCTGACATTCAGAGCATTTTAACTGGCAGGAAACGGCTGCCGACCGGTTAAATCGCTTGTTCCTGACTACCTGGTCATTTTCAGTGGCACTTAACCGATTATCTTCACTGAAAATGTTTTTTTTTTCAACTACATTCAAAGCAGTTTACATAGCATATACAGTTATTTATTTGTACCTGGGGCAATGGAGGGTTAAGTGACTTGCCCAGAGTCACAAAGCACTGCAGTGGGAATCAACCCTAGTTCCCCAGGATCAAAGTCCACTGCAAATTCAAAAACAGCTAACTTGTTGGCATTCCAGGGGCGGAGTCAGGTTAAATGCCAATGTTCAGCCCCTTGCCACATATATAAACTGCTGAAATCAGGCCATATAAATAGCAGTCCTATCTTTAAGTGGCTTATGCAGGCAAAATATGAATATTGACTTAGTCGGCTCGAACAAAACTGAATATTCAATGACGAAGCCTGGACAAGGTCCTGCATTGAATAACCAGGAATAACGCCGGCAACGGGCTGCGAACCATTCACCACCACCAGCCGAATATCAGAGAAACCATTTATATTTTAAAGTGCATACCCTTTTCCAATTTGTACTTTACAGGGGTAAAGTTATAAAGTTGTTTTTGCACACAGTCAACTGCATAAGCTCGTAAAAAGTAAATGCATGGAAAGTGCCTATACTGCCTTTAAAACTAGGCTGAAAATAAGCCCCATTTGGGGCTTTTGACATAAGTGTCCTTTTACAAGATTAGCCTCTTCAGGTTGCTGCTGTAATTGTGTCATTTCTAGGTACAGGCAATTAGGGCCCTATTTATCAAACTGCACTAACAAATCAGTGCAACCTTTCATGCATTAACACACATTTTCAGTCAGTGGATCCCATTAATCTCAATGGGCCCTATTGATTAACAATGCTCATTAGAACAATTTGATAAATGGAACCTTTGGGGAACAAAATAGAGGGGGGGGGGGTGGCCTGGAAATTGGCTTAAACTTGTACCTGTACTAGAACAAAGTGGTGTAGTAAAAGAAGTATCTTCTGTGCTATACTGGAAGAACCATATCTCTCTTTAAAGGATGATTCCTTCTTTTCACAGTTGTTCACATCTGAGGAAATTGAAATTTTACAAATAAAAGAGCACTTTTCAACAAATAATATATTCTTATGAAACTTCTACTGATTATGCTTACTAAATTTTGCTCTCTCTGATTAATCTAAAGATGAAATTCCCATGCTCAGATCTGAATCTAGGGATTTCTAATGCAATCTTTGTTGTTCAGCATTTAATTTCCAAATGTGTTGTAACTTTTCTCCACAATTTGTTACAGCCAGTGCATTTTCTTTTCTTTCTTTCTTTCTTCTTCTTCTTTTTAATGAAAGCACCTTTGTACTTAAATCAAACTAAAAATATACCATTTGGTTTTATTAAGCTCTCTTGGCACACATGGTACATAATACTCTATGTACTAAGTTAGTGGTATAGAGAAGGTGCATGTTGAAAAGGCTGTCTTAAAAAGGGGGCGCATAGTTCTTTGAATACCTGTGTTCTGGACATCATATCTAGTCCCCTAATCAGCCCAAGGAGTTGTGTGGTATGCACTATGTAGACGTGGAGGGGCATAATCGAACGGGGCGGCCAAGTGTTCCTGGGCCGTCCTCGCAGGATGGCTCCGTAAAGGGGCGGGGAAACCCATATTATCAAAACAAGATGGGTGTCCATCTTTCGTTTCGATAATACGGTCGGGGATGCCCAAATCTCCACATTTAGATCATCCCTAGACCTGGTCATTTCTAATTTTTGGTGATAATGGAAACCAAGGACGCACATCTCAGAAACGACCAAATGCAAGCCCCTTGGTCATGGGAGGAGCTAGCATTCATAGTGCACTGGTCCCCCTGACATGCCAGGACACCAACCGGGCACCCTGGGGGGCGCTGCAGTGGACTAACTGATGTACTAACTGAACGGAAAAAGCTCTTCCCTTACCGATCCCTTAGCGATTCGGAAAGGAATGGGCATGCATGAAAGAAATCGCATGCAAATGAGCTGCTCGCTGTTAGCTCATTTGCACATGATTTCCTTCCTAAGGAGGGGAAGCCAGTGCAGAGCAGCCAAGCATTATGCATGGCTGCTCTGCACATGCCAAAGACGGCTTCATACACGCAGACAAGCTGCATGCATAATAGCCATCTGCAACCTTAAAAAAACACAAGTCCAAGTGAAAACGTCCAATTGCTTGTCAGGGATGTGGCATCCAAAATGTGGCTGTTTCTGTGAGAAGGATGTCCATGCCTTTGCAATGCCTCCAATACCCCCTTTATTGATTTGGATTTTGGATCACAAATAGCAGCAGTGGGATTTGAACTGACCACCTCTGGATTGCAAGACCAGTGCTCTAACCACTAGGCCACTCCTCCACTCCACCTCACTCCCTTGAAATTTGGCTGTCCCTGTGAGGGGGGGGGGCAGTTCAGGACGTCCAAAATGTTTGAAAGAAGGACATCCATGCCTTCGCTATGACTCCGCTGACACCCATACACCTCCCCCCCCCCCCCCCCCCCCAGAGACCTGCATACTGCTGCGATGGACCTGAGTATGATATTTGAGGCTGGCAAAAAAAATTTTAAAGTTGTTTTTTTCAGGGTGGGAGGGGGTTAGTCACCACTGGGGGAGTCAGGGGAGGTCAACTCCAATTCCCTCCGGTGGTCATCTGGTCAGTTCGGGCACCTTTTTGAGGCTTGGTTGTAACTAAAAATGGACCAAGTGCTCGTCAGGGACGCCCTTCCTTTTCCCATAAATCCTTAAATTTGGACGTCCCTAGATTTGGTCTTGGGAGGAGCCAACATTTGTAGTGCACTGGTCCCCCTGACATGCCAGGACACCAACTGGGCACCCTAGGGGGCACTGCAGTGGAATTCATAAATTGCTCCCAGGTTCATAGCTCCCTTACCTTGTGTGCTGAGCCCCCCCAAAACCCACTACCCACAACTGTATACCACTGCCATAGCCCTTATGGGTAAAGGGGGCACCTAGATGTGGGTAAAGTGAGTTTATGGTGGGTTTTGGAGGGCTCGCTTTTTCTTTCACAAATTTAACAGGTAGGGGGGGGGTATGGGCCTGGGTCTGCCTGTCTGAAGTGCACTGCAGTACCCACTAAAACTGCTCCTGTGACCTGCATGCGCTGTCATGGACCTGAGTATGACATCTGAGGCTGGCACAACATATTTGTAAAGATGTTTTTGAGGGTGGGAGGGGGTTAGTGACAACTGGGGGAGTAACGGGAGGTCATCCCCAAATCTCTCCGGTGGTCATCTGGTCATTTTGGGCACCTTTTTGTGCCTTAGTCGTAAGAAAAACAGGTCCAAGTGAAGACGTCCAAGTGTTCATCGGAGACAACCTTGTTTTTTTCAATTATGGGTCAAGGAGGTCCAAGTGTTAGGCATGCCCAAGTCCCACCTTTGCTACGCCTCCAACACGCCCCCTTGAACTTTGGCCGTCCTTGCATCGGAGTGCAGTTGGAGATGTCCTTAATCAAGAGAAGGACGTCCATCTTCCGATTTATGTCGAAAGATGGACATCCTTCTCTTTCAAAAATGAGCCCAGTAGCATTTAGCATGTGCTAATGTCCATTAGTATGCACTAACCTTTAGTAAAAGGGCCCTGTAAAAACCTAGCCCCTATACACTGGGAATGGAAGAACACAGAAGCCTGTAGTAAGGATGCTTTATGTTTTTCCCTCACATCACTCACCTTGTTTTTGTAATTTTATAAATTGTAAATATTATTTCCCCTTGTTGTTTGCATTTTCCTTGTTGTACTGACCTATCTTTGTCCAATCACAACCTCCCTTTATTTTTAGTTCTCTGTATACTTAGATATATTTTTTATTTGCGGTATATTAAATAAAATTGAACTTTAAACCTTGAAGGTTGTGCCAGCGAGAACCGACATGGCTAAAAATGGCAGGAATGGAGATAGTGACAATAGAGAGGGTCACAGATTTGATATACAGACGTTTTGTGGGTACATACTATATGCCGGTACTTTTTCTGTCTCTAGTGGGCTCACAATCTAACTTTATACCTGGGGCAAAGGCTATAGGATTATCACTAGCAGACCTCATCTAACATCAAACATGATTTTTTTTTAAAGAATTAATGTAACAACTAGACCTTCAGGGGTCACTGCAAAGCAGGAAAAGCAACCACCTGCCTTAATAAGTACCTAAGTACATAAGTATTGCCATACTGGGAAAGACCAAAGGTCCATCAAGCCCAGCATCTTGTTTCCAACAGTGGCCAAAGCAGGTCACAAATACCTGGCAAGATCCCAAAAAAGTACAAAACATTTTATACTGCTTATCCCAGAAATAGTGGATTTTCCCCAAGTCCATTTAATAATGGTCTATGGCCCTTTCCTTTAGGAAGCCGCCCAAACCTTTTTTAAACTCCGCTAAGCTAACCGCCTTTACCACATTCTCTGGCAACAAATTCCAGAGTTTATTACATGTTGAGTGAAGAAAACTTTCACCAGGTGATCCTCACGTCCACCAGCCACCCAGCTATCTATATGCCTAATGATCGAATCACCAACTACAACAGCTGTCCTAACTTTTCCCTCCACTATTGTTCTAGTGCAGAGCCAGGTGGAGGCACTCTCATTAAGTGAAGGGTGTCAGTAGCAGTAGAGGAGCACTAGGGTAGGAACCAAGAGCTGTGCAGCATTTTTGTTGTGATACCAGGCAGTGTCTATAGCAAACCTTTCAAGAACCTACCAGGCCAGTGGAATCATGTTTGGGACTTGAATATTTGGAGAAGGGAGCTATCGAAAATCTGATAACTGCAACATGTTTGGAAAAAAAACAGTAAGAATTCAGTAAGCATCCACGGGCAGACAACCTAACTACAGAGATATCTACTAATACTATCATGGCAAGATCACCCAGATCAGGTAGGTGAGAAAACAAAAGATACCTCTGTCTTTTTAATTCCTCATTCTCCCTCAACATCAGACTCAGCAACAGCTGCAGCTACACCAAAGTATCCAGGGAAGGGATCCCTCAATAAAATAGGCATGGAAGTACCTTGGAGCAATAGAAGAACAGCATTTAACAGAATACCTTTTACTGTTGGAAGTCCATGAGTAGGTGAAGGATAGTGGGTCATTATTTCAAAATACCATTACTGAGAAAAACATCCATCAGTGTTGAATTCCTGGGAGGCTGGTTCTAATTTGAGGACCCAGTTCACCACTCAAAGCAGTGGCAGCAGCAAAGCTACATGAGTGGGGGGAATCCAACACCCAAGCTAATCTCTGGGCTGTTCCCCCCAGTAAGACAGGAGGTCTCCAACCCCCTCATTTACATCATCTGTAGTTGGTTACTATGCACTGTCCTTGGCTCCTCCTCCCATAACTCCACTATTTTCTTTAACCTTAAATCCTTCTTCTATCGTCTCCCCTACCACTCCTCCTCTCGTGGGTACTCTGTCTCCTTGCACTCACCATTCGGTCACTCTCTCTTCTCTCCCCCTGCAGTTCATCTTCTTTGCACTCACACTTCAATATTTTCCTTTCCCCTGCATTATCCTTTCACTCTCCCTTCAATTCCTTCTTGCACTCGCCCTTCCTTTCCCCTTCTATCCTCTTCTCTCTAAGCAGTCACTCTCCCCTCTGCACTCCCCATCCTCCCAGTACTTTATTCTGCTATCAGAAGTCGGGTCCTTAGCAGCACCTTGCAGTTATTTTTTACATACCCTTGATTGTTTTTCCTCAATGTTATTTTAAATGTTTGATATTTAGATGATGCCCTAGTCCAGGGCACTTTACAGCAATTACAGTTGTAAAATTTGATATCCATCAGCGCTTTACTACTGTATTTAAAAATGTATTAGGAATCTACTGCAACTGGCTTCATGTCTACATCCTAATTTCACGCAAACCAATAACTAGGCAAAACCAGCAAAATATTAAATGTATAAGCAATCTTTAAAGCTGAAGACATATAAATGTTTGTAGATCTTATAATAGATATCTAATTCAATATCCCCCTTACAAAATTAAAGTTAAAAAAGAGGAAAAAGGCCTAAATGGGTGCATCAAAATGTTATATGCATCGTTTTACATGCACATACTTGCATATACAATTCTAAAATTACCCCCTAAGGGCTATGGGAAAAATGACCAAATTCTTAGCAGGATCACCCTAATTTTGAAATTAGATGCAAAATATTGTGTTGGATTTGCTAGTATATAGAATCGAGTGGAGGAGTGGCCTAATGGTTAGTGCAGACCTGGGGAACCAGGTACAATTCCTAGTACTACATAAAAGTTGGCAGTGAGTTGAGATCCTGGGGAAATGGGTTCAATTCCCTCTGTAGTTCTATGTGACCCCAGTCAGTCACTTAGTCTTCCATTGCCCCAGGTACAATATACTACTTAGATTGTGAGTCCATTAGGGATGTGCCTAATGTATGTAAACCACCTTGTCATGCACTCAAAAGAGGTAGTATATCAAATTAATAAAACAATAAAGGAATAACGTAGGCAAATGAGAAGTTACTGAAGTTATACAGTGATATGTTCACTCTCCTTTCTGTTTGGTGAGAGCTCACTGACTGGATGCCATTAATACATGTTAGGACCAGATGCTAAATTACTAACAAGAACTTACTATTTAGTGAGGGCAAGGTAAATAGCGTAATCATTCTAAACTAAGTATAAAGCAGTTCTAAAAGTCCCTTTGTCTTTTACTAAGTGATGTGTGTCTCCAGAGACACATTAACCGATATCAGAGAAAGTGTAGTATCTAATATACCCAGGATGCTTATTCTTTCCTTCTGGATCTCTTCCAAGATGGAGTTCAAGGCTCAAAGGAGTGCCTGAGACTCCAAGAATTGAGCTGAGGAGTTCTGTTTAAGTTCTAAATGCAAAATGTTCCCATACTCTGTTGTGTTCAACAGTTTGTTTAAAGACACTGGTTCTGCTTCTAGAAGTACTATAGAGGGGTATTTTCGATATGACGTCAAAATCGATGTTTTTTGCAAAAAAAACATCCAAAACTCTAGTAGCAAACATGACCATTTTCAAATCAGAAAAAGTTTGAGATTTTGTTTTTAAAAAATGGCTATTTACTAGTCATTTTTGTACTCCATGCATCTATCTTTCAGGACCATTTTTGAAAAAAAAAAAAAAAAAAGTCCAAGGGACTGTGTGTGTGTGTGGGGGGGATGAGTAGCATTCTTAGTAGACTGGCTCCACAGACATCCCAATAGAGCCGTGGAGCACCTTAGTGGGCACTGCAGTAGATTTCACATAAAAGGTCCCAGGTACACTGTTACACCTTTATGTTTTATAGTGAGCCCTCCAAAACCCACCAAATAACTACTGAACCCAACTGTACACCACTACAATAGCCCTTATGTCTCAGGTGTCACCAACATGTAGGTACAGTAGGTTTTTGGTGGGTTTTAGAGGGCTCACACTTTCTGCCACAAGTGTACTGAGTGGGTTATGGGCCTGGGTCCCCTTCTCAGTGCACTGCACTGACCAGTAGGCTTCTCCAAGGACCTCCTTGCTGCTTTAATAGGGCTGGCCATAACAGCTGAAGCTATCATAAAGGCTGGTATACACTGCTTCTTTCACATGGGAGGGGGGTGGGATGGGATCAGTGACCACTGGGGAATAAGGGTTTATGCCTTAATCCCTTCAGTGGTTATTTGGTCATAAGACACTTTTTGATCACTAAGGGCCCTGTTCACTAAGGTGGGCTAGTGTTCTTGAGAGAAAAATGTCCTTGTGCTACCTTATGACATTTTTTTGTTTATTTTGAAACTGAGCTCCTCAATCTCCAAAGAAGCTGGATTTCACAAATGGTGAAATCTTCCTTAGTTCTTCCTTAGTATATTGTATGTCAAGAGAAGAAATCATGGGGAGTGAGAGAGAGGATCCACTTTGTTTGCTGGGAAACTAACCTGCACTTTTACACTGATGGAGGAAACATTAGCTTCTAACCAGGTACCAAGAAAGGGGTCTATAACCTGGAAAATCTCCAAAAAATAAACTGACAAATTATTTGGGAGTCAAAGAAAACCCCTGCTATGAACGTATTCCAGTGATTCCCTGAAGTTTTTGTTTTTTGCTATGGATATCACCAGACCATATAATTAAGTTCCTTGGATTTA
The DNA here is from genome assembly GCF_901765095.1 of Microcaecilia unicolor. NCBI lineage: Eukaryota > Metazoa > Chordata > Amphibia > Gymnophiona > Siphonopidae > Microcaecilia > Microcaecilia unicolor. Next base: position 69,072,368 of record NC_044037.1, on the reverse strand, counting down.
TGTGTAATGATTAGATAAGTAATTATATAGTTCTTTAGAGCATGACTCCATCCAAGCATAATTTATTTATGCACACACCTTGTCCCTTGATACTGTATGTGGCATATGTTATAGGTTGAATATTGTTACTTTTTTTTTTAATATGTAGCAGCCTGAACAAGAGTGTGGGCACAGAGCCTCACCAGGCACAGCCACTCAAAGGGGTGAAAGCAAAACAAAACACTTTATTTATATTCAAAAAAAATGTTAAACCCTGTCCCTTTGCAGGCTTGATATATTTAGAAATAAAAGTCTCTTGGAATTCATTAATAATCTTCCCACAGCCCTGTGTCTGACAGGGCCCCACAGTTTCAGGTTCTGCCTGATCCATGCCCTCCCTGCTGTGCCTGAGCCATGCCCATTCTCTTCTGTACTGAAGGATTTAGTAGCCCTTTTACTAAGCCACGTACGTTCCTACGTACACCCAACATGCATCAATTTGGAGTTACCACCCCGCTACCACGTGGCCCTTGTGGTAATTTTGTTCTTGACGTGCATCCGCTACTCGTGCCGGAAAATAATTTTTATTTTCTGGCTCGCAGCAGAAAATGGGCGGTAATCGTCATTCTACGAGCATAGACAATTACCACACGGTTAACGCGTGAGACTTTACCGTTAAGTCAATGGCTGGCGGTAAGGTCTCAGATCCAAAATGGATGTACGCCAATTTTTATTTTATTTTGCCACACGTCCATTTTCATCAAAAATAAAAAATAAGCCTTTTTACAGACTCGCTGAAAAATGGATCTGCGACTGCCCAAAACACGCACCTACACTAGTGCAGCCCATTTTCTGGTGCACCCTTAATGTGGCTCTGTGAGCAAATGTTGTTAAGTAGTACAGGTAACTTCCTGTATACTTCATCACATGGTAGTTAACAAGATGCATTTTCTCTATTGTTGGTTTGTATAATTTGCATGTGAAATGTGTATTTAAAAACAAAACAGAGGAATCTCAAACCCTAAGGGCCTTGAGCCCCCACTGCTTAGAAGAACCTCAGGAGATCTAGATTGTGCTAACTCCCAACAATGCCCTTGTGTCTAAGGATAGAGTGGATCAGGAATTGTTTCGGTCTGCTGTTGAGACTTAGCTAACAGGAAGATCAAGTAAAAAACAAACAAAACAAAGACCATGTATAAGAGATGACCCTGTTCAAAAAAAACCACAAATCGGGTAGGTGGCACTTCAGCACTCTCCTTTCAGTCCAGACCATACACAGTATATGTTCACACTTGACCAGTTATCCGATAAAGAGTGGAATTTATTGTGACCGCAGCATTCTACAATTTATATCTATGAATTATTCACAATAGCAAGCAATTTCCAATCATGTATACATTTTACAGTAATAAACAATCAAGCATATGACTTGATTGTAACTTGATTGTAACTTCTCCTTTCCTGAAGTTACTATTGAGGAAACTACACTTCTCCTTTCTTCCTCAAAATGTACCACCTGTTCCTCTGATCCCATTCCCACCCACCTTCTTAATGCCATCTCTCCTGCTCTTATTCCTTTTATCTGTCACATTCTCAACCTCTCACTTTCCACTGCGACTGTCCCTGCTGCATTTAAACATGCTGTGGTCACACCTCTCCTTAAGAAGCCTTCACTCGACCCTACTTGTCCCTCTAATTACCGACCCATCTCCCTCCTTCCTTTTCTCTCTGTTCACCGCCGCTGCCTTGATTTTCTCTCCTCACATGCTATTCTTGACCCATTACAATCTGGTTTTCGCCCTCTCCACTCAACCGAAACTGCGCTTACTAAAGGCTTCAATGACCTATTACTGGCTAAATCCAGAGGTCAATATTCCATCCTCATTCTTCTTGATCTTTCCGCTGCTTTTGGCACTGTCGATCACAGCATACTTCTCGATACCCTGTCCTCACTTGGATTCCAGGGCTCTGTCCTTTCCTGGTTCTCTTCCTACCTCTCCCTCCGCACCTTTAGTGTTCACTCTGGTGGATCCTCTTCTACTTCTATCCCTCTGCCTGTCGGCGTACCTCAGGGTTCTGTTCTTGGTCCCCTCCTCTTTTCTATCTACACTTCTTCCCTTGGTTCATTAATCTCATCCCATGGCTTTTCCTACCATCTCTATGCTGATGACTCCCAAATCTACCTTTCTACCCCTGATATCTCACCTTGCATCCAAACCAAAGTTTCAGTGTGCTTGTCTGACATTGCTGCCTGGATGTCTCAACGCCACCTGAAATTAAATATGACCAAAACCGAGCTTCTCATTTTCCCCCCAAACCCACCTCCCCGCTCCCCGCTCCCCGCTCCCCCTGTTTTCTATTTCTGTTGATGGCTCTCTCATTCTCCCTGTCTCCTCAGCTCAAAACCTTGGGGTCATATTTGAGTCTTCTCTCTCCTTCTCTGCTCATATCCAGCAGATTGCCAAGACCTGTCGTTTCTTTCTTTACAACATCCGTAAAATCCGCCCCTTTCTTTCCGAGCACTCTACCATAACCCTCATCCACACCTTTGTCACCTTTCGTTTAGACTACTGCAATCTGCTTCTTGCTGGCCTCCCACTTAGACACCTCTCCCCTCTCCAGTCGGTTCAAAACTCTGCTGCCCGTCTTGTCTTCCGCCAGGGTCGCTTTACTCATACTACCCCTCTCCTCAAGACCCTTCACTGGCTCCCTATCCGTTTTCGCATCCTGTTCAAACTTCTTCTACTAACCTATAAATGTACTCACTCTGCTGCTCCCCAGTATCTCTCCACACTCGTCCTTCCCTACACCCCTTCCCGTGCAATCCTCTCCATGGATAAATCCTTCTTATCTGTTCCCTTCTCCACTACTGCCAACTCCAGACTTCGCGCCTTCTGTCTCGCTGCACCCTACGCCTGGAATAAACTTCCTGAGCCCCTACGTCTTGCCCCATCCTTGGCCACCTTTAAATCTAGACTGAAAGCCCACCTCTTTAACATTGCTTTCGACTCGTAACCACTTGTAACCACTCGCCTCCACCTACCCTCCTCTCTTCCTTCCCGTTCACATTAATTGATTTGATTTGCTTACTTTATTTATTTTTTGTCTATTAGATTGTACGCTCTTTGAGCAGGGACTGTCTTTCTTCTATGTTTGTGCAGCGCTGCATACGCCTTGTAGCGCTATAGAAATGCTAAATAGTAGTAGTAGTAGTAGTTGATTTCTATCTAGAGCATTTGAGGCAAGTGGCTGAGCCTTTTTGAGTTACACAGTTCTCTCTCTTTCTGCCATAATCACGCTGTAGCTTTTTGCTCCACCTGGGGCATATACCGCTGACATGCCCAGGTACTAACATCACAGCTTTGCTCAAGGGATTGCCGTAAAAGCATCTTCCCTCTCATACCCGTTGACTCTCTTTCTTGAAGCCTTCAGCCTCCCCATTCCATCCAAGTCTGAGGTAGGCTCCGCTGATCATCTGCTAATCTGGCACTGGCCCCCCCTCCATACAAAAGGGGAACTGCCCTTGATCTTAGACATCATCCATGCCACTGCTAGCATGGGACAACAGTCACATGACCTTTGACCTTGCTTTGGTCTGAAACATAGTGCTGTGTACTCTTTCAGGCTAGGACCCACCGCTGTGGAATGCTGCGACAAGTCCCTATCTCCATGATATGGGGCGGGTGGGGTGGGACAGCTGTAGGAGCAGCAGGATAAAATGGCGAATGCTCCTTGCAGGCAATGCCCTTCTTGCTGCCAGAGGTCACCTCTTTCCCCACCTCCCAGACTTCCTGTCTTGTTACCTGCCTCCCTATAGGTCCTCTATTTTTTAGTGCCTCCCCCTTACTTATCCCTTTCCTAACTTGCCTGTACTTGCAGCTCTTCTATACTTCCATCACCCTCCCCCTCCCTCCTATTCCTGCTGTGCTGGGCCACCGCCTGTTTGTGCTTGTGACCGTCTAATGCTGGGTCACTGTCCTTAGTCCCCTGGGGACAAATACATTTGACTTCTCTCTCACTCACTCTCTCTCTCACTCTCTTATATTTTAACAAAACAAACTAACACACATTCCCCCAGATTCCATATAGCGCGCCTAGAGATCCGCTCCAGAAACCAAGCTGATTCTATAACAATAAAAATGTGCATATCTTAACAAGCAAAACAAGCTAATGAGCGCTGAAAACAGAACTTAACAATCAATAATGAGCACTAATTGGCACTAATTAGAATTTACACGCACAACTCGCTAAGCATATTCTGTAATGAAGTGCGTCAAACTTCTAATGTGCGCAGGCAAAAAGGGGCATGGTTATGGGCATGAAAATGGGCAATTTGTGGGCGATCTGAAATTTACTTGCATAGTTAAAGAATATGGCCCAGACCACGTATATCTACACACCAGGATTGACGCCATATTTTCATTGGTGTAAATAGATGCGTGCAGTTTTAGGCGCTAAGATATCAACTAAGCGTATTCTATATATCGAGCCTAAATCTAGAAGCTGATTATAGAAAAAGCTTAGCCGACACTGATTTCAGTGCTGATTTTTTTTAGGCGCCATATATAGAAACTCCCCCATTTTGTGCACATTCTTACTCACTGACACATAAGCATAGCACAAATAGGTTTTCTCAGACCCTAGCTTAGTAAAAGAACCCCTTAATCTGTGAAGCAGTTTTTCTGGAAATTTGTAGGAGAGTGCAGGCCAAACATGTTCATTTTATTTAGTTTCCCAAGTTGCTTATATAAATTTTCATTTTGTTCTTTTATTTTTTTTTTAATTCTGGAAAGCAATGTCATAAATAGTGTGCGCTGTACATGAAGAGTGTGCACTATCTCCCAAATTCTATATATCACTCCTTGCGAGAATAATGCGTGTAACTTAATTGGTTGACTAGGTAGGTAATCAGAACTGTAAATTGGATGCTAACAAGAAATTATCAGGAATAATTGGCATCAATTCTACTTTATGCAACAATTCACTAAGCATATTCTGTAATGTGGTGCCCGCAAATTCCAAGTCGCACAGTTGAAAAGGGGGCATGGTTATGGGTATGGAAAGGGTGATTCTAAAATCTATGCACATTATTATAGAATACACCCGCTCTGCATCTAATACAGGCGTCAGGATTTACAGCAAGTAAAACATGGCCTAAATGGATGCAACAAATTTGGTTGGTCAGATAGGTACTCAGCAAATCTGTATGGAGTGGAGGAGTGGCCTAGTGGTTAAAGCACCAGTCTTATCATCCAGAGGAAATTGGTTCAAATCCCACTGCTGCTCCTTGTGATGTTTGGCAAGTCACCTAACCCTCCATTTCCTCAGGTGCAAATTTAGATTGTGAGCCTTTCTGGGCCATGGAAACACCCAGTGTACCTGAATGTAACTCACCTTGAGCTACTACTGAAAAAAATGTGAGCAAAATCTAAATAAATATACTGTGCAGAAATGTAAGCCTATTCTATAAAATGTAGGCATACTTTACAGAATACACCTAGGTGTATTTTTTTACTGCACATATTTTTCAGTCACCGTATAGAGAATGTAGCCCTATTTGCATAAGAAAGGGCACTCTTTCACAATAGTGCGCTCATGTGTGCAATATTTTTCAATAGTGAATACATGTACTCTTTGCATTTTGTGCACACTCCTCATAAAGAGCATCTATTATCCCTCAAATTCTATAAATGGTGCTAAAAATTGCTTGTACAAATTTGGGCACAATTTAATTGAATTTCAAGCCATTTAGTGCTGATAATTATGCCCTTACAATCAATTATCAGTGCTAATTGGCATTAATTAAAATTTACATTGTAAATTTATGTGGCTGGATATGTGTGTAAAATTTAAGTGTGGATCCAAAAAGGGGGCACAGCCATGGGAGGGTCATGAGCGGATCAGGAGCATTCCCACAATTTATGCACACTTTTATAGCATGAAGGGGATCTGCTGCCAATTTAGATGAAAGGATTTACACCAAGGCCTCGTTGATGTAAATGGTCAAACCTAAAAGTAACAAAGAGAGTCCAAATCTCCCGTAAAAAACACCAGAAAACAAGAAGAACGGAAGATGTACAGAAAGACCAAACTAAAATCACAGATGTAAAAAAGCCAAATTCATTTATTAAGACCCTACACGGTCCGTGTTTCGGCCAAGGAGGCCTTCTTCAGGGGTCTAAAACAAAACAAAAATACAACACCTAAAAGTAGTTCCTGGCACTAAGTGCTATTGTATAAACGGTGCATAACTTTGAGCACTATTTATAGAATTGTGCCAATTTTTTAGCTGCCATTTAATGAATATAGTCCTATTTGTGAAGAGCACTCATTATTGTACATTTATTTATTTAGATTTTGCTCACACCTTTTTCAGTAGTAGCTCAAAGTGAGTTACATTCAGGTACACTGGATATTTTTCTGTCCCAGGAGGGCTCACAATCTAAGTTTATATCTGAGGCAATGGAGGGTTAAGTAACTTGCCCAAGATCACAAGGAGCAGCAGCAAGATTTGAACTGGCCACCTCTGGATTACAAGACCAGTGCTCTAACCACTAGGCCACTCCTCCACTACATTATTAAGAGATAGCATGTACTCTCCAAGGGATGTGTGCTATTGAAAAATATTGCATACTCTTAGCAAAGAGTGCACACACTTCACGAATAATGCTCAATATGTTTGACAAAGGAGAAATTGAAATGTTGGTGGTTTTTTTCCCTGTCATTTTGGGCTACAAATGACATTCAAATTACATGGGAAGTGTCATTTCAAATAAATTCAGATCCCTGTAGATACTTACTACTTCATTCATTGCTCTCATTTTCTGAAGATGGTTGTGCTAATTTTCTTAGTGATGCTGAATAACTTGGAAAGAATGGGGACCCTTTGTTAATGAATTTTAAATTGCCAAATGACTATTACATGCTGGGAAAGAATTACTGTGAATGTCCTTGTGCTGTAAAAGCATGAAGTAGTTGATACTTAAATCACTTTGTGTTATAGTACCCGAGGTCCAAGTTTCAGAATATAGAAAATCTGTGATGAAATCCTCAAAATGAGAACTTGCAATTAACATTTTAATGCATGAGTCTGTAATAATGGACTGGATGCACTAATCTGAAATTGTGTAAACTCATACTGATAATGGCATAGTAGATCCAACATTCTCATTTTATATTTACATGTCACTAGACAACCTGAAAATATTAATTTCATACAGCTCTGCAGGAAACTGAAAATTCTTTTACCTACACCCAGCATGACTACTGTGTGGCAGTGGAAGTAGGTGAGAATAATAATTCTCCAAAGCCTTTATACAGTATGCTACATTAATCAAAGAGAACACTGTAAAGGCATATCTAAAGATGAAAACAAAAATTACTAGTTTTGCATTCAGTATCTGTTCTAGGATAGCATGGGAACTAAAGACTCAGTGCAAAAGCGGGAACGGTGTAAATATAGGCAAACGGTATATAGATGAATTTTTGTTTAAAACCCTATAGGAAAGGTCAACAATATCCCAATTTTACTTTGTTTTGAAAATGAAATAAAACTTAATAATGATCAATTGTTTTCCATTTTCACTAAGCTGCCAGTACTCCACCCACAACACTGAAATGTGCTGCCAAACTTAAAAAAAAAAAACCCTCTTCCTAGATGTGCCCCTGCCTTCCAGCTCCTAGACTGCCCTCTGCCCTTCCTATCCATCCATAGGTTTCAAGGGGAAGAGGACTGATTTTTAGTCACCCCTGCCCTGGTGTTCCAAACGGAATAGAAAAAAGATGCAAACTGCCAATGGCAATGTTGAGAAAAATAATGTATTCACCACATTGTTTAAAATAGGCCCAATAATAATAATGTGGTGAATAAATTATGTGTCTCAACATTGCCATTGGTGATTCACATCTTTTTTCTATTCTGTGCTGGATCTTGAGCAGGGCTGCCGAGAGGGGGGGGCAGGGGGGACAAAATTCCCCGGGCCTGGGCCTCCGGGGGGGGCGGCGGCACTGCCGCCGCAGTCCAGCCCGCCCGCCCTTCGTCGCTCCCTGGCATTGAATTTAAGCGCCTCACCTTCAAAAGCGCAGCAAGCAGCGGCAGACCACTCCTTCCTTCTGTGTCCCGCCCTCGCCTGATGTAACTTCCTCGAGGGCGGGACACAGAAGGAAGGAATGGTCTGCCGCTGCTTGCTGCGCTTTCAATGGTGAGGCGCTTAAGGTCAGTGCAGAGGGCCTGGGGATGCAGAGAGAGCCCAGTGGCGGGTGGAGGGGAGCCCGATGACCTCGGGTGGGGGGGGGGGCCCAGTGGTGGCCTTGTCCCGGGCCTGGCCCAGTCTCTCGGCGGCCCTGATCTTGAGAATTCCCTGCCTATTTGTTTTCTTGGACCTGGTGTTCCAAACTACAAACTGGTACCATTGTGGAGTGCAACACTGGAAAGGCAACAGTGACTGTAGATAGTTCCTGCTCACTTTGGACCCTTGAATAAGGTAATGGGTGGGGAAGTTACAGGGAAAGATGAGAGAAGGTCTTTTTTCAAATGTTTAGCAATGGGTAGTTTAATAACAGAGCTGTGTTTATCCCCTAATTCTATAAAATTCACCAAAACTCACATGCACAAATTTGGGTGTATGCACAATTTAATTGAATAACGAGTTAATTAGCACCAATAATTGGCTTTTTCACAAGCATTTATTGCCACAAATTAGATTTAATTGGAACCTACATGTTAAATTTAGGCACAGGATCCGCTCCTAGATTTTACGTGCGAGTAAAAAAGAAGGGGAACAGAAATGGGAGTGCCATGAGTGGAATGGAGGCATTCCTAGCATTTATACACATTGTCATAGGTTATGGGGGATATGAACCCAATTTAAGCATGTACATTTGTACCATGTTTCAGTTGGTGCAAACGACCGTGCCTAAAGTTAGGCGCATGTCCTGGATGTAAGTGTGATTCTATAAATCGCACCTAATTTAAGTGTGGCTTATAACATAGTGCTTTTTTTAGTGCTACTTTTTTATGTGCCATATATAGAATTCACCCCTTAATGTTATATATATATATATATATATATATATATATATATATATATATATATATATATATATATATATATAGCTGTTTTATGCCTTTTATAAACACAACATAGTGTTCCTGTAAAAGTAGACTTCCACAATGCTCCCCAGTGACACACAAATTACTCTTGCCCCAAAGAAGGTATAATTATGTGCATGTATTCTACTCATGTACATGTATATTTTATAAAATATGAGTGTAGGTCGCAACTTCATCCCTGTTCTGTCAACACTTATGCTCTTAGAAATATTTACATGCTGAGGGCCAGATTCTATAAATGGCGGTCAAACATGGGCAATGAAAACAATCGGCGCTAAGCTTACCGCCACTTCGTAAAAGAGCACCTCAGTGATCAATATATTATGTGCAATACAGTGTGTACACAATTTCACAGAAAAAGCTTCTTCACAAGTCAGAAAAAACACTTCTCTAATTTCTTTTTTAAGAATACTCGGTGGAGTGTTGATTATTACTTGAGGAGCTGCATATTTGAGCCATTGCAGTAGTATTCTATGAAAATAAGCAGACTGTCTCCAAATAGACACCTTCTTGCTACTTAAATATGGGCATCTTGCTATTCAATTATCCCTTGTGTTCAGTAACAATAATATAGAGTACATCATTTTGGAGACTACTGTTATAACATTGCATCAGTAAATATAAACCCCAAAGTGAGCGGAAAAAAAATCCCCCATGAAATGGAAAATTTCCACCACTGAAACAAATGCAGAAGGAAACAACTATCCATACTAATTTACAATGGGCTACATGGATGATTTTATCTCCAATGGGTTGTATCATTCAGCAGAAAAAAAATTAGAATTAGTGCCATTATTGTTAGCTCTATTTTTGCTCTGGCATCATTGCACTGCTCCTGATTCTGCTATCATAATACAAAAGGTACATAATTTGTACAGCTATACAAATCATACAAATCACATATTCAATGAAGCGATATTGTACTTTTGTTTTTAGAATGATTGGTTACGTGCCTGCCGGTGCGTAAAGATTGACAAAGGACATGCAGAGGGGAATTCCAGCTTCCATGTCAGGACATATGAAATTCCTACTCTATTTTATACGAGGCTCTGCAGATATACAGTCTGTTCAATAATAGGAGCAGAGCTGCATAGTCAAGCCCCTTCATGTCCAGTGAGAACAGAGATTTTAGAAACACTATCTAGATGTAGTGAGTTTCCACATTTAAGAAATGGCATTTAAAAGTTTGGACCTTTACAGCAGTGGCATAGCTAGGTGGGGGGCAAAAGGAGCGACTGCTCCCCTAAAAGGACTTCTGACGGTGCCAGCACCTATTTTTCACCCTGTCCATTATTGTGCCTATGCAGTCTGCTCTCTGCTCCCCCTGACATCATAATCTGGCTATATTTCTGCTTTCCAGATGTTTACAGGATGCCATTTTGAGTGTGGATGCCTCTAAAATAAACACCAAAGTAATGCCTTTAAAAATATGTATATATAATGAGCAGCTCTACTGTATTCCAAAAATTGTACCTAAAAATGTTCGAAAATTTATTTCTTGTCACTATAAAAGAAAGTAACATTTTACTATCACCAGCACCACCACTACTACTACTTATCACTTCTACATTGCTCAACAATTCCTGCTCGACAGAGCTTGCAATCTATTCAGCACAGGCACACAGCACAAATAAGGGATTAGAAGAGAGTTAAACTTATTATAGGAGTGATGAAAACAACATGGGTACTGAGCAGGTGAATAAGGAGTTAAGAACAAAAGAATATCCAGAGTTAAAAGCAGCCTCAAAAATGTGGACTTTTCCTACAACGTGTAGTTTGGCTGATTGCAGTCATTGTTGTCACAGTGAGATCCAAGATGCCCTATAGACACAAGAAAAGTTATAAGTATTTAAGTATTAGGAATGGAAGATTATGGCATGCCGACGTCAATGTGAAACTCTCCTAGCAAGTGGTCTAGTGGTAAAAGCAATGGGCTAAGGACCAGGGAAACCAGGATTTGAATCCCACGTTGTCATTGACAGCCCTTGTGACCTTGGGTAGGTCACTATCTCCCATCATCTCAGGTACCTACATAAGTTCTTGAACAAGGACATATGGAGGCTCATTTTTCAAAGCACTTAGCCTCCCAAAGTTCCATAGAAACCTATGGAACTTAGCCTCCCAAAGTGCTTTGAAAATATGCCTCATGGTATCTGAATGCTTATCACCCATGTGCAGCATTGCAATGTTCAGTAGTGCTAAAAAAATGGTAATTATTACTTATACTGATTTTTCACACTGCCTGCATAGCTATGGAGTCTGCAGGTACTTTTTGGCCATAAAGTTTGCAGCACTTGTCAAAATGTGTCTAAGGATAAAGTATCAATAGAGATGTACCTTTCTTTCTAAGCAGATGTATTTTTTTGACCAAAAGAATATGCATAAACTGGGTGCCAACATTTATGTGCTGATTACATAAATAAATGATGGGTTGATATTCAGTCAGTGATGCTCAGCGTTTTCCTGACCAGTGCATGCATTTTTTCTGGAAATTCAGTGCTGGGCTATGCCCAACCTTGGGCATTGGATTCACAGGTTTCTGGAGTTGACTAAACCATAGCTGGTTAAGTGCGGTATTCAAATCTAAGGGGCCCTTTTACAAAAGCGCAGTAGGCTCTATGCGCATTCATCATGCACCAAAATGAGATTACCGCCAGCCTAGCATGCACCCCTGGCAGGAATTTCAGATTTGGCATGCACCCATAATGCCTGGACAAATTATTGTTGTATTTCCTGCTGCATGCATTAATTGGCAGTTGGCACGCGCCGACCAGTCACTGATCATGTAGCACGTAAGCCCTTACCGCTAGATCAATGGGTGGCATTAAGTACTCAGACCATAAATAGGCACACACTGGTTTCAGTTTTACCACAGGCCCTTTTCCCAGCCCATTGAAAAAAAGCCCTTTTTCCTGTACATGGTAAAAACTGGGCCAGCGTGAACCCAAATGAAGCATTTGCACTAGTGCAGGACACTTTTTACCGTGGCTTAGTAAAAGGAACCCTTACACGGTTGTGGGACATCATGTAAAGATAGGACTGACTTCTATGCAGTCCTATTTTTATGGGTACCTTGGCCAGTTAAGTGCTGAATATTAGCATTTAACTGGCTAAGTGTTGACTCCACCCCCAGAACACCCCCCAGAATAGCCACTGAAGTGCAACTGAAAATGACTGATTAGCCCCAAACAGGTAATGTAACTGGCCATGAGCCATTTCTGGCTAGTTAAAGTGCTTTGAATATTGACACTGATTAGAATAATGATATATACTGGCATATGTGTGCACATACCTGTATGTGCATAAAAGCCCAAATTCTGGCTAAGCACTATTCTGTAAAAATGGCAACTTGCATAGTACATATTCTACAGATAGGCATCAACATAGTAGAGTATGGGGAAGACTCACATATGTGTAACATCTATATTACTAGAAGTAATGGTGGATCAAACTAGGTATTCTCTTTCTTCTGTTATAAAATACTGAGGGTTTATGTTGACCAGAATTAATCCCTTGAGTCTCACTCGATGCTCTAAGAGCTCTTTCTTTCTCTCAAGCAATTTAAGACACATAAGAAAATAGTTTGAATTTGAGCAGTTAAGATTATTGATACAGGCTTTTGTCCAAGTTGGGCTATTGTAATCTTATCTATTTGGGTGCGCCTAGACAAGTTATCAGGTGATTGCAAACAATCCAGAATACTGCAATGATTATTTTTTTTCACTACAGAAGCAGGATAAATTTTCTTCTTATTTTGTTGAATTACATTGGCTGCCTATAGAGGCAAGGATTATGTTCAAATTTTTTTGTTTCCTATATAAGATCCTAAATGGTGAATGCCCAATTTATATAATGGATCACATGGAAGATCATTTCACAATTCACTTTTCATCCTTCCATCTATTAAAGGAGTAACGAGATTTAAAATGTTTGATCGACTTCTTGCAGTTCAAGCATCGAGGTGATTTTAATATGTTTTGCTGCTCAGTTAGGTTTTATATTTTTCTTGAATAAGAAAAAATATATCTTTTTAAGAAGTTTGTTAAAATTAGTTCTTGAATAAGATTCTCTGTGTTTTATTTTTGCTTCCCAAGAGACTGTCTCGATTTTTTTAAATTATTGTAAACCACTAAAAACCTGAAGCCATCAGCAGTATAGAAGTACATTGTAATATAGTGTAATGTTATACACGTACTCTGGCATTTAGGCAGGAATGCTTATACCAGCTCTATGGCTCATGTAAGCATTCACACCTAAATTAAATGTGCATATCTAAACTGTTATGCTAGTATTTTATAAAGGAAAATAGCCACCTTCTTTCCTTCATAGAATAGGCACATATACCAGGCAAAAAAGCTATAGAATTACCCTATGTGGTATGATGTACCTTTAATCGATCACAATATCACCTTGTATTTGTTCCTCTACCGGACTTGGTGAATGCCTTTATGGTACTATGTAAGCCACATTGAGCCTGCAAATAGGTGGGGAAATGTGGGATACAAATGTAACAAAGAAACAAATAAATAAATAAATAAATATCTTAACCCAGTCCCTGTAACTCCTTCACTAAATGTGAGTAAAAATAACATTGTTGTGGAACAATGTCTGCAAGAAATGGTACCAAGGGCCTCTGAGCTGGGATAGCAAAACGTTCTTTATTAAAAGACCCGACACGGGCCGTGTTTTGGCAAGAATTCCTGCATCAGGGGTCTGATAAGAATGGCTATCTGGATTGAATGACCTTTCTTTTGAAGAAATAATCAAAAGATCACATATAGTCCAGCTGTAGCTCAGTCAAAACAATGCCAAAAAAGCAGGCATTGTTGCCAAAACACGGCCCATGTCGGGTCTTTAACTAAAGAACAAATTGCTATCCCAGCTCCGGAAGCCCTTGGTGCTTTTTTTTTCTTCTGAACCATTATTTTATAACACTGCATGCAACCTTTTGGGACACCCCTGACCCACATATGGCCATCCCATGTCTATACCCCCTTTTGGGTTGCACACTATGGGATTTAGGCACTTAGTGATATAGAATAGTGCACAGTTAGATTCACGTATAAATCCTACTTGGTGCCAATTATCATTGATCATTAGTTGCTAGCATCCAATTGTTGATGGTTAACAACTTAGCCAATTAAGTTGCATGTTTCTTGGGAGTGTGCTCAAATGTGAGCACCATATATAGATTTGGGGGGTAAATGCTCCTGTGATAACTGTGCATTAGTCAGTTAGCATGTAAGAATTGTAGCACGTTAACTGGCTAATGCTTCCATGCTCACTCTCTGCCCATGCCATGCCCCCAACAGATAAATTCAGAAAATTCAGGAAAGCATGGTTTAGCTACTGCAAAACCCTTTAATGCAGTTGTGTGATAGCCTGTTACCATGCATTAAGCATGAAGGGCCAGATTCTATATATAGCACCAAAGAACTCGCTTATAGAATATGCGTAGCGGCAGTCCCTGTTACTAAAATATAGGCACAGCCATTTAGCCAACTAAAACTTCTTGTAAATGCCCATGTCTTATCTAGATGAGGATCGGGCATATTCTATAAAGTGTGCATGAATTTCAGGCATGCCCATGCCCCGCCTTACCCCCTTTTGTGATCCGCACATTCGAATTTATGCACACCATTTTACAGAAATGCATAGACATTTGCATGCGTAAATTTTAATTAGTGCCATTCATTAGCTGCTGTCGTGGACAGGATGCTGGGCTCGATGGACCCTTGGTCTTTTCCCAGTATGGCATTACTTATGTACTTATGTAACTGTGTGTTAGTGGCCAATTATTGGCACTGATTAGCTTATCAAACAATTAAATTGCACATGCAAATCGGCTATGCATGCTGATTTGCGCACATAACTTTAGTCGCTATATAGAATCTGGGGATAAATGCTTAATGCACTTTAGTAAAGGACCCCCAAACTAGATGCACAGAAATTGAGGATGCTGAGGAGAGTAAAAAAAAAAAAAGTACAAAATATAGATCATTTTCTTGTAACTGAAATGCTTGTGGAAAATCAGGTGACTTATTATTCTGTATATATAGTACTGCCTAAGTAACTTGACATTTTCTTTCCTTTTTTTCTTCTGCTCCTCATCATTTCTAAGGGGAATACATGGTCATGACAGTTTACTTTGACCTAAGTAGACGGATGGGCTATTTTGCAATTCAGACCTATATCCCTTGCATTCTGACAGTGGTTCTGTCCTGGGTATCATTTTGGATTAAAAGAGATTCTACACCTGCACGGACTTCTCTAGGTAAGAACATAATTGAGTATCCAACAATATCAAATTTTATATTATATGCAGCTAGATTTACTAATGTGTACTATCACATCAGTGCACACCAAGGAAGCAATCCTATAAACATGATTAGAAATGCACACCACTTGTACATGTAATTAGTACTAATAATTGGCAGTGACACATGATATGTATTAGGCACTACTCTATATGGGATCAGCTAAAGAATATAGGGATCATGCATTTGGGCAGAGCATGGGTGGGCCATGGATGTGTCACCAAGAGGGGCATAATCAAACAGGGACGACCATCTCTAAGGGTGCCCATCTCTAAGGACGTCCCGGCAAAGGGGCGGGGAAACCTGTATTATCAAAAAAAGATGGGCGTCCATCTTTCGTTTCGATAATATGGTTGGGGACACCCAAATCCCAACATTTAGGTCGACCTTAGAGATGGTCGTCCTTAGGTCGTTCTTACAGCTGGTCGTCCCAGGTTTTCGGTGATAATGGAAACCAAGGACACCCATCTCAGGAATGACCAAATCCAAGCCATTTGGTCGTGGGAGGAGCCAGCATTCGTAGTGCACTGGTCCCCCTGACATGCCAGGACACCAACCGGGCACCCTAGGGGGCACTGCAGTGGACTTCACAAATTGCTCCCAGGTGCATAGCTCCCTTACCTTGGATGCTGAGCCCCCCCCCCCAAAAAAAAAACCCACTCCCCACAACTGTACAACACTACCATAGCCCTAAGGGGTGAAGGGGGCACCTACATGTGGGTACAGTGGGTTTCGGGTGGGTTTTGAAGGGCTCCCATTTACCACCACAAGTGTAACAGGTAGGGGGGGATGGGCCTGGGTCCGCCTGCCTGAAGTGCACTGCACCCACTAAAACTGCTCCACAGACCTGCATACTACTGTCAGGGAGCTGGGTATGACATTTGAGGCTGGCATAGAGGCTGGCAAAAACAAAATATTTTTTTTCGGGTGGGAGGCCGTAGGTGGCCACTGTCATCCTCGATTCCCTCCAGTGATCTTTTGGTCAGTTTGGACACCTTTTTGAGGCTTGGTTGTAAAAAAAATGGACCAAGTAAAGTTGGCCAAATGCTCATCAGGGACGCCCTTCTTTTTTTCATTATCGGCCGAGGACACCCATCTGTTAAGCATGCCCCAGTCCTGCCTTCACTACGCCTCCGACACGCCCTCAGGAACTTTGGTCGTCCCCGCGATGGAAAGCAGTTGAGGGCACCCAAAATCGGCTTTCGATTATGCCGATTTGGGCGACCCTGAGTGAAGAACGCCCATCTCCCGATTTGTGTCGGAAGATGGGTGCCCTTCTCTTTCGAAAATAAGCCTGCAAGGGCTCCTTTTATTAAGTGGTAGTAAGCCCACAGCAGCCTGGCAGTACTTCCCATCCATAGCGTCCCGTCATTTCCGGTACTTCAAAAATTTATTTATTTTTGTAGTGCCGGAGTGTATGTGGCGGTAATCAGGCATTGCCGCCTGCTGCCAGGTTACTGCTGGGTTAACATGGGAGTCCTTACCTCCACCTCCATGGGTGGTGGTAAGGGCCCCCCACCCCCCCGAAATGGTTGCATGGCAAGTGCTTTACTTGCCACATGGCCATTTCCTGCAGGAAGGTGAGACTTCCTTTTTATCAGCTGCGGTAAAAGGGGGCCTTGGCCACAGCTTGGTAAAAGGGACCCCAAATGACATGCAACTTATACAATACAATCAGATGTTCTTATTCTAGTCAAGCCCACTTACACCAGCCATTTACATGGCATAAGTGATCGTGCCTAACTTTTGGCATGCCAAAATAGGTTTGCACTACTTTTGTATAATGACTTAGGTGCACCTAAGTGCCGTTGCAGAACTGGCAAATTGACCCATTGTGGTACCTAATTTGAGGTGCTCAATTATTGAACCTCCTAACAGTGTTAATGCTGTTCTTAGCAATTAAGGACCCTGTTTGCTAAGACACACTAGCTTCCTATGGGTGTATCTAATGTTGTCGTGTGCTAAGTTTTAGCTAATCTTTATTAAAGAGACCCATGAGCTCTTGTTTGTTCCAGTCCTGAGAACCCTTTTGTGCTTTTCTTTGCTCTTGTGGTTTATGTACTTTTGACTCTCTCTTCTGTTACCATGTGAAAATAATACAAATTAACATTATTACAGTGAACAATGTTGTAAAACATGTTTAAAAATGTTTAAAACACCTTGTTAGTGCTACTGGTTAGTTTTAACTAGTTCCACTTACTTTTACTCAAAATGCATTAATACTTGATACAGCTGTTTTTATTCCTGTTGCTTGAAAATCAAGTTTGATCACTTTAAGTGCTTTTATTCTGTTACCTAAGAATCATCACACTGGACCAGAACAAAGGTCATTTAAACCCAGTGTCTTGTTGCTAACAGTGGCAAATTCATGTCACAAGGACCTGGCAGGATCCCAAAAAGTAGCTATTTTCCTTAATAAATTAAACACACCGAAAAGAGCAATAATAAAATGTAACCCGCTGATTGAAAATGTACCAAAAGTTGGGTATGTAGCTTATCTATACCACAAGATACAGTAGGGATTCTCAATTCAGTCCTCAGGACACACCTAGCCAGTCAGGTTTTCAGGATATCCATAATGAATATGTATAAGATAGATTTGCGTGCCTTACCTTCCTTGTATACAAATCTGTCTCATGCATATTCATTGTGGATATCCTGAAAACCTGACTGGCTAGGTGTGTCCTGAGGACTGAGTTGAAAAGTCCTGAGATAGAGGGATATCAACTGCATAATCCTGACAAACTTCAGCCTCAGGTGTGGACTAATTATGTCTTTAAAAAATGAGAAATGTTTATCAATTAAAAAAAGTAATTAACCCCAGAAATCTTATACCCCATTTTAGGAACCTTTTAGACACTTGCAGTCTTTAGGCTGTACAACATGAAAAACATCAAAGCTGTGAAAAAAAAATTTGCATAATCCCGTTCTACTGATTCAGCACACTAATATGTATTTTCCCTTCCAAACTTTTATAGCTTTTATCTCTATTATTTGTAACCCTCCTTTTGGTATCTTTTCGCCCAGCAGATCACATATTCATAATAATACTCTGAAAATTCTGCATTCAAAGACCAAAATACTAATGAATCAGATATTGCTTTGGGACTTAAGAACAGTTCTGAAATGTCCTATGGTACTGTCTTTCACCAAAAGTGCACCTGTTTTTCAATGTATTATGTTAAAGGAAAAGCAAATCAAGGAAAATGCCATGCTCTTAAATTAAAAGCAAATGAAAATGTCCATTAAGCTAAACAATTATTCCACCAGAAAGCCCATATCAAAGGAGTTAATAAGGATTACTGATATATTTAGTAATTTGAATCAGTATCCCTCATGGCTAATGATTGTGGTCAAAGAAATTGAATCTTATCTTCTTGGTTACATACCCAAGGGTGGTCTTGTGAATTTTCAAATTGCTCTTTATAATCAGGGTCACCTGGAAGATGAAGACATTTTTCATAGAAAATGAAAATTGTTTTGACTTATCCTTCACAGAATATCTTTGGAATGCTCCTGCCTTAGCCCTGGAACATGTTGTCTCGCTTCCTAGATTATGGTCTTAATCTCCCAAATGCATACTCAGTTTCATTGAGAACAGATGGGCCTAAGCCAGAAGAAATGCATGTGTTGCAATCCTGCCAATTTAAGATGCCTGCAGCCAATTAATAACAAGCAAGAAGTCACTGGGAGAAAAGTGAGCAAAGAAGAAAATGTAAAAAAGTTAACAAATTGTAAAATGTGCCAGTTTTCCAGTGACCAAGTTTATGAAGGTTTATTTTGATACTTCACAAATACCGTGATACTATTTGCAGAAGGCAGCCGAAAGGGGCAGGAGCGGGTGTGCTTAATTGCAGTTGCACATGGATCTCCCCTGTGCGCTATTCTATAACATGCGCATGTAACTTTTCCTGCACACAACTCAAAAAGGGGCATGGCTCTAGGAGGGGGTATGGGTGGGCCATTGGTGCTCCTAAAAGTTAGGTGCCATATTAAAGAATAATGCCTATCTGTGCCTAACTTTGGCACTGAATGTAAGTCTGATAGAACCAGGCATAAATCCAGCATCCAAAGATAGGCATGACCTGTGCACTATGCTGGTATATTCTATAAAGGCCAGGCGTCCTTTATGAAATATGGGTTTCGCATGGATCTTGCTGGCGCCATATCCATATCCAGAATCCGGCCTCCTCTGCATATAACTTTCTTAGCAAATCTGATACTAATGCCTTAGTGTCAAACTATGGGGGTCTTTTACTAAGCCGTGGTAGCATTTTTAGCTTGCGATAGAAATCAGCTTGTGGTAAACGCCGAGACGCCCATAGGAATATATTGGGCATCTCGGCGCTTGCCACCAGCTGATTTCTGCATGAGCTAAAAACGTTACTGTGATTTAGTAAAAGACTCCCTCTATATTTGTGAGGTTACTCTGAGTAACTTTTATCCATTGAATGCAACAGACCAATGGTGGTGCTCTTTTCTTTCTCATGAACAATGAATGACGGTGGTCAGTTTATTTTGAGAACTTACTTGCACGTGTCATTTTCTACTGTTTATTTGAGAGCATATCCACAGAAGAAAAGAAGTAAGAAAGTTTACAGAGTTCATTATGGGTGGTAGTGCCAGTCACATTTTCAGGATTTCCTCAATGAGCATGCAAGAGAGAGATTTGCTTTCACTGCTTCCAACGCATGTACATTAAGCTTATACATATTTAGAGGCTGACCAAATTTTTGTTTCCGTTTCGGCAACAAAGCCAACCTGAAATCTGGGTTCAGGTTTCTGCTGAAAATGCCACTGTATATGTTGGGACTTCCCATTGCAGTCTTGTGAGGCTGCCACAAGAAGTCTCGGCAGCCATCTTGATTCAGCAGCAGCAGTGGGTAGGATCAAGTGGGTTCCGTTCCTGCCCCCGATGAGGTTACTAGATCACCAGGGATTTTTAAGGCCCTACAGGGTGGTTGGGCAGACCGAGGGGCCGGGGGGAGCAGTGGAGTTGGGGAACGGTTGGAAGAACAAGTCGTTTTCAGCTTTGGCTTTGGGTCCAGCCGAAACCGAGTGGCAAATTTTGGTCATGGATTCAGTTTCAGCCAGAACCAAAACCACTGGTTTTGGTCTGCTTCTAGAATATTCATTACAGATATCCTGAGAAACATGCCAGGATGACCTAAAGAGAAATGGTTTTCTTCTACCATTTTAAAATGCAAGATATTCATAGCTGTCTTGTTTCTTTCATTCTAAGGAAGCTTTTTCCAGTATTTCCTGTCTCTCACCTTTTCCTTCACAGATTCCCATTCCCCTCTTCCCTCTTTGTAAAATTAGATTTAGATTGTAAGCTCTTTTGAGCAGGGACTGTCTTTTCTTCATGTTCATTTGTGAAGCGCTGCGTATGACTGGTAGCGCTATAGAAATGAAATGATTTATAGTAGTAGTAGTAGTAATCCAAACCATCTATTGTAGTGAATGCCCTGTCTGCTAGACATTTTTGTAGTGGGGATAGGGCTAATCTGCTCTTCTCACAATGATGCTGCAATCAGCTTCCTAACCCTGGTCTCCATGGTGATAACCTTATTGGGAGGATTATGCAAATTTAAAATGGAAAAATTTACAATGTTCTTGGTAAGGGCATCTGTTCATTCAGCAGTTTGAAAAGTAAGTAGTATGCTGCTTCAGCTTTGACATATTGCCCTTCATAATCAGAGTCGTGAATAAATTCTAAACACAGGACTTCCCGACCGGATTTATTTATATGTGACTCTCTGCAGGCTCTCAAGTTTTTTTTTTTTAAAGAGAGAATACATCCTGTGATTTCTCAGCTTCCATTTTCTTTTTTTTTTCTGAGTTGGGAGGGGATATGAGGTGGATATTGAATAGTTAAAAATAAATTTGGGTTTTTTTTTTAACCTCTTGGAAACTTTGACTTCCAGCACACTTGCGTTCATTATTTTATGCACTGCATCTATGACAGTCTTTTATATGATCGGATTACTGTACCTGGGAGATGGATAAGAAAACAGGAAATTTCTCCTGTTAGATGAGATTGGGAATTGGGAACTCAAATGAGCCTTATTTAAGGTTTAAATTTTTATTTAACTCTAATTCTGTTTGTCTGAGATTGTTTCTCCAAATTGATCTTATGTGTTTTGTGTAACTATACTGTAAGCCATATAGAGCTGAGTTATTATTTGGATTTTTATGGGATATAAATTTAAATAAATGAAATGGATGTGAGGTACAGCTTTACAGTCAATAGGAACAAATAGGATCACCTAGAAATTTTTGTTTTGTGTAATTTCTAGTGTCATTTAGGGGAATGTTGGTTTGTTGAGAGGATTTCCCCCCCCCCCCCCCCCCCCCCCATCATCATGGGAAACAACACAAAATGAAAATTTCCTGAGCCTCCTTCCCATACCACTGTGTCCTGCCTCCCTGAACTGGGCATCTTTCTTGTGCCCCCCTTCTCTGCCAAGTGTAGACAGCCCCCCTCACCTTCCAAAAGCCTACCGAAATCACTGGTGATCCAACGAGGGTCCATTGGGGCAGGAGCAATGCTCATTCACTCATGCCCACAGCTTCAACTTTTCAGCCAACTAGGTTGAGGCCATGGTCCTGAGAAGGAAAGAATGAGCATTGCTTCTGCCCCAGTGGACCATCGGGGATCCAAGTATGCACAGGGGGCAAAAGCTAGAAGAAGGGTTCTTGGATCACTTTTCTTGTTTAGAAAGCAGTTGAAGGCTTTGTTATTTTCCAGAGCATTTGCTGATTCTTAGGTGGGAGGGTGGGGGGTTTGGTTTTTTGTGGGCTTTTGATACTGCTATTTGTATGTTATTGATTATTTGATGTGTCTGTTTTATTGTAACCCACTCAGATGGTTGGATGGGTGGGCTATAAGTGAACAAATAAAGTTAGGACAGCAAAAAAGCGTAGTTATCTGGACACCGATCTGAATATCAGCCAGTATCCAGATAAACTGCTGGCTGATGCACATTACCCGAATATTCAATGACAGTTCCAGGCCCAGCATTGAATTTCTGGATCTAATTCAGCCTGTGACCGTCACTGATTTTAAAACCTCAGACTGCTGCGGGCTGAATATCAGGTGGAGGGGCGGGGAAGGTAAATGTTAATATGTGTTAGCTTCCAGTACCATATTGGTTTATTCTTAAAATGTTGCTAGTGGCATGTTAGTCATCTGCAGAAGGGAAGGAGTTTCAAAAGTTACTGTGTGTTATGATACTCACTGTTATCTCTTCCTTTGAAAAATGTCATTTTTCCCCATAGAATCAATGTACTGAGATAGCATGGTAATTAAATTTGTGATGGACCCCCTTATTTCTTATAGCAGTGTTCAACTGATTTATGATATTGCTGTAGTTTATACAGCTCACTTGCTTGTCAAATCAGAAGTATTGCCTTGAGCTATCAAAGCATTCAGTGTTATTGTTAGATTTACTTACTAGCCGTGGAGGGACATTTAAAAAAAAAAAATGTCCCAAGTCAAAATGGAAACATCCTGCCCATAATGTCCGGGGCAGAGAGAGCATGGAGCGAACGACGGACAGGCACACGCAGCACCCCCCAGCGGCGTGCACCCGGGGCGGGCCACCCCCCCCCCTAGGAATGCCACTGCTGGAGACGTCCATCCTGAACAACCATTTTACAAACGGAAACACTTAAATTATAAATGGGAGGGGGGGGGGGAGGAGGAAACAAGGCACAGAGATGTCTGTCTGGCAACAATCTTAGAAAATTGCCACAGAAAGATTCTTGCAGAACAGAGGTTAGTACAGTAGCCTGTAAACCAAGCAACACAAAATCCCATTGTAACTCTTTTATTTTTATTTTTTTGTAAATGTGATCCCTCCAGGACCTGAAAAATACCTACTCTACCTGAATGCACACCACTTCAATAGCCTTCAGTTGTCTTATATCTTATATCTTTAAATACAGTACAATATGTATTTTTCTGTTCCTGAAGGGAGCATCAGAAAAAAAATATTACTAGAGTTACAGTAGGATTTGAACCTGTGCATCTTGGTTTACAATCTACTGCACTAACCCTTAGGTTACTCTTCTGACCGGCTTGCTGTTTTGTTCAGAATTTCCATATTACCTGCAACTGACATACAGCCTGGTTTTCCTTTCCGGATTCACTTTCCAGGGAGAAGGAGAGGAACAGCAAACACTGAGGAATTAAGAAGGGGTCATGCCTTAATCCCTCTAGTGGTCAGGTGCTCAATCAGAGCACCTTTTTGTACCTTAAATATGAGCGAAACAGGTCTAACTTAAAATGTCCTTTTTAAGCTTGGACTTTTTTTCCCCATTTGGTAGTCATTGTTGGATGTCCTGATTTGGGTCCCTTACTAGTCCTGGCCAAAACACACCCACAATATGTCCCCTTACTATTTGGATGAACTGTAGTGTGAAATGTCCAAATTCTGACGTTTCAAAATCAGGATTTGGATGTTTTTAGCAGATGGATTTTTTTTTTTAGGCATTCTGAGACATTCATCTGCTTTGAATATGAGCGCCTTACTATTACTAATCTTTAGGTTAAAGTGTAAGAAGAATTTACTGAACCATGGCAATTGCACAGCTCTTAGGACAAGGTGGTCACACCAATCATGTCTATCAGAGAACTTTTATATAATCTATTAATTCCTGGCAACTAGCTGGAGAGCACTGCCACCATTCTAATGGCAAACCCTGACATAGAGAATGAATTAAATATTTTCTTTGATTTTTTTGTTTGTTTGTTTTTAATCTGTTGCTTTCAGTTGAATACTGCCAGTTAAACAGAAGGTGGATTTTATGCAATATCATCATAGCAAATGGCAAGCAAACAGTATTAGAAGCATGTGCGAGAGCACATTTTGTCTTGCTTTCACCCTCCAACTGTTTGCTTAACAATTCTTGCCAGATGCCACCAACACTGAAGCCCCAAGACACCAGGGTCCATTTATAAGCATCAGTGAAGCATGCACAAGTAGTAAACAGCTCTCTGTCCTAAGAGAGAAAGACTGGTAGTATTTCTCAAGTGAATCAGAGCAGAGTTCATACCCACAGAAGACCATAAAATAACATTAAACTTTTAAAAATCCCTCTCTATTGAGGATCAGACTCTTCTTCCAGGACTGCCTCAGAGAGGAGGTAAAAGCTAGCTCTGCTGCCAGTCTATTGACTCTGTAAACTTTGTGTTGAAGTATGCAAGTGATATTAGACTGAGCATAAAGCTTCCCTGTAAATTCCAGTGTCTACATGAGAAAATAGGGGGAAGAGAGAGAGAGAAAATAGAAAGAGAGATGGAGATCATTTTAGAAGCCGTGCATAGTTTCTACATATGTTGATAGCTGCATTTACATGCATAGCTTGGCTACATGTGTAAATGACAATTACAGAATGCCACTATACATGAAAGAATATAACATAAAAACATAAGCATTGCCATACAGAGACAGACCAAAGGTCCATCAAGCTCAGTATCCTGTTTCCAACAGTGGCCAATCCAGGTCACAAATACCTGGCAAGATTCCAAAAAAGTATAACAGATTTTATGTTAGCACCAGCAAAAAGGCTGTCCTAACTTTATGCAAAGAAGTTAACCGGGCGCTAGTCTGAATATTGACCGGCACCCGATTAACTTCTAGGTGACTGCTGAGACCTATATATTCAATGCCGGAAGCCGTCTATACTCCAGCATTGAATATCCATGGTGATTTCAGCCTGCAGCTGTGAGTGGCTCAGACGTTGATTAATGTCGTGCATTGAATATTGAGTGGATAGTGTTTAATACAACAAGTAGACCAAAAACAGAAAAAAAAGCTAAAATATGAAAATGTTTAAAATTAAGGATGAAATAAATGACTGTGCACACACCTATTGTGACCATACTGTGAAGTCCATTACCAAAGACTATAAATGAATGGTTTACTATGATCTCATTTGTTGCTTCCATTGTGTTATTTTTCTGCTCTACAGGTATCACCACAGTGCTGACAATGACTACCCTGAGCACCATTTCCAGGAAACACCTGCCCAGAGTCTCCTACATTACTGCCATGGACCTCTTTGTCTCCGTCTGTTTTATCTTTGTCTTTGCTGCTCTGATGGAATATGCCACACTCAACTATCTTGTGGGGAACAAGAAGCCTCCAACTCATGATGGAAAGAAACCCAAACAGGTAAGACCCATTGACTTACTGAAATCCTTTCTGATTCTGGAATAATTCTGTTTTGGAGTATCAGAGACATGTTATTGCAAAAACCTTCAATTACACTTTTCCACATTATAGCATATGTCGTGCTTGCCCTAGACTTTGAAAGTTTTGGGTTTTTTCCCCCTTTTCCATTTTATTATTATTGCTGCACTCTATTTCATGCCAGAAAACATAAAACAGTAAGACTCATCATAATATGTTGCTAAATAAATATAAAATCATAGGTTTATGAATATATTGCTTCCCCAATTTTGGTATGTTCCTAAGATTTTATTTTTTTATTCTAAGGCTGAGTGACCCCTAAAGTGGTAGAAAATAGCTCTACCGAATTCAAAATGGTTTAACCGGGTAGAGGGAAGCTTAAGCAAATAATGCCTGTGCAGAGGGCAATTCTATAACATTGTGTCTATATTTAGGCATATACAGGACACCTATGTGGTGCTTATTCTAGCAAGAAAATATATAAAATGCATGCCTATGTAACATTGGTAGAAATTCAACGGATTAGCTGTGTGAATTAGGAGCGGCCCGATCATTAGGTCACCTGAGGTGGAGGCCTCAGGCAGCATACTTTTGGGAGTGGCATCTCCTCCTTCCTTTCTCCACCCCATTCCCTGAGTTTACCTTCTTTCTTCATGTTCCAAAAGCCAGCGGCGGCAGGCACAATTCCCACACAATGCCCTGCCCTGCTGCCAGTACCTGCCTCTTCTCTAACTGCAGCTGCCTCTCTGATGTAACTTCCTGTTTCCTCAGAGGCGGCTGCAGTGGAGAAGAGGATGATGGCAGCAGGGCAGCATATAGGAATTGCTACCACTGCTGGCTTTTAGAAATTGAAAAAAGAAGGTAAACTCAGGGAACAGGGTGGAGAAAGGAAGAGGTGGCAGCATCTTGGCCCGGGAAGGGGGGTGGCATCTCAGTCCTGCCTCAGGCGGCATCTTGCCTTGGGCTGCCCTGGCGTGAATGTATTCCTGCTTTTGCAGGTTTTTGTTTTTTTGTGCCTATTCCTCTGCAGTCTTTTTCTGCTTTGGGTGTCCAGCCAATGAGAGTAAGCTGCCTGCAGATTAAGGCAGCATTTTGTTCCCAGTTTTTTTTTTTCAATCAACCTTAGGGGCCCTTTTACTCAGCCATGGTAAAAAGTAGCCTGCGCTAGTGTGGGTGCATGAAATTGGTGTGCACTGGGCCATTTTTTACCACGGTGGGTAAAAAGGCCTTTTTAAAAATGAGGCAGTAAATACTACTACTACTACAACTTAACATTTCTAGAGCGCTACTAGGGTTACGCAGCACTGTTTAAAATAAACAAAGAAGGACGATCCCTGCTCAAAGGAGCTTACAATCTAAAGAACGAAATGTCAAGTTGGGTAGTCTAGATTTTCTGGGCAGAGGTGAAGAGGTTAGGTGCCGAAGGCGACATTGAAGAGGTGAGCTTTAAGCAGAGATTTGAAGATGGGCAGGGAGGGGGCCTGGCGTGTGCTAATATTAAAAGTAGTGCATGGCTATTTACTGCCTGAGCCCTTACCGCCACCTATTTACTTAGCTGTAAGGGTTCATGCAATACTTGTGCGGTAATCAGGCAGTGCACGGCAATGTGACTGTGCTGCGACTGTGCTGCCAATTACTTCTGGGAATGCCCTCCCATGGTAGAAAATTATTTTCTACCAGGGGAAACTGAGCATGCCAACTTCAGAATTACCATTGGGTGTCCTTGTTACCCCGGCGGTAGGGTCAATTTTGCACACACTACCCATGCGGTAACCCTACCACGGCTTAGCAAAAGGGCCCCTTAGACAGGGGCAGCTCAAGACAATCTGATTTCTGAGGCAAAGGATGATATAGAGCCCCCCCTGGCTTCCTCCCCCCCCTCTCTTCCTCAGAACTACAATCAGAGAGTAAGTTGGTTGGGAGTGATAGAAAGCAGGAGTCAAGCAACTGAATGTATTACAATATCATTAAAATACATAAACCATATATATATGTATATATTATTTCCTGAATTCTATAAAAGTCACTAAAAATTGTGCATGCAAATTTGGGCAGAGCTTCTAAATAAAAACTTACTTAGAAGTTGGAAACAACTATATAAAAGGGTTCAAGAATGTCTCTCTGGGGACAAAATAACTTTCCATAATTTAATGGAATGAGATGAAAATTATCATGAAGGAAAAACTATTTCAAAAATGGTCCAAATAGGCCTGGTGGTTCCAAAGGAATAAGACCCCCCCCCCCCCCCCCCAAAAAAAAAAAGACCCAATGCATTTCTATGGGAGAAGGAATTCCAGCTTCTCTAACATAAAAAAAACGGAATGGGATGAAACTTGGCATTTGGCAAAAACTGATAAAGAGACAGATAAGTGTTCTAAATTGGTCTGGGAGTTCCAGGGAAATAAGCCCTCCACCCTCCCTAAAATAATGGCCCAATACCAGAGTCCCAGCTTCTGTAGTAGAGAAAACTGAGATAGAGTGAAATATAGCAGTTAGAGTCAAAGGCAAGACAGTTTAAAAGGTAGAATTCCCCACTTCCAAACTGCCTTCACAGCCAAGAACTACCAGCAAGAACTGTCCCATCACCCTGCATATTGTTTCATAGCCAAAAACTACTCCCACATCTGCCATACCACCTTGCAAACTATGGAAGGAGAGGAACAACATAAAATTCAAGAAACAGCATGGTGAAAAACAAGACGCTGATGACTTTGGTGCTGAAAATTGGGTTGTTTCAGTTCTTCCTACCATCTTGAATGAGTTTGTACCTCGTGACATTTTCATTGCTGACGAAAATAGTCTCTACTGGTGAGCGATTCCTGATGGAACACTTGCATTCAAACAAGCCAAAACTACAGGAAGTAAACCGTCGAAGGACCAACTGATGATCCTCCTTTGCTGCAATATGGATGGGAGTGAGAAGATGGAACCACTCATCATTGGAAAGAGCAAATAGCCCCATTGCTTCAAGAATGTTAAGCGACTTCCTGTATCATATGAGGCTAACGCAAATTCATGGATGACTGGGGAAATTTGGAAGCAGTGGCAATAGAATGCAAGCACAAAAGCGTCAGATTTTGTTGCTTTGTGATAATTGTGCTGCACACAGTGATGATGTCAGGCTGTCTAAAGTCAAGGTGGTCTTCCTGCCACCAAACACTACCTCTCTGATCCAACCTATGGATCAGGGCATAATAGCCAATTTCAAACAACATTGTTGGGCTCTTGAGCTACGTCGCCTGGTGAGCATTATGGATGGCCAGACTGGCAAGGATAAGCGTGCTGTTGAACTGGCTAGTAATCTATCACTGTTGGATTCCCTACATATGCAGAAAGAAGCCTGGAATCATGTTACACAGGCAACCATTGTGAACTGCTACAAGCGGGCAAGCTTTGTTAAGGATGTGAAGAGGGATGAGAAAGATGCAGCTGTTGCAAACGCGTCAGATGAACAGGCTATTGACATCTCAGCCGGTGTTACTGAAGAGGAGTTTCATCACTACGTAGCTGTTGATTACGATCTACAAGCAGCTGACGACAGCACTGATGTTGAGATATGCGCCTACACGCAGGCAACGGCTGATGATGAAACAGATGATAAAATGAGCAGCGAGGCACATGCTGACGAAATTCAACAACCTCCTGCCACTTTTGCAAGAGCGCTGGAGAGTCTCAACACCGTGCGGGCCTATCAGGAGGCCACTGGATGTCAGTGCTATGACAGTTTTTACTGTCTGGCAGACGTGGAGGGGCATAATCGAACGTCGCTGGCCAAATAGATCGCCGTCGATCTATGTTGGCGGTGGAGCTACAACTGGCTGGAACCGTATTATTGAAAAAAATGGCCGGCCATCTTTTTGTTCGATAATACGGTTTAGCCCGGCTAAATGCCTTAGATGTCGCCGGGTTTGAGATGGCCGGTTTTGTTTTTCAGCGATAATAGTCCTCTGTACACTATTGTGTCTGTGAGTTCCATAGACTATCCAGCTGATAATCGAAAGTGATCGCCGGCCATTTCCCGACAAAAATCGGGAGATGGCCGGCGATCTCGGAAAAGCGGCGAAATTGGTATAATCGAAAGCTGCTTTTTTTGACAGCATCACCACTTTCCCGTCGCCTCGCCAGCGAAAGTTCAAAGGGGCGTGTCGCGGTGAAGCGAAGACGGGACATGGGCAGGTATGGGTGTGGCTACCAGATAGCCGGCTTTTGCCAATAATGGGAAAAAAATGGCGTTAAGCAGTATTTCGCCAGATTTACTTGGTCCTTTTATTTTCAAGACCAAGCCTGAAAAAGGTGCCCCAACTCACCAGATGACCACTGGAGGGAATGGGGGATGACCTCCCCATACTCCCCCAGCGGTCACCAACCCCCTCCCATACTAAAAAAATAAAAATAAAAACCTTTTTTGCCAGCCTGTATGCCAGCCTCAAATGCCATACCCACCTCCATGACAGCAGAATGTGTTCTATCCTCTGACAGCCTTTCCCTGGTTGTGATTTGGCTCTCGGGTGAGTGTGACACCTTTTCTGTTAGGTGCACTGCAGAGTCACATCAGCAATGCATTGTGGTGGGTGTAGGGTAGTGGGCTCTACTCCCATGGTGCTTTTCCCCCTGCTAACTGAGTCAGAGTGTGCCCTGTTGTGTTGCTGGTAGTCCATGAGGTAGTGGCCATTTTTGTAAGGCAGTTTTATATCCCTTTCATGTGTTACCCACGTTAGAGAACTTAGTTCTTACATTGAATGTGGCTGAAAGAGGGCATTGTACACCTTTCTACCAGCTCTGACCTACTGCTAATCTCAGTACCAGGGAGACTCTTTGCCAGTGGGGCACAACCTCTGATCTGCAGTTAACTGTGAGTAAACGTGCTTATTCAAATAAAGGATTTTTTCAAAGAGATTAGTCTTCAGGTGTGAACTGCTGTGCCAAGGTTATACAGCAGCAACAAGTCCTAGAATACTTTTAGTGGGTACCGCAGTGCACTTAAGGCAGGGGGACTTTCTCTGGGTTCACAATCTGAGGGGTCCTTTTGCTAAACCGCGTAAACGTCTACGTGCACCTAACACGCTCCAAAATGGAGTTACCGCCCGACTACCACGTGGCTCTTGCGGTAATTTCATTTTTGGTGCACCACAGATACACGCGTCTGAAAAATATTTTTTATTTTTCGGCACACGTAACGCATGTGCGCCAAGTGGCATTTGGCACGTGTAGGTCATTACCGCCCAGTTACCACTTGAGTCTTGACCACTAGGTCAATGGCTGGCGGTAAGGTCTCAGACCCAAAATGGATGTGCAGTAATTTTGATTTTGACGCTTGTCCATTTTTGGCAAAAATTAAAAAAGGCCTTTTTTACAGGCATGCTAAAAAATGGATTGGCGCGTGCCCAAAACCCACGCATACACTACCGCAAGCCATTTTTCAGCGCACCTTTGTAAAAGGACCTCTAAGTTTTTTGTTCATGGGGCAGTGGAGGGTTAAGTGACTTACCCACGCTCACAAGGAGCTGCAGTGAGATCTGAACTCAGGCCACCAGGATCAAAGTCCGCTGCACTTACCGTTAGGCTACTCCGCTCCTCTATCTATAGATCTTATAAAAAGCGACATTAGATTATGCATTATGTTAGTCCATTCAAAGATATTACAAACACTAGAAAAGCTTAATGATTATCTTCATGATGTTATTTGTTTTACCTGCATTATTATTCAGAGACCAACTATGAAACTACCCAGCTGGCTTGCATCCCATATTTACTTTGCACCCAATAGGACTGCAAGCACATTTTTCAAAAAGGAAACTATTTGCACAGTTTGTCCTTTAAAATGAGGGCTGGTATACAGTATTGAGTATACAAAATGTCCACATACTTTGCACATGCATTGAAGCAGGTACAAGGTACACGTGGTCAATTAGTGAGTGCGAACATTGATTTGAAAATGCAACCACCAGTGACATTCCTAGGGTGGCTGACACCCGGGGCGGATCGCCGATGCGCCACCCCCCCCCCCCGGGTGCAGCGTGACCCCCCCCCCCCCACCCCTGGCGAAAGGACACCTCCCCCCGGTGAAAGGACGGACACCCCCCCGGCGAAAGGACACCCCCCCCGGGTGCATTTTTACCTGCTGGTGGGGGGTGCCGCGCGTCTGTCGGGAAGTAACCTGTTCTGGGGCAGAGGGAGCAGGGAATGAGCGGAGCCGACAGGCACGCCGCACCCCCCCCAGCGGCCGTGCACCCGGGGTGGACCCCCCCCCCCCCTTGGTACACCACTGGCAACCACTGTAAATACTATATTTCCCTCCCTTGACCTAACCCCGCCCACCTTTACCCAGAGTAAAGAGTTGCAGTTCTCAAGCTGCATTTTAATGTAGGTAAAACCTGTTTACCAATATAATAATTTCTAAATATTAATTGCTTTTAAGGCTACTTTTAGCTGGAAAGTTATAATGTAAGTAGAGTTTTTCTCAAATTTCAGGGTGAGTTCCAAATAGTTGCAGTTGAACAGTGGACAAAGCAGGCAAAATTGTGTGACTCACAGGCAGGAAACACTTTATCTGTAAGGTTGTACTTTAAATGTCAACACTGCAAAAATTGCAGATCCCATAGCATTAAGGGCTTCTTTTTCAAAGCTGCGCTAGTGATTCCTGCACAGCAAATGAGAGGAATCCCATAGGAATTGAATGGGCTTCCTCTCATTTGCTGCACCGGGATTCAGTAGTGCTGCTTTGTAAAAGAGGCCCAAAACATTTACTGAAAATGTAAGAAAACACTTTATTATGAGCTAAAAGCAAACTTAATAATGGTATCATAAATCAAACTATGATGTTTCTATATCTTATTATACTAGGGAAACAGATCTGATAGCACTGAGATAAATGAAGCAAATGGTTTGCCAGTGTTTGCCGATTAATCAAATTTGAGATAAAGATATCACAAGGTTAAAGATTACTGCAATGTTGCGATATGGCTTTTCAATTAAAGTATCTGTCTCAGAGAAAGACAATTATATAATTTCCAGACATGAGCAGTTATATATTTGTAAGAGCGCATACTTCAGATTTTTTCATTTTATTTAGGGAAGGGGTGGTGTGGGGGGTGGGAGTCTTCTCAAATTTCAAATACATCTAGGGCCCCTTTTATTAAGCTGTGATAAAGCACTAATGTGTGCTTACTGCAGGTTAAAAAACACTAATTCGGGGCACGCTCAGGTCTCTTGTGGTAGTTTTGGCATCTGCGCACGCTTCCCACGCACTAAAAAAATGACTTTTTTACTTTTTTAGTGTTGAGTGTGTTTGGGGGTGGAGAGCACACGTGTTCTGAGCTAATCAGTTAGTGCAGATACATTGCCGCACACCAACTGATTAGCGCAAGATTAGTGCGGGAGCCTTACTACCTAGAAAATAGATGTCAGTAATTTCTCTGGTGCTAATGGCTAAGTGTTAATGGGGAAATCAGTGCAATGGGGAGATCAACACATGTGAACTCTCCCACATGTAACCAAAACTGTTTTATTATGTTCTCTTGCTATATTACTATCATGTTTATATTGTTTTCTTGTTATATTACTTTCTGGTTTATCATTATCATGTAACCAAAATCCTTCTGTAATACCAAATGTCTAATCTCTTCTTATTTCCACTATTCATGATGTATTGTAAGCCACATTGATCCTGCAAAGAGGTGGGAAAATGTGGGATACAAATGCAACAAATAAATAAAATGGTCATTAATTGAGAAAATGGGAAATGCAACTATTTTACAGCCGTGATATGAGAGGACTCAGCGCACGACCACTTTATAACGCAGCTTAGTAAAAGGGCCCCATGATATTTTTTTTCATTTTGTTATAGTTGATTTTTAGTATATATTATTTACAAATAATGCACATTAAATATGAAACAACAACAACAACAACAAAAAGCCCTCTGAATTTGTTGTTGCACTTGTTTCATTTTGAAGTGAAAGGAAATAAAACATGTCTATTTTGATGCATTTTCCATTTTGTTTCAAAATGAAGGCAGGTTCCCTAAGCAGGGCTGTTCTTAGGCAGGGGCGACAGGGGCGGTCGCACAGGGCCTCACGCTCCTAGGGGCCCTGCATCTCTGACACATCTGTCCTCCAGTCTCGGAACACCTCCCTGCTCTGTACCTTAATGTGCATCCACATTTCAGAAGAGAGCATCCGGCAGCGGCAGCGATTTTCATCTCCTGTCAGCTGCAGAGCCTAGATCCTCCTCACTGCTGCATCCCGCCCCCTTTTGATGTCACTTCCTGCTTCTGCAAAGGCAGGATGCAGCAGCGAGGAGGCTCTGGGCTTGGTTGCTCACAGGATATGAAAATCACTGCCGCGGCGGGGGACCCACTGAGCTGGTCTGCACAGGGCCCTACAATTGCTAAGACTGGCCCTGTCCCTAAAAGACTGCAAAACTGATATCCCCTGAGATATAGTACATAAATATAATATGTTGTCTTTTGTAATTTTGTATGGAACTACAGCTTAAAATAGAAACTGAAAGTCATAGAGGGATATCTAGCCCTTTTATTGGAGTAGACAATTAGAAAAGATGAGACGCTGGAGGAGAGAGAGAGAAAGTGGAAAAGTGCAGGGGAGAGCCAGGGACATGCAAAAGAGCAGGAGAGAGTCAGAGAGAGCTGGGGAGCAAAAGAGGGGACATGGAAGAGAGCAGGGGACAGCCAGAGAGGAATGGGGAGCGAAAGAGGGGACATGGAAGAGAGCATGGGACAGCCAGAGAGAAGATTATGGATGGAAGAGGAGAGAGAGAGAGAGATTAGTGGAAAGATGGGGAGAGAAAGAGGGGACATGGGCAGGAGAGAGAGAGAGAAGCTGCTGGGGAGAAACTGGGGGAGACCCTAGCTGTCAGACGGAGAAATGCTGAATGAAAGGAGGGAGAAAGAGGGGAAATGCTGGAAGGAGGGGGCAGAAAGAGGGAAGACACTGGAAGGATGGGGATAGAGAGGACATGCTGAATGGAAAAGGGTCGAGAGAGAGAACTGTTTAGAAGGAAGGGGAGATAGAGGGAGACAATGGATGGAAGGAGAGGGAGACAATAGACGGAAGGATTGGGAGAGGGTAATGGGTAGAAGGATGGAGAGAGAAAGAGGGATGACACTGGATGGGAGGGTAGAAGAGAAAGACATGGATGGATGGAGGGGAGGGAAGAGAGGAGAAATGTTGGACAAGGATGGAGGGAAGGAAAGACAAATGAAGGAGATGCACACGGATGGAGTGGAAGGGAGAGAGGAGAAATGCTGGACATGGATGGAGGGGAGGAAAGACAGAGGAAGTTCATGCACATGGATGGAGGGGAGGGGAAACATGCTGGATTTGGATGGAGGGAAATTGCTGAATTTAAGGGCTGGATTGGAACACTTTGAGGGCAGATGCTGAAACTGGAGAAAGGATAGGGACAGGGCTACAGATGGTAGACAGGACGCATAAGGACACAGGAGGATGGTGGACATATTGAGAGAAAAAATTTCAAATGGAAAGAAGACACTGGGACCAAAGCGAATAGAAAAACTAAATGATCAGACAACAAAGGTAAAAAAAGTATTTTATTCAGAATTTATTAACTGGAATATGTCAGCTTTTGGAAATGTGCATCTGTGATATTTTGCATGTAAGTTTCAATTTTTCTAGTATTGCTGCATGCTGAGTCTGACTTCTTGAGGTAACTTTCCAGTTTTGCCTTCATATCTGTTGTGTCATGTGTTTTTCATGTGTAATCAAGGTGCAGTATTCTACTAGTGTGTAGTATTTACAGCCCTTTTTGTTTTTGTTTTGTTTCACTAGGTTGTGTACTGGTGTTTTAGAGCCCGGTGTAATTACAGTGCTGCTTTTCCACGCATAAGGTTGTAGCTCATCCTGTCCTTTGAATTAGTGCTGTTATGGTTTGCTAAGGTTATGAGTGTGTTTTTGCACAAGTTTGTGTATAGTGTTTTGCAGTGGAGAGATTGTGTATTGGCATTACTGAGGTGGCACCAAAACATCGGAAAGGGTTTTAGAGCCTAAATCATGACACACTACCTCTTGAAGGATCTACATATAGTTGTTAACAAAAGGAGCTCATTGTGAACGCTATCCACCCTAAAAGGGTGTTTTGTGGCTCTACATGAGAATTGTGATATTATGATCCCTTGTTTCATATTGTTGACGGTCTGCATTTTCTATATGGGTGGTATATTGGTGTATTAGGGTCTGCCTAGTGTTATGTTACAGTAAGGTTCTGAGTGTGTTTTTGCACAAATTTGTGCATAGTGTTTTGCAGTTGAGCGATTGTGGTTAGTATATGCTTTGAGCAACCACTTTATTCTTTGACATATGATACATATCTAATATCTAAATTTAATAAAAGGTATTGTGACTATTTTATTTTTACTTATTTTTTTTCTGTGTTAATTGTGGCTATAAGCTCCGCCCCTGGCTCCACCCCTAACCCCGCCCCCTTTAGCCTCCCCAAACAGTTGGGCCACCGACCGCCTATGGTGGGGTGGTTTACAGGCAGCGTTGGTCCTTTACCACTGAGTCAACAATCTGCAGTACAAAGATACTTCAGGTTGGTGCTGTAAAGGCTTGCCCTTTTATGACACCTTGATAATTTTCTCCTTAACTGGGCAGGAGCCTCTCCTGTCCGATTAAATTATTTTGAATATTGGGCTCAGCAACTATAAAACTAAATTTATGGAATTTTAAACAACATGTCTAATGTGATATTCCTATCCACAATTAACATAAGATTACTTTCTGTGGATTAAATCGATAAAGAGTCCAGGACAGAATTTCCAAAATTCTTTCAATTAAATAAATAACTAGATGGCTGATTGTATTGTAGTGAGCTTGTATTATACTGAAATTTCCCTTTCACTTATATTACAGCCACCCTGTGACACTGGTGTGATGTCTTCCTTTACCACCATCACCATCAATAATGTGATGCACTGGCAAGAGGTGGAGCAAGAGACAGGGTCATCCTGCTTGGAAGGGAAAGAATGTGAAAACTTTTTCTGTTGCATTGAAGACTGCCGAACTGGGACATGGAGGGAAGGACGCATTCGCATTCATATTTCCCGCCTGGACTCTTACTCCCGTGTATTCTTTCCTACTGCTTTTTTGCTTTTTAACATAGTTTACTGGATTGCATATCTTTATCTCTAACTTTTCCAGACCTTATACAGAAATAAATAATGCATACTGTACATTAAAAAAGTTCACAAGTGAATAGGTCCTTGTTTCTTATCTCATTAAAAATGTATTTCAAAGTCTTCGGTGTTGATGGAATTTTCATTTGACCCAGGCTCGACAATTCGCTATAATAGACCTGTGCCCATATTTATATAACAAAAGCTTCATCTTTTATTTTTCCAAGAACAGTTATATGAACAAAGATAGTAATGGTGTGCATCCTTTATATTTCTTTTTTAAATCATATTTGGGCTGATTATAGTACTTCTGATAATGGTTATGCATTGGCTTAAAACATAGCATATTTTTTTTAAGTATACGCCAATGCACAACCTGTGGCTAAATGAAAGTTCTATTATGCATCATTTTTGCATGATTTTTCCAAACTTTTTTTATAGTGAACCTTATGCTGAAGTGCATGGTTTCTTATGTAGTCTAATGTATGGTAAAATATTCTATAATAGTGAAACTGTTTAATCTGAGGGTGGAGAGATACATGATTGCTAAGCAAGACATTAAAATTGAATTCAAACTCAGCATATTAGGTTTTCTTGCATATTTGTCAGTTTGATTTACGTCTACTCAAAGCAGAAACAGACAAGGCAAACAAATTAAAAAAAAGAAAAACAGATTTTTTTAAAATTAAATTTAAGGGAAACTTGTAATCTGAAATCAACATTTAAAAAATGGTCAGACGGAAAGAGGTTCCTCAAGGAAACTGAAATGTTCTTCAACAAATTAAATAACAAAGGGCTTGATTGTGTGTGTGTGTGGGGGGGGGGGGGGGGGGGGGGGGGGGAATGGTTCCTCATTTACCTCATTTTGCCAAGCAAGAACTGCCACAAAAGAAAACTTAATAGATATAGCCAGTATAATAAGAACATATTCACCAAAACCTAAAAGAAGATTGTTCAGGTGTATAAGGGAAGAAGAAACTATGGGGCCAAGTTTACTGAAATGTGGTAGGTTTTGCACTCATCACACTTTGGGTATATTTTATAAGTAGCACCTA
The DNA here is from genome assembly GCF_901765095.1 of Microcaecilia unicolor. Lineage (NCBI taxonomy): Eukaryota > Metazoa > Chordata > Amphibia > Gymnophiona > Siphonopidae > Microcaecilia > Microcaecilia unicolor. Next base: position 69,034,551 of record NC_044037.1, on the reverse strand, counting down.
AAAATCAGTGCTGAAAATGTAACATGTTTAGCGGGAGCGACGGAGGGCAGGTGGAGGGGGGGCCCGGCGACCTTGGGTGGGGGGGGGGACCTTGTCTGGCTCTCGGCGGCCTTGCTTTAAAAGAAAAAAACTTTGCTAGATCTTACTTTTGGTGAAAGGAGGCGTTTAAGGTTAGTTCCAACCTCCGGGAGCGACGGAGGGCGGGTGGAGGGGGGCCCAGCGACCTCGGGTGGGGGGGGGGCGACCTCGGGTGGGGGTTCGACTCCGATGTTTCCCCGAAAAATAAGACATCCCCTGAAAATAAGACCTAGCGTGTCTTGGGGAGAAAAAATTAATATAAGACAGTGTCTTATTTTCGGGGAAACACTCATGCTATCTGCCAGGGTATTTAGAGTGAGCCCTTGTGCAAAGAAAGGAAACATTCTGCTGTCATGGTGATGCAATCGGAACACCCCATGCAGAGAACCTCCCCCCTTAACACACATCACCAGATTCTGTATAGGTCACCCAAAGTTGGGCGTGCAACTTTGGGGGCAGAACACAGATCCAAACATAAACTAATTATCTAATTAGGTGCTAACAATCAATAATTGGTGTTAACAAGCACTTAATTTTCAGTAATTAGGAGTTACGTGCAGATTTGCCCTATATTATATTCTATAGCATACATACCTAAATTTCACAGTGCTCAACTCCAGTGGCGTTCCGACCCTAGCTGACACCCGGGGCGGATCACCGATGTGCCCCCCCCCCCGGTGAAATGACACCTCTTCCCCCCCCCCCCGGCGAAATGACACCCCCCCGGGTGCACGCCACTGGGGGGGTGCCGCGGCGCGCACCTGTTGCCCTGTTTCAGTCCAATTTCGCAATTCGCATGTGTTCACTGCTCCCTCTGAGTCTGCCCCAGAACAGGAAGTAACCTGTCTGACTGAAACAGGGCAACAGGCGTGCGCCATGGCACCCCCCCCAGTGGCGTGCACCCGGGGCGGACCGCCCCCACCGCCCCCCCCCCCCCCTTGGTACGCCACTGCCCAACTCCAAAAGGAGTGTGGCTATGAGAGAGGCAGGGGCGGGTCAGGGGCATTCCAATAATTTAGGCACAATATTAGAGAATACCGTGATTTGCCCCAATCTTTGTCAGGAATAAAGGCTCAGGCCCAAAAAGCATGAAATGTGCTGTAAGGCAGTATTTTGTAAAGATCGTTGTGTATATAGCGCCCTTTGCAGAACACTAGCTTAGCGTGGATCATCCTAGCATCTAGCTTTGAGCACCATTTATTGAATTACCCCCCTCCTGGGACTTTCCTGGAGGTCTCTGGTAATCTAATGAACAGAGTGGGAGTGATCCACCTCTGCTCCCACCCCATAGCCACTTGGGTTCAAAATGGCAGATGGTACGACTGCTAGAGGTCAACCTGCCATATAAGGAATTGGAAGTAGGGGGAGGGTTGGGGATTGGCATGGAGAGGATGGTCTATATAAGAGCAGTTGTATTTTAAGGGAGATGCTCAATGGGAGGCACACTGTGCAGGGGGGAAGCTCAGCAGGTTGTACTGTCTAGGGGTGCTGATGTGCAGCAAAGTAATGGTTTTATTTCTAAGGACCATTTCTATGGCTCTGGCAGTAATTTGAAAAGTTTTCCAAGAACCATACCATTGTGAATAGTGAGAATGTACTGTAAGTTATGTTTCAAATTATATTGTCACCACATGGTTGAATATTGACTCTGTGTACACACACACACACACACACACACACACACATATAAAACCAATGGTAGATTTATTTTATTATTTTTGTACATGGCTCCAGGAGAGAAGTATGGAGCTCTGGGGTCATCTTCATGGCCAGTTGCATCATTGGTGGCCAGTGCTGGTGTTGGTGGGGGCTCCAGAAGCATTTTGGGGCTTCTAAGAGGAGGTTGCTTTCAGCATGATCATCGGTGATGCTACCCGATCAAAGAACGAAGTTCCCTGAGCTAGGAGTGCCTAGAGAAATGGCTGTTTTCAGTCTGGTCGGGTCTCCAGAGCATGTGCGATTTTTTGTGCATGCACAGTGATGCTACGGGGACATACTGTAACTTGATATAAAGAGAAGCTGGGGATGCGATTTTTTGGGGGTCTACTGGTTTTAGTTCCATGGTTTTTGCAGGCTTTTTCCTGTGGTCATTAGGGGTTCATTGGGACCCATTCTGCTGGTGGAGGCCGAGTGAAGAGCATGTAGAGGTCAATGTAAGGGGTCTGGTGTTCCAAGATTTTACTTAGTTTTGTTTAAAATTGAGGTTTTTTTGGACCCATTTCGCTGGGCGATAAGGGGTTAAAATGTGATGGTAGTTATGGGTTTCTGAAAACCTTAAGTCGATTAGTACTTTAATATTTTTGTCAAAAATCATTTTGTAGGGAAAGTAAGAACATTTTAGTTTGAGTCATTCCTGGATTTTAGTTTTGTTATTTTTTTTCAGCAGGCATCATTTGGGGGTGTGCGTGTGGCAGTAATGAATATTTTTAGCAGGGCCGTGCCTAGGGTCTCTGGCGCCCCCCTGCAGACTATCAGTTGGCACCCCCCCCTGTAGACTATCAGTTGGCGGCGGCGTGGTGCCCCCCCCCCCCTTGAAAATGATCGCTCACCACTTGCCACACTGACAGGAATTGTCAGCAATATTCTTAGAAACAAATTGCTATACATTGCAAAATAAGATAGCAGATGTAAATTCTCAAAGTGGACATATTCCAAACACTAAAATGAAAATAAAATGATTTTTTTCTACCTTTGTTGTCTGGTGACTTTCTTTTTCTGATCATGCTGGCCCAGTATCTGATTCTGCTGCTATCTGTCCTCTTAACTCCGTTTCCAGGGCTTCCTTTCCATTTATTTCTTTCTTTCCTTTCCTCCTTTCTTCTGTCCTCAGCTTCTGCCTATTTTCTTCATCCATGTGCAGTTTTTCTCCTCTCTTCCTTTTCCCTCATTTCATCTCCTTCATCTCTCTTCCCTCCCCTCTATGTCCAGCAATTTCTCCTCTCTCCCTGAGCCCTGCCCTCCCAATCCATGCCCATCCATGCTCCTCTGTCCCCTGCCCCCTCCATTCATCCTTTTCCAGCAATTCCCCTCTCTCCCTGAGCCCTGCCCTCCCAATCCATGCCCATCCATGCTCCTCTGTCCCCTGCCCCCTCCATTCATCCCTATCCAGCAATTCCCCTCTCTCCCTGAGCCCTGCCCTCCCAATCCATGCCCATCCATGCTCCTCTGTCCCCTGCCCCCTCCATTCATCCTTTTCCAGCAATTCCCCTCTCTCCCTGAGCCCTGCCCTCCCAATCCATGCCCATCCATGCTCCTCTGTCCCCTGCCCCCTCCATTCATCCTTTTCCAGCAATTCCCCTCTCTCCCTGAGCCCTGCCCTCCCAATCCATGCCCATCCATGCTCCTCTGTCCCTTGCCCCCTCCATTCATCCATATCCAGCAATTTCCCTCTCTCCCTGAGCCCTTCCCTCCCAATCCATGCCCATCCATGCTCCTCTGTCCCCTGCCCCCTCCATTCATCCTTTTCCAGCAATTCCCCTCTCTCCCTGAGCCCTGCCCTCCCAATCCATGCCCATCCATGCTCCTCTGTCCCCTGCCCCCCCATTCATCCCTATCCAGCAATTCCCCTCTCTCCCTGAGCCCTGCCCTCCCAATCCATGCCCATCCATGCTCCTCTGTCCCCTGCCCCCTCCATTCATCCTTTTCCAGCAATTCCCCTCTCTCCCTGAGCCCTGCCCTCCCAATCCATGCCCATCCATGCTCCTCTGTCCCCTGCCCCCTCCATTCATCCCTTTCCAGCAATTCCCCTCTCTCCCTGAGCCCTGCCCTCCCAATCCATGCCCATCCATGCTCCTCTGTCCCCTGCCCCCTCCATTCATCCTTTTCCAGCAATTCCCCTCTCTCCCTGAGCCCTGCCCTCCCAATCCATGCCCATCCATGCTCCTCTGTCCCCTGCCCCCTCCATTCATCCCTATCCAGCAATTCCCCCTCTCTCCCTGAGCCCTGACCTCCCAATCCATGCCCATCCATGCTCCTCTGTCCCCTGCCCCCTCCATTCATCCTTTTCCAGCAATTCCCCTCTCTCCCTGAGCCCTGCCCTCCCAATCCATGCCCATCCATGCTCCTCTGTCCCCTGCCCCCTCCATTCATCCTTTTCCAGCAATTCCCCTCTCTCCCTTCCATGACCCCCCCTCGCATCCATGCTCCTCTCTCTCCCATGTCCCAGCCTGGCCCGCCCTCTTCTCCCCCCTTCGCATCCATGCCCCCCCCTTCGCATCCATGCTGTCGTTTCTCCCCTGCCCTCCCACTCCCATTGTTCAACTGCCCACCCTCTTCTCTCCCCCCAACATCCCTTTTCTTTTTTTTTCTTTTTAAATGTACCTCCATGGCGGTTCTGGCAGCGCAGCGTCAGTGAAGGAGGTGGCGCTCCCGACGTTGCTAGCCTTCCCTTCGCTGTGTTCCGCCTTCTGACGTCATTTCTGACATCAGAAGAAGGCGGAACACAGCGAAGGGAAGGCTAGCGACGTCGGGAGCGCTGCCTCCTTCACTGATGCTGCGCTGCCGGAACCACTACGGAGGTACATTTAAAAAGGAAAAAAAAAAAAGAAAAGGGATGTTGGGGGGAGGGCGAGCGAGGTGAGCATGGTGCGGCGGCGCCCCCCAGAGGGAAGCGCCCCCCTGCCATGCTTACCTCGCTTACCGTGTTGGCACGGCCCTGATTTTTAGGGTGGATGTACCCAGGTCTTGAGGAGTTTGGGGGATAATTTTTGAAATAATGTATTGGCCTGGGCAATTGGGGAGCAAAAGTTATGAGAAAAATATGGAATGTGGGATTTGATGGGATTAAGGGTAACTGGACCTTTTAAGTGAATTTTGTAGACATTTTTGTGTTAATTATAGTAAAAATATATTTTCCCCAATATTTCCTATGGGATCAAAATGGAGACCATGGATTTTTCAGCCTTTGAAAGTTTTGTGTTCCAGCCTTTGATTGGTTACTGGAGGTCAGCTGGTGATTCCGAGTCACTGTCACAAGTAGCAATAGCTGTGTTGGCTGTTGTCAGAGGAGCTTAAGTTCTCAGAAAGGATGGATGCTTGTGTGAGATCTCTGTAACAGAGAGAAGGTTTTTGGGCCAAAAAAGCTGTTAGCAGATTCCTAAACAAATAGTTCTGACTCTGGGGGTTAAGAGGAATCTGGTTTTTGCCTTAGAAGTGAATTTCTTTTGAAAAAAAATATTCTGACACTTTGGGAAAGTGTTGTGTGGAAGCAATTTAAACGGTGACAGAAGCTCTTATTTTTAAAATGGGAGCAATGTCTCAGAGAAAAGGGAATTTACTTATTTTTTCCCTGAACAGTTATTCCTGGTAGGTCTACAGGGTCTGGTTGTTGAGCCTATTGGGCTTATGAGCTGGCTTACTAGCCAGATAGTAAGGCAATGGGAGTGGCCAGGGTGTTAAATGCTATATGAGTGAGAGTGTGAGAATGATTGAAATAACGAATGAAGCTTTATTAAGAAGTTGAAGTGAAATCTCGAGAAAGAGGGATTTATTCTTAAAGTAATTTCTTTAGTACAACTGTATGAAAATGGGTCTATAGGGCCTGAGTGTAAGGCTTAAGGCCTATGAGCATAGGTGCCGACCTAATAACAAGGTACCAATGTGTATAGAAAATAGGACGGGAGAGAGAAAAAGTGATCTGATTACCTTTGCCCTTCTTAGTTTAGGGACAAAGTTGATAAGCCAGGTGCTTAACTTAAGGACCTCAATTATTTTTTTTTTTAATAGCTGGCCAAAGTAAACTCTTTCCTCATAGAAAGAGTAACCTGAAACAAGTCAGGAAGGCAGACTCTCTAAGAGAAGTAGGACATGGTTCCAGAGTCCACACAGAAACAAGCGTGAAGCAAAGGGCCCCACCATCCTAGCAAGGAGAAGAGAGAAGACTCAAGAAAGACCATAATCCGGGCCATGCCTAGGGTCTCTGGCGCCCCCCTGCAGACCATCAGTTGGCGCCCCCCTGCAGACTATCAGTTGGCGCGCGCGTCCCCCCTCCCGGACCTGCCTGGCTCCAAGGCGCATCTGGGGCGCTATGGAGGAAATGGCTGGGTTTGGCCTGAGCCTCCTCCGCTCCATCCCCGATTCCCCGGCACTTTAAATTTACCTCTCTCCGCCTCCGGCTCCGACGTCTGCGCAGCGTCAGTGAAAGCGCTGCCTGTCTGACATCTCTCTACGAGCCTTCCCTTCGCTTGTTCGTTCCCTGTGTGTCCTGCCTTCTTCTGACGTCATTTCCTTGAGGGCGGGACACAGAGGGAACAAACGAGTGAAGGGAAGGCTGGTGGAGAGATGTCAGACAGGCAGCGCTTTCACTGATGCTGCGCAGATGTCAGAGGCAGAGCAAGGTAAATTTAAAGTGCCGGGGATCGGGGATGGAGCGGAGGAGAAAGTTTTTTTTTAAAAATACAACTCAACGGCGCGGCACCCTTGAAGGCAGGTGCCCCCCTGCGGCGCTTACCGTGCTTACTGTGTTGGCACGGCCCTGACCATAGTTTCTACAGATAAGTGTACACAAGTGCCTGGAAAAGAAAGAAAGAACACTGAGACACATAGTTGTGACATACTCCCTTACCTGATAAAGAAGATTCAAATCCGTAGGGGTCTGAAGGACAAAAATTGGACACAAGGGACCCTGCTTACTAAGGTGCACTAGCATTTTTAATGCGTGCTAAAAATTAGTGCACACTAATCATTTAGACGTCCATAGGAATATTATGGGCATCTACATGGTTAGCATGTGCTAATGCTTAGTGCACACTAAAAATGCAAGTGCACCTCTAGCATGGCTTAGCAAACAGGGCCCAAAGAGTCATTTCTAATAAAGAAAACATTTTCTCAAGAGAAAGTTAACAGTAAGACAGAAATTAATTGAATAGTAATAGTTATCTGATATTCTGGTTCTCTACCCAGTTTTTGAGAGGAATGTCTAGTTGCACCTGTAAAAGGAAAAGTGTTATATAAGGGTAACATTGAAAGTAAAATTGAACTAATTAACAATTTGTTTACTTATTCCTAGACCTCTTAATAATAAACACCTGTAACATCTATCTGATTTTTGACTTAAAATCCATCAAGTTTCTTTCCTTCTCTTGGCTTTTGAACTAAGAGAGCTAGCCCCCGTTTACTAAGCCACGCTAGTGGCTGAGGTGCACTAATGCTGACACAACCCATTCACTTTGAATGGACTGTGTTGGCATTGCTGTGCGGCAGCCGCTAGTGAGGCTTAGTAAACATGGAGGTAGGCTAGTCTTATGTACACTGTTATTCAGAACTGTTTGATGATTTGAGGTAAGCGGCCAGTTGGTATTTGGTAAAGTCACCTAAACAGGACCGAAGCAACAGGGGTTTATATAGATATAGACATAGTTATAGATAGTGGCAAGGCACTGGCATGTCCTTATCAAAAAGAAGCAAGAAAAACCATATCATTGCTCACTTTAAATCAGTGGAAATTAGAAAATGGAGCTATTGCTTTAAGAAGTGGGGAAACTACAAGTCCCAGGAGGCAGTGGAGTTATGAGGTTAGCAGATAAGCCAATCTGGGAAGAAACCTGGGGAAAAGCCTGCTAACTCAACAACAGCTGCTCTATTCAAGGGAGCCAGTGGTTGTTGCTGTTAGCAACACTCACCTGCAGCAATTATCAATCAACTTTGGTGACTGCTAGAGAAGGGGTTTAAAAGAAGTCGTAGTTCTAGAGGTAAAGGGAGCTCAGAATGAGAAGTGACCAACCAGAAGAGAAAAGAGACAGAGAAAGACAAAAATCTGTAAATCCTGAAAGACAGAACAAGGTTAGTTTTCCAAGAAGGAGGGATGGAGACAGAATTCCCCTCCCATCCTCCATAGCAACTAAGGGAAGAGAATCCACTGTGAAGAAGACATTAATGCTTAAGTCTTACTGTAGGCATTCACAGGGAGCATGAAAGGAAGAGTGAGACAAAATGCCCAAAGGCTAGGCAGTCTCTACTATGGAGGAAAGGTGCTTCCATAGGGGTGACCCGGGTGAGTAATGGTTTATTGTGGTGTGTAATTGCTTTTAATAAAAAGGAGACAAGTGTAATGTTGGCCGATGTTTAAACTGAGCCTCGCTAGTGTAGAAACTTGCCTGCGTGTTGGAAAAAGTTTAGAAAAAGTGTTTTTAACCGAGCATTGTTAGTGCATAAACCTTCCTGTATTCTGGGCAATGCAAAGTGTGTTTAGAAGTGGAACTGAGGTTTAGGGTGTTAAGTGGATACTTCCATATCGCTGGTCCAGTAAAAATAAATAAATAAAATAAAACTGCTGAGAAAAACAAAACCCTGTAAAGCTAAATAGAATTGCAAAGTCCATGTTTAAGGATTAAGACTTGAAACCCCTCAGCAGCGAAGCTGTTTTGCAACTGCATGCATTGGCTACAGTCTGTGAAATCCAGCTGAAGTGTCCAGTAGGGGAAGTGCAACAAAGAAGCACGGGGCAACCTATACCCATGGCCAGGGCCACCAAGAGAGTGAGCCAGGCCCGGGGTAGGGCTGCTGCCCCCCCCCCCCCAGACCGCCATATAGCCAGACCACAAAAATTAGGATGGGAGTGAGGTCAGAGCCTAAAGTGTGTGTGTGGGGGGGCACATTTTGCCCCACCTCCCTGCCTCCTGCAACTCCACATACCTTGACTAGTGGGGGTCCCCAAGCCCTTCCAAGAGAAGCCTTCCTCCAGCGCTCATCTCCGCCACACCCTGCAGCAGAGAATGCTGGAGGAAAACTTCTGCTGGTGGGGCTTGGGGAACCCCTCCAGCCAAACCAGAGGCCCTGAAGTCCTCCGTCTGCTCCTCCCAGCCTCCAAAGGGGGCCCGACAATGGAGCTTTCTCTCTCCTGGGTCCCGTCAGGTGCAGGAGAGAGACAGACCCTGGCGCCGGGCTTCCCCAGAGGCCGGGCCAGGGGGAATCTTGCCCCTCCTCTTGGTGGGCCTGACCATGGCTACTGGATGGTGCCAGGACCCTGGTGGCATCACAAAATACATCTATATCTCTGCAGTGATTGGATAACAATTGAATCCCTGGGATTTTGTCATCTATCTTTGTTGTTTAACACTGTAACTTAAGCAAATTTGGGCAATTTATGCCAAAATAAACATCAAGCAGCACTTTCATTATTGACCACCAAACCTCACTGCATACGTACTTTTCCTACCATGGAAAAGTGCCATCAGCATGATTTCATTGTTTATAGTACATGATGAAGAGAAAAAAAAGGGAATCTATGAATTTTACCTCATAATCTGAATTGTGCACATATTGAAGTCAAATTTTCAGTAAACATGAAGAACTATATTGAAAACAAGGCAATACATATTACCACACCTAGGAGACCCATTTACTAACCATGATAAGAAATAGGCTTAACATGTTCTTGTGGGCTAAGCCCTTTTAAAAGTGACCCTAAATAAGGGATTTTTCTTTTCATTTTGCAGGTCTCATGCTAATATTTCCATTAGTGTGTGAGACCTGCAAAAATATTAATGTAGAAGCACTTACCACCTCCTGTTTATGAAGTGCTATGCGCTCCTGCGTTAAGTCTATGTTATACAGCTAGTTCCCACTAATGCAAGTTCACTAGCTGGATAACATTTCCATATTTATTCCCTGTCCATGACATGCCCTCTCTAAAAAAAAAAAAAATTAAAAAAAATAGTGTGCAATTAGCAAGCTATAACAAATTACCTCAAAACGGTTCTACATGTTTTGTGGTAAGCTCTTTTCCCCATGCTAAGTGTACATTTGTACTTAAAGCAGTTTAGTAAAAGGACCTCCTAATGCTATTTTTATGTACCTCGTAAAGTACAAGAGTCAATAGTTTGAATGGAACATAACGGTTGTCCAGTGTATATTTGGTAAGAACACCCCCTTACTGGGCGCTCCTGAATTCAGGGCCCGATCTACCTGGAGTCTCCCGAGGGCAGCCTGTCGGTTCCTTACTCGCTTAGTTCTCGGTGCCTCCACCTGGGGAAAAAAAGCATTAGCAGGTAGAATTATCCTCTTCTTCACCAGGGAAACTCCAAAAAAACTGCTATGAACAAGGCTGGCTAATAAATTAAACAGGCTTTATTTAACTATTTACACAGATCTATATTATTTAGTCTCTATTAAAAAAAAAAAATACCAGTAGTCTTGGCACTTAACCTCTTAAGCCAAATACTTTCTAATTTATGCACTCTACCAATAAAATTTCACCTTTGACTCAGGGTACTTAGTCCTTTACACTTTCCAAACCCTTCCAGTTTTACTTACCAAAGTAGAAGCTGTAAGCTCTTGCCTCCTGCTTAGTTAAATCAGTGTGTGGGTGTGGCTATGTGGCCTAGGTTTCTCCTCTCCTTTCTATGCAAGTCTACCTTCTGCCAGACCCCTCAGATCTAACCGCTCTGCTGCAGACTTTATGGGCTGGTTGCTGTTGTGCTGGACTTCTAGGTTATCTATGCCTGTCCCTGCTGTGGCTTCCTGGAAGCTTTCGCTGGGTTCTGAGGACTGACTATCCTTCCAAGAGCTGTCCTCTTCCACTGGGCTCCTAGTGCTAGCCACACCTAGGCAGCTGGGCCCCTAGTGCCAATCACACCGCAGAGGCTTTCACCCTCGCTGATACTCTCTTCAAGAGGAGCCTCTCCCTGCTGGGGTTCAGGTTTACCAGCCCTTAACAAAGCTCTGAAACCACTAGTTCCAGAGTTCCCCACTAGAAGGCTCCCGCTGCTTTTCATGGCCATAGACAGTGATAATGCCCTCAAGGGCCATCTTATTGTGCCCTGAGCCACTTCCAAAGACTTCCTCATCGCTCCTTTTTCTACCCTGAGCTGTTCCCAAAGGCCTCTGTGCCTTGAGTGATGCTCCCAAGAGCTGCTGCTCCGCCTCCTGCCCTCAGCTGCTCCCAAAGGCCTCTGTTCCTTGAGCGATGCTCCCAAGGGCTGCTGCTCCTTCTTCCCTGAACTATTCCCAAAGGCCTTCACCTTGAGTGATGGTTCTAAGGGCTAGTGTTCCTTTTTCTGCCCTGAGCTGCTTCCAAAGTTCTCTATGCCTTTATTGATACTCTCAGGAGGTATCTGTGCATGTGCATCACTTATTCCCACAAGCTTTATTCCCTTCCGTGAATCCCCTCATAATGTGTAAAAAGAGCTACCAACAACCTGTTCATTTGCCTCCATTTGCATGTAGACAGAGCTATGGGACTCGCCCCTCTCCTGCAAATGTTTAGCCGCATTCCCATGCAGCTCTACTAAGGCAAGCAAACTGACAGTTATAAACTCTTATTTTTTTTAAAGCGTTTTACCAGGATTTCTTCTTTCCCCTTACTTCTTATTAAAGTCCACCCACAGGGGGGCTTTCTGTGACCTTTTCATTTAGTAAGAAAGACAGTCCTGCAAAGTAAATGATAACATTTCAGTTATAGAATCTGTGCAAAATGTCCTCCCTAAACAGACACAAGAACAAAGATGTGTATGTCACTGTCTTATTACAATGTTGATTGTTTTATTTATTTTTATTACATTTGTACCCTGTGCTTTCCCACTCATGGCAGGCTCAATGCGGCTTACATGGGGCAATGGAGGGTTAAGTGACTTGCCCAGAGTCACAAGGAGCTGCCTGTGCCTGAAGTGGGAATCAAACTCAGTTCCTCAGGACCAAAGTCCACCACCCTAACCACTAGGCCACTCCTCCACTACATGTTGATCAACTTCTTCCCTTCCAATATTTTTTGTACCAGTTTCATCAATCTTTTTTAGAAGATTATTTAAGCCCCCACCACCCAATCTCCAATTCTTTGTCAGAAATTCAGGAATAAGCTTGTCCATTAAACACCATTTTCACAGTTACTGTAAACAATGACATAGCACTGACATCACTTTTGCACTGCTGAAAAAGTAAGTAAGCAGTGAATTCTGGTGCTCTATTATGCAAAGTGTTGCTTTGTTATTTTGGTACAAATTACCCAAAATCTAGGGGTTCCCTTTTTTTCATATATATAAATACCATGGTAGAAACGAACACTAATTCTCTGTCATATTCTGTTGGAGATGATCTTAGTCTCTTGGATTCACTGCTAATGCTTGCTTCAACACTGCATTGTTTTGCATTTCCAAAGGGAATGGACTTGATAAGGTGTAATAAACACTAGCAACATATCAAGAATCACTAGGAAATTCATTTTAATCAGGCCAGTGGCAAATGGTTCACATGTGTAAGCTCAGGAAGGCCTTCAAAACACATTGGATTCCTATGGATTAAGGTCATAGAATTTGTTGGTTATACTATCAAAAACTTTATTTGTGATTTTAGGTATTTTTTTTCTAATATAACTGAGTCTGAAGTTTATTACGGTATGTTTTGTTATTTTGTGAATATTCTTATGAAATCCACTCTGTGCATTTTGGGAGGGCAAACTAAAAATCAAAATAAATGAAGCGCATAAAAACAGTGAGACACCTATGCCATTGTGTGAAGGCTAGGCAGCAGCTACAGGAAAGGCAGGAAGTAATTGGAATATCTCTGTACCTCCTTACTCTGGAAGTGGCACCAGGTGGAATTCTACTTAACTCATGATGCAGAAATGAATGAAAATCAGCATAGGTTTAGATTACCTCCAGGAGCCTCAGGATTGGTTACTCATGATGAGGATGATGCATGTCCTGAAGCCTTTCAAGGATGCCAGGGCATTCACTCACAGCTAGGCTAGGCAGGTCATTCCTGTAATCCGCCTATAGGAGGATAAGTTAGAGCAGGGGAGGGCAATCATTATACACAGAGGGCCACATGCATGTTAGTACTACCCTAGCAGGCCAGAATATCATGTAATGCTGGAACAGGAAATATACAGAGCTCCATAGACCTTTTATGATAAATAAAAATTTAACTAAAAACAATGGAAACAAACTGTTAGAATGGCTATTCTTAATATATTTGTGAAATACAGTATTCAAAATTGCCAAAACTCTAGTTAATAATATTTTCTGTGTATACTTCTTATGGTCTTAGGCAGTGGCGTTCCTGGCCTGGATGGCACCCGGGGCGGATCACCGATGCGCCCCCCCCCCCCTGTTAAATGACACCTCCCCCCAGCGAAATGACACCCCCCGGGTGCACACTGCTGGGGGAGGGGTGCCGCGGCACGTGCCTGCTCCGAGTTCGCTAATTTTGCTCGTTCGCTGCAGCTCCCTCTGCCCCGGAACAGGAAGTAACCTGTTCCGGGGCAGAGGGAGCTGCAGCGAACGAGCGAAGTTAGCGAACATGGAGCAGGCATGCACCGCGGCACCCCCCAGCGGCGTGCTCCCGGGGCGGACCACCCCCCTTGGTACGCCACTGGTCTTAGGGACTTTCTGGCAGGAGTAGGCTATCGTCACCATAGATGTTAGTGCTAGGGCAGTGGTTCCAATGTAACTACAAATCTGCTTTGAATTCTTTACTATGCTGAATTCTTACACACTGGCCACCCTATGTAACTAATGGGTAAAAGGGAATATCTCTCTTCAGTTCACTAATTTAACATTCTAAAAAGATATGCTGGTGTCTGGCATGCATGAATGTGAATGTAGGAGGCAGAGGAGCTTTGTAAAAATAATGGAAAGAGTGGACTCCCCTTGTAGTAGTGTCGGCATCTGAAGAACTCTACCAGCTAGCAATTCCTCTGCTTTCTTTATCTGGTGCTACCTGTCCCTATGGTCAACATAGAATGGGCTCTCCTGACAAAAACAATAGCTTCAGCATTTGGGAAGCAGATACCACTAACCCCTCTTCAAAAGAGATCCTGCATAATCACTTGACACCTTGCAGAACAAACTGAAATCAGACACACACCCCTTGGCATTGTGATTCCACAATATTACAATCAAAGGTCGTCCATCAACCAGCATGCCTCATAAACTGGTATTCTCAATGGAGGGGAATATTGTGAGTCCATATGCATAAACATCAGAACGAAGGGAGTCGCAGGTGCCAAGGCACCCCTAAGATATTTCTTCTCTGCCTCCCTCCCCCTTGTGATGTTTTTGTTTAACTCACTCCCCCAGGGTGACAACTCTATAATCTGCAGAAGAGGCATCCTGTTTTGGAGGGTGCAAAAGCTGGCAGGCCTTAAGCATGCACAGATGCTCAATGCCCTACACCAGTCGACCGCATGATGCTGCCTCTTATACTCCAGGGGAGCGAGGTAAGCAAAAAAAAAAAAAAACCCTTGTGGCAGGGCAATAGGAAGAGAAATGCTGAAGCAGTGTGAGGAAAGCAGAAATGTGCTGGATGGTGTGGGTGGGGGCAGGGAGAAAAGAGAGGAAACATGCTGGAGACAATAGGGGGAGGGCCCGGGAAGGGAGGAAGGGAAGGAGAAACATGTTGGAAACCACAGGGGAAGGAAAGAGATGCTGAAGATGGAGTGAGGGAATGAAGAAGGGAGAGAAATACTAAAGGGTGACTCATGGACGGGCAAAAGAGAGACATGCTGGAGGCCATGGTGAAGGGAGGGAGAGAAGCAGAGAAATCCTGGCGACTATAGAGTAAGAAAAGGAGAGAAATGCTAGACAAAGGGAGAAGGAGGTTGAAAAGGAGGAAAGGAGAGATGCTGGATGCCATGAGGGATAATGGGATGGTAGTGAAGGGCTAGGGAGGAGAGGAAGAACTTGGACACCACCAAACAAAAAAGTATTCCGCTGCCCCAGACATGGTTCATGATTTTGATAACTGAAGTTGGTCCCAGTTAAGATAAAACTCTATCTTGAATTTTCCTCATTTTCATTGTGAAAGGCAAGAGGTCTGAGCACACACTGACATTTCACAAATTTGGAGTTTTTCTGTCCACTTCATGCACCAATGGCCAAGCATTTGGAGGTTCATCCCCACTTAACCGATGCCTACTTGTTTGACCTAGACCCTGAGCTGTGGTGTTGTAATGCCTACTTCTGCTGTTCTTAAACTTTCTTGGTTTCACTGGATGTTTTGTCCCAAATACATAAAAAAAAAAAAATAACAAAAAAGAGAAAAATAATGTTTCTCCTTTCCTAGCCCTCTTTGGATTCTTTCAGTTCTTTTTGCCACTCTCACTGCTGTTCTCTTGGTTCAGTGTGTTGCTGGTTCCACTGTTCCTGCTGCTGCCCTGTCTGCTCCTACTTCCATGGTTACACTGGGGTGTTTTTACCCAAGCTCCATTGGTATCTTTTGTAGTGCTTTCCTGTCACTTTTGTTGCTGCTGCTGTTGTATTGCTTCTACCTAGGCTGCAGCTACTGCCCTGCTGCTCTCATGGTGTCTTGGGCTATTGAGGTTGTTGTTTTCTTTTGCTTTCCCCCTTTGATTTGTGCTGTGGACTGTTCAAACATGGTTCACATTGTGGGGTTTTTTCCTGTCTTCTGGTGCTTTGAGCTGCTCATGTCACTGGTGGTAGTATTTTGCCCTTCTATTACTGCTTTGGGAACTTAGTATAGTTTTTTAATATAACGTCTTATGAAAATGCACAGCAAAGCAGTTTACAATTAGATGAGAAAGGAAATATTATATCTGGAGGGTAGGAAGAAGTTTGTTTATTAAATTTTGATATATTACTTTTCAATAATATAGCAAAAGCGAAAGGGTAAATAGCATAGCACAATGCCTAACTGCCAGGACATAATAAAGGATACAAAATTACATAGGGCCCCTTTACAAAGCGGTGGTAAGCCCAGCACAGGCTTACCACTCGCTAAAAAGGAAGTACAGCCAGGCTACCACAACAGCCCAGTGGTAGTTCCCACCCCCAACGCGCTATTTTTGTAGTGCTGGTGTGTACCCAGCGGGAACCCTTACTGCCACTTCAATGGGAGGCAGTAAGGGCTCCCCTCGAAACAGCCACATGGCAAGTGCTTTACTTGCTGGCCGCATGGCCATTTCTTAAAAAAAGAAAGACCTACCTTTTACCTGCTGCAGTAAAAGGGGGCCCAGCATGTGTCAAAAACATGTGGCAATGCCAGTGCAGGCCCCCTTTTGCCATAGCTTTGTAAAAGGGGCTCATAATATATATACTAAATTATAAAATTACTTTTATAGTTTCTTAATAAATGTATTATAAAGTCATTTTTGTACCTATAAGGTCACATATGTTTGCAGATGGCCTTGTCAAATACCAACTGGTATAAAAGTATGCACCATGACATGATGTGCATGCTTTGCAAGTAGATGTACACAGTGAAGGAGCTTATGCAAAGCATGGGCAGAGTTTGAAAGTACATGTGTTCTTAAAAATTATAGGTGCGGGCATTTTTACCTGCTCCAGGGGAGGCATAAATGTCTACAATTTCAAAGCAGGTGCAATTTTTGCCTCTTATTCTAGTAATTTATAAAGATAAGGTACAGATCAAGTTATCTTAAACCAGGAGTCCGATTACAAAATTACCATCAAAAAGCCTAGACGTCCTGTCCTTAATGTCTTCTGGGACTGCTTGAGCCAGTAAGTAGATTTTAGGTTTAATTTGAACCAATAGCAAGGAATCTTCAAAGGCTGATTATCCCATAGGGCAGGAGCTAAACAGGAAATGGTGGAATGGCAAGTACTAATCTAAGCAGGGTATGCCAACTGATGGAACGGTCACAATGTTTTGTTCTGAGAAGGCAGAGAGCAAGAAGGACTATAAGGAACATCTGGGGTATAAATCTGAAATATATGAAAGTTATACTAACATTTTTATTTCAACCTAAAAGAAATGGGAAGCCTGCCTTAAATATTATCATATCTTCAAGCAGTATAAATCAATTTAATATCTTCATTCTAGATAAATTGAAGACAATGAACATAAGATAATTAAAGGCCATTACATACAGAATTAAAATAATCCTTTTAGAGAGTATAAGTGTAGAGTGAGTTAATTCTTGTCTAATACTCTCTCTTAACTGGAAATATGTGGCACAGTGACATGAAGGATGCAGAACCACAGATGAAATTTGGGTGTTGAAGGAGAGAGGAGTTTAAATAGATTCTCAGAATCTACAATCTTGTAATCCCGATTCTTAAACCTAGAAGGCAGATTAGGAGTAGATGAGAAATCTGAGACCCAGCCTCAGTCTTCCCAAGATTTAACTTAAGACCATAGTTGGTAAACTAGTCAGATATTGCATTCAAGCAGAGATTCAAGATGGATAGATCTGGAAGATGATCATTGCAAGGCACAATATGTAAATCGTCAGCAAAATAAAATAAAAATCACTTATACCAAAACCTTGAACCAATGTGGCCAAAGGAGCATAAAATATTAAATAAAATAGGTGCTTAAATGGATCCTTGTGGTACACGACAAGGCATAGGAAAAACCAAGGCATAGAAAGAGTTTATACAAACTTAAATAGAATGCCAGATAATTATGAGAAGAATCAAGAGAAAACTGAGCAACTAATAGATGCATAATCAAGGTCTGTTGTTCTCAAAAACACAGTTAAGATCTAAAGGAGACACTTTCGGAAGGATGTTCAAGTCAGACTAGAGATGTCCATGCCATAATGTCCAAAATGGATGTCCATCTCACATGTATTTTCCAACAGGAAATATGTCAGGATTTCCATTTCGAAAATATGTAAGATGGATGTCCTTGTGCTCAGAACCTCCAACATATGAATGACAAAAAATCATGGACATGGACATCTGTCTGGCAGCATTCTTAGAAGAATGGCCACACAGACATCCCTGTAGAGCAGAGGGACAGCCTAATGAAGTGGGCTTTAAACCAATGGACCCAGGTTCAAGTTCCACAACTCTTTTATAAGTGTGAGCCCTCCAGGAACAGAAAAATACATATTGTACCTGAATGTACACCACTTCACTAGCCTTCAGGTTTGCAGATGGCTTATATATTTAGGTATAGTAAATATTTTTTCTGTTTCTGGAGGATGCACAATAAAAAGTGTGATTTAAACCTTGGTTTAAAGTTCATTGTACTAACCACTAGGCTACTCATAGTAAGATAGTAGATGACAGATGGACTGTGCAGATAAAGACCTGCACAGTCCATCCAGTCTGCCCAACAAGATAAACTCAAACTTTATCCTGATATGTCCCTGCCACTTCTAGGACAAAGACTGTAGAAATCTGCCATACTCTGGCCTTGTTTTCCCTGTTTTTATTGTTATCAAAGCAGGACTGCAGCTCATCTGAATCTGTCCAGCCAAACCTGTTTCTTGCTTTCCTAAGAATGCCCATAATACCTGAAGCTGTCATAGAGCTTGGTATCTCCTTTCAGTTTCACTGTCTGTGGAGAGGGAGGGCGACAGAAAACACTGGAGCATTAAGGAGATGTCATGCCTTAATCCCTCCTGTGGTCAGCTGCTCAATCAGCAGATTTTTGCACCCTGGACTTAACTGAAACATTCCAATTTAGGATGTCCTTTTTAGGTTGGAACGTTTCATCCCGTTTGGTAATCACTGTTGCACATCCTGAATTTGGGCCCTTCCTATTCCTGCCTAAATTATAACCACCCCACCCCCCTTTGCTATTTTATGTATTGCAATGTTGGACAGCCCTTTTCTGCCTTTGCAAAATTGTGATTTGGAAGTTTCAAGTACATGCATTTTGAGGCATCCCCTATGCTTTGAAAATAAGCTCCATAAACAGATTAATATCTAACTAACCTATGTCCAGATAACTAGTTAATCATGCCCAGCAACAAGGTCTCTGCACTTTGACCCTTTTTGAAGCCAGCCTAACCTGAATGAAAGGCACTAACATTCTCTGGAAACCTCTAATGCCAAAGCAGATTTTTCATAGCAGTTCTGTATTTATTTATATTTTGCCATATTTTTTTCTAAGGGGCTGACCTATGCAGTAAATGTAGGGCCCGCTCCACCTACAGCAGCACCAGTGGTAACCTCTCTTTCCTGCGTCAGCAGACGAGGCTTTCCTAAAATGTAATTTCCTGGTGCCATGGGAGGGGCAGCAGGACATTTAAAAAGGCATCTCCTGCTGCCACTGGAAGGAGAGGCCACTAAGTGGAAGATCCTGGCTCCTCGGGAGGAGTGCAGCAGGAGATGACCCGCAAAAGCTAGAGACTTGGCATAGGATGAAAACTGATCAAGTCTGAGATGTGAGATGTTTTTTTGTTAAGTAAGGGACACACCACTGCTTGCTTCAAGAATCAGGAAAATAACCAGAAGCCAAGCTAAAGTTAATTATGTGTAATAAAAAAGGCAATAAACTCTGATGAGGGTTTTGCAATAGGTGCAAAGGGGCAACACTAACACAAGAGGATGCAAGATCTTATCAAAGCTAAAAGAAGTAATTAAATTACAAGCAGACCAGAGGGGAAGCCTTTGTTCAGTAAGATTATGCAAAACCGAAGACATATCAGAGGGAGTTGAAACTGCAGCAGTGTTCTTCTGAAACAGAATTTTGTCAGAATTTTCCGAAAGTACTACTGGATGAAGACAGGATGACGGGAAGAGTTGTCAGGTAGGTAACTTCCACCTGCATTAGTTTCATTAAGGAACAAGGAAACAATTATAAGAGAAATGTTAGTTTGTCTGTATTATCTTAGAAAAAAATGGTCTTGCTTAGC
The DNA here is from genome assembly GCF_901765095.1 of Microcaecilia unicolor. Taxonomy (NCBI): domain Eukaryota; kingdom Metazoa; phylum Chordata; class Amphibia; order Gymnophiona; family Siphonopidae; genus Microcaecilia; species Microcaecilia unicolor. Next base: position 69,014,969 of record NC_044037.1, on the reverse strand, counting down.
TAAAGCGAAACGATGATGATATGCGGAATAATGATCATACCCTAATGACAGTGTGAAAAGAGATTTTGTTTCCTGTCATTTGCATTCAGTGAACCTGGCCTACATTTAACTATTCACAGGCCAGGGTGATACCAGCGATGACATTAGATTATAAAAACATAAGAATAGCCATACTGGGTCAGACCAATGATTCATCTTGCCTAGTATCCTACTTCCAGCAGTGGCCAGTCCAGGTCACAAGTACCTGGCAGAAACCCAATTAGTAGCAACATTCTATGCTACCAATCCGAGGGGAAGCAGTGGCTTCTCCCATGTCCATCTCAATAACAGACTATGGACTTTTCCTCTAGGAACTTGTCCAAACCTTCTTAAAACCCAGGTATGCTAACTGCCATTACCACATCCTCTGGCAACGAGTTCCAGAGCTTAACTTTTCTTTAAGTGAAAATATATTTCCTTCTATTTGTTTACAGGAATAGTAATAGTATGTAATGGCACAAGGGAATCTATTACACAAGTCAGAAGTCTTCCACGGTAAAACCTGATCATGCAAGGGAAGAGTATAAAATTGGATGGAAGCACTTCAGCAACATATGCCAAATCATTAGGAATCAAAGATCTGTTACTCCTTGTAGTGACACTGATCACTGCAGAACCAGCAAAATAGGAAGAATGAGATCAGTGAAGACTAAATAATGTTTTTTCCATGATAAGCGTTGCATCTGTATATTAGGCATTATAAAAAATAAAGGAAATCAAACAATTCGCTCATCCTAAAACATGCCCCATGGAGTGGACAAGATGATGAACCCACTAAGGCCCATATCATCCAACAAGCAGAAAAAAAATCTCTCAGAACTCTTACTAGGCTGGATAAAGTGGATGTTAAAATCCCTCAATACCATAAAGGCAATGCAAATTATTTGGTGAAGATGGGCAGTAAAACAAAAATAAAAGTCAGTGGAGTAGATGTCTATATGGTGACAAGCAAAGTTACAAAGCTACAAACACACTCCAGATGGCGATCTCAAACACGTTACAATATAAAGACAGTCCTCCTCCCAACCTTTCAATGCTACTTGAAAATAGAGAGGAAAAGCCAGTGGAGGCAAGACCAGAGAAGGTAAACTGCCCTCTTCCATCCAGGTTTCTTTAATACATAAAAATGTAATATCTGTCAACAAGCAGAGTTCAGTTAGACATTAGTGGATGATATCATTCAATGGCACTAGGATTGAACTGCTCTCAATAGCTCAGTAATATAACTGTGTGCTCATGTAAGAGAAGGTAGAGGCATGCATCAGCTTGTATTTAAGTCCTTTGCAGCTGGGGTAGTGCAAGTTGCGAAATTTGATCTTGTGGCGTTTCTGGGAGGTAGGTCTACGAGGTTTAGCATGTAGATTGGGGTGTCTGCGTGGATGATTTTGTGTACAATCGTGCATGGATGGATGTAACAAAGCTCTTCCATGTTGTTGTTGTAGATGCTTTTTCCTGTAAAAGCCTGAGAATAGGTTGCTTGCATCAGCTCCTGCCAAAGAACTGGTCAAATGCAAGCAGACCTGCACATATTTTCCTTCTGACAAAAGCAAGTGTTTGGATTCACTCTCTGCACAGAAATGTCAGGCAGTGCCAGTACCTCTTCTATGGAACCATCTGCTACTGTGAAGGACCTCTTCATCACAGACCCTCCTTCCATTGCACAATCATCTGCATAATGCCCACTCCTAGTTCACTGGTAAAAGTAACAATAGTGAATGAATCCTTCTTTTCAAGATCTATTCAAATAGGAGGCACAGAGGGCATCCTATTTGGATTCTATTATTTCCTTAATATCCTTTTCAGATTCTGAGCATGAACCAGCTCGTTCTGTTTCTCTATCTTCTCTATCTTCTCCAGACTCACTTTTATCTAATGTGCTTGGCCTATTAGATTCTTTTGATATTTAGCTAACCTCAATGGAAAGGGAAAATGAGGGATTTACAGGAATTCCTTCTGACCCTTCTCTACCACCAAGGAATGTCTTTATACAAGTATATTTGATATCCAAAGTTTGTCGCTAAAACAGGTAAGGAAGTTCCCTTTCCCCTTCTGCAAGAAATGGAGCCCAGATCAGATGTCTTGTTAAGGTACATAAAGGCGTAAGGCAATAGTAGTTGTTCCAGCTCATGGTATTTTTAAGACCAATAGTTCCATATCTGGCAAATTCCCATTCTCTATTTAGCCTTGTTCCTAATATGAACAAAAACTTCAACCATCTCCAGGATTCAATAAACTCCAGCTATCAGTAGTTGTGAAAGCTGAAATGTGATAACAATAATACTCTTCTTGAAAAGGATTCTAGATCAACCGACTATTTTGGGAAGAAAGGTTTTTCAAGGAGCTATGCTCTTTGCAAGAATAACAGCTCACTAGCTGTATATGGTAAATACATGCACACCATCTTTTATAAAGTGCATATTTTCTAACAGTTGAGACCCTATTACTGTACATGCCTTACTACAATGATTCTACAATACCTATACCACATATCATTTTAGTCTCAAACATCTTCTGTCTGACTACATCTCAGCACACTGCCAGCATATCATGCTCCAGTGCATAATCTTCCTGTTTCTCAATCATAACTGGTTGCATGCTTCACAAAACAAAATACCTAATTCATAAACTGTCCATTATTTCAGTCTCCTGTTCTTGGGATCTCAAATCTAGTCTCCACTTCACTCATGAATTCTCCTTTTGATATTCTAGACCAAACATCTCACAAATTTCTAACTTGGAAAAAGAGCATATCCTACTAACTATCACTTCAGCTAGGAGACGTAGAGGGGCATAATCGAACGAAAACGTCTATCTCCATGGGCGTTTATCTCCGAGAACGGGTCCGTGAAGGGGCGGACCGAAAGGTATTTTGGAAAAAAATAGATGTCCATGTTTTATTCGACAATTTGTGAGCTGGGCGTTTTTGTTTTTCAGCGATAATGGAAAATGAAAGCGCCCAGCTCAAAAATGAATAAATCCAAGGCATTTGTTCGTGGGAGGGGCCAGGAGTCACAGTGCACTGGTCCCCCTCACATGCCAGGACACCAACCGGGCACCCTAGGGGGCACTTTTACAAAAAAAAAAAAAAAAAGGTAAAAGAGCTCCCAGGTGCATAGCACCCTTCCCTTGGGTGTTGAGCCCCACAAATCCCCCTCAAAACCCACTGCCCACAAGTCTACACCATTACTATAGCCCTAAGGGGTGAAGGGGGGCACCTACATGTGGGTACAGTGGGTTTGGGGGGCGATGTGGAGGGCTCCCATTTACCAGCACAAGTGTAACAGGTGGGGGGGATGGGCCTGGGTCTACCTGCCTGACGTCCACTGCACCCCCTAATAACTGCTCCAGTGACCTGCATACTGCTGCCAGGGAGGTGGGTATGACATTTGAGTGTGAACATAAAAAGTTGTGAAACGGCATATTTTTGTGGTGGGAGGGGGTTTGTGACCACTGGGGGAGTCAGGGGAGGTCATCCCCCGACTCCCTCCAGTGGTCATCTGGTCATTTAGGGCACTTTTTGGGGCCCTATTCGTGAAAAAACAGGGTCCAGGAAAAGTGCCCTAAATTCTCGCTAAAAACAGCAGCAGTGGGATTTGAACCAGCCGGTGCTCTAGCCACTAGGCCACTCCTCCACTCCACTCCATATGAACCATTTACCCCATTTCATCCTCACAGTCATTCTTCAGATATATCCCAATTTTCTACAAAAGGTAGAATTTCCACCTGAATGGAAGCATTCTTTCTTCTAAGTCTCATATAAGTGCATGAGATAAAGTCCTTCATACTCTAGAGTGTAAACAGCTCTCACCTGCTACTTGAAAAAAACAACTGCATCACTGAGAGAGTCAACTGTTCATTTCATTTGATCCAAACAAGATTGGAAGGCCAGTTGTAAAAGGAAGTCTAGCAAACTGCCTTGCCTCTTATAAAGAATTCTGCTATGAACAAGCAGATATTCTTCTCAGTTCCAAAATCATGACTCATTTGATTACAGCTGCTGCAACCAAAGTAGCCCTCCTGAAGTCTGTTTTGTTGAACACCATCTAAAAGGCAGCTACCTGGACCTTGCTACTTACTTTCACTGTGCATTATTTTTTTTAGACCAGCCTCCAGTGCAAAATAGTGCTTTTGGTTGGTCAATCTGTTCTGTCAACCAACATCTGTCACAACTGTCATGGGTTGCTCCAAAGACTAAGACAATTCAATCCAGAGCAACTCTAACATTCATAGCCACCCACTTGTGTAAGAATATGTGTTGCCATACTGGGACAGACCAAAGGTACATCAAGTCCAGAATCCTGTTTCCAACAGTGGCCAATGTTAATGGAAAAAGCAATGTTGCACACTTAATTCAGGTGTTCTCCATGGACAGCAGAGTTGATAAGAAACACAGAGGGGCATAATAAAACAGGGCACCAAAGTTTTCCTGAGGGCATCCTCGCAGGATGTCCTTGGGAAGAGGCGGGGAAACCCGTATTATCGAAACAAGATGGGCGTCCATCTTTTTGTTTCGATAATACGGTCGAGGATGCCCAAATCTTAACATTTAGGTCGACCTTAGAGATGATCGTCCTTAGAGATGGTCATCCCCAGTTTTCAGCGATAATGGAAATTGAGGACGCCCATCTCAGAAATGACCAAATCCAAGCCATTTGGATGTGGAAGGAGCCAGCATTCGTAGTGCACTGGTCCCTCTGACATACCAGAACACCAACCGGGCACCCTAGGGGGCACTGCAGTGGACTTCATAAATTGCTCCCAGGTACATATCTCCCTTACCTTGTGTGCTGAGCCCCCCACAACTGTACAACACTACCATAGCCCTAAGGGCTGAAGGGGGGCACCTACATGTGGGTACAGTGAGTTTCTGGTGGGGTTGTGAAGGGCTCACATTTACCACCACAAGTGTAACAGGTAGGGGGGAATGGGTCTGGGTCTGCCTGCCTGAAGTGCACTGCAGTGCCCACTAAAATTGCTCCAGGGACCTCCATACTGCTGTCAGGGAGCTGGGTATGACATTTGAGGCTGGCAAAAATATTTTTAAAGTTTTGTTTTTGGGTGGGAAGAGTTAGTGACCACTGGGGGAGTAAGGGGAGGTCATCCCCGATTCCCTCCGGTGGTCTTCTGGTCATTTTGGGCACCTTTTTGAGGCTTGGTTGCAAGAAAAAATGGACCAAGTAAAGTCGGCCAAGTGTTCGTCAGGGACGCCTTTCTTTTTTCCATTATCGGCCGAGGATGCCCATGTGTTAGGCATGCCCCAATCCCGCCTTTGCTATGCTTCCAACATGCCCCTGGGAACTTTGGTTGTCCCCGCGATGGAAAGCACTTGAGGACGCCCAAAATCAACTTTCGATTATGCCAATTTGCGCGACCCTGGGAGAAGGATGCCCATCTTCCGATTTGTGTTGAAAGATGGGCGTCCTTCTCTTTTGAAAATAAGCCTGATAGTAGAATTAGAAAAGGTACAGAGAAGGGTGATGAAGATGATAAAGGGAATGGGATGACTTCCGTATGAGGAAAGGTTAAAGTGGCTAGGGCTCTTCAGCTTGGAGAAAAGACAGCTGAGGTGAGATGATGATGGAAACTGAAAAGAATAAGACCATTCTTTCCAAGATATGTCTTCCACAACCTAGTGCAATCACTCGTACTCAGTCACCTGGATTACTGCAACTCACTATAAGCAGGCTGCAAAGAACAAATACTGAGGAAACTTCAAACAGCCCAGAATACAGCAGCCAGACTCATCTTCGAAAAACCAAAATACGAAAGTGCAAAACCCTTACAGGAGAAACTACACTGGCTCCCACTCAAGGAACGTATCACTTTTAAAGTATGCACCTTAGTCCACAAAATCATTCACGGAGAAGCCCCTGCATACATGTCTGATCTAATAGACCTGCCACCCAGAAACGCTAAAAGATCGTCCCGAACCTTCCTCAATCTCCATTTCCCTAAGTGCAAAGGCATAAAATACAAAGTACTGCACGGATCAACCTTCGCTTACATGAGCACGCAATTCTGGAATACACTACCATGCAACCTGAAAACGATCTACGAACTAACCGACTTCCGCAAACTACTGAAGACTTATCTCTTTGAGAAAATTTACTGCAAGGATCAAAACACATGAAGTCCATACACACTAATAGATACGCATCAATACACTACACTCTCTTCTGAATTCTCTTCCCCCATATTTTCACCACACTTAAAACTCTACCCACAGATAAAATTGTTAGACCTTTATGTTCCCTTGCCATTGTTTTATCGCCCTATCAATTCCCCACTGTTATATTCCATTGTTCTATTCCCAAATGATATCCTGACTCTACTTGTCTTCCCATAACTCTTCACAATGTAACCCATAATTGTACTGCAACAAATTGTATTTCCATCATTCACAATGTATTGTAAGCCACACTGAGCCTGCAAATAGGTGGGAAAATGTGGGATGCAAATAAATAAATAAATAAAATGATAGAAGTATATAAAATGAGTGGAGTGGAACGGGTGGACGTGAATCACTTGTTTGATATATTTTTCCCCCAAATAATAGGACTAGAGGGCACGCAATGAAGCTACAAAGTAGTAAACTTAAAACAAATCGTAGAAAATATTTCTTCACTCAGTGTGTAATTAAACTCTGGAATTTGTGGCCAGAGAATGTGGTAAAAGCAGTTAGATTAGCGGGTTTAGGAAAGGTTTGAATAACTTCATAAAATAAAAGTCCATAAGTCATAATATACTTGGGGAAAATCCACTGCTTATTTCTAGGACAAGCAACATAAAATATACTGTTTTGGGATCTTGCCAGGTACTTGTAACCTGGACTGGCCACTGTTGGAAACAGGATGTTGGACTTGATGGATCTTTGATCTGTCCCAGTATGGGAACACTTATGTTCTTATGTTGTGTTCCTTCATTAGGTTTTGGTTCAAGTCTCAGTTCTAGACTGCATTATCCATTAATTAGATTATTTGTTTTATTCTGACCTGTGTGCAATTTTTTAATGGAGTTGCTAATGATTTTGGCATAGCTCTAGATATGGAGAAGTCTGAGGGGACCTGGCATAGTTCTAAAATTCTTTGGGATTAAATTGGATATGGCTGGGCTGCCTTTATTTTATATATTTGTGGATGAATGAGGTGAAGATGGGATTTAAAATAGGTGAATAAGTAACTGTTATTTTCTTAATTTTAACACACAGTATGCAATATTGCATCAGAAGCATCATTGCCGACATTATCACTGGCTTTCTACATTCCAATTGACAGCTAGACACTTAGTACAGGAATCTGAGTAATCATTTTATACTGCCCCAGAGTATTTAATGAAGATATAACAGTTGAGATTCATGAACAAAAACCTTCCATAATTTTGTACAACAGATTATCCTTGACAATATTGTCAAGGGTATTAATTAATATCTGAGAGAATATTTATCTTGAATAGCTCATAACCACCTTTTTATAATGCTAACCAAATAGACTTCTTTTGCCACTTCACAAATCAGTTTTCTTGGAAATTCATTTTCCCCTCACTCCTTTAACTAATTCACAGTCATGACGGATGTAGAATGTGCTCCAAGCAGTCAATTTATTTTTGTTGTTGTTTTTGTTTTTGCTGCTATTACTTGACTGCACCCAGACTGAGAGCATCATGCAGAGAGGTGAGATAAATTTGTTGCAGGAATAAGGAAGTGGAAACAGCAGCAACACCAGTCAGTGAACACCATTATTTCTGAAGGGATGATTGCAACAAGCAAGGTATTTTATCTGTCAAGGCCCATGTCTGAGGATAAAAGGAGAAAGAACAAAACCCCATCGGAAATCTGGAATTTAACACTGTCAAGGCACTGGAGTTTATATATATAGAGCAGGCAACTCTTTTAAAAGACATTGATGCAGGCGATTTCATTTTATAATATACCACTTACCACTAATGCATTAAATTCTTTAACATAGAAAATAGGTCTATTTATTGAAGTGTTTTAATGATTAGTGCATGCTAAATGCTGTACAGCCCATTGTAGACTATCAACACACCTTAGTAAAAGGGACCCTATAGATGCACAAAATTATATGTTGCAATTGGCAGTTTGAAAATTGCCAGACCTTAATCCCCTGAATGCAGTAAAAATTGCACACGTCAAATTTGCATGCACAAATTAATTAGATAATCCAATTAGTGCCACCAATTGGCTTTTTAACAATTATTGGTGGTAATTAAATTTAATTAGAACATATGCATAAATTTAGGTACACAATCTGCGCCTAAATTTTACACACAGCCCAAAAAAAGGGTGACTCAGAAATGGGAGTGTCATGGGCATTTCAGGGTGGATCAGTGGTATGGTTTTGAGTTGTGTAATTAACATGGGGGCTCCGTGCATAAATTAATTAGGTGCGGGTATCTGCACCACACTTTTGTTGGCGCAAGTAAAAGTGCCTAAATATACGTGGTACTTTAAGCACAGTTTATAGAATACTAGTTTGCTGGCACCAAGTTTTTTGGTTATTCTATATACTGTGTGGAAATTTAAGCTTATTTTATAAAATTTAGGCATACTTTGGGGGGGGGGGGGTCTTTTACTAAGGAGCGCTAGCTTTTTCAGCACGCGCTAAATGCTAGAGACATCAATGTATTCCTATGGATGTCTCTAGCATTTAGCATGTACTATTTTTAATGCGTGCTAAACACACTAGCGCCTTAGTAAAAGTCCCCCTTAGAGAATACGCCTAGGCATATTTTTTTTACCATGCAGATTTTTCAGGTGCCATATACAGAATCTATCCCTTGGTGCATACTTATGTGGGAATTCCCCTGTGCTAAGCTCATTTTTAGCTTCTGTTTCTTGAATATATGGCTGTGTGCTAATGTTAGCATTAGCGTGTGGCCATTTTTGAAAAAAGTAATGCAGGAATGCGCTTATGGTTCCTTTGTTATGGATATGCTAACCAGTTAGTGTGGTGGTAATGTCAGTGCACTAGCTGATTAGTGAATCCACACCCATTCTCCATCCTTGATGTGCTCCCTCCAAAAATGTGTTTAAACTAATTACTGCAACTTACCCCTGGATTCTATAAAGGTTGCCTAAATTTGGGTCTGGATCCCAGATCCATGCACAGACTAATCAGTTAATGAGCCATTACAATCAATTATTGCTGTTAATTGGTGCTAATTAGGCTTATGCATGGATCTGCCTATGCGCTAGTCTATGACACTGCACGCCTAAATCCTCTTGTATGCAACTCAAAAGGGGGCATGGCCAGAGGAGCGGCATGGGCAGGTCAGGGCATTCCCAACATTTTTGCACAGTGTTATAGATTAGGGTCATTTATGCAATTTACATGCTACTCAATTGTTTACCGAGCCACTTAGTCATGATAAGTGGCCAATAATGACCAGTTGTTACTAATTGGAATTTATGTGTGACGCTTTATAGAACACAAGACATGCAGGCAAAATGGGGCAGCAATTAGCTTATAGTAACTGTCACTGGTGTAACACTTCCTCAAGAGGAGGCATTAGAAACTAGCTGCCCACAGTTACATGTACATTACAAAGGTAAATGTTGAGAGTACTAGCATGTAACATGAGTATGTGCCTGTGTGGTGTTCTGCAAATACCCACATAACTTATATAGTGCACATTTGCAAGGGGATTTACACAAGGGACGAGCATGGGTGGGGCTTACTTGGGTAATTTACACAATACTTTAAATTATACATGTTCTGCCACATTTAGGTGCTCACACTTAACCCCGGATTTGATATAGCTTGACTTAAGTTGCACATGCAAATCCAGTCACATTCTGGACTTGCATGTACAACTTAGTTAACTAGCCAATCGTTGCCGATAATTGCCACTTAACAATCAATTATTGACACTAATAGATGTTAGAATTTACACACAGAGCTGTCAATCTATTCTATGACATGTGTAAATTCTTAGTTTAATACTTGAAAAATGGGTGTGGCCATGGGCATGGAATGGGTGGGTTGTGAGCTTTTGTAAAATCTGTGCACATGGTTGCAGAATATACTCAGTTTGTGTGTAATTTAGGCGTCAGCATTTACACCAAGTTTTACTTGTCGTAATTGCCCGTGACTAAATTTAGTTGCGCGGACAGGTGCTCAGAATATTCTATAATGTGTGCAGAAATTTAGGCTTATTCTATAAAGTACGCCGAAATTTAAGTGTACTTTATAGAATACACCTTGGCATATTTTGTTTTAGAGCAATTTTTTTTTTTTTAGGTGTGATTTATAGAATCTAGTCCTGTATGCCTGTTCTGTGGTTGGTGTAACTGTGGGCACCTAGTTAGGTGCACTGATACCAGGTTAGACTAGAATTCTATAATAGAACCTGGGTGCTTAGGTTGCATTATAGAACAGGCTTCTACTGTGCAGCTTTGGGGCACCAAAATGGAAAGCCCCATGTGCTGTACCACAGAGGTCACCCTTATCGCCAATAGTTTTAAATGTTTTGATGAGATCATTGGCAGTTATATTAGAAACTAATGGGCTAAAATCTTTTATTTACATGGATGATATTACAGTATTTTTTTCCTTGTTACCTAATTTGGATTCCTGTATGGCAGTGGTACAGTGTTGTATGGATTTGATTGAGCTATGGGTAACGCACCATAAATTAAGATTGAATAAAGAGAAAATAGATTGGCCCCATTGATATGTTGAAGAATAGTCATGTTCTCTCATTTGGATCTAATAAATATCAGTTAGAACTTAATTCTCGGGTATTAGGAATATAAATTGATAATTTGTTACAGATGACAGGTTAATAAAATAATAAAGAATTCCTTTGCAATAATGAAAAAAAATGAGAATTGTTAATAAAAGTTTTTTAATCAAAATGTGTTTAGATTGGTGGTCCTGTCAATGCTTTTAGCACAGTTTGCTACTGGGTGCCTAAAATTAATAAGTTGCTATCTTTATGACATATAATGTTAAGAAGCATGAATCAACTTTGTTGTTTTATTTAGACTTCCACTGGCTTCAGATTGAGGCAAGAGTGCAATTTAAGTTAGGTAATGTAATTTTTAAATGTTTTCAAGGGGAGTTACCTGCCACAGTAGCAGGTTTCTTTCAATCCTTAAACAGTAACAATGTTTTTAACACTAGAAATTAGATGTTACTTAGGGCCTTTACAAAGCCGCACTAGCGATTCTTATGCGGCAAATGAGAGGAAGACCATAGGAACTGAATGGGCTTCCTCTTCTTTACCACACAGGAATCGCTAGTGAGGCTTTAGAAAAGAGGTTCATGGTTTCCCCAGTGTTTGAGGAGTAACTTCATTGAAAATGTTAGACCTCTTTAAGTTATCAGAGCCTTGATCTGGAATTTTCTCCCACTTTCTATGCGATCAGTTAATGATTATCTCCTCTTTAGGACACATTATTGAAAATGTTTTTATTTTGAAAATTTGTAACAGTGCAATATGAATATTTGATGTTAATGTTATTTACTGTGATTCCTGGAGTATGCTCCAGCCTCTTTTTTTTATTTACTTATTTAGTTTTTGTTCCTCGCATTGAACTGCTGGTATATGTGGGCTCTAAGCCACAATGTAATATAATGAATTGCCTACCCACTTATAGAACTGCCTCTTAAGTGCATGTTTTCTAATTTGTGAATAAATGTAATATGAAGTAAGCAGCTTTTCTGTTTAGTAGATGTAGAGGACATGTTAGACTCTTCCCCAGCAGTTAGTGCATGACCTTTGTATTTACTACACGTTAATTTGGGCTAAGTGTGAATATTTGCCACACTTCAGTAAACAGGTCCATTAGTCTAATGCTGAACCATCAAATCACTATGCTACCATTCTATCTGATTCCACATCAAATTTTCCAACATGATGATTATAAAATACATACCTATGCATGTTCTTAAGCCATGCATATTTACATCTTCCCCTGAGCTGGTATAAATTTGTACAGCTGCAATCTCAGCTGCTGTAATGCTGTTTTTTTTTTTTTTATAAAGGGGAAATGGGACTTGATATACCGCCTTTCTGAGGTTTTTGCAACTACATTCAAAGTGGTTTACATATATTCAGGTACTTATTTTGTACCGGGGCAATGGAGGGTTAAGTGACTTGCCCAGAGTCACAAGGAGCTGCAGTGGGAATTGAACTCAGTTCCCCAGGATCAAAGACCACTGCACTAACCACTAGGCTACTCCTCCAAGCATATGGATGTTCCAAAAGGTCAAAATGGTCATCCATATGCTGGAAATGCACAAATCCAGTTTTTGAAAGGCAGAATATGGACATCCAAATAGCAAAAGGACATGTTCTGGACATGCTTTGGAGGGGGGGGGGGGGGGGGCTTGGGCGGGCCTGAAATCTGGACATCTAACAACAATTACGGCCTCCTATTTGTTTGCTAGATTTATGAACCAAATTTACCCCCCCCCCCCCCCGTTTACTAACAAAATTTAACCTCCATCCTTTTTATTATGACAGCCACTAGCATGGCTTAGTAAACAGCTCGTGGCAGCCACTTAGTAAACAGGGGGGGGGGGGGGGGTTAGGTATCTAGTTTTGAAAGTCAATACTAAACTCCTAACTTTTTTCCTTGCCTTAAATCCACCCATATTGTCACCCACTTTTTAGACTCCTAAATTTAGGAGCTCAGTGAAATTCTGAACATAAATTTAAGTATGCAGCCCTAGTAAATTTTCAGAGAAGACAATTTAGATGCCTAATACTTCAAATTATGAGCATAAACCCTTTGAACATCAGTCTCATGGTATTTTTAGTCCTGAAAAGTTAGGGAAATCATGGTTCAGATTTTTAATGCAGCCTCAAAGAAGCAAGTTTTAAGCTGAATTTTAACTGGTAAAAGAGGAAACATGATGGGATTATTCAGGAAGATTATACAGGCAGTAGATACAGCATGAAATATGCTGTTTCAGATTGGTTTGCAGGAGGTGCTCATGCCAGTATCATTAAACATGCTACTAATTAATACTAAGGTGAAATTGGGTACAGTAATTAAAGTAACAATGAAGCAGAACTTTCTCTTCTCTCAAAAACAATGTTGAAGCACAATAGTGACAATGTTGGAAAACACTAGCCATCCTGCACCTGCTATAAGGATAAAATGAAAACATTATGAAAACATTAACTGGATGAGCTGTCAGTATGGCATTTTTCATATTCACCCAAAGTATTCCATAATGAAGCTTGAGGCACATAATATTCTAGACCATTGGAAAACTGCAATTCATAATTGGAAGCATGGAAATTTGTTAGTGAATGTGGTCATGAACTACTGCAACCAATATTTCATGTTAAAGGTTAGTTCAACTATTAACGATCTCTTGTTTTCAATCAATATATTGATAGGATATTTTTAAGGATTCCATGTACTGGATTTTGTTTAGCCTTCAAATATTGTAATGAATACAAAAATAGGTATTAGGAAAAAATGTGCCCAATAGTGGGACCAAAATGTTTTATTTGGTATTTTAAAAACTACACATTTTTGAAAGGATCAGCAGTCGGCACGGTATGAGAGTCAAACTTTTGAAAATCCTTTTGCTAATCATCAGTGAATGCTATATTCTGCACATCCTATTTTATATCTATGGGCCACATGACACAGTGCACACTAATATCTGTTAGCACACACTAAGCTTCAGTAAAAGAGCTACTTGACCACTTATCCAACTCATTTGCACCAGAAGATTGGAGGGTGGACAATGTAACGTCAGTTTTTAAAAAGGTTTCCAGAGGTTGATCTGGGAAATTATAGAATGGTGAGCCTGATGTTGCTGCTGGGCTGTTATAGGCTAGAGACTATAATAAAGAACCAATTTTCAGAGCTTCTAGAAAGGCATGGATTAATGAGACAAAGCCAACATGGGCTGTGTCAAGGAGAATGTGCCTCACCAAGCTACTACATTTCTTTGAAGGGGTGAATAAATGTGGATAAAGGTGAGTCAGTCAACATTGTGTATCTGGATTTTCAAAAGGCATTTGACAAAGTACGTCATGAATGAGTGGAGGAGTAGCCTAGTGGTTAGTGTAGTGGATCTTGATCCTGGGGAACTGAGTTCGATTCCCACTGCAGCTCCTTGTGACTCTGGGCAACTCACTTAACCCTCCATTGCCCCAGGTACAAAATAAGTACCTGAATATATGTAAACCGCTTTGAATGTAGTTGCAAAAACCTCAGAAAGGTGGTATATCAAGTCCCATTTCCCTTCCCTTCCTTAGGAAATTAGAAAGTCATGGGATAAGAACTAATGTCCTATTGTGGATTAAGAACTGGTTAAGAGATAGAATAGGGTTAAATGGTCAATGGTTCCCCAGGGTTCTATGCTGGGACTGATGCTTTTTAACAGTATTTCAGCAATGATATGCTTTGAGAAAAAAGAAGTAATAAAAGACTATGTGAAAAAGTACTGACAGCTATGTGTTGTGATCATTGGTGAAAAGAATGGTGAAAATGATTCACATAGGAAAAATGTGTGCACAAAAAATTTACAAAGAATTGTAGACTGTGATACTGTAATAGACTGATCTTCGTGGGATGTGCCAGAGGAGGTGTGAAAATGTATAGTTATACATTTTCAAAAGACTATGCATGCAAATATAGTGGGAATAAAAAGGGGAACTCCTTGTGAAAGCTGTAAGGCTGAAACATGGCCTGTGTTGAGTCCCATTACCAGAGGGAAATCATGCCAAACGAATCTCATTGAATTCTTTGATTGGGTAACTGGAGAACTGAATCATCGACATGCTATAGACGTAATCTACTTAGATTTTAGCAAAGCTTTTGACACGGTTCCCCACAGGAGGCTCTTAAATAAACTCTATGGGCTGAAGATAAGTCCCGAAGTGGTGAACTGGATTAGGAACTGGTTGACGGACAGAGAACAGAGGGTGGTGGTAAATGGAGTTCGCTCGGAGGAGGGAAAGGTGAGTAGTGGAGTGCCTCAGGGATCGGTGCTGGGGCCGATTCTGTTCAATATATTTGTGAGTGACATTGCCAAAGGGTTAGAAGGTAGAGTTTGCCTATTTGCAGATGATACTAAGATTTGCAACAGAGTGGACACCCGGGAGGGAGTGGAAAGCATGAAAAAGGATCTTAGGATGCTAGAAGAATGGTCTAAGGTTTGGCAATTAAAATTCAATGCAAAGAAATGCAAAGTGATGCACTTAGGGAGTAGAAACCCACGAGAGACTTATGTGTTAGGCAGTGAGAGTCTGATAGGTACTGAGGGGGAGAAAGATCTTGGGGTGACAGTATCCGAGGATCTGAAGGTGACGAAACAGTGTGATAAGGCAGTGGCCGTAGCGAGAAGGTTGCTAGGCTGTATAAAGAGAGGTGTGATCAGCAGAAGAAAGGAAGTGTTGATGCCCCTGTACAAGTCGTTGGTGAGGCCCCACCTGGAGTATTGTGTTCAGTTTTGGAGGCCGTACCTTGCAAAGGATGTTAAAAAAATAGAAGCAGTGCAAAGAAAAGCTACGAGAATGGTATGGCATTTGCGTTCCAAGACATATGAAGAGAGACTTGCTGACCTGAACATGTATACCCTGGAGGAAAGGAGGAACAGGTGTGATATGATACAGACGTTCAAATATTTGAAAGGTATTAATCTGCAAACAAATCTTTTCTGGAGATGGGTAGGTGGTAGAACGTGAGGACATGAAATGAGATTGAAGGGGGGCAGACTCAGGAAAGATGTCAGGAAGTATTTTTTCACAGAGAGGGTGGTGGATGCTTGGAATGCCCTCCCATGGGAGGTGGTGGAGATGAAAACGGTAACGGAATTCAAACATGCGTGGGATATGCATAAAGGAAACCTGTGCAGAAGGAATGGATCCTCAGAAGCTTAGCCGAAATTGGGTGGCGGAGCAGGTGGGGGGAAGAGGGGTTGGTGGTTGGGAGGCAGGGATAGTGGAGGGCAGACTTATACGGTCTGTGCCAGAGCCGGTGATGGGAGGCGGGGCTGGTGGTTGGGAGGCGGGGAATCCCGCTGGACAGACTTATACGGTCTGTGCCCTGAAAAAGACAGGTACAAATCAAGGTAAGGTATACACATATGAATTTATCTTGTTGGGCAGGTATTTTTCTGCCATCATCTACTATGTTACTCTATATTGTCTGTCTACAAACAAATGTATGCTAACTATGCACCACTGCTCAAAGGTCATCTTTTGATGAATTCCTGGTCCACCTGTTTGGTCATTTCCACTGTGTATTTCTCTGTATTTTGTGATGTGTGGATCTATCTTGGTTTCTCTGTTTTTGGAATTATCTTATTGACACTTATTTAAATTAAGCTATATCATGTGACTGTTGGTTTCTTTAGAGTTTATTAAACTGTGGACATGCCAAGGACTTCTGAGAATTACTGAGAACTCATATAGTTGGCATCCAACAGTGGATGAAATGGGGACCTTTGAATCTAAGCAGTGGCGTACCAAGGGGGGGGGGGGCGGTCCATCTCGGGTGTCAGTGGGTGGGGGGGTGATCCACTTCGCTCCTGCTGCTCCCACTTTACCTTTAAAATTTTTTTTTGAAGCGCCGTTGCAGGCAGCGCCTTGTGTCTGCCCTGCTTATTGTAAAAGAAGTAAATCTCTTCGCTTCGTCGTCGTCGGGCCTCACTATGTCCCGCCGTCCTCTGAGGTAATTTCCGCGAGGGCGGGACATAGTGAGGCCCGACGACGACGAAGCGAAGAGATTTACTTCTTTTACAATAAGCAGGGCAGCCGCAAGGCGCTGCCTGCAACGACGCTTCAAAAAAAATTTTTTTAAAGGTAGGGTGGGAGCAGGAGAGTCGGGTCGGGGTGGGCTCCTCAGATGGGAGAGGGGTATTGTGGGGGTTCTCACATGGGGGGAAGGGTTTTTTATATGGGAAAAGGGGGGTGGGGTTCTCAGATGGGAGAGGGGTGTTGTGGGGGTGCTCACATGGGGGGAAGGGGTTTTTATATGGGAGAAGGGGACTGGGGTGGGGAGGGGGTTTTCATATGGGAGAAGGGGACTAGAGTGGGGAGAGGGCTCTCAGATGGGAGAGGGGTGTTGTGGGGGTTCTCAGATGGGGAGGGGAGGGGAGGGGGTTTTCATATGGGAGAAGGGGACTGGGGTGGAGAGGGGTGTTGTGGGGGTTCTCACATGGGGGGAAGGGGTTTTTATATGGGAAAAGGGGCCTGGGGTGGGGAGGGGGTTCTCAGATGGGAGAGGGGTGTTGTGGGGGTTCTCACATGGGGGAAGGGGTTTTTATATGGAAAAGGGGACTGGAGTGGGGAGGGGTTTCCAGATGGGAGAAGGGGACTGGGGTGGGGAGGGGGGTTCTGGGGATTCTCAGATGGGAGGACTGGGGAGGGGTGGGGTTTCCAGATGGGAGAAGGGGACTGGGGTGGGGTGGGGGTTCTCAAATGGGAGAAGGGGGCTAGAACTGGGGTCTGAGAAGGGGTCATGATGGAAAATGGGGCATGCCTGGGTCAGGTGGGAGAATGGGTCGGGCTGAAAAGGGGGGCAAGGCATGTGGATAAAAGGGGCTGAAACTGGAGGCTGAAAGGAGGGTAGGTGGGATAAGGGGGCTAGTACTGGGACTGGGGGCTGAAAGGCGGCAGGGGCTGAAATTGTGGGGACTGGGGGCTGAAAAGGAGACAGGGAGAAGTGGCTGGGGCTGAAGCGGCTGGGGCTGAAGCTCAGGACTGGTGAGAGAAAAGGGCTGGGGTTGAAACTGGGGGCTAAAAAGGGGACAGGGAGAAGTGGCTGGGGGCTAAAGCTCGGGACTGGTGGGAGAAAAGGACTGGGGCTGAAACTGGGGACTGGTGGGACAGTGGGGCTGGAACTGGGGGCTGAAATAAAGGGGCAGAGAGAGGGGACCGATCCTGGATGGAAGGGGGAGGAGAGGGAGGGCAGACCCTGGATGGATGGGAGAGGGAGGGCAGACCCTGGATGGATGGGAGAGGGAGGGCAAATGATGGATTGAAAGGGCAGACAGTGGATGGAAGGGATAGAAAGGGCAGACAGTGAATGGAAGAGGGAGAGAGAGAGAGGGCAGACAGGGGCGGAGATAGAGGGCACATGTAGATGGAAGGGGCAGGCAGAGAGGGCAGACATTGGATAGAGGGAACAGCAGAGAGGGCAGACACTGGATGGCAGAGAGAGAACAAAGACAGATGCTGGATGGAAGGAAGACAGTGAAAAGAAGATGAGGAAAGCAGAAACCAGAGACCACAAACTAAATAAAATATATATTTTTATTTTTATTTTTTGCTTTAGGATAAAGTAGTATTGTAGCTGTGTTAATGTTTATAACAGAACATGTAAACAATGTAATCTTTTTATTGGACTAATTTTAATACATTTTGGCTAACTTTCGGAGAACAAAACCCCCTTCCTCAGGTCCGGATAGGATATTGTAATAGCACTATACTGTATTGACCTGAGGAAGGATGTTTTGGCCTCTGAAAGCTAAATGTATTAGTACAATAAAATGGTATTATTTTATTTTCTATATTTGTTTTATTTCTATTTGTTACTTTGTAAAGTGGTGATTGGTACTTGTTAGTTTTTTCAAATTTACATCTGCTGTCTTTATATTTTGCACAGTACTAGGGGACATTTTCTGTTTCTGTGGTGTTGCATTGTATGCAGAGTCTGGCATCTTGGGGGTTCAGTTTAATTTTTGTCTAAATAGGTTATTATTGCTTATTCTATAGTGGATTAGGGTGTATCTGTGTTTGTGAAAAAGACATGGCTTTAGGTTGGCATTGACTGTGCAAGATGGACGATCTATGTTATTCTGCCTGGTTTCGTTTTACAGTAGGTGAATTGATGTTCTAGTGCTCACTGTAGTGTTTAAGATGCTTTCCTTTTCCTTGTGTGACTTGTAGAACTTACTGCTTATGGTATGCTAGAATTGCTCTATAGGTCCTGAGTGTTTTGTATTCTCGGCATGCCTAGTACTAGATTTTGGAGGGGGGGGGGGGGTGTTAAAAAATGACCGGCCCCGGGTGTCAACTACCCTAGGTACGCCACTGAATCTAAGCACTTGGTGTTTGAAGTGATGATCAGTACATAAGTATTGCCATACTGGGAAAGACCAAAGGTCCATCAAGCCCAGCATCCTGTTTCCAACAGTGGCCAATCCAGGCCACAAATACCTGG
The DNA here is from genome assembly GCF_901765095.1 of Microcaecilia unicolor. Lineage (NCBI taxonomy): Eukaryota > Metazoa > Chordata > Amphibia > Gymnophiona > Siphonopidae > Microcaecilia > Microcaecilia unicolor. The sequence goes on along the minus strand of NC_044037.1, from coordinate 68,995,771 downwards.
AAGATCCCAAAAAAGTACAAAACATTCTATACTGATTATCCCAGAAATAGTGGATTTCCCCATTTAATAATGGTCTGTGGACTTTTCCTTTAGGAAGCTGTCCAAACCTTTTTTAAACTGCACTAAGCTAACCACCTTTAACTCAGCATGAAAACATAGATAGTAGCAACAAATAAAGCTGTAAAATTGCATATTGAAATTCCAAGTGGTTGCAGAGAAAACAGCAGAATTGCCAGTATAGAATTCACTATTAGTAAGCATCATCCCGGTGCCTAACTTTGGCTGAACCGTGCTATATTTCCCCTTTCTACACATATACTTGCTCCTAAGAAAGCAAAATCTGCAGTAGAATATCGATGTGTGGATAGCAGGAGTAAGGACTTACAGGGTCTTTTACTAAGGCACACTCACGTTGGCGCGTGCTAAAATTGTGGACGTGTTAAACGTTAGAGATACCAATGCATTCCTATGGGCGTCTCTAATGTTTAGTGCACGCTGAAAACGTGAGTGTGCCTTAGTAAAAGACGCCCTTACTGAAGCTAGAGGAATGGTCTGGAATTTGGCAGCTAAGATTTAAAGTTAAAATATGCAGGGTCATTCATTTGGGGCTGCAAAAAATCCAAGGGAATGGTACAGTTTAGGGGGTGAAGAACTTTTGTGCATGAAAGAGGAGCGAGATTTTGATGTGATTGTATGTGATGATCTTAAGGTGACCAAACAAGTAGAAAAGACTATGGCAAAAAGTGCAAGGGTGCTTGGGTGCATAGAGAGAGGAATGGCCAGTAGGAAAAAGGAGGTAATGATGCCTCTGTATAAGACTCTGGTGAGACCTTATTTAGGGGTCCTTTTACTATGCCATGGTAAAAAGTGGCCTGTGCTATTATTGGCACGTGAAATTGGCACATACTGGGCCATTTTATACTGTAGAGGGGAAAAGGCCTTTTTTAAAATGGGGCACTAAATGGCCATGTGGTAATATTAAAATTAGTGCATGGCTATTTACTGCCTAAGCCCTTACTGCCACCTACTTAGAAGACGGTAAGGGCTCATGTGCTACTTGTGCAGTAATCTGACAGCATGTGGCAGTGTGGCTGCAGTGCCAATTACCGCCAGGAATGCCGCCACGATAGGGAATAGAAAACTTTTTACTGTGAGAAACTGCATGTGCCAACTTCAGAACTACCGCCGGGTGACCATACTACCCCAGCGGTAGGGTCGATTTGGCACATGGTAGCCCTACTGCAGCTTAGTAAAAGGGCCTCTTAGAATAGCATGTACAATTCTGGAGACCACACCTTCAAAAACATGTAAAGTGGATGGAGTTGGTCCAGAGGGTGGCTACTAAAATGGTCAGTGATTGTCATAAAGCATTTGGAGACAGAAGATCTTAATATGTATACTTTGGAAGCAAGGTGGGAGAGGGGAGATATGATAGAGAGATTTAAATATCTACACGACATAAATGCACAAGAGACAAGTCTCGTTCAATTGAAAGGAATCTCTGGAACGAGGGGGGCATAGGATGAAAGTGAAAGGGGATAGACTCGGAAGTAAACTGAGGAAATACTTCTTCATGGAAAGGGTGGTGAATTTGTGGATACAAAAACAGTATCTGAAATCAAGAGAGCTTAGGATATCTAAGGGAGTGACAGGAAGAATAGGTGGCATGGATGGGCAGATTGGATAGGCCATATGGTCTTTATCTTCCTACATTTTTCCATGTTTCTATGAGCATGGGAATACCTTTATAAAATAACCCTCACTTTCTCTAGTAAGGAACAGGTGTCTATAGTGTGATAGGTAAAACAGTCTGCCAGCATTTAAGATGAGGCAAGAGAAAAATATGTGGTATGATAAAAACTGTACTGTACATTGCATGCCCCTGCTAGTTTAGAGATTTGGATCGCACAATGGTATACATTCTCATTTCTATGTTAGAACTTATTAGATAGAAAGTGGCAATTATGTCAACATTTTCAAAAATGAAATGGAAGATCTATTGATTACCAGTAATAGAGTTTACAACCTAACCAGAGAGAAAGACAGTGGTGTGCATCTCATTATTATGTTTTCTTAATAAACATTTTCCATTTCGAAAGTTGACAAGCCAGCTGCTTTTAATGAGCCCCAAAGCAAGGATAGTGAAGCAGCAGACATTCATAACAGATGGGGCTATTTTAGTTTCTTCTGCTAGCTGCTTTGCCCAAAACACTAAGCTCTTTATCAATCTTGTTAGATTAAGGGACATATAGCCTTTCTAGAATGTTTCACATTATCTTAACACAACTGTAAGCATGAATTGGCAATATGCAATCTTGACCAAAGTAGCAAGATCAAGGTCACAAATCTGCTAATAAAGATGAAAGTTTAAAGTCAACTAACCAACTTGATTGAGGTGACTGAAATGCAGTTTATTGTGTGTGCACAATTTTTGCTTGTTTCATATCTGGAAGATAAGAAACCAGCCATGTGGTGAGCTCCATAAACTTAGTGCCCCTTTTACTTAAAGTAGTTAATGCTTGAATGAGTGTGTACTCTTACTGCACAAGTGCAGTATCTGTTTCTGTGGTAGCATGACAGTACATACTGATTTATACATTAACTACACACTATGTTACAGGGCCACAACTGGTCAGGTTACAAGTGGTAGAATGCACAGAGTACATTTGTTACAAAGCTTCTGGTCCTTAGTGATTTGGAGGAGAACAGTTTCAGGACCCATCTCCCTTGGCTTAGGGGACTGGGCCTTTAGTTTAATACATGAAGTCTTCCCGCCAATAAAAAGATGTAGAGAGAGCCTACACATACAGGACTTTCAGCATCATAATCGCTCAGGGTGAACTCTCGACACTGACTAAAATGCAACTTGCATAAGATCAGCACTACTCTTTCTGCGAGACAAACTAATATTGTTATTATTCTGTATTCTCCTAGACTCTTTCTGGCAGAGGAGGAACAGAAAACACCATGCTAGAGTCACTTGAGTATGCAAACTAGTTTCTTAGCCTCTCTCCCAGACTGCAGCATTATATGCAAATTAACTCTCCTCTAGCAGGGTCTTGGAGGTTCAATATTTCCTGCTTTCCCCAAAACAATATTTAAAAACACAAAGCCGGTTCCTTCTGAATAGGTTCTAGGTGTACCTGTCTGACAGCTTCCTCATCCAGGATAGGACAAAACCCAGTATGACTTTACAGTCCTATCCTCCACCCCTGATTGTTCTTCTTAGTTCAAAGAAAAATACAAAACCTTGTTTCAAGTTCCAGGTAAGTGTCTTTGTCTTTCTGTCCTTGAGTCTTCATTACTTGGGGGTCTGTGCCCTGGGGTTCTTGGCCTGTTTTGGCCTTTTCATCTCCCTCATCTCTTCCTCTCAATGATGTTATGTTGTAAGGCCCTAAGGGATTGATTCAACCCTTTATTGCCCTTTATCAGGGAGCATGGCTCATTCCTCTCACCAACCTTATTCAACCTCATGATGATACCTTTAGCCAAACTTCTAGCCGACCAAAACCTCAACCCCTACATATATGCAGATGACGTCACAGTCTACATCCCGTTCAAACATGATCTAAATGAAATCACCAACGAGATCAACCAAAGCCTCCAAACAATGCACACATGGGCAGATGCATTCCAACTAAAACTTAATGCAGAAAAAACACAATGTCTTGTACTCACCTCGCAACGTAACACAAAAAACTTCTCCACCATAATCACACCATACTGTTCTCTTCCTGCCTCTCAAAACTTGAAAATTCTTGGAGTCACCATAGATCGAAACCTCACCCTTGATACCCATGTGAAAACTACGACAAAAAAGATGTTCTACTCCATGTGGAAACTCAAAAGAGTAAAACCATTCTTCCCGAGATACATCTTCCGTACCCTGGTACAGTCAATGGTAATAAGTCATCTGGACTACTGCAACGCACTGTACACTGGCTGTAAAGAACAGACTAACAAAAAGACTCCAAACTGCCCAGAATACTGCCGCCAGACTCATATTTGGAAAAACTAAATATGAAAGTGCAAAACCCTTAAGAGAGAAACTTCACTGGCTCCCACTTAAGGAACGAATTGCGTTCAAAATCTGCACGATTGTATACAAAATCATTCATGCAGACGCCCCAATATACATGTCTAACCTCGTGGACCTACCTCCCAGAAATGCCACAAGATCATCCCGCAAATTTCTCAACCTACACTTCCTCAGCTGTAAAGGACTAAAATACAAGCTGATGCATGCCACTTCCTTCTCTTACATGAGCACGCAATTATGGAGCGCATTACCTACAGACCTGAAAACAATCAACGATATAACTATCTTTCGCAAAGCTCTGAAGACATACTTCTTCAACAAAGCCTACAATGAGAATCGATAACTGACAACCTCATTAATTCACCTCACCAACCCACTCAGTTATGAAGATCCACCTACATAACTCCCGATCACTTGCTCCCTTCTCTCTCCCCTACTCAATCTCTGCACAATACTAACTGTATATGATATCTTGTATTGACATTGTTAACAACATTATGTAAGCCACATTGAGCCTGCAAATAGGTGGGAAAATGTGGGATACAAATGCAATAAATAATAATAATAATAAAATAATTAGGTTTATTGGAATGATCACTCCCAGCCTTTCTTAAAATGGACAATATTTACTGCTAGAATTATCACCCTATCCTAATATGGGCAGTCTTTCCTGTTCCTATTCTTGTGGGACACTCCTCCGATTTATTCTTAGCTTGAGCTAACCCCTTCCTTGCTTCAATTCTTTGCCCCTAAGAATTGCATTAAAGGACTCATGGTTTTGATTTTCTTAAAAAGAGAAGCCCTTTCGCCTATCATGACAGGTCCTGTACATGCCACACATACTACTTGTATGTGATAATTATCACTTGTATAGTTAGCATGGGTACATTTACTGTTTCCTCAAGAAGAGGCATTAAGCCCAAATTGCAAGCTGAATCTGCTACCTTTTTTTTTTTTTTTTTACTGCTATGGGCTTATTTTGTAGACATTAAGTAGGTGGAACAGTGATGCGGGGGGGGGGGGGGGGGGGGGGGGGGGCTCTGCCAGGATTATCTATGAACTGTGTAAAGGGATGGGACCAAAGCTGAGAGTACGCTATCATCTCAAAATAAGTATTTAAATAAATAAATAAACTGCACACATTCTCTAACACACACATGCATAAACAGTTGTCATACTCTTCTTCCTCATCATCATCTTCATGGAGCACAGTGGGCAAAGGATGCTTTGGGGTTGAGAACTGCTGGGGATGAAAAATTACTGGGATAAAGAGAGAGAAATTAGAGAGGGTGAGGCCTTTCATGCTACCTTGCTCCACTTCATTCTCTCTGGCCTTGTAACCCTGCTCTTCCTTCCTGCAACTCCAAGTCTCTACCTCCAGTCCCTGATGGTCCTAGAGTACCTCACAAAGGACACTAACTCTTACTTCCTGGAAATCTGCCCTCTCCATCAATTCTTCCTCTTCTACTCATTGGCTAGTAAAGGACAGGTCTCCTCTTCAAGCTAGAGTCAGTTGCTCTCCTCTACCATGGAGATGGGAGCAGATTGACATTACTGCCTGTTTTCCTCTCCTTCCATAGATGAGTGGTGGGAGATCCTAGACTTCTTGAGGGTAAATTTATAATTCATATTTGGTCTGTTATAAAAATAGGTCATGCCTAAAATATGCATGTGAAAGTCAACATGTACTTGCGCAGAAAGCATCCTTAGGTGTGGAATTTGGTTGGGGCATGTGATCACACAAATTGCATGTGTGAATCATTATACCTTCTCTGGAGTAGGCCCTAATGTCCACTCCTTCAACTGAGGAGCAACTTTTGCAGGATTTGTGCCAGCATCTTATAAAGACGTGGAAGGGCATTTTCAAAAATATGTCCAAGACAGAATGCCCCAAATAGATGTCCATCTCGCATATATTTTCAAATAAGAAATACATCAAGAGTTCCTATTTAAAAAAATATACAAGATGGATGCCCATACGCTGGAAATGTCCAGCATGAACATCCATTTTACAAACTGGAACGTCCAAATTAAGAATTGGAGAAAATGAAGGACATGGACATTTGTATGGCAGCATGTTTTGAAAATGGCCACACAGACCTCTATGCAGAGCAGAAGAGCAGCCTGGTGATTAATGCAGTAGACTGTGAACCAAGGGACTTGGATTCAAATCCTACTTTAACTCTTTTATTTTGTAATTGTGAGCCCTCCAGGTACAGTAATATACCTACTGTACCTGAATGTACACCACTTCAGTAGCTTTTAGACTTGCAGGTAGCTTATATACTTAGGTACAGTAGATATTTTTCTGTTTCTGGAGGGCTCACAATTAGAAAAAAAATTAAAAGCTGAAATGAGATTTGAACATGGGTCATCTGATTTAAAGTGCACTGCACTAACCTCTAGGCCACTACTGAGACTCACTGCTTGCTTTGTTAAGTATGCCTATAAGAGCTGAAGCTCTTTTCTGATATCCCTACAGGATATTAATATCAACTGAGTAAATCTTCTCTCCTAGTTACATTCAATATACTATAAAATAGTAACTAATTGCTGTTTATCATCTCAAAATTCAGTTTATTCAAAACACTTTTTAGAACAAATAAAATTTCTTCTCACAATCTTAACCATGCACTCCTCTCATTCATACCTAAAATCAAAATGGTTTGAAATAATACTATCCCTCTATCCCCGGAGTTTTACACACCACCTTATGTGACATATACACATATAAACTTACAAAGCTCTATGAGAAAATCTAAACTATAAATTGTCCATATAAAAGGTGATAATCCAAGGCTTCTCCTTCTTTTAATGTCCGTCACCAGAAACATCCAATCAATATTTTCTCATAGCATTGCTTTACAAACTCCAGCTGATGAGAGCGTATTATCTCACAATTGTGATATCATCCAAGGGCTACTCCAAGCACCTCCAAATTATGTTGAGACATTCATCACAGTCTCTCACGACCACATCAACTTTGATATTCTTGTTTTGCTCTCTTCTTTTCATGAAACCCGACACAGTTACTGCATTTCGCAAAAGCATCCTCAGAGGTTCAACTATGAAATGCAGATTAACATCATGAGAAACAGGATAGAGGGATGGTGACAGCAGCCACTGGAGGATTAAGAAGGACTCATTCCTTAATCCCTCCAGTGACAGCTGCTCAATCAGGGCACCTTTTTGAACCCAGGACATGTCTGAAACAGGTCTCAATAAGGATGTTCCATCTATTTAGACATGGCCATTTCTTCCCCTTTGGTAATTGTTCTTGGATATCCAGGTTTTAGGACCTCCCTAATCCTGCCCAAAACATGCCCACAACATGTCCCTTGCTATTTGGACACACTGTAGTGTTGGATTTCCCTATTCTGCCTTATCAAAATCAAGTTGTGGATATTTCAAACACATGGATGTCCACTTTGGCTTTTTGAGACATCCATATGCTTTGAAAATAAGTGCCATAGGCACATATGTGCCTATATAAAATAGGCTAAAAATACAATTTCCTGCTCTATTAACCTTGGCACACTGTTTTAAAATTACCTTGTGTTTTGCCTTTTTTGTGGGTGGGGAAAAGAGGCTCTATAGTGTCTGCTTCTGGGGAAGAGCAGACACAGTTGGATTCAGGGTCCCTGGTTTGGTTGTTGAGGGTACCCATGCCCCGCCAGCAGAAGCCTTTCTCTCCAGCGCTGTTCGCCGCATTGCCTGTCCTGCTTCCGCTCATGTTGCACATGCTCCGTTTTGATGAAATTGAGCATGTACTATGTGAGGAGAAGCAGCTGCACTAGGCAGGCAATGTGGTGGAGAACAGAATTGGATGGAAAGCTTCTGCTGGCAGGGCTTGGGGACCCTAGATGACCAAACCAGGGGCCCTGAATCCAACTACTACTACTACTACTACTACTATTTAGCATTTCTATAGCGCTACAAGGCATACGCAGCGCTGCACAAACATAGAAGAAAGACAGTCCCTGCTCAAAGAGCTTACAATCTAATAGACAAAAAATAAATAAAGCAAGCAAATCAAATCAATTAATGTGAACGGGAAGGAAGAGAGGAGGGTAGGTGGAGGCGAGTGGTTACAAGTGGTTACGAGTCAAAAGCAATGTTAAAGAGGTGGGCTTTCAGTCTAGATTTAAAGGTGGCCAAGGATGGGGCAAGACGTAGGGGCTCAGGAAGTTTATTCCAGGCGTAGGGTGCAGCGAGACAGAAGGCGCGAAGTCTGGAGTTGGCAGTAGTGGAGAAGGGAACAGATAAGAAGGATTTATCCATGGAGCGGAATGCACGGGAAGGGGTGTAGGGAAGGACGAGTGTGGAGAGATACTGAGGAGCAGCAGAGTGAATACATTTATAGGTTAGTAGAAGAAGCTTGAACAGGATGCGAAAACAGATAGGGAGCCAGTGAAGGGTCTTGAGGAGAGGGGTAGTATGAGTAAAGCGACCCTGGCGGAAGATGAGACGGGCAGCAGAGTTTTGAACCAACTGGAGAGGGGAGAGGTGACTAAGTGGGAGGCCAGCAAGAAGCAGATTGCAGTAGTCTAAACGAGAGGTGACAAGGGTGTGGACGAGGGTTTTGGTAGAGTGCTCGGAAAGAAAGGGGTGGATTTTACGGATGTTGTAAAGAAAGAAACGACAGGTCTTGGCGGTCTGCTGGATATGAGCAGAGAAGGAGAGAGAAGAGTCAAAGATGACCCCAAGGTTTCGAGCTGAGGAGACAGGGAGAATGAGAGCGCCATCAACAGAAATAGAAAACGGGGGGAGCGGGGAGGTGGGTTTGGGGGGGGAAATGAGAAGCTCGGTTTTGGTCATATTTAATTTCAGGTGGCGTTGAGACATCCAGGCAGCAATGTCAGACAAGCACGCTGAAACTTTGGTTTGGATGCAAGGTGAGATATCAGGGGTAGAAAGGTAGATTTGGGAGTCATCAGCATAGAGATGGTAGGAAAAGCCATGGGATGAGATTAATGAACCAAGGGAAGAAGTGTAGATAGAAAAGAGGAGGGGACCAAGAACAGAACCCTGAGGTACGCCGACAGGCAGAGGAATAGAAGTAGAAGAGGATCCACCAGAGTGAACACTAAAGGTGCGGAGGGAGAGGTAGGAAGAGAACCAGGAAAGGACAGAGCCCTGGAATCCAAGTGAGGACAGGGTATCGAGAAGTATGGTGTGATCGACAATGTCAAAAGCAGCGGAAAGATCAAGAAGAATGAGGATGGAATATTGACCTCTGGATTTAGCCAGTAATAGGTCATTGGAGACTTTAGTAAGCGCAGTTTTGGTTGAGTGGAGAGGGCGAAAACCAGATTGTAGTGGGTCAAGAATAGTATGTGAGGAGAGAAAATCAAGGCAGCGGCGGTGAACAGCACGCTCAAGTAATTTGGAGAGAAAAGGAAGGAGGGAGATGGGTCGGTAATTAGAGGGACAAGTAGGGTCAAGTGAAGGCTTCTTAAGGAGAGGTGTGACCACAGCATGTTTAAAGGCAGCAGGGACAGTCGCAGTGGAAAGTGAGAGGTTGAGAATGTGACAGATAAAAGGAATAAGAGTAGGAGAGATGGCATTAAGAAGGTGGGTGGGAATGGGATCAGAGGAACAGGTGGTACATTTTGAGGAAGAAAGGAGAAGTGTAGTTTCCTCAATAGTAACTTCAGGAAAGGAGGAAAGGGAATGAGGGGAAGGAGAGAGAGGGGAACGGACTAGTGGAGGGAGAGGTGGTGAGGTAGAGAAAGCAAGGTTTATCTTTTGAACCTTGTTGTGAAAGAATTCAGCAAGGGTCTGAGGAGATAATGAAGGGGGAGTTGGGGGAGGGGGCACCTTGAGGAGAGAGTTCAATGTGGTGAAGAGAAGTTGAGGATTAGAGCCAAGAGAGTTGGTCAGTTGGATATAATAATCCTGTTTGGCACGTAAAAGAGCAGATTGGAAGGAGGTCAGCATGAACTTAAAGTGTAAGAAATCAGCAAGGGCCCGAGATTTCCGCCAGAGGCGTTCGGCGGAGTGGGTACAGGAACGTAGGTAGCGGATATTAGAAGTCAGCCAAGGTTGGGGTTTTGTACGCCTTACAGGGCGGGTCATCAAAGGTGCAAGAGTGTCTAAGGCAGAGGATAGAGTATTGTTGTAAGAAGAAACAGCCTCGTTGACAGACGTGGATGGTGCCACAGTAGAGAGGAGGTTTGAAACATGGGAGGATAGAGATGAAGGGTCAATATCGTGAAGATTCCTAGATAAATTAGATAGGATAGGACGGGACTGGGAGGGAGGAGATTTAAGTGTGAAAGTTATAAGATGGTGATCAGAGGAGGGATGATCAGAGGCAAGGAGACTAGAAGGTGAACAGTTGGAGGAGAAGATGAGATCAAGACAGTAACCATTTTGATGAGTGGGGGAGGTGGAGCATAGTTGGAGATTAAAGGACGATTAAAGCGAGTAACTTGGAAATATAAGAGTTGGAAGGATCATTAGCAGGAATATTAAAGTCACCAAGGATGAGAGAGGGGGAGGAAGGATCATGGAAGAAGGCAAGCCAGGCGTCAAAGTCACTGAGAAAGGATGAAAGGGACTTATCAGGGGGACGATAAATGACCGCTATTCGAAGAGGCAGAGGAGAGAAAAGGCGGATAGAGTGGACTTCAAAGGAGGAAAAACAGTGAGATTGAGGTGAAAGAACAGGTTGAAATCTGGAGGAGGGAGAGAGAAGTAGTCCAACACCGCCCCCACGGCCAGCAGGGCGAGGAGTATGTGAAAATAGATAACCGCCATGGCACAGGGCTGCGACTGAAGCAGAGTCATCAGGGCAGAGCCAGGTTTCTGTTATGGCGAGCAGATGGAGGTGACGCGAGATAAAGAGGTCCTGGATATAGGGGAGTTTGTTACAGATAGAGCGGGCATTCCATAGGGCGCAAGAGGAGGGGAGTAGAGGAATAGAGATGAGGTTAGAGAGGTCACGGTGAGATCTGTAGAGTTTGGATAATAGTTGGTGAGGAGGACCAGGATTGGGATTGATGTCACCAGCTGAGAGTAAGAGAAGGAGTGAAAGAGAGCGGAGGAGAGTAGGAGAGGTGTGGCCACGAAGGCGTCGAAGGCGAGAGGTATTTAGGTGGAATGGGGAAGGCAAAATGGAGGGAAGAAAGAGACGGAGATTAAAAGCCAAGAGGGAGGAAGAGGATAGGAGAGAAGGTGAGGTGATGAAGTCAATGGATGGGAAGTGAGTTCCTGTAGCGGAGAGAGGTAGGGGGTGAGGGAAAAGATTAGGAAGGGACAGAGCTAAGAAGAGAATGTGAATGGGGGCCATAAATGATTAAGGTACTTTAGCAACTGGAAAAAGATTAGATACAAAGAGAAAAATGCCCCGGCGCGCGGCACCTAGAGCGGAGGCCCTGAGTGGATCGGGGTGGACCTGGGTGTCACCCCGGAGAAGGCTGTAAGGATATGCAGATGAGCTGCATGTCCTCCACAGCACCTGAAAGGCAGCCGGTGGTAGAGGTGGGCACCTCTCAGCTGAGGAAAGGCTTACCAGGGGTTAGGCCGAAGCCAGCATTCCTCCCCCTGAGGGTCGCCTGATCCAACTGCATGCTCCTCCCCAGAGTTGTGGGGAGGAGCAGTGGGGGGCAGAGAAATGGGGCAAAATGTGTCCCTCCCCACTTTGGACTTCAGCCCCTCCAATCTGGAGGCATCTGTGGAGTGGCAGCAGCAGTGGCATCCTGGGGGGGGGAGGCGGTGGCAACGGCTGTCCTACCCCAAGCCCAGCTCAGTCTCTCGGCAGCCCTGAGTGGACAGAACAGGAGAGGCATACTGTTCCAGAGAAAGGGTACAAAAAATTAAAAAAAAACACTTCCTAGTTGACTTCCAAAAAGCCCATGAGGGGTTAGGCAGAACAAGTCAATGAACATTTAAGGATTAAAATTAATGGGTAGGAATTTAGGGAATCATTAATGTAGCTAAATAGTCTGGCTGACCAGTATAAAGGATCTTATGTGTGAGGCAAAGGAGGGTTAAATGATTTGTCCAAGATCATAAGAAGCAATAGTAGGATTTGAACCAGACTGCCCTGTTTAGCAACCCAGCACTCTAATTGCTAGGCTACTCCTCTACATGGTACACAGACCTTTAAAACCTTTATTATCTCATGCCTATGAATATAAAAACCAACTCAGGATTCTGACTGCTGCTTACATGCCAACTCAGATGTCAGTTAAGACTTATAGACTAAAGAGATTCTCTAATTGAAAACTACTTACATGGCTGCGTTTCTGATCCCTTAGAATAGGTCTGCAATTAAATGTATATGTGGTGCTTATATTTGAGTGAATATATATATATATATATATATATATATATATATATATATATATATATATATATATATATATATATAAGTATTTAACTTTGCATAAATGTAAATACGTGTCTGCCAAATGCATGCAAAGTGAATAAGACATAATAAGAAAAAACATCATGCTTAACAGAATAATAAGAAGGGAATGAAAGAAAGCGTATATTGCTGGGGTGAAGTAGAAGTCACTAGAGAAAATGATAGAAATGTGTTCAGAAATAAAGTTCAAGAAGATGAGAGATAAAATTAACACTAATAAAAAGAGGAAAAATAGAAGAAAAAAGGCAGGAGAAAAGAGATAGTGAGATACATAGGATAACTAATAACTTGTGCTGGGAAACCAATGGAGGATGGTGACATTTAAAATTAAATGGGTCCACCAGCATTAGAACATTCTTTTCTATTCAGTAGGTCTTTTAACACTTGATGCACACTGTAGTAGGTTAATTTAGTGAACTTAGAGCATGACAAAACCATTTGTATGATCTAGCCGTTTTTTTTTTTTTTTTTGCTGTGATTGATGAGAAACTGTGCATTCGACACTGTAAGTAAAAATTGTGATATATTCAGCAATGCATAACTGCAAAGCAAATTTCTACACCAGAAAAAAATCTATTAAAACAGAACTAATATTCACATCTTCACGGACATACCTTAACCTGCACCTTCCCAATTGCAAAGGACTAAAGTATAAAACATATCATGCATCTAACTTCCCCTACCTGGGATCCCAACGCTGGAATGCTCTACCCAGATACATTCGATCAACTAGTGAATACCTTCCCTTTAGGAAACTATTGAAAACCCATCTATTCAAACAGATTTACCCAAATGACTTGGCCTACCATAAGAAAACATAAGCAACCCATCCATTTACTGGTTCATCTAATCATTAACAACAATGGCTCAGAAATTACCTCCTACCAATCTTCTTACCCTCCATGCTCTCCCCCTACCTCTTCTTCATCGCTCCACTTCCTTACCTATCCTTTCTCTAATACCTCTTTTATCCCATTTACCCTTGTTCATTTGTCCTTCCACATACCTCCTTTTTTGATTCAGATACTACAGATTGAGGCATATTTTCGGGGCACTTAGCCTTCCAAGGTTCCATAGGTTACTATGGAACTTTGGAGGGCTAAGTGCTTTGAAAATGAGCCTCTATAGTATTCTCTTGCTACTATGTAAGCCGCATTGAGCCTGCAATGAGCAGGAAAGTGCGGGATACAAATGTAATAAATAAATACATAAATAAAATAAACACATACAGTTGATGTAGGTGCCAACTGCATAAGTGACTTTAGAAAAAAACGATACCCATACCCCATATTCTATATATGGCACTGACAAGATGTGCACACAAATGAATTGGTTAAGCTCACAACCATCAATAACAGGGTGCCAGCAACCAATTATTGATGTTAATTGACACTCATTAAAACTTGTGCGTGCATTGGGCTGCATGCTATTCTAGAAAGCAGGGCACCTAACTCCCATAGAGGGTCTTTTACAAAGCCGCACTAGTGTTTTTAGCTCAAGGTAAAAGTCTGCTGCCCCGCATTACCTCTCTACCCTCATCTCTCCCTACACTCCTTCTCAGGAACTCCGTTCACTAGGCAAATCTCTCCTAATTGCAACCTTCTCCTCCAACACGAACTCCAGACTCCGTTCCTTTTATCTCGCCACACCTTATGCCTGGAACAGACTTCCTGAGCCATTACTTCAAGCCCCATCCCTGGCCACCTTCAAATCCGGGCTAAAGGCCTACCTGTTTGATGCTGCTTTTAATTCCTAACTTGTCACCTGCTCGTAACCTTTATCTTGTCTTCCTCTCTTCAATAGTCCCTTTTCCCTATGTGTCCTATCTGCCTGTCCAACCCTTATCCCTTATTTGTCCTGTCTGTCTGTCCTGATTTAGATTGTAAGCTCTTTGGAGCAGGGACTGTCTTTTTCTTCATGTTCAATTATGAAGCGCTACGTACGACTGGTAGCGCTATAGAAATGATTTGTACTAGTAGTAGTAAATGATGAGATGCCCATTATCCCTCAGATTCTATATAGCACACCTAGAGATCCACGCTGAAATCCAGGTGTATTCTATAACTTAATTGGCTTAACAGGCTAATCAGCATTGATAACAGCACTTAATAAACATAATGAGCACTAATTGTCAATAATTCAAATTTACGCACCACTCGCTAACCGTATTCTGTAATGAACTGAACCTAAATTCTAATGCATGCAGTTCAAAAGGGGCATGTCTATGGGCATGGAAATGGGTGTTTCATGGGCGTTCCCAAATTTACACATGTTATAGAACATGGTGCAGTGCGCGCAAATCTATGCGCAGGGATTTATGCCACATTTTCATTGGTGTAAATGGAGACGCATAGTTGTAGGCATTGCTATATCAACTAAGTGTATTTTATATACCGTGCCTAAATCTAGGCACCACTTAAAGAATACGCTTAGGCGGAAAAGTTTACTGCATGCATTTTTTACGCTCCTTATATAGAATCTGGCTCTATATCCCTATGGGTGTCTCAGCATTTACCACCAGTTGATATTTACCGTGAGCTAAAAACGCTAGCATGACGTTGTAAAAGGACCCCTTAATGTGTATTCCAAAAAAGGGGCATGAGTGTTTCAGAGGTATTCTAAAAAGTTATATATATAGTTATAGAACACTGGGTAAGTGCACTTAACTTGGGTTACAGCATTTACACCAGGTTTCAGCAGGTATATGTTTGGTACCCAACATTAGACATGGAAATTGATGGTATGCGCTATTCTATAAAGGGCACACACTCTTTATAAATAGCACTTAGCACCAATTTTTGTCGCCCATTTTTCGAGTGCTATTTATAGAATTCTCTCATAGCCTTTTGGACTCTTAAGGACTCATTTTGGGTGCTGCAATGGCGTCAGTGTATGGGTTTGCCACATGCTGAGGCCGCCTTTTACTGCCACCGGTTAAAGGCTTTATTTTCTGTGAAGGGGAAGAAAATGGCTGTTCGCTAAGCAAAGGCATTGACAGGTGACCATTTCCTGGGAAACCCCTTACTGCATCCTATATAGGCCCACTGCATGTTTGTAAAAGGGCCCCTAAGTTACTAGGAAGGTAATTTTTATAAGACTAATGCACAACTTAAACTTGTAGAAAGACCAAGTACACTTGTAACTAGCAAAATAAGCACATACAGGGCCCCTTTTACCAAGCTGTGGCAAAAGGTGGTCTGCATTGGCAATGGTGCATGTTTTTCACGCGTGCCGAAGCCCCCTTTTACCGCAGTGGCTAAAAGGGAAGTCTCTCTTTTCTGCAGGAAATGGCTATGCTTCAATTAAATCACTTGCCACGTGACCATTTCGGGGGGAACCTCTTACCACCACCCATTGAGGTGGTGGTAAGGGCTCCCGAGATAACCTGATGGTAACCGGGCAGTGCTACTAAAATAAATATATTTTTGTCGTGCCGGATATGACGGCACACTAGGGGTGGGAAGTACCACCGGGCTGCTGCGGTAGCTTGGCGGTACTTCCTGTTTAGCGAGAGGTAAGCCCACGTTGGGCTTAACCACTGCTTAGTAAAAGGAGCCGTCAGTGATTTCATAAATGGTGAAACTTATATGTGTGCTCTGAAATCATAGATTTACATGTATAGAAAGCAGGACCGCCAAGAGGGGGAGCAGGGGGACAAACTTCCCTGGGCCCGGGCCTCCAAGGGGGGCCCGGCGCCGGGGTCTCTCTCCTTCTGCTCCCAGGCCACCAGCGTTGCAGTCCCCGGTCTCACCTGCCTGCCCTCGGCTAAGTCGACAGGCCCCCTCCATCCACCACCGGGCCCCCTGCATTCAAATTGGCAGCGCCTCACCTCTGTGTGAAAGCGGCAGATCGCCTCCCTTCGGGCCTTCTCTCACTGTACCCCGCACTCGTCTGATGTAACTTCCTGTTTCCATGAGGGCAGGGCACAGTGAGGGAGGGCCCGAAGGGAGGCAATCTGCCGTTTTTCACACGGAGGTGAGGCGCTGCCAATTTGAAAGCAGGGGGCCCGGTGGCGGACCGAGGGGGGCTGTTGACGGGGCTGGGGGTGGGCGGGTGGAGACTGGGGACGGCTCAGTCTCTTGGCAGTCCTGATAGAAAGATGTGTGTTTTAAGCGAACAGGAGACATGATATTCAGTGGCATAAGTACATAATTATTGCCATACTAGGAAAGACCAAAGGTCCATCAAGCCCAGCATCCTGTTTCCAACAGTGGCCAATCCAGATCACAAATACCTGGCAAGATCCCAAAAAGTACAAAACATTTTATACTGCTTATCCCAGAAATAGTGGATTTTCCTCAAGTCCATTTAATAACGGTCTATGGACTTTTCCTTTAGGAAGCCGTCCAAACCTTTTTTAAACTCCGCTAAGCTAACCGCCTTAACCACATTCTCTGGCAATGAATTCCAGAGTTTAATTACATGTTGACTGAAGAAAAGGTTTCTCCAATTTGTTTTAAATGTACTACATTGTAGCTTCATCGCATGCCCCCTAGTCCTAGTATTTTTGGAAAGCGTGAACAGACGCTTCACATCTATCCGTTCAACTGCACTCATTATTTTATAGACCTATCATATCTCCCCTCAGCTGCCTTTTCTCCAAGCTGAAGAGCCCTAGCCGCTTTAGCCTTTCCTCATAGGGAAGTCATCCCATTCCCTTTATCATTTTCGTCGCCCTTCTCTGCACCTTTTCTAATTCCACTATATCTTTTTTGAGATACGGCAACCAGAATTGAACACAATATTCGAGGTGCGGTCGCACCATGGAGAGATACAAAGGCATTATAACCGGGCATTTAATCAGGCAGTGCCTCTTATTGGCTTTGACTTCCATGGCACTATCCAGGCAATGTCTGAGTGGTCCAGGGGCTGAGTCAGGGCATCCCCAGATGTTATACAGGTATTTGAAATATTCAGTGCCAGTATCTGAATACCTAACTGGACAAGTTGGACTGCAGGAAAGGCAGTCCTAGCTGTGCCTGGTTAAATAGGTATGGCATGAATATTAGGGATGGGCAACAAGAAAATTTTTGTGTCATTTCCCATGCGGTTTCTGGGAATCCATTATTTTGTCTCAGGAGCAAAGTCATTGAGTGCACACTCTTTTGAAAGAGGACACACTATATGCCAAGAGGGTATGTTTTTTCTGAAACAGCACACTCTATGTGCGCATACACAGTGGTTCACATATATGGAAAGGGCATACTTTTAGCAAATAGTGCACACTCTCTCAAAAGAGTGCACAATATTAGTGGCAAATGATTAAACATTATTTTTCATGTTTTTTTTCTCCTCATTTTCATTTGATAATGACATGTGATGACATGGGATATATCACATACCCAGATATTCAATGTCAGTGCCCAGATATGACTGGGCATTGAATATCCAGACCTATTTTAACTAGCAATGGTCAGCATTTAAAATGACGGCCAGAAGATGAATGTTGACTTGATGAAGTATTCTGGATGTGTTCTGGTAGTCCTTTGAAGTATACAGAGGGGGATCGATTCTGACATCTAAGTCTGACTTTGGATATTTTGCACAAAACATCCAAAATCTGAGTAGGAAAGAAGTCTGTCTTTCCGGAAGGTTCTAGTTCCCGAGCTCACTCTTGTAACCGGATATCAACCAGGATACAGAGACCAATAAGGTCATCCAGTGCAGTAGGAAAGTCCCATCCTGACAGCTCATCCTTGATTTGGGGTGCCAACTCCTGCCAAAAGGCTGCGATAAATTTTTCGTTCCACCATTGTTCCGAAGCTAAAATGTGGAACTGTATAGCATTAATTCCCAAGGGTCTGCGTTCCCTGATTCAGTCTAAGAAGCTCAGCAGCTGCCAACTTGACCTTCCATGGCTCCTCAAAGACCCTCCTGAATTGCACCAGTAATGTGTGAACATCATTGAGCACTAGATCATTCCATTTCCAAAGTGCAGAAGCCCATGCGAGAGCTTGGCCAGACAACATGGAGATAATGTAGGCATCCCTGGTCCTATCTGAAAGAAAGTGCCTAGCTTGGAATTCAAAAATTATCATACATTGATTGATGAACTCTCTAGTGTCTTTGGGTTTCCAATCATATCTAGGTGGAGCCATGAGTCAAATACCAGGAGTTACATAAGCAGATTCTGGGGCTGGGGCTGGACCTGGAAGAACCAGAGCCTGTTGTGCCGCCAACATCTGGTAGTGGTCCAATTTGGGCGGAGAAGTCCTGGACAGAGTCTGTGAGCTGCTGGACCTGGAGAGTCAATTGCTAGAGCAGTTGCATGTAGGGTGATTCACCTGAGCTCATGGCCCTTGCAATCTGTCATGATTTAGGAAATGTGAACTCTTGGGCCGCAGCCAAGTTGGCACTACCCAGTCAACCGGAGGGTTAGCCAGGCCCCAACTAGTGGCAAGCAAGTCACCTGGACTAGGCACAGGACAGACAGAATTAGGATCAAGGTTCAGCTGGAACTGAAGACAAGGCTGAGGCAGGGCTGAAGGCACTGCTCGGCTGGAATTGCAGATAAGGCTGGAGTTGGAGACGAGGCTGGAGATGAGGCAAGGCACGACAGGCTGAAGACCAGGCAAGGCAAGGCTGGAGAAGAAGCGAGACAAAGCAAGGACGGCTGAAAACAAGGCAAGGCAGACAGCAGAAAGGCAGGAGCAACTAAATCAATGACCGAACTTGGAAGTGATGTCCACAGTGTGAGTTCCAGCACTTGGTCCTTTAAATAAAATTATTCAGCACACACGCAAGCACCCTAGGAATCTAGCATTGGCCAACACAGGAAGTTCAACAGGAGAGCAGGCCCTACCTCCAGGCTCACTCAGGAGCCCGGTGGTAGTTCTGGCTTCTAGCACAAGGACATTTTTAACCTATTACTGCTGGTTTACCGCCAGAGCTCTCACCGCCTCCTAAATAGCAGGCGGTAACTAAATAGTAGGCGGTAAGGGCTACAGCAGTAAATAGCCATATGACAATTTTTAAATTACTGCACCACCATTTACTGCCTCCTTGTGAAAAGCCACTTTTATAGTAAAAGGTGGCCTCTGTGCACAGCAATCCCATGCACTGACACCACCGTGGGCCTCCTTTTACCGTCATTTGGTAAAAAGGAACCTTAGTGTACAAGGTGTCATGCAACTCTGTCAAAAATTAGTTACAAGGTGATCTGTAAATCATCTGGCATTTTTGATAAAGTAATAATTTTTTTGTAAAGAATTTTGCTGTACATATTGGACAGAAGAAATACTTTAGAAAATAGAACTTCAAAATACTTTTGCTGTCCCATCTTATGACATTCATTGTAGTGGATCTTGAATGCAAATGAAAGTGTTCTTTTTCAAAAGAGATCTAATTTTGTATGCCAGGTATGTAATTAGGAAGATGGAGCAAGTTAATATACTAGTTAAAATGCATTTCTAATGCTAAACTACATTATTTTTCAATCCGATGATGGCAGCAGTTGTTCTCAGTCTGCCATTTACTTACTAAAATTATATTGGAAAAGATAAAGGAGGTGCTCTAAAGATAATTTTTCTTTTGGTCCCAAGAAGTCCTTGAAAGCTTGCTGAAGGTGACCTGTCAAATGTTGTCAATATTAATGTACATGAAATTCCATTAAAAAAGCAAATGTATTTCTTGAAATTTGAAGAAATGGAGCAAGCAATTTAAATAGCAGAAGAATTCACTGCAGTGTGTGTGCTCGGTCTTTATCAGACATCTTGACAAATGATTTTTGATTGTATGAAAGTATCAGAATCCCTACTCCCTCTATATAGGTGTGTGTTTGAAAAATCACACATATGTCACCTGCGCACATTTATACCTGCTGGCAAGCAGATGTAAATAAATGCAAGTACATTTTAGTTATGATTATGCAAGTTTTATAATGCTATTTTATAAAGACATACGTGCCTGTCTGTCTTTATAAAATAGTCATCTGCTTTGACTTTCAGTTTAAACAATGCTATAAAATTACCCTCAGTGGACTAGAGTAAGTAAATGGCCGCCCAAGTTTGGGTACCAAAAAAGTGCGCTGACGGCTATTCTATAAACGGTACTCTAAGTTGGATGCCATTTATAGACCAGCATGTAGTGCCAGGATCAGCATCCAACTTTAGGCATAAAGATTTACACCATCCAAAACCTGGTTTAAATCCTTGTGCGTAAATTAGATGCAGATCTCCCATAAGAACATGTGTTGTCATACTGGAGGTCCATGAAGCCCAGTATGATGTTTCCAATAGTGGCCAATCCAAATCGCAAGTACCTGGCAAGATCCCAAAAGAGTAAAACAGAATTCTATAATACTGCTCACATTTTTCTTGAATACCCCTGACTTGCCCATGCCCCTCCCATGGCCATACCCCTTCTTCAGTTATGCACTGAGCGGCCCTTTTGCGAAGCGGCGGTAAGTCCACCGCAGGCTTACCATGTCCCAATCTGGAGCTACTGCCGGCCTAACACGGGCACTGGTGGTAGTTCCACCCCCAGTGCGTGGCATTTCCAGTGCTAGTGGAAATAATAAAAAAATATTTCCCATAGGGGGGTTACCCGGCGGTAATCATGCAGTGCCACACGCTACCTAGTTACCACTGGGTTAGCATGGAAGCCCTTAATGCCACCTCAATGAGTGGAGGTAAGTGACCCCCCCCCCCCTCATGGCTACAAGGTGAAAGTAATCAATTAGCACAGCCACATTACCACACACTGATTAGTTTGCGATTAGCACATGAGCCCTTACTACCTACAAAATGGGTGGCAATAAGGGCTCATAAGCTAAATTTTATTAAAAGCAAATTGGCAGAAGGGGGAATCAAACTTCTCATGATGTTTCTGTCCGGTATTATGAGTCATGAGATGAAAATTGGCCACAAAAGCATACATTCAAGATATTTGGCAAAAAAAAAAAGAAAATATTTTCTATAACCTGAAGTAAAAATGAAATTGCACTATCCAGGAGAATCCACCTATGGGCATTTCAGTAATGCCCTCCATTAGACATGCCTACAACTACCCAGCCACTCAAATAATTCAAACTTTTGTTCATATGAATGGGACGCCCAGAACTGAACATTATTTACACAGCTCCCAGTGAGGCCAGTGTGCGTCTCATTGTCCAGCCAAAAGTTATCTGTTCTTTAGGATAAAATATCTAAAACTAAGGATTTATCCAGCTAACTCCCTTAGGAGCCCTTTTACTAAACTGTGATAAGCACTAACGTATGCTTAACACTAGAAAAATGGTGTAACAAAAGACACGTTAGTGTTTTGCATTCATTTTTTATTAGTGTGTGTGCTAATTGCAGGGTATTTTTTTGTGTATGTTTATTTTTTGGAGGTTGAACATCGGGGCAGAGAAAGGGCGTGGAAAGTATTATTCAGGTAATGTGCTAACTGAATAACACAGGGTTAATGCGGGAGCCCCTAGTTTCTCCTAAATAGGAGGCAGTGAGTTCTCACACATTAATTATTTTCAGTTGCTGCATGCTAATGACCACAGTGTAAAATCTGAAAAGAAAAAAAAGGCTTAGTGTATGGGAAAGTCATACATTAGGATGTACTAATCTTATTTACTAGAACACCTTAATAAAAGGACCTCTTAGGTATTTGGACACACCCCTTTGAATATCAAACTCCATATTTATACTTTTGAATTTTCACATTTTATTTATTTGTTTGTTTGCATCTTTTTCTATACCACATTCCAATCAAAAGATGATCAATGTGGTTTTAGTTGAAAAAAAATTACCTACAGAAAAATGAGACAATTACCTATGAATATTTTTAGCCATTTTAAAAATATAGCAGCTGCACACACTGGAGGCCTTTTACCAAGCTGCAGTAAGCACTAATGTGTGCTTGGCGCAGCAAAATATGACTTACTGCAGGGTGCACTCGTGCCTCCAATGGTAATTTTGGAATTGGCGCATGCTACCCACACACTAAAAAATGAAATTTATTTTTTAGAACTAGGGATAGACCTAGGGGGTGGAGAATGGGTGTGTTCTATGCTAATCAGGGCAGCTAAATTGCCACAAGCTAACTGATTAGTGCGTGCTTAGCACTCAAACAATTACTGCGCACATAAATCAGATTTAGGGGCCTTTTTTCTAAAAAGCATGTGGCAAAAGGCTTGCCGTGTGCCAATCCGGGACTGCCGCTGGGCTACCACAGGAGCCCGTCAGTAGTTTCCACCCCCAGCGCCCTCCATTTCTAGTGCTACAAAAATATTTTCTATTTTTGTAGTGCTGGTGCTTACCTGGCAGTAATTGGGCAGTGCATACAGTTCAAACTCCTCTTATTGATTTACAAGTGCATTCACTCTGCAGTTCCTCAGTACCTCTCAGTACCCTCCTACATTCCTCCCCAGGAATGCCGTTCATTGGGTAAATCTCTCTTATCTGCACCCTTCTCCTCCATTGCTAACTCCAAATTCCGTTCCTTTTATCTTGCTGCATCATATGTCTGGAATAGACTTCCTGAGCCAGTATGTCAAGCTCCATCTCTAGCCGTCTTCAAATCTAAGCTAAAAGCCCACCTTTTTGATGCTGCTTTTAACTGCTAACCCTTATTCACTTGTTCAGAACCCTTATTTTATCATCCTCACTTTAATATTCCCTTATCTCTTGTTTGTCCTGTTTGTCTGTCCTAATTAGATTGTAAGCTCTGTCGAGCAGGGACTGTCTCTTCATGTTCAAGTGTATAGTGCTGCGTAGGTCTAGTAGCGCTATAGAAATTATAAGTAGTAGCAGTAGGTTAGCACAGGAGCCCTTACTGCAACTTCAGTAGGTGGCAGTAAGTGTTCCCCCCACCACCACCACCACCACCAAAATGACTACACGGTAAAGTGGTTCACTTAATGCAAGGCCATTTCTTTTTGAGAAAAAAAAGACAGCTTTTTAACCGCTGCAGTAAAAGGGGGCCTCAGAGTGCATCAAAAATATGTGCTGACGCTAGTGCATCTCCCCTTTTACCGCAGCATAGTAAAAGGACCTCTTAATGCGGCACTTTTATATGACTTTTTCTTTAAAAAAAATTTGAAGGTCATGTGCTAATGTTTTCATTAGCATGCTGTAACTGCAGAAAGTTAACATGGGAGCACTTACAGCTAATCATAACACATTAGCTGGATAATACAGAAACGTCCACTCTCTGATATTGATAACACATAGGTTAGTGTGTGCAAACAGGCAAAATACCACAAAATGTTTTAGTAAAAGGGCCCAAAAGTGGGAAGAAAAGCTAAAAGACAATATACATAGAGGGGAAAGAAAAGAGAGAGAATATTCTACATATGCCTTGATATACATAAAACTACAAATTCCATCTCACTAATATCCAGTGCAAGCAAATCGTTCTGGGCAATATTAGTTGACTCAGGGGTCCTTTTACTAAGGTGCACTGAAAATTGGCCTGCGATAGTGTAGGTGCATGTTTTGGCCACGTGCAGGATCATTTTTCAGCGCACCTGTAAAAAATGCCCTTTTAGGGGGGCGGACCGAAAATGGACATGCAGCAAAATGAAAATGGGTGCGTGTCCATTTTGAGTCTGAGACTTTACCGCCAGTCATTGACTTAACAGGTCTCATGCGTTAACTGGGAGGTAATGGTCAACGCGTGTCCAACTGCCGATTACCGCCCATGCGCGTATCGGACGTGCATCAAAAATGAAATTACTGCCTGGGCCACGTGGTAGTTGGGTGGTAACTCAAAATTGACACATGTTGGGCACACATAAGCGCTTATGAGGCTTAGTACAAGGACCCCTCAATCTTTTTCCAAAGATCCGAATGGGCAGAATTAGAAAAAAACATAACTGTGGCCCTGAAAACTAACCAAGCTTTGAACATCAGTTTTCAGGTATATAAAAGGCTTGCTTCCTAAATTGACTAGCAGAAGCCACCTCAGGCAAGACCTGCAACCTAGGCTCACAAAATAAAGGAATATTTAAAAATCATCAGTCTTAGAAAGACTCTCTCATCTATGACCAGTACATTATTTTTTATAAATAGTAACATTTGTATAGTAATATTATTTGACTTGGGAGTATCCAATATCTCCCTTAAATATGTCTTTTTTAAATTATTTTTATTTTTTAAATTTATTTATAGGTTTCAAATTGCAATCAAGCAAAAACATGTACAGAAAGCTGAAAATTTAAAGATAACAATTATCTGAAAGGATAGAGAGCATGCAAAATAAACTATCCAGCTTATTTTCGAAGGAGAAGGGCGCCCATCTTCCGACACAAATTGGGAGATAGGCATCCTTCTCCTAAGGGCGCCCAAATCAGCATAATCAAAAGCCCATTTTGGGCGTCCTCAACTGCTTTCCGTTGCAGGGACGACCAAAGTTCAAGGGGCGTGTCGGCAGTGTACCGAAGGCGGGACGGGAGCATGGTTAAGAGATGGGAGTCCTCGGCCGATAATGGAAAAAAGAAGGGCATCCCTGATGAGCATTTGGCCGACTTTACTTGGTCCCTTTTTGTTCACGACCAAGCCTCGAAAAGGTGCCCGAACTGACCAGATGACCACCAAAGGGAATCGCGGATCACCTCCCCTTACTCCCCCAGTGGTCACCAACCCCCTCCCACCCAAAAAAACAAATTAGAAAACATTTTTCCAGCCTCTATGCCAGCCTCACATGTCATATCCAGCTCCATCACAGCAGTATGCAGGTCCCTGGAGCAGTTTTTAGTGGGTACTGCAGTGCACTTCAGGAAGGCAGACCCTGGTCCATCCCCCCCCCCCCCCCCATCTGTTACACTTGTGGTGGTAAATGGGAGCCCTCCAAAACCCACCCGAATCCCACTGTACCCACATCTAGGTGCCCCCCGTTACCCTTTAAGGGCTATGGTAGTGTTGTACAGTTGTGGGTAGTGGGTAGTGAGATTTGGGGGGGCTGAGCACCCAAGGTAAGGGAGCTATGCACCTGGGATCAGTTTGTGAAGTCCACTGCAGTGCCCCCTAGGGTGCCTGGTTGGTGTCCTGGCATGTGAGAGGGGACCATTGCACTACGAATGCTGGCTCCTCCCATGACCAAATGGCTTGGATTTGTTTGTTTTTGAGATGGCCATCCTCGGTTTCCATTATCTGCGAAAACCGAGGTCGGCCATCTCTAAGGTCGACCTAAATGTTAAGATGGTCGACCTAAATGTTGAGATTTGGGTGTCCCCGACCGTATTATCGAAACAAAAGATGGACGCCCATTTTGTTTTGATAATACAGGATGCCCCACCCCTTCGCCGGGGCGCCCTTAAAGATGGGCACCCAGTTCGATTATGCCCCTCTATTTCTCACAATGGCAACTCTAATCAAACATAAATCATCAGCTCCAGTCTGCCATTAGGTGAGGAATCCAATATAGAGGTGCCCTTTTACTAAAGCCTAGGGTAAGCTAACAGACTTAGCGTGTGCTAAATTCTAAGAAGCCCATAGGTATATAATGGGCTTCTTAGCACTAGTGCATGCTAATGTCCGTTAACATGCACTAAGGAGCCCTTTTACTAAGCTGCAGTAAAAGGGGCCGTGTGTTTGTGGCAGCAGCTGTTTTCACCATGTGTCAGTGCCCCTTTTACCAAAGCAGGTAAAAACCTGAAAAAAGAAATGGCCATGCAGTAGGTTCACACTTGCCATATGGCCATTTCCGGAGGGGGGAGGGAGTACTTTCAGTCACCCATTGGGATGGCAGTAAGGGATCTTGTGCTAACCTGGTGGTAACCAGGCAGTGAGCAAATTTTAAAAAAATGTTCCGCTATCGCAGGAAATGGTGCGCACTGGAGGTGGAACTACCACTGGCACCTACGCAGTACCAGCGGTAGTTCTGGGTTGCAGTGCTGCAACCCTTTAGTAAAAGGGTCCCTAAGCTTGTGCTAAGCTTTAGTAAAAGAGTCCCAATAAGAGGCTATTTTTAATACAACAAAAGGAAAAATTATAATAAAGAACCTATTTCACTGTACACCTTCAAAAACTGAATAAGATCATAGATATTAAATGTGATGGTTCCCCAAAATATTGATATTATATAATGCATTTGTAAGGGAATTTCATATAAAATGATGCTCCTAGCTGGGTCACACCAGTTGTTTTTTTTAAGCAGTAAAAACTGCTTGCACCTTCTTTGAATTTCTCTCACAACGTCTGGAAATGCTAGAATCTTCTCACCCATAAATGTTTTCTCACTAGATATGAAATAATTTCTAGCTAATGTGTTCCTATCAGTAGTGGTGTTAAAAATCACAACCAATATTCATCAAGTCAATCCAGGCATCCTTCCAGATAATTCTCTTACATCTTTAACTTTCAAGGAATCCAATGTAATATTTCACTTTCAACTGGAAAACCATGTTTCTTATTGGGAAGATAATGGAGCACATTTTTGAAACAGAAAAAATGTACAAATAGTGCCACAAAGTGGCAGATGGACTTTTTTGTCCTAAACATCAAAATTGTTATTTTCAAAACCCATTTAAGATGTTTTTCTAAGCAGTTTGTCTGCAGTGTGTCCAAATCACAAGGGGGGCATACGAACCTAGGAACATAAGCATCGCCATACTAGGACAGACCAAAGGTCCATCAAGCACAGTATCCTGTTTTCAACAGTGGCCAATCCAGGTCACAAGTACCTGGCAAGATCCAACAACAGTAGAACAGATTTTATGCTGCTTATCCTAGGAATAAGCAGTGGATTTTCCCAAGTCTATCTTAGTAATAGCTTATAGATTTTTCTATTAGGAAATTATCCAAATTGTTTTTAAACTCTTAAAATAACTGCTTTTACCACATTCTCTGGCAACAAATTCAAGAGTTAAATTACTTGTTGAATGAAGAAATATTTTCTCCAATTTGTTTTTTAAATTTACCACTTACTAGCTTCATTGTGTGCCCCCTAGTCCTAGTATTTTTGGAAAGAGTAAACAAGCAATTTATGTCTACCCGTTCCACTCCACTTACACTTAATATTTTATAGGCCTCTATCATATGTCCCCTCAGCTGTCTTTTCTTCAAGTTGAAAAGCCCTAGCCGCTTTAGCTTTTCCTTATAGGGAAGTCATCCCGTCTCCTTTATTATTTAAATTGACCCTTCTCTGTACCTTTTCTAATTCTACTATATATTTTTGAGATAAGGTGACCAGAATTGCACATAGTATTTGAGGTATGGACTCACCATGAAGCGATATGAAGGCCTTATAACTTTCTCATTTTTGTTTTCCATTCCTTTCCTAATAATTTAATTCCTAACATTCTATTTGCTTTCTTAGTCGTTGCTGCACACTGAGCAGAGGATTTCAATATAGCATCAATGATGACATCTAGGGGTCCTTTTGCCAAGCTGCAGGAAAATGAGCCCCTGCGCAAGCAGCAGGGGCCATTTTTCCTGTGTGTTAGAGCCCTTTTTACTGCAGTGGATAAGAAAGCCCCCAGACACACATGGCCATACGACGGGGAGCCTTTACCACCACCCACCGAGGTGGCGATAAGGGCTCCTGCGCTAACCCAATGGTAATCGGGCAGCATGTGGCGATGCCTGATTACCGCCGGATTATCGTCACAAAAGCTATTTCTGGGGGGGTTTCCCCTGGAAATGGCGCACACTTGAGGTAGGACTGTCACCAACGGCCGCCTTGGGCTGGCGGTAATCCCAGCCTGCATTGGGCTTACTGCTGCTCTGTAAATGGACCCCCTAGATTCTTGTCCCGGGCGGTGACTCCTAATGTGGAACTTTGCATCACTTAGCTATGGTCTGGGTGGTTCTTTCCCACATGCATAATTTTGCACTTACATTAAATATTATCTGCCATTTGGAAGTCCAGTCTCTTGAGGTCCTCTTGCAATTTTTCACAATCCTCTTGTGATTTAACAACTTTGAATAACTTTGGGGCATGTTTACAAAGCTGCGCTAGCGGCTGTTGATGCAGTATTGCCGACATAGCCCATTCACTTCGAATATGTTGGCAGTGCAGTAGAATCATGTCATCATCAAATTTAATTACCTTACTAGTTATTCCCATCTTTAGATTATTTATAAATATTTTAAAAAGCAGCAGTCCCAGCACAGACCCCTAGAGAACCCCATTATCTAACCTTCTCCTTTTAGAATACTTACCATTTAATCCAACTCTCTGTTTTATTTTACCTCATATCTATCCCATGATTTTCTAATTTTCTCAGGAGTATTTCATGAGGTACTTTGTCAAATGCCTTTTGTAAATCCAGATACACAATATTGATCGACTCACCTTTATCCACATGTCTATTCACCACTTCAAAGAAATGTAGTAGATTGGCGAGGCAAGATTTCCCTTGACTGAATCTGTGTTGAATTTGTCTCATTAATCCATGCTTATGTATATGCAATGTAATTTTATTCTTTATAATAGTCTCTACCATTTTGCCCGGCACCAACGTCAGGCTCACCGTTCTATAATTTCCTGGGTCACCTCTGGAACCCTTTTTAAAAACTGGTGTTACATTGGCCACCCTCCAATTCTCCGGTACTATGCTTGATTTTAAAGATACATTACATATTACTAACAATAGCTCTGCATGTTCATTTTTCAATTCTATCAGTACTCTGGGATGTATACCATCTGGTACAGATGGAATAGTTGAACATGAAAACATCTTGCTTAAAGCCATAATCAAACCAGAAACTTAGAGGTTTTCTGGTTGGATTATTGCTGTAAGCTAGACATTTTAAAAGACATGTTTGGTAGCCCATTTCAATTTGAACTTAGACATCATCTAAAATGCTCTTCTGTGCCTGCTAGAGAGTAGGTGTAATGTTCATGCATACAATACACATGCAAATCATGACTTCAGTCATGCTCTACCCAAACTCCACCTCTTAGCAATGCCAGCGCTTATACTGTCTATACGTTTAGGCAAGACCTAATTTTGTAAGAGTCCATATACTGTATATGCACAAAACAGTGAATTATGACTAAGTATTGTTTATAAACTTACATTACTGTAGTGTTTGTGTTCTATAGAGAGTGGCTATGTTAATGATTTATGGTTTATTTGTTTTTTTTACTATACCGCCTTTTGCAATCACATCAAACTGGTTTACAGTTTAATATTAATCAAAGGGGAAACCAGAAAGGCAATAAGGACTATATTCAGTAAATGGTGCCCAAATTTGGGAGCTGAAAAAAAATTGCTGAGCGCAATGAGTTGGGTACTGTATATAGAATAGTGTGGAGCTCCAGGATCCATTCCAGACTTACCCTGGTGTAAACCTCCACACATAAATTAGGTGTAGATCTTCCAGATTCTATAATGGTGAATGCATGCATCTTTAGTGAATGCCCCTGGCCTGCCCATGCCCCTCCCATGGTCATGCCCCCTTGTGAATTGTGCACAAAATGATTTACGTACAGTGGGGGAAATAAGTATTTGATCCCTTGCTGATTTTGTAAGTTTGCCCACTGACAAAGACATGAGCAGCCCATAATTGAAGGGTAGGTTATTGGTAACAGTGAGAGATAGCACATCACAAATTAAATCCGGAAAATCACATTGTGGAAAGTATATGAATTTATTTGCATTCTGCAGAGGGAAATAAGTATTTAATCCCTCTGGCAAACAAGACCTAATACTTGGTGGCAAAACCCTTGTTGGCAAGCACAGCGGTCAGACGTCTTCTGTAGTTGATGATGAGGTTTGCACACATGTCAGGAGGAATTTTGGTCCACTCCTCTTTGCAGATCATCTCTAAATCATTAAGAGTTCTGGGCTGTCGCTTGGCAACTCGCAGCTTCAGCTCCCTCCATAAGTTTTCAATGGGATTAAGGTCTGGTGACTGGCTAGGCCACTCCATGACCCTAATGTGCTTCTTCCTGAGCCACTCCTTTGTTGCCTTGGCTGTATGTTTTGGGTCATTGTCGTGCTGGAAGACCCAGCCACGACCCATTTTTAAGGCCCTGGCGGAGGGAAGGAGGTTGTCACTCAGAATTGTACGGTACATGGCCCCATCCATTCTCCCATTGATGCGGTGAAGTAGTCCTGTGCCCTTAGCAGAGAAACACCCCCAAAACATAACATTTCCACCTCCATGCTTGACAGTGGGGACGGTGTTCTTTGGGTCATAGGCAGCATTTCTCTTCCTCCAAACACGGCGAGTTGAGTTCATGCCAAAGAGCTCAATTTTTGTCTCATCTGACCACAGCACCTTCTCCCAATCACTCTCGGCATCATCCAGGTGTTCACTGGCAAACTTCAGACGGGCCGTCACATGTGCCTTCCGGAGCAGGGGGACCTTGCGGGCACTGCAGGATTGCAATCCGTTATGTCGTAATGTGTTACCAATGGTTTTCGTGGTGACAGTGGTCCCAGCTGCCTTGAGATCATTGACAAGTTCCCCCCTTGTAGTTGTAGGCTGATTTCTAACCTTCCTCATGATCAAGGATACCCCACGAGGTGAGATTTTGCGTGGAGCCCCAGATCTTTGTCGATTGACAGTCATTTTGTACTTCTTCCATTTTCTTACTATGGCACCAACAGTTGTCTCCTTCTCGCCCAGCGTCTTACTGATGGTTTTGTAGCCCATTCCAGCCTTGTGCAGGTGTATGATCTTGTCCCTGACATCCTTAGACAGCTCCTTGCTCTTGGCCATTTTGTAGAGGTTAGAGTCTGACTGATTCACTGAGTCTGTGGACAGGTGTCTTTCATACAGGTGACCATTGCCGACAGCTGTCTGTCATGCAGGTAACGAGTTGATTTGGAGCATCTACCTGGTCTGTAGGGGCCAGATCTCTTACTGGTTGGTGGGGGATCAAATACTTATTTCCCTCTGCAGAATGCAAATAAGTACATAAGTACATAAGTACATAAGTAGTGCCATACTGGGAAAGACCAAAGGTCCATCTAGCCCAGCATCCTGTCACCGACAGTGGCCAATCCAGGTCAAGGGCACCTGGCACGCTCCCCAAACGTAAAAACATTCCAGACAAGTTGTACCTAAAAATGAGGAATTTTTCCAGTCCATTTAATAGCGGTCTATGGACTTGTCCTTTAGGAATCTATCTAACCCCTTTTTAAACTCCGTCAAGCTAACCGCCCGTACCACGTTCTCCGGCAATGAATTCCAGAGTCTAATTACACGTTGGGTGAAGAAAAATTTTCTCCGATTCGTTTTAAATTTACCACACTGTAGCTTCAACTCATGCCCTCTAGTCCTAGTATTTTTGGATAGCGTGAACAGTCGCTTCACATCCACCCGATCCATTCCACTCATTATTTTATACACTTCTATCATATCTCCCCTCAGCCGTCTCTTCTCCAAGCTGAAAATCCCTAGCCTTCTCAGCCTCTCTTCATAGGAAAGTCGTCCCATCCCCACTATCATTTTCGTCGCCCTTCGCTGTACCTTTTCCAATTCTACTATATCTTTTTTGAGATACGGAGACCAGTACTGAACACAATACTCCAGGTGCGGTCGCACCATGGAGCGATACAACGGCATTATAACATCATATACTTTCCACAATGTGATTTTCCGGATTTAATTTGTGATGTGCTATCTCTCACTGTTACCAATAACCTACCCTTCAATTATGGGCTGCTCATGTCTTTGTCAGTGGGCAAACTTACAAAATCAGCAAGGGATCAAATACTTATTTCCCCCACTGTATATATCTTTATAGAATAATCCTCAGCAAGATGTTGCCAATTAACATCGATGAATGTTGGTAACCAAATTATTGGTGCTAATATGCTTGTTAATTGAATTGTACACACATATTGGATGTGTGACCAAATTTGTGCATATAATTTTAAGTGCCATTTATAGAATTTCCCTGTACATGTCAGGAAATGGAACTCCAATTGCAGGAAAAACAGCAGCACTAGGTTAATCCTAAGATAGGGGTCTCCTAGAGGTGGAAAGGATAGAACGCAGAGGAAGCCAGAGCCAGTCTATGTGTTGTCGGCCAACCACATAGCCTTAGGAGTTGGAGCAGAAGGTGAGATTGAATAAATGAGTTTTAAGGATACTCTTGAACTTGTTTTGACTGGATTCAGTGTGCAGAATTCGGGAAAGGGAATTCAAAAGGAGAGAGCAAGGTAAAAGAAAGCAGATTGGTGAGTAGAATCAAGCCAAGCTTGGGAGAGTGAAGGAAGCCTGAGAAGAAATTCTGGAGAGGATTGTAGGTGATGAGCTGGTTTGTAAGGAACTATGGCAGAAGCCAAATAAGGAGGGGGTCCAGTAAAAATGGCACTGTGGGTCAACATAAAGTTTTTAAATTGAAAGTGATATTTCACAGGGAGATAGTGACGTTGAAATAAGTATAATGAGATTCACTCAGATTTCTTGAGGTTAAATAGGATGTGCACAGCTATATTTTGAAGTGACTAAACCTTAAAGGAATATTGTGGAAGACCAGCTAATATGATATTATTGTAATCAAGTAGAGAGGTTATGAGTGCATGAAAGATTGTCTGTAGGTCAGTAGTATGCTTTCACAACTTAATCACACTGTCCAGGAGAGTGGAGGAGTGGCCTAGTGGTTAGGGTGGTGGACTTTGGTCCTGAAGGACTGAGTTATATTCCCACTTCAGGCATAAGCAGCTCCTTGTGACTCTGGGCAAGTCACTTAACCCTCCATTGCCCCATGTAAGCCACGTTGAGCCTGCCATGAGAGGGAAAGCATGGGGTACAAATGTAACAAAAATAAATGGAAAACCAAAATGAAGGACTGCTCAAAATCTCTTCCTCTTTGATATGTCTGCACTTAAGAACACCTATCAAAAATAGAAACCTGATGTCTTAAGAAAAACTAAACTTACCATATATTGCACCACTAAATAGCAGAATAAAGATTTATTGTGAATTTAAGAAATTGTATTTTAAATAAAATAAACATTGCTCAGAAGTGGGTACGTGAATGCAGCTGACTGGCAGCTATATCACCACCACAACCGGCATCATTGGCATCACTTAAGAACAGACAGAATGGACCAGGACCAGGATGTTTGCTTCCCCACTTTCAGAAATGCTTGTACATCTCTCTACCTTATAGATCATATTCAAGCACTCAAATGACGTTATCTCACCCTTCTATAAGGCAAGTTCATTTTAAATCTGTTCACGAAAACTCATGTAGGTACCAAGGAGTTAAGATCTGGAATGGACTTCCATTATCTATTTGATCTGTTATCTTACCCTTTGTTTCATAAAGCTCTTACAAGATATCTTTTTTTATCATATGGATCTTAATAGAATGTGCTATGATTTATTTTGGTTCATATTATGGTCTTTCTTAACAGAATAGTGTTAGCATCTTAGTTTGTGATCCACCTTGAATCATAGATGAAATAAGGCAGAATGGGGTCCTATTACTAAGCTGCAGGAAAAAGGGCCCTGTGGTAGCAGCGGGGGCCATTTTTCCTGTGCGCCAGGGCCCTTTTTACTGCAGGGGGTAGACAGCCCTCCAGAAAATGGCCATGCAGTAAGATAACTCTTATCATAAGGGCTCCCACAGTAACCTACTGGTAACTGGGCAGCACACGACAATGCCTGATTAATGCCAGGTTAGTGCCATGCTAGACCAAATAAATGTCCAGGAAGAACCAGAAGTGGTGCGCGCTCAACCCGGACCTACCATCGCCAGACGTGTTGCCCCGGCAGTAGTTCAATTTTAGTATGTGGAAAGTCTGTGTTGGGCTTTCTGCAGCTTTGTAAAAGGGCCACAATATTAGTTCAAGATTGGATTGGAAACTTGAATAAGACAAAGTCCCTAGTTACATTATTATTATTTATTGCATTTGTATCCCACATTTTCCCACCTCTTTGCAGGCTCAATGTGGCTTATAATACATAATGATTAGTGGAGATATAATAGAAAATAGACATTTAGTGTTATAGAAGGATCTTGGGCAATATGATTAAAGAAAAAATGTAATCGTAGTGTATCAAGAAGGATACATGTACTCTCATCAAGAGAAGTTGTTTATTGTTTATTGGGTATTTGTCCTACTGCCTATCAGTGCAACCATGATAAAGTGGTTTACAGACTAAAACACAGTTAGAAAGGAACTCCAATTAAATTAATAGGATGGAAGAAAATAGAAATAAGGCAGAGTATTTCAAGGGATAGGAGAGAAATCCATGGCAGGCATGCTGTCCCCCCGCCCCCCCCCCCCCCCCCCCCCCCCCAAGATACAACAGTCTATATTCAATTTTTGTTAAATGCTAGCGTAAAGTAATGTCTTCAGGCCTGTTTTGAATTTTGCAAAAGAAAGTTCAGCCCTAAGGGCCTTATTCTATAAAAGTTATGCTCCTAAATTATGAGAATACTCTATGCTCCAAAATAGATTATGCTCCTAATTTAGGAGCATAAATTTAGGAGCATAACCTTTTATAGAATAAGGCCCTATGTGGTAGAGGTAATGAATTCCATAAGGCCGGTGCTAAGTAGAAAAAAAGCCGTGAATTGGGTAGAGTCTAGATAAACCTTAGACAAAGACAGCAAAATAAATAGTAATTCAAATGAAGAATAGAGGTGATAAACCAGATGATATGGTACCAGAAGTGAAGCCAAGTAAGGTGGGGAGCCAGTGTTAAGTGCTTTATAGGCAAGTATACGAGTCTTTTATACTTGAAACAATATCAAATTGGAAACCAGTGGTGTTGATATATTAGCAGTGACACTTGGTCATACTTCCTAGACCTACAAAGTAGTCTGCCATATTCTGAACTGATTGAAGGTATTTAAGAGATGACTGTGGGAGACCTGTGTAGACTATGTTACAATAGTTCAGGCATGAAGTAATGGTGATATATAGAATGATTTCCTGATCTGAAATGTTTAAAAAATCTTGCAAACCTCTAAAGTAGCTTTTGCCGCATCTGGATAGATCCTAATTTTAAGAAAAAGCTATTCATTCTTTTAAAAGCAGAGAAACAAGTCTTTATTCTGTGCAAGGACTAAGTCCTTGCTAAGGTGCTTAGGTGCTCTCACTATTACTGGCTCATCTAAGGATTGCAGGAAAGGCAAAAATCTAAGCTTTCATGAGGAATGGGCAATAGCATGCAAAAGGAAGACACAATCTCCACAAAATGGATCCAAACCAGAGAAGAGGTGGAGAACCAACAGAATGTTTATCCAAAGGGAGTGCACTGCAGTATAAATATTTAATTTTATTAAAATAATGCAGGATCTGATACAGGCTGTGTTTCAGCCTAATGACCTGCATCGGGGATCCAGAATTCCATCTGTAACCATTTATATGATGCATGTTGTCCTGGTATAATCAAAGAAATTGGTTTCTATGTAAAGCCTGCAGAAACCCGACTTCCACATGCACTTCTGCCGATAGTATCTCACCAGCAAGGTTTACATGCCAAACTGAGGCCAGAGAAACCTGATACATGGAGGCTTTAAGGAATTCTTTTAAGTATCGTTTAAATATCCCAAACAGAGAAATAATTTTAAATCATAGAAAATTAATAAACTATATGTGTGTGATTTTATTTTACAAATTTTACATTTCATTTCATAAATATGTATTATCCTTGATTACAGACTCCTGGATTCTACTTTGTTTCTACCAATTATTAAGTTTCTCCATACAACCTCTAATTTAGACGGTCTAACTTTAAAAATCATTTGTTTTCTTTTGTGTTATCTGCACTAACTCATATATAAGTGACATCTGAGCAAAGAGGAATTTATAGACCTTTGATTGCCTCCTAGTTTGCTCCAAAGTTACCTCCTTTGGTGTACCTAATTCAAAGATATCCTACTCCCCATAGGGTTGTATTGCCTGGCTCCTCATAGATAAGACATTTTTAGGAGCTTCAGTAGAATCCTGTAGACCTATAATTCACTCTTCACCTACTCCAGAGCTCAACGATAAAAATATGTGTGCCCTCCATTCAGCCCTGCTCCTTGTGGAAAGCCCACCCTCTAGTAGTAATTCAGAATGTGGAATTTCTGGGGCAGTAGTGGGATTGCTTTTGTTTTGGGAACCCATGGGATTTAGGAGTATAGTCCATTTTTAAATAAGGGATGGAGCTTGCCACAAGGGGCTGAGGCATTATGCAGCTATGAGCAGAGTGAGAGAGGTCCCTGGAGTTTGTTTATATTTATTATTAGGTATTTGATATATCACTTTTCAACAGAGCAATTAGTTTCACAAATTAAAATCAAAATATAACAGGAGGAAAGAAATAACTAATTCCGAATGCTGCAGCATGACTGATAGAAGGTTGCAAATGGGGTGACCACATCACACCCTTCCTGCAGAAACTACACTGGCTACCAGTACCTCCCAGGGCTAAATTTAAAACTCTATGTTTGATTTTTCAAGGCCCTCAAACAAAGTGGCCCTTTACACACCCTTGAGACCTCTAAGATCTTCTCAAGGATCATCACTATCTGTCCCCTCAATAAAAGAAATTGCACAATGTGACACCCACCAGTGAGCCTTCTTAGAAGTAGCCCCCATGCTCTGGAATTTACTCCCAGAGGGGCTACATATAATTCGAGACTACCTACCAAGCTTATAATATATAGGATGACTGACTATACACCCATTCTGCACCTGGACTAGCTTGTCACACACACTGTAACTTAGACCAGTTCCTTATATCCTGATTAACTATACAAAGAACTTGCCTTTAGTTTAGTCACCCATTTATTTATCCCCAACGGACTCTGTACCACACATCTTGGCCCCATCTATATATTTTAGTTTGGCCCCTCTGCTATATGGTAAGCAGTATTATAGAAAAACATTAGTATCATAGAAATGTTATTTGAATGTTCTAATTATGTGCTTATTAGATATTTCATTAGTATTATGCTTACATTGTATTGTCTCTGTTTTTGAGTTTCGGTACTGTTAAATGTGTATACTTTTGATCCAGTTTCATGGTAGTCCAATTATTAGGTTTCAATTTGCTGTGTGTCTTGTATTTATGTTTATATTTGTAAATTTTACTATTGTCATACTTTTAACAAAATTGTAAGTTTGATGTTAAACTATCTACTGTACACCGCCTTGGGTGAAGCTCTTCATAAAGGTAGTTAATAAAACCAAATAAATACATCAAAATTGACAGAAAAGCAGAAGGAGTAAAATGGCAGCAGAGAGTGAAAAGGAAGAAGAAAGGGGGGGGGGGGGGGAGGAAATTCTGTAGGGAAAAGGGTCATGGACTTTATATACCAAAGTGGTTTACATATTTAATGCATGTATTTTTTTTTTCTGTCCCTACTGGGTCAAAATCTATTTTTGTTCCTGGAGCAATGAAGGGTTAAATAACTTGCCCAGAGGCACAAGGAGCCACAATGGGAATTGAGCCCAGTTCTCCTGGTTCTCAATCCACTGCACTAACCATTGGGATTAGCCCCCCCCGCCCCGCCCCACCCTACCCCACCCCACCCCACCCTATCCTATCAGGAAAAGCTAGGGGAAAAAGGTGAGTTTTCAAGCCAGCCTTGAACCTCATATAGAATTTTTCTATTTGCAAGGAAAGGGGGAGAGACTTTTTCAAGAAGGGGACAGTGCAGAAGAAAGTTGAATGTTGGGTTGATTTTAAGTGTGAATGTGAGAGAGCAAAATGATGCTCATTAGAGCACAATGATAGGATGGGCACATATGGAATGAATGAAGAGAATAGGTAAGAAAGGGATCTAGAGTGAAGGACTTTAAGAGCCCTATTTATTAAGTCGTGGTGTAGGTATGCTAGCATTTTTAGCTCGCGTTAACGCTAGAGACACCCATAGGAATATATGTGTGTCTCTAGCATTTAGCACCTGCCAATTTAGGAGTGTGCTAAAAACAGTAATGCACCTTAATAAACAGGGCCCTAAAGTTTAGGGCAGAATCTTTTAGATTCTGAAGGAAATAGGGAGCCAATGGTGTGCGAAGAGAGGAGTAACATGCTCATAACAAGATGTACATATATGAAACCTAATGCATGTATTGTGCACTGACTGAAGCTTTTGACGAAGAGTCAAGGGAAGGCCAGTGTCGTCTATGTTGCAATAATCCAGGTGTGATGTCACCGGGGTATAAAGCAGAGTCTCACAAGATGCCATGTCCAAATAATGGCACACAGAATGGACATGATGAAGGAACTGAAAGCACGAACTGACCACATGTCACCTGGAGTTCAAAAGATAGATGACAGCTGAAAACTACGCTAAGGTATTTGAAGGATTTAACCAATGTGAAGGGGAGAAAGGGTGGCCAGTGGTATTAAGCCTCCCCTACCTGGATAATTTCTGGATAAAGTTAGGACAGCAGAAAGGCTTTATCTAGTTAGCTATTTTGATAGTGTGTTGAATACTGCTGTTATACATATGGTGTCTTAAGTCACTGCTAAATCTGGGTATTCTATGTTGCCCTTATCCAGATACCAATGCTGAATATCTGCATTTATTTTAACTGCAGTGGCTAGAATTTAAGAGTTGTTGACCACCTCAGTTGAATGCTGATGTAAGTGTCTATACTGTGATATGCACTGAAAATGCAAAACGTTGTAAGCCAAAGATTATTTGCATCCAATTTGGATACTACTGTTGGTTTTTGGAAAGTTTCTAAGGGGTCTGTTTACGAAGCAGTGCTAGTGACTGTCTATACGCTAGTGCCGACAGTATCAGCACTAGCACATGGACAGCTGCTAGCACTGCTTAGTAAACCAGAGCGTAAATTTTTTTTCATACCCCCTGTTTACTAAGCTGCGCTAGTGGCTGTGATGCGCTGATGCAGATACAGCCCATTCATTTGACTTTGTCGGCATTGCCGCATAGCTTAGTAAACAGAAGGGATAGTTTTTAAAGAAAAAAAAACAATATTTGAGAAATTACTTATAACTTATACAAATTTGAAAAAAGTGTGAAAATAAAACTCTAAAATAAAACAACCATATGGCATATTGCCATAGTTCAAAGATTAATTGACATGCATTTTTTGGACTTTATTACTAAATTATGGTACTGTAATTTTGATATGTTGCTAGAAATTGCATACAGCAACTGTTATTTAAGAACATGCCTACTCAAGTAAATAATCATCACTACTAATTTTCCTCCCTGAATTCTGGAAACAGGGTTTTTAATTATAATTATGATGTGGCAATTTAAATTCATTTACAAAAATGGCTCGTAAAGTCAAAAATTAATTTAAAAGTAAGAGATGCAATACTGAAAATAAAATCATTCACTCATTTCAGACATATCCTATAATGACATTTTTAAAGTCCTAGTACTAGCCTGCTGTTTTGAAAGCTTAATGGTTCCTATGGCGACCAACAGGCCTCATGGTGCAGATTATAGATACTGGTCACTTGAAAACAAATGCTTTATATGGTACCCTAGAGGTGGCTGTAATTCAGAACCATGAGGCAGTCCAGGAAAGGAAGGAAAAGAAATACAGTGACCAAAATCGTCAAACCATGGAACATGTCTTGTTAATTTCAGAAGCATAAATATGCCCTTTCTTAATAATCTTCTAAATTGGCATTCTGAAAGCAGGCTCTTGGTAAATGCAAAGTAAATCACTACAAACTTCTCCTGTCTGCCTTATTTGTTAGAAAGAAAATAGCATCATGTTAATGACAATGATCATTTTCAAATAATTGCCAAAGGAAAATGTAAATTTGACTTGGATGGCTCTCACTGCCATGCTGTTCCTAAACGTTTCCTTAAGTACTGGCTATTTGGGAAACCAGCATTTTCATGTGGCTCCTCTGGATCTACAGCTCGGTTAGAACTGGTCTACATCCAATCGCAGCACTATGAACCCTGATTTGCAATAATCTACAGCAGGCTTGTCCAATTTCAGTCCTTGATGACTGCAAGCAGACCAAGTTATTGGGATTTCCCTAATGAATATAGGTATGAATATAGGTATGTTTAAATGTTAAGGAGTATAAGGATTTAATTTTAAGTTGGAAATGTATGCGCTCTTCACAGTGTTAATCTGCACTTTGTAGTTGAACCTCTGATGATGCTTTGCGAAACGCAGTGACTGTGTCGGGTTTCACGAAGGAGGAAGTGACTGCACAACAAGGCAATCGGTGTTGAAGGAGTAGAGCAAGGACGTTGAGAGCATTAAACAGATAAGATCATATTGAGGTGATAATGCTCTCCCAAATAAGTGATGGAGGAAGCAGTTTTATGATATAACAGTGCCCTCGTCAGTTGGGTTTTACAAGAAAGCTGCATGGATACATTGAATTATTGTTTGTGAGTGACTGGTATTATTGTAGAAGGATCATTGGTTAAAATCATCATTAGCTGAAATTGGGTGGCAGGGGGAAGAGGGGTTGGTGGTTGAGAGGCTAGGATAGGGGAGGGCAGACTTATACGGGGGTCTGTGCCAGAGCCGGTGATGGGAGGCGGGACTGGTGGTTGGGAGGCGGGAAATACAGCTGGACGGACTTATATGGTCTGTGCCCTGAAAAAGACAGGTACAAATCCAGGTAAGGTATACACATATGAGTTTATCGTGGGCAGACTAGATGGACCGTGCAGGTCTTTTTCTGCTGTCATCTACTATGTTACTATGTTACTATGTTACATAACTAATGTCTTATATATTAGGAGATATGTGAAGCTGTCTCCTATAATTTAAGATTTATGGAAAGTATAGGGCTTTAAAAGTACCACAAATACTTATTTAGCTTGGATGGTGAAATTCTAGTGATAGAAGGATTATTAGAAAATTATTTTATTGTTGGTATGAATGTGAGGAGTGCATGGTTAGTATTGTGGGAAGGGACTTTTTATGTATATCTGAGATATTGAATAAAGAGATTTTGATAAAGTTGAGAGTAATAGTTATCAGTTACTAAACTGAGGGATATTAGTTATAACTAGAGAAAGATATAGATTCAGTAGATGATTATATAATGAACACGGATGAGAGATCTGCTTACAATGGATGTAATGGGCATGCATATTCAGTAGACAGATCCTGAAAACCGCTCTATTAGAGATGCCTGATCAAGAGGTTTTCCCATTTCTCAGTATCCTATTCACAATTTACTAAGCTTCTAAAAAAAAGTGCAACTACAATCCTCAAACAAAGCCCTCTAAAATGCAGTAGAGCCTGAGTCTAGTCACTAGGGGGTTCTGTTTACGAAGCAGCGCTAGCGCCGAGATGGTCCATTCAAAGTGAATGGGCCATGTTAGCCCTAGTGCTTGGACAGCCGCTAGCGCAGCTTAATAAACCGGAGCGTAGGTGTTAACACTGAATGTGTGGCATGGCCTTCCCCTACACAGTGCTTCTCAACTCTCTCCTGGAGGCATACCTAGCCAGTCAGATTTTCAGGATTGCCACAATGAATATGCATGAGATAAATGTGCATTTGTTGGAGGCCCATATTCTCATGCATATTCATTGTAGTAATCCTGAAACCCTAATAGGGTAGGTATACCTCCAGAAGAGAGTTGAGAAGCACTGCCCTATGCAACTCAGGCTGTGAACACCTCCTTCAGCACTGTTGAAGAATATCCAGATGGGATGCCAGACTGAAGTGTGTGTGTGTGTGGGGGGGGGGGGGGGGGGGGGAGCTGGGTACTAGCACACCATACTAGACAGCCATGTCATTGCAGGAGGACTCCGGACTGGGAATGTGATTCAGGTGGTCCTCCTCGTGGCAGTGTATAGCACTGCAATTGTCTCACTGGCTGAACCCTGAGATCATTTTCTTACACTTTTTTACCCCAAATGTTTCAGTCGCTCAAAGGATTTCCTCTTCTCATTATATATGAGGTCCTGAACTTTTAACTTTAATTTATTACAAAACACTCATTCTGGATCTCAAGTTTTGACATATGACAATGTGAAATGAATTGGAGTCAGTGGTTAGTGCAATAGACTTTAAGCTAAAGGACCCAGGTTCAAATCCCACTTCAACTATTTTATTTTGTAATTATAAGCCCTACAGGAACAGAAAAAAATATCTATTGTACCTGGATGTACACATCCCAATAGCCTTCAGGCTTGCAGGTGGCTTATATATTTAGGTTGACTTGACTTTGTCTTCCCATAACTCCTCATAATGTAACCCAGAATTGTACTGTAACACATTGTATTTCCACTATTCACAATGTATTGTAAGCCACACTGAGCCCGCAAATAGGTGGGAAAATGTGGGATACAAATGCAATAAAATAAATAAAATAAAATATTTATCTGTTTCTGGAGAGCTCACAATAAAAAAAAGAGTTAATGCAGAATTTGAACCTGAGTCCTTTGGTTTAGCATCCACTGCACTAACCATAAGAAGATAAGAATAGCCATACTGGGTCAGAGCAATGGTCCATGTTGCCCAGTATCCTGCTTCCAGCAGTGGCCAATTCAGGTCACAAGTACCTGACAGAATCCCAAATAGTGGCAAGATTCATGCTACAGATCACACTAGTCTACTCCTCAGACTTTCTATTTTGCTAAGAATTCCCATAATACCTGAAGCTGGTATCCCCTTTCAGTTTCACTTTCAGGGAAGAGAGAGCAGGACAGCAAACACTGGGGGATTAAGGATATGTTATCAGCTGCTCAATCATGCACTTTTTTGTACCCTGGCTGTGACTGAAACAGGTCTAACTATCCTACTTTTTAGGCTTAATGCTTTTCTTCCATTCAGTAATCACGGTTGGACGTTCTGATTTTGTGCTCTCCCTAGTCCTGCCCAAAACACACCCACAACACGCTCCCATTGCTAGTTGGATGTACTGCAGTGTTTGAAGTCCCTTTTCTGCCTTTGCAAAATAAGGATTTGGATGTTTGAAGCACATGGACGTCCATTTGGACATTTTGAGATATCCATACGCTTTGAAAATAAGCTCCTTAGTTGTCACTGTGTTACAGTAATAGTCATGTTAGAGTGCCTTACCATGCATTAAGGGGCAAATAACGCTATTTAGAGCCCTAATTCAGCTTGATAAATTTGCCCCTAAATTGCTTATTACACCTGGCCCTTCATAAGTATTTCCTTCCCCTTGTCTTCAGAGTGTTATCTACACTGTTGCACAGTACCATTGGGTCCAGTTTACTTAACTTCTCAACATCTCATATCAGGGCTTTATTCACTAAAAGAGAAAAAAAAAAAGCCCAAATTGTCCGATCAGTGGATGCAGACTTTGTAGTAAAACATTCTCTCTAGGTCCAGTTTTATGCTGTGCAAAACTTTTTTTGAATTTTCTGCCATGCATTCAATTATTTCCCAGCTCAAATGAAATAAAATCCTGCTCCCAAATTTGCAAAACAAAAAAAAAATTTTACTTCCTGCATTGTAACTATACTACAGTATTATTGTAAGCCACTTTGAGCCCACAATCAGTGGGAAAAGGTGGGATACAAATGTGATAATAAATATATAAATAAATAAATAAAACACCCATGATGTTCTTGTTCCTGGGCCGAATACTGATCTCTAACCATGATTGCTCAGGAAATAGAACCTGATGCACAAGCTTTATTTTCACTATATAGACAAGCAATTGATTTTAAAGTATAAAAGAAGACATATCAACAATAAGTCAAAGGTTCAATGTTTGCAAGGTACCTTTTTCCACAGGGATCAATTTCAAGGAAAACATATCATACTTATGACTGAGCTACAGAAAGAACTGAGCAAGCTTCTGTATATTTCAGTTTATTTATGATAATGCCTCAGCAGATGCAAAATGTGGTAATTTGCTACTTTATAGTGGTTTTTAAAACCTGGATAATGTAATGGAAGGGGAATAATCATGAGCAGGCTGCGTTTGTGCAACACAAGTTGGTTTCAGTGATAAGCTATGGCTGTATTATTAAAGTACACAGTTATATTACATTTAATTTAGCTGTGCATGGCTGATACTGTCATACTATAGCTGAGAAAAAGAAAACATACAATATGTACTTAAAGGCTCTGTTGAAAACAAGACACTTTTTACTGTGAGATGTCAGCCTAATGCATGTTACTTGGATTCTTGTTTTAAGGGGGAAATAGTGTCATTAATAAATCACAGTGCAATACACAATAACTGAATATGTGTTGCCTTGGCTTTCTAAAAGTTACAGACTACAGAAGGAAAATCATTTTTAAGTGGAGTACTCAGGTTGGCATTTCAGAATAGTCTTTCTTTGTAATTATTTATCAGTTCTCTTTTTCAGGACCACACTGTATTGCTGTAGGTACAACACGTTTCTATTGAAATCACTCTAGATTTCGTCATTTAGGTATTGGTTTCTCTGTATTTCTGATCTATTGCTGCCAGCTTCCTGCAGGCCCTTTTCAGTTGCTATCAACTAAGGCAGATGCCACACAGTTTGCCAAGCGTGCGATTCAAAGCTGTTTTCTCTATTTGCTTTATTTATAAAAAATAAACTATAGATGATCTGGTAAGAGGATTGGG
Organism: Microcaecilia unicolor; assembly: GCF_901765095.1. Classification (NCBI taxonomy): domain Eukaryota; kingdom Metazoa; phylum Chordata; class Amphibia; order Gymnophiona; family Siphonopidae; genus Microcaecilia; species Microcaecilia unicolor. Next base: position 68,951,009 of record NC_044037.1, on the reverse strand, counting down.
TTTTAGAGCATTCAAGGTCATCAGATTCCATGCAGTTTCCAAGGAATTGTGAACCACAGCTGTTATTTTTAGAGATGATTGTTTTTGATCTGCTGTAGAGGAACCATCATCTTTGTGCTATTCTGAGCCAACATGTCTCCATACCACTTAAGCTACTGTTGTCATTGATGACTCACTGGGTGGCAGCATTAGAGTACAGAGAAAATGAATAAATGAAAAGAAAAAAGAAGGATCCTTCTGTCCTTTGAGAGGGTCTCTCAACAATGAGTCTAAAGCTTACGGATTGAGAAGTATCCTACAGCCTATGCAGTATCACGATTGTATATAGATTGAATGAAGGGCTGCTAATTATTAATTTTCAGCATTAAATTCACTTAAAGCCATCCCAAAGACTACCTATCTTCTTGGGAGGCCATGTTGAGTAGTGATTGAGTAGTGTGTGGAGTGGAGGAGTGGCCTAGTGGTTAGAGCACTGGTCTTGCAATCCAGAGGTGGCTGTTTGAAATCCTACTGCTGCTCCTTGTGATCTTGGGCAAGTCACTTAACTCTCCATTGCCTCAGGTACAAACTTAGATTGTGAGCCCTCCTGGGACAGAAAAATATTCAGTGTACCTGAATGTAACTCACCTCGAGCTACTATTGAAAAAGGTGTGAGCAAAATCTAAATAAATAAAATAGCAAAGTTGGGAGCCCTTTTACTAAGCTGCAGTAAAAAGGGCCCTGTGCTAGTGGCGGGGATCATTTTTGCCACACGCTGAGGCCCTTTTTACCACAGTGGATACAAAGGCTGAAAATCAATATGGCCATATATGGTAAGATTGCTCTTACTGTGTGGCCATGTGGGGAGGGAGCACTTACCACCACCTACTGAGGTGGCAGTAAAGGCTTCCATGCTAACCCGGTGGTAACCGGGTAATGTGCGGTGCTACCCCATTACTGCCGGGTAACCCCCTATGGAAATATTTTTCAATTATTTATGCTAGCTTCGGAAATGCTGCACACAGGGAATGGAACTACCACTGGTATCCGGATTGGGTCGACTGTAGTTCCGGATTTCCAAGCAGTAAGCCCACGTTGGGCTTACTGCCGCTAACTGAAGGACCCCTAAATTCATCTGACTAACTGTATTCATATGTTTGGTCCTGCTGAATAAAACTAAAGAAACCTAAGTGCATAATATCTGATTAACCTTAGGACAGCTTCTGCTGGTGGCCATATTTGCCTGGCTAAGTTTATTCGGACAATGCTGATGTTCAGCACTGCCTGGCTAAACTCAAATCATGCATCCAGTATGCTTCAAACATTGCCTTTTTTGGCCCATTGGCCAGGCAAAATATAAGCACTGTGAGGGAGTATTTTTAAACACAAGGATTTGTTTTGGATAATTCCAATGTATTACCAGTTAAATATCTTTACACAGAATACATTGCCATACCAGCAGACAACAATTCATTTTTACACTATATATATTTAATAACTTATTACCCATCTACCTAGAGCAGCATTTCAGCTGGGATGTAACATAATAGCAACTTCTACATATGTCAGCTTGATAAAAAAACAACTCAGTGTACACTGCCTTGAGTGAATTCCTTCAAAAAGGCAGTAAATAAATCCTAATAAATAAATAAATATCAGCGTTTTGGGTTTATAAATAACATCAACTAAAAGCACAAATAATATTTATAAGCAATGACCAATCAATGGACTTATTTACTTTCTGCAGGTAAGTAGTATATGTAATTCACTTTTGACCATCTCTGATACTCTGATCCTATTTGTGTTGCCCTATTAGCAGTTTGTAATTAAAGCACCATCCAAATTGTACAAATGGCTAATTAAAAATGAAATGCTTATCTTAAATGCATCCTGAGAATATAATGTTTGTTGTGGTTAGTAAATAGATCTGTCTTGAAGTAATAATTATGTATTTTGTGTTGCCTGTTCTGTTCTCTGCCTCAGGCATTGGTTGGGATATAACTTTATAAATGTAATAAGTATATCAATAAAGGCAAGAATGTAAAACATAACAAAGGTTATAGTGTCATCCTTGACTCTACTGCTCGCATCTTGACAGCACTAAAACCAGAGTTGGCTTGAGCTGTTTGGCGCGAGCAATGTTTAGACCAAATTATTAAATCATGTTTAAGTGTACTGAGCAGGGCTAACCTGATCACAAAGAGGTTTGATATTCAAAGCGACTTAATGGCCAGAAATAGCTCTTGTCCATTTAAATCACATGTCCACAGACAACTGAGTATATTCAGCTGCACTTAACTGGATAGTGCCACTAAAAATGTCTGGTTGGTGCCCAAAATAGAACCAGCTATTTTGTGTGCATTCTGGGGGCGGAGTCAGCACTTACCTGGCTAAGATGTGAAGCACTGCGTACGACTGGTAGTGCTATAGAAATGATTTATAGTAGTAGTAGTGTAACCTGGGGTTAGGAAATTAAAAGAAATAAATACTTACCTGGCTCCGGGGGTTTAGGGAGGTAGCGCTGATGTTTTGTGGACTCCCGGGGTATAATTGAGCATCCCCGGGAGTGAGAAGATATTTAGGGCTGATTTTGGGGCCGTTTTTCTAGATGGGAGCGCTGCGGTGGAGGAGTGGCGCTCCCCGAGAGATTTTGGGGCCTTCCGGTCCCATTTTCGGGAGGGAGGAGCTGCATCGCCGTTTTTGGCTCCCGGGGTGAAGGAGCGAGGCCCCAGGAGTGAAGAGGATGGCGCCGTTGTTCTCGGGTCCGTTTTTGTAGCCGGAGTGCTGGAGGCACTCCGGGGTTTGCGTGGCAGCTGGCGGGAAGAGAACATTCGGGCCGGATTTCGGGCCCGTGTAGTAGAGGAGTGCCGAGAAGAGGGCTGCCGGTGGAGAGGACATCGGAGGAGTGACGTGCGAGCGTGCATGAGGCAGCGCGCCTCATGCACGAATCGCGAACGCGCGTCTTCATGAGTAGGCCGAAGCCGGGGCCTAAATTTTGAGCCGGCTTCGGTGTTTTTTTATTTTTGGATCCGTTTTCGCCCCAGGACGTCCGGGACCGGAACCGAGGGTAGGCATCGAGTGTGCTGAAAATCTACATTAAGGTAAGGGGTTTTTTAACCTAAAATTTTCATTTATTTATTTTTAAATTGTGTAAATTCGGTTTTTGATTTTTTTAAAATCAGGGGTTTAAGTTTTTTAAATTTGTTTTTTAGATTCATGATCGGGGGATTTTTCTTGATTTTTCTATCGGATTAGTTTTTTTAATTTAAATATTTTTAGGGGTTTTTTTGGAGGGGTGCTAGTTTGAAGGGGTTAATAAAGGGTTAAATTCTTAAATTCGACAGGGTAGATTAAGGAAGGGGTATATTAATTTTTGAGATGGGTTTTACAAATTTGGGTAATTTTGGAGGGGTGTTAGAGGGGATAGTGTGCGGCGGATAGGAAAATTGATGTATTTTTAAAATTTAAAAGTATGGTTAGATGGAGGATTCGGGGTTTTAGTGGCAGGGAAAATTTGGGGTATGTTGGGGAAAATTAGAAGGAGTTATAATTTAATATTATAATTTCCCATTAAACTCTATGGGAAATTATAAAATAAAATGGAGATTTTGCTGTGCTTCTCAAGATTCCGCTGGTCAGCTAGAGAGTTTAGAATGTTGGAAAAGGCTTGGGATTGGTCAGCAATGCTCGGAATCCCAAGCCAAAGCTTGGTCTCCTAGGAGATAAGGCTAACTGACAGTGGCAGTGAGAGGCTGGTGACTGAAGAGAGCGGAAGCGCAGCTCAGTGTGGGAGAGAAAGGGTGAGATTATTGGTGATTGGAAGTGAAAAAGTGAGTTTAGTGTGATAGTAAAAAGTGTGAGAGGGTTAGTGAATTAAAGGAAAAGTCTGTAAAGGAGTTTTATTTGATTTTTGATTAATTATAATAAACTTGGGGGGTATGAAGTGTGATTGGTTTTGGTAGTGAAGTGTATGGATGATAGGGGAAAGGGTATGATTACATATGAGAATAAGAAAGTGATTAAGGAATGTTGGGATGCAAGGGACTGAAAGGGTTATCAGCCTCTTCAGTTTAGGGAATTAAGTGATTAGCATAGGTTTGAAGTAGTACAGGGATTTTTATTTAATTTTATTTAAATAGTTTAATTGGCCCTAAGTATTAACTAATAATTCACTAGAACTAAAGGTATAAACAAAGTGTGAGAATAGATAGGGTTTTTCTTCCTATTAAGTTTTTAAGAGATAGGTTTAGGGAGAAGACCTGGAAGAAGAATCTGGAAGTTGGAGAATCTACAAGGGCCCCTCCGCAAGACAGACTACACATCATCCAGTGAATTGAGATCAGCTAAGTGACTATTGAGAGAATAAAGAAAAAAAAAAGATAGAAAAGATAGAGAAAGACAAAGACAATTCTATATATACTTACCTTGCTTGCTTCTCTAGAGTGAAGACAGGTACCTGTGAAAACAAAAAACAAAGAACACACAAAGTATCAATTCTAGTAGTTTACTGTATATCTTATTTGTTATCTGGTTCAATTTAAAAGAAATTGAGAAATGGTTTTTTAAGATACTTATCTGAAAGTTCTTGAGTTTAAACGTGATTCCTGTAAAGAAAAAGATAAGAGAAAACAAGTTAATATATTAAACCTGATGTGAAAAATTATTTAGCTAGTATAGTGATAAGAATAGCAGGAAATTTGATTAGAAATTAAAATGTTATTGTTCCTAGTCTTTATTATTATCAGAATGTGTTAAATAAACTTGTTTTATTTATAGTAAAAATAATAGTTTCATTGATTCCTTCAACTAAGGGATAATCCTGAATTTAGTTTTTTTTCCCCTCATGGTCCCAGGGATTATGAGGAGAGGTTAGTTTTTGTAGCTTACCCCTTTCATTCTGGTGTAGAGCTCAAAAGTCACGACTACTGACATCTGAAAATTTGGAGCTCTATTTCTGATGACATCTTGTGCCAGAGCGAGAGGGGTACAGCCCACAGTAGTAGTAAGGTAGCTACATAAATAGGACCACATAAAACAGTCCAGTCTTTATCTGGTTCTTCTTAGTCAGTGAAGTGCTGAACATTGCATTTAACTGGCTATATTTTATCCAGCTGTGTATGCCCAGATATTCAAAGCCGGAGTCCTGAAGTGACCCAGCACTGACTATCAAAGCATAAAGCCGTTGGCAGCAACTATTGCCAGCTGAATAGATATATATTATAATATACATTTTAAAGTAGCATGCTAATTATTCTCGAATAATTTTGGATTTTTTTTTTTTTTTTTTGCATACACCTATTCTTTGACTAACAATTGAGGCAAGATAAATAATTATCCCATTCAGCTTAATACTGGTAAGACGTTTGTTACAGTAGTGTACCCAGTTCTGGGCCCTGTGTAAGGTGAATGAATCCTGCATGAAACTGTTAATTCATAAAAACAGCAGCCTCCAGGAGGTTCTTGCCTCAATATTTTGAGAGCCTATGAAGACATTGTACTAGACTGTAGAAAGCCTGAATAGTAACTCTGGGGACATGCCCAGCATCTGCACTACAGTTATTACACAGGGCAGACATTGAGCACGCAGTAAATGCATCAGCACTATCTGAATGAGGTTACCAGGCCCACTACATTAAAACATGAACATACTAGTCTCCCCTCAATAAGTGTCTTCATTCCCAGCCTCTTGATTTGCATTCAGACCCTTATCCCTACCAATCAGGCTCCCAAACACCCCCCCCCCCCCCCCGATTAGGTGCCAGAACCCACCACTCAATCAGGATCTAACACCTCCCACCAATTAATCAGGCTCCTGAGCCTATCCCATACTTCTGATCCCCACCAGCATTTACTAGAGGTGTCCTTGAGTTAATGGGGGGAGGAGGGGGCTGAAGGGATTACCAGATGCTTCTGCCTGTTACTGGCCCTGTTTCAAAATGGTGGTTCTAACCCTTAGTGGTAGTCTCACGGTACTACTGCTAGGGATCATGCTGCCAAATAACAAATGCCTGGGAGGATTATTGGAGAGAGGGGGGTAGGTTGGGTGCCTGATCAAAAGGTAGGGGGGTGTTCAGGAGCCCGATCAGGGAATGGAGGTTTTGGATATCTGATTGGGGAGTGAAGGCAAGATTGGGATTCTAATTGTAGTATTGTTTTTCTTTCTTCATTTCTACCTGTAGAGGGCTGCCAAAATTGACTGAAGATAGTGCCAGTGCACTTAGGTGTAGATTCTGTATTTAGTGCTAGAAAAATCCATGTGTTAAAACCAAGGTGTATTCTCTAAAGTACACCTAAATTATATAGAATTGGTTTAAATTTCTGCATGGTATATATAATTATGCTGAGCAGCTCACAATGCAACCAAATGTAGTCATGGCCATTTATGCCATGTCTTACTTGGCATAAAACCTGATGCCTAAACTAGGCACAGAGCGGATGTATTCTATAAAAATGCACATAGATTTTAGAAATGCCTACGTCCCACTAATGGCTATGCCCCCTTTTCAACTATGCGACTTAGAATTTACGTTCACCATATTACAGAATACGCTTAGCAAGTTGTAAATGACTGAAAGACATGCAAATTTGGGACAGGAAAACAATCTCAATGCTGGCCATTAGCACACAGGGTACATAGGAGAGTTTTAAAAGACTGAAGGAACCAAACGTGTTCGGGGGGGGGGGGGGGGGGGCAAATTCTGAATGAATGAAAGAAATGAAAATTTACGAGAGGAACACAATCTGAATGCCGGGCATTTGTACACAGGGTAGATAGGACACTTTTTTTAAAAAAATGAAGGACGTCAAAGTATTACATCTTGGGGGAGGGGTGAGGAGGAAAGCGGTGGCTTATCCGGATACTGGGCGTAAGGGCCACGGGGGTACATAGACTTTTGAAAGCCTTAAGGATCCCAAAGTGTGGGAAGGAGGAGGAAAAGGAGGGGCGGGAACAGGGTGAGGGGCATTAGGAACAGGGGAGGGGGCCCTGTCACACACTCTCATTCTCACACACACACTGTCACACAGACAGTCTCACTCTGTCACACACCCGCACATTCACTCTGGCTCTCTCTCTCTCAAACATACACACTCCCAGGAAAACCTTGCTAGCGCCCGTTTCATTCATTCCAGAAACGGGCCTTTTTTACTAGTTTTTTTATATTAAAAAATGATGTGTTGCAAAACCATAAAACGCAGTTGATTACATTTTACTTTTTGAAAATTGGCATGCAAAAAATGCTTCATGGTTTCTTTTTGCCCAAAACATACAGTAATTACACCCCAATAAAATGTAATTACTTTTTTTTTCTGCTTCCCCATGACAAAACTGTGTGAAAGTCTGCTATGAAGCTCAGTTGTATCCACAGTAAACTACTGCATTCACAGACTGCTAACCCGAAGGAACTCTTGTTCATTAGTAGTACATCAACCTTCCTGTTTAGTAAGGAGCTTTTAGGTCAAGATCTAAGAACTCCTGTAGGGTAGGCTTAGACAGATAAAAGAGCTATGTTAGTTACTTTATTCTGCTTTCCTATCAGGGAAACTGCCTTTGAGAAAAAAGCAAGATGTTGAAGGCTGGAGGCTCATATTAATCTGTTGCAGTAGTGTTGGTTTTTGTTTATGTTTTAATATTGGCCAAATCATCCAAAGTAAATCCAGACATTCAGTGCCAGCATCTAGATAGTGGCTGGTGCTGAATGTCCAGGTAGAGCAGTGACCAGCAATGCTATGCCAGCAATATTGGGTTCACAATTCAGATAGCTGACTGGATAAAGACAGACCACTTTTTTTGCTGTCCTAACCTTATCTGTGTAATTGTCCAGTTAGTGGACTGTATATTGCCACTAAGAGAATAACTTCTGGCTCTGTCTTTGCTCCACTCCCTGTACTGCTCTGGCACTATTCAGATGGTGCCAGGGCAGTCTATAATGGTTTTTAGTGGCATTATAAGGTTGATATCTATGAAAACTGACAGATGGCTCTGACAAGTGGCACTTACTGAACAGCAGGTGCCGCTATCTAGATCAACGTGTTTGGATAATTGGCCCTGAGTGTTTTATGAAATACAGATACTGTAACAAGAGGACTCTGATCAAGAGAAAGTTTGGATTTCATCTCCCCAACAAATCAAGACTGGTTGAAATGTATGCCAAGATACTGATTTATTTTGTCAAGTTGATATTCAAAGCAATATAACCAGACTGGAGAGGTTTCTCCCTAGTTAAATCATGCTGGCTGGTCCAGGAGTAGATATTCAGTAGCACTTAAGCTGGCTGGGTCCATGGAAAGAGTCGGAGCAGAGCTGGGGTGTATCCAGGCACTGGTGATATTTAATGTTGGTGTTTGGAATGGTAGCCAGACGTGTTGGACTACACAAAAAACAGTCCTAACTATGTCAGGTTAACTATGCAGGCATGTACTTTGCTGTAAGGCACTATGGAAAGGGTTAAGAAACAAGTAAATAATGACTGTATAAATTAAATCACTATGTGGCAAGTGAGAAATACATTAGATATGCTTTAGGGCCGGCCTTAAGAATTTTCTTAGGATCTAGGAGCCAGGTCAATCTAGGAGCTAGGCTTGAGAATGATACAAATATTTATTAACACTTACCTGCTTAATACTTTCCTTCTTTCTTCCCTTACTTAATCTTTGCACATTATTAATTGTATCTGACACCCTGGAATAACAATGTCATAACAAAACTATGTAAGCCACATTGAGCCTGCAAATAGGTGGGAAAATGTGGGATACAAATGCAAATAAATAAATACATATATTAATGCAAATCCCAGCAGATTCAGAATCTGGCCATCATCGACCCATTCATGCACCCCTCAACACATTCCCAGTGGCCTCAGCCTGCTGCCACTATATACCTCCCCATATCTCTTCATTTAACTAACCACACACCTCAGCTGCTTCAGCCTCTGACACTGCCCTCCTACTCACCCCCTCCTATCCATGTACCCCAATAACATTAGCCTCTGGCTATTACCTGCCTGCTGCCCCCCCCCCCACCAGAAACATTGGACTCCCATCCACATCCCATGTATCCCAGCTCTGTCTTCCCAGCCCCACCATCAGAGCCTTCTTCAAACTCCAGCCACTTTCTCCTACATACTCTCTTGTCAGCCCCAGGATCTGCTGCAGCCTCTTGTGCCTGGCCCCCTTACCTCAGCCCCAGCATTAGATTCTTTGCCCATACCTATCCTCTGCCTTTCTCTCACCCATCTGAGCATATGTTCTCTTCTAACAGGGAGTAACTGTGAGCCATGTCATTGTTGTTGTCTACATAAAACACTTGATGAAGGTAGGCAACACCGATTTTTTTCCAATGATAAGCAGAAATGAATGGGGAACACAAGTATGTGACTCCCAAGCTAAGGGATGCTCAGCACTATCAGGCTCATTTTCAAAAGAGAAGGACGCCCATATTTCGACACAAATCGGAAGATGGGCGTCCTTCCCACAGGGTTACCCAAATCAGTATATTGGAAACCCGATTTTGGACATCCCCCAATTGCTTTCCATTGCAGGGACGGCCAAAGTTCAAGGGGGCATATCAGAGGTGTAGCCAAGGCGGGACTTGGGTGTGCCTAACACATGGACATCCTTGACCCATAATGGAAAAAAGGGCGTCCCTGACGAGCACTTGGACAACTTTACCTGGTCCTGTTTTTCTTACAACCAAGGCACAAAAAGGTAGCCTAAATGACCAGATGTCCACCGGAGAAAATCGGGTATGACCCCCCCCTTACTCCCCCAGTGGTCACTAACCCCCTCCCACCTTCAAAAAACATCTTTAGAAATATTTTTTGCCAGCCTCTATGCCAGCCTCAGATGCCATACTCGGTTCCATCACAGCAGTATGCAGGTCCTTGGAGCAGTTTTAGGGGGTGCAGTGCACTTCAGGCAGGCGGACCCAGGCCCATCTCCCTCCCTACCGGTTACATTTGTGGAGGAAACAGCAAGCCAGTGCACTAGAAATGCTGGCTCCTCCCATGACCAAAGGGTTTGCATTTGGTCATTTCTGAGATGGACGTCCTTGGTTTCCATTATTGCCGAAAATCAGAAACGACCAAGTCTAGGGACAACCATCTCTAAGGACGACCTAAATTTCAAGATTTGGGCGTCCCTGACCGTATTATCAAAACAAAAGATGGATGTACATCTTGTTTCGATAATAAGGGTTTCCCCGCCCCTCCATCGGGATGTTTTGCGAGGACGTCCTCAACAAAACTTGGGCGTCTCTTTTGTTTATGTCCCTCCACATGATCTAAGTTTTCAGACCAGCCTGCACCATCAAGTGCTAGAGGTTTCAATTCAGAAGAAAAGGTTGGCTAGAACTCGAACAAAAGTATTGTCCTTTGAAGCCCAGTCCAAAAACAGCGGTAATCAGTAAAGGTACAAAGATAGGACCAGGTCACTGCTTTACAGATAGTATTCAGGGAGGCGGTTCTCTGAAGAATTACTTTTTTTTTTTTTTTGCAGTAGCACTAATGTGAAGAGACTTTGACTTGTGAGCTGAGAGTCCTATCTGCTTGTCCATTGCAGAACTGTAAACAAGAGGGTAGCCAGCCAGTTTGCTAGAGTTCTCTTTAGAACTGGCATTCTTGTTTGGATCAAATGAGTCAACTTTTTCAAGATTACTTTCTTTCTAACTCGCAGGTGAAAGTCCATTTCCAACCTAGAGTATGAAGGGTTATTTCTCACTTGAGTCTTTGCATGAGGCTTCTGACAGGAAATGGGAAGCACTAATTCTTCAATGAGATGAAAAGGAGTGACAACTTTAGGCAGAAACTTGTGATATCCAAAAGAAAACTTTATGATAATGGAACTGAGTATATATGACTCATAAGTTACCCTTTAAGGGGGGTCCTTTTACAAAGATGTGCTAGCGTTTTTAGCACACGTTAAATGTTAGAAATGCCCATATATTTCTATGAGAAGGGGAAAACCCGCTATAATTAAGTAGAGCTGACGCTGGTAGAGACTGTAGGGGATAGCCCTTGACACAGCTCGATGGAGGGCGAAACATGCATGTCGGGCACTGAACCCTCTGGTCTGACTATATAAGATAAGTAATTAAACTGATAAAACAGTAAAACAGCTTTTGAAGTTAAATAATATAATAAATTGGCTAAACCAATGAAGAAGTGGACGCTAGTTACATTGCCATACTCAAATCTTTGGTAATGAGCGTCGCTGAGGTGGCCTGAGAAAGCAAAAAGAGGGGAAAAATTTTTTGATAATATATGAGTAAGGTCAAGACATTCTTTCTTTGTTTAAATAATAGAATAAGTGTGAAGATCTTTGCTTGAATTATATTAATTACCGGACCCAAGTTTGAATCATATATTTCTATGGGCATCTCTAGCATTTAGCGTGCATTAAAACTGCTAGTGCACCTTTGAAAAAGACCCCCCTAAATTCACTAATTCCAGCTGAAGTGATAGCTACCAGGAAAAATATATTTCATTTTAGGAATTTTTCTACGTTTTCAAAATGAGACTTCATGAGTGATGCAAGGTTTAGATTGAACTCCTAAAAGATAGGGAGCTTCCTTAAAGAAGGTTTTATATGAAGGAGGCCTTTAATGAAGCAAGTGATCTATTGCAACTATAAAACTGAAAGGCTATTCAATGAAGCATGGTATACCAACAGTGCACTGAGATACTCTGATAGAAGAGGTTTGAAGACCAGAAGTGATATAAATGATATAGGTAGTGCAAAATGTTTATGGTAGTTGACTTTATGTTTATATACTGAAAGAATTTTATTCTTTCAACTTGTTGGGAACTGTATAGTAATATATGACTGTTAGAGGGTCACTGGACTGAAAATCTTTTCCACTTGAAATCATACATTTGCTTAGTGGAAGGCTTCTTAGTAGCTATCAAGAAGTACTGAATGGCTGCAGAACACCAGTCATGGAAGCTAGAGACTACTCAATTTCCAGGCTGAGAGAGAGCTGAAGACTTAATGGCTAGATGAAGAAGTCAGCCATCTTGTTGAATGATTGGCACTGGAAGCTTCAACAACTTGTGAGGAACTTCAACAACTTGTGAGGTTAGAACTGTGAGTGTTAAGGAGAAGAGGGAATCAGTTCTGTCAAGGCTGATAGAATCATTGTACAACTGCTTTACTGGAACTTGTGGTATACTCTCAATATCAATGACATTTGAGGGTAAGTGTAAAGAAATAACTGAGTCCATGGAATTATTGGTGCATATTGTCATGGACTCCGCCCCTCAGGAGCAGACCACGCCCACTTTCCAAATAAGATTTCCCTCGAACTGTAGTCAGTGGCCTGTATCCGGGCTGTCTGACTCCCAAAGGACGGTGTCCACACCAAAATATAGGAAAGGTTATAGGAAAGGAGGTAATTTAGGGAAATAAGGATAGAACAAGGGGAAATATAAGGTACAACAATTTCTAAACCAAATAACCAGTCCTCAATAAACTTTAAAATTTAACAATTTATTTGTCAGATAAACAAATATATATATATTCCTAAAATAACTACTTTAATTTCTATTTTCTAGGTTATCGTCTCTTCAATTTGTTAACAAAACATCATTTTATAAACATCAGATAAGTATTCAAACGTTTGTTTCTCCTTTGTCTCTTATCTATTTGCAATTCTATTTCATTTTCTCTTTTCTCAAAGAATTGATACTTTTCTTTACTTTTGTTTTTCAGGTCCTGGACCACTCAATACAACATAACGGTAAGTATGTTTAAGTTTATTTTCTTTTTATCTCTTTTCCTTTAATTTCTTTACCACACTCTGTTGTCTTCTTTGTTCTTGGCAGGCTCTTTAACCTTTCTTGAACCGTTGGGGCCCTTGATAAATTCAGTATTCTTATGGTCAAGAATTTTCTTTTAGGATTTTCTTCTTTCACCTACACCTGTCCTTAACCAAAGTAACTGAAGAGAAAACCCTTACTCCTTAACTTTTTCTCTGTTTACCTAATGGAAGGGTTTAAATTATACACTGGCCATTCTAGATAATAAAAATAAATTAATCAAATACCCTAGACTAAATTTCCTATGCTAATTGACTTTTTTTTCTATTCTCACAGAGAGCTCCACTCTTCTTTACAGCTTTTCTCACTTTCCCATATACACTCTACAGTCACTCAAGACTTAACCCCTATCTCAACTTTCATTTAAATTTTCATACATAAAATATTTATTGTTTTCCTCTCAATCACTTTCATTTCACCATAAAACTCACTTTTTCACTAAACTTTGTCATTTACACAATTTCCATACTTTGTAGGCCTTCATTTCGCACAGCTAGTTCACACACACCCTTCTCCATCTGTGTTCAGAAGCTCTCTGCCCAACTGCCCACTCGGCCGTTGCCTAGACAACGGAGCTTCCCTGGACATTCCGCCGTCCAGACAACCAATCAGGTGCTCTACTTGCTTTGGAATTCCTCCACCTGTCCATCATGGAACCCCTAACCAAAATTCCATTCTCCATTTTAATCAACTGTTTACCCATTAAAAATCATTAAAAACATATATTTTCCCCAATTTTTACCCCTAAACTCTTCCCAATTAACTTCAAAATTTCCATGCCGCCTAATATAAATTTCCCCATAATCCCTATATTTTTAGAATTCAAATTAACCCTTTCCTAACCCCACAATCAAACATTACCCCATAACACTCCTCCGAAAACCCAAAACTCCCCAAAAACCTATCCAAAAATTTAAAGACCCCTTCCCGGACCTAATACGTCGAAATTATTAACATCAGACCATTTAAACCCCCCGAAGCACCCCAAAATGTCCCCCTATTAAATAACCCCCTTAAACCCCAATTTTAAAATTACAGCCCCCCCTAATTTACCTAAACTAACCCCCCTGAACACAAATCTGCAAACAGAATTTAAATCCGTTCAACCGTTCAGAATCTACGCCCCTCTACCCCTATTACCACATTTTAAATAATATAAAAAATAAAATTTGGGGCCAAATACCCCCTTACCTGTATCCTTAAGTCCCCCACACATGATGACCACCAAAATTCCAGGTCCCGCTCTCCGTTTCGCAAAAACGGAGGTCAAAACCAAAAACCTCCGTGGCCGGGCCAAAATTTAGGCCCCGGCTTCGGCCTACACGGGAAGACGCGATCCCAATTCGCATGTAGCGCGCCCCCACCGGGAGCGCGCCCGCACGTTTCTTTTCTTCCCCTGCCGCTCCTCTTCACTTTAGCGCCTAGCGCCAAAGCCAACACCGGCCCCATTCGGCCCCGAAACGGGGCGAAGCATTCCTTTCACACCGGGGACGTGCCCAACCGTCCCCCGGTTACAAAACCCCACCGGAAGCATCTTCACTCCCGGGGACTTGCCGAATCGTCCCCGGGAGTCAGGAAATGAAAATGCTGCCTCAAGCAGCGTTCCCCTCGGCCCCAAATCCAAGGATAAAAAAACAACCGCCGCTCCTGGCAGCCCCACCGTGGCCCCAAAGCTGCCACAGTTCACTCACCCTGGAGCAGCTCCCGGACCCTCCAGAGCCTCCCAGGTAAGTATTTAATTTATATTTTATTTAACCCCTAACCCCCTGTTACAATATGGTGCCAGACATAGATGAGAAGGGAGAAACTTTGGGTGCTAGTTTATTTATGTATGCAGATGATCTAACCTTATTGGTTCCTGTTTTACCTACTCTAGCTGATACATTAGTTACAGGTAATAATTGTTCTGCTAAGGTAGAACAGTATTTCCCAAGTTGGTGTACGCAAATCAATCTCATTCATATTGTGGATTATCCTAAAAACCTGACTGCCAAGGGGGTACTGCAGGACCGACTTGAGAAACACTGAGGTATAAAACTGGGCAACAACTTATAGGCTAAAGTTGAATAAAGATAAGACTCGTGTCCCTTGGTTAAGTTCTTCATCTGTCCCGTCCCAACTTTTCAATGATAGCCTATCTATCCAGGGTATGGGGTTCAAGTTAGATTTCTTCCTAAAAAGGAGCTTGAAGTCACCCTTTATAGACTGTAGCAAGAGGCCCTTTTACTACTGCAAGTTTGACCACACTTTAGTAGTAGTCTCTAAATGTTCAAGAGGCAGGGCTTTTCTGGCAGTGTTTTTGGACAATGTCATTTCCATCCATTCCATGTAGTGGAATTGGGGCGAGGGTTTATTTTATTTCTTCAATATTTATCACTTACTCTTATATCCTCTCATCATCTTCTTTTCTTTCCTCTCTCATTATTTTCCACTTCCTCCTCATTCTTCTTGTTTATTTCTTTTCCTTTCTTCTTCCTTTTCTGATCCTCTCTTCATTTACATCCTGTTTCTAAACATGCTTGCAAACACTCCACAAGACAAAAAAAAAAAGTCAAAAGAAAGGGAAGCAGTAAAGAAAAAAGAGAGAGAGAAATCAACTCACTTAGAAGTAGAAACTGTACTTCACTTCTCCAATGGTGCCTTGCAAAACTCTCCATACCATGGTACAATTTTTTTCCATTCTGCAATGTAAAAAATATAATTCAAATGCATTAAAGTAAGAGATTGTTCCATTGATCTAAACACAATATATTCTGCAATTTCAATGTGAAAGTCTGATTATAGAAATATTTAAAAGGTAATTAATAGCAAGAAACCAAAAAAGTGTCAATTGTCCATGTCTTAACACTTTTGTCATAACAAATGTGGAGTAGGCCCAGTTCCAAACATTCTCTTGGCAAAATTAAAGTAAGTGAAATGAAGCTTGCCTGTGCCCAGTCACAATAGCTGAGATGAATCAGATATTACTAGATGGAGAATCATGTTGTTTCTGTTGTCTGTAGTGAATTTGAAGCAAAGATTTAATCATGCTGCACATGGCATTCCTAAGAGAAACTCAAGGATAAAGTTATTCAAAGGTACAGATTTGAAGAAAGCTATAAGACAATTTCAATGTGCTTAAATATCACTTATGGCACTGCCAGGTGTAAAGTGGCATAGTTTGATACCGCCATTTTCTGCCTTAGTCAGGTCATCCATCTAAAGTCAGTAGCTATGGATTAAGAAACTACTGAGAGAGTTCAAAGTGAGATCTCTTTTAAAGAACTATAGTGGTCTCTTGCTCAGACTAGGAAAAATGTTGACTGTTCAATAATTTCAAGCTTGGTTCATAAATCTAGTCTGTATGAGAAGGTAGCGAGCAGGAAGCTACAGCTGAAGAGCAGACACATGATATGCTGTATACCATGGGGTCTCAAGATGTTGGTACTAGCTTTTAAGGTTTTTCATGATATGGTTCCAATCTGTGTGTGGAGGAGTGGCCTAGTGGTTAGGGTGGTGGACTTTGGTCCTGAGGAACTGAGTTTAATTCCCGGCACCGGCAGCTCCTTGTGACTCTGGGCAAGTCACTTAACCCTCCATTGCCTGCCACATTGAGCCTGCCATGAGTGGGAAAGTGCAGGGTACAAATGTAACTAAAATAATATATACAGCAAATCAGGTGTTACACTTTCAGTGTGAGAGAGATTTTCTTTTGCCTTCTGAAAGAGTTTTCCAGCTGGAATGTGCTCGTTCATTAACTTTTCCTTATTCATTGGTTTGGTTATGTAATAAGCTGCCTTCTGTGGTGGTTTCCAACAGGCTGTAAAACTCACTTGTTTTGATGGACTGTTTACTTGTTAAATTGGCAGATTGGTTTAATTGATTTTATGTTTGTGATTGTATGTATTATATTTTTATTATGGATGTAAACCATGTAACCTGTTCTAGGCATAGTCGGTAGGATGGGCTAGAAAATTGAATAAATAAACATATAAAATGCATACCCCAAGTGGTACCCGAGGCATTAGCAGGGAGAATTTGGCACCTGGCAAAACAGAAAACCAGCCAATGTAAGTGCTGTTTTTTTTCTGCTGTTGCTGATCACTCTCCATTCCTTCCTCCTGCAGTCTGTGTCTCCTTTTCTCTCCTTCCCAATTTCACTGATCTGGCATCTCTCCAAAGATGCTCTGTATAAGCCTCCCTGGCTCCAACCACTATTTGACCTTTCCTGTCACCACTTGTTTACCTTCCAGGCAACTACCTTCCTGTGTTTGCATTAGCAGCAAAAGTTAGAAACTGCAGCTTTCCTCTCCCTGCCCGTTTAGTCACACCAATGTCTCCCTGACTCTGTGGTTGCAACAAACTGAAACCAGGCACAGGGCCAAAGATTTGTGAATGCTGTTGGTGGATCTTGCCAGTCCTGCCCTTCTGAAACAGCTGCATCATAGGAAGCAGGACTGGAAATAACCACCAGTGGCATGCACAGGGCTATGACCTCCACACCTGGGTTCAGTTTGTTTTCAGACATGGTGGAAGCAGCGGGTGTGTAGTTGAGCAAACATATGGGTGAAAGAGAGGGGAAGGCCACAGCATTTTATTTATTGTTGCCACCACAGACACAAGAAGGCCTAGAAGAGATGCCAGTGAAGGAGTGGCCTGGAAGAGGTGCCAATGAAGGAATGACTGACTAGGGTGGAGTGGGAGAAGATAGAGAGAGGGAGATGGGGACAGAGACCCTGGCAAGTGAATTAAGAGAAAACAGAGGAAAGCAAAAATCAGATACTGGAACCAACATGATTAGAAAAATAAAATGACCACAAACAATGGTAGAAAAAAAAGGAATTTTATTTTCTATTTGATTGAAATGTCAGTTTTTGCAATGTACATCTACCAGAGATGGTTGGAACTTGGGGTATTTGATTGAAATTTCTTCATCTTTGGGGGATACTTGGCTTGAAGGAGTTGAGAGACCCTGCTGTATTGCATTTCTAAAGAAACATTTAGAGATGTTGTGTGCATGTGAAAGAAGGATTTCTGGTCCAATGAGACCAAAGTGGAACTTTTTGATCCTAGTTCTAAGTAATGGGTGTGATGTAAAGCAAACACACCTCATCACCCTCTTAACACTGTCCTCACATTTTTCAGCAAAGTGGACAAAAGGGTTTGTGAGGATTGTGGGAAAGATGAATGGTGCAAAGTACAGGCAAATCATGGAAGATAACTCATTCCAGTCTGCCACAGGCTGGGACTAGGGAAAAGATTCAACTTTAATGAGAAAATGATCCTAAACATAAAGCAAAAGCAATGACTGAGTGACTCAGCAAGAACAAAATGAATGGTTTGAGTAGTTCAAAGCCCAGACTTGAATCCAGTAGAAACACTTTGGCAAGACTTGATGACAGCAGTCAACAGAAGATTCCCAGCTATCAAAACCATCTTGAAAACGTGTAAGCTATTCTCCCCAAAATGACACTACTCTGCTGTACAAAACTGGTAGACATAAATCATGAACAACTCATGGCTCTTAAAGCTGCAAAAGAGATTTCCACCAAGTATTGTGTGAAGACTTTTGCAATCAATACTTTTTGGTTTATTATTCTTATTTACATCTCAAATATTTCAATAGAAAGTGTAGAGTTATGTTGTGTAGATCAGTGAAATAGACCCCTACTGTAACAACAGGAGAATTTCATTCACAGTTTGTGCTGTCTGAACTCTCCATACTGTGCGTAGTTCATTCAGTGTTAGTATGACGTTCTGACCTATGCAGCCCAGTGACTCAATAGGAAGAGGCTGCCTGCATTTTGCATTTGCAATCTTCTCTAGGCCCCTATCAGATAGACACTACTCTAATTGCATTATATTAAACAGCAGAATCTGAAAAAATCACAAGGGTGTAAAGACTATTATAAAGTATTCTATACCACCAATAACATAATCTTAATCCAGTATCTTTCTTCTCCCCCTAACAGAGAAGTTGCTATATAGGTCAACCATTTATATGTTTCAGGGGATACAGGTTTTATTGTGATATTTTGTCACCTTTAGAAGAACAAATTACTATGTAGTATGGATTGATTCATTAAATTACATCATGGTAACAATGCTCCATTAAATAGAAATATGACAAATTATTGTGCATCTCATTAGCATATTGATAGCACAGTACAGGCCAGATTTTATCATAGTATATTATGGCATCACATGTAGAAACTTATAGGTCAATATTTAGCCTGAGGTTGGCCAATATTTAGCCTGGGCTGTCCCAACATATTGGCATTGAATAACCAGGTATAAAGTGACCCCCCAGCACTTATCCAGGTACTGGTAATATTCAGACCAGTACCTGCATAACTACACAAATAAAGGGGCCCTTTTATTACAAGGTGTTAAGCTTTAATGTGTGGTTAGTGCATGAGAAAAGGCATAAGCAGAATATTAGCAATCCCATCCTTTCACACATTAATTCTGGCAGTTTTCTTTCCTTGGGCATGCTTGTTTCTCAACTCTATATTACAGTGGAAATAGGGTTAAGACATGCATTTTCTGCCAGAGAAGATAGAACATTTCCATAGTACCTCCAAAGGCACAGAGACAATAAGAATCCATGCCACTCAGTGTGCTTTAGTATTCTTTACAAAAACGCCAGTTATATTCCTGGGTCACCACCATCTGTGATCAGAGCTTTCTTTTTCACTAAGAAGCAAATGTTAGTACATGACCTGCAGAAAAAGAAAAAGCCTTAAAAAGTGTCATATAAATTCTGGACTTAGCACATGGGAAAGTCCCATGTTAAAATATGCTAAAATCAAACTTTAGTGAAAGGGCCCAAAAGTTAAGATAGACTTTTTGTTGTCCTAATTTTATCTGGATAGTTTCCCAGTTAGTAGACTGAATATCACTGCTACTCAAGTAACTCCCAACTCTATCTCAGCTTCACCTCCAGACCTCCCTGTACTACCTGGATATTGCCAAGGTAGTCTGATCAAATGTTCAATGACGTTATTTAGATAATGCTGCTGAAAATTCAGGTATGGATCCAGTCAGCAGGACTTAAATGAGTGTTTGAAAAGTCCTTAAGAATATCGACCCCTTACTAGTTAGGTGTATGTCCAAGAGAGTGGTGAAAAGAACTGTTGTAGAGAATATGGAACAGTTACATCTGAAAAAGGAGCTTGTGTAGTCCCCAAAAGCTCACACACTACATTTTTTGTTGGTCCTTAAGGACCTGATATTTTAATGAGACACCTAAGTAAGAAGACTAAAAAGGCAACTATTTTATGCTTATATTGTGAAGGAAAAAATGCACTTACATGCTTTTATAGAATAGGCTTTCAAGACCAACTCCTGTAGCACATAAATGCTCACTCACACATTTACACCCGCTCCAAGTTGTATTCTATGCATATGGAATTATTAGGAAAGGCATGGTAAATAAGACCAAAAATACTATAATGCCTCTGTATTGCTCCATGGTGCAACCTCACCTTGAATATTGTATTCAGTTTTGGTCGCTGTATCTCAAAAAAGATATAGCGGAATTAGAAAAGGTTCAAAGAAGAGCATATGAGGAAAGGCTAAAGAGGTTAGGGCTCTTCAGCTTGGAAGAGAGACGAATGAGGGGAGATATGAATGAGGTATATAAAATCTTGAGTGGTGTAGAACGAGTAGAAGTGAATCAATTTTTGTACTCATTCCAAAAGTACAAAGACTAGGTGATGCTCAAGGAAGTTACATGAAAATATTTTTAAAACAAATAGGAGAATGAATAGTTAAGCTCTGGAACTCTTTGCCGGAGGAACAGCTGTTAGCATATCTGGGTTTAAAAAAGGTTTGGATGAGTTCCTGGAGGAAAAGTCCATAGTCTGCTATTGAGGCAGACATGGGGAAGCTACTGTTTTCCTTGGGATTGGTAGCAGGGAATATTTCTATTATTTGGGTTTCTGCCAGGTACTTGTGACCTGGCTTTGACCACTACTGAAAGCAGGGTACTGGACTAGATAGATCATTGGTCTGACCCAGTATGGCTATTCTTATGTTCTTAAGTACTCACATTCTATAAAATACATACATATACTACAAATCAACCCTTCCGCTGCCCAAACTGTGTCCCTTCCCCTTGGAACTCTTACACATGATATACATATAAGTAGGTGCTATTTTGTTATCTTGCATACTTATATGCACATATTGGGCCAGATTGTATAAATGGCCCTCAAAATTGGGCACCAGAAAAGATTGGCGCTAAACATGATTCTATAAAGGGATGCACCCTTCATAGGATCGTACTTAGTGCCAATTCCCGCACTCTAACTCTGAGTGCCAGACTTACACCTACTGAAACCTGGTGCAAATGCCAGTGCCCAATTTGTGTGAACTGACTGATTATACTTTAACAGCACATGCAACTTTTCAGAATGCCCCAACTCGCCCCTGCCCCATTGGAGCCGACTCTGTGGGTGCTGTGGGTGCTTGAGCACCCCCAATATTGAGAAAATTCCTTGTATGTGTCCAGGGAGGGGTTATTTCCATTGGGCTTAGCACCCCCAATAATTTTGAAAAGTTGGCTCCTATGCCCTGCCCCTCCCATGACCATGTCCCCTTTTGAATTGTGTGCTTTGGGATTTGGACTCCCAGTGTTATAGAATAGGACACAGCCAAATACACACTCAAATCTTAATTGGTGCCAATTAATATCAGAGGCTTATTATTGCTCAATAACAGCTCAAAAGCCAATTATGTTGGGCACCCATCTCTGGATCGTGCCATATATATAATCCAGGGGAATATGCTGCACAATTTTGTGCAAGACCTCTGATGTTGAAACAGATTTTATACATGGAAAGACCTTTATATAATTACCTCTTTAAAGATCCTGATTAACTAACCACCCTGTTTACTAAGTTGTGTGCTTATTTTGACACAGCCCATTCACTTTGAATGGGTTGTGGCGGCATTGCTGCGTGGGAGCTGCTAGCGCTTCTTAGTAAACAGGGCAGTAAGCTCTTTCCCCATTGAAATAGAATGGGAGAAAAGTCTCTTCCCTTGAACTAATGCACTTACCAGAATGACTCTGCCTGTGACAGCATACTGAACACATTACAGAAGTACAAAAGCATTAAAATAATAATTTGTGATCAAATAGGTTAGATAAATACATGTGCTATCATACTATTATTATTGCAAAGTTAGAAGCAATATTCATTTTTTTGTATTGAATTTTATATGTTCACATCTAAAATGGCTTGTTTAGTCCTCCTAAATGTTGTTCATGCTTGGAGACTGGGCAATTAAAGGTATAATTGCATTATTATTTTAAAATCAAATTGATTCCACAAAACAAGATGGGATGAATAACCAGAAATGTCATGAAAGAGGGAAAAAAAAAGCATGAAATGTGTCAGAGTGAGCTATTCAGGAGTATCATTGGTTTGTTTATTCTAGTTTACTATCACGGTGCACTGTTCTTCTCACAATTCACAAGGCACAAATAAATCTATAAGTAAAGAATGACTAGAAAACCAGTTCACAAAGGCATTCTGTAAATGACTAATAAATATTTATTTAGGTGTGCCTAAGGAGAGCAGAAAGAGACCATTGGGCTCATTTTCGAAAGAGAAGGATGTCCATCTTTCGACATAAATCGGAAGATGGATGTCCTTCTCCCAGGGACGTTCAAATCTGTATAATCAAAACCCAATTTAGGACATCTCCAACTGCACTCCGTCACAAGAACAGCCAAAGTTCAAGGGGGCGTGCCTAGCACTTGGACGTCCTTGACCCATAATAAAAAAAAAACATGGATGTCCCTGATGAACACTTGGAGGTTTTCACCCGGACCTGTTTTTATTACGACTAAGGCACAAAAAGGTGCCCAAAATGACCAGATGACCACCAGAGAGAATTGGGGATGACCTCCCGTTACTCTTCCAGTGGTCACCAACCCTCTCCCACCCTCAAAAGACATCTTTAAAAATATGTCATGCCAGCCTCTATGCCAGCCTCAGATGTCATACTCAGGTCCATGACAGCGCATGCAGGTCCCAGGAGCGGTTTTAGTGGTGAATGCAGTGCACTTCAGACAGGCAGACCCAGCCCCATACCCCCCCCCCGCCACCTGTTACATTTATGGAGGAAACAGCGAGCCCTCCGAAACCCACCACAAACCCACTGTACCAACATATAGGTGCCCCCTTCACCCCTAAGTGCTATGGTAGAAGTGTACAGTTGTGGGGAGTGGGTTTTGGGTGGATTTGGGGGGGCTCAGCACACAAGGTAAGGGAGCTATGTATCTGGGAGCAATTTATGAAGTCCACTGCAGTACCCCCTAGGGTGCCCGGTTGGTGTCCTGGCATGTCAGGGGGACCAGTGCACTACAAATGCTGGCTCCTCCTATGCCCAAATGGCTTGTATTAGGACGTTTTTGAAATGGACATCTTTGGTTTCGAAAATTGCCAAAAGTCAGAAATGTCCATGTCTAGGGATGTCCAAATTTAAGGATTTGGACGTCCCTGACGGTATTTTTGAAATGAAAGATGGACATCCATCTTGTTTTGAAAATACGGGTTTCCCCGCCCCTGGATTTTGCCATTTTGCAAGGACGTCCGAATCGCAACTTGGACGTCCCTTTTGAAAATGCCC
The DNA here is from genome assembly GCF_901765095.1 of Microcaecilia unicolor. Taxonomy (NCBI): domain Eukaryota; kingdom Metazoa; phylum Chordata; class Amphibia; order Gymnophiona; family Siphonopidae; genus Microcaecilia; species Microcaecilia unicolor. Next base: position 68,927,598 of record NC_044037.1, on the reverse strand, counting down.
CTCTGTATTAGGGGAGAACCTTAGTAACGAAGAATGCAAAAACAGCTATGGGATAGTTTATATGAATATTAACTATAATTATCATTTCTGCTTCTACTTGGATTCTTTGCAGTTTATTGATATATTAATTATAATAAATAAACTAAATGTGCATCAGTTTTTGCAAAACAAACAAAAACAAAATCAGGAGAAGGACTTCTGCAGTAACACACAAGTAGCACAGACAGCAAAACTGATTCAGGGAATGAAGAACAGACGAGCCTTTACCAAAACAAATTTATTGGAGCCTACTTGGCCAAGTTTCAGCTATGCTTTCGTCAGGGATCTCACAGCACAGCATGGAAATATCTCTTCGCATAGCATCAGTTTAATATATGAAGGAGAAATGCTACTGCAATGTTTCTGTCGTATGCCACCATTTGTAATCTTTGACCCCTGAGGCAGGCAAGTTTTTCCTGTTGAAATATGGCCCCATATTGGGTTTTTGGTGCCAATAAAAGTGTTTTGTTCAACACTCCCTGTGTTGAAGCTCATGTTACATTCTCTACTCTTCTGTTTGCAATTTACATGCATAACTTAGAAAATGCTACCAGTTTCACACGTAACATAGAACATTTATGCACATCCATTTATCCCTGTCATTGACCTGGAGTACATGATTGCACCTGTTAGGTGTGCCAACGTTGACTTACCTAGTATTCTATAATGGCATTCTCAGCTTGTGACTTCAGCATGCCTAACTGGAGTCATTCAGTTGTAGAATTTACCCACCGCATATGCATTTGTATTAGAAAAAAGGAGCTTATGGTTTGCTTTTTCATACTAAGTTGTCACTGTGAACGCAGTTACTGTATAGGGTCAGTTACTTATTCTAGTTTCCCCTGAACTTTGTGAGCTCATACTCAAATTTGCACTTTCTTCTCTCAAGGAAAAGTTGCTGAACAAAAGCTGTGTACAAAATGTTCCAATGTTGCCTTGATCTACAAGAACACATTTAATGGGCTCAGTAAAAGTAAAGCTTCAATGCTTTCAAATTCAGCTAATGATATTTTTATGCTTTTATATCAATAGCTATTATTTCAGTGAATAACTACAGTAGTTCTGCTACATTCCTACCATCTTTTTAAACAAAAGGTCATTAATAGTTTTACTTTATTTGGACAAGGATCAGTGAGTGGTCTTTCATTTGAACTCAAATGATCTACATACTGTAGCTAATAAACAGGATTATTGCAAATATTTTTCTTCTACCCTGGTACAATAGTTAATGGTGGATATCTAACAATACAGTGTCAATACCTCGTACCAATAAACAAAGGAATGTAAGAGCAGAAATCATTTTAATTAATCACTTAGAGGAAAAAGCCTCAGCAAACCCAGACCACTGTTTTATACTATGGTCTTCCAGGTTACTATTTATCAATCACTTGCATAAAAAAATATAAAGTGATTTCTTTTATTCTCAAGTATTATATAAAAGCTTCTTTCAAAAGGCATTAGAGAAAGCATAAATGCTTAGCTTTTAAACATAGTCCTTGTGCCAAACGACTTGCAACTGTGCGATGATAGCCATCATTTTGATGACTGTTTCAGGGACTTGCGGTGCACAATTTGCAGGAGCTAAATTCACCCTGCCAAAGACTAATTCATATAGTTTCAAACATACAGCAATAAACCAGTTTTCAAGCATGCAACCTCAAGTTGGGTTGCTATGTGGTTAAATCAGTGGCGTAGCTAGGAGGGCCTGAGTCCTCCCAGATTTCATCAGGGACCCTGGTTTTGCTGGCGGGTCCCCAACCTCTGCCAGCTGAAGCCTTGTCCACTGCCGGTCTCCAGCGCCACTGTGTTCCCTGCCCTGCTCTATCTTCCTCCTCACATCCTGCACGCTGCTTTTGGTGAAATCGAGCATGCTCAGTTTCACTTAAAGGAGCGTGCAGGACATGAGGAGGAAGAGAGAGCAGGGCAGGGAACGCAGCGGTGCTGGAGACCGGAGCTAGAGAAGGCTTCAGCTTTCAGGGCTTGTGGTCCCCCGCCAGCAAGATATTTGCTGCTGTGGGGTATGGCAGGGCAGTGGGGGGAGCGGCGAGGTGGTGGGGGAGCAGTGGCGGGCTGACACTAAAATGTGCCCCCCACCTTGGGCTTTGGCTATCTCCCACTGTGAAATCTGGCTATGCCCCTGGGTTAAATATACTAAAGAAACTGTACTCTCTGAAATGTTAAATTGAATTATACTTGAGCAATACTATTCATTGTAAATAACAGGCCCAATATTCAAAGAAATTTAACCTAGCAGGAGAGGCTCCTGCCCAGTTAAATCTCACAAAGCCGGCTGGCCACTAAAATTCAGCAGCACTTAACTGAACCGTGATGCTGAATATCTGTGTTAACTGGCCATTCCTTAACCGAATAATTTAGAGGAGGTCCAGTGGCAAAGTTTGGGCAGAGCCATAATTTAGCAAGTTAACAGCGATATTTAGTCCTTTAACTGGCTACATAAGTACTCTGTTTCCAACAGTGGCCAATCCAGGTTACAAATACCTGGCAAGATCCCAAAACAGTACATTTTATGCTGCTTATCTTGTAAAAAAGCAGTGGATTTTCCCCAAGTCCATTTTAATAATGGCTTATGGACTTTTCTTTTAGGAAGTTATCCAAACATTTTTAAACCACGCTAATCTAACTGCTTTTACTATATTCTCTGGCAATGAATTCCAGAGTTTAATTACACGTTGAGTGAAGAAATATTTTCTTCAATTCATTTTATTTTATTTTATTTTTTAATTTTATTTATAATTTTACTTAATTACATTCACATTTATCACATAAATGTAAGGAAATACAGAAATTAATATAAAAAGGAAAACATTTTCTCTCAACAATATATATTTACATAATTGTCCACAATTGGAAGATCCAAGATCAGGAAAACAATCTTAAAGAAAATAAGAAAAACTCAAAATGGTTAATCTTACACTTCACATTTTCTGAGGGAGGAAGGTTAATCGGTTATTGCAGCCGGTACAGTGGTAACTGAAGGAAGTTGCTGCAGAGCATTCTTCATCTGTTTCCACAAACTCTTTTAATTTCTTAGGTTCAAACAAATAAGTAATAAGGAAATAAAACACTTACAAGGGAATTGCGCTAGGAAGGTCCCACCTAGGGCAATGATTCCTGGCTTAAAAGCCAAGACTTCACACCTCCCAGTCTGCGATTCCCTTGATGTGTCAGGAAATATATGCATCTTTGAACCCAGAAAACTATCAACCATGTATCGGAAATACAATTTCAAAACATTGTTCCTATCTAAATGAAAGACGAAAGTCACTAATAATATAACTCTATCTATAACTTCTGAATTTTCCAAAATGTCGGTTAAACTTGCATCTCTTTTCTCTGATAAGGAAGATTTATAAAGGAAATATAATTTTAGTCACCAATAGGTGGCTATCAGAAGGTATTAGCAAAGTATCAGAGAAATATTTCTTCAAGAATTCAGTAGCTGACATATAGGATATTATAGGTAAATTTATCATTCTCAAGTTTTTTCCCCTTAATTGGTTCTCCAGAAATTCCAATTTTTACAAGAAAGATAACTATTCTTCATTACCAAATTGTCTTATTTTCATAGAGAAGCCATTTCCGTAATCAAAGTCTCTATTTTTATATCTTGGACTTCCACTTTGTTAGATAGGTATTAATATAAATTCTTTAACTCACATAGTAAAAAATTGTAAACATCTGAAGAAGAGAGTTATTCACATTCTGCTGCAGTTCCTATAATATGTCCATTATGACATTATTGGCTTCACCAAGTCCAATTTCTCCACAGAAACCGCTTCAGATATCTTTGGGGGTAAGAGCTCACTCTTCAATCCCCCAGTTGCTTTATTATCCGAGTCGATGCTGCGCCAGGACCTCCTCGGGTCACGTGAAAATCCTAACCCACTTCGGGCGTTTCCATTATTGACCTCCATAGCGAAGCAATACTGTTTCCGGGTCTTGGAGGGGTCGTGCCAACAGGGGGACTCAAAGTCACTCCCTCTCCACTGAGATTCGGCAATAAAGCCTTGCTGTTCCCCGAAGCAGGAACCGATATTCCCGACGTTATGACCCTGAATCTCTCCAAAATAGACTGAGAAGTGGTGGGAACCCCAGCCATGTTCGAGGAGGACAACACCATGGCTTTGCCTTTTCTCTTCCCCATTCTCTGGGGAGCGCGCCTTCTTCTTCAGGCATTCTGGTGTAAAACGGGAACTCAACTAGCATACGTCCTCCCTCAACGCCATCTTGGATCCTCCAGGTTGGGACACTCTCCAATTCATTTTAAATTTACTACTTTGTAGCTTTGTAGCCCCTAGTCCTAGTATTTTTGGAAGGACTAAATAAGTGATTGACGTCTACCTGCTCCACTCCACTCATTATTTTGTAGACCTCTCTCATATCTCCCCCTCAGCTGTCTCTTGTCCAAGTTGAAGAGCCCTAGCCACTTTAGCCTTTCCTCATAAGGAAGTCGCCCCATCCCCTTTATCATTTTCTTCGCCCTTCTCTGTACCTTTTCTAATTCCACTATGGGGCTCATTTTCAAAAGAGAAAAACATTCAAAAAGTGACATAAGTCTGCATTTGGACGTTTATCTCACAAAAACGTCCAAATCAGTATTTTTGAAACCACTTTCAGACGTTTTTCCCTGAAACCCGTCAGAAGGACGTCTAAATCTCAAGGGGGTGTGCCAGGAGCGTGTTCAAGGCAGGACTTGGGCTTTCCTAAGACTTAGACGTCTTTCAGCCATAATGGAAGAAAACAAAAACATCCAAGACTAAAACTTTGAAGTTTTGAGCTAGACTTGTTTTTATTATGAATAAGGCACAAAATGCCCCAAATTACTACTGGAGGGAATCAGGGATGACTTCCCCTTACTCCCCCAGTAGTCACTAACCCCCTCCCACCCCCCAAAATTGTGATGAAGAACATTACTTGCCAGCCTCTATGCCAGTGTCAGATGTCATACTCAGGTCCATTACAGCAGCATGCAGGTCCCTGGAGTAGTTTAGTAGTAGGTGCAGTGCACCTCAGACGGGTGGACCCAGGCTCCTACCTCTCCCTAATTGTTACACTTGTGGAGGAAACTGTGAGTCCTCCAAAACTCACCAGAAACCCACTGTACCCACATATAGGTACCCCCTTCACCCATAAGGGCTATGATAGTGGTGTACAGTTGGGGGTAGTGGGTTTGGGGTGGGATTTGGGGGGCTCAGCACACAAGGTAAAGAGAAATGGTCAGATGTGTACCTGGGACAAGTTTATGAAGTCCACTGCAGTGCCCCCTACGGTGCCCTATTGCTGTCCTGGGATGTCAGGGGGACCAGTCTACTAACAATGCTGGCTCCTCCTACATCCCAATGGCTTGATTTTGGATGTTTTGCACTTGGGACATGTTTTTTCTGAAAATGCCCCCCCCCCCCCAAAAAAAAAAAAAAAATAATGTCCAAATCACAAAATGTACAAAAAAAACAAAACGTCCATAGTATTTTCAAAAACAAAAAGATAGACATTTATCTTTTTCGAAAATGACCTTATTTCCTGTTCAGAATTTGAACAAAAATGCCCCTCCATGTCTTTTTTGAGATGTGGTGACCAGAATTGGCCCCATCCCTTTCATCATTTTTGTTGGCTGTCTCTGTACATTTTCTAATTCCAATATATCTTTTTTGAGATGTGGTGACCAGAATTGCACACAATATTTGAGGTGCAGTTGCACCATGGAGCGATACAAAGACATTATAACGTCCTCATTTTTGTTTTCCATTCCTTTCCTAATAATACCTAACTTTCTATTTGCTTTCTTTGCCACCATCACACACTGAGCAGAGGGTTTCAACGTATCATCAACGATGACACCTAGATTCCTTTCCTGGTCGGTGACACCTAATGTGGAGCCTTTCATTATGTAGTTATAGTTCGGGTTCCTCTTTCCCAAGTGCATCACTTTGCACTTGCTTACATTGAATGCCATCAGCCATTTGCATGTCCAGTCTCATAAGGTCCTCTTGTAATTTTTCACACTCCTCTTTCAATACGTTTGTATCATCAGCAAATTTAATTACCTCACTAGTTACTCCCATCTCTACCTCATTTATAAATATGTTAAAAAGAAGCAGTCCCAGCACAGACCCCTGGGGAACCTCACTATCTACCCTTCTCCATTGAAAATACTGACCATTTAACCCTACTTTCTGTTTTCTATCTTTTAACCAGTTTTTAAACCACAATAGTACACTACCTTTTATTCCATGACTTTCCAGTTTCCTCTGGAGACTTACATGAGGTAGTTTGCCAAATGCCTTTTGAAAATCCAGATACACAATATTGAGCGGCCCACCTTTATTCACATGTTTATTCACCCCTTTTACAAATCTGCTCTAGTGGCTGCTGATCAGTGATGCCGACACAGCCCATTCAAAGTTTTCCACATTGACAATTCTAAAATGGATGATTTCCCATTACAAGTAGCCACAACATATGAATGCATTCTTGCATGCATTTTGGAAAAGACTCTATCAGGCTTATTTTTGAAAGAGAAGGATGACAATCTTTCGACACAAATCGGAAGATGGGCGTCCTTCTCACAGGGTCACCCAAATCATCATAATCAAAAGCCGATTTTGGGTGTCCCCAACTGCTTTCTGTCGCAGGGATGACCAAAGTTCACGGGGGGCATGTCGGAGGCATAGCGAAGGCGGGACTTGGGTGTGCCTAACACATGGGCGTCCTCGACCCATAATGGAAAAAAAGGGCGTCCCTGACGAGCACTTGGACGACTTTACCTGGTCCTGATTTTCTTATGACCAAGGCACAAAAAGGTGCCCGATCTGACCAGATGACCACCAGAGGGAATCATGGATGACCTCCTCTTACTCCCCCAGTGGTTACTAACCCCTCCCACTCTCAAAAAAATCTTTAAAAATATTTTGTGCCAGCCTCTATGCCAGCCTCAAATGTCATACTCAGGCCCATCACAGCAGTATGCAGGTCCCTGGTGCAGTTTTAGTGAGTGCAGTGCATTCATGTAGACGGACCCAGGCCCATCCCCCCCTTACCTGTTACACTTGTGGTGGTAAATGTGAGCCCTTCAAAACCCACTGTACCCACATCTAAGGGCTATGGTAGTGGTATACAGTTATGGAGAGTGGGTTGGGGGGGTTGGGGGGAGCTCAGCACACAAGGTAAGGGAGCTATGTACCTGAGACCAATTTATGAAGTCCACTGCAGTTCACCCTAGGGTGCCCAGTTAGTGTCCTGGCATGTCAGGGGGACCAGTACACTATGAATGCTGGCTCCTCCTATGACCAAAGGGCTTGCATTTGGTCATTTCTGAGATGGGCATCCTTGGTTTCCATTATCACCGAAAATCAGAAACAACCAAGTCTAGGGATGACCATCTCTAAGGACGACCTAAATTTCAAGATTTGGGCATCCCTGACCGTATTATCGAATAAATGATGGACATCCATCTTGTTTCGATAATATGGGTTTCCCCGCCCCTTCGCTGGGACATTTTGCAAGGACATCCTCAGCAAAACTTGGGCATCCCTTTCAATTATGCCCCTCCACGTATATATCCCAAACTGGATGCATCATTTCTGCTTCCTACATTCTATCCAAAATGACCCTTTACATGAAGCTTGGATATCGTGCAGAAAAAGCTTATCTTTAGTCCCATTAGAATATTCATTTGATAATGAAAATCTAGTAAGGAATAAAGTTGTACTGACTTCCTATAATGGAATAAGAGGAGGGAATATCTAAATCTACTCAAAACTAATGAAAGCTTAGAAGGGAAATTTTCAAATAGCTTCTACAGTTTCAAGCTACAAGGGCATTTTTGATGTGTTTCTTTATAAAATTTTTCAAAGAAAAATAATCCACATTGTTTCCTTTGAGAGTTAGTTCAAACTATGTGCATGAATAAAAAACAACAAGGTGGGGAGCGAATGGACTATGTGAGTAACAAATGTCAGCAATATCTGCTCATCACTCATCCTCCATCCTCCATTTCCCCCCACCCCTCTTTTTGATGGCTGGCTACTGTTTCCACTCCATGGGATCCTGCTATAAAGATTGGTTACTGTCCCCTTGGAATCTGCTATAAAGAAAAAGCAGAAAACTTGTCAGAAAAGATATTAGTAAACTTTTAGTTAAGGTGCTAACATGAGCTATTTAATTTTAAATGCATCCTTGGAAAATCATTGTAATCTTGAGTTCAACGATTGCCAATTTACTGTATTTCTGTTTCTATATATTTGAGAAATGTAAGAGCAGTATGAATGTGAAAATACTTTGTGCCCAAAAGGACAAGAATGGGAGAGAAGCTGCTATGATCCTCAGGGTGGACAATTGCAGTACTACTTCAGGAAGCAGATAGCTTGAATTTGGGAGGGAACAGAGTGCCCAAGAATCCTGAGGAGCATGTGATTTCTGGCAGTTGCCACATTATCAGTTATAGGAGCTCAATGAAGAAAGAGTCCCAGTTCCCTTGCCATTGATGTATTTGAGCAGCATTTGGGAAGCCACATATTACAGAAGTAATTAGGCTCCTCAGGCAGGTGCTTACAGTGCCGAAACACGGGATTGCATCAAGTATTAGTATTTTATCAACAAATATTGCTGTGTTGGAATGCCAGTGGTCTAATGTTCCCCTTTTGTTTTTCTTTTTTGGTCTAATATTTTAGAAGACATATGACAAGGGTTTTGGGGTTATGATTATGGTTATATTTATTTTATATACTGTCTGTAAATAGAAATTATCTAAGCAGTGTGCATGAAAATAAATAAATAAATAAATAAAAGCATGTATAAGGAAAAAAGTCCAGAAATAATACAAAAGAGAGAAACATGTAACCTAAGGTACAAAAAGAAGGGTATGAGAGGTGAGGGAGGTTAACTAGGTGTGAAGATACTATAACCAGAGCACCAGGAAAGAAAACAAATAGACTTTAATGTAGAGGAAAAGCCAAAGTGAAATAATATGCTTGCTCAGATTTTTAAAATGTTCTATAAGAAGTTTCTCCCTGAATGTAAAATAGGACACCATTCCATAATGTAGGACCTGTAATGCTGACAAATGACGGGACTCAGAACGTATCCAATGATGAATGGGATAATAGGTTATAATGGGCAGACTGAAGGGAATGGGAAGGTTTGTAAAGAACAGTGGTGTACCAAGGGGGGGCGGTGGGGGCGGAGCGCCCCGGGTGCACACCGCTGGGGGGTGCCGCGGTACGCGCCTGTCGGCTGCGAGTTGGAATCTCTACGCTAAATTCTCTCGTTCGCTGCAGTTCCCTCCCTTTGCCTCGGAACAGGTTACTTCCTGTTCCGGGGCAGAGGGAGGGAGCTGCAGCGAACGAGAGAATTTAGCGTAGTGATTCCAACTCGCAGCCGACAGGCACGCGCCGTGGCACCCCCCCTAGCGGCGTGCACCCGGGGGGGTGTCATTTCACCGGGGGGGGGCGCATCGGCGATCCGCCCCGGGTGTCGTCGACGCTAGGAACGCCACTGGTAAAGAGTTCATAAAATAAAAAGGAAGGTAGTAATCTTAAAGGGGAGGCAACAGGCAATGGGAAGCCAGTGTTCTTCAATGAGAAGCTGGCTATTAGATTGTAAACTCTTTGAGCAGGGACTGTCTTTCTTCTATGTTTGTGCAGCGCTGCGTACGCCTTGTAGCGCTATAGAAATGCTAAATAGTAGTAGTAGTAGTAGCTTACTTTATCAGATTTACTGAAGTATTTTGAATGTTACAAATATCTAAGTTGAATCTGTAGTAAGCCTTGATACAGAGGGTTACAGTAATCCATTCAGGATATAATTAATGAATGAAGGGCAGGCTGCTTCAGAAGAGACAAATAGCTTGCAGTTAAGTGTAAAAAAAAAAAAGATTTGCTCGCTTATCTAGAAATGTGGGTACAAAAACTGAGCCTATTATAAAAATGTACTAGCTATCACAGCTGGTAGCACCTCCAACCTGCACAAGTCATGCTCAGCTCCACCACATACCTGCATTAAGTAGTTAGCACAGGTTTTGTTCTTCTGGTTGTAATGCACATTAGATGTTAGTGCTACTCTGTCCTAACATCTAATGCATGGTAAAATCTGCGCTAACTGCTTAATGCAGCTTAGTAAGAGAATCCCTATGATATCTATCTGCATTAGTACGTTTTTAATATATGTGTTATCATTTTTATGGTAGAACAATTGCCTTCTGATGTCATCATTCACTATGAAAACTACTGTGCTATATCTCTAATTAATTCACAGTCATCTTTATTATGAATCCTGTTTATTAGCCTAAACAACATAATTGATCTGGGCTATACATGTCAGGAAGAAACATATTCTTATTGCTAGTATGCCAGATACCTAATTACAGTTTTTCTTTATGTGACCTGAGCTTCTTCATAATTGCATCAAAAGCTATTTGAGCTATATTCAAGGGAATACTAAAGAAGCTAAGTCATTATATCTGAGACTCACTTGGTGAATGGAAGCTCTACAGTTCAATTACAGGGAACATGGGGAGGCTAATAAACACATTATAAAATTCAGTGGTTTTTTTTTTTATTTCACATTGAAAATTTCAGTGAAACAGTTTCAACAAAGAATTAATTCACTATATAAAGTTTTCTATTGTATGAGTAAATGATAATATGTAAAATGGTCCTTATTTATATTTGTTCCCATATATATAGAACATTAATCTACTTCATTATTAAACATAATATACACAGCATCTCACAAATGCCGGTTATTTGAATATTTATTACATCATACACAACAACATTCAAAAATTGGGGTTAGCATTGACATCAGGCAGTTTCACACAACAGTTGAACATAAATAAAAATTATTGTTCTTATCTTTCGGAGTATAAACCTCCTAACTGTCCACAAAAGAGGACCAACAACAAGGTAATCACTCAATCTGTTTATCCAATGTTCTATTAAAACTCCAATCATGAATCTCTTCTTAGCCACATTGTCAATCTTTAAACACTTTAACTGATTAAAAAATCAGTGTCCAGAAATTGAAGATGTTGAAAAATTGAAGACGTTGAAAATTTTTTTATTTAATTCCTTAAAAACAACGGAATATTTTAAATCCTTTGTCTACTTCATCAGTTATATGGCACAAAAGAAACCAAATCTTCATTCAATGAACCTCCATCTAAAGCGTGTCCACTTGTACCACTTTCATTCAAAAAGTCAAAACAGGTCTCTACACAGGCCATGTTTCTTTTTACTTCATCAGGAGACCTTACAAGAATAATACAAACAATAATATTATAAACACACATACACTTACTCACATACTTTATTTGTAGCATTTGTATCCCACATTTCCCCACCAATTTGCAGGCTCAATGTGGCTTACATTTGCCGTAATGGCGGTTGCCATTCCGGGTAACAGAATTATAAATGGTATTGCATTAAGGTGCATGCATACATGGTATATATATATCATGTGTGTACATACATGGTAAGGAAGAATAAATTATGGTTTTGCATGAAGGTTCCTGCGTAATAAATTGGATTGTAATATACATTAGGTCATCAACTATAGAGGGATCCTATTCAGCATACGGTTTTAAGTAATATTTCTTGATCATTAATGTCAGAGAGGTTGATCAATCATGTGATAAGAATTTGGTTTTGTATAGATAGTATATAGTGTTATTTTTCATATTTAAGATGGATGCTTATGGTATGCCTTCTGGAAAAGGTCTGTTTTCAGTAGCCTTCGGAAGATGATTAGGTCTTGCATTGTTTTTATGGCCTTCGGTAGTGCGTTCCATATCTGCGTGCAGATGTATGAGAAACTGGTCGCGTATGTGGATTTATATTTTAGCCCTTTACAGTTAGGATAATGGAGATTGAGGAATGTGCGTGATGATCTTTTTGCATTCCTAATAGGCAGGTCTATAAGGTCTGACATATAGGTTGGGGCTTCCCCGTGATCGATTTTGTGGACCAGGGTGTAGACTTTGAATGCAATTTGTTCTTTTAGTGGAAGCCAGTGTAGTTTTTCTCTTAGGGGGTTGGCGCTTTCGTATTTCGCTTTCCCAAACATGAGCCTGGCTGCAATGATTTGTTCTTTGCATCCGGCATAAATGGCATTGCAGTAGTCTAGATGACTTAGCACCATTGATTGTACTAGGCTGCGGAATACTTCCCTTGGGAAGAAAGGTTTGATTCTTTTAAGTTTCCACATTGAGTAGAACATTTTCTTTGCTGTATTTATCGCATGGTCTTCGAGTGTGAGATTTCAGTCAGTTGTGACTCCCAGAATTTTCAGACTGTGTGAGACTGGAAGGGTGTAGTCTGGGGTATTTATGGTGTTGGGCTTGTTTGTGTTGTATTGTGAGGACAGGATGAGACATTGTGTTTTTTCTGTGTTTAGCTTTAGTTGGAATGCGTCCGCCCATGAGTTCATTGTTTGGAGGCTGTGTGTGATTTCATTTGTGATTTCGGTTATGTCTTGTTTGAATGGGATGTATATCGTGACATCATCTGCATAGATGTACGGGTTGAGTCCTTGGTTGGATAACGATTTGGCTAAAGGTGTCATCATTAAGTTGAAAAGGGTTGGTGAGAGCGGTGATCCTTGTGGTACCCCGCATTCAGGTTTCCATGGTGTTGACATTGTTGAGTTTGAAATCACTTGATAATTTCTTGCTGTTAAAAAGCCTTTAAACCATCTTAGTACGTTTCCTCCAATCCCGAAGTAGTCTAGGATGTTCAAGAGTATTTGGTGGCTGACCATGTCGAATGCGCTGGACATAACGAATTGTAAGAGTAGCACATTGTTTCCTGTTGCAATTAGTTGTTTAAATTTGGTTATGAGAGTGTTTCAGTGCTATGGTTGGATCAAAATCCTGACTGTGATTTATGTAGTATTGTGAATTTGTCTAGGTAATTGGTGAGTTGTTTGGTTACCATATTTTCCATTAGTTTTACTATCAGGGGATGGATGCTACTGGTCGATAGTTCATTGTGTCATTTAATTTTTTCTTTAAGTCTTTGGGTATGGGTGTAAGTAATATATTTCCTTTGTCCTTGGGGAAAAGTTTGTGTTGTAGCATGTAGTTCAAGTGTGACGTAAGGTCTGTTATGAAGCATTTGGGGGCGGACCTTATTAGGCTACTGGGGCAAATATCCAGTTTAGAGTGGGTCTTGGAGAATTTGTTGAGTGCTTGAGTAATGGTTTCTTCGGTTAGCAGATCGAAGTTATTCCAGATTAGATCTGCTGGGTATTCACCGGGAGTAGGGTCCAGGCAATCCATACATTTTTCGTGGTCAGTGGTGTTGAGTGGTAGAGTGGATCGAAGTTTTATAATTTTCTCATTGAAGTATTTGGCAAGTTGATCTGCCGATGGGGTGTCTGTGCTGGTTGTGGTAACCGGTGTGGTGTCTAATAATTTATTCACGAGTTGGTAGAGTTTATGTGCATCTTTGTAGTCTGGTCCTATTTTGGTTTTCTAGTATGCTCTTTTGATTTGTCTTATTGTATATTTGTATTTTCTTTGCATTTGTTTCCAGGCTTTAAGTGTATGTTCATTTTTCATTTTTTGCCATGCGCGTTTGAGTACCTTAGCAGCTAGATTAGAACACTGGGTACATCCAGGCCTTACGCAGCTTCCAACTTGATGACATCACGGAAGACTTGAATGATTCGTCTCTACATACACCTCTATTTTATACTGACATCAGCATTGGCCAATCAACCACTTTATCAAGACCATATGGTTGCACAGTTCCCCAATTAAAGATCAACCGCTGTTCTTGGCGAATTAGTTCACGTTCAACATTTCTCTCACCTCCTTGTAAACTTATTAAAACCACACATCTTAGATCATCTACTGAATGTTGCAAATGCAACCAATGACTAACCAGAGGAGTTTCAACCTTACACAGTCTGATATTACTCAGATGTTGAGCAATCCGCATTTTCACTCTACGTGTTGTTTCACCTATGTACCAAAGTTGGCACGGACAACATATAGCATATACCACATTCTGTGTATTACAATTGGTCATAGATTTTAAATAGTGATATTTATTAATAGATTTAACCCATATACGGTCTGTGCACAATGCATACTTACAATATACACATGCATCACACTTTGTGTGACCAGGCATTCTTAAACCATCTACCTGTGCATATAATCTTTTCCGTGAAAGGATTTCACCTATATTCTTATCTCTAATACAAGAGAAACGAGGGCGATCACTTAAACCTTTATGTAATGACAAAACTGACCAATGCTCAAGTATAATGTCTTGTATGTCCCTATTCTGCATGTGAAGATTTTTTATTAGTATTTAACCAACATCGTTGTACATATTTTGCCCGTTTATAAGCAGATTTAACAGAGTATTGAGGATACCCTTGCTTTATAAACCTTTCTGACATTATTTTTGCTTGATCATTATAAGTCAGCTGATCTGAGCACAGTTTTTTAATCCTCAAAAATTGACCTATCGGGATGCTTTCTTTTAGTTTACGAGGATGGTGACTCTTAAAATGCAGTAGAGTGTTTCTATCTGTGGACTTACGGTGTACCCCTGTTAAAAAATGATCTTCCACATAGCTAATCTCGATATCCAGAAATTGAACTGTTAATCCCATAGATTACACAACAAACTGAATGTTCAAATCACAACTATTCAAGTATTCCACAAAGGAACTAGCTCCATCATAGGTACCGGACCAAATAACAAAAACATCGTCAATATACCTTTTCCAGGCTACCAGATTCGCATGTTCATATTGAGAAGGGTAAACAAATAACGATTCATATATCATCATGTAAAGGCATGCTATTGTAGGGGCTGCAGTTGCACCCATAGCCACACCTCTCACTTGCAAATAGTATTGCTCTAAAAATTGAAAATAATTTTTTTCAATAACAAATCCAGCCATCTGTAATAATAATTAAATTTTGGCATAAGACAGATCTTGACTTTGCAATACTTGGTCGATGATTTGTAAACATGCCCTTTGAGGGATACTGGTATATAACGCAGTAACGTCTAATGTTAATAATATAATCTGCTGTTCCACAGGAATCTGTACAGAAGCAAGAAACTGTAATAAATCCCCTGAATCCCTAACATATGACTGTGCTTTATATACTTGAGATTTTATATGGTGATCCAAAAATTGTGATAGTCTCAAATAACGACCCCGTGCCCGATACTATGGGGAGGATTAATTAGGGATGTGTGTATTTTCAGTAGAAAATAGATACTAGATGTACTTGGATTTTTCCGTATTAAATACCTAAATTCCTTAGGAGTAATAATACCTTGCTCAGATGCTGTTTTTAACATCTCTGACACTTGGGCTGCATATTCAGTAGTTGGATCTGATTCTAACTTTTTATAAAAAGACTCATCTAATAACTGATGGCGTGCTTCTTCCTCATATTTTGTTAGATCTTGTACTACAACTGTGCCTCCCTTATCGGCGCAAAAAACTATAATGGATGAATCTTGTTTTAAATCAAGCAAGGTCTCCTGATGAAGTAAAAAGAAACACGGCTTGTGTAGAGACCTGTTTTGGCTTTTTGAATGAAAGTGGTACAAGTGGACACGCTTTAGATGGAGGTTCATTGAATGAAGATTTGGTTTCTTTTGTGTCATATAACTGACGAAGTAAGTGAAGGATTTAAAATATTCCATCTGTTGTTTTTCAGGAATTAAAAAAAATCAACGTCTTCAAATTTTCAACATCTTCAATTTCTGGACACTGATTTTTTAATCAGTTAAAGTGTTTAAAGATTGACATATTGTGGCTAAGACGATTCATGATTGGAGTTTTAATAGAACATCGGACGAACAGATTGAGTGATTACCTTGTTGTTGATCCTCTTTTGTGGACAGAGTTAGGAGGTTTATACTCCGAAAGATAAGAACAATAATTTTTATTTATGTTCAACTGTTGTGTGAAACTGCCTGATGTCAATGCTAACCCCCATTTTTGAATGTTGTTGTGTATGATGTAATAAATATTCAAATAACCGGCATTTGTAAGATGCTGTCTGTATTATGTTTAATAATGAAGTAGATTAATGATAATATTAGTCCTGCATGTTTTGATTATTGATCTATATGAGACTATTTGTAAGATAATTCACCCTTGTTATAGTTGCAATATATATAGAACAGGTAAGATTATTTTTTACATGCAGAATTTGTCTTTCATAAATTTGTCCTCCCAGAAGTCATGTGATGCTGTGAGCAAGGCAGGATGTGCATTTGTCCTGCTCTGGAGCCCTCAGTGCATCCTGATAATTTGCCTCTGTACCTGCCTTTCTACCTTTTTCTGTTGCTGAGGCGTTGTATGGACAAGTACTTAGAGAGATGGAGGGCTGACATGTCAGTGAAACCAATGAGAAAGGTGCATGATGATTCCAAGTACGCAGAGGAGAAAATGGCGGACACAGCCTCTGGCACAATTTTGCAATTCATGGCGACTGCAATTGCAGAGATTAAACAAACAGGGGAGCAAGCTCTGGGTCCGCGATTTGAACAACTATCTGGCCAATTAACTCATTTGGAGGCCCTTCTGACTGACACAAATAGACACACAGCCAAATTGGAACGATGTGTGTCAGGGCTGGAAGATGACTCCCATGCAGTGGAACAGGAGGTAATAGAGCTGTGCAAACTTGCGGCTGCCCACATGCAGAAACTTGATGATTTGGAAAACTGTCTATGGTGGGGAAATTTGCACATTTTTGGGTATTCCTAAATCCATCCCTGAACAACATCTACTGTCTGAGCTTAAAAATTGGATAGAGAAAGAACTCCCGCTGCAAGATGGCCTGGGCCCAGCTAAATTGGAGCGTGCACATCATGTGGGGAAACGGCTTCCTGGGGATTCGCGACCCTGAACTGTTAGGTTTGCATAAAGTGGAAACTTTGCACCAATACAGACAGAGACAGGACTCAGTGGTATATGATAGCATTCCAATCTGTATATTCCAAGATTAGTCAGCCGCCTTGACAGACAAGTGCAAACAATTTCATACTCTGTGCACAACCCTCGCTGAGTGTAAGATATGCTTCATGTTCCTCTATCCTGCTGTGTTAAAAGTTTGTCATGGAGGCAAGTGGCACCAGTTTGATGCGTTGGTGCTGGCACAAGATTTTATAAATTCAAAGATTAATGTGCTATAAAAGAATATGGATGTGAGAAAATCAACATGAATTTGGAAACGTAAATAGGGACTATAACTTTAGAAGAGCATGTCTGCTTATGTAAGACAGATGTAAAATCAGCATACTGTATCTGTGCCCCCAGGAATACATGGTAAATGTATATAAAAATTAACAAAAAACAAAAATATCGACTCTGACCGACCATTACAAAACTGGGCAGGCCTGGGACGGTATGGGGACAGGGTTAGGAAGGAGTCAGTAGTTACACAGATATTGGCATTTTTCAGTGCCAACACCCACACATCTAAGCGGGTGAATTTAAGACTGCTTTTGAGCATATGCAGGTGCCAGCTGAATATCATCCAGCACCTGCATAGCAAACATGTGCTGCCAAATTTAAATGGCATACATTACAAGATCTGTGAGAGCTAGCCTAGTATGTTCACTAAAGAAATGATCATGAAATCCAGTTTGGCAGGGATTGAGACAACTTGTTTTATCAAGAAAGGCATTGAGTTGTGTAGCCACAATTTTTTCAGTGAGCTTTAAGATGAATGGTAGCTGTGAAACGGGATGGTAATTGTTAGGATCAGAAGCAGAACCTTTCAAGTGGGGGTAAATAATGGCAAGCTTCCAGGCCAGTGAAACTACCCCAAGGAGTGAAGGTGTGTGATAAAAAAGCTGAAAAGTTTCTTCAGAAGATGATTAGAGAGGAGGTCAGTAGGGGCAGAGGAGAAATGCATGGTGGAAATAGTTTTAAGAACCTCAAATTGCATTGGAATCTGGAAAGCCAAAAAGCTACTATGTGAACGGGCAATGATATAAACATCAGACAGATGTGTGGTGGATTTATTTATTTATGTATTTAAATTTATATTCCACAACAATCCAAGGTTCTTGGCAGATCACAATTATACATTCACAATGCATTTTAAAAAAACAGATTTTACAATCAACTTAATAACAATTCTCCGAGGACAAGCAGGCTGAACATTATCACTGATGGACCGTCCTCTGCAATGGCCCAGGAGCCCAGAAATTACAAAAAAACAAGAACTTTCTAGCAGTGGCGTACCAAGGGGGGGCGGTGGGGGCGGTCTGCTCCGGGTGCATGCCGCCGGGGGGGTGTTGCGTGCCGGTCAGTGTTGTTTGTTTCCATGATCCCTCTGCCCCGGAACAGGAAGTAACCTGTTCCAGGGCAGAGGGAGTATGGAAACGAACGACGCTGACCGGCGCGTGGCACCCCCCACCCCCCGTGGCGTGCACCCGGGTGGGAGGGGGTTCTTTTGCCGGGGTGGGGGTGTCCTTTCGCCGGGGGGGCGCACTGCACGGGGAGGGCGCTGCACCTGGGGGGGCGGGGCACATCGGTGATCCGCCCCGGGTGTCAGCGCCCCTAGGAACGCCACTGCTTTCTAGAACGCGGCATCGCACGGGACAGGAGGCACCGTGCATGCGCGAGCAGGTTCCTGCCCACGGCGCAAGCATTTCACCTTTACTTTTTTCTTGATCGGCGTCCTGAAGAGACACATCTCGTTTACCGTTCTTCAAAATCGACTCAGGAGACCGATTTTTTCGCTTTCAAAATTTTCTTTTTCTTTCTTCTAATTGTTTGTTTCACAAAAAAATATTTAAAAAGTTTTTTAAAAGTTTTCCCTTTATTTCTTAGTTTTTTCTCCCTTTTTGCTATATCCCAGCTGCTTGTAAGCTGTGTAAATTGATGAAAAAATGGATCCAAGTAGCTCGAGAGGCTCAGCGTGGAGTGGACTAAGCCCTACAGACAGTCCGCCCAATTGTTTGTTTCTTTCAAAACCAACAGGAGGGAAGTCCCATCGGAAAATGCACCATCTCCAATTTGGCTAGTAGATTGCATTTCCTTCACTTATGCCCAAGCTGGGTTGTCTCTGAAGGGCCATGTCATGTCTCATAATGTTAGAGCCATGGCTGTGTCAGTGGCTCACTTGAAGTCAGCCTCCATTGAAGAGATCTGCAAAGCTGTGACGTGGTCTTCTGTCCACACATTCACATCTCACTACTGCCTTCAGCAGGATACCCGATGCGACAGTCGGTTTGGGCAGTTGGTGCTGCAGAATCTGTTTGGGGTTTAGAATCCAACTCCGCCCTCCTAGACCCATTTATGTTCTGTTCCAGGCTGTACTCTCACTTAGTTTTGTTTCTTTTTAGGTCAATCTAAGTTATGTCCTCGCCGTTGCGAGGCCCAATTGACCAACATTCATTGTTTTGAGTGAGCCTGGGGGCTAGGGATACCCCATCAGTGATAATGTTCAGCCTGCTTGTCCTCAGAGAAAATTAAGATATATACCTGTAGCAGGTATTCTCCGAGTACAGCAGGCTGAACATTATCATAACCCACCCTCCTCCTCACCGTTTGGAGTTGTTCCTTTTCTATATTTTGCTCTTTATCAAACTAAAGGTGACACGCTCGCGTCGCGGGCGGGAACCTGCTCATACATGCGCGGTGCCTCCTATCCCACGCAATGCCACGTTCTAGAAAGTTCTTGATTGTTTGTAATTTCTGGGCTCCTGGACCATCACGGAGGATGACCCATCAGTGATAATGTTCAGCCTGCTGTCCTCGGAGAATACCTGCTACAGGTATGTATCTTCATTTTCATTACTGAAACCCATCTATCAACAACATGCTGTTTCAACACTTTTTTCAACCTTCTACCCTTTTGAAAGCTTGCATAAACAAGAATATTTAGTTCTCTTTTTAACTCTTTCATATTTTGTATCTTTCTTATCCTCACAGGTAACCTGTTCCAGAATGAAGGTCCAGCTAGGTAAAAAAAAAAAAATTTGAGTTCCTTAACTCTACTGCATTAATCACACAATGAGATGGTATTCCATATTTAATTGATCAGTTGACTTCACTTTTAGGATCTTTGATGCCTGACCTACGACTATCTTAAAAGCAATACAGATGATCTTAAATGTAATTCTCTTTTCGATAGGGAGCCAGTGTAGCCTTTTCAGAAAATTGGAGATGAATTATCCTGTTTGTAAATGCAACTGCAAAATCATATGCAGTAAGGGAAGATGTGGAGGTTGGGTTTTGAAATGAGCTTGTAACTTGCTTAAGAATCTAGAAAAGACAGGAGGGATTTATATCCTTACAGAGAAGTTTAGAATAGTAATCTCTTTTTGCCTTGGTGACGGATCTACCATAGTGAGAAGCAGCATTCTTAAATAAAGACAAATGTGCTGGAACACAAGTCTTATGCCATGAGAGTTCAAGATGATGGAGCTGGCATCAAAGAAGCCAGAGGTCATGATGGTACCATGTATAGGTTTGTTGGGAATGAAGTGTAACAGTATGAACAGGGGCAACTTTGTCAATAGTTACCCCTGGAACTCTGACATGATGGAGATCCAAGTTGAAACTTGGTTCTCTAGACAAAGAAAAATAAAATCTGAAGGGAATTCAGGGCAATTGGTTACAAAACATTCCGAGGTGATGTTACCTAATTTCTGGAAACATCTGTAATGTGGGTCCTCTGTCCCTCTAAGTAAGATAAGTTATGGATCAGATAAACATTTCCAGGATCCTTCTTAGATACTATTCCTAAAGGGGAAACAGTACAGTCTGCCAAAAAAAAGGATTCTATAAAGGTCCATCCATGTGCCCTAGCTGTACCTCTTTTTGCAACTTTCTGTGCACCACTAAGGGATGTGCCACCACCAGCGGGGCATTATGACACCTATGGAACAAAGAAGGTCCCAACAAAAGGAATGATAAACCCCACAGGAAAACCAGCTGACCCCTCTAGGAAGACACTGCCCCTGAAGAGGGCCCCATCCAAAAGGGAGAAATGTGTACTAGAGTAATTTCTGCTAGCCAAACATCCATATCCCTTTGGGGCTATAAAACAATAGGTGACTACTTGGCCTTCACCCATACGCAAATTGTTATACTATTCAGTTAAGAGTGCGGAAGGAGAACAGAGAGGTTAAAAGTTGCAGTGAGGCCTGGGAGTTCTTGGCTATTATGCATGCTCTTTTATTGGGTTGCTGATAGTAAGGACCCCAGAGGAAAGCTTGCAGCTGAAATATGGCTCATTTTGGGTCAGAATTGTCAACGCATCCTGCATTTTAATATTGGCGAAAAAACCTTTATATGTTTTAGAAGCACTGGACTTTTGTTTTTTTTACTGATTTGGTTATTTTGGATCTTCTTTTGGAGACTTCCACCCCTTTGTTTACTTGCATACTATTCCTTTTCACATGTGCCTCTGTGCATATTTTTAACATAAGTTCTAACTCCCCACAAACTCTCCCCCCTGAAATGCTTATACTTAGTATGGATAACGGTATATACAGGGAAGCTATTTACACATATATTTATGCACATGCACCTCAGACAATTCTAAAAACACCAAGTTCTATGCATAAAATGCTGGTTTACCTGCAGAAATGAATTTTAAAACTAATCCTTAAAAGGGAAAAAGTACATGTTGTCCCATCTAAAGCGCATTATTAAGAGTGAAGTGGCTTTTGTGAAATTCTATATTGTTTAGTAACTCAGCCTCATAGCTTTATTTTTTAAAAATCTCCAAGATGATAAAAGGCATTCATTGTTGAGGCACTATAGAGATTGAGGGAAATAAGAAAAGATAACCTCTTCCCTCTCAGTATTCTCAATACAGATCTAAGATAAGGGTCAGCCTGATAGTTTGTACATTATTAAATGACTGTAAAGAGAGAAGAATGTATGGCAGAGTAAGATGGCTGCAGAAAGCAATGTGTTTTGGGGGTTTTTTTCCCCAGAAAAGGAGTTTAGCTTATGAGTTAATAATGTCATTTATTAATCCTGGTTCTGTGAAAATCTTAATGCACTGAATAGGAAAATGCTGTTCTATAAAACACAACAGCAGATGTCTAAGTTTGATCTTGAGGTTGCCTATGGGTGGGCCCATAAGTCATTCTAGAGCTCATATGCTGCTCCTTGGAGAGAAAGGAAAGAAATTAAAGTGCTGAGTAGATGATCGGCTGTTGGAAATGGTATGCATTTTGCATGGTCTATCACACCCAGTCACTGCTCTTTCATAACTGCTTTAGGTACCAGAGATTGTGATAGGCATGAAAGGGACATGAGATGTTTCATATTAAAAGTGGAAAAATGGGGGAAAGGAAAAGTGAGATCAACAAGAGAGGACAGTGGGCCCAGAAATGTTAAGAGATTTCTCACTGTATGTTGATAATTCAGAGTTTAAATGCTGGTTTCAGCTTAAAGACTGATTCTCTAAAGTTTGTCTACCATTCTGTGTCAATGGGAAAAGAAGCTTAGGAAATCAGGTGCCTTGAAGGATGAAAGATGAAATGTCAAATACAATTTAAGAATATCTAAAGGTGAACCACTATTATAAGACACTGGCATATGCAGAAGGCAGAATTTCAAAAGATGTTCTAGTTTGTGACTGTTTCTTCTAATACTGGTAACAAATTTTTGATTTCCTGACCACAGGATTTAAAGATGAAGTTTTATTTGTTTTCTCATTCCTATATACCGCCAATGTAAGAAAGATCATTCAACACTGTCTACAACAATAAAATAAAGCATCAGTTGAAAAATATAAGTATAAAACAGTAAATGCAATCATAAACACATTCTCAACAATAAGAAAATTCGGGGAATTGCTATCTAATTCTGTTTCCCTCAGGGTAATGTCTCCAAATGGCTTTGTACATACCATGACAGCAATGAACCTCACTCTAAAGCCAGGCAGAGTATGTTGAGTATGATCTCAATCTCTCAAGTTTACTGTTGACACTCATTGCAGTACTTGCATTGTACCAAAGATACCTTCCTTACAGGGTTCCCCTATATGGGGACATCATCTATCTTAGTCTTACACAGAATCAGTTTTCAACTGTTTCTGGAACATTAAGAGAGTGAACGCATTCTGCAACTCACATAGACTAGCATTACACAATTTCAGCTCCAGTACGGAAAAAGGAAACCTGAAATTTTGAGTGTTTTCCTGTCTTTTCAGGTAAGAAATAATATGAAATGAAATGATGTTTATATTTCATATTATTTTTCTGATGAATGCATGTCCCTATTGGCTTTATCATGCATTGATTATTGTAATTCTCTGCATGATGATTTACCAAGTTGCCACCTGAAAATGCAATTGAGAAATTGCTTGTAAGAGTCAGGAGATTTGCTCATGCAACTCCTTTATTTATTGCCTAACTCTGGCTCCCAGTTATTACATTAAATTTAAAATCTTGATTTTTACCCACCCACTGTAAACCGGAAACCAACTGAAATATGGATGATGGTGGAGTTGAGATATAGGAGGACTGTACCTTGAAGCAGCACATGGCAAAACATGGTCCATGTTGGCGGTGGTTTCTTAATGTAGATAAGTATATTTACATGGTTCTTTCAGGGATATATTATCATATTTTTTTTCTTTTTCATTATGTGTTATGTAAATTATTCCACAGACATATCTTCCTTAATTCTTACATAGTAATATGTTAATTTAGAACAAACCTCTTAATCTGTTCATAACTATATCTTTTGTAATATAATGTAAGCCACATTGAGCCTGCAAATAGGTGGGAAAATGTGAGGTACAAATGTAGCAAATAAATAAATAAATATTATTGGACAGATTAACAAATAGAAGATGTCATATAATAAAGGGACTGATAAGGAGGTAGGCAAGCCATAGGTTCTGGAGGGCCTGTGCAAGATGAATCACCTCTGAAGTCCGTTTATATGAGCTATTAGCTGGGTGGTGCAATGCTTGGGTGCTGGGCATTTTTTATAACCTGTCATGTTGGCCCCACTCTGTTAAATATCTTTATTGGCTTCAAGCAGGTGATTCAGGCAGGTTTTAAGGACATACACGGCCAACAGATACTTAATTCATTTTTAGATTTTGCAATTTTCCCCCAGTTTTGGGTGTTTTTTCTTTGTTTCACACATTTGATTAGTTTTTTGTACATGTGTTAAAACTTTTTAATTTGTGCAACTGGATTGTATACATTTTAATTGATACGGGTATATCTGTACAATTTAGTATGCAAGTACTAAACGTTTTATGGTACCTAAATGAGAAGAATGCACATCCCTTGTAGACTTACAGCAAGTTATAGAAACCTTACTCTTATCCTGTCTATTGTAATACTATTTATCTAGATGTCCCTAAAATTGGTCACATGACTGCCATTGGTAAAAGACACAACTGTCAAATGATTACTGGTGGCATAGAATCTCCCCTTTGCCAATGTATCTCTGTTAACTATGGCTTCACTATCATTTTATTTTCTTCTTTGTCTTCTTCTTTTTCTTCTTATTCACTCCAGGATTTACAGACACCAAGCCATCTTTTTAACTCATTGAAAAAAGCCAACTTTATTTTTGCTGCTGCCCCCAACAACCCCACTAGAACCACCGGGGAGACAGGTAGGCCTGGGGGGGGTATCTAGATCACGGGGAGGGATGGGGGGTGTTCTGATGATTTTTTCAACCCACTTTAGTCCAAATACCCCAGATCCTTTCCTAGGCATTAACTACTGAATGCAAAGCTTCCAGTTCTTGCTCCTGTTCTTCCAACTACTGCTACCTCTACCCACTCATCCCTTGCTTGCCTGCTGTATCTTTCCCTGGCAGCTGGTAGCTCATGATTTCCTGTGGTGTTTTCTATGCTATGGATTGTACTGTTGCAGAGCCAGAGTAGGCAGAAAAAATAGCATGAGAATGATCTATGATCATGCCGGGAGAAGCATGAAGAGGTGGTGGAGAGTTGCAGAAATTCAAATTATAGGCACCCAAGCAAAATATCTAAAAGAATCCCAGAGCAGGATTGGTTATAAATGGGCCTCTATTTCCTTGGAGTCCTCTCTATACTACAGGGGATGCTTGGGTAGAATTTACACCATCATTTTTGGCAGATGAAATATAGGAGACACTTGTGGACTCTATATAGGAGGAGAAACAAGAATTGAAGGCAGACTAGCAGAGGCTGAGCTGTTCTTGGAATAGGTGGCTGTAAGTCAGTGGTGGCAGTAATGGTGGTAGAGGTGAGGTCCAATAACTGATATTGGCATACCAAGGCCAGGATGCTCAGGTATAGATAGAGCAGGGTGTACTGTCAGCTGCTCCCTCCTCATTTGACATCTGCAGCACCTGACATATCTCCCTTCTGCTGGAGACCAGACCCCATGCAAACCTTGAGAGCAGCATCTCCAGCATCGCCAGCCTCTTGAGCCCTACTGGATACATATTCAACAGCAGAAACCGAAACAGTGCATACAGATGGATAAACAAGACAGGCAAACAGAGAGAACTGTGACAGCAGGCACAATTGCATAGAATGAAACATGCCTAAAACTGCTAACGGACAAGACTTTTTCCACTGTGAGGGATTAAAGATTGTTTCATGATGAAAGGGAAGCCTCTGCTGTCCCTAGAGAAAGCGTAAGATTACGCATTGGTGTTAACACATTTCCACTGGATAGCTTCTTCCTGTCATTTGACCTTGTGACATCCCAAGAGAATGATTGCTTGGAAACTAGACAAACTTAGGTATTTTTGGGTTTTGGTTTTTTTTAGGCATTTGACAGTAGCAGACATTCCTAAGTTCCCCAAGGGCCTCACTTTCTAGTGTTGTCTCCCAGAATCAATAGAAATCTTTTATCTTACAAAATAAAACAGATGAAAGAAAACCACCCTGTGGAGCTAGTGTTCAGAAATTACACTGGAAACCTTATTTTTTTAGTCCCTGTAGAAAGCACATTGGATTTATGAGTGGGTTCAAAGTTGAACCAGAGGGCACAATTCTCTGACCTTTCCAAAATATACTTCTGATTGTCTCCTTCAGATTCTCCTCCCAAAATTCTATTTTCTGTAAGTGTAGTAGTTTTAATGTGAGAAATGTTTGAGGTTCTACAGATAGAAGTAGTATAGATTAAAGGTGTTGAATATTTTTTGCTGAAACTAAGCAGCACAAATGCTTTTGCAATTTTTGTAGAGAATAGAGTGCCTAGGGCAATCAGAATGACAGATATTTATATATGATATTCCTCAATTTATTTTCTGGATTATTGTAATTTACATATTATGGTAGTGATAGATATACCCAACAGTTAACTTCATAATGGGACTGGAGAAAACTGCATCCATTGGCTTAAGGCTATCTACTAATCAAGATACTGGACCTAGAATCCCTTTTACTAAATAGTTAATATATGAATTAGCACATTCTATCAGTGTGTGCTAATGCTAACAGTTCATACAGCTTCTTGAAATTTGCAAGACAATTCTATAAACTAGACCTAGCGGTCTGGTGGGTAACAGGGCAGTGCTCTGAAATGGCAGCAGCTGTGGCAGCTGGAAGCAAAAGGGCAGAAAATGTGACTCCACAAGCAGCAGCACTCTGACTTTATTTCTTGAGAGCTACACTCCTTCCTTGCATTGTAGCTGCAAGCACTGCTTAACACGATTTCACTTTCAATGTGCTCTACACACTGGAAATGAAATCAAATAAATGCCACATATGGATACATTGCAACTCTACCCTTATTCCACCCAAACTACAGTGTATATGTAAGTACACACTGTCTTGTCAGCATACATATTTTACATGCATTTACTGTAAGAATGCTTAAGACCATGTAAAACAAGCCCAGTGTTGTCAGTGGGAGCCGCAAGAGGACGGGAGAAGAGGGAGGATAAGCACCGGATCCACAGGTACACGGGCTGATTCCTCATGTAAAAGGCCACTAAACCGGGTAAACCAAAAGAAACCACAGGCTGCCTCAGACTCATACGCACTCCCATACACATGCCAAAAAATATATATGTATAAATGAATATATGTGTAAATATACATACATACACACAATAATAACAAAACAGAAACCAGGCACCACGCAAACCTCTCCCCATATCCAAAAAAGGAATCATATACATCACAAAAATTCTAATAGGGCTATCAATCCTAACGCAAATAACATCTATGGCTGTCGTGACTCAAGAAGTAATCAACAAAATACCAATACTATGCAACTTGCATCTCCCAGTAGGCAGAGCCGAGCTCTTCCCTGGTAGAATCCAAACAACTGGATAGGCCACTCAAAAAAATGAAAACCAATTGACATCCAAGCACAACAAAAAAAACAGAAAGGAAACCAAGAAACATAGAAATCCAAATAAACGACAACTAACAAAAATAACCACAGATCAGCAGTAAACAAAAAAGAAACAATAAAAGACTAGATAAATGATAAAGACATCAGCTTGGCTTTCCTAAACAAAACATAGATTCATGTCAAAGAAGACCCTATTATTCTGGACCTATGCCCACCAGGCTACAAAATCTTACACTGTACCAGAAGTGGGAAAAGAGGTATCACACTGCTATACAGATCCTTTTTAAAGGTTGAAGCCATAACAGAATCCATAACACCACAACTGGAAATTGCCTCAATTAGAATCAAGGACCAAACTCTACTCAACTAATTATGCTGCATCCTATTCTACAGACCCCCAGGAAACTGGAAAGTGACTCAAACCACCTTCATGGAGTTCATATCAAACACATGTATAGCTAACCCCAATACCATATTAGTAGGAGATATTAACCTCCACTTAGAAGACCAGAAAACAGAAAGTTCCAAAGATTTCAATGAATTCCTCAAACTATGGAACTTCCAGTGACCAGCAGGAACCACCACCCATGTCAAAGGCCATAGACCTACTAGCTTATAGATGCTCACAGGAAAAATGACTTTCCTGCTTATAATCGAATGAGAAAAACGCCCAAGTTCCGACCTAAATCGGGAGATGGACGTTTATCTCACAAAAATGAATAAAGCGGTATAATCGAAAGCCGATTTTG
Organism: Microcaecilia unicolor; assembly: GCF_901765095.1. NCBI lineage: Eukaryota > Metazoa > Chordata > Amphibia > Gymnophiona > Siphonopidae > Microcaecilia > Microcaecilia unicolor. Next base: position 68,899,505 of record NC_044037.1, on the reverse strand, counting down.
GACGTTTTCAACTGCAATCTGTCGTGGATGCGGACAAAGTTGATGGGGGCGTGTCAGAGGTGTGGCGAAGGCGGAACTGGGGCGTGGTTATCTGACGAACAGAGATGGGCGCATTTCACCGATAATGGGAAAAAAGTATGCGTTTTTAGCTAGAATTTAGGACACTTTTCCTGGACCCTGTTTTTTCACGAATAAGGCCCCAAAAGTGCCCTAAATGACCAGATGACCACTGGAGGGAATCGGGGATGACCTCCCCTGACTCCCCCAGTGGTCACTAACCCCCTCCCACCACAAAAAATGAAGTTTCTCAACTTTTTATTTTCACCATCAAATGTCATACCCAGCTCCCTGGCAGCAGTATGCAGGTCACTGGAGGAGTTGTTAGGGGGTGCAGTGGACTTCAGGCAGGTGGACCCAGGCCCATCCCCCCTACCTGTTACAATTGTGCTGCTTAATGCTTATTAGTCGTCCAACCCCCCCAAACCCACTGTACCCACATGTAGGTGCCCCCCTTCACCCCTTAGGGCTATAGTAATGGTGTAGACTTGTGGGCAGTGGGTTTTGAGGGGGATTTGGGGGGCTCAACACACAAGGGAAGGGTGCTATGCACCTGGGAGCTCTTTTACCTTTTTGTTTGTTTTTGTAAAAGTGCCCCCTAGGGTGCCCGGTTGGTGTCCTGGCATGTGAGGGGGACCAGTGCACTATGAATCCTGGCCCCTCCCACGAACAAATGCCTTGGATGTATTCGTTTTTGAGCTGGGTGCTTTCATTTTCCATTATCGCTGAAAAACAAAAACGCCCAGCTCACACATCGTTGAATAAAACATGGGCGTCTATTTTTTTCCCAAAATACGGTTCGGTCCGCCCCTTCACGGACCCGTTCTTGGAGATTAACGCCCATGGAGATAGGCGTTTTCGTTCAATTATGCCCCTCTTTATCATACAGCACCCAATATGGACAGAAACTCCATGGTCTGATCACTTCAAGCTAAACCTGACTCTACTGGAAAGAGCAGAAAACTCCACCACCACAAACACGGGCACCATACAAAACATGAGGAAGGAGTGATGCAACCAAATTTTGGAATACCATATATAAAGATTAATGGACACTAAAGACCAACATGGAAACGTTCCTAGAGGAAAGGGACAAAAGAAAGCACCAACATATTGAATGAAATAGCCACCATGAAAACAAAAACTGGACAGAGATGCAAACAGCCCCATGGTATGATGAAGAACTGAAATGACAAAAACCCTTCCAGAAGACTAGAACAAGCATGGATGAAAAACACAATGAAACAACAGGACTGCATGGAAAGATGCTCAAAAGCGATATAAGATCAAAATGAGACAGGCTAAAAAGAAATACTACACAGAGCATATAGGTTCAGACCACAAGGACATAAAAACTATACAAAATAATATAATAAACACCAAGCCCCTGATAACAGCAAACAAGGACCCCCATCAGCAAACAACCTCAACAGATTATTTGAAGAGAAGATCCTCAACCTAACGAACACCCTAACACAAAATGACATAAACTTCAAAACCCTCATAGACGAACTCGACCACCCTCCAGAAGAAGCCTCAGTGGAAAGTACGTGGACCACCTTCATACAACCCACAATTGAGACAGTAGCACAAGTGTTAAAAAAAATTCTCCTCCATCTACTGCATGCTAGATACATGTCCCAACCATATAATGAAAGCTGCCCCTGACAGATTCATAGACCACCTCACCTCCCATCTGAAATACATTTTCCAGAAAGGCCAATTCCCGCTGAAAAAAAGGCAACATACTGCTCACACCAATCCTAAAAGACGCCAAGAAAAACATCAAGGGTACCTCAAGCTACAGGCCAGTGGCATCCATACCTCTAATGACAAAAATAATGCAAGACATAGCAGCCAACCAGTTAACTGATTATTTCAACACATTCTCCATATTACATGAAGCTCGATCAGGCTTCAGACCTCATCACAGCACCGAAATAGCGTTGATTGCACTATTAGCCAACTTCAAAAAATAAATCTCAGATGGAAAACATATTCTTCTACTACAATTTGATATGTCAAGTGTATTTGACATGGTCGATCACCATATCCTCAAAAGAATCCTTGACAAAATTAGTATAGGAGGAAAGATACTCAAATGGCTCCTAGGATTCCTAACTACCAGATCCTACCATGTGATGATGGAAAGTTATATGCAGAGTCCCAGAGGGTTCACTGCTCTCACCAGTACTATTCAACCTAATGATGGTTCCACTGGCAAAAAAACTATCCAAACAAGGATGCAGCCCCCTCATATATGCTGATGATGTGTCAATCCACATTCTGCTTAAAAAGAACCTGCACATAATAACCAGAATCACAGAAGGCATAGACATAATGGAATACTGGGCATCAGCATTCAAGCTTAACTTAACAAGGACAAAACAAAGTCTGATAATCACATTGCCACACAATACCGCCCACTTCTCAAACATCTCCACCATGGGTGCAACCCTCCCAATATCTGACAATCTAAAGATACTAGCAGTCACCATAGACTGTAATCTAAGCCTCAACATAAAAATCTCAAACACTACAGAGAATATGTTCCACACCATGTGGAAGTTGAAATGCATTAGAAACTACTTTCCAAGAGATGTATTCTGTACACTAGTCCAATCCATGGCCCTCACCCATGTTGACTACTGTAATGGAATATATGCCAGATGCAAGGAACATCATTAAGAGACTACAAAACAGCACAACACATAGCGGCTAGACTAATCTTTGAAAAACAATGATTCAATAGTGCACGACCACTACTCCAAAACCTACATTGGCTACCAATTAAAGCATGGATATCCATCAAGATATGCTCTCTAGCCTACAGAATAATCTTTGAACTCGCTCCGGAATACATGACAAACCTAATAGAACTACCTATATGCAACACAATCAGGGGCACAAGAACATATCTCACCCTGCACTTCCCAAAATGTCAAGGCCTGGTATACAAATCATCAACCAATTTCACATACATCTGCCCCAAGATATGGACTATTATACCAAAAGCCCTCAAATGCATGAACTACTACTTAACATTCTGAAAACACATTAGGCCCACTTCTTTAGCAAATTCTTCGCCAATTAACCCACTTAATCAAACGGACTAACGACCAACACACTATAATATCTGATCACTAAATGAAACTGAACAAGAAAAGCACCAACTTGCAAAGACTTTGCAACATGTTTAAAAAATGGCTTGTAAGCCACATTGAACGAACTACCTGATTGGAAAATGTGGGGGGAAAGGCAAAACTAAATAAATAATAAGGTGTTCTAATGGATTTAGCATGGGCTAATGAATTAGTGTGCGTTAAATGCTAAGAAACCCATAGGTATAAAATGGGCTTCTTAGTATTTAGTAGTGCTAATCATTAGAATGTGCTACTTCGTTAGCACACCTTAGTAAATAGTATAATAATTAGTGCAATAATTGCCAGCATGGTGTTTTACAGAAATTACAGAATATACTTACCAAAAAGAAAAAAAAAGCTCAATAAATGATGACATGAAACAAAGGGAGAGGAATGAATAGAACAGCAATATCAACCTTGACAACATGCAGCAAACAGAACAAACATGAGGAAAAGTGCCAAGTGTCTCTCTGTAGTTCTGGGTTCAGCCAACTAATATAACATTAATTATCTTTCCTTTACACCTGTTTTAAAATGTCTTAATCAAGCTTTCCTAGTAATCATCAATGGGCAAAGAATTCCAGAAGGTGAGCACCAGAAAACTAAAAGCTGTGACCTAGTAGCTGCTAGTCTAAATTGTGACAGAGCAGGAGTGACTAAATAGTTAGACTGTGATGGCTTCAAACATGCTGAAGGTGATAAAGACTAACAAATGAATATAAATAATAAGAAATACCCCTATTAACACAAGCCCTGGTGAGACCAATTTAAAAAGGTCAACTCTATCAATAACAGACATTAAGAACTACTGATCGATTTCCAATCCCCAAATGGTAGCAAAAATATTGGAGTCATGTGTACTACTACTACTACTTATCATTTTTATATCACTACTAGATGTATGCAGTACTGTACACATTATCCACCTAATATCTATAAAGGGCACTTTGAAGTGTGTGCTCAAATTGCATGCACATCTTAATTGGATAATTAGCCAATTAATATCAATAATTGACATTTTAACAAGCTATTTTTGGCATTAATTGGAATCAATTAAGATATAAGCGCATAAATTTAGCCATGTGATCTGTATCTAAATTTTACACTTGTCCCAAAAAAGGAGGCATGGAAATAAGAGGGTCATGGGCAGTTCAGGGCGGATCATGAGTGTGTTTTTTGGTTATGAGCACAATTATGGAATAAAGTGCCCTGTGCCTACATTTAGGTATGTCCATTTTTGTTGGTGCAAATAGACATGTCTAAATTTAAGTATGACCTCCAGGTCTTAAGCACTGTTCTATAAACTGTGCCTAAGTTTAGGCACAGCTTATAGAATAACGTTCAGCATTTTTTTTCGACACCATTTATAGAATCTAGCCCTATATGTAGGTACTTTCTCTGTCCCTAGTGGGCTCACAATCTGAGGTATTTTTGTTCTTGTGGCAATGGAGGGTTAAGTGACTTGCCTATGGTCACAAGGAACTGCAGTGTAGTGATACAATTGCAGGACTACTGTATTTAGAAGAGATAAAAAAGTATGGATCCTGCTCAATCCAGCTTTCCGTTTGGATTTAGTACAGAAGCTCTTTGGTGGCCATTTTGGAGGAAATATGTAAGTGTTTGGATCAAAGAAATTCTGAACTCCTGAATATAAAAGCAGTGTTTGATTCATTTAATCATAATAATTTATTGAGCTAAAAAGTAGAGTCTGGGGGTAAATCTTTAGGGGCTCTTTTACTAAGCTGTGCTAAAAAGTGGTCAACGCTGTCCCCAGAAGGAAATATGTTTTCATTCAATGAATAATTACGTTCTGGAATTCATCGCCGGAGGATGTGGTAACAGTGGTTAGTGTGTCTGAGTTAAAAAAAAAAAAAAAGGATTGGACAAGTTCCTGGAGAAAAATTCCATAGTCTACTATTGAGACAGATATGGGGAAGCCACTGCTTGCCCTGGGATTGGTAGCATGGAATGTTGCTACTATTTGGGTTTCTGCCAGGTACTTGTGACCTGGATTCACCACTGTTGTAAACAGGATACTGGGCTAGATGGACCATTGGTCTGTATTCTTATGTTCCCCATTAGCACATGGCTATTAGCACGTGAGAACTTACCAACACCTATTTTTAGGTGGTAAGGGTTCACGTGCTAATCATGTGCTAATTGGTTAGCGCATAGTGATGTAGCTGAACTAACTTAGTACAGTGCACACCTACTCTCCATCCCCAGATACACCCCAGTGCTAAAAAATAAATTCTGTTTTTTAGTATGTGCGTGCTGATCCTGGAACTACTGTGGGACAGCTGAGTGTGGCACACGATAGTGCTTTTTACCCTGCAGTGGACACATGTTAGCGCTTAACACAGCTTAGTTAAAGGGCCCCTTTGTTTAGCTCACTGTGCTTTTGATGGACAGAACCTTTAAGGTCTGGGATGGAGTAATGGTGATAATTTCAGAAGGATCATTCAGGTTTAAGATATGTGTAAACCAGCATTTAGATATTTATATTGCATAAATGTTTAAATATTAATTTTACAAAGTCAGCATATACAAAATGTGCATACGGCAAAAGGGTTGTGATCTGTGCACGTTCTGGCGCATAAATGTTTAATGTTGCTATTTCATATCATAAACATGTATGTGTGGCATAAATTGTAGTTGGTCCATGTTGTCCCTTTATTGTATATCCTAAAATGGATTATTATGTCAAAAACAGCCAGTGCATGATTAGAACAAGCTCTACATTGACAGACACTGTTCTAAAATACTAGTGGAACTTGAGGCACCCCAAACTGGATGTCTGAATTCTGGTGTGTATATCCTTTCAAAGATCCATCTCTACACAAGTATTCCGTTTGCATACTGTCTGCATTTTCATAGCAAAGTGAATGAGGAATTGACACCTTGTGATAAGATTTTTTTTTTTTTTTTGCAGCTGTTTAATGACAGAGTACAGTCTAGGGAGCCTGGTCTGCTTAACCTCTGTATGCAGTCCTTTAACTCTGATGCCTTTTTAAAACAAAAACATATCCTAATGACATGGAAAAGAAACCATAATACAAAGCCTTAAATTACTGTTGTTTGTAGTTTTTAAGATCTGTGGTGTAGAAATCCCAGGAGTGCCTAGTGAGTTCAAATTGCTCAAGGAGTTGTTGTTACAAAGGGGAAAATAACTCGGGGCTGAGAAAATCACTCTACTTTTCTCACTTAATCAGGCTCCAAAGTTTCTGAAACCTTTTTTACACCTCCCCGGAGATCAAAAAAAGAGGGCATCAATAAAGTAGACTAGAGGTGTACAGAATGCATCAGCACCATCTCTAGGCTCTTAGTACAAAAGAGCAGCTTTAATGATTTATCTCAAATGAGCTCACAGTTGGTCATTCTTTAAATTGTTTATACGTGCTTAATGTCATGCCCTCAGTGAGCAATGATGTACTACCAATTTCATTGCAAGGGGTTCTTGCCAGCTCTGTCCACTCACTAAGACAATGTTTTCTTTGATTAATAATTTAATGGGCTCCCAAGAGTCTTCCCAGAGCCACCTCCTGCACATCAATGTCGGTGAGCCTCCCAGTTGACTTCTTTCTAAAGTTCCTGTATCAAATTTCAGAGACTACATTACATGACTGAAAGGTCAATTAAATTAAACTGTCCTCATTTATGTTTTCCTCAAATGCAATTAAAAATTAATGAGTCAATGTTAAACAGAACTTGTGTGGTCAGCATTGGGTTTTAATTGCATAAATGTGTGTTTTAAAAAAATCTCTCTTTTGAATGGATAAAATTTGTTCATACGAGTCAATATGGTGGTAATGTTTAAAGGATTTGACATATATGTATGCCAGTATATCAAATCATAAAAAAATGCTCAGCACTCATACATTACACTATCCAGCCAACAGCTCATATGAACGGACCTCAGTGGTGACTCCTCAACCCATGGTTCGCCTGTCTCCTCACCAGTCTTTTTGATATATAACATCATCTATTTGTTAATCAATGCAATTATTGTATTATTTTTATCTCTCAATTCAAGGACTTATGACCTTCAGAAAACCATATTAATGCACTTATCTCCATTAAGGAACCACCACCAACATGGGCTATGTTTCATCATGCACTGCTTCAGGGTGCACTCCTAAAACACCAGATAAATAAGTATTAAACAATTATTACATATATAACACAACAACCTTACAATCCAGCTTATAATTGAAAAAGAGAAAAACGCATATATTGCGACCCCAAATCGGGAGATAGACGTTTATCTCACAAAAACGAATATAAAGCGGTATAATCGAAAGCGAATTTGGACGTGTTTTTCAACTGCACTCCGTCGCGGATGCGGACAAAGTTGATGGGGGCGGTCGAAGGCGTGGTGAAGGCGGAACTGGGGCGTGGTTATCGGGCGATCAGAGATGGCGGCCTTTCGCCGATAATGGAAGAAAATATGCGTTTTTAGCGAGAATTTAGGGCACTTTTCCTGGACCCTGTTTTTCCACGAATAAGGCCCCAAAAAGTGCCCCAAATGACCAGATGACCACTGGAGGGAATCGGCGATGACCTCCCCTGACTCCCCCAGTGGTCACAAACCCCCCTCCCACCACAAAATATGCCGTTTCACAACTTTTTTTTTTCACCCTCAAATGTCATACCCACCTACCTGGCAGCAGTATGCAGGTCAGTGGAGCAGTTATTAGGGGGTGCAGTGGACTTCAGGCAGGTGGACCCAGGCCCATCCCCCCCCCACCTGTTACACTTGTGCTGGTAAATGGGAGCCCTCCAAACCGCCCCCCAAACCCACTGTACCCACATTAGGTGCCCCCCCTTCACCCCTTAGGGCTATAATAATGGTGTAGACTTGTGGGCAGTGGGTTTTTGCGGGGGATTTGGGGAGCTCAACACCCAAGGGAAGGGTGCTATGCACCCTGGGAGCTCTTTTACCTTTTTTTTGTTTTAGTAAAGTGCCCCCTAGGGTGCCCGGTTGGTGCCTGGCATGTGAGGGGGACCAGTGCCTACGATCCTGGCCCCTCCACGAACCAAATGCCTTGGATTTATTCATTTTTGAGCTGGGCAGCTTTCATTTTCCTTATCGCTGAAAAACAAAACGCCCAGCTCACAAATTGTCCGAATAAAACATGGATGTCTATTTGTGCCGAAAAATACGGGTCGTGTCCGCCCCTTCACGGACCCGTCTTGGAGATAAACGCCATGGAGATAGACGTTTTTTTCGGTTATGCCCCTCATGTAACCTAAAGAACCAATGGCAAAAATCATCTCCGATATCTTACTCTGCCATCAGTCCATTTTTCCCAAGATAGTGATTTAAATAAAGGCACTTGACAAGGGGAGCCAATAAATTTGTCAGTTTCACAATAATGAATTCCAATCCAATTCTAAGTTCAGCCCCTCAAGGTATATCTTATCTAATGTAAATATCAATCACTCTTTCTTATAATTATCAAGTCCTCCACAGAGCTAACCTCCATCCCCATTTCAAACTTGTCTGTAGTGCGCCAACAAATATCTTTCACTGTATGTGATACTAGCGGAGCTGATGTAGACACAGAAGAGCACTGGTCTTCACACCTTCAAAATCACACAAGACACAGTGAAGATGACACACAAAAAAAAGTCTTGACAATGCTTGAATAGTCCAGATTAATTGTATGTCTTTCAAGATTTGCCACAGCCATGTTTTGGCCAACCAGCCTGCCCCAGGAGTCTTCGTAGCCTCTTAGAGATGTCTAAAAAAGGTCAATGTACCTGTCGATATAATGCTGAATTGGAAGCTTGTATAATGTAACCTCCATGTGAAACTCTCTCCTTTGGCAGGAAGGAAAGAACCCACCAAAATGTCTCGCACAATGCTGAAAGAAAAGAGCTGTGCAAGATCAACAACCAGGCGTTGCCTTCTCTGAAATGTGGTTGTCAATCTTGAACAGCTTTTTTCTTTGAGCCTTGCGTGAGACATTTTGGCAAGTTCTTTCCTTCCCACCAAAGGATAAGGTTTCGCATAGCCGTTACATTACACAAACTTCCAATTCGGCATTATATCGACAGATTCATAAACCTTTTTTAGATGTCTTTAAGAGACTGCAAAGACTCCTGAAGCATGCAAGTTGGCCAAAACACTACTACTACTACTACTACTACTACTATTTAGCATTTCTATAGCGCTACAAGGCATACGCAGCGCTGCACAAACATAGAAGAAAGACAGTCCCTGCTCAAAGAGCTTACAATCTAATAGACAAAAAATAAATAAAGTAAGCAAATCAAATCAATTAATGTGGACGGGAAGGAAGAGAGGAGGGTAGGTGGAGGCGAGTGGTTACGAGTCAAAAGCAATGTTAAAGAGGTGGGCTTTCAGGGCTGTGTCAAGTCTTTAAAGCCATACAGTAAATCTGAACTATTCAAGCATTGTCAAGAGACTTTTTTTGTGTGTCATCTTCGCTGTGTCTTGTGTGACATTAGTGGAGCTCCCATGCTCAATGTAGTAATACGTGATTTATGGTCATTGAGAATCTAGAAGATCTTCCACATAAATAAAATTGCAGGGACATACTATGATGTAAATGACATTGTTACTGTCACAAGTAGCATTAGATCTCAAAATAATTTTCACAGATGAATTGACAATGTTCAGTTTTCTCTCTATGGTGCTAGCACACCATTGCCAGATGCCACATTTTGAATGGCCTCTCAATAGACCATCCATGGCAGTATAATCCACTCACTTGTAAGTTAGTACCTCTCTTAAGGTTTTCTCTCTTCTATATGTAATGATAGGACATTGTTGCAAACAATTGTGGATGGTCAACACCTGCCAATACTTAAAAACCAAGGCAGTGACTGAAGGTATATGAGCAGAATAAGGTATTGAGATGTAATATACCTTTTATAAAATGACCTTCACATACAAGTACTTTCTACATGTAACTGAGGTATATGTGAGTTTGGCAGAAGAGTTTGGCTGGGGCATAGGCAGAATCACTAGAGGTGGTGTTCTACAAGTGGGTGTCTCATTTTAGGCATCCTGATGACATGTAGTGAGAGTCTATTCTGTACTAGCAGCTGGGCCGCCAGATACATTTATACTAGTGAAACCCTTCATTGGCATGCCTTACATGTATGTGCCTGCAATTACACCTGCCATAGACCTGAACCTAAATGTGGAAAGTGTAACTTATAGTAGGCACCCCGTCATAATAGCCCTGACAAAAAAGCCCCGACAAAACAGCCTTATAAGAAAATAGCCCTTGACAAAATGTGCCCCCCCCACACAAAATAACCCTTGACAAAATAGCCCTTTAACAAAATAACTCCCTAGAAAAAAAATAACATATCACAAAAAAAGATGATAAACTACAAGTGAAATCTTCACTGATAAAGGCTTCCACCAGCATTGCATTGTATAAAGCATATATAAATAAACCAAATTCTATAGCTACCAACTGGTACTCAAGATCTGTTCTGCTGTTTAAGGAACTTATTCTTCCATCAACATGCTAATTAAAAACAAACAAAAAACAATATTGTCATCATTTTCATAGTCTTAACAACCTTATCCTGATTGGCAAGGTAAGGTTATTAGGAAACAAAATGTAGTGCCATATTCTGGGCAGCCTGATCAGGCCCTTTTGTCGGGGGGGGGGGGGGGGCTAATTTGTTAAGGGTCATATAATGTCGGGAGATTTTTGGTTTGTAGCGTTTCTCTCGGGGCCATTTTGTCGAGGCTATTTTGACTGGGTACCCTTATGGCATTCTGTAGGATGGGTGCATAAGTGGCAGCACTGCCCATATCTCCCATGTTCCACCCATATGAATGCCCCCTTTGCATTTACACCCTATCCCTCGGATTCTATGTATGGCGCCCAGATGTGTGCATCCAAATTTGTGCACATGCAGATTAATTGAGTAACGAGTCCTTGACTATCCATAATTGAGTGCTAACAACCAATTATTGCATTGGCACTCATTAAAATCTGTACACTCATCTGGCTGCATGCTATTCTGTAAGGCATGGTGCCTAACTGTACTACTGCATAACTCAAAAGGAGGTGTGGCCATGAGCATGTCAGGGGCATTCCGAAAAGTTGTGCATGCACTTAATAAAAAAGTGCCTCAGTGGTTCTAACTTTGGCGCCAGCATTTGTACCAGGCTTCAGCAGGTGCGAGATTCTATAAAGCATGCATGCCCTTTATAGAATCAAGCTTAGTGCAGATTCTTTTCCAACATTTAATTTTTAGTGCCTTTTATAGAATTGTCCCATCGCCACTTACACATGCCCTTACAGAATATTGCTTAGTCACTTTGAGGCCCTTTTACTAAGCCGTGGTAGGCTTTACAAGCATGCAGTGTGCACTCAAATGAGACTACTGCCAGGTTAGCGCGCCCTCCTGGTGGTAATTTCAGATTTTGTGCATGCCCATAATGCGTGGATGAATTATTTATTTCCTTCTACGTACGCAAGTTCCAGTGGCAATTGGCACTTGGTGTGCCGACCGATCACCGCGCGTGTAGCATGTGAGCCTTTACCACTAGATCAATGGATGGCGTGAAGGTCTCAGGCCGTTTTTGGGTGCGCAAAGTTTCTTTTTTACCACAGGCCCTTTTCCTGTCCCATTAAAAAAGCCCTTTTTTGTAGATGCGGTAAAAACTGGCCTGGTGCGTGCCCAATACACTCGCCTACACTACCGCAGGCCACTTTTTACTGCAGCTTAGTAAAATGGCCCCTTTGTTGCCACATATGCAGGTACGTGTACACTTGTGAAAGTGGCATTATTCTATACATTAATGCATGCAAGTGGCACGTAAACATGGTTGCCCAGTTATATAAATCAGCTTAAAGTACATTATAAAATATTCACTTACTACATTCTTCAGCTGTGTATATTTAGACCTGCTGCTGAGCTGGTGCAAATGTGTGTATGTCACAATTTCAGCTGCTTTTGTGCTGGTATTTTATCCAAGACACACAGGTGCCAATCAGGGGCATTTTCAAAAGAGAAGGGTGCCCATCTTTCGACGCAAATCGGGAGATGGTCGTCCTTCTCTCAAGGTCGCCCAAATCTGCATAATCGAAAGTCGATTTTGGGTGTCCTCAACTGCTTTCCGTCGCGGGGACGACCAAAGTTCACGGGGGCGTGTTGGCAGTGTACCGAAGGCGGGACAGGGGTGTCCTCGGCCAGTAATGGAAAAAAGAAGGGCATCCCTGAAGAGCATTTGGCCGACTTTACTTGGTCCATTTTTTTTTCATGACCAAGCCTCGAAAAGGTGCCCGAACTTACCAGATGACCAACGGAGGGAATGTAATGACCTCCCCTTACCCACCCAGTGGTCATCAACCCCCTCCCACCCACAAACAAAATTGAAAAACATTTTTTCCAGCCTCTATGCCAGCCTCAAATGTCATACCCAGTTCCCTGACAGCAGTATGCAGGTCCCTGGAGCAGCTTTTAGTGGGTGCAGTGCACTTCAGGCAGGAGGACCCAGGCCCATCCCCCCCAATCTGTTACACTTGTGGTGGTAAATGTGAGCCCTACAAAACCCACCACAAACCCACTGTACCCACATCTAGGTGCCCCCCTTCATCCCTAAGTGCTATGGTAGATGTGTACAGTTGTGGGGAGTGGGTTTTGGGGGGTTGGGGGCTCAGCACACAAGGTAAGGGAGCTATGCACCTGGGAGCAATTTCTGAAGTCCACTGCAGTGCCCCCTAGGGTGCCCAGTTGTTGTCCTGGCATGTGAGGGGGAGCAGTGCACTACAAATGCTGGCTCCTCCCATGACCAAATGCCTTGGATTTGGTCATTTTTGAGATGGGCGTCCTCGGTTTACATTATCACCGAAAACCAAGGTCACCCATCTCTAAGGTTGACGATCTCAACATTTAGATCGACCATCTCTTAGGTCGACCTAAATGTTGAGATTTGGGCATCCCCGACCGTATTATTGAAACGAAAGATGGACGCCCACCTTGTTTCGATAATACGGGATGCCCCGCCTGTTCGTGGCGCCGTCCTTAGAGATAGGCGCCCTTTGAGATGGTCGTCCCTGTTCGATTATATCCCTTCTGCTCAGTGTGCTGCTGGGGCTAAGAAAGCAAATAGAATGTTAGGTATTATTAGGAAAGGAATGGAAAACAAAAATGAGGATGTTATAATGCCTTTGTATCGCTCCATGGTGTGATCACACCTCGAATATTGTGTTCAATTCTGGTTGCCGCATCTCAAAAAAGATATAGTGAAATTAGAAGAGGTGCAGAGAAGGGTGACGAAAATGATAAAGGGGATGGGACGACTTCCCTATGAGGAAAGGCTAAAGCAGTTAGGGCTCTTCAGCTTGGAGAAAAGGTGGCTGAGGGGAGATATAATAGAGGCCTATAAAATAATGAGTGGAGTTGAATGGGTAGATGTGAAGCGTCTGTTCATGCTTTCTAAAAATACTAGGACTAGGGGGCATGTGGTGAAGCTACAATGTAGTAAATTTAAAACGAATTGGAGAACATTTTTCTTCACTCAACGTGTAATTAAACTCTGGAATTCATTGCTAGAGAATGTGGTAAACCTGGATTAGCCACTGTTGGAAACAGGATGCTGGGCTTGATGGATCTTTGGTCTTTCCCAGTATGGCAATACTTATGTACTTATGTGTCTTTAGAAAATAGTGCTGACCAATATTCAGTACTGGTACCCATATAGCTAAACATTTCTTCTGTACGAACTTCTCACAGGGAGTCAAGAAGAAAATAAAATTGACAAGTAATTTGGGACTAATCCATGATGTTCTAAAACCCATTGCACAAATTTTAAAAAAAAGAAAAACTAGCATGTCTTAACTGGCAACCAATGAAATTTAACCAAGAAAGGGGTAGCCCTTTCCCATGTTGGACATTAAAAAGCAATTTAGCCACTGAATTTTTGAAGAATTTGTAATTGAAGAAAATACCTTTCAGTATAACCTATATATAAAAGGTTACAATAATCCAGAGACAATACCACAATAGCCTGAGTAATTAAATTTAATTGATTTAACAACAAATACTACTTTACACTTTAAGTAGCTCAGTTTATTTAAAACAAAATGCCATGGGTTACCTTATTAATATGATTTTTCATAGTCAGATGAGAATCAAAAAGACTGCCTAAGATGCATGGTAAAGATTCAATCTCAAACCCCATATTTCTGATTTTAAAATGATCACAGGGGGAGGATAAAGAAAAAGGGCCTAACTACATATACTTTATCTTATCCATGTTCGGCTTTAAACACATGATAATAGCCCAGTCCTCAACAATATCAAAGCAGACCCAGATGTGTACGATAACATCAAGTAAGGAAAGACCCAAAAGAAACATTAAGGAAATGCCATCAGCATATTCCCAAATATTTAAGCCTTTAATTAAAAGTTGCCATTACAATATTGAAAAGAATGTGAGAAAGTTGGGAACCCCGAGGAACCTCACATTCCAATTTCCATTAACTTGAGATCATATTTTTCTATTTTATCTAATTGGATCTAGTATTAAGAAAACCCTTAAACCATGACAAAACCCTATCTGAAATTCCAATGGCACTCAAAAGATATAGTAGTACATTGTGCTCTTATCAAATCAAATGAGGTAGACAGGTCAAACTGTAACATCATTACCTGATATCTCTGAGATAACTGCTCTCCAATATCAGTTAACAAAGGAGGTGTTTTACTAAGGCGCGCTTACGTTTTTAGTGCACGCTAAAAATAGGCACACGCTAAACATTAGAGACACCCATAGGAATACATGGGGGTCTCTAACGTTTAGCACATGCCTGTTTTTAGCGCATGCTAAAAACATAAGTGCGCCCTACTAAAAGACCCCCAAAGCTCCTAAGAGGGTTTCTGTGCTAAAGCTACTATAGCTGGCAGATTGGGTTCAAAAAGAACACTATATGCTTCCAAGTAAGTCATTAAGGGGTCCATTTACAAAGCTGTAGTAAAAAGTGGCCATAGCAAATTCTTATGCAGGTCTTTCCCATGCCCTAAGGCCAAACTTACTCCTGTTAATGGCCTATTTTCCATTTTTTGAATTAATAACCATATGCTAATGTTGCCAGCTATTTTCAAAAATGAGCACGAGAGTCCTTACCACCACCCATTTTGTAGGCGATAAGGGCTTATGCGCTAATCCCACATTAATTAGTTAGTGTAAAGCAATGTAGATATACTAACTGGTTAGCATAGAAATGCCCACTCTCTGCCCACAGACACACCCCCTCCCAGAAAAATTAACAATTTATTTAGCATGTGGTTTGCGCACACACATATATATGGAACTTACCAAGAGATGCCTCGGTACGGTCCTCTTTTAAGTTGTGATAAGCATATGTTAGTGCTTACCACAACTTAGTAAAAGGAGCCCTAATTTTTTTTTTATTTACGCTTTCCCACTCATGGCAGGCTCAATGCGGCTTAGGTATTTATTTGTACCTGGGGCAATGGAAGGTTAAGTGACTTGCCCAGAGTCACAAGGAGCTGCCTGTGCCTGCAGTGGGAATTGAACCCAGCTCCCCAGGACCAAAGTCCACCTGCAACAGTACTTTCACCTATTTTTGTAAAAAGTGGAATCACTGCAATCGGTCTAAAATTGGAAGGGTCAGGAACAGTTACTGCAGGATTCTTTGGTATGGATGACAACACTATATCCCCCTCAGAAATCAGAAAGCTGTTCTGCCCTAAATAATTCTGACAGCATATTAAATAGCAATACAGTAAACTCTAGTGGAGCTGAATCATAAAGATAAGAAGGGCAAATATCCAAAGCACAACGACACTTTGAAAAATGCTTCAATAAAATTTGTACTTTAGAAATAGTAAAGTCTGAAAAATCCTCCCACATGCGGTCAGCAAGAACACTAAAATTGTCAACATCAAAAGGTAATGGGAAGGCTTCAGAATTAGTGACACTTAATACTATTTGCTCTTTCAATTTTAAAATTTTTAATTGAAAAAAATCTGCCAAAGTTTGTCCTGTTAGAGGCTTCACTGGAGTTAAATTAGATGTAAGAAGAGATTTTGTTTAGCAGAGGTGAGGAAATATCTTGAATAACCTTCTAAGGTCTGGTGGTGAATTTCCTATCAAATGTGAGTAGTAAAGTTTCATAGCACTAGCATGATAACTTCTACCAACTAACTAGTCGGCTACCACAGTAGCACAAGGCTGCAGTGAGAGGTCATGGTAGCCATTTTGAGGATGCTTCCACTAGAAGCAGGAGTGAGTGGGGTTCGCTCCTGACCTCATTACCCCCACTGAACCAAGAGGCCCTTTTAATAAGTTGCGTAGGCGCATACACGCATTCTACATGCGTCAAATTGGAGTTACCGCCTGGCTACCACATGTCCTGGACAGTAATTTCAATTTTTATGTGCATCTGCTATGCGTGCCAGAAAATAATTTTTATTTTCCTGTGTGAGGCGGAAACTGGGTAGTAATCATCATTCTACATGCGTAGACAATTACCACAAGGTTACCGCCTGAGACCTTACCACTAAGTCAAAGGGTGGTGGTAAGGTCTAAGACCCAAAATGGGCATGTACCAATTTTTATTTTGCCGCATGTCCATTTTCGGCAAAAATTTTAAAAAGGCCTTTTTACAGGCGCACTAAAAAATGGATCTGCGCATACGCAAAACACACGCCTACACTAGCGCAGGCCATTTTTCAGCGCACCTTAGTAAAAGGACCCTAAGGTATCCAGACTGGGTGGAAGACTGGGAGTTAGGAGAACATTCCCGGTGGAGGAGGCATTTTAATAATGTGGGCTGGAGGAGGTGGAAGGGAAAGAGGGGGCTGTTTCAGGGAGCAGGATGGGGCTTGGAGTGCTCCAAAAAGGTTCTAAATAGTTATGCGGATCCTGGCTGTTACTCAGTGCCAGCACCTGCATAGCTAATCTGCCAATTTTAGGACACCTTTTGAGCTGTCTTAAATTTGCCCATATAGCTATTCAGGTGCCAGCAGCTGCATAACTGCCAGCTCTTCCCCAACCTCGTCCCCATACTGCCCCAGACCTGCCCACTTTTCTGTTGGCCAGTCAGAGCCTATATTCAACAGCACTGCCCAGTTAAATGTCACTGAATATCAGCAGTTGGGTGGCTCTGAGCAAATTAAAGGTGCAGAAGCCTCTCCTGCTCACTTAAATTGCTTTCAAAATCAGCCCGTTTGAAAATGAAAGTCTGGTGGTTTAGAATTAAAGATTGTTTGTAGCCATGGAAAAGACACAGGTGTAGTAGTTTCCTGGGACTAACTGCTTCTTCTTAATCATAATACATAATCATATTCATAGAGTTTATAGACCTCATAATTCCATCGTAGCTCAATGCGGCTCACAAACAGTTTATACAACAAAGATTAAAGCTAAAAGAGAATACAGTAGCAGACTAGAAACAAGGGAAGTCAGGGTAGAAATTTTAGCGAGGTCCTTTTTTCATCTTGCACAAGCCTCTGCAACCTCCTTTAACTACTGAGTAATCTGTTGCAAAATAGCATGTTTATGTACTGTTTTACAGCAGGAAAATGTACAACCTTGAACTACTGTTGAATGGACATGAGCTAAATTTAAATAAATATCCACTAGTCATTTCACAATTGCTTGTTATCAATAGAAATCAAACAAAATAAAACATGGAAAAGAAAATAAGATGATACCTTTTTTATTGGACATAACTTAATACATTTCTTGATTAGCTTTCGAAGGTTGCCCTTCTTCGTCAGATCGGAAATAAGCAAATATGCTAGCTGTCAGTGTATATAAGTGAAAACATTCAAGCATTACTATGACAGTCTGACAGGGTGGGAGGATGGGGGTGGGTAGGAGGTATGCAAGGGGACATCAAAGCATATCATTGATATTCTAACAGGATGGGTGTGGATAGGTGAGGGGTGGGGAGATCAACAGAGACATACAGCTTTATGGTTTATAATGGGCTAGGAACCCCAGATCCTTGTTAAGTCCTTTCTGTTGGGTGTTAAAATATTCAATCATTCTGACTTCAAAGGTCTTACGTTCTTGTATGGTTTTAAAGTTACCTTTCAGGATTCTCACTGTGAAGTCACTGGTACAGTGTCCTGGTCCTGTAAAATGCTGACCAACAGGCGTGGGAGCCCTACTGGCACCAGTATTGTTCATGTGATGTCTATGTAAATTGAATCTTGTCTTAAGCATCTGGTCTGTTTCTCCAATATAGCATCCTTCGTTACATTTTTTACACTGAATGATATTTACCACATTGGAAGATGAGAAAGTGAAAGATCCCTTTATGTTGAATATCTTTCCTTTGTGGATGACTGTGGGGTCCTGTGAAATATTTTGGCATAGTTTGCAACTGGATAAATTACAGGGACATGTGCCCTTCTGTTCCTTTTCAGTCTGGGATGGAAGTTTACTTCTGATTAGCTTGTGTTTTAAGTTGGGTGGCTGTCGGAAGGCCAGTACTGGTGGGGATGGGAATATCTCTTTCAGTAATTCATCCTCCTGGAGTATAGGTTGTAGATCTCTTTTGATTTTCCTCAGTTTTTCCAGTAATTTTTAACTCTTTTTTTACTTATATTTATCGTACAGTTATATTATCAATAAATTGTACTTATCTTTAGTGATCTAGTCGGCACTCTTCTCCGACACAGCACATGTTTTGCTACATCACTTTTTCAAGAAAGTCCCCTAATATTAGCCACTGCTCATCCTGCCGACAGTCGCCAAATCTGTCAGTCCACTCCTGCTCAGCAAGTAACCTGAGAAGGAAGCTGAATCTCATGGGAAAGATAGTGCAGGACACTGTTTCTCCCCAGATGAGAAAACTACTACCCTAATCACTTTGGCAGCTCCAGGAAAGGGGTGTGGCTGGAAAGACTCCAGCAAGGCAAACAGGCAATAGAAGAAGTTGCTACCAGACAGAGGAAAGAGAGAGAAAAGATATGGGCTAAACCTTCTAGGTGAACGATAGTCCCATAAGGAAGGAAATGTCAGATAGATGTAAAAGCTAGGGGGAGCAGACTAGGAAAAAGTAAAAATGAAGTTTGTAGTTGCTTAGTTCCCCATTGTTAGCTACTGCTCCCCCTGTCTATCCTTAGTCACCTTTAACTGTATTATCTCAATTTGTAATTTTTTCTTAAATTAACTGTAAGCCACATTGTGCCTGCATGTGTGGGAAAATGTGGGATACAAATGAACTATAAATAAATAAATAAATAGTAGGTAGCCTAAAATGGGAGAAGCTTTGGGCTGGTGGAAAAAAAGAGGTTATGGTTTGAAACTACCCTGGATTGTGAGAGGAGTTTGGAATTGCCCTGGTTGTGAACTGGGGTATGGAACTGCTCTGGGTTGTTAAAAGAGCTTGGAACTGCCCTGGGTTGTAAAAAGGGGAGTGTTGTTTGGGAACTGCCTTGGTTATAAAGAGGGGCATCGATATAACCCAGCTAGAAGCTTGGGTATCAGGGACGGCCCAAGGGGGTTATAGGGGGAAGGGCGAGAGTGATGTTGCCTCATAAGAGTGCCGCCTGGGGCCACCGCCTCAAGTGGTCTAAAGGTAGGGTCGCCATTGTTGGGTATAGTAAGTATGGGGAAAGAGTAATGAAGAAAGATGATGTGTTCATTTAAGGGAATATTTTTTGTTTTATAATGTACTTTTTACAAGCTTAGTAACAAGGGTCTGAATCCAGTTATCTTTCTGTTTTCTGTACATCTTCTTAATTGTGGAGAAACCAAGAAATACTTTTGTTTGAATTTATTTACTCCCTGAAAAGTGAAGGGAGCACTACTATTTAAGAGAAAGAAAGTTGTTGGAACCAGAATAAGTGGTGTCTTATTCATTTAAATCTTGTGAAGTCTTGTTTATTTGCTAGTCTTCAACTATGGCAGGTCCTAGATATCGCCATAAACTCTCCCTCTTACTCTTCTAGGTTTATACAGCATTTATTTGTGTTTTCAATTTTTAGCCTCAGCAGTGCACATTACCAAAAATTTTTCATGGCAATGAAAATAGCACACACCTCCTCACTCTTGGGATTAACCCTTGCAAAGATGGTGTCGTCGTCCTAATAGTTTCATTTAAATACCCTCAATTGTGATGTCTCTTTCCCTCCCCTGGTACTGAAGATGGCTGAGGGTAACTATAAGATTTGTTATGAGTTGAAAACTATACTATTTGTCATTTTGTATGATGAGGAGAATGCGAATTGAGATGGTCTTTCTTTTTAATTTTTAGGGGAAATCCTTGACACAGCCTAGTATGTAGGCGAAACATGCATGTCGGACAAGTTAAACCCCCAGTCTGACTATTGAAAAGATAAGTACTTCAATAAAATGTACATTTAATTGAAAATAAATAAATATTAAGAGTAAAGCCGATGAGGAGGTGGGTGCTATTTTCATTGCCATGAAAAATGTTTGGTAATGTGCACCACTGAGGCTAAAAATTGAAAAACACATATAAATGTTGTATAAACCTAGAAGAGTAAGAGGGAGAGTTTATGGCGATATCTAGGACCTGCCATAGTTGAAGACTTGAAGATCTAGGGTTCTATTAAAAAATATTTTAAAAAATTGCCTAATAAAATGTTGTTTATTTGCTAGAGAGCTGATTTAGGCCAGGGTGAGCTGATCCTTGAAGAGGATAGAATAGCAGGCAGGGCAGTTCTGCCATAGCAGAAAGTAATTCCCTCAAGGCAAGCCCTCTCCACTACAGCAAGGGGGACTCCATTTAGGAAGTCATTAGCACCTGTGGAAGCGTTAGGACTGGGGACACATGCACTAGGGTGACCCCTAGTGGTGACCATCTATCTATTTATCTATACACACAAATACACATACAAATGGAATTTCGTTCTTATGCTGTACAAGGGTCATTCTGCATGTGGTGGGGCATGAGGGAGGGGGAATAAAAATGAAGTCCCCCTACTAAAAAAAAATGGCCCAGTGCATTTCTATAGGAGAACAGTTTAAATAGCTGCAACATACTGTCAGGACTGCTGGTGTTTCTAGGACCCCATGCTTCAGAGACTGTGGACCTGGAGGTGAGCCACAATTTTTGTATAGATTTGATCCAACCCCCTAGAGCCTTTGAGTGGAGGTGCCCTCCCAAAAAAAGTCCATTGGATTTACAATAAAATAGTGATTAAGGAATTGTACCATTCAAACAGCCTTCCTCTTTCATTTTGGTTCCTAATCACAGACATGTGACAGAGAATCAACACAGATATAAGCACACACATACACACTTTCAAACACCAATGCATGCATAGACACAGTATGCAAGCATGCACAGACTCACCTTGAGTTACTACTGAAAAAGGTGTGAGCAAAATCCCAATAAACAAATATAGATTCATGCATGCATTGAAACATACAAACAGGCACACATACATAAAACATATGTATGTGAGTATAAACTGTGAGTGTAAAGAATTCCATGAACTATGATCTGAGTGTTTTCCCCACTTCTTACAACATGTTGATTCACTCTGTTTTAGCTATTTCATAACAACTATAAAGGGCCATACGTTTATGTTAATTAATGAATAGTATTGTTATATAGATTGAAGGCATCCACTCTTCAACATTCTGCCTTGAGATTTTACTAGACACGGAATAAATGCATTTTCCTGATGAATTGAAAAACAGGTGATTGTTATGCTCAGTGGCAGATTGACTTTTATTTCAGGGTGCTTTAAACAACTGACATGCTTGGAAACAGTTGGAAACAGGCTGTCTTGTTGGCTACCTGTAAGGATCGATTATCTTATAATTATGTGTTCAACATGCATCAAAATGTCACGTTATTCAGGTACCAGGCTCTCTGCCTCATTCCTTTCTGTTTGCAACCTGCTTGATTAAATTGTTCCATCTCATTCTATCTTGTAAGAGTTTAGGTATGAGAATTGAACAGACCTGAGAGGAATTCTGAGTGTAACAGATGCGAAGGGGTGGACAACAGTCACAGAAACACATGCAATAATGGACCATCTGGAGTTAAACTGATAAATCTTCTAATCTCCTTCTGCTAATGCTAAACAATGTTCACACTATAGTCCCTCTGTCCCAACTCATATTAGTTGGCAAGTATAAACCCTCTTAATAAGAACTGTTTAGGGATAAAACTAGAAAAACTAGAATCAAGTTTTTTATTATGCTCAAAGTTCTTTAAATAATGCTGTATTAAATTTGCTGACAAAACTGTTCATTGAATTATGGTGTTTTCATTGTCATATTTTACATTTACTGTTAAATGTTTTTTTATTGTTTATAGGATTCAAATATAGGTTTATAGGAGTGTGCTTTGTCAGTTTGCATTTGGTGGACACCTAAAAAAATTTGTGCATACAAGAATGTGTACACATATACCTACAGATTACAGATTAATGCATGTACTATTGATTTGTACGTGCAATAAAGGTTTAAGGGTGAATTCTATGAATCATGACTAAAAAATCAGCGCCATAAGTGCTATTCTATATGCTTCGCCTAAAGTTAGATGCGGTTTACAGAATAGCGCTTAAATGCAGGGGTGATGCATAAATTCAGGTGCTTCCATTTGTACCAATGATAACATGCTGCAAATGTCCCTACCTAAATTTCCACATGGAACCCCCATATTCTATACTTGCACATGTAACTCAAATCCATGCCCACACTCCAACCCCAAAATGCCCATGGCTCTCTCCCATTTCCCACACCCTTTTCCAGTAATAATGGATGATTTTAATTACCCCAATATTAACTGGGTAAATATAACATCAGGGAGCTAAAATTCCTTAACGAAATCAAGGATTGCTTTATGGAGCAGCTGGTACAGGAGCCAACAAAAGGAGGAAAAATTCTAGACCTAGGCCTTAGTGGAGCGCATGATCTAGTGTAGGAGGTAATGGTGATGGGGCCGCTTGATAACAGTGATCAGAATATGATCAGATTTGATATCGGCTTTGGAGTAAATACACACAGGAAATTCAATATGTTACCATTTTTAACTTTCAAAAAGGAGACTATGATAAAATGAGAAGAATGGTGAAAAAAAAAACTTAGACGAGCAGCTGTAAAGATAAAAAATTTATAATAGATGCTGTTCAAAAATACCATCTTGGAAGCCCAGGCCAAACATATTCCATGTATTGAAAAAGAAGGAAGAAAGACCAAATGATAGCCGGCATGGTTGAAGTGAAGTGAAGGAAGCTATTAGAGCTAAAAGAAAATCCTTCAGAAAATGGAAGAAGGATCTGAGACTGAAAATAATAAGAAACAGCATAAGGAATGGCAAGTCAAATGCAAAGTGCTGATAGGAAGGCAAAGATTATTTGGAGTCAAAAACACATAGTAAAACGTTTTTTAGGTATATTAAAAGCAGGAAGCCGGCAAAAGAATCAGTTGGACTGCTAGATGACCAAGGGGTAAAAGAGGCACTCAGGGAATACAAAGCTATAGCGGTGAGATTAAATGAATTCTTTGCTTCGGTCTTCACCAAGGAAGATTTGGGAGAGATACCAGTGCTAGAAAAGATATTCACAGCTGAGGAGTCAGAGAAACTGAATGAAATCTCTATAAATCTGGAAGATGTAATGTGCAATTTGACAAACTGAAGAGTAGCTAATCACCTGGACTGGATGATATTCATCCCAGAGTACCGATAGAATTGAAAAATGAACTTGCAGAACTATTGTTAGTAATGTGTTAATTATCTTTAAAATCAAGTATGGTACTGGAACATTGGAGGGTGGGCAATGTAACGCCAATTTTTTTTAAAGGTTCCAGAGGTGGTCCTGGAAATTATAGACTGGTGAGCCTGACGTCGGTGCCGGGCAAAATGGTAAAGATTATTATAAAGAACAAAATTACAGAGTATATTCAAAAGCATGTATTAATGAGAGAAAGCCAACATGAATTTAGATGAAGGGAAATCTTGCCTCACAAATCTATTACATATCTTTATAGGGGTGAACAAACATGTGGATAAAGGTGAATTGGTCAATATTGTGTATCTGGATTTTCAAAAGATATTTGACAAAGTACCTCATGAAAGAGTCCTGAGGAAATTGGAGAGTCATGGGATAGGAGGTAGTGTACTATGGTAGATTATGTCCAATGTTCCCGTAATAAGCCATATGGGAACAGATTGATGGGAACATTGGACACTAAAGGGTTAAAAACTGGTAAAAAGATAGAAAACAGAGAGTAGGGTTAAAGGGTCAGTATTCTCAATGGAGAAGGGTAGATAGTGGGGTTCCCCAGGGGTCTATGCTGGTGCCATTGCTTTTTATCATATTTATAAATGATCTAGAGATGGGATTAACTATTGAGGTAATTAAATTTGCTGATGTTACAAAGTTATTGAAAGTTGTTAAATCGCAAAAGGATTGTGAAAATTTATAAGAGGACAGTACAAGACTGGGAGACTGGACATCCAAATTGCAGATGATGTTTAATGTGAGCAAATGCAAAGTGATGCATGTGGGAAAGAGGAACCCGAACTATAGCTACATAATGCAAGGTTCCACATTAGGAGTCACCGACCAGGAAAGGGATCTAGGTGATATCGTTGATGATACGTTAAAACCCTCTGCTCAGTGTGCAGTGGCTAAGAAAACAAATAGAATGTTAGGTATTATTAGGAAAGGAATGGAAAACAAAAATGAGGACGTTATAATGCCTTTGTATCGCTTCATGGTGTGACTGCACCTCAAATATAGTGGAATTAGACAAGGTACAGAGAAGAGCAAGAAAATGATAAAGGGGATGGGATGACTTCCGTATGAGGAAAGTTAAAGTGGCTAGGGCTCTTCAGCTGGGAGAAAAGATGGCTGAGGGGAAATATGATAGAGGTGTATAAAATAATGAGTGGAATGGAATGGGTACATGTGAATCACTTGTTTACTCTTTCCAAAAATACTAGGACTAGGGGGCATGCAATGAAGCTACAGAGTAGTACATTTAAAATGAATCAATTCAATATGTAATTAGACTCTGGAATTTGTTTCCAGTGACTGTAGTAAAAGCATTAACTTAGCGGGGTTTTAAAATAGGTTTGGCTAACTTCCTAAAAGAAAAGTCCATAAGCCATTATTAAAAAGACTTGGGGGGAAAATCCACTGCCTATTTCTGGGATAAGCAGCATAAAATGTATTGTACTGTTTTGGGATCTTGCCAGGTACTTGTGACCTGGATTGGCCACTGTTGGAAACAGGATGCTGGGCTTGATGTACCTTCAGTCAGATCACTTTTTCTCTACTGGACTAAAATCAGTATGTTTTTGTCTGCCCTATAGTTCTGTGCTAATCTTTTGGTCACCAAGGAAAATTTTTCAGTCTTCGCTTGTTAATTTATAGTCCTGCATACCCTGATCCTTAATACATACTTGCATGAAGTGAAAATACTATTATTCAGAACATGTGGTCACCAGCAGCATTGACTATGTAAATGTTTTTTCTTTCAAAATTAATGTTACATCCTCACAAGGAATTGAGAAAATATATAAGCTAGAAATAAGACGATGAAGTGCACAAGAAGACTGGAAGTAAATCCATACAATGACCTACCTAGCATCAGCTCTGTCGTTAGTTGTACACTAGAGATTGTTCGCACCCCACCCCACCCCAACCCAACCCCAGTGTCCACTACCAATAAACAATGTGTAATCCAGTATTAACTCAGATTCCCACGAGCAAGGCAATTTCTTAAGAGAGCTTCAATGTGCCAAAAGGGGGAATAGGCAGTCCCCCTGTGAGGAGGAGGAGTAGTGATATATACATGCATGAAAAGCACATGGTTATAGAGTACACGCATACATTTACACTGTTAAACAGATTCAAATTTCTGCTTTAACATTTGTGCACTATTGGGGTTCAACCCGGGAGCCTATTTTATAAAAGCACATAGGTGTCTATCCAGCTTATTTTCAAAAGAGAAGGCCGGCCATCTTCCAACACAAATCGGAGATGGCCGGCCATCTCTCAAGTCCGATGAAATCGGCATAATTGAAAGCCGATTTTGGCGAGCCTCAACTGCAGTCCGTCGCGGAGCCGGCCAAATTTCAAGGGGGTGTGTCGGAGGTGTACCGAAGGCGGGACGGGGGCACTGTTAACACATGGCCGCCCACAGCCGATAATGAAAAAAAGAAAGCCGGATTTGACAAGCATTTGGCCGACTTTACTTGGTTCATTTATTTTCCGGACCAAGCTTCAAAAAAGTGTCCCAACTAACAAGATGACCACTGGAGGGAATCAGAGATGACCTCCCCGTACTCCCCCAGTGGTCACCAACCCCCTCCCCCACCCTAAAAAAAAATTAAAAACATTTTTTTGCCAGCCTCTATGCCAGCCTCAAATGTCATACCCAGCTCCATGACAGCAGTATGCAGGTCCCTGGAGCAGTTTTAGTGGGTGCAGTGCACTTCAGCCAGGCGGACCCAGGTCCATCCCCCTCTACCTGTTACACTTGTGGTGGTAAATGTTGAGCCCTCCAACCCCCCCCCCCCAAAACCCACTGTACCCACATGTAGGTGCCCCCCTTCACCCCTAAGGGCTATGGTAGTGGTGTACAGTTGTGGGGAGTGGGTTGGGGGGGGGGGTTGGGGGGCTCAGAACCCAAGGTAAGGGAGTTATGTACCTGGGAGCAATTTTTGAAGTCCACTGCAGTGCCCCCTAGGGTGCCCGGTTGGTGTCCTGGCATGTCAGGTGGACCAGTGCACTACAAATGCTGGCTCCTCCCATGACCAAATGCCTTGGATTTGGCCAGGTTTGAGATGGCCGGCCTCGGTTTCCATTATCGGCGAAAACCGAAGCCGGCAATCTCAAACCTGGCCGTCTCTGACATTTGGCCGGCCCCAACCGTATTATCAAAATGAAAGATGGCCGGCGATCTTTTTCGATAATATGGTTCGGGACCGCTGTTTGCAGCGCCGGCCATATAGATGGCCGCCCATGTAGATGGCCGGCGCCGTTCGATTATGCCCCTTCACATTGCTTTTATAAAAATAGACAAAATAGAAACATTATTGGACTTTTCACATAGGTCTGTTTTATAAATTCAAGCCCAAAGTGCTGTTTTATGTGTAGAAATGTCTTTAAAAATTATTAAAACAGTGAGCAGAAAACCAAAGCAGAAAAAAACCTTACACAACACCAACAGAAAAAAAACAAAAAAGCAAAGGTGAAAAAGAGGAGTCCCAAAAGTTGAGTTCCAATTTAATACTTTATTGCATTGAAACTTTATTTGAACTATAGAGTCATGGCAGCCATCATGATCACTCATTATTGTATACTAAGTTGTAGAAAATTGGGTTCAAGGCTGCTGGAACATAGTTGGTTTTCTGCTAGTGCTAGGTAATGTCTTTAAATGATAGTGTGCCTGAAGCATTGTTTTGAAATGACAATCAACTGAAATGGAGAGGACTGATACATTCCAGATCCTATAAAATGGAGCCTTGTTTTATAATGCCAATTAGCTGAGCAGTAAAATAGAATGCAATCTGGCCAATACAAGCTGTGAAGGCAAAAGAATACAGTATCCATTAAATGGCCAGGAAAAGATGTTGCAAAAATGAAGTCATAAAACAGTAAGTGTTAATAATACATGGCAGATCAGAGGAGTACCACAGGACAAGACTGCTCTTGATGAGTATAGAAAATCAGTAAAATCTATCAGAAATGAATTGTGCTGGCTTCAGTGAATGTTAAACAGTTAATCCCAGGGTCAGTTTAACCATTAAACAGACTATATGACCACCTAGGCTTGAAGTCTTTTTTTTTGGGGGGGGGGGGGAGGGAGGTGAGGGGGTGAGCAGAGAGCAGCTGCAGTGAAAGCAAAACAAACTCAAAGAACCACCAGTGAATACTTTTGCCCAGACAGAAGGTGGGTGATTTTCAAATCGTCAAATATCCAGGTAAATAGATTGCCTTCTTTATATACTTCTATGTATGTGTGTATATGCAATTAAAATACCGGTATCATTTTCTCTAATGTTATCTCCACATCACATGGGATTAAGTTTGTGTCACAATGCAGTAGTTGGACATTAGGATTCACTTTATTTTACATGATGTGATAAATTGTTGTATTCACGATTGGCAAAATACATAAATAAAACAATTTTGGGAGTTTTTAAGACCAATGAATGAGAACATGAACTGTTTTTGATCAGCAAGGATTGAATGGTATGCTTCCTATAAGGTCTCTGAGGTCTTTTTCTCCCAATATAAATATACATGTAAAGTGAAAAGGAAACTTACCTGGTGCATTGTTGACTTTCAACTTGTTGTTACTAGTATTTCACTGTAGACTGTTATACAACATATTTGAATACCAAGTGATGCACTCTTTTATTAGGTTAGCTGTGTATATGCAATTACCCAAACATCTATCCTTACAGAATGATCCTGTAAAAAAGTCTATCCACTGATATTTGGTGGCATTTAAATGCTAAATGGAAAACCAACTATTTTTTTTTTTGTTACATTTGTACCCCACACTTTCCCACTCATGGCAGGCTCAATGTGGCAATGGAGAGTTAAGTGACTTGCCCAGAGTCACATGAAGCTGCCTGTGCCTGAAGTGGGAATCAAACTCAGCTCCTGAGGACCAAAGTCCACCACCCTAACCACTAGGCCACTAGGCCACTCCTCCACTCCAGGTGGTCTGGGTTGGAGTTGACACTTACATGGTTAAGTGCCAATACTCAGCACATATCCAACTAAGTTAAGTGGACAAATCATACAACATAATACACAATCCTATCTTTATCTGGTTTCACTTAGGTGGTTAAGTGCTGAATATCGCAGTTAACTGGATAAGAGATAGCTGGGCACATAAACCTGGATATTGAAAGCTGGTGCCGAGACATGACCTGACATTGAATATCTGGGCATAATACCAGAGGTGGCCAAATATAACTGACCACTACCGGCTGAATATTTACTCCCATATTTTTAAATATAAAATGTTGTACATTTATGCATTTTTATATGATCGTCTGAGAGAATGTTGTTGGGATATTCATAATTGTTGAGTTTAATTATTAAATTCTCACAGAGGGTCTCTTAGACTCTGAAAGGTAAATGAGGGAGGGTAACAAGTCTGAGTGTTTAGCCCAAAGTACCTAAAATCCTTTTACCACCCCTGGTGAATTCATAGTTGCTCCAGTTGTAGCAATTTTGCCACCATGTCAATGGAAAAGACCAGGTTTATGACACAGAACAGGAATCTGTGAAAATATACCAGCAGACCTGAAAAGGCAAAGATAAAGGAATAGTTGTCTATAAATGGTGTGGAAGAGGAAGAGAGGGGAGAAGCTGGACACAGGGAGGTAACAGAAACAGAGGGGAAATGAGGTGAATGTGGGGCATAAGAACAGGGACACAAAGGGGAGATGCTGCGTGAGGATAGTATATGGACACAGGAGGGGGGGCTATATGGACACAGAGGGAAGACGTTAGACATGAGAGAGAATTGGGATAGAAGGGAGATTGGGGGCATAGGAACATAGATGAGTGATGTTCAACACTGTGGGAGAGTATAGGGAGATAGAGAGGTGATGATGGTTGCAGGGATATGAACACAGGGGAGATATTGGACAGGGAAGTATAGGGGCACAGAAAAAGGAAATGCTGAACATGGAGAATAAGGAGCGAGAAGAGATGTCAAATGACAGGAGACCCTGGTGAGTGAGTTAAGAGAAGACTGATTTGTGATTAGAGTATGTCAGATTTGAAATGTACATCCTGCCAGAGCTGGTGTTAGACATGGTTGGGGCCCAAGACAGAAAGTTAGGAAGGGACCCCAAAACTCACTACCAGGCTGCACTTTCTTCAGCTTCCAGCAAGCTTGGGTCTCTCTCTGGTCAGGGGCCAAGGGCATTAGTTACACTCTCTTATCACCATCCATGGCATGTGCCATCTTTATATTTTGCACAGTACAGGAGTAAATTCAACTATTTCTATATCTATGGTGTTGTAATACATAATTGTTTGAGGTTTGTACAAATGGAGTCAGAGCTTGCGGGGATGGGAACGGGGTAGTGATGGGGACAGAGATTGCAGAGATGAGGACAATGTTCATGGGGATGGGGACAACCTTTGTCTCCATGTCACTCTCTACTTTTAATGAATTCTGTGACCGAATGATCATTCCTACATAGAGATTTATGTAAGGGCTTATAATCATATAACACATTTCTGAAGTGCATCAATCTGTCTTGATATAGGGAGTCATTTCTGTTAACTCTGCATTAGAAAGATCTGCATATTGAGGGGAAAGAGCAGACAGAACATTGTCTGCATGCTGAGTTTTCCAGTCTCTTAGCTGTACTAGCGCTGAGTACAGGGAAATGTGAATGGACCACTATATCTCGAATGTTCCTGCCTTTAGTGAAGTCTATTCACAGTGGGGATATGCATGCATTTGGAAATGACATGGGCATGTGTGCAATATTGGGAAAGAGTGCACAGTTTTCTAAAAGAATGTACACTGTTTCCTAATAGTGCACACTATTCATGAATAATTTGCACCATTTCAAAAGAGCTCACAATTTGATTTTTTTTTTTTTTTTTTACAAACGCAGCAAAAATGTCTATAAATGATGTGGGTAGCTAAAAAAATAATAATATATTAAGGCTGGACACTAGAGAGCTGCATAGAAATGGGGATTGTGGGAATCCTGCAGAGTCTGCAGGAATCCCCTTGGTATGATTTCCAGGTTTGTGGGATTCCTGCGGGGAAGGAAGAAGTGGGTTTCCTGTGGGAGTGAGGCTTGGAACACACTGAGGCAATTGGAACACCAGAATGAGGCTTGAAAAGCTCTAAGAGAGGCAATTATAGCACCAGAAGTAATGAACCTATACAAAAAGCACTGAAGGAAAAGCTACAGCTGTCTCCCTTGAGGTTGGAAGGCAAGGACAGCTCCAGATGGGCTAATAAGATATTAATTCTGCTATATCCTGAGTTCTGATACAGCTGGTCAAAAGCACCTTCAGTAGGAGAGATCCATTTCAGGACATACTGCTAACAAACATATATAGTATTACTTGATATCCATCTCTAATTGTTAATATATCTGTCAAAAAAAAAGCTGGTATCTGAAATAAATGACCTTCATAGCTCACCTATTATTGTAATGTTGTTTTCAAGAGAAAGCAAATAAAATAGTTTCTATAGAAATAGAAAAATATGTTATATCTCTGCTAGGCTTCAATGTGCGTCTCATCAATCCCAACCAGGAAAATCAAGTACTATGTATAACGTGATTCCTACTGCACTAACATAATCACATCCAAAATACATTTCTCCACCATAAATTTTGTCCAGATACTTCTAGTGAGATGCAAAGACCAGGCCTCACTTCCCTGTATATAAAGCCAGAGAAAGCACCTGTGTAAATTGAATCTCTTATTATTAACTGAAAATCCACTGACAGGAAAATCTCACTGCTTGGGGACTCTTAAAAAGGTTTGTGGTTGCTGGGATTATCTGAGAGCTTGAGGATGAACAGCTTGTGGCCATCAGAGCTGTGCCCCATTGTATAGATAAAACTGAATGGCAAACACTGCAGGCACACAGCCACCAGTGCCCTTGCTCAGCTCTAGATAGCCTGGGCTCTGAGCAGACAGTTGCAGTACATGTCACCGGCTAAAGCCACAGGACACCAGAATGAGTCTTAGAACACACTGAGAAAGACAATTAAGGCACTAAAATGAAGGGTTGCAATGCCCAGAGAGGCAGCCAGAACACCAGACTCAGACTTGGAACACTCATTGTTGAATAGTGAGTACAATCCAAAAAACACTCATTGTTGAATAGTGAGTACAATCCAAAAAACTACGGAAGTCATTTCCAGGAAGAAGGTGGAAGGCTGTTGAGGCTGGGTGGAAATGAAGAGTTGCAAGTGAATAAGTAATAGCATCAGATTCTATGGGGTTACCAGTGGCAGGAGTGGGATACAGGGTGGGCAGTTTTAGGGCGTCTTTTACTAAGATGTGCTCACGTTTTTAGTGCGCGCTAAAATTGGTCATGTGCTAAATGTTAGAGATGCCCATAGGAATGCAAGGCGTCTCTAACGTTTAGTGCGCGCCCAAATTTAGTGCGTGCTAAAAACATGAACGCGCCTTAGTAAAAGGGGGTCTTAGTCTGGCAGTGATTTCCTGAGTCTTGTTTCTAACTCCCTAAAGAAAGAAGAAAAGGTTTAGTAACTATTTTATGTTATAGCAATGGAAAAGAAAACTGAAATTCAGAAACTTGTCGATTCAAACAGTGACCATATTTTATATATGAATAATAAGGGTAAGGTGATGTGAATTGTTAATAGTTTTAATGATCTGAAAAACTTGTTGCCATAGATTTTAGTGTTAACAGCATACTGGTCCACCATGTTACTCTGCACTGCTTAAGCATTTTTACCAACTGATTGTTAATTTTCATTCATTTAGCCGAAGTCATTAGTCCCTTTGAGGTGTCAAAAAATTAGTAGTAAGCCAGTACCATCCAAATTTGTCTGCTGCAACTTATGAGGCAAAACAAAATTCAAGATATGATGCAAACATCCAATTCGTGTTTATCCTTCAAAAACAGTTTTCATATTATTGACATTGTCTGTGGTGAGCACATTGTCTTGATATTGCATGGTAAACTTGTCTAGAATTGACTTTACTGCTAGTTTATATTTTCAGAGGTATGATTTACAGCCAGTAGATGAGTAGCCAAGATATATGATTCAATGTGCAAGTTATCAATGTATTGTATAGTCACAGTTATTTAGCTATGGTTGCTTTGCTTGTATGTCCAGAGGTTAGTTGTCTCTCTGAACTGTGAAATTAAAACTAGCTTGTTAATGAGTGGATCCATCTCTTTCTCTGTAACACCATCATGATGGTGAGAGCTAGTTCCATCTTTCTGCTCTGAGACTTGGCTTTTCATTGACAACTCTGCTTCAGTTGCTGCCCTGTGTCCTGGAGGTTATTTTTTCTTCCATTAACTTTACCTGCTTGGCTGTGGCATTAATATCAGGCTACTACTCTCACCTTCTTATAGGTTTCAACCTCTTCTTCCACCTCAGTCTCACTACTTCTTTCCCTTTGAAGTCTACCCCATCCACCTATTCACTCCACTACTTCTCCAGGTAGTAGTCATTTATCAACCCCCTGATAAATCCTTCCATTACTTTCTCACTGACTTTGACTCCTATTTTTCCTTCTTTCTCAAACCATTCTTCCCTTGCTTCATTCATGGGGACTTAAAACATTCATGTTAGTGACCCCTCAGACTCTTAAACCTCTAAGTTTCTTGCTTTAATCTCCAGCTATTCTCCAATACACCTACTCACCAACATAGCCACTGCCTCAATCTTGTCTTCTTCTCCAACTGCTCACTCTATAATTTCTCCTCTTCAGGTCTTCCTCGCTTTGACCGTCATCTGATAACATTCACACTTGATCACCCTCCCCCTTAGGCTTTTTTAATCACACCATTTAGCAATATTCAGGCTATTGGCCCTTGCATTCTCTTCGCCAGTGTTTCACCTCTCCTCTCATCCACCACATTATCTAGGTCTGTCACTGAGGCTGCCTCTTCCAATAATACTATATTCTTTTCTGCTCTGGACCCTCTTGCTCCTTCCATTCCTCTCTCCTCAAAGTGCCTCCACCTCCAACCTCCATTCACTTTCTCTCCAACTATGGCTGAGTACTTCTATGACAAGATTCACAAGATTAACTTTGAGTTCTCCGCTGGGACACCTCCACTTCCTCTTTCCCCACTTCATTCTAACAACTTTCTATTATCCCCTTCCACCCTTTCTTTCTTTTCTAAAATGACTGAACAGGAATCTTCACATTTTCTTTCCTCCTCCTAAACTACTACCTGTGCATCTGATCCCATTCCCATCCATCTACTCAGTTCTGTCTCCCCTACTGTCATTTCTTCTCTCTATCGTAACCTCAATCTTTCACTTTCTACTGCAACTGTTCCTGATGCATTCAAGCATGCTGTTGTTACACCACTCTTCAAAGAAGCCTTCACTGGAACCTATCTGCCCTTCCAACTATTGTCATATCATCCTTCTGCCTTTCTTATACAAGCTATTTGAATATACTGTTCACTGCTATTGTCTTTCCTTTCTTTTACCTCAAGCTGTTCTTGATCCACTACAACCTTCCTTTCACCCTCTATATTTGACAGAAACATCCCTTTGCTGAAGTTTCCAGTGACCTACTCCTTTTCTCAATCTTAATCCTTTCTCTGCACATATCCAACAGATTGCAAAAATCTATTGTTTCTTTCTCTATAACAACACCCAAATCCATCCCTTCCTTTCTGAGCACACTACCAAAACCTTTATCCACACTCTTATCACCTCTCGCATAGATTACTGCACCTTGCTTTGCATAGGTTTCCCACTAGGTTGTCTCTCTCTCTCTCGTCCCACTCACTCACAATCTGTTCGAACTTGTACTACACAATTTATCTTCTGCTAGTTCCAATACACTTGCATAATCCCTCTCTTCAAGTCACATCTGTTTCTATACATATTCAAACTCCTCTTACATGTCTTGCAGGTGCATCCACTGAATGTTTTAAAACCCCAGATTTTGTGGAAATCAAGAACAGGAATTTCAGATTATCTCAAAATTTTTTCAATTTGAGGATTCTGAGATTTCTATTAAACAGGAAGTAAAGAGTCTTAGAGTCCTTCTTGACTCTAGTCTTTCTTTTAAACCCAATTTGAAGAAGTTGGTTTGGACAATATTTTTAAAATCAGAATGTTGGCAAGATTTTAATATTATTGAGCACAGAGGACTTCCGTACTGTGATGCAATCTTTAGTTATGTCCTGTCTAGACTATTGTAATGCTCTATGCTCTGGGCTATCTCAAACTGCCTTTAACCACTGCAGATAGTTCAGGATGCTACAGTCAGTTTAATCAGAGGGGGCTTCTCAAATCAGCCATATTATCCTTATTTACAGGAGCTTCACTGGTTGCTAGTGGTTTTTCACATTCAGTTCAAACTTTTGGTCTTAGTGTTCAAAGTGGTATCTATTGATGCCCCATTAGCAATTGCTTCTTCTTTGAAGATGAGCCATCTAACTAGAACCCTGAGATCTCAAGATAAATATTTACTGGATATCTCTTCTTTACACAAGATCTGTTTGGAGGAAGATTGTTCACACTTATTTTCTACTCCTAGCCCTGTTCTTTGGAATAAGCTTCCATTAGATCTGAGGCAGATTACTTCATTATTGTTCTTTAAGATATTAATAAAGACATATTTATTTCAATAAGCATTTGCTCAAATGTGTTGCCATTAGGTTTGAATGGTATATTTGAAGTATGGTGGAATGCGTTCTCAGTTTTAATGGTTGTTTCCTGTATATATTTTATGTTGTTGATTTTATGTATGTATGTATTATTATACCCTGCTTAGGTTGTTTTAGATAATGTGAGTGTGAGGGGTTTTATAGAAGACTGTCCCTGACCTTAAGAATAGTCCCTCAGATAGCCCAAACCTCCTTAAGATCACTTGTCCTGCTA
Organism: Microcaecilia unicolor; assembly: GCF_901765095.1. Classification (NCBI taxonomy): domain Eukaryota; kingdom Metazoa; phylum Chordata; class Amphibia; order Gymnophiona; family Siphonopidae; genus Microcaecilia; species Microcaecilia unicolor. The sequence continues at coordinate 68,863,774 of NC_044037.1, read as the reverse complement.
TGAAAGAAAGTCAGCAAGAAGGGGTGGAGTCAGAATCAGGAAGTATAAAAAGCAGGGCCAGATTGAGGTTAAGGAGGACCAGAGAACGAAGAATGGAAGGCCCAGCATATGCCGCTACAGCTTATGTCTAATGATCATAAATTGGCTCAGGTAAGCCACTTTAGTTTCCTGATTTGAGACTAGTGAGCCAGACCTGGAACTCGGAGAAGAACCGAGAAGAACTTACAGGCTATGTTTGGGGCATGGCAGCCAGAGTCCTGCTTAAGACTATAGTTACTGAACTTCAGAGGCATTTCACTTTGTGTTCCTGGCCCTGTGATGTAACAGACCTCAGGATTTAATTTAAAAAAAACCACTTATTTTTGTTTATATTCCTTTGTCTGGCTGTGTTATTTTGCAGGCCAACCCCCAACACTCAAAGTATCACAGTGGGCTATAAACATTTTTTTAATAAAAAAGAGTGACTTATCAGATGAACAGAGTTCCCAGGGAGGGGTGTAGGAAGAGATAAGAAAGGACAGAAACTAAGGAGCTGGAAAATGAATGCTGTATTTTTCCTGGAACACAGTGGTTTATATGGACACATGACCCTAGCAGTAGTGCCACAAGACTACCGCTAGGGGTCACCAACACTGTTTTGAGGGAAGGTGCTGGTGAGAGCAGGCACGATTAGAGGTTATTTCTGCCCTGGGGCCCACTGGACCCTCACAGACTTGTAATTATTGGTCTATTTAAAATGTGCCTTTGTTCTTAAACACAGATTTTCCATAGTATCTAATTCAAAGTACTTCAAGTTAGGTTGCCCTAGATTCTAAAGTCTATTAGAGTAATGTAATAACTTTCTGTGCAATCCATTTTATAATCTTATAAACTGCTGAAATATGGAACAAATGCTAGTTTTAAATAGGAAAATATTGATTATTTCATGGTAACTGCATTAAAATGATTTTATTTATATCTAATAAGCATGAGAAATTATCAACAGAATCTGTAAATTCTTTAGATGCAGTGAATGAGTTTAATACCTTTTAAGAATTAAGTTAATGTACCTATGAAAATATCTCTTCTTTAAATCCTAGTATTAAAAAATGCAAATCCAACATACCTGGTACATATGTTCTTAATGTTAATTAGATGGCACATTTGTGATGTAACTTTTTTTTTTTCAAAAAGCAAAACACAATTTTGGAACTTTATGTTGTAAACACAGTCTCATGCCAGAAATCACTCTTTTCAGACATTTCATTTGGAGAATTGCTGGATTAGCTTTTGAAATAAGCCCTCAAATGCCAAAGGATTTGTTCACAGCTATCATTAAAGCCATTTGTCAACCGTACAAAATAAATCAAAATAAAAACATTAAGGAAAATGATTTACAGAGAATCTCCAAGTCAATAGGCATGTGTTCAGGGTATGTGCTTGGGGAAGGGTCACCAGAGGAGTTTAGATTGTTCAAACATTATTATCCATAAGAATTTTTATGTTCATTTTGAGCATAAATGTATCACATCTAGGAAGATGCAAAAATTAACCCATAAGTGCAAACCTTAGGGCCCTGTTTACTAAGGTGCACTAGCAGTGGCATTCCTAGGGTGGCTGACACCCGGGGCGGATCGCCGATGCGCCCCCCCCCCCCGGCGAAAGGACACCCCCCCGGGTGCATTTTTACCTACTGGGGGGGGGGGTGCCGCGCGCCTCTCAGTTTCGCTCGTTCCATGCTCCCTCTGCCCTAGAACAGGAAGTAACCTGTTCTGGGGCAGAGGGAGCACAGAATGAGCAAAGCCAACAGGCACGTGGCACCC